>NC_080072.1:55714459-56914459 GCF_949987535.1 Balaenoptera acutorostrata | reverse complement strand
GCTTCTCTTGTTGTGGAGCACAGGCTCTAGGTGCGTGGGCTTCAGTAGTTGTGGCTCGCGGGCTCTAGAGCACAGGCTCAGTAGTTGTGGTGCACAGGCTTTGTTGCTCCGTGGCATCTGGGATCTTCCTGGAGGAGGGATCGAACCCATGTCCCCTGCATTGGCAGGCAGATTCTTAACCACTGCGCCACCAGGGAAGTCCCTGTTCATAATTTTTTACATCCAGAAGCCCAAGTCTCTAGCCTCCTTAGGAAAGCAAGTCATACTTTTCCAGGGAAAAGCCGCTTCTGGATATTGGTTTGTTTTTAATTTAGCCATTGATATGTTCTTAGAAAGTGAAGTATTAAGTTGAGAATATTTAAATAGTATCTTCTAATTGGTTTGCATTTTTAGTGTTTTTTAATCAGTGGAAGCCCCTAAAATTTTAGCTTTCGGTTATGAACTTAAACTAGTAGATTTAGTAGTAACTCTGAGAGTATCTTTTCTGATCCCCACATTTTACAGATGGGGGATAGCCAGTAGCCCAGAGGGAGTAAGAGATTTGTCTAGAATAATATTGTTGGTCAGAACCATACATTTTCATTGTTCCATTCAGTCTCTATGTTACTCATTCTGCTTGCTAAGTCTGGGTGTTTTCCAAGGTTCTTTTCTTTCTCCTCTATCTCCTATAGCATTTGCCAGTTCCAACCATTACCATAACTTAAAAAAAAAAATCACCTCTTCACGAATGACTTGTAAACATTTATTTCAAGTCCAGCCTCTCTACAGAACTCAAGATTCACATCTGCAGTGGCCTACTGGACATTAGTCTGCAAATGTTTATAGGAATATAAAAACCCAGCAAACCCCAAACAGTACAAATTTATCTCCTCACCAAAATAAGATTATCCTCCTAAGTTCACTGCTTCTAATATCATTTCCGTTTGTCTAGTTTCCCAAATGTGACTCTTATTTGTCACTTTCCTCCAGTTTTTTCATTACAAAATCCTTTCCATTCTTCCTCAGTATTTATTTATTTTTTGTTGCCTCGGGTTCTTTGTCAAGGTGCTGATGTTCTGTAAACAACTCTAAAATACTTTGGAGGAACTCCTGTAGTTAAAGAAAACTATTATAAGCTATGTTGTAATACGATATGGTCAAGTATATTATAAGAAAGATATAAGGCAGCACGGAGTGTTAAAAGAATGCTTAGCTAGGAGACAGGAGACTAGGTTCCAGACCTGCCTCTTCCACTTATTTGGAGTAAGTCCTTTTACTCATTGGGGCCTCACTTTTGTTATCATCAAATGAGCAGGTTGGATTAGCGATTTTCTGTAAGTCTTCATATTATATGTCCTTTCTTTCTCCCTCTGCCCACACCACTTCAATAGTGCCTGCAGGCTTTGGAGTTTCTGCATTCGAGCCAAGTTATTCATAGAGACATCAAGAGTGACAACATCCTGTTGGGAATGGATGGCTCTGTCAAGCTAAGTGAGTAGGAATGGTAATACTTCTCTTCCCTGTGGGACCCTGTCTCCTCTGGGATGATAATCATATAAGAGTAGCTACAAGACTCACCAGAGAATCTGTATTTCCTTGGATATGCGAGCACTTTATATTACTCAGTCCTATATAGGATGACATTTCTTTTTTTTTTCCACTTATTTATACATTCAGCCAAAAAAATTTACTGAATGCCCACTATGTGCTAGGACCCGTGATGGGCACTGAAGATACTTTTGCCTGTATTTAAGTAGTTCTCAATCTAGTATGGGAAACACAAAATACATAATTAGAAGAAAGAGTTTAGTGTAACTTCTTTCATTCAGTCATTCATTCAGCAAACTTTTATTAAATGTCTGTTGTATGCTGGGCCCTCTGGGAATGAAAAAAATGAGTAAGAAGACATAGTCCTTCTTATTGAAGGCCTCATAATTAAATAAACATATGATTGCAATATAATGGGAATGAACTGCAGGCAGAACATTTTGTTCAAATGTGTAAGGACCAGTAGTCCAGACAAACAGGTTGTGTCACAGGTGGATGAGCTGCTTATGGGAAGACTGTTAGCAGTCTCTGTCTTGGGGCACAGGGTGAGGAACTTATTAAAAGCAGGGCCATGCCTAGTTGTAGGTGATTAGGGTTTAAGTCCAGGACTCATGCCCAGGAAATAAAGCAAGGACCTAGTTACCAGATACTGATGTATGGGAATGATTTTCAAGAAGAAAGCAGTACTGGGGCAAGTAATCAAGGTCAATGCGGGCGGCTTGGACTTTAATGCCTAGTGCTTCTGGTTTGAGGAGGGGTAAGGAAGCCAGAGATGATATATGTTATGTTCCTCCTTCAGGGTTGAACAAGAGACAGGCTAAGGGCTGAAGGTGGCAGTTAAGTGATTCTAGCTTTGGAGAGACAAGGGATGCAGTGGCTAGGATGCAGGCAGAGCTTGATACCTAGGGGTAAGCACATAGTATTTACAGAAGGAATACCCTACATATATATCCTTTCTGTCTTGTCTTTTCTTTTTCTAGCTGATTTTGGATTCTGTGCCCAGATCACCCCAGAGCAGAGCAAACGGAGCACTATGGTGGGAACACCGTACTGGATGGCACCAGAGGTTGTGACACGGAAGGCCTATGGGCCTAAGGTTGACATTTGGTCCCTGGGCATCATGGCCATTGAAATGATTGAAGGGGAGCCCCCATACCTTAATGAAAATCCTCTGAGAGTGAGTGTTACTAGGCCCATATCAAGATGTTTGGGCTGTTGGATTTCTCTTTTCTGGATAAAACTAGGCACTGTTGAATTTAAAGTATAAATGCTTAAAGAAAAGGTATATTAGCAGTCATTCATTCATTTATTCAATGATTATTTGAGTTCTTATCATGGGCAAGAAACTGTTCTACTGATAATAAATTAATATATAGTAACAGAAGATAAGAGCTGTTAAAAAAAGCAGAGTAAGTGGCTTAAGAGAGTAAGGGGGGAAGGAGGGAGAAGTGTGCTATTTTAGTCTAGGTAGAGCATGAAGTCTTCTCTTATAAGTTATTTGAGGAGAAATCTGAAGAAAATAAAGTAGTGAGCCATGAGATTAATCTGACGTAAGAGTTTTCCAGGTGTCAAGTATATAAAGAACTTGTTTTGAGAACGTGCTTGATACATCCTAGGGAAAACCAAGGAGGCCAGTGTCCGTGAAGTGAGTGAACAGAGTGGACAAGGTTCTGTGTTAATTTGAAATGTTTATTAAACATCCAGGTGGAGATGCTGAGTAGAATTGGGCATAAGAGTTCAGAGTTCAAGGGTGAGAGGTCAGGACTCTAAATATAAATTTATTAGTAGGTATTATATAGTTGGTTTATTTAAAAATCAGAGCTAGTTGATAATGAGATCACTCACCTAGGGAGTGAGGGGAGAGTACTGAGATCTGGGATACTGTCATGTTTACAGGTTAGAGGAGCTAGCAAAGTGGCCAATGAGTAGCCTTCCAGGTAGGAGAACTGAGAGAAGTGTCCTGGAGGCCAAGAGGACAAAGTGTTTCGAGAAGGAGGATGGATCACTGTGTCAAACCTGACTGATAGGTTGCATTTAAGATAATGCTAAGAAATGATCATTAGATTTGCCAGTGTGAAGGTTATTGATGACTTTGACAATCAGTTTCACTGGAGTGATAGGAATGAAAGCCTAATTAGAGTAAATTCACCAGAGTGGGCAAAGTTGAGATGGCATGTGTAAGCAGTTAGTTTTTACTTTTCATTTTTGTTTTCTTTTAAAGGAGTTTTGCTTTAAGGTAAGGAGTTTTGTTAAGGTAACAGTGGAGCAATGTCTTAAAGTGGAGTCGAGGGAGGGTTTGTTTGTTTGTTTGTTTATTTATGGCTGTGTTGTGTCTTCGTTGCTGCACATGGGCTTTCTCTAGTTGCAAAGAGCGGGGGCTACTCTTTGTTGTGGTGCGTGGGCTTCTCATTGGGGTGGCTTCACTTGTTGCGGAGCACAGGCTCTAGGTGCGCAGACTTCAGTAGTTGTGGCACGCAGGCTCAGTAGTTGTGGCTCGCGGGCTCTAGAGTGCAGGCTCAGTAGTTGTGGTGCACGGGCTTAGTTGCTCTGCAGCATGTGGGATCTTCCTGGACCAGGGCTCAAACCCATCTACCCTGCATTGGCAGGTAGATTCTTAACCACTGTGCCACCAGCGAAATCCCTTTTTTTTTTTTTTAAGATGATATTATTATAGCATGTTTTTGTGCAGATGGGACTGATCTAGTGGAGAGGAAAATGGTCATGTACAAGAGAGAAGTGACATCTGTAAGAGTGATGTCCTTAAGTAGATGAGGGGGGTTGGATCAAGTACTGAAGTAAAGAGCATTAGATTAGAATATGTACAATTTATCCATTGTAATAGGAGAGGGAAAGCAGGGTATGTAAATACAGATGCAAGTAGGTTGGTAATTTTGATCATGGGCAAATGTGAGAGTTATTTTTATTGCTTTCATTTTGTTGTTTATTCCAACCTCCCATTCAGTGCAGGAATTCCCTGTGCATTGTCATTGATAGGCGGTCATCTAATCTTAGTTGGATACCTCTTCGATAGCTCTGATTATTGAAAAGTGCTTTAGTGTACCAAACTAAAACTACCTTCGTAGTTTCTGCCCTCGGCCCCCAGTTTTGCCCTGTGGATCCACATGCCACTCATCTTCTTTCACCTTAGAATGCCCTTGAAAATGATATCAGTAGGGCATGACAGAAATAAGACTGGGAGTAGAGTCAGAGGACATGAACTTGTGTAAACAGCATGATTCCAGGCATATCTCTTTATGTTTCTGGACTTCATCTGTGAAATGGGGATGATAATTCTTGCCCTGCCTATTACCCAGAGTTATTGTGGTCATTAAATGAGACAGTATTTGTGTAAACACTTTATGAATTAAAGTGCTGAGTGCTTTAAAAGGTTTAGTTTCACTGTGTTTTTCTTTACTTTTCCCAGGAGATGCCTCATGTTAGGGGACCAGGATGGCAACAGTGAAACAGGTTGCTCCTTTACAGAACACTTCCTTTATGTATATTTCTGTCCTGCTAGAAGAGATCAGTTTTTAGATGACTGAAGTGATGGCACCAGGAATAATCTCCTTCAGCAAATGGGCAGGTGTTTAACTCATCAGGCTAAATGAATAAAAAACCATTTAGATCTATAATCAAGGATAATAATAAACCCTTGGGTCAGTAACACACTTCATAAGCTTACAAAGTGCTTTTAATATACTATCTTGTTTTATTTTTCAGACATGTGAGATAGGCACTATTATCATCCCTGTTTTACAGATGAGGAAGTTGGAAGTTCACTGGCTTGCACCTGGTTACATGGCCTTTAAATGTTAAACCTGACCCTTAACTCATATTCTTTCCAGTATACCAAAGCTGCCTCTTTGTGTTCTGAAGGCAGAAAGCAGCTGACCATATTTCTAGAGGGCCTGTCTGGGGACCAAGAGAGAACCTCAGTTGGATCCCAAGGCAATTCTCTGTTTGTATTGCCAGGCCTTGTACCTCATCGCCACCAATGGGACCCCGGAGCTTCAGAACCCAGAGAAGCTGTCAGCTATCTTCCGAGACTTTCTGAACCGCTGTCTTGAAATGGATGTGGAGAAGAGAGGTTCAGCTAAAGAGCTGTTGCAGGTAACTGTCCCTATGCAGGGAAGCACCTAATTCGAGAAATCACTAAACCAAGGCTTTTTTTGCTTCATTTTTGTCTGTGAGGTACTGGCTGTTATAGAACTAAGCTTCTCTCCTAGCACATCCCATGCTCAATTTGTATTCCTAGTTCCCTCATCTTTATCCCTGGGCCTTTGCTCATGTTATTCCCTCAGGCTCTTCTTCAGCCTATTAAAACTCTGTACATTCTCCTAGGCTGTATCTTATAGAGTTACTTTCTGAGCTCCTGTTGAGCTTTGCTTGTATCTTCCTTTGGTGCCTGTTTTGTTCTGCCTGAATTAGTCTGGCAGAGTTTGAGTGAGTCTTAATGAGAAGAAACTCTTTGATGTTCAAATCTTATACAAGTTATATTTTACTGGGATAAGCTCAAAAGATAGATTTTCAGTAAAGGATATCAGAGGGCATTAGTTTAGAGGATAGTTAGTGCAGCTTTTCAAGTCTTCCCAGTTTCTTCATTGGAAACCCTCTCAGATGGTGGGGATGATAGTCTGCTTCTTTGTTTGTTTGTTTGTTTATAAATTTTTTGGCTGCACCACGCAGCACGTGGGATCTTAGTTCCCTGACCAGGGATCGAACCCACGCCCCCTGCAGTGGAAGCACAGAGTCCTAACCACTGGACTCCCAGGGAAGTCCCATATAGTCTGCTTGTTTGGAGTAAGATCCTGCCAGGCTCTGGGGAACCTGGAGCTGGGGGTTTACCAAGCCTTTTATACTCCACCAGCTTAATCCTGAAATTACAGCATAATTATTTCATATGGTTGTAAAAACTGCTTTTAGCTGACCACATTATTTGTATTTAACATTTATGTCTCGGGTACAATTTCTCATTACTAGTGTTATTTTACTACAGTGCCAACTGGTGATGTAATAAGTATCACATGCAACTTAATGACAGTGATTAATTTGTAGGCTTTCATAGTCAGTTACTTTTGTATTATGAGGACTAAGAGCAACTGGTCAGGGCAGGGCAGGACCTACCATACTGCACCACATTAAAGTTAGCTATGAACAATTCTGTCTTTCTTACTAGATTATAACTTCTATCTTATTAATCTCTTATCTCCTCTTATACCTGAGACCTGACTCAAAATAGGTATTCAGTGGGAGAAAACATTTGCAAGTGATATGACTGATAAAGGGTTAATATCCAAACTATATAAAAAGCTCATACAACTCAGCAAAAAAACCCCCAAACAACCCAGTTAAAAAATGGGCAGAAGACCTGAATAGACATTTTTCCAAAGAGGAAATGCAGATGGTCAACAGGCACATGAAAAGATGCTCAACATCGCTAAGCATCAGGGAAATGCAAATCAAAACCACAATGAGATATCACCTCATATCTGCCAGAATGGCTATCATCAAAGAGAACACAAATAATAAATGCTGGAGAGGGTATGGAGAAAAGGGAACCCTCCTACATTCTTGGTGGGAAAGTAAATTGGTGCAGCCGATATGGAAAACAGTATGGAGGTTTCTCAAAAAACTCAAAATAGAACTACCATATGACCTAGTGGTTCCACTCCTGGGTATATATATGAAAGAAACAAAAGCACTAATTTGAAAAGATACATGCAGCCCAATATTCATAGCAGCATTATTTACAATTGCCAAGATATGGAAGCAACCTAAGTGTCCATCAACAGATGAATGGATAAAGAATATTCCATATAGTGGAATACTACTCAACCATAAAAAGAATGAAATCTTGCCATTTATAACAACATGGATGGACTTGGAGGATACTATGCCAAGTGAAGTAAGTCAGAGAAAAACAAATACCGTATGCTAACACATATATGCGGAATCTAAAAAAAAAATGGTTCTGAAGAACCTAGGGGCAGGACAGGAATAAAGAAACTTTGAGAAACTTTGTTCATTACACGGAGAAGGAAACTGAGGCCTCCCAGTTGGGTGTTGGATCATGCTGCTTTCTCAACTGAGAGGGGAGTTGTATAAACATGTGATCTGAGAACACTGACTCTTTAATTTGTTATTGTACATTGTAAATATTCAAAACCATGACTTTCAGAGTCTCAAATCACAAAAGCTTCACATCTTTGTCTCCTGTGAAAACACATATGTGGACAGAAATACATAGGGTTTTATGTTTGAATTCATATCTTCATGATTTAGCCAAGATCTTTTATTCCTTTTGTAGTAATAGTAACTTCTTGTTCTCAGTACCTCTTTATATCCTATCTCTGTCCAAAAAGAAGTTGAAGCACTTCCAGCAAAGAATATGTGTAAATATGTCTATATGTGTGTGTGTGTGTGTATACATATACAATATGATTAATAAAAGAGACTTAGGATGGCAGAAGAATCAAATATGCTAATCATTTCAGTTAAATAGTTTTGTTTAAACATCAGATTTGGTTCTTAGTTTCCTGGTAGCGAGGACAGAAAAGGAAATATGTTAGTTCCTATGTTTCTCATCAAATGGAAGAAACATCCTGCATCCTCAAGACACAAAGCTTTTTCATTAGTAAATGTAAGAGAAGTCATTTTTAGTTAAGAGGCTCTGAGTTACATAAAGAATTGTTTTCCATAATGTTTTTTACTGAAAACATAAAAATAGGTTTCATATGGTGTTTTCTCCAAAATGGTCTTCTTTAATAGTTGTGGGTGTGGCCCAAAGTACAGCCCAGTGAAAGTGGTTCGGGAAAGAACCAAGCCATTGAAGTCCTTCCTGGGTTAATTAGCCTTACTAGATTCAAGGCTAGAACAACAAATTCCTAGATCAGTGCTCCTGAAATGCAGTATTGCAATGTACCATTGGGTCATGATCAATTAATGACCTTCCCTCTGAGCTGATTATTATTCTGATTATCACCATAGTTTGGTCTTACCTAATATAAAATGGAATCATACAATATGAACTCTCTTGTGTCTGGCTTCTTTCATGCAACATAATGTCTGTGGGATTGATCCTGTTGTTAGTGTATCAATTATTTATTCTTTTTTATTGCTCTAATTTTTGTGTAGTAGTTTATAAATATAATATTATTCATTCTTCCATTATCTTGGACATTTGGGTTCTTTTCATTTATGACTGTCATAAATAAAGCTTCTATGAGCATTTTTGTGTGTGTCTTCTGGTGGATTCACAAGCTCATTTCTCTTGGAAATATATCTAGAAGTGGAATTGCTGGGATGGACGTGTATTTAGCTGTAGGTACATACTGCCAGACAGTTCTCCAAAATGATATGTTATCTTTTAAAGATGTCCTTCAATTTGGGGATGATGATCTGAAGCTCTCCAGGCAGCACCTTGTGCAAACATGGATGCCCTTAACATCTTGTAATGGTTGCTGAGGAAGAATGGTAAATTGTCATGTGTCTTTTGTTCTTTTTCTCCTCTTTAGCATCAGTTCCTGAAGATTGCCAAGCCCCTCTCCAGCCTCACTCCACTGATCGCTGCAGCAAAGGAGGCAACCAAGAACAATCACTAAAACCACGTCACCCCAGCCTCATTGTGCCAAGGCTTCTGTGAAATAAATGCTCATTTCGGAAATTCCAGCCCCTGATGCTCTTCCTTGTCTTGCTACTCCTGTTTCCTGCTCTAGTGCTCTCAAGACTTTGATCCTTGAAAACCATGTGTCCAGCATTGAAGAGAACTGCAATTGACTAATCGGATGATGGCCATTTTAAAATAAGGAATTTGCTCCCAATCTGTGGATGTGAGGGTAGTTTATGATCAAGGGCTTATATGAATAAACCCTTGGACTCCTATTTCTACATAGCAAAATCCTTCCCCCCACCCATCAGTTCTTGACTGTATAAATTTTTGGCTTTATAACATCAATTTGCAGTCGGTTGAGATTTTTCTTTAGTGCTTGCTTTTCTATTTCAAAACTGCCCGAGCACACTGTTGTACTTGAAAATTGGAACAGCTTGAGGAATGCCATGGGGGTTGATATTCTTCCAGGGACATGAAATGGCTCTTTTTTCTGGACCATGACTTTGGCACAGCTGATCCTGATATGGGAGGGAGAGCTACCACATTTTTCTTTGTGTATGCTTCTAGCAGCTGTTTGGGAGGATCTTGACCCAATAGTGTTCCCCACGCTATTTCTTGTGAGATAGTCTTGGCTATGTAGCAGCTTTTGACTCCCTAAATCCCCCTAGGCTGCTGCCCTCATTCTGTCCTTGTTTAGAACATTGAGAGGTTTCCTAGGGCACATGCTGGGTGAGAGCTGTGTGAAAAGTCAGGAAAAAAAAATGTAGCTGCTTTTAGAACAAGGCTGGGCATTAGCACCTGTCCAGCTATACCAATGTGATGTTTCAAGAACTCAGCCTCTTTTTCCATCAGCAATAAGGAGCTAAAAGATTAACTCAGATCTTCTGATGGCCTGAATCTTTGGGTCAAAGGGAACGATCTCCAAACCTGAGACTACGTGCTAGTTTTGGATGGATTTGTTGGCCTGAGATGATAGTCTGCCAGCTGTGAGGGGACCCTGTTTTTACAATGCATGACCAAGCTCTCTGCAAATGGAAATGCCTGCACTGGGTGTTGGGGATGTTTGCTACCTCCTGCTATCTTTGTGGTTTTGGTCCTCCCATTATGGTAGGACCCCTGGCCAGCATTATGGCTTGTCATGTCATCCCCAATGGCTACCTTGTCATGCTCTGAGGTACTGCTGCCTCTGCAGCACAAGTTTTACTTCCTTCAATAAAAGGAGATGAAAATATTCTACTTGGAGTATGCCTTTCTTTGTTTCTTTCCTTCCTTTTCCCCTTCCTTTCTTTTCTAATTTTTTATTTTGATATTTTGAAAGTTAAGAAAAAAAATTTTTTTTTTCTTCCGGAATCATTTGAGATTAAGTTGCAGATAAGCTGCCCCTTTACCACTATATACTTCAATGTGTATTCTTTATTCTTAACACTTTAAAATATAATTTAATTAAGAGAAATGGGCCAAAAATGTTCATATATCATAAGGTATTGGCTTAGGCAGTTGTGGAGGGTGAGAAGTCCCATGATCTGCATCTGCAAGTTGGAGACCCATGAAAGCCAGTGGTGTAGTTTGAAGGCCAGACAGCCAGAGAGCCATGGTGTAGATTCTAGTCCAAGTCTGATGCCTGAAAACCAGGAGCACTGAGGGTAGGAGAAGATCAATGTCCCAGTTGTATAGTCAGACAGAGATCAATGTCCCAGCTGTATAGTCAGGCAGAGAGCAGCCTTCCTTTCCCTTTTTGTTCTATTCAGGCCATCAGCTAATTGGTTGATGCCCACATTGGGGAGGGCCATCTGCTTTATTCAGTCCATCAATTCAAATGCTAAACTCTTCTGGATACACCCTCAAAGACACACCCAGAAATAACATTTAACCAGATAATGGGCTTCCCATGGCCCAGACAAGTTGACAGAATTAACCATCACACTCCCCATCCCCACCTCCAAGTGAAGGAGGTAACTCCAGCAAGGACTGAGTGAGCCAACAACTATTATAATGCTATGTGGTTATGGCTTTTAGATTAAGGGGTCAAAAGTGATGATTGGTGACCCCCGATATTGTCTTACGAAAAAAGATACACAGGCACAGGAGATCCTCCATGCAGTTACTGAAAGGACAAGTACAATTGGATTGCTTATGTATAAGGTAGAAGGAATGTTAGATGATGGTATGGCCCATCAGAAGACAGGGATGATGAAGACCCAAAGATTGTACCTCCTTACTTTGAGATTGCAGAAGTAAACTGGTTAGTCTGATGAGGGCTGAGGAATTGTTAGTTAATTACCCCTCTGGAATCTTAGAGTTATCTGATTGGTTGGGTTTTAAAACCCCAGCATTGGCTGTCCTGTGAAATTTCCAACACTCAATTTAAGCATTAGAGGGAATGACTGTTTATGGGGCCCACCTGGGCACAAAAGCAGTTCCATGTCCCCTCCTTTCTTATTTGCAGGATCAAGACTTCAGCCTTCTAGACCTTACTGAGTTCCAAAGAGCGGATTAAACAGTTTTAATCAGTGAAGTAAGGAAATGCAGAAACAAAGGAGGAACAATCAAGAAACTGTAGTGCAGGACTTCCTTGGCGGTCCAGTGGTTAAGACTCCACACTTCTAATGCAGGGGGTGTGGGTTCGATCCCTGGCTGGGGAACTAAGATCCCACATGCTGTGCAGTGCAGCCAAAAACAAAGAAACTGTAATGTAGCCATTAAAGCAGGATCCTGGTTCCTCCTCAAGGGATATGCATAACAACATCTTTGAGTTCTTCTGCAGGAACTAAGGCCCCCATGCAGGTGGAGGATGGTTCAGGCTGAGCGCAAGATTCCTGGAACATCAACCTGTTACCTCACCACCAACCAATCAGAAGAAGTCACACAACCCTGCAGCCCTCACCCCAAATTTTGCCTGTAAAAACTTTTCTCCAAAAACCATTGGGGGGTTTGGGGTTTTTGAGCACCAGCCACCCGTTCTCCTTGCTTGGCTCTGCAATAAGCCTTTCTCTGCTCCAGACTCTGATGTTTCGGTTTGTTTGGCCTTACTGTGTGTCTGGCACTCAAGCTTTTATTTGGTAACATTTACTACTGCTATATCTAGCCATCCACTCAGATAATGGAATATTCTTCATGTCCATGCAGCTTAACCGCATATTTCCATGCCTTTCCTTGCCTGCAGAGTGTGGAAACAGAACTCTGAAACTCTACTCATAGACAATCGCTGCTTGTCTAATTCTATATGAGTACTGAACACATCTGTCCCCTATGTGTTAGTTTTCTATTAGTGCATAACAAATTACCACAAACATCATGGCTTAAAACAACACAAATTATCTCACAGTTTCTATAGGTCAGAAGTTGGAGCATGATGTGGCTGTGTTACTGAATCAGGTCCGTCTGGTTGCCGCTCAAAAATCAATACTGGAGAGAGAGAGACAGATGTTGGTAGAAAGGAAAGTTGCTTTTAATCAGAATGCCAGCAATCCGGAGAGCTGGTGGATTCATTGTCCCCCCCAAAACCATCTCCAAAGATTCTGCTCAGCCATGAAAATTTTTAAAGGGAAAAAGGGACGTAATCTCAGTTAATCGTTGAGGTGGAGGTCAGAGTCGTTGCCATCCCACACTGTGCAGGCTTGTGTGCTGGCTTGTTGACTTGTGATTTTTCTTAAGATGCTATCTTGTTCACAGAGTTTGTTCACAATATTACTGAAGGGGAACCTAGGGAAGAGATCTGGTCATCTGTTAATTACTTCATTTCTACTACTTTGATCTACGGAAAGAACCAACAGATTAGACAAGGTATTGTGTGTTCAAAAGATTTGAAAGGTGTGCTAGGGCCAGAGATGAGTAGAGCATGGGGGTGCCTGACTTAAGGTTAGTGACAAGACAAAAGGGTGCCTCCTGCAGAGAGCTTTTTCCTGCAAAGAGCTCTTTCCTGCCAAAAGCTGCTTACAAATCCCCGCTTGTCAGAACATCGTTCCATTTCTATGGGATTATGAGTGAAGGTCGGGCTTCTGTAACTTCCTCACACTGACATAGGGCATCATGTTCTTAGAGTGGAAGATGTTGACGTGGGTCTGTACCATCTCTCTGCTGACCATTGTAGTTGCTCATTTACATATAAAGGCAGAACAAGCTAAATTATTTTGATGCCCACAAAGATATAGATTATTATGAGCAATAGTGTTAATCCCATTCTCTTAAGGCCAGTTCTTGGAATTGTGCTAGCCATAGATTCAATATTGCTCAAGATGGAGCAGTTTATGTCATGGCTGCAGTCTGATCATCATGCAGTTAGCTTTTTCCCTCTGGTGGCAGTTACAGTGTCTGTAAAACAACTCAGGAATGTGCATCAGACACTGAGTCTGTGATTCTATTGTCCTAATCATTAGCTGCTTGAGCCTACTCTTTTGTGACTCAGGAAGGCCTGGAGACTTCAGCTTTTCTATAAAGAAGAGGCAGGAGACATAGAGGGGATTTGTACTTGGGAGGGGGGCGCGGGGTTCTGCTCTGTTCCACCTGGTTTTTCTGTTCAAGGTCTCATCAGGTTGAAAGTCCAGGTGTTAGCCAGGGCTGTAGTTCACGTAGGGCTTGGAGTCATCTTCCAGGCTCACTGGTTGTTGGTAGAATTCATTTTCTTGTAGGACTGAGGTCCTCATTTTCTTTTCTTTTCTTTTTTCTTTTTTAAATTTATTTATTTTGGCTGCATTGGGTCATCGTTGCTGCGTGCAGGCTTTCTCTAGTTGTAGCGAGCAGGGGCTACTCTTTGTTGTGGTGCATGGGCTTCTCACTGCTGTGGCTTCTCGTTGTGGAGCATGGGCTCTAGGCGCGTGGGCTTCAGTAGTTGTGGCACACAGCCTCAGTAGTTGTGGTTCACAGGCTAAGTAGTTGTGGTGCATGGGCTTAGTTGCTCCGCGGCATGTAGGATCTTCCCGGACCAGGGCTCGAACCCATGTCCCCTGCATTGGCAGGCGGATTCTTTACCACTGCACCACCAGGGAAGTTCCTGAGGTGCTCATTTTCTTGCTAGCTGTCAGCGGAGGACCCAGCTCCTAGAGGCTGCCTGAAGTTTCTTGCCACATGGCCCCCATAGGCAATTCATAAAATGAATGTTTGCTTTCTTCTATACCAGCTAGAACATAGCTCTTTGACATCCACTTTGGCAACTAGCCAGAGAAAACTGCTTTTAAAGGGCTTACATGATTAGGTCAGCCTTATTTAGATAATCACCCTATCTTAAAGTCAACTGATTTGGGAACTTAATTACACCTGCAAAATCCCTTCACTATAGTACGTATATTACTGTTTGATTGAACAACTGGGAAAAGGTACACATATACCAAAGGCAGGGAATATTAGGGGGCTGTCTTAGTCTGTTTGGGCTGCTATAACAAAATACCGCAGACTGGGTAGCTTATAAACAACAGAAATTTATTTCTCACAGTTCTGGAGGCTAGGAAGTCTAAGATCATGGTGTCAGTATGGTCAGGTCCTGGTGAAGGCCCTCTTCTAGGTTGCAGACTGCCAATTTCTCTCTGTGTCCTCACATAGTGGAAGGGGCTAGGGAGCTCTATGGGGTCTCTTTTATAAGAGCACTAATCACATTCATCAGGGCTCCACCTTCATGACCTAAGCACCTCCAAAGGGCTCACCTCCTAATACCGTCACATTGGGCATTAGGATTCCAACATATGAATTTGGGGGAGAGGGACACATTCAGACCATAGAAGGGCCATCTTAGAATTCTGCCCAGCAAACCCTGCAAGGGTCTATATGCTCTCAGCCATCTGTTAGGGACCCAGGAGTTAGGGGATGGGGAAATAACTGGAGTAGTACATGGACCTGAACCTAGATGTTCCTTTCTACACCTCTGCGCTTTTTCCTAAACCCTGATTCTCTTGGTAGTTGGGAAGTCTGCACAATACTCTGTACTAAGAGTGGGCAGATCCAACCTGAAGGCACTGCTACGCCATGAGGCTGGGTAGTGGTGGCCCGTCCAACTGAGGTCACAGTAATATCTTTATCCTGCATTTGATATTATTGTAAACCTTGCCACCTAGCATTGTGCTAGGTGTCCTCACCTCTGGGTGTAAGTAAATGCAGTCCAACTACTGTGGGACCATGGAGCAAGGAGATTGGTGGTGATGGGGCTACTCCTAGGTTCCTGTTAAGGTGATTATGCTGGGCCAGTTATAGATGTTTTCAGAAGAAGCCTCTCACCAGAAATAAGGGAATACCTGAAACCATGGGAGGCATTTGGAGGAAGTACATACTATCTTATACTTGGATCCCTTCGGGACGATTGTCACCCAGGCCACCCCATTCTTCCATGCATCCCTTATTGACAGTGGCTCCTTTGCTAATCTGTCACAATGATGAATCAGTCATCAGTTACTGGATGCAGCAAAGGGAGCTTGAAGCACTTCAGTGTTTCCTAACACTTATCTACTCCCAGTTTCCTATGTTACTCCATTGAATTATACTACCCACTTCCTGCCTATGAAATTGACTGTGAACAATGGACACTTAAGTTCCATGTTTAGTTCTTTCCCTACCTCCTGGGATGACAAGATTCTTGGTGATTGGGAAAGGCTTGGGAGCAATCCTACAGGTCTTGGTTAGTTTTTATTCAAGCCCTGTAACTATGAATGTTAACTTTAACTACACACAATGTACACACATACACCCAAACACACACACACAACAATGGACTGCATAATATGCCCTTCCTAGGCTATTTTCCTGTGTGGTCAAATGGCTGTCACCTGTTTCCCTCCATTGACCATGACCTAGATACCTGAGGTGATAACCCAGCTGTTTCATGTTTTCTGTGATTCTCTGGCCCATAGCCACCACCTGGCTGAGATGTAACGGAGAAAACTTCCCAGTTGGCAGTGGCGGGGAGGGCTAGGAGACATTACATAGTCTTACTCCTGGTTGGGGGTAATTGAGGCTGAAGACAGTAGGAAATCTGCCAGTTATGCTATAGCTTAAGAGACCACTCTAGTCACTGAGTGGATTAGCCTGGATTCCTTAGCCAGGATGATTTTATTTTTATTTATTATTGTTATTATTATTATTGTTATTTTAACCAGGTGGATTTAGATCACAGAACTGATCTTCATAATCTTATAGCCAAAGGGCTGTCTGTGCCCTAATCAACACATCCTGTTTTTGTGGATCATGATTAGTGGCAAGTAGAATAATCTGTATTCTGCATATGGGGAAAGGCACTATAGTTATCCAATGTACCCCAGTCAGAACTCTGGTACCTCATTTCTTGTCTAAGCTCCCTTAGCCCCTGATTTAGGAAAGGACTATTCATGGCTTTCCTTTTTCCAGAGATTTTCAAAGTGTGGTACCTGCCCCAGCAACATTAGCATTATCTGAGAACTCTTGCAAATTCTCAGAGACCTCCGTGGATCTGCATTCTGCAGATGAACCCTCAAGGTGATTCCAACAGCTCAACTTTGAGAACCACTGCTCTAGTCACTGTACTAACCATTCTCCAGGGTTGCCTATAGATTGAAATGGTATATATTACAGATGGAATGGGGTATAATGCATAGAGGCCACACCAAGATTGGAGGTGGAGAACTTCAGTGGTTGAGAAATAAGGGCTAACTTTCCCAAGATTCTCTGCAGGCTGGCCTCCTAGAAAAGACATGGCTTTTGAGCTCCATGGGAACTAGCTACATTTGAATGCTTAAGGAAATCAATTCTACTGGAATGCTTGTCTACCATATCAAGACATGGCCTTTTGCCCCTTGTCTTGTCAGGAAACAGCCTGTGCACTCCTACCTGATGTATGATAAAGTGGTGAATGGGGCTAGAAGCCATGGTTCTACCATGTCATGCATCTATTGGATCACAGCCCTTGTCAGGCAGCCACTCTATGGTTTTAAATCTCTTCCTTTGTGAAGAAACAACCTTCCTTAGTGTCAGTGAGAGAGGAGGGAGTTGATTAGGAGACACTGTACAGCCATATTCATGCCAGGACCAGGATCCCTTTCATCCCTGTGTGCTGGCTCCAAGTTGCAGTGAGCAACAGGGGACTTCCAAACCTGCTGTTGGTTTCCTCCTATAAATCCTATTCTAAAGGCCTGGTGTGTGTGCTGTCTGGTCATCTGATTTTGTTTGCTCTATGTTATTCAGTTGTATGAATGTGCAGATATTATTTATTCATTCTTCTGTTGAGCATTTAAGTTAGCTGCTATTTGGGGCTATGACAAGTAATGCTGCTATGAACAATGTTGTATATTTATCCTGGTGCCCACAAGCACACATTTATCTAGAAGATACCCTAGGTGTGGAATTATTAGGGCATGTATCTCTTCAATATTTTAAGATAATGCCTAAGAGTTTTACAGAGAAGTTGTACCAATTTAATCTCCCATCAGTGTTGGAGTTCATACACATTGCTCAACCTTGCTCACATTGCTGAGTCAGTCCTTGCTAACATTTGATATTGTCAGACTATTTCATCATAACCAATCTGGTGTGTGTACTGTAGTATTTCATATAGCTTTTACTCGTTTGTGAAGTGCCTTTTCAAATCTTTTCCTCATTTTTTTCTACTTTGTCATCTTTTAAATATTTTATTTGTTGAAATTTTTTGTATATTCTGGATAATTATTCTTTTTATATTTGTGTTATAAAATACTCTTATTTTGTTGCTTGTATTTAAAATTAAACTCTTTATTTTGAGATAATTGTAGTCACATGAAATGTAAGAAATAATACAGAGGTATTCCACATACTCTTTATCCAGTGTCCTCCACTGGTAATGCCTTGCAAAACTATAGAATGATATCACAACCAAAATGTTGACATCGATATAATGAAAATGCAAACATTTCTATTACCACATATTACTTTTATAGCCACATCTACTTCCCTCCTGCTTCATACCTCTTTATTATAATTTCCTTCTTTCTGCTGGCTTTGTTTGCTCTATGTTATGGTTTATTTTGCTCTTCTTTTTCTAGGTTCTTGAGATGGGAGTTTAGATTATTGATTTGAGACTTCCTCTTTTCTAATTTATGCATTTAGTGCCATAAATTTCCCTCTTAGCGCAACCTGAGGTGTGTCCCACAATTTTTTGTGTTGTATTTTCACTTTCATTCAGTTCAGTGTGTTTTAAAAATTTACCTTGAGATTTGTTCTTTGACCCATAGATTATTTAGAAGTATGTGGTTTAGTTTGCAAATATTTGTAGATTTTTATGTTATCCTTCTGTTATTATTTCCAGTTTGATTCCAGTGGATCAGACAATACACTGTGTATGATTTAAACCCTTTTAAATTTGTTGAGGTTTGTTTTCAAGCACAGAATATGGTCTATGTTATTATATGTTCTATACACACTTGAAAAGGATGCATATGCTGATGCCCTTGGGTGGAATATTCTATAAATATCAATTAGATCCTGCTGGTTGATGTTGTTGTTGAATTCTTCTACATATTCGCTGATTCTCAGTCTAATTGTCCTATCAATTGTTGTGAGTTGGGTGTTGAAGACTTCAACAGTTATTGTGGATCTGTCCATTTCTCTTTCAGTTCTATCAATTTTTCATTCACATATTTTGCAATTCTGTTGTCTGCTGTAAATACATATTTAGAATTGCTATATCTTCTTTGTGGATTGACCTTTTTATCATTATATAATGTCCTTCTCTGTTTCTAGTAATTATCTTTGCTCTGAAATATAATTTATCTGGTATGAATGTAGCCTCTTCTGCTTTCCTTTGATTCATGATAAAACTTACATGATAAAACTTTTTCCATGCATTTACTTTAATCCAGCCTATATTGTTATATTTGAAGTGAGCTTCTTGAAGACAGCATATAGTTGGCTCATGAGTCCTATTCTGCACCTTATACCAGAAAGGTCACACAAATATCAGGTCATGTGTCCTGATTTTTATTTATTTATATTTATATCCTGCCTTTTCCACAAATAATTTAAGAAAACCTGCAAACAGAACATTTTCAGTGAAACAATAAGAAATAAATACAGGCAGAAAATCAGGACCAAGGAAAAGATGAACACAAATATGTTGACCACAGGGGCTAAAGTATTGCTATACTTGAGCTTAAACTGAAGCTCAAGTATAGCAATACTTGATATTTGACTTCCTGGAAGTCAAGTAACGAGGTAATTTATGTAATTCTCATTATCAGAAAAGAGAGAGGGCTTCCCAGTTACCAGAGACTCTAGACCAGCACTGTCCAATAAACTTTCTGCAATAATGAATTCTATAACTGCATTGTCTAGTATGGTAGCCACTAGCCACACGCAGCTATTAAGCACTTGAAATTTGGTTAGTGACTAAGGAACTGACTTTTACATTTTATTTAATTTGTATTAATTAAAACGTAAATAGCCATAGGTGGCTAGTAGCCACTTAACTGAACCACATAGGTCTAAGGAAACAAAGTAGCACAGTGTAATTGGAGTCAAATGGGCTGGGTTAATTTTTGGCTCTGTCAGAGGTATGTGTGACTGTGGAGAAGCTACTTAATCTTTCTGAGCCTCAGTTTCTAGATCTGTGAAATGAGTACAATTATAGTATTTCACTCTAAGACCCTGAGGAAATAAAACATATGCAAAGCATTTAACACGATCCCTGTCACACAGCAAATGCAGTCCTAGTTTATAATACTTGGAATTACCTGGTCTGTCAGGAGACTTTATGCCTCGTACTCTTTTATTGGCACTAAATTGAGGGTTTTATAGAAGAACCAACAACTAGGAGTCTAAGTTGTGCTTAAGCATGTTAGCCAGTAACTGGTTTCGGTCCACAGAATCAAAGGCCAGTCAACATTGATAAAAACCTGTATCCACTTGAGGCTGCTTGAGGATACTCTGTTCAAAAGCAGGGACCTCTTTTTCTTTCTTGCCAAGCTGCTAAGGGATTAAGCCCTAATGTTAGTATTTAGTATCTCTTTCAGACTTGTAGTTCAATATTTCTTTATTATGGGTGTATTAAAAGCAAAATATTAATTTCAGTGACCTTCCACTTAAAAGGAGATTCATTCCTTTTAATAAGGACATTTGTTACAACAGGAATGCCATATATATTTAGCAGCGATAAGGCCCAAACTTTGGGGTTGATACACTGCTGCACAGTTGACTAGAATCTGCATCAAGCCCCAGCATGCTGCCAAGAAAGAGGAATCAGAGGCTGGCACTCAGCTGATGAGGTGACATTTATCTATAGGTCTCAAATTTATCTCTTTCTTTCTGTCAATTTTATCATTTTTCAGATTTAGGTAACTGGTACTTAAAACAACCCCTGACTCATCCTTCAGTCCAAGCAGTGAGCAATAAAATTGCTTTTACAGAAATTAGAAAACAAAAAGTTGAGATAGATATTGACTAGACTTTAGGATGCAGGCAAAGTTAGGGATTTGCTGTGTTTTTATACTACTACTAGCTTCTTACATTTTGCTGAGAAACCTCTCCTATATGCAAAGGCCTAGGTGACCATGTGCCATCCTAGATGTTTAAATAGTATACAGCTTTGTGTGTATGTGTGTGTGTGTCTGTGTGTGTGTGAGAGAGAGAGAGAGAGAGAGAGAGAGAGAGAGAGAGGGAGAATATACATTTGCAAAGTATTTGAATTAGACTTTATGGTCCATAGCAAACTACAATTTCTCTTACGTCATTTTAAGCAGAATTTTCCCTTAGATGATAGTGTAACAATGATCCCTAGAAAAAACCATCTCAGTTCATCTTGCTCCTTATGGAAGCTATTGGACTAAGAATCTATATTCTACAGAAGGAAAGTAGAGTTTTGAAGAAATGACTAACAAACTTTCAGTTTGTAGTTTTGAAAGAGTCTTCAAAAAAAAACCTAAGTTCTTCCAACACAGTCTTGTTTGAGTTCATCATACTTTTTGTCTAGGATCAGATAGGGCCCACCACACTTAAAACAATATTCATTACAAATTAATTAGATTAATGAGTTTACAAAATTGAGTCCGTTTTGTTGGGACAATAAAGCTGGGAAAATAACCTTCCCAGATATCAATGGGAAACCTGTGGTTTCTTACTTTCATGTCCCCAAGTCAACTTTCATTACTGATTTTTAACAGGCAAGTTAAAAGTTAAAGCCTCCCACAGAGATTAATTGAATACTTATGTTCTTTGAAATAATAATGTGATAATTAGACTTATTTGATAAGCTCTTTGGTAACCTTTTCTATATTCTGTATTGCATGCTTTAGTTTTTTCTTGCTTCTGCTTTAAAACCAAGAGTGATAGGATCAGGTCTGTATTTGCCCTAACATGGGACCAACCTCTACAACTTGTTTCATTCTCTGTTGATAAGAGGAAAAGGTGTCTAAAGAAAAAGTCAGAATGAAGTTTCAGAAAATCTTCATATCACAAAAGATTGCTTAATCCCTTGATTGCTACCTAATTTCAGTGGGTGCAATCATTTGGAGGCACATATGGGACAAGAGGAGGAAGTATTTAACCGAGTCTGGTGGTGAGGAATGGGTGGCGATGATCAAAGAAGGCTTCCTGAGCTGAGTCTTCCACCAACAAGAGGAGTTAACAGGTGAAAGTTGGGGGGTGGGAAGTGGGTCAGCCTGGCAGTAGGGACAACATGTAGAAAGATACACAATGGTGTAGGGGAGCAGTACAAGTGGTTTGGTTTTGCTGGAGTTTCAATATGAGTGGGGATGAAGGAGAGTAGGCGGAAGATGAAGCTGGAGAGAAAGGCAGGATCCAATTTAAGGAGCTTAAACTTTAACCTTAGGAATGAATTTTAACCATGTTCAGGTTTGCATTTTAACAAGATCACTACCTGATCTTTGAAAGGTAGATTTTGGGAAAGATAAACTGGAAGCAGTGAGATTCTTTGGGAGTCTACTGTAGTAACTACCTTAACGCTTATCATAGCAGTACTAAGCAGTTGATACCCAGGGAGATGATTAGGGGCCTAGTGGGCATTGAAATCAACAAGAGAATGACCAGGAGAAATGAATAGAAATGAATAGGAAATATAATAAGCAGAATTTGGTTGGTATAAGGTGGGAGGGGGGTTTGCAGAGGAAAAGGAGGAGTTAAGAATGAGGAATAGGTTTCAGATCTTGTTATTTAGCAATTTGGAGCCACAGGAGATGGAACGGATTTGAAGGGAAAGATAATTCAGGTTAGGGTTTACTGAGTTTGAGGTGTGTCTACAGCAGGACATTCAGACGAAGATGACCAGCAGGCAGTTGGAGACAAGAATCTAGAGCTCAGAAATGAGGTCAGAGCTAGAGAAATAGCTTATGAATCAAAGATTAAACAAAGGAACAAGACTAAAACAGGTCTATTTTTGAAGCAGCTTAGGGAAAAAAAGGAAGAAAAAATAGTAAAAAAAAAAAAAAGATCTATGAATAAGTGAGCTGGAAAATAATGCCTGAACTAAATGATTAACAAGAACTAAGTTTATATTTATGTTATTTTTAGAAGAACGAAAACAAAACAAACGGGGTAAACCTTAAAAGACATTTAAAGCGTGCTGCTCGGAGCTAAGGTCGGGTGTCGCCTTTAAATTCAGTCTTCGTGTCGGACTGGGCATCTGGGGCCAGGCCCCTGGCCACGCCCACCCGCTCCTGCAGCCTTGGGCGCTTCCTTCCGCCTGGCCTCCATCTTGAGAGATGCAGGCTTCTCCAGCCTGAATTCCAGGTTTAGGTCTGGGGCTGTGAAGTCACCGTAAGTACCGTGGCCAGTTCCGTGCTTCCCCCGTAAGCATCTCTAGAAAATACTCTAATACATTAATACTCTCAAGTTGGCAGGCACACCTGAGGCCCTCTACCCAGTCAGCTCACCCTGGCTCGAGGGACGACGCTGAGAACAAAGGGCTCCACCTGAGCCGGCCCCCAGTCCCCGTCCGGCTCGGCGGTACCAAGCCCCGCACCCCCTGGGCAGGCCCGGTGGCTCGGCTTACCTGGAAGTCCCTGCAGGTGTGAAGGGCGCGCTCGTCTCTTTCTCTTCTTGAGGGTCACTGCTCATGGCTGCCGTTTCAATGTCTGAAAGTAGTTGTTTCATGCATTTTGTCCAGTTTTCTGGTTTTTATGGGGAGAGAGTGAGTCTTTTTCTGGTACCTTTTTTTTTTTTTTTTAATTAATTAATTAATTTATTTATTTTTGGCTGTGTTGGGTCTTAATTTCTGTGTGAGGGCTTTCTCCAGTTGCGGCGAGCGGGGGCCACTCTTCATCGCGGTGCGCAGGCCTCTCACTGTCGCGGCCTCTCCCGTTGCGGAGCACAGGCTCCAGACGCGCAGGCTCAGTAGTTGTGGTTCACGGGCCCAGCTGCTCCGCGGCATGTGGGATCTCCCCAGACCAGGGCTCGAACCCGTGTCCCCTGCATTGGCAGGCAGATTCTCAACCACTGCGCCACCAGGGAAGCCCTTTTTCTGGAATCTTAATCCTGACAGGCAAGCCCGGGCTTTTGCCTCAGGCAACTGTGTGAAGAGTGGTGCCCTTTACTGAGATGGGACAGACTTCAAGAGGAATAGGTTTTGGAGGGAAAGTCAAGGGTTCAGTTTTGGACGTATTAATTTTGAAATGCCTCTGAAAAATCCAGGTGGAGATTCAGTAGGCTGTTGGATACATGGGTTTGGAACTCAGAGAAGGAGCTTCAAGGGAAACAATATTTATTGATCTTTCCCTGAATATTGTTGATTTTCATGTGAACTTGGCTACTCTGGCTGATGAACACAAAATGAGAGACCTGTAGATATGTGGAAAATGGTTATGGTAATGATTCTGGTTTAAATGCTCCCTTTTATTCAGTATTCAAGCAGCTTACCTTCCTCCCAGTCACAGAACTTTTGTTCACAACATATTTCTTAGACGCTCCAATATTTGCAGCTAGTCATACCAAGTTCATGTAGTTTCATCATCAACCGATTCAAACTCTTTTCTTATTTCAATTGTGGTCTTTCTCCTTTGACCCAGGGGTTTTTATAAATATGGTGTTTAATTCCCAAATGTGGGATTTTCTAGTTCTCTTTTTCTTACTGATTTCTGGCTTAATTATACTTTTGGTAAGTGTTCCATTTCCATTTGAAAGGAATATAAATTCTGCAGTCATTGAGTACAGTGTTTTATAAATGTTAATTAAGACTAATTTATTAATCAAGTTGTTAAAATCTTCTATATCCTTATAGACATTTTTATCTGCTTATTATATCTTTTATTGAGAGAAGTGTGCTTAATTTCCCACAATGATTGTGGATTTGTCGGTTTCTCCTTCAGAGGCTGTGTGATTAGGTGCCTATAAATGGAAAATTGTTTAAAAATAATTTCTCATCATTATGAAATGTCCCTCTTTGTCTCTGCTAATGCTTTTTGCCTCAAGGTTTTTTGATTTGTTGATAATATAGTGAGGTAGATTATATCATTTGGCCTCAATTCTCACCCTTCCTTTAATTACACTCTTTGTGTTCACACCCTTTGCCATGCAACTTTACAGTGCCCTCTACCATGAGTTGACTTTGACTTCAAGACATCCCTTGAAGCAGAAGCTTGAAATGGGCTTGACATTGAGACTTGTTCTCTTGGACAACTTGCATCACCATGAGAATATACTCAGGCCAACCTGGTTGAGTGACACATGGAGCTGAGTTGTCTGGTCATTCTAGCTGAGGCCAGTCTAGATAAGCAGAATTGAGAGCCAGTCAACTCAGATGTGTGAGTAGTAGATGCTTTTTGTTATATGTGACTGAGGTTTTGTCCATGCTTGGTACATGGCATTATCCTGGTAATGGAATACTGATACGTGTACAAGGTATATCTTTTTCCTTTTTTTTTTTTTTTTCACTGCATGGCATGACCTGTGGGATCTTAGTTCCCCGACCAGGGATTGAACCTGGGCCCTCGGCAGTGAGAGCACGGAGTCCTAACCATTAGACCGCCAGGGAATTCCCCATCTTTCCATTTCTTTTTACCTTCTATCTAAACAAACCAAACTCTTGTAAGGAGCATGTTGTTGGGTTTGTTCTTTTAATCCAGTTAGACAATTTTGCTGTCTTTTTAAAATCGGGGCATTTAGTCCATTTGCATTGAAAGAAATTACTGATATATTTAGGCTTAAATCTTGCACTTACTGTTTGCTTTCTATTTGTTCTCCTGTTCTATGTATCTTTTTCACTTTTTTCTTGCTTTCTTTTGGATTAATTGAGTAATATTTATGATTTCATTTTACCTCCTTTGTTGACTTATTATATATGTACACCTTTTTCCAGAGGTAACTTTGAAGTTTATAGCATACTTTTTTCACTTATCAGAGTCTACCTTCAAGTATTATTATACCACTTTACATACAGTATGAGAACTGTATAACAATACAGTTTCATTTTCCTGCCCCTGGACTTGGAACTATTGTCATATATTTTACTTCTTTAAAAAAAAAAATTATTTATTTATTTGGTTGCGCCGGGTCTTAGTTGCAGCAGGCGGGCTCCTTAGTTGTGACATATGAACTCTTAGTTGCGGTATGCATGTGGGATCTAGTTCCCTGACCAGGGATTGAACCCGGGCCCCCTGCATTGGGAGCGTGGAATCTTAACCACTGCAGGGAAGTCCCCATTTTACTTCTACAGTTGTTATAACCTTCTGAAGTAATTTTTTAAATAAGAAAAACATTATTTTATATCCACTGATATGTTAAATATTTCCAGTGCCCCTCATTCCTTTATGTAGATGTGCATTCCTACCTGGTACCTTTTTCTTCATACCGAATGACTTTAACATTCCTCATAGTGTAAATCACCTGATTAATTCTTCCAGTTTCAAATATCTGAAATGGTCTTTATTTCACTTCATTTTTTCTAACTGTTTTTGCTGAGTGCTGAATTCTAGGTTAACACGCTTTGTTTTGTCTTCTTTAGTTCTTTACAGATGTTGCTCCACTGTCTTCTGGCTTGTATTGTTTTCAACAAAAAATCATTGTTGTTCAAAGAACATCAAGAAGACATTCTTATCTTTATTCCTCTACATGTAATATGTCTTCTTCTCTGGCTGGTTTTGAGATTTTCTGTTTACCAGTGTTTTTAAGCATCTGGATTATAAAAGGGCAGGCAGCTGTGTGTCTGAGTCACTTATTAGTCAAAGATTATATTTTTCATATACCTCCCTCGTGTCTCCAAGTTTTCAAGTTATTTTAAGAGCATAATACAGTTAAAAAACACATTTGTGTATATTATCTAATTTGATGCCTTCAGTATATATTAGTTGGCTAGGACAGAGAATATGGTACCGTTTTTAGAGGTGAGAAAACTAAACCTTGAATGGTGCAATGACTGCAGTAAACACTGAACTAGTTAGTGGGAAAGATAGGATGAATCTCTAATCTTCTACACCAAATCCAGTGCATTATCCTAGATTATAAAAAATGTTAAAATCCATCTATTTTGATGGAACTTTCTGTAGAATGGTGGGGTAGGAAACATTTGAAGGAACTACTAGATCCTGATTGTTTTGTCATTACAGCAAAAAGGCGAACCATGCCTATGAAGGCCAACAGGATTGAACCTAGGAGCCAGAAGACCAAAAGATGGAAAAAGGATAGTCCATGGATTTTACACATCTTCAACCACAAATGCTGTGTTACTTCCATTACTGGCTGCTACAGCTGCCAGTGGAAAATCAAACAGGAGAAAAAATCTAAACGTGGACCCTACTGCTCTTGGGTACGGAGAGATGGGAAGAAGCTGGACCACACTTTCTTAGATGTGGGAAACATGGGCTGGTCCCTGCCCTCATGAGGGCTCACTAGAGTCTTCAGGACTGGGCTCGGGCTCTAGCTCTTCATGAAAGTTCTGCCATAATTCTGGAGCCAAAGTTAACTTTATGGGAACATGTGCTCATTTTCTTTCACTTTTATTCTTCATTTCTCTTCTTTCTTGTCATTCTATTATTCATTTATTCACCTCTGCTTTTGTTAATAAGTGAACCTTGAAGAAAAATTGAGGTTTAGGTACAATTAGCTGTTTTTGGCTAGGGATTACAGGAATACCTGAATCTTTAAATCTCTCTTCAGTATGAGTTTCCCAAAGGAGCTACACATATGAGAAAAAACAGCAAGTGGGAAACAAGGTGCTCCTTTATTATTGGTCTGGCCAGTATCTGACTTTCTGTAATGAAGATCGCTGGTAAGGCTGAGGTGTGGCATGTGGTCTAGCCTCACTGAGCGCCTCTTTCTTTCTTTAAGCCATATGTTGGGCCTCTCTGGTGGGCAATATAATATGAGACCAAATGATGAGCACACTGAAGTGAGAAGAGGAGAGCCATATCATGTACCTTCACTTAATCATAAACTTGGTCTAGCTGGGTCCGAGATTCTGACCAATTGGATTACTAATTTTTCATGTCTGAGATGGGGAGCACAAGGAAAGGGGTGGGAATGGGAGGCTTCCCTGGATTAGGCAGGAGTGTTCTCCTGTTCGTGTATCTTTCCTGCCCAGATATTTGGCTTCTATACCAGTGACTGGGGATAACACAGGTTCTTCAGGCATGGTTCCTGCTCTCAAGGAATTCACAGTCTACTGGAGGAAAAGACAAGTACACACTTACTCTCAACATAGTGAGAGAAGTGTTACAGTTGTGTGTGTGTGTATGCCTCTGCACACACGCATGCCTTCATGTACAAGGGAGGGGGCTGAAAATAACTATTTAGAATGTGAAAAGCAGTTAAGAATAGGATAGGTAAAGAACAGGGGATGGCAGGAGAAAAGGTATTGGAGGAGGAGTCAAAGGGCTTGGTATAAGGTTTATTTTAAGTGGAGCAGAGGATCTGAATGGAGAAGTGATGGGGAATTATGAAGCTAGAGAGGGAGTGGGAAAAGATATTGTGTGGTTTTAAGAATTTGACCTCTGCCATGTAGGGGATAAAGACTCCCTAAAGATTTTAAGCTACTGATGTCTGAGCTATGTTTTGGAATGATTAATTGATCATGTGGAAGATGCATTAGACGGTATAAGAGTAATGCAGGGAGATGTCTTTGCCTTCAAAGAGAAAGCAACAGCAGTATTCAAGGTAAGAGATGTTGGTGTCCTGGATTAGAGTAGTGATGGTAAAAATGGAGAAGAGCAAAGTGATTCAACAGATATATATTACTTAGGGATGATGTAGTAAGTCACAAGAGAGCTATAAAGAAGTACACGGAGCGAAAGATAAAGGGAGGCTTCCTGGTAAAGGTGACGTTGGAGGCAGTGTGGTATAATGGAAAAATCCCTGGAAGAGAGCCTGGGAGTATGTTTTGGTTCTTGTCCCAACTCAGCCTTTGGGCTGGATACGTGATATCTCCAAGCCTCTCTACAGGGTAATGCTGCACTACAACTATGCAGACCTTTGGCGAGTATATACAGATGTTGCTGAGGTACCATGGATAAATGGAACTAAATTAGACTTGCTTCTTTCTCTTCCCAGAGAGAACGATTATTTTACGCATGTCTGGTTATTTCATTTTGCATGTCTGTGCTTTTGCTGTTTGTGTGGATAGAATCCTCAAACGAATACTTTGGCTTTGACTGGTGAGTTTCACTTTTTGTATTTTCACTTGTGTAAGGGCTTTTTGGTCTAATAGCCACATGGATCCTACATCAGGCTGAAAAGATCTAGTGGCATAATGGAGAGGGTGGAAAAAATTGGGTGTTCTACAGCTGGTGGATGGGAGGCCTGACTCTGGGGAGGGGTAAAGATGCTCAGCACCCTCAGCTATTATACTTCCCTTCCACCTGTGCTCACTCTCACTTAGACCAAATCTGGCTCAGTGGGAAGCTTTCTCTGTGCTTCCAATGTCCCCAGTCCTTCTATTCAGATGACTCCCTGACACCTTGTTACTCAGTCTCTTTGTCTGGGTTACTGATGCCTACACTAGTTGGTCTTCATGATCTCTGTCCATGAACCCTGATGTCTCTGCCTCACCTCCAGCCTCTGCTTCTTCCTTCTGTCTTTACTGGGCTTTCTAAGACTCTAAAGACAGAAATGGTGTCCCATCTCAGCCCCTTTTCTAGCCAGATTCCTACTCTGGACTACTCCTAGCTCTTCCAGTTTTTCTGGCCTGATTATTGCAAATCTTACCCATTATTTGGTATTTGGGGGAGAAAGGGATATGTTTGAGTATGAGTCTTTTTAAAAAATGGAATACAGTTTATTTTTCCTTTGTTTTTGGCCGCACTGTGCGGCATGCGGGATCTTAGTTCCCTGACCAGGGATTGAACCCATGCCCCCTGCAGTGGAAGTGAGGAGTCTTAACGACTGGACCGCCAAGGAAGTCCCTATTTTTCCTTGTATAGAAGTAAAATATGGTTTGTTATTTTAAATGTAAAAAATGCAGAAAGTAGAAAATATAAAAATCTGCTTAGTCTTATTCTTGAGTAACAATCTCTTGGTATACTTCCCAGTCTTTTTTTCTATGCTTATTTTTACATGATTATGCTCATACCGTATATATAATTTTGCTTTTCATTTTCACTTAAAATGGTTGCACACATTTTGAAAAGTTGTTAAAACTCTTAATGAACATCATTTAAAATGGTTTAAAAATATCTCCTGACATGAAGGTACTCTAATACACTTACTTAAACCACTTTTTATTGTTAGGCATTATGAATGTTTCTAAATTTTCCAGTTTTGATAACATGAAAGCACAGAGAAATCTCTGTGCTCTGACTTACGTTCTTACAATAGACTCCCACGAATGGTGTTATTGATTTAAGAAGAATAAACACTAATAAAATTCATTATGCTTATTGCCAAAGTACTTTCTCAAAAGAGTCTAGCAATTTCCATAAACAACAGAGGTATATGAGTTTCTATTTTAGCCTGCCATTGACAGCAGTAACTATTCTAATTTTGATAATTTTTATTAATTTTATAGATGGAATTTGTTTTGTTTTAATTTAATCATTGATTAAGTGTCAAAACTGGTTTATTTATTTACTTTTTAGTTTTCTTGCTTTGTTTATTTTGTGGGATCTTTACTAATTTTTGATCAGTTTATATGCAGTCTTTATTTATGGACCCATTCTAAATTATTCCACAGGACTTGAGATACAAAGCTGTTTCATTTTAAAGTAAAATTTCCCTCAGTTTTTAAAAACTTTATTGAGATGTAATTGATGTATAACATTGTGTTAGTTTCAGGTGGATACAAAGTAATAATTTGATATTTATATATATTGTGAAATGATCACAACAATAAATCTTTTTAACATCAATCACTACACATAATTACAATTGTTTTCTTGTGATGAGAATTTTTAAGATCTACTCTCTTAGCAATTTTCAAATATATAATGCAGTATTATCAACTATAGTTACCATGGCGTATGTTACATTCCCATGGCTTAGTAACTGGAAGTTTGTACCTTTCAACCCCTTAACCCATTTCATCCACCCCCACCTCTGGCAACCACCAGTCTGTTCTATCTACGAGCTTATTTATTGTTTTTGTTTTTGTTTTTTAGATTCCACATATAAGGGAGATCATATGGTATTTGTCTTTTTCTGTCTGACTTATTTCACTTAGCATAATGCCCTCAAGGGTTCATCAAGGTTGTCATAAATGGCAAGATTTCCTTCTTTTTTATGGCTGAATAATATTCCATTGTATGTACATACCACATATTCTTTGTCCATTTATCTGTCAGTGGATACTTAGGTTGTTTCTATATCATGGCATGGCTTCTATATCATGCAGTGAACATAGGGGTACATATATCTTTTCAGGTTAGTGTTTTCATTTTCTTTGGATGAATACCCAGAAGTGGAATTGCTGGATCATATGGTAGCTCTGTTCTAATTTTTTTGCGGAACCTCCATACTAGTTTCCATAGTACCTGCACCAATTTACATTCCCACCAATAGTGCACAAGTGTTCCATTTTCTGCATATCCTCGCAAACACTTGTTATTGCTTGTCTTTTTGATAACTGTTCTAACAGGTATGAGGTGATATCTAGTTGGGGTTTTGATTTGCATTTTTCTGATGATTAGTGAATCATCAGAAAAATGATGTTGAATACCTTTTTATATACCTGTGGCCTGTATATCTTCTTAGGAAAAATGTGTATTCAGATACTCTATTTTTAAACTGGTTTGTTTGTTTAATTGGTATTCAGTTGTACGAATTCTTTGTATATTTTTTGGATATTAACCTCTTTTTAAAGATTTTTTTGATGTGGACCATTTCAAAAGTCTTTATTGAATTTGTTACAATGTTACTTCTGTTTTATGTTTTGTTTTCTTGGCCACGAAGCATGTGGGATCTTAGCTCCCCGACCAGGGATTGAACCCACACCCCCTGCACTGGAAGGCAAAATATTAACCACTGGACCACTAGGGAAGTCCCTGGATGTTAACCTCTTAATCAGATATATGATTTGCAAATATTTTCTCCCATTTGGTAGGTTGCCTTTTTGTTTTGTTGATGGTTTCCTTTGTTTTGTTTGATGTAGTCCCACTTGTTTGTTTTTGCTTTTGTTCCTTTTGCTTTTGGTGTCAAATCCAAAAAACTCATTGCCAAGGCTGATGTTAAGGAACTTACTGGTTATGTTTTCTTCTAGGAGTCCTATGGTTTGAGGTTTTATGTTCAAGTATTTAATCCATTTTGAGTTGATTTCTGTGTATGGTATAAGATATTGGTTCAGTTTCATTGTTTTGCATGTGGCTGTCCAGTTTTTTCAACACTGTTTATTGGAGACACTGTCCTTTCCTCATTGTATATCCTGGTTCTTGTCTCCTTTGTCATAAAATAATAGACCATATATACATGGGTTTATTTCTGGGCTCTTTATGGCATTCCATTGATGTGGTGTTTGTTTTTGTGCAGATACTCTACTGTTTTGATTACTGTAGCTTTGTAGTATTGTTTGAAATTAGGGAGTGTGATGCCTCCAGATTTGTTCTTCTTTCTCAATATTACTTTGGCTATTTGGGGTCTTCTGTGGTTCCATACAAATATTAGGATTGTTCTATTTCTGTAAAAATGCCATTGGAATTTTGTTAGGAATTGCATCTAATCTGTAGATGGCTTTCAGTAGTATGGAAAATTTAACAATATTAATTCTTCCATTCCACGAACATGAGATATCTTTCCATTTCACGTCTTATAGTTTTCAGTGGAGAGCTCTTTCACCTCCTTGATTAAATTTATTCTTAGGTATTTTATTTTTGTTAGTGATATTGTAACTGAGGTTGTTTTCTTAATTTCTTTTTTGTATATATTTTTATCAGTGTGTAGAAATCCAACACATTTTTGTATATTTATTTTGTATCCTGCAACTTTAGAATCCATTAATTAGATCTCACAGTTTTTTGATGGAGTCTTTAATATTTTCTGTATATAAAATCATGTCATCTTTAAATAGAGAAAGTTTTACTTCTTTCTTTCCAATTCTAGTGCCTTTCTTTCCTCCCTCCCTCCCTCCCTTCCTTCCTTCCTTCCTTCCCTCCCCTCTTTCCTTCTTTCTTTCTCTCTTTCTTTCTTTCTTTCCCTGATTGCTCTAACTAGGACTTCTAGTACTATGTTGAATAGGTGTGGTGAGAGTGTGCACCCTGTTATTCCTGATCTTAGAGGAAAATCTTTTAACCTTTCACCATTGAGTAAGATGTTAGATGTGGTCTTGTGATATGTGGCCTTTATTTTGTTGAGGTATATTCCTCCCATACCCAGTTTGTTGAGAGTTTGTTTTTTTTTTTTAATCATGAATGGAGTTTGAATTTGTCAGATGCTATTTTTGCTATTTTGAAATGATCATATGATTTTTATCTTTCATTTTCTTAATGTGATATATCACATATATTGATTTGTGTATGTAGAACCATCCTTGCATTAGAGGGATGAATCCCACTTGATCATGGTATATGATTCTTTTAATGTGCTGTTGTATTTGGCTTGTAATATTTTGTTGTGATTCTTGCATCTATATTCATCAGGGATGTTGGCCTGTAATTTCTTTTCTTAGTGTCCTTATCAAGCTTTTATATCAGGGAAATGCTGGCTTTGTAAAATTAATTTGGGAGTGTTCTCTCCTCTTCAATTTTTTGTAAGAGTTTGAGAAGGATTGATGTTAATTCTTCTTTAAATATTTAAAATTGGCCAGTGAAACATTTGGTCCTGTGCTTTTCTTCTTTAGGAGGTTTTTGTTTACTGATTCAGTCTCCTTACTCATTAATCAAATCTTACTCTGATCAGATTTTCTATTTCTTCATGATTCAGTCTTGGTAGGTTGTATGTTTCTAGAAATTTATCCTTTTTTCCTAGGTTGTCCAGTTTGTTGGCATATAGTTGTTCATAGTCATCTCTTATGTTCCTTTCTGTGGTGTCAGTTGTAAAGACTCATTTTTCATTTAAAATTTTATTTATTTGGATCCTCTTTTTTTCTTGGTTAGTCTTGCTAAAAGTTTTGTCAATTTTATGTATTTTTTCAAAGAACAAACTCTTAGTTTGGTTAATTTTTTCTATTGTTTTCCTATTCTCTGTTTTACTTATTTACCAAACAAATTAGCTCTTGAATGAAGAGAAATCCTTGAGGAAGGACCTTGCTATACAAAAGGACCTGCCTGTACAAAACTGTATACTGTCAATCTTCCTCCTCTTTTCCCCCCAAAGAACATCTGGCTATTTACCAGGGTGGTTGTGCACTTGGGCAGAAGAAATACTTCTGGAGCAATTACTGGACACTGACTCTGAACTGATACAAATTCCTGGAGATATAAAGCAACACTATGATTCACCAGTCAGAGTAATCAATGGAGATAGGTAATCAATGGAGTTTTGGTTCAGACCTATCTCTACAGTGGTTCTAGTGGGTCCCCAAACCCACCCTGCAGTTATTTCTCTAGTTTTGGAATGCATAGTTGGAATAAACATACTCAGAAGCAGGCAGAATCCTCACAGCAATACTCCATCATTAAATAAAAGTTATAAGAGTGAGTTCCCATTGGTCCTAAAGCCACAAGTAAAGTTAATGGGCAGTTTTCCATTGCTCCCATAGCAAATTATCACAAATTCAATGGCCTAAAGCAATACCCATTTTTTTTCTCAGTTCTTTAGGTCAGACGTCAGACATGCTTGGCTGGGTACTCTGCTTAGGATTTCATAATGAAATCAAGGTGCCAGATGGCCTGACCTTATACCTGGGGCTCTGAGTGAGAATTCACTTCCAGGTTCATTCAAGTTGTTGGCAGAATCCAGTTCCTTCTGGTTGTAGGAATGATGTGCTCATTCTTCAGTGGTTGTCAGAGGGGAGTTGGTCTCAGCTTCTAGCTTGTGGCCTTCTCTATCTTCAAAGCTAGCAATGGTGTTTCAACATAACCGTTGAAGCGGTTAACGTCATCACTCATGTGATACCAAATGACAGAGATCATGGGAGCCAGAATTCTGTGTGTGTGTGTGTCTATATGTTTTTCTCTTCTCCCATTCTTCTACTGTTGAAAATAAGATGTGTTAGTAGTAGTTGACCATATATATCAGTACTTAAAATAGAGGTATAAACATCACATAGAGGCAATGAAGGAACTTTGTATCCTTTTCTGGGGAGAGGATTGGTGTGTTTTTGGTTGTATGAGAGATAATCACATAATGTTAGATAGAAAGTAAGGATGGTTAATAGAGGTGTGTATGAATACCAAGTTGCTCATGAGTGGATTGTGGTAGTGTACTAATTGGGTCCACTTAGTTAAACTGAAACTACATTTCTCACAATTCCATTCCCAGTATAGGATTGGGTTAGGATTAATTACAAGAAAAATTGGTATACAGTTTAGAAGTAGGAAGTGAATCGTTAGCTGTTTCTTTATACTCTGAAGATCAGTGATGGACCCAGGCATTATGACAGCCTCCATGCAATGTCAATATCTGGTAGTTCACTTAGTTGCCATGGGGAAGCACCTGGGCCCACATTCTTCTTGCTCCTGCCAGGTCTTCTTCAGCTTCTTCATGTCCTAGGCCAGATAAGTATGCAGCTAAATGATGAAAGGCATGAACTTTTCCTGCAGGTCACTGTTATTATCCAAGGTTGGAGGAAGTGTGTTATGACTTTGTTGAATTAACATTTGTTATGTGGAGCACAGGGTGCTGGATGGTCAGTTGAGGCAACAGCAATGGTGAGTGGTGGTTCAACAACAGACTGCAAGAGAAATTAAAATAGAGAAGTTTATTACTTGGAGGTACTGGGGGAAGTACACAGATGCCTCTAGGGCCCACATAGGGAGGTCAAGGCAGAGTGTAGACAGAAAGTGAGGCAGGACCTGGGCACATGCCTTTATTACAGTCCATGGCTGGAGTGCTTTGGGGTTCCTGGGCTAGGGCCAGATTGATTAAGTCAAACTATAAGAGTAGGGTTTTTGTAAGCCCCATGGAAGTCTTGTCTAAGGGGCACATGAGGCATACAGGTGATGGGAAGCATGCGAGACTGTAGATCACAAGGGCTATTGTGGAAGTCATATCAGGACCTTATATTTGCTTATGACTGAGGGCTCCTAGGTCATGTGCTTCCCTGAGGGTGCTAGTGTCAATTTAAGGTCACTGTGGTCCACTTGGACAAACAAAATGGGTGCCACGGCGGCATTACCATGGAGTTATAGCTTAGCTAATAGGAGTTAACTTAGCTAAATCCTTGACACAGTGATAGACACAGGTTGCATGGTTTGTGTGTGTCCTCATGTGTTCCAGTCTATCCTTACGTATTTCAGTTTGTCCTTGAGGGTTCTAGTTCCTCCTCATGGGTTTCAGTTTCCCTATATATTGTGTTCAGTTTTACTTTCCAACTTCTGGCCTGTCTGACTTCTACAACTTGAGGCCAAGTGTTGGAGCAGATGTAACAGTCTTACATAGCCTTCTCTCACAGCTTCTGTAATAGCCCAAGGTCTAATCCCTACAATAATTCCTTTTCTGAGTGGTCCCAGACCAATACAGTATTTTTAATCATTTTGGAAAAGTTCTCAGCCATTACCTTTACAAATATTGCTTTTACCCCATTTTCTATTGCCTCTACTTCAATTTTATATTAGGTATTTTCTCTTTATCCTCTTAAGTGTCCTACTCTTTCTTCTGTATTTCTCATGTATTTTTTTCATGTGTCTCTGTTTCATGCTTGATATTTTTTTCTGGTCTGTCTTTTGTTTAGCAAATTCCTTTTGGCTCTGTTTTACCTGCTATTTAATCCATTCACTGAGTTCTTAATTTTTATTGCTGTATTTTCCCTTCTAGAATTCTTTTTTTTTTTAATAAATTTATTTATTTATTTAGGGGTGTGTTGGGTCTGTGCGAGGGCTTTCACTACCACCACCTAGAGTGAGTACAGATGAATAGGACAAGAATAAGTAGAAGAGGTAAAGAGAAAAAGAGAAAAAAATTCAAAATTCTTCCTGCAGTTCATGGTGGGTGGGTGGGAAATTCACCTGAATTTGGTGAGAGGGTTTTGAGCTGAACTAAGCTAATAATAATATTTATGTGTGGTTGAATGTACAAAAGAAGACCTTTTAGGTTAAAAGGGAGTGAAAAAAAATCAAATGTGGCCAGAAAAATGATTAGAAAAATAAAGGCACCATTAAATGGTAAACCTTAACTTACTCACTTGGAAAGCAAAGTCAAAATCACTATTTGGTTAAGCTGTTTGATAAATTCTTTGACTGTATCTAGGCTACTATTAAGTCCATCTTGCATTTTTTAAAAATTGAAGTCTAGCTAATTCACAATGCTGTGTTAGTTTCAGTTGTACAGCAAGGTGATTCAGCTATACACACACACACACACACACACACAGACACATATTATTTTTTCAGATTCTTTTCCGTTATAGGTCATCTTGCATGTTTTTTAAGATCTCTGTTTCATTGTTTTGATAATTAATGTGCTTGTTTTAAAACATCTATTCTTGTTACCTGGATGTGAGTCCTTTATTTTTCTGAAGCTTTTGAATATATTTATTTTGTGGTTCTTTTCTGATCGTTCTATTAATTATATTTTTTTGTGTGCAAGTTGTTCTATTAGTTGGCTTTATTGGGTGAATTTGTTGACATTCCTTACATGTTTTCTGATTCCTGGCTGTGAGCTCATCTTTTAGAAAGTACTCTTAGTATCTTGATCTGGGATAGCTCTCGCTAGGATGGCTGCTTGCTTGTTTCATTCTTCTTGATGTATGTTATAGCCCCTGACCAAAGAGAATTTCCTTTCCTATTTGTAATGTGGTTATATGTTCACCAATCTATATTTTATACAGGCATACCTTGGAGATATTGGGAGTTCAGTTCCAGACCACAGAAATAAAGTGAATAATACAGCAATAAAGCAAGTCACACAATTTTTTTGGTTTCCCAGTGCACATAAAAGTTATGTTTACACTATACTGTAGTCTGTAAGTGTATAATAACATCGTTTATAAAAAATATACATGCCTTAGTTAAAAAATATTTTATTGCTAAATAGCTAACCATCCTCAGAACATTCAGTGAGTAGTGGTAGTAACATCAAAGATCACTGATCACAGATCACCATAACAACTATAATAAAAATGAAAAAGCTTGAAATATTGCAAGAATTACCAAAATGTGACACAGAGACATGAAGAGAGCAAATGCTGTTGGAAAAATGGTGCCAATAGACCTGTTTGATGTAGGGTTGCCACAAACCTTCAATTTGTAAGAAATGCAGTATCTTTGAAGCGTATGTCTGTATTGTTAAAATATAATTTCTCCAGATTTTATATGGTGAGAAGGTAATTTCTGTTATCTTGAAATGAACGGTCTAGAACAATTTTGACATACAATATGTAGACCAAGTGTAACACTGTTTCTCTTAGCAAATTATTAGCAGTTTTCCCTCATAAACTACTTTAGGAACAGAACACATCAGGACTATTTCTGAAGGGGCCAAATCTCTTACACAGAATAGATAAATTAATATGGTGGCTTGCAGTTATGTAAGAAAACATATATTCATGTGGACCAGGAACCTGCCCAAATGGAAAGTGTTAGTTTTATTAAGGCAATGGACTTTTTCTCTTTTGGAATTCCAGAATTTCTGTCTTATATTGTTTTTTAAAGAGAACATAATTTTTGCATATATTGATATATTCTGAGTAACTTTAAAGAATCATACCACTCATACAGAGCCCCATTAAAGTACCCAATTGCCTGTAGGACAAAGTTAGAACTTCTCAACTGAATATCCCCAAAGCTCTTCACACATCTGTTCCCAAATTGCCTTTTCTTCTTATCTCCCTCTGTTTATCTTTTACCTCATCTAGTCCAGTCTTATCTCCCCCAATCCTTGACACAGATGCTACTAATTTTTTACTGTATTTTAAGGATTGAAACACATTTTTGCAGGGTCATTTTTCTAGGTACAGGATTCTGGTTCTTCTGGTCCATTGTCTTGCTGAGTTTCTTTGGGATCCTGGCTGCCTACACATCATTGCTCTTGGTGAGTAATGTTTTCCATTTCTCCCACTCCTTTCCTGAGTAGGCTCATGAGGTGCTCTGTCTGTGGTATGGTTCCCAGTTGTGCTGGGAGTCCTCAGAACCTCAGATCACTCTTGGTAGAGTTGGGGTTTACATCAGCCAAGAATATTAGGCACGAGGGATAGATGGAGGAAAAAAGGCTTGTGCTGTTAGAGGGTGTGTCTTACCACTTTGACCCTTTGGAAGGGTGGCAGAACATCCTTCCCCTGTTTCATAGCCTATTTTCTGGTTCACTCAGTATTGTCACTTTAGACACCTACACCTTCAAATGGCAGTACTTCTACATATTGAATTTTATAGCCCATCTCCTAAGAATCAGTCTTTCTGGGCCTTACAAATTAGCTAGTGTGTTAAACCTGTTCTAATGTGCAAATGCTAGTCCTTAGTCCAGGTGTGAAGTACTAGTGACCCTGCCTCTGTTGTCTGACATATAGTAGTGTCAGATAGTGTGAGAAATTCAGGCCAGGAAATAGAGGAGTTTGAAGAAGTGGAAAGCTTGTGAGAGACTAACTTTTAAGAAACTGGAGTTTTTCAGTGCCCCATTATACATAGGGCATATATATCTTTCTCTGATTTCATGATTCCTTGTCCCCACTGATTTCCTGTCTGATATAGAAGAATCCAACCCCCAAATCAGTTGACATTTGCATTAATTTTTCTTTCAACAAAATATATTGATCATTATATGAGTGGTAAGTACTGAAGATATAGAAATCAACAAGACGTGCAGTTTCTGTTTTCATGCAGGGCACTTCAAAGTGATAGTTATGAGATGTAAAGTTATAGTCCTTAATTCTAACTCATTGAGAGTTTAGAATCTAATAGGGAACTAAGTCATAGACAAAAATAAGCAACACAAGGAGAGCATTATAATTGTCATTAGAGTGGCCTAAATAACGTTCTGCATGGGTTCTGAGAAGGAAGAGGTCACTTACAGCCAAGAGGATTAAGTGAGGCTTCTTGGAAGAGGTGGAACAGGAGTGGGATCTTGAAGGGATGTTGGATTTAGACGTGTGTTTATGCTGATGGGGAAGAAAGTTCCAGACTGTGGGAACATCATGACAAAGTCAGGGTCATTTGTAGAGATGTGGATGGACCTAGAGTCTGTCATACAGAGTGAAGTAAGCCAGAAAGAGAAAAACAAATATCGTATATTAACGCATGTATGTGGAATCTAGAAAAATGGTACAGATGAACCTATCTGTAGGGCAGGAATAGAGACGTAGACGTAGAGAACGGACATGTGGACACGGGGGGGAAGGGGAGGGTGGGACGAATTGGGAGATTAGGTTTGACATAAATACACTACCGTGTGTAAAATAGATAGCTAGTGGGAACCTGCTGTATGGCACAGGGAGCTCAGCTCAGTGCTCTGTGATGACCTAGATGGGCGGGGGAAGGGAGGGAGGGAGGTCCAAGAGGGAGTGGATATAGGTATACATATAGCTGATTCACTTCATTGTACAGCAGAAACTAACACAACATTGTAAAGCAATTTTACTCCCATAAAAAAAGAGAGCTATGTATGGGGTGTGACTAGGTAACAGGGAAGAATCAGTTCTGTTAGCACGTAGGGGATATTGAAGAAAAATGGGTAACCTCTTTTTAGATAGGCTTGTGACGGACTTTGGAAGGCCTGAAAAGCAGACTAATACATGTAACATAAATCAGATTTCTGTTTAGGAAAATCATCCTGGAAGTTGTGGTGTGGAGGGTGGCTATAGGCAGAGAGACCAGTTAGAAGCTTTTCTTTTTTTTTTTAAAGCATTTATTTATTTATTTATGGCTGTGTTGGGTCTTCGTTTCTGTGCGAGGGCTTTCTCCAGTTGCGGCAAGCGGGGGCCACTCTTCATCGCTGTGCGCAGGCCTCTCACTATCGCGGCCTCTCCTGCTGCGGAGCACAGGCTCCAGACGCGCAGGCTCAGCAATTGTGGCTCACGGGCCCAGTCGCTCCGCGGCACGTGGGATCCTCCCAGACCAGGGCTCGAACCCGTGTCCCCTGCATTGGCAGGCAGATTCTCAACCACTGCGCCACCAGGGAAGCCCAGAAGCTTTTCTTTTTAATAGGGAAAAAACAGATGAATGGTGTTCTCTGGAGCAGACTCTGGCCACTGAATTGTACTGCTTTCATACACAATAAACATGAAATGGTATAGTTAGCTTCTAAGGTGTGAATGAGTTCTAGTGTCCAATAGGGCAATGTATTTTCACAAACTTTCTACTCTACCCTACCTATTTTTGGATACATATAGTGGTAACAACAGTGAACAAAGAGGGAGACCTGGGTCCTATTCCTAGCTCTATCTTGAGGTTACCTTGTAACCTTGACCAAGTCATATAATTCTTCTGAGCCTCAGTTTCTTTTCTTTCAAGTGAGAATTATAATAATATTTAATAAAATGGTATTTTATAGGGCTGGGTAAAGAACAAATGAATTACATACATAAAATTGTTTTGATAAAAATCTAAGTGACTTATACATTCAAACTCTCATTAATATCCTAAGCATCTGAAGACTCTGGTTTTCAGTTGCTATCTCCACACTGACTTGGTGACTGGCTAGATTTAGATTCAAATTCTATCTAAGATTTATTGACTAAATACCAATGTTAACAACAGTGGTCAGCAGTTATAACAATGGCACTGGTTCCTCAAGAAAGCTTTTAAGTGACCCTTGGAAGGGCTGGCCCCTGACCTCTGTTCTCTAACAAGTGGCTCTAAGTAATACCTACCAAGAAATTGGTAGAAACTCAGGAAAGATATCAGTGTATTGACTGTTGCAAAATCCCAGAGAAGATAATAATAAATTCTTCCTGGGGTTGCTGGTGAAAGGTACAAGTAGGTGACATTTGAACTGTCCTTGAAGGGTCAGTGGCATGGGGAGGGAGAGCTTTTTAGGCAGAGGAACAGAATGGCAAATTCCCAGAGTATGAAAACTGCAGGTGTAGCAAGAAATGAATGTAACGCCAGACTGTGAAAGGAATTTTGAGTTCAGAACAGTGTTTTGGGTAGCATCTTGGTGATTTCAAAATAATCTCATTTTTCTTCTTTGTTTTTTTCAGGTACTTGGATCGTTGTTGCTTTGGGAGGGGATAGAATTGTACCTGCACTGGTGTCATAAGGTAGGACATCTGAATCTTCCTTCATAGGAGACCTTATACCAGGACTGAATGTGCCTCTTTAGCATTGTGTTGAATACAGAGTTGCCCTTTCTTTCATTGTTCCCCTTGTGAAAAAGATCTGCTTACACTGTTTTAACTGAAGTCATTAAATTTGTAACAGTAATTTACAAATTTAATTTGTAAATTTGATTTGTAAATTTGTAAATTTGATTTGTAAATTTGTAATTTGTAAATTTGATTTACTGAAGGAGCTGAATCCAAACTTTATTTTTTCTCACTACTCCTTGTTAAACTCACTCTGTGACTCTGTTCTTCCCATCCCCATAAAACCTTAGGTGGGCTCCCTTATTTGCCCAGTCCTTTATAGTCAAAAGGACATTCTCATTCAATCATTAAAAATTTCAGTTCATTGTAATAAACCAAACTCCAACTTTATGAGACTTTTCCCTTCCCCTGTTTTCACATGACCCAGGCCTGCAAACATGCAGTGGTGGAGAGAGCATGATTGTCCACCTTTCTTCCACCAGAGTAGGGCCCAGGAGATGGGGAGATAGGATAAAAGAACAAAGTCCCCCAAGGAGGGGCAAGAGGGCCCATCAAGACCAGGTAAATGCACAATTGTTGGCTCTTTACCGCACAGGTTTTTCAATGCGTATTTTCAGAGACCTTTCTGCTGAGAACCTTGACTGCAGTTCTCTTGGTGTCATTGCCTGTCTTCCTATATACCCCATGAAATTTCTATGTTGAGGTCCTTTTGACTTTCCCTTAGTTGGGAGCCCTTTAAAGTTATACTGGCAATTACAAAGGATCCGTATCTGGTCCAAGGAAGCAGGCATCACTGACCCAGCATCTGAAGACATACAGCTCATTTCCAAGATAGCCTTCCTTGTTTTGTTCTGCCATGGGCTTGAGCATCTCCAGCCATAGCCTCTTGCTATTTATAGCACGCATGGTTTTGTTACTATTCCTTGTATTTCCTCAAATACAGGAACATGTCAAACTCTCTGAGTGGTCCCCTTAAATTTCCTCTTACTCAAAAGGGAAGTATGAACTGAAAATCTAAATTTAAAAGTTAGAATAGATGGAAATTGAAGTTGTAAGATCTTATAGAGAAAGAATGTAGATTGAGAAGTGAACAAACAGGCCTTATTGAGATCACCCTCTGTTTTGGAACTGGGACACCATGATCAGTTAGTTACTACCAAGTTATAACTCTATGGGTTATACCATTCTTATTATCATTTCAGGCTTGTGCCTTTTATAGAAACCATGCTTACCTTGCCTCTGGCAGTGAGTGCTGCTACTTGGCCTCTGCCACAGCAGAATCTCATCATTGTCTTTGAAATCAGGAAGCCAGTTTCAGTGGCAGCACCTCTCACCTTTATCCAGGTGTAAAGGATAGCCACTAAAGTGCTTTTCAAGGATGCTGACACTTCCCTCAGCAACGTATTTTTCAGTGTCCTCTGATTCCTCCCATAGAACGTGATCTGGAGTGGGTTAGCTCATTATAGGTGATAGCATTCCAGCAACCTTTCTCAGTAAATCATTGGATTCTTTCTTTCATATTACACCAAGAAATTGCTGGCATCCAAATTTTATAAAGCATAGGCCACTATTTTTTCATATTGAAGTATAGTTGGTTTACAGTATTATATTAGTTTTAGGTATATGACATAGTGATTCAATATGTTTATAGATTATATTTCATTTAAAGTTATTATAAAATATTGGCTGTATTCTGTGTGCTATACATTCCATCCTTGTGTCTTATTTATTTTATACCTAGTAGTTAGTGCCTAGTCCCCTTTCACTACCTAGTCCCTCCCCTACTCCTTTTGCTGTTGGTAACCACTAGTTTGTTTTCTGTGTCTGTGAGTCTGTTTCTGTTCTGTTATATTCATTCATTTGTTTTATTTTTTAGATTCTACACATAAGTGAAAACATACGGTATTTGTCATTCTCAGTCTGACTAACTTTACTAAGCATAGTATCTTCCAGGTCCTCCATGTTGTTGCAAATGGCAAAGTTTCATTCTTTTTTATGGCTAACTAATATTCCATTGTGTGTATGTACATACACACACACAAGCCCCACATCTTCTTATCAATTCACCTGTTGATGAACACTTAGGTTGTTTCCATATCTTGGCTATTGTAAATAAAGCTGCTATGAACATTGGGGTGCATATATCTTTTTGAATTAATGTTTTTATTTTCTTCAGCATATCCCCAGGAATGGAATTGCTGGATCATGTGGTAGTTCTATTTTTAATTTTTTGAGGAACCTCTATACTGTTTTCCATAGTGGTTGTACTAATTTACATTCCCACCAACGTGTTCTAGGGTTCCCTTTTCTCCACATCCTTGCTAACATTTATTATTTGTTGTGTTTTTGACAATAGCCATTCTGACAGCTGTGAGGTGATATCTCATTGTGGTTTTGATTTGTATTTTTCTGATGATTAGTGATGTTGAGCATCTTTACATGTGCCTGTTGGCCATCTGTATATCTTCTTTGGAAAAATGTCTATTCAGGTCTTCTGCCCATTTTTAAATTGGGTTGCATTGTATGAACTCTTTATATATTTTGGATATTAACCGCTTATCAGGCATATGATTCGAAATATCTTCTCTTATTCAACAGGTTGTCTTTTCATTTTGTTGATGGCTTCCTTTGCTGGACACAAGCTTTTAAGTTTGATTAGGTCTCATTTAGTTTTGCTTTTGTTTTCCTTGCCTGAGGAGACATATCCAAAAAACTACTGCTAAGACATGTCAAAGAATGTTATTGCCTACGTTTTCTTCTAGGAGTTTTATGATTTCTGGTCTTACATTTAGGTCTTTAATCCATTTTGAGTTTTTTTTTATATATGGTGTGAGAAAATGTTCTAATTTCATTCTTTTACATGTACCTCTCCAGTTTTCCCAGCACCACTTATTTTTTTTTTAATTGACAAAAGGCAAGATGGTATTTTATTTAGCAATATTCTCAGACACTTAAGTAAAGAACATTTTCAAGGTATCTTAATTTTTTTTAATATCTTTATTGGAGTATAATTGCTTTACATTGTTGTGTTAGTTTCCACTGTATAACAAAGTGAATCAGCTATACGTATACTTATATCCCCATATCCCCTCCCTCTTGCGTCTCCCTCCCACCCTCCCTACCCCACCCCTCTAGGTGGTCACAAAGCACTGAGCTGATCTCCCTGTGCTATGTGGCTGCTTCCCACTAGCGATATATGTTACATTTGGTAGTGTATATATGTCCATGCCACTCTCTCACTTCGTCCCATCTTACCCTTCCCGCTCCCGTGTCCTTAAGTCCATTCTCTACATCTGTGTCTTTATTCCTGCCCTGCCCCTAGGTTCTTCAGAACCACTTTTTTTTAGATTCCATATATTTGTGTTAGCATACAGTATTTGTTTTTCTCTTTCTGACTTACTTCACTCTGTATGACAGACTCTGGGTCCATCCGCCTCACTGCAAATAACTCAATTTTGTTTCCTTTTATGGTCGAGTAATATTCCATTGTATATATGTGCCACATCTTCTTTATCCATTCATCTGTCGATGGACACTTAGGTTGCTTCCATGTCCTGGCTATTGTATATAGTGCCTAGCACTACTTATTGAAGAGACTGTCTTTTCCCCAGTGTATATTTTTGCAAGCATAGGCCACTATTGAGCCACAGTTTCAGAAAATGAAACAAGCAATTAGAATCACTCTAAGACGTATAATACCTGGATTCTGGTATATTGAATTCATAATCTCTGATAAGTGCACACATATCATTAAATGTAGCCCAATCCAAAATTCTTTTCTCCTTGTCGAACACCCTTAGGATTCATTCCCACACATATATTCTACAGAGTTTGGTAAGTAAATTTAACAAAACCATCTCTAGAGGCATTCTGGGATCTGATTCTGGTTATGAGTCTGTGGGCAAGGGGAAGTAATGCAGATGAGGTATGAGAAGAGTGGGCATCCCCTTGGAAGGTGACCACCTTAGTTGGGGCTTCAAACCATGAAGGATTAGGCTTATCGGACTTGGGAGGAGAGACTGCTTCAGTTGACAACAGAGATTCTGTAGGGCTTCGAGTTTCAGTTTTAGTGTACAAAGAATAAACCCAGAAGGAAAGGGTTAGCACCTGGCCTATAACCTATTTTCCTTCTACTTAAGGATATTCAGAGAGGAATGAATGACCTCAATCAAAACTCTTTATAAACATACTAAAGGTATTTATTAGGCAAACGACAATGGAGAATCCTTATTTATGAAAATTTCTAGCAGGATATAACCTGGTATATCTGGGTTGCTTATTGTAAGTAAGCTTGGAATTTATAGATTTGTAGGGTGGGAGACATGGCTGGCTCGAGTTGTATAATTAATGGGATATAAGATAAGGATGCTCCATAACCCAAAAGGCTCCTTCTGTGAAACAAAGTTTCTACACACTTTGCTCAAAACACACCTCACATTAAAGAAAGTTTTTTAATTGAAGTATAGTTGATTTACAATGTTGTGTCAGTTTCAGGGGTACAGCAAAGTGATTCACATATATATATATATATATATATATATATATATATATATATATATATATATAAAACTGAATATATATATATTTTATTTTTCAGATTCTTTACCGTTATAGGTTATTATAAGATATTAAGTATAGTTCCCTGTGCTATATAGTAGATGCTTGTTGTTTATTTTATATATAGTAGTGTGTATCTGTTAATCCCAGCCTCCTAATTTATCCCTCCCCATCCCCCTTTCCCCTTTGGTAACTATAATCTTGTTTTCTATGTCTGTGAGTCTATTTCTGTTTTGTAAATGAGTTCATTCATGCCATTTTTTAAAGATTCCACATATAAGTGATATCATATGATATTTTTCTCTGACTTACTTTACATAGTATGACAATCTCTAGGTCCATCCATGTTGTTGCAAATGGCATTGTTTCATTCTTTTTTATGGCTGAGTAATATTCTGTTGTATATATGTACCATATCTTCTTTATCCATTCATCTGTCAATGGACATTTAGGTTGCTTCCTTGTCCTGGCTGTTGTAAATAGTGCTGCAGTGAACATTGTGGTACATGTATCTTTTCGAATTATGGTTTTCTCCAGGTATATGCCCAGGAGTGGGATTGCTGGATGATATGGTAGCTCTATTTTTTAGTTTTTTAAGGAACCTTCATCCACAGTGGCTGCACCAATTTACATTCCCACCAACAGTGTAGAAGGGTTCCCCTTTCTCCATACCTCTCCAGCATTTATTATTTGTAGACTTTTTGATGATGGCCATTCTAACTGGTGTGAGGTGATACCTCATTGTAGTTTTGATTTACATTTCTTTAATAATTGGTGATGTTGAGCATCTTTTCATGTACCTGTTGGCCATCTGTATGTCTTCTTTGGAGAAAGGTCTATTTAGGTCTTCTGCCCATTCTTGATTGTGTTGTTTGTTTTTATGATTTTGAGCTGTATGAGCTGTTTGTATATTTTGGAAATTAAGCCCTGTCTGTAACTTCATTGGCACATATTTTGTCCCCTCCTGTAGGTTGTCTTTTCATTTTGTTTATAGTTTCCTTTGTTGTGCAACAGTTTTCAAGTTCAGTTAGGTCCTGTTTGTTTATTTTTGCTTTTATTTCCATTACTCGAGGAGACAGATCCAAAAAATTGCTGCAAAAAACACACCTCACATTTTAAGTCCAAGGTCAGCATGTATCCTAATACAGGAGAGGAAAGACCTTTTTATGAGTAGCTGCATTTGACAGAATCAGATTTATCCATGAGAATAATATTTTATTTGTACTTCATAATTGACTATATCCTTTAAATCGTTAGTGAAGTTTGGTGTTGGGTAAGATCCCAGAATCACATAAGATTCATGTGAATCTAATTTGACAATTAAACTCTTGTGTTGTAATGCATTTGGTTTGCTAATAGGTTATTTAAGATTTTTGCATCTATATAAAATCTATGTATAAGAGAAATTGGCCTATACTTTTGCTTTCTTGTAATGTACTTGTTGAGTTTGGGTATCAATGTTTTGTTGGCTTCATAAGACAAGTTAGAGAGCATTCCCTCTTTTTTATTCTCTAGAAGAGTTTGTTAAAGTGGAAATATTACTTCCTTAAATATTTGGAAGATTAACTATTGAAGGCAGTAAGGCCTGGAATTATTTCGTGAGAAGGTTTAATTATGGATTCAATTGCTTTCATAGATACAGAGATTATGAAAGGGTGGGAACCAAGAACTCTCTAGAGGGCAACAAATGTAGAAAATCTACACTTGAAGGGGAAGAAGTGAAAGTTGTGTCTTCTTGGTCTCAATGTTCTTTCTCTATAAAGTAAATAGTGTTCTGGCTAGCAGATTTTTTTCATCTGTTCAACAAATATTTATTGGATGTTTACTATGTATCAGACATATTCTGCAAGGCAGTGAAGATATAATTATAAACAAATATTGTCCTTGACCTCATGAAGCTTACAGTCTGTTGGGGAAAACATGCACTGGAAGGGTAATTACAAAATATTATTTACTTCTGACTGTATTGAGTCATATAAAAAAAGTAGTGAATATTTATAAAGGCCATTGTTGAAACTGAGTAAGACATGCCAAGCAATATTGAGGGCCCAGCTGAGGTGGAGATGATAAATTAGTAAAGCCATCAGACCACACAGCTGTGTAATTTTTTTCCAGCCATGATACACAGCAAAGACTTGGGAACAAAGAGGGTAAGTTATTGGATCCATCTAATATTGGGCATTTGCAGGATGGTTAAATTAAAAGGATGAGGAAACAAGGACCCTGACACTATAGGGACACACACATTTCCTAAGGACGGTTCTCATCCAAGATTAGTGCTTGGAAGTTAGGAGATTCTTTTTGTTTCCCCAGATCCTGATTCTGCTGGTGATTCTGACATGCTCATTCTTTTTCTGGATTTTATTCACTTATTGGAAAGACAGGTGGCTCACCGTTGGGCTGTCACTGCAGGTAAGCACCGTCCATCCTTAGCTGTAGCCCTGTCTATTCAGATGTGTTCAGCTTGACTTTTGGCTTTCCCCCAGGTCTTTGCTCCCTACATACACCTGAGCAGCATATCTGTGATGGTTATGCTTTCCTGGCCTGTGGCCTTCTACTTGATCTATTTGGAAGGAGAAGGTATGTCCTGTGGGTGAAACCTTGCCTGATTGTTTCAACTTTGGCTTTAACTTCCACACTCTACTCAGTAAAACAAGCTTGGTAGATAGCCAGCACTATACCTCTTTGAAATTCATTTAGCTCATTACTCAAGCAAGATCCTTGTGGTCAAACTCACAACCCTACATGGCCTGTCATAGCATTTCCCTGGCCACATAGTCCTTCTTCTAAAGAGGGATTCTCCTTCTAGAAAAATAAGAATTTTCTCTCTGTTGTTACACATTGACTGTCTGGGAATGGATTGGAGTAACTGGTGGGAGGGTAGAGGCAATTTTAATTTTATTTGACCAGTAATGGTACAAGTCACAGTTCTTTTAGTTTGTATTCAAATATTACTATTTTAAACTCAAGAACCAGGTGCAGATATCCCTGGATACATCTTAGTACTTCAAAGCAGGCCCTGGTTAGTCCCTGTCACGCCGGGGTACTTCCACCAGCAGCAGAAATGTCTACCTCTGCCACTCGTTTCCTCTTCATTCTTTGCCCTAATATCATGGAAACAAACAAGAATCAGAGCTATACATGAAACTGTTTTGAGAGTGGAGTTATCTCTCAGCACCTTATTGAGAAACCAGTAGGACGTTTTTCTATGTCTCTTTTTTACTACTGGTCAAACAAGGAGTGCTTGCTTCCTGACTTGTGCGAGGATGCAGGCAAGAGAAAGACTTGGTTGGCAGTATTGTCACTGTGTGTTTGTACACGTGTGTGTGTATAGGTGGAGGGTGAATTTTAGGAAATGTTCCTGGGGGCAGGATCTTAAAGCGGACAATAATGCACTGTTTTCTTTTCCATTTCCTAAATTTTAAGGTAGAATCAGAAGATACCAGATGACGTGTTATGAGAGAAAAAGAAACAAAAGGTGTAATGTGCTCATAAAGTTGAGAGGTTAGAGCTGGAGATCTAGATTTGAAAGTGATATAGGTAGTAATTTAAAATGTACAAATGGGTAACATCTTTAGAGGTCTAAAATAGTAAGTGTTGGGCAATGGCAAGTGATAACAGGTTTTGTGGTCAGGCTGTGTGTGTGTGTGTGTGTGTGTGTGTGTGTGTGTGTGTGTGTGTGTGTGGGAGAGAGAGAGAGAGAGAGAGAAATACTCAATATTTATTGAGCACCTGTGATGTCAACTATTATATCAACTCTATGAGATAGATGTTAGTAGCAGGATAGCTCCATTTTTCAGAATGGAGAAGTTAAGCAACATGTCTGAGTCATACAATTAGAAAGTGGTAGAGTCTGGCTTTGAAGTCAGATTTCTGTCAACTAGTATCCCTTCTGCTATACCTCACTGCCTTCAATATAGCAGCATTTTAGGCTGATCTTTAAAGGGCTTCAGGGCTTTCTCAGAGGCAACTGAACTACTCCTTCTGAGAAGGTATTCCTTAACATTTCCTCTCTTTCCTTTGCTTCCCACTTCTTGTACAATTCATTCCCTTGTAAATTTGCATTTGTAATAATATTGACTTAATAATAATGCTTATATTTGGATACTCTTTTGCTTTCAAATCATTGAGAGAACATAAGGATGTGACAGAAATATAGAGTAAATCAGTGAGTCCACAGAGTCAGTGAACCCATGGACTGGGTATTTATTGACTGTTGCTTTGGGATAGTTAGTTGCTTGGGCTGGTTCTCCATTCCTGTTTGCCTTTTTTTTTCTTACTTCCCCTTCCCTCCAACTTTTTCAGCTCTACAAGTGGCTATTGGAGTGCCCTTTTTTCTCATCCTCTTGTGTCTCTATTTGCTTCCATTGGGGATTTATTCTCCCTGTATTCAGGAGAAGGATAAATTGGGACCCAAGCCGAACTTCTTTGGACATAGAGGTGCACCCATGGTAGGTCTGAGCATGATGGATGTGGGTGAGTACAGGTATGCATGGATTTGTGGATGAGACAAGGGCACATCAGATCCTAGGAACTCCTGGAGAAGTAAAGGGGTTGGCTTGAGATGACAAGAATAAGGAATTAATTGTAGAGGTTGGGCTCGAACCCAGGTCACCTAATTCTCAGTCCCTTTCTCTTTATTGTGCCCAGTGACATTGCGTCAGATGAGCAGAGTCCCCACATCAGATTGGGTAGAGCAAAATGTAGGCAGCTTCTTTGAAAAAAGAGCCAAGGGAGCCAAACTCTGTTTCCTAAAGTCCTTTTGTTACTGGGCCCCTTCCCTACCCTAGAAGGGATGTTGGCAGAAAAGACTCTGAGATTAAGGGCCCGGTGTCCTTTTCTTCCACAGCTGGGGCCTGAGAATACCATGATGGCCTTTGAGAAAGCTGTTGAACATGGGGCCTTTGGGCTGGAAAGTGATGTACAAATGAGGTAGGAAAGGAGGGGCCAGGGTGGGAGGAGAAAAGACCAATGCCATGGAAGACTCCAGCCTGGCCCAAGTTGGAGAGAGGGCAAGCCCTGGGGAGTTTCTCCCGTGTTCAGATGGCACATCTGCACATGACATGCATACACGAACCACTTCTCCTTTACAAGCCGTGTATTTGCACCCCTACATTCTCAATCACAGGCTCATAAATCATACACATGCTACGTAGTCTCTACACTTAATTCAGATTTCTCCCCCCTGCCAACATGCATACGACTTATCCCCACGCCCTACGTTAGCAATCTGTTTAACTAACATTCCCTGGGAACCTACTATATTCCTACTACATCCTTCTTCTGAGTGCTGGGGAGAGGCAGATGGGTCAGACAGAGTCCTGCCTAAGAGAGCTGTTCCCAGACAGTGAAGGAGGCATGGCATGTTTACAAATAACCTTACTCCATTTATGAGTTTAACATTTTAGATAGCATTTTTCAGGGCCCTTGAATAATATTTAATGCATTTAGTTAAATACTTTAGATATTTTAAACTGAAATTATGCATTTAATGTGTTTTCTTTTTTAGGTACTGCAGTTGTTTAAATCTTTTCAGAACACTTGGGTAATTCTTATGAATCTAACACATTAAATGTATAACTGTGTAAACCTTAAATGCTTCGATATATTTCAAGTCCTTTTATAAATGAGATTTGAACTTATAATCACAAATCTAGATCAGTTACTCAATTCCATATTTTAAATTGGATTTACAAAGGTAACCTTGCCAAATTATCTTTATTATTTTATTTATTTATTTATTTATTTTAAATTTTAAGAGTTTATTTGAACAAAAATTGATTCAAATCAGGCAGAACCAAATCAGAAGTTATTAGGAACACTCCTCAGCTAAGAACCAGGGGAGAGACTTACAGAGAGAAGGTACAGAAACCAAGAAAGGACATTATTTGATTGACTGTAGCTTAAACCCTAGGTAACTGTCTGTGATTGGATGCCCTTAGGTTTTGGTTTTTTGTAACCTTGAGGCTCAGATTTTGGTTTGCTTACGTAGGCTGCCCGGCATTCGAGTCGCCGCAGTCCAATGGCCTCCTTGTCTAATTAATTTAACAAAAGTTATCTATAATAAGGTGACGGAGAGAAACCAGATCCTGCAAATTTGTGGAGCAAAACATGCTTAATTAGGAAGGAATTTCCCCGGGATGACTGGTCTATACTTTGAGAGGTAATGTCAGATCACCTCATTTTTATTTTTTTAAATTTTTTAAATTAAAAAAAAATTTTTTAAACCTTTTTGAAAATTTTATTTTTTTTATTCATTTATTTTTGGCTGCGTTGGGTCTTCGTTGCCGCGTGAGGGCTTCCTTCAGTTGCGACAAGTGGGGGCCACTCCTCGTTGCGGTGCACGGGCCTCATTGAAGTGGCTTCTCTCATTGCAGAGCATGGGCTCTAGGAGTGCGGGCCTCAGCAGTTGTGGCACACAGACTCACGTAGACTCAGTAGTTGTGGCATGCAGGCTCAGTAGTTGTGGCGCAAGGGCTTAGTTGCTCCGCGGCATGTGGGATCTTCCCGGACCAGGGCTTGAACCCGTGTCCCCTGCATTGGCAGGTGAATTCTTCACCACTGGGCCACCAGGGAAGTCCCAGATCACCTCATTTTTAAAGGAGGAAAACCAGAGTCATGAATTCTCCTGCTGGCTGCTGTTAACACCCCGTCCATTGAATAGCTACTTTGGGACATCACTGTTTTAGCTTCATGCCCAAGAGGCAGGAACCACATAGGAGTCTCACTCGTGAACCTTGATGAGGATCCAAGACTATCAGTGGTTCTTTTTTTTTTTTTTAATTTTTGAATTTTATTTAATTTATTTTTTTATACAGCAGGTTCTTATTAGTCATCAATTTTATACACATCAGTGTATACGTGTCAATCCCAATCGCCCAGTTCATCACACCACCACCCCATCCCCCCGCCACTTTCCCCCCTTGGTGTCCATACGTTTGTTCTCTACATCTGTGTCTCAATTTCTGCCCTGCAAACCGCTTCATCTGTACCATTTTTCTAGGTTCCACATATATGCGTTAATATACGATATTTGTTTTTCTCTTTCTGACTTACTTCACTCTGTATGACAGTCTCTAGATCCATCCACGTCTCAACAAATGACTCAATTTCGTTCCTTTTTATGGCTGAGTAATATTCCATTGTATATATGTACCACAACTTATTTATCCATTCATCTGTCGATGGGCATTTAGGTTGCTTCCGTGACCTGGCTATTGTAAACAGTGCTGCAGTGAACATTGGGGTGCATGTGTCTTTTTGAATTATGGTTTTCTCTGGGTATATGCCCAGTAGTGGGATTGCTGGGTCATATGGTAGTTCTATTTTTAGTTTTTTAAGGAACCTCCATATTGTTCTCCATAGTGGCTGTATCAATTTACATTCCCACCAACAGTGCAAGAGGGTTCCCTTTTCTCCACACCCTCTCCAGCATTTGTTGTTTGTAGAATTTCTGATGATGCCCATTCTAACTGGTGTGAGGTGATACCTCATTGTAGTTTTCATTTGCATTTCTCGAATAATTAGTGATGCTGAGCATCTTTTCATGTGCTTCTTGGCCATCTGTATGTCTTCTTTGGAGAAATGTCTGTTTAGGTCTTCTGCCCATTTTTGGATTGGGTTTGTTTTTTTAATATTGAGCTGCATGAGCTGTTTATATATTTTGGAGATTAATCCTTTGTCCGTTGATTCGTTTGCAAATATTTTCTCCCATTCTGAGGGTTGTCTTTTCGTCTTGTTTATGGTTTCCTTTGCTGTGCAACAGCCTTGAAGTTTCATTAGGTCCCATTTGTTTATTTTTGTTTTTATTTCCATTACTCTAGGAGGTGGATCAAAAAAGCTCTTGCTGTGATTTATGTCAAAGAGTGTTCTTCCTATGTTTTCCTCTAAGAGTTTTATAGTGTCCGGTGTTACAGTTAGGTCTCGAACCCATTTTTAGTTTATTTTTGTGTATGGTGTTAGGGAGTGTTCTAATTTCATTCTTCTATATGTAGCTGTCCAGTTTTCCCAGCACCACTTATTGAAGAGTCTGTCTTTTCTCCACTGTATATCCTTGCCTCCTTTGTCATAGATTAGTTGACCATAGGTGCGTCGGTTTATCTCTGGGCTTTCTATCTTGTTCCATTGATCTGTATTTCTGTTTTTGTGCCAGTACCATATTGTCTTGATTACTGTAGCTTTGTAGTATAGGCTGAAGTCAGGGAGTTTGATTCCTCCAGCTCCGTTTTTTTCCCTCAAGACTGCTTTGGCTATTCGGGGTCTTTTGTGTCTCCATACAAATTTTAAGATTTTTTGTTCTAGTTCCGTAAAAAATGCCATTGGTAATTTGATAGGGATTACATTGAATCTGTAGATTGCTTTGGGTAGTATAGTCATTTTCACAATATTGATTCTTCCAATCCAAGAACATGGTATATCTCTCCATCTGTTTGTATTTCTTTAATTTCTTTCATCAGTGTCTTATAGTTTTCTACATACAGGTCTTTTGTCTCCCCTAGGTAGGTTTATTCCTAGGTATTTTATTCTTTTTTTTTGAAATGGGAAATGGGAGTGTTTCCTTAATTTCTCGTTCAGATTGTTCATCATTAGTGTATAGGAATGCAAGAGATTTCTGTGCATTAATTTTGTATCCTGCAACGTTACCAAATTCATTGATTAGCTCTAGTAGTTTTCTGGTGACATCTTTAGGATTCTCTATGTATAGTATCATGTCATCTGCAAACAGTGACAGTTATACGTCTTCTTTTCCAATTTGTATTCCTTTTATATCTTTTTCTTCTCTGATTGCCGTGGCTAGGACTTCCAAAACGATGTTCAATAATAGTGGTGAGAGTGGACATCCTTGTCTTGTTCCTGATCTTAGAGGAAATGCTTTCAGTTTTTCACAATTGAGAATGATGTTTGCTGTGGGTTTGTCATATATGGCCTTTATTATGTTGAGGTAGGTTCCCTCTGTGCCCACTTTCTGGAGAGTTTTTATCGTAAACTGGTGTTGAATTTTGTCAAAAGCCTTTTCTGCATCTATTGAGATGATCATATGGTTTTTATTCTTCAATTTGTTAATATGGTGTGTCACATTGTTTGATTTGCATATATTGAAGAATCCTTGCATCCCTGGGGTAAATCCCACTTGATCATGGTGTGTGATCCTTGTAATGTGTTGTTGGATTCTGTTTGCTAGTATTTTGTTGAGGATTTTTGCATCTATATTCATCAGTGATATTGGTCTGTAATTTTCTTTTTTTGAAGTATCTTTGTCTGGTTTTGGTATCAGGGTGATGGTGGCCTCATAGAATGAGTTTGGGAGTGTTCCTTCCTCTGCAATTTTTTGGAAGAGTTTGAGAAGGATGGGTGTTAGCTCTTCTCTAAATGTTTGATAGAATTCAACTGTGAAGCCATCTGGTCCTGGGCTTTTGTTTGTTGGAAGAGTTTTAATCACAGTTTCAATTTCATTACTTGTGATTGGTCTGTTTATATTTTCTATTTCTTCCTGGTTCAGTCTTGGAAAGTTATACCTTTCTAAGAATTTGTCCATTTCTTCCAGGTTGTCCATTTTATTGGCATAGAGTTGCTTGTAGCAGTCTCTTCGGATGCTTTGTATTTCTGTGGTGTCTGTTGTAACTTCTCCTTTTTCATTTCTAATTTTATTGATTTGAGTCCTCTCCCTCTTTTTCCTGATGAGTCTGGCTAATGGCTTATCAATTTAGTTTATCTTCTCAAAGAACCAGCTTTTAGTTTTATTGATCTTTGGTATTGTTTTCTTTGTTTCTATTTCATTTATTTCTGCTCTGATCTTTACGATTTCTTTCCTTCTGCTAACTTTGGGTTTTGTTTGTTCTTCTTTCTCTAGTTCCTTTAGGTGTAAGGTTAGATTGTTTACTTGAGATTTTTCTTGTTTCTTGAGGTAGGCTTGTATAGCCGTAAACTTCTCTCTTAGAACTGCTTTCGTAGCATCCCATAAGTTTTGGATCGTCGTGTTTTCATTGTCGTTTGTCTCTAGGTGTTTTTTGATTTCCTCTTTGATTTCTTCAGTGATCTCTTGGTTATTTAGTAACATATTGTTTAGCCTCCATGTGTTTGTGTTTTTTACGGTTTTTCCCCTGTAATTCATTTCTAATCTTGTAGCGTTGTGGTCAGAAAAGATGCATCATATGATTTCAATTTTCTTAAATTTACTGAGGCTTGATTTGTGACCCAAGACGTGATCTATCCTGGAGAATGTTCCATGGCACTTGAGAAGAAGGTGTAATCTGCTGTTTTTGGATGGAATGTCCTATAAATATCAATTAAAGCTATCTGGTCTATTGTGTCATTTAAAGCTTCTGTTTCCTTATTTATTTTTATTTTGGATGATCTGTCCATTGGTGTAAGTGAGGTTTTAAAGTCCCCCACTATTACTGTGTTACTGTCAGTTTCCTCTTTTATAGATGTTAGCAGTTGCCGTATGTACAGAGGTGCTCCTATGTTGGGTGCATATATATTTATAATTGTTATATCTTCTTCTTGGATTGATCCCTTCATCATTATGTAGTGTCCTTCCTTGTCTCTTGTAACATTTTTATGTTAAAGTCTATTTTATCTGATATGAGTATTGCTACTCCAGCTTTTTTTTGATTTCCATTTGCATGGAATATCTTTTTCCATCCCTCACTTTCAGTCTGTATGTGTCCCTAGGTCTGAAGTGGGTCTCTTGTAGACAGCATATATATGGGTCTTGTTTTTGTATCCATTCAGCAAGCCTGTGTCTTTTGGTTGGAGCATTTAATCCATTTATGTGTAAGGTAATTATTGATATGTATGTTCCTATAACCATTTTCTTAATTGTTTTGGGTTTGTTTTTGTAGGTCCTTTTCTTCTCTTGTGTTTCCCACTTAGAGAAGTTTGTTTAGCATTTGTTGTAGGGCTGGTTTGGTGGCGCTGAATTCTCTTAGCTTTTGCTTGTCTGTAAAGCTTTTCATTTCTCCATTTCATTTCTCCATCGAATCTGAATGAGATCCTTGCCGGGTAGAGTAATCCTGGTTGTAGGTTCTTCCCTTTCATCACTTTAAGCATATCATGCCACTCCCTTCTGGCTTGGAGAGTTTCTGCTGAGAAATCAGCTGTTAACCTTATGGGAGTTCCCTTGTATGTTATTTGTCGTTTTTCCCTTGCTTCTTTCAATAATTTTTCTTTGTCTTTAATTTTTGCCAGTTTGATTACTATGTGTCTCGGCGTGTTTCTCCTTGGGTTTATCCCGTATGGGACTCTCTGCACTTCCTGGACTTGGGTGGCTATTTCTTTCCCATGTTAGGGAAGTTTTCGACTCTAATCTCTTCATATATTTTCTCTGGTCCTGTCTCTCTCTCTTCTCCTTCTGGGACCCCTATAATGCGAATGTTGTTGCGTTTAATGTTGTCCCAGAGGTCTCTTAGGCTGTCTTCATTTCTTTTCATCCTTTTTTCTTTATTCTGTTCCACAGCAGTGAATTCCACCATTCTGTTTTCCAGGTCACTTATCTGTTCTTCTGCCTCAGTTATTCTGCTATTGATTCCTTCTAGTGTATTTTTCATTTCAGTTATTGTATTGTTCATCTCTGTTTGTTTGTTCTTTAATTCTTCTAGGTCTTTGTTAAACATTTCTTGCATCTTCTCGATCTTTGCCTCCATTCTTTTTCCGAGGTCCTGGATCATCTTCACTGTCATTATTCTGAATTCTTTTTCTGGAAGGTTGCCTATCTCCATTTAATTGTTTTTCTGGGGTTTTATCTTGTTCTTTCATCTGATACATAGACCTCTGCATTTTCATCTTGTCTGTCTTTCTGTGAATGTGGTTTTTTGTTTCACAGGCTGCAGGATTGTAGTTCTTCTTGCTTCTGCTGTCTGCCCTCTGGTGGATAAGGCTATCTAAGAGGCTTGTGCAAGTTTCCTGATGGGAGGGACTGGTGGTGGGTAGAGCTGTTTGTTGCTCTGGTGGGCAGAGCTCAGTAAAACTTTACGCTTGACTGGTGATGGGTAGAGCTGGGTTCCCTCCCTGTTGGTTGTTTGGCCTGAGGCGACCCAACACTGGAGCCGACCTGGGCTCTTTTGTGGGGCTAATGGCAGACTCTGGGACAGCTCACGCCAAGGAGTACCTCCCAGAACTTCTGCTGCCATTCTCACCTCACGGTGAGACAGAGCCACCCCCCACCTCTGCAGGAGATCCTCCAGCACTAGCAGGTAGGTCTGGTTCAGTCTCCTATGGGGTCACTGCTCCTTCCCCTGGGTCCCGATGCACTCACTACTTTGTGTGTGCCCTCCTAGAGTGGAGTCTCTGTTTCCCCCAGTCCTGTCGAAGTCCTGCAATCAAATCCCACTAGCGTTCAAAGTCTGATTCCCTAGGAATTCCTCCTCCCGTTGCCGGACCCCCAGGTTGGGAAGCCTGACGTGGGGCTCAGAACCTTCACTCCTGTGGGTGGACTTCTGTGGTATAAGTGTTCTCCAGTTTGTGAGTCACCCACCCAGCAGTTATGGCATTTGATTTTCTTGTGATTGCGCACCTACCATCTCATTGTGGCTTCTCCTTTGTCTTTGGATGTGGGGTATCTTTTTTTGGTGAGTTCCAGTGTCTTCCTGTCGATGATTGTTCAGCGGTTAGTTGTGATTCTGGTGTTCTCACAAGAGGGAGTGAGAGCACGTCCTTCTACTCTGCCATCTTGAACCAATCTCCTAAACATACATATATTTAATTCTTTGGCTGTCTACTTTGAAATGTACTTATTTACCAAGAAAACAATTATGTCATTGGGGTTGCTTTGCCAAGTAAATATTTTGAGGTGGCCTTTTTTTTTACAATTAAAAATTTTTTTGTAGTAAAATATAAAACATTAAATTTACCATCTTTACCATTTTAAAATGTATGGATCAGTGGTATTATATATGTTTTAATGTAGTGAAACTTTCAGCCAACTATATCTGTGATTCTTTTCATCTCGTAAAAGTAAAGCTCTATACCCCTTAAACAATGACTCCCCATTCCCTCCTCCCCACCAGCCCCTGGAAATGCCATTCTACTTTTCTGTGTATTTGATTTTGGCTGTTCTAGGTACCTCATATAAGTGTATGATTCATAGAGTATTTGGGTTTTTTTGTGACTCGCATATGTCACTTAGCCTATAGTCTTCAAGGTTCATTCATTTTACAGCATATTTCAAAATTTCCATCCTGAAAAGGATGAATAATATTCCACTGTATGCATATATCCACATTTTGTTTTCATCAGTTAATAGACACTTGTGTTGCTTTTACATTTTAGCTATAGTTAATAATGCTGTTCTGGACATGGGTGTATAAATATCTCTTTGAGACCCTGCTTTCAGTTCTTTTGGGTATATACCCAGAAGGGGGATTCCTGGGTTATACTATATTTCTCTTTTTAATTTTTTGAGGAACTGTCATACAGTTTTCCACAGTAGTTGTACCATCGTATGTTCCCACTAACAGTACAGAAAAGTTCTAATTGCTCCACATATTTGCCAACACTTGTTTTCTGTTTTTTTTGGTGGGAGCCATCCTAATGGCTGTGAGGTGGTATCTCATTATAATTTTGATTTGCATTTCCCTATTGATAAGTGATGTTGAACATCTTTTTTTGTGCTCACTATCCATTCATAATCTTCTTTGGAGAAATGTCTACTCAAGGTGTTTGCCCATTTTTGATGGGCAAATATTTTTTTTCTTTTGTTTTTTGTTTCTTAATTTTCTGAACTTCATTTTTTAGAAATTGAAGTGTAGTTGATTTACAATATTGTGTTAGTTTCAGGTGTACGGCAAAGTGATTCAGATCTATCTATCTATATGTCTATCCTTTTTCAGATTCTTTTCCAGGGTGTTTTTTTGTTTGTTTTTTTCTGTTGAGATTTAGGAGCTCCCTATATATTCTGGATATTAATCCCTTATCAGATATTTAACTTGCAAATATTTTCCCCATTCTGTAGGTTGCCTGTTACTCTATTGATCATGTCTTTTGATGCACAAAATTTTAAATATTCATGAAGGCCAATTTATTTATTTTTGTTGTTGTTGCCTGCATCTTTGTTTTCATATCCAAGAAATCATTGCCAAATCCAATGTCATGAAGATTTTCCCTTATGTTTTCTACTAAGAGATTTATTGTTTTAGTTTTTAAATTTAGGTTTTTGATCCTTTTTGAGTTTTTGTATATCATGTTAGGCAAAGGTACAGTTTTATTCTTTACATGTGAATATTCAGTGTTCCCAGCACCATTTGTTGAAAAGATTGTTTTTTCTCTGTTGAGTGGTCTTGCCACCCTTGTCAAAAATCACTTGACCATATATACAAGGGTTTATTTCTGGGCTCTCTATTCTATTCCTTGGTCTTTTTGTCTGTCTTTATGCCAGTACCATAGTGTTTTGATTACTGTAGCTTTGTAGTAAGCTTTTAATCAGGAAGTGTTAGTCTTCTAGTTTTTTTCTACTTTTTCAGGATTGTTTTGGCTATTCGGGATCCCTTGTGATTCCATATGAATTTTAGGATGAGTTTTTCTTTCTTCAAAAAATGTCATTGGAGGCCAAGATAATGGAGTAGGATGACCATGAGCTAATCTCCTCCCATGGGCACACCAAAATTGCAACTACTTACAGAGCAACTATCCTGAGAGTTACCTGAAGACTAGCAGTAAAGATCTACAACTAAAGATATAGGAAAGGAACCACAATGAGACAGGTAGGAGGGGTAAAGATTTGGTATAGTTAAGACCCATACCCCCAGGTAGGTGAGCCACAAACTGGAGGATAATTATTATTGCAGAGGTTCTTCCCAAGGAGTGAGGAGTCCAAACCCTACATTGGGCTTCCCAGCTCAGAGGTCTTGCACTGGGGAGATGAGCCCCCCAGAACATTTTACTTTGAAAGTCAGTAGGGCTTACTCTGGGGAGAGCTGCAGAGCTGTGGGGAATAGAGACTCCACACTTAAAAGGCAAACACAAAATCTCACACACTCTTGAGACTCAGGGCAAAAGCAGTAATTTGAAAGGAGCCTGGGTCAGACCCACTTGATGACTTGGAGAACCTTCTGGAGAGGCAGGAGACACTTGAAACTCATTATGGAGACATAGACACTGGCAGCAGGCATTTTGGGGAGCCCAACCCCTAAAGGATAAGGACATTGGTCCTGGTAAGCACCATTTTGAAATCCTCCTTCTAGCTTATTAATTCTGGGACCTGGCCATGCCCACCAGTTGGTTAACATCAATTCTGGGATTCCCCAGACCAGGAAGCTAGCTGGTTGGGGACACAGCCCCACCCACCAGTAGGCCAGGTGCCATAGGGCATCCTGAGGCCCCAGTCACCTTGGGTCCTGGCCCTTCCCACCAGTGGGCCAACACCAGCATTTCATCCGCTCTGTCAAGACAAGACCCACTCACTAGCAGAACAGAACCACTCCTGGGTTGACCTGGGTCCTGGCCCCACCCAACAGCAGGACAGTACCAGCTATGGCACACCTTGGATGCCTCAACCTCCTGTATCAGGATTCAGTATCACCTGCCAGTGGGCCATCATCAGCTCCAGATTGCCACAGACCCTACAGCTAGCCATGTCAAAAATTGGCCCTGCCTCCCCAGCAGGCTGACACCAGCCCTGGGACACCCCCAGGCCACAACCTCATCCATCAGCAGGGTGACATTAGTTCTGGGAGCCCTGGCCCTACAACCAGCCACTCCAGGACCCGGCCAATAGTGGGCCAGAGCTAAATGGGGTATTTAGCTAGTTGTCTTGTGACTGGGCCCCACCCACCTGTGGGCCAGCACCAGGGCTGGGCCTCCCTTAGCTAAGCAGGCAGTTTTGGCCATGGCATGATCCCACCCACCAGTGGCCAGCAGTCTGCACAAGGCAAGGCCTGGCACCTAAGCAGACTGGAGGCCAGCCATGCCTACCAGTGTGCCCACAGTAGTCAGCCCACCACAACAGAAGGATGCACACAGCCCATACAGAGGGCACTGTTAAAGCACATAGCTATGGTGACCAGACTAGAATGTGCTGCTGGGCCCTATAGGACATTTCCTACATAAGCCCACTTATACAAAATCGGAAATGTACCACCTTATGAAATTCATAGAAATAAAAACAGTGAAATAGGCAAAATGAGGCAATAGAGAAATAAGTTCCAGATGAAGGAATAAGATAAAACCCTAGAAGAACTAAATGAAGTGGAGGTAAGTAATCTACCTGATAAGAGTTTAAAGTGATGACCAATAAGATGCTCGAAGAATTCAGGAGGAGAAGGGGTGAACAAAGGGAGACATTAGGAGTTTTTAACAAAGAGTTAGAAAATATAAAGAAGAAGCAAACAGAGCTGAAGAATACAATAGCTGATACAAAAAATAAAAGAGAAGGAGTTAACAGTAGACTAGACAATACAGAGGAACAGGTCAGCTAACTGGAAGACAGAGTAGTGGAAATTACTGAAGCTGAACCAAAAAAATGAGGACAGTTTAAGAGACAACTCTGAGACAACATCAGGCATGCTAATGTTCACATTTAGGGGTCCCAGAGAGAGAAAAAGGGGGGCAGAGAACATATTTGAAGACATAATAGCTGAAAACTTCCCTAATCTTGGAAAGGAAACAGACATCCAAGTCCAAGAAGGACAGAGTACCAAACAGATAAACCCACAGATGTTCACACTAAGACAAATTGTAATTGAAATGGCAAAAATTAAAGAGGAACCTTAAAAGCAGCAAGGGAAAAGCAACAAGTTATGTACAAAGGAATTTCTGTAAGACTCTGAGCTGAGTTTTCAGCAGAAACTATGCAGGCCATTAGGGAGTGGTACAATATATTTAAAATGATGAATGAGAAAAATCTATAACCAGGAATACTCTACCTAGCAAGGCTTCCATTCAGATTTGAAGGAGAGATCAAAAGTTTTACAGACAAACAAAGGTAAAAGAATTCAGCACCGTGAAACCAGCTTTACAAGAAATGTTAAAGGGACTTCTCTAAGTGGAAAAAGCCACAACTAGAAATATGAAAATTTTGAAAGGAAAAACCTCATTGGTAAAGGCAAATATACAGTAAAGATAGAAGATATTCACTTATAAAGCTAGTAGGAAGGTTACAAGGCAAAAGTAATAAAATCATCTATATCCACTATAACTAGTTAAGGGATACACAAAACAAAAAGATGTAAAATATATTAAGAGCAGGCATCTTGTGGCTGTGTCATGCATGTGAGCCCCATAGGGCTGGGGAGGCACCAGTTGCTGCATGGAGAGGAGGCCAAGGCTGCAGCTTGGGGGAGGCCCTAGCTCCTCTCTACCTGTGTCTGGCAGAGCCAGTGTGAGATGAAGAGACAGTCCTTCCCAGCCACTGGGATAACCAAGAGTTTTGCCAGACCTTTGAGCACATACGAAGATAGTGGGGAGCCAGATGAAAAGCACAGACTGGTGCTGAAACAGATTAATAAGGAACTTAGTGACTTGGCCCATGACCCTCCAGCACAGTGTTTTGCAGGTCCAGTTGAGGATGATATGTTTCACTGGCGAACCACAATTATGGGACCTAATGACAGCTCATATCAAGGTGGTGTACAATTCATTTTCCTACAAACTACCCTTTCAAACCACCTAAGATTGGATTTACAACAAGAATTTATTATCCAAATACTAACAATAATGGCAGCATTTGTCTTGATATTCTAAGATCACAGTGGTCTCGTGCTTTAACTATTTCTAGAGTGTGTATATATACATATATGCAGCAGCATCACATTCCATCAAAAAGCAGCAGCATACACATTCTTTTCAAGTGCACATGGAACATTCTGCAGGACAGATCACATGCTAGGCCACAAAACAAGTCTCAGTAAATTTGAGAAGACTGAATCATATTAAGCATCACAATGCTATAAGACTAGAAATCAATTAGAAGAAAAAAAAACTGGAAAAAACAAACATGTGGAGGCTAAAGAATATGCTACTAAACAACCAATGGGCCACTGAAGAAATCAAAGAGGAAATAAAAAAAATACTTGGAGGCAAAATGAAAACACAATGATCCAAAAACTATGGGATGCAGCAAAAGCAATTTTAAGATGGAAGTTTATAGCAATACAAGCCAAGCTCAGGAAACAAGAAAAAAGTAAACAACATAACCTTACACCTAAAAGAATTAGAAAAAGAAGATCAAACAAAACCCAAAGTTAGTAGAAGGAAAGAAATCATAAAGATGAGAGCAGAAATAAATAAAATAGAGACTAAAAAACAACAGAAAAGATCAGTGAAATTATGACCTGCTTCTTTGAAAAGAGAAACAAAATTGATAAGTCTTTAGCCAAACTCTTCCAAAAAAAAAAAAAAGCCCAAATAAATACAGTCAGAAATGAATAAGGAGAAGTTACAACAAATAGCACAGAAACATGAAGGATCATAAGAGATTACTATGGACAATTACACACTAATATAATGAACAACCTAGAAGAAATAGATACATTTCCTAGAAATATACAAGCTCCCAAGACTGAACCAGAAAGAAATAGAAAATAGGAACAGACCAATTACCACTACTGAAATTGAATCATTAATTGAAAAACTCCCAACCAACAAAAGCTCAGGACCAGATGGCTTCACAGGTTAATTCAACCAAACATTTAGAGAAGAGTTAACACCTGTCCTTTTAAAACTATTCCAAAAATTGCTGAGGAAGGAAAAATTCTGACTCAGAACAGTTCTGGCCAGTGTCACCCTGATACCAAAATCAGACAAAGATGTCATACACAAATAGAAAACTATAGGCCAATATCACTAATGAACATAGATGCAAAAATCCTCAACAAAATATTAGCAAACTGAATTCAACAATACATGAAAAGGATCATACACCACGATCAAGTGGGATTTATTCCAGGGATGCAAAGATGATTCAGTATCCACAAATTATTCAGTGTGATACACCACTTTAACAGCTGAAGAATAAAAATCCTGATCATCTCAGTAGATGCAGAAAAAGTTTTTGAAAAAATTGAACATAGTTTTATGATAAGACCTCTTGAAAATGTGGGTATAGAGGGAACATAACTCAACATAAAAAAGGCCACATATGCCAAGCCCAGAATTAACTTCATACTCAATGGTGAAAAGCTGAAAGCATTTTCCTAAGACCAGCAACAAGACAAGGGTGCCCTCTCTCACCACCTTTATTCAACATAATATTGGAAGTCCTAGCCATGGCAATCAGACAAGAAAAGAAGTAAAAGAAATACAAACTGGAAAGGAAGAAGTAAAACTGTCACTATTTGCAGGTGACAAGATACTATACATAGAAAATCCTAAGGAAACCACCAAAAACCTGTCAATGACTCATCAATGAATTTGGTAAAGTCACAGGATATGAAATTAATATACAGAAGTATGTTGCATTTCTGTACACTAAAAGAACTATCAGAGAAATTAAGAAAAAAATCCCATTTACAATCATATCAAAAAAATAGAATACATGGGAATAAATCTAAGGAGCAAAAAGACCTATACTTGGAAAACTGTAAGACATAATAAGGGAAACTGAAGATGACACAGAAATATGGAAAGATATACCATGCTCATGGATTGGAAGAATTAATATTGTTAAAATGACCATACCAACCCAATGCAATCCACAGATTCAGTGCAATCCCTGTCAAAATACCAATGGCATTTTTCACAGAACTAGAACAAATAATTCTAAAATTTGTATGGGAACAAAGAAGACCCCTAAGTACCCCAAACAGTCTTAAGATAGAAGAATGAAACAGTAGGCATCACATGCTCTGATTTCAAACTATATTACAAAGCTACAGTAATCAAAACAGGATGGTGCAGGCACAAAAACAGACACATGGATCAGTGAAACAGAAAAGAGAGCCAAGAAATGAGCCCATAGTTATATGGCCAGTTAATCTATGATCAAGGAGGCAAAAATATATGATGGGGAAAGGACAGCCTCTTCAAAAAATGGTGTTGGGAAAACTGTACTACTTTCTCATACTGTATACGAAAATAAACTCAAAATGGATTAAAGACTTAAGTGTAAGTTCTTAAAACATAAAGCTTCTAGAAGAAAACATAGAAAGTATGCTCTTTGACATAAGTTTTACCAATATTTTACGGGGTCTTAGGCAAGGGAAACAAAAGCAAAAATAAATAAAAGACTACATCAAAGCAAAAAGCTTTTGCACAGTGAAGGAAACTGTCAACAAATTGAAGAGGCTGTGTATGGAATGGGAGAAGATATTTGCAAATGATACATCTGACAAGAGGTTAATATCTAAAGTATGTAGAGAACTCATTCAAATCAACATCAAAGAAACAACAACCCAATTAAAAAATGGGCAGAGGAACTGAATAGACATTTTTTAAAGAAGACATTTAGATGGCCAACAGACATGTGAACAGATGCTCTATATCACTAATCACCAGGGAAATACAAATCAAAACCACAATGAGATACTCCCTCACACATTGTCAGAATGGCTGTTAACCAAAAGACAACAAATTATAGATGTTGGCAAGGATGTGGAGAAAAAGGAACCCTGGTACACTGTTGGTGGGAATGTAAATTGGTGCAGGCACTATGGAAAACAGTATGGAGGTTCCTCAAAAAATTTAAAAAACCAGTACTATATGATCTATCAATTCCACTTCTGGGTGTATATCTGAAGAAAATGAAAACACCCATTTGAAAAGCTATATGTGGGCTTCCCTGGTGGTGCAGTAGTTGAGAATCTGCCTGCTAATGCAGGGGACATGGGTTCGAGCCCTGGTCTGGGAAGATCCCACATGCTGCAGAGCAACTAGGCCCGTGAGCCACAACTACTGAGCCTGCGCGTCTGGAGCCCGTGCTCCGCAACAAGAGAGGCCACGAGAGTGAGAGGCCCACGCACCGCAATGAAGAGTGGCCCCCGCTTGCCGCAACTAGAGAAAGCCCTCACATGGAAACGAAGACCCAACATAGCAATCAATCAATAAATCTAAAAAAAAAAAAATTAAAAAAAAAAAAAGAAAAGATATTTGCCCCCTTATGTTCACTGCAGCATTATATACAACAGTCAAGATATGGAAACAACCTACGTGCCCATCAATATATGAATGGGGAAAGAAGAAATGGTATGTATGTATGTGTACACACACACACACCATGGAGTATTAGCCATAAAAAGAATGAAATCTTGCCATTTGTGACAACACGTATGTACCTAGAGATATTATGCCAAGTGAAATAAGTCAGACAGAATGACAAATACTGTATCATTTCATTTATATGTGAAATCTAAAAAACAAAACAAGTGAACAAACATAACCAAACCAGCAGAGTTATAGAGACAGAGAACAAACAGGTGGTTGCCAGAAGGGGAGAGGGTTGGAGGGAAGAAGAGAAATAGGTGAGGGAGTTTAAGAGGTACAAACTTCCAGTTACAAAAATGAATCACAGATATGAAATGTACAGTGTGGGATATAGTCAATAATTATGTAATATCTTTGTATGGTGACAGATGACAACTAGAGTTAATGGTGATTATTATTAAATGTATAGAAATATTGAATCACTGTGTTGTGTACCAAGAATTAACATAGTTGTAGGTCAATTATACTTGAAAAGCAAGCAGGCAAACAAACAGACTCATAGAAGAAGGTCAGATTTGTGACTAACAGAGAACAGGTGTGGGTGAGAGAGGTGGAATCAGACGAAGGTAGTCAAAGATACAATCTTCCAGTTATAAGACAAATAAATACTAGGGATGTAATGTGCAACATGATAAAGATAGTTAACTATATATTAGTTCCTATATATATTTCCTACATTTGGAGTATAGGATCTTTTTCTGCCACCCCGAGTCTTACCAGATGCCTTGCAAGTTACTTCATGAACCTGTACACAGATTCTTCATTGTTAGTGTATAGAAATGCAACTGATTTTTGGATGTTCCTTTGTATTCTGCTGTTTTGTGGAATTCATTTATTCTGTTTGTTGTTGGTGTTGTGGAAACTTTAGGCTTTTCTACACATAGGATTATACCACTTGAAAACGGAAGTAATTTTATTTTCCTCCATTCCAATTTGGATGCATTTTATTTCTCCATGTTGCTTAATTGCTCTGGCTAGAACTGTTAGTGTCACTGTGAATAGAAGTGCCAAAAGCAGACATCCTTGCCTTGTTCCTAATTTTAGAGGAAAAGCTTTTAGTCTTTCACCATTGAATATGGTGTTTACTGTGGGTTTTTCATATTTGTCTTTTATTATTTTGGGGTGGTTTGCTTCTATTTCTAGTTTGATGAGAATTTTTATCATTAAAAGGTGTTGAATTGTCAAATACCTTTTCTGCATCAATTGAAATGATCACGTTTTTATTTTTCTCTTTCATTCTCTTAATGTGATGTATTACATTGATGGATTTCATTATGTTGAAACATTCTTGCATTTTGGGAAAAAATCCCACTTGGTCATTGTGTATGATCCTTTTAATACACTCCTGAATTCTGTTTGCTAGTATTTTGTTGAGGATTTTTTGCATCAATGTTCATAAGGGATATTGGTCTATAATTTTCTTTTCTTGTAGTGTGTTTGTCTGGCTTTGGTGTTGGGGTATCCCTTAGTTTGTTAACTTTTCTACAATCTTTTTTAATTCTCAGACTCAATAAGTTGTACTGTCCTATCTTTCAGTTCACTGATTCTTTCTTCTGCCTGTTTAAATCTGCCTTTGAATCCCTGTAGTCAGTTTTTCATTTCAGTTATTGTACGTTTTAGCCCCAGAATTTCCTTTTGGTTTCCTTTTAGGGTTTCAAAAGTCTCTATTAAATATTTCCATTTTGCTCATACATTGTTTTATTGACTTTATTCACATCTTCCTTTAGTTCTTTAAGTATCTTTAAGATGATTGTTTTAAAGTCTTTGACTAGTATATCCACCATCAGCTCTTTTTCAGGGACAGTTCCTGTTGATTTATTTTTTTCCTTTGAACGGGCCATAATTTCTTAGTTTTTGTTTGTTTGGTTGGTTTTTGTTTGTTTGTTTTTTTGGTACATCTTGTGGTTTTTTGGGGTTTTTTTTGGTTGAAAACTGGGCGTTTGAATCTAATAATGTGGTAACACTGGAAATCAGATTCTCCCCCTTCTCTGGGGTTTGATGGGTTTTGTTATTGTTTTTTTTCTTTTTAATTAAAAAATTTTGAAAGATGTCTCTGTGCCATACATCAGCCTGAGGTGTAAACTTAAGGTTTTCTCAGGTTTTTCTGATCCTATCCTTGGGCATATATAGGCACTTTCTAATTTTCCCTTGTATGTGCAGGTGTTTTTAGTATGCTGGTCTTTAATGTCTGGCTTCCAAAAGAGAAAAGGAGAAAAATAGATGGTTAAAAATGGTGCTGGTCCTTTAAATCTTGTGTAAGTCACTTCAGTTAGAGGGCGAGGGCTTTGCAACAGTGGAAGAAGGTGCAACAACAGTGGTGGCCCACCTCTTTGCTCTTTTGTGAAAAGAAGCAGCAATTAGTGACCAGAGTAGAGAACTCCTGTATTTGGAATACAGGATCTTTTTCGCCACCCTGGCTCTCACCAACTGCTGTGCAAGTTACTCCAGGAACCTGTCGGCAGTTGTTTGCCATGTGGCTGGGTGTGTGTGATGGGTACCTGCTACTGTTGTGCTAAGAGCTGAAATTGACTGAAATTAACCCGAATTTAAATCTAAGCTTTCCTCTGGAAGTTGCAAGCCTTTAATATACTTCAGGCTTCCAAGAGAGTTACATCAGACAGAGTCTGCCAGTGCAGTTGTTGTCTAGGTGGGGAGACAGATTCCTAGTGCTTCCTACTCTATTATCTTCCCAGCATCATCTCTTCTTCCTTTCATTTTTGATGAATTTTAAGTTGACAGTTGTTTTCCTTCACCATTTAAAATATGTTGTTTCATTGTTTTCTGTGTCTCGTATTTTCTGTTGAGAAGTCCACTGGATACTTATCTTTATTTCTCTCTAAATATGTGTTTTCTTTTTCTGTGTCTACTTTTACAATTTTCTTTTCCTCATCAATTTTTCACCAATTTGGTTATTATAATTCTTACTGTGGTGTATGTGCGTGTGTATGTGTATTTATTTCTCTTGGTATTCATTAATATTAGATCTGTTGATGCACAATTTTTTTAATTTTTGGAATTTTTACTTTCACTTCCTCAGATTTTTTTTTCTGTTCCTTCCCTCTTTTTAGTACTCCAACCACACATACATAATACTGCTTGATATTGTCTCACAGTTCATTTGGATAGATTCTGTTGCTACATCTTCAAATTCACTGTTCTTTACATGATCTGTAATATCAAATATGCTGTTAAATTCATCTAGTGAAATTTTCATTTCAGTTATTATATTGTTTCATCTCTAGAATTTCCATTTATTTCTTTTTCATATCTCAGAGTTATGTCTTCGTTATGTTCATGTGTTCCTTTGCATCTATTTTATGCATCATCTATATTTTTGTTTTACATGACTTAATATCCTTGTTTACTAATTCTGTCATCTATGTCATTTCCAAGTTTGTCTTTATTGAGTAATTTCTCCTGGTTATGGTTACATTTTCATACTTCTTTACATGTCTGGTGAATTTTGGTTACATGCCAGACATTGTGATTTTGCCATTCTGGGTGCTATATTTCTTGTATTCCTTTAAATAATTTTGGTCTTTTTCTAGCAGGCAGTTAAGTTACTTGCAGACTAGTTTGATCCTTTGGAGGCTTGTTTTTAAGTTCTTTTATGGAGGCTCTAAAGTAATTCTAGTTCTAAATTATTCCCATTTCAAAGGTGTGCCCATGTAATTATTGAGGTCACTCCACTGATAGAACTTGAAGGAGTTACACCCCTGTGTGAGCTCTGCAAATTGTCTTACAACTTTCTGGTAATTTTCTTTTCTTGGAAGTTGTTCTTGGCAAACTTCTTAGAGTTTTACTCTGCACATGTACAAATTTATATTTTTTTGTTTTGTTTTTTTTTTTTTTTTACAAATTGATATTAACCATACTTCAAGGGACCTCTGTACATATTTCCCTGGAATGCTTTCTTTTTGCATAGCTCCCATTGTCTCTGGGACTCTAGCCAACAAATTCTAGCTGTCTTGACCTCTCCATAATCTTATCTCCTTCTCCTAATTTCAGTACGATAGCTGGGTACTTTTTAGATGCCCCCCTCCTTGCCCCATGCCACGTTCCAGTATTTACCTGCAAGAATGAAGCCACGGTAATGGTAGAGCCTATTTCATTTGTTTGCCTTTTCTCAGATAATTATACTGTGCTCCCCATTGTCCATTTCCTAAAAAAGTTAATTCTCTTATTTTATCCAGTTAGATTTGTTTATGGACAGGAGGCTAAGTCTCAATCCTGTTACTCCTTCATGGTCATTACAGAGTTCTCTTCATATATATTTTAATGATAAAGGAAGAGAGATTTTCATAAAAGCGGAGATTCTTCAAGGCAAATAGCTGATAACAGAAGTTTTCAGATAATAAACTTTTCTAATGATGCCATCTGATGTGAAGGATCTAGGACTAGAAATACTCAGGGCAGTTGCCAGCTGGGAAATGAGTCAGAAAAACATAGGGAGATTGTGTAGATGCCTGCTTACTATGGTTCTGGGGACCTCAGGGCCTTGCCCCATCCACTTCTCACTCACTTTACTCTCAGATCACTCTCACTCTACCTATTGTTTTCTTGATCCATAAATTCCCTGGATAGGAAAGCTACTCTTTCACCATAGCTAACATGGTTATTATACACCACAAAAGATTGCTTTCTTGGGCAGAAAAATATTGACATCAAAGTATAAATTACTGGTACTTATTCCTTTGCTAAGATTTGGGAGGGAGTAAGGAGCCCTAGTAAGACTTGTGACCTTGATGGACTGAGAACCCTGTCTGCCAGGGAGGCTGAATTCAGCCTATCCACCTCTTCCCCTCTTTTCCCTCTCTGCCTGCAGTTATGATCATGTGCCTTTTCTCATGCATGACTCTGACCTGAGAAGAACAACCAATATCAATGAGGTCCTGCCAAATGCCTCTTTGACCCACCCTTCCTTATTTGATTGGGATTTCCTGTCGACTCTGAATGCAGGCAAATGGTTTTCACATCCATGGGTAAGACACATTCCCCAGCTCAAGAAACCTGCACTGACCCTCTTCTGTATGAGGTCATGTGCTGCTCCTGGAGATAAAAGCTTTAGATGAAGATAAGCAAGTGTACACACAATTTCATCCGTTTGGTAGCAGGACTGTTGATAGCATTTGCAGGAACGCTGTTCCAGTAATGCAGTCAGTCTAATTGCTGCTTTTTACATTCACTGGAAATTCTGAAGACAAACTTGTAAACTTACTCTTGTCATTTAATTTCTTTTTATCTAAGAATTTCATAAGCTTTTAAGTGTACCCATCATGTAAATAGCATTTTCCTCAGTGTTTTGAGTAGCTCAATCATCAGTGAGGCAGACTAGGAAACATCTATTCTTGATTCTTTCTTACCATTCAACAAATATTTATTGAGTACCTACTGGGCACTAGGCATATGGAATACATGGTGAATATACACACATCCAGTCCTATTGGAGTTCACAGTATAAGAAAGAGGCAATTGTAATACTTTGCAATAAGTGCTAAACTAAAGTTAATTTCACATTGCCCAGGAACACACAAGAACAATTTCTAACTCAGTTTGAGCGATAGGGATGGGGGATTCTGGAAGAAGGAGATGTATAGGCCAGTAGAGGTATGGTAAAAATAGAAAGCTGTGTACAATGTAATTTTGAGACAAGAGTGAATGATTCTACTTGAGAGAGTTGGAGATTACTTCATGCAAAGGTATCATTTGAGCTGAGGGAAGGTCATTACTCAAGGGAACCATGGGCAGTGATAGTCGCTTGTTTCAGAGATTACAGTATACTGGAGCAAGAGGGGATGTGGTGTGTGTGTGTGTAAGAAAGAAAGAGACGATGAAGGATGAAGAGAAGGAGAGAGAGAAAAAAGGGGTAGGGAGGAGATGGGAGATAGATTGGGAGAAGAATCTGGGAAAACATGTTATGAGAAGACTATACAATGCGTAAATAACAAGTTAGAGAGTTTGGAATTATCCTGAATATTTTAAAGTGGGTAAAACAAAAGGTCATTTTTACATTTGATAAAAGTCAAGCCTGTCTTCTCAAGATAGATTAAAGAGAACAAAACAACTTACATTTTCCAGGTTATCATATATCTAGAGGGAATCATGTAACCTAGGTTTTACCAATCAGATATACTCATTCTGAGTCTTCGTTTTTGACAATAAACATCTGAGCAGGACAGACAGCAGGCATTCATATTGCCAGCACCTATGGCAGCAGAGCTAGCATGGTTGGGGGTCAGCTGTGGTAATAGCTCTCTAATCAGGTAATTGTGTAATTAGGGAAATAAATCTTCAGGTATTTTGATTATGTATTGAGGTGGAATGGGATTTTATTTATATTTGATGTTAATCCTGAAGACTGATTTGATCCTTTTTCATGTTAAAAAAGTAAAAAGTAAAGAACTGTGTACGGATAGACTTATCCACTTAAATTCATTCTATTAACTAGTGTTAATATAAGGGATAGCTGAAAGTTGATTTGTAATGACTGTATCACCTCAGAATACTTATCCTCATATGAGTATGTAGCCTATAAACACTGTTTCCGTATGTGAAAATGATGGGATCAATCTGATATTCCAGGTTTCTGTGTGTATGTAGGCTCTGTATATAAGTCTCACCATACATGAATAAATAGACACGTACAAACTAGAGATGCTTCGTTAGTATATATATACATCAAATTAGTTAGTCATAGGTAATGTTCTGGCAAATGTGTATTCCAAATGAAAAGGCTGTTATTGTATCTGATGTGTAATGTATGGTTTGTAAAAGTCCTACTTATTGTAAGTGGTAGGGTTGGCTTTGTTATTTTAATAATTTTTGTGTATTTTTTAGGATTAATAGTTTTATTTTAGCATATTTAGGTGGTATGTTTGCAGTGTTTAGTTATACTATTACTCTGGTTACTGAATAGTATCCTGAAACCTCAACTTCAAATATGGTTATCTAGGGGGCTTTATTTTAGGTTTGATTGTGGAGCTTTCTTTGCTTGCATGCTGCGCAGTCAGAAGTGGTTGAAGTGGTGGCACATGATTTAAAAGATTTGGATGTTTGGATAATTTTTCATAGCAAAGAAATTGGTTTTGTTTGTGAAGGTTATTCTGGGTTGCTCTTTATTGGTTGGGTGTAGTTATGGATTGATGGTAGTGCTGAGCTGATTATTATGTGTCAGTATAGTTATTACTCTTTAGATTACTTGTGAAAATTTAGTAGTTAATCTGATCAATAATGAAATAAAAATAGATATATAAGTTCTGGGAATTGCCCCTAGAAGATCAGCTGAGTTTCTCTTTTTCCAGTAAAACCAACATTTCTGTGGAACATTTTTATATCCTTTTGTGAAAGTATAAATCTCAAAAAATGTAATTCTCATGCATATAGATAGTGAGCAGAGTTTAAGTTTTATTTAGCACATTAATGTGGGAACAAGCAAGATGACAAAACCCAATCAAAAGAGAAGTGAGAAACCAACATGCGTATAATCAGAGCAACAAAGAAATGCTGAAACTACATTGCTAAGTTGGATATAAACCTATCATGTTAACTTGGTTAATATACTCTATGGCAATGAAAACATACCTTTGGAGTTATCTTCTCTATCAAAAATCATTTGCATCTCTACTGTACAAAAATCATTTCCACTTTTATTAGTTTTCTACAACTCAACATCTAACTTTACATAGTCTGGCCCTAATCGATAGTAAATAATATTGATAGTTCAAGGAAAGTTACATTCCCATAAGAGTCAGATGACCCTTAGGTCAACCCTTAAACAATGTGCTACCATGATATTACAGGGTTCAGAAATCACCTTTTGCCTTATTGCTAAGTTTTGAATAATTTGCCTCCTCTTGTGATCATAAATAACTTCTGTGGATTATTTAGAGACTGGTCTCATTGTGATTTGTATTATTTGGCTTTATTAATTTACATCACTGCAGTAAGAATGGTCAATTAACACACATTAGGTTCCTTGTTTATAATCAGCAAATCTAGAATCCAATCACGTTAGACAACTGCTGAGGCCATTAAATTAGGTTTTGTCCCGACAGTATGTATGGAATCTAGAATTTCATTTTTAATAAAATCTTTCCAGAACTCTTTTTATCACTATTATTTACAAAATAAATTCATTTGCGCCAGGTTTCACCTGTATACTTCCAGATGTGGGCAAATTCCTCTCTCCTTTTCTTGCAAGTCAGTGGCCATTCTTACTACTTGTAATGCTGGGACAATGTATAACAACGGACACCAGACAGTTTGCCTAGGAAGGCTTGTAGACATTGGTTCCAAATACCAATTAGATCTGTGTCCTTAGTGGGGACTGGAGGCTTGTCATATCAGATTGAATGAAATGTATCCTCAAATATGACCCTTTAGGAATGGCCTTGATTACACAATCAATTTGTCCAATAATATCCCAGTGAAAGGAGGACAGATTTTTATTCAACACATGCAAATGACTGTATTGCCATGAAACGTAGAGACTCGGTAAAAAGTATTTGTACCTGAATTCTGAGGGGTGGTGAGAACAAGATACTAAATACAAAGTATGTTTTTCATAAGCATAAGAGTTAGAGAAAAGTCAAAAGGGAATGGGTTTTCTCATATGCCCATCAGAAAATAGAATGTTAAAAAGAGTACCAACAAAATTCCAAACTGAATAAGCATGGTTATATTGCTCTCCTCAGTTCATTAAATCTGGCATAGGTAATGCCCTGCTATGTCTAGGGTTATCAGTGTGCTTCCACAAAGCTATCTGCTCCTGCGCTAAAATTTAACCTTGGAAATTCTGACTCAGTCCCCTGATACAGATGGATTGGTGTCTGATTGACATGATGGTGTCAGCTTACATTAGGAAGCCTGTTTCCATGAGTTAATTCTTTGCATATCAGTAGATAAGAGAGAATCTGTACAGTCCTTTCAAACAAGATTTTGAGTCTAGCCTTTCCAATTTCTGATCTGTATCTTGCAGAAAAAACCTTCAGACAAACATGGGAATAAAGCAGAAACCACATGATAATTAAAGTGAATTTGTTTGATTAATTTATTATAGTAAACAACAATGTCAGAAAGGAGAATAAAAATACTTTTAATACGGTATAATACATAACTATTTTCAAAAGATTTGGTTTGTTTCCCTTAAGAGTAAGACATATTATGGGCATTGAGAATATTAACGGCTCTCCTCGTTCTTCCAATCCATTCTTTAAAACTTAAAAAATTGTCAAACTGTGAAACATATTTATATTATTATTTTACCTGCGAAATATTGACTGGGAAAGTAAAGGTTCCCTTTTTATATTTTACAGTTCCTACCATATTGCAGGCTTAATACACGGGCAGTTTTTATAACAGTGTTGAACTGTATATGAAACATTGATGTTTCTACTTCTGGCCATGACAATTTATAGGTGCTAGATGTGTCCTCCTGACATAAATAACTAGAAAATCAGAAAAAATATATGAAATATCCATTCTCAGATGCTGGACAGCAGTCAGTGCAGAACTGTGATCTGTGAAAGAAGGGAATAATAGGAGAGTGTTATGATTGCCCTCATGTTCTGCCTGGAGGCATGTTCTAACTATCACACAGCAGGAAGAACCTAAGCAAAGCATGGCAATCTTGTGAAATTGAGGAGAGAGAGATTGGATTTTTGGGAGATCAAGGTGGCAGTAATTTTGAGGGAAGAATACCAAAAGGGAGAGAGCTCTCCAGAGAAGGACCTCCAGAAATCTTCATGGGGTCTGCTTGAGCATGTTGTTGCTATCTAAGAGGTACACAAATAGGGTGAAGCGCCACAAGCCTGGGCAAAGTACTACTAGGGAGCTTTTAGCTGAACCATTCTAAGAGCTCACATAGGTCTGGAAGATATTCAAGTTCTAACTAGCCATATTGGAAGCTAGACTTTGTTGGACATATGGGGCCTTCAGTAAAAACCCCAGAAAGGTCACACCTCAGTAATAAGGCTAAATAAGCCCTAGATTAAAGGGTATTTTAGACCTGCTCTAAAAAATATCCAGTTGATTTGCTAGTAATCTAAATAAATGCCTGCCAAAATTATTTTTACTGCAGTTTAAAGGAGACAACAATGTCAAGCTTCTAACAGTGCAGCAGTCACACTGTCCAACAGCCAATAATAAAATTACTAGGTATACAAAGAAGCAGGAACATGTGGCTTAAAACCAGGAACAAAACTACTCATTAAAAAAAGAGATACAGAAAAGACAGACTGATAGAAAGGATGTTTTAAACAGAAAGGGACTTTTAAAAAGCTATTACAATCTCTAGGTCCATCCACGTTGCTTCAAATGGCATTATATCGTTCTTTTTTATGGCTGAGTAATATTCCATTGTATATATGTACCACATCTCCTTTATCCATTCCTCTGGTGATGGACATTTAGGGCTCTAGAGATTGTCATACTGAGTGAAGTAAGTCAGACAGAGAAAGGCAAATACCATATGATAGTGCTTATATGTGGAATCTAAAAAAGAAAGGGTACAAATGAACTTGTCTACAGAACAGAAATAGAGTTACAGATGTAGAAAACAAACATGCTTACCAGGGGGTAAGTGGGGGAGGGATAAATTGGGAGATTGGGATTGACATATACACAGCACTATATATAAAGTAAATAATTACTAAGGACCTACTATATAGCATAGGGAACTCTACTCAATACTCTGTAATGGCCTATATGGGAAAAGATCTAAAAAGGAGTGGATATATGTATATGGATAACTGATTCACTTTACACTGGAAACTAACACATTATAAATCATCTATACTCCAATAAAAATTTTTAAAAAGAGCTTGTGTAAAATTGTTTTAAAAAGCTATTACAAATGTATCAAGGATTTAAAGGAAAACAAGAACATAATGAGATACGTAAGATATAAAAAAAACCAAATAGAGTTTTTATAACTAAGAAACTATAATGTTTGAAATTTAAAATTATGAGTATTTTCACATGGGATATTAGTCTACATTTTTCTTTTCTGGTAATGTCATTATCTGGTTTTGGTGTTATGATAATGCTGACCTCATAAAATGAGTTGAAAACGTTCTGTCCTCTTCTATTTCCTGGAAGAAGCTGTGTAGAATTTGTATTATTTCTTCCTGTGTATTTGGTAGAATTCAACAGTAAACACACCTGAGCCTAAGTTTTCTTTGTTGGAAGGTTGTTACTTATAAAGTCAATTTCATTAATAGATACATGGCCTTCACGTTATCTTTCTTCTTCAACTGTTGTTGATAGTTTGTGTCTTTTGAGGAATTGGTCTGTATCATTAAGTTGTTGAATTTATGGACAGAGTTGTTCATAATATTTTAAATTATCCTTTTAATGACTGTGGGATTAGTCATTATATTTCCTTTATTATCCCTGCTTTTCATAATTTGTAGTTCTTTCCCGTTTTTGTTCAGCTGGCTAGAGATATATCAATTGCATTGATCTTGGCAAAGGAACAGTAAGGTTTCATTGATTTCTTTATTGTTTTTTGTTATTAATTTCATAGATTTTGTTCAGCTCTTTATATTGTATTTCTTTTGTTTGCCTTAGGTTTGATTTTTATCTTTTGTTTCTGGTTTGGTAAAGTAGAAACTTAGGTTACTGATTTTAAGTCTTTTTTCTTTCTATCATAAGCATTTAATACTGTGTGTTTATCTATAAGCACTGCTTCAGCTGCATTGTGCAGATTTTGATATTTTGCATTTTAATTTAGTTCTAAATATAGAAAAATGTCCCCCTGAGCCTTCTCCCTTGACCATGGGCTTTTTAGAAATATTTTTTCAAATTTCTAAATATTTGCAGATGTCCCCGTTATTTTCTTATTATTGATTTCTAGTTTAATTCTGTTCTCATCTGAGTGCATACTTTGTGTGATTGCTGTTCTTTCATATTTACTAAGATTCATCTTATTGTCCAGAATATGGTCTGTCTTAATATTCCAAGAGCATGTGAGAGGAATGTGTACTCTACATTTGTTTAGGAGATTGTTTTGTAAATGTTGTTAGGTCAAATTGGCTAATAATGTTCAGATTGCCTCTGTTCTTAAGGATTTTCTGCCTATTCTATCCATTACTGAGAGAGGAGTAATGAAGTCTTCAACCACAATGGTTGATTTCGATTTTTCTTTTGGATCTATCAGTTCTGCTTCATGTATTTTGAAGCTCCATTGTTAAGAGCATACATATTTAGTATTAGTATGTGTCCTTGGAGAATTTGCCTTTTTCATGACAGAATAATGGCCTCCCAAAGATGGCCATGCCCTAATTCCTGGAACCAGTAAATATATTACCATACATGGTAAAAAGGTCTTTGCAGATTTAATTGAGGTTATGGATCCTCAGATGATGAGATTATCCTGGATTATCTGGGTGGGCTCAATCTAATCACATGAGTCCTTAAAAGCAGAGAACCTTTCCTAGTTGCAGTCAGAGAACTGCAACAATGGAGAAAAGGCAGGAAATATTCAAAGCATGAGAAAGACTCAACCCACTGTTGCTCCCTTTGAAGATGAAGAAACCAGGCTGTGAGCCAAGGAATGTTGGTGGCATCTAGAAAATGAGGATGGCCTTTAGCTGATAGACAACAAGGAAATGGGGGACCTCAGTCCTACAACCACAGGGAACTAAATTCTGCCAACAACCTGAATGAACAGCAAATGGATTTTCCTTCCCTAAGGAACTCTAGAGAGGAACACAGACCTGCTGGCACCTCGATTTTAGCCAAGTGAGACCCAGACAAGTCTTCCAACCTACAAAACTATAAAATAATATATTTGTGTTGTTTCAAGCCACTAAATTTGTGTTGTTACAGTAACAATAGAAAATCATAATATAATGTCCCTCTGTATCAATGATAATTGTAACTTATGAACATAGACAGAAAACACTTTGACAAAACATTAGCATCTCAAATCCATGAGTACATAAAAAAGAGAATATATCGTGACCAAGTGGGGGTCCATCTTGGGAGTGTAAGACTGGTTCAGCATTAAAAAATTCAGTCAATGTAATTTACTGTATCAACAGTCTAAAGAAGACTACACAATCGCTTAAATTGATGCAGCAAAAGCATTTGACAACGTTCAACAAAAATTCCATTTGTGACTAAAAGCTCTCAGCAAAGTAGGAATAGAAGAGAGCTTCCTTAAACTAACAAAGGAGAACTTTTAAAAGCCTGTAGCTAACATTATTCTTAATGGTGAAAAAAATGAATGTTTTTCTCCTGAGATTGGGAACAAGGCAAGAATGCCCTCCCTAATGTAAATTGGTACAGCCACTATGGAAAACATCATGGAGGTTCCTTAAAAAACTAAAAATAGAGTTGCTATATGATCCAGCAATCCCACTCCTGGACATATATTCAGACAAAACTATAATTCAAAATGATACATGCACCTGTATGTTCATAGCAGCACTATTCACAACAGCCAAGACATGGAAACAACCTAAATGTCTACCTTCAGATGAATGGATAAAGAAGTTGTGGTACATACATACAATGGTATACTACTCAGCTGTAAAAAATAATGAAATAATGCTATTTGGAACAACATGAATGGACCTGGAGATGATCATACTAAGTGAAGTCAGAAAGAGAAAGATGAATACCATATGATATCACTTATATGTGGAATCTAAAGTATGACACAAATGAACTTAACTACCAAACAGAAACAGACTCACAGACATAGAGAACAGACTTGTGGTTGCCAAGAGGGAGGAGGGGTGGCAGAGAGATGGATTAGGAGTTTGGGATTAGCAGATGCAAACTATTATATACAGAATGGATAAACAACAAGGTCCTACTGTATAACACAGGGACCTGTGCTATATCAATATCCTGTGATAAACCATAATGAAAAAGAATATAAAAAAGAATGTATGTATAACTTAAACTTTGCTGTACAGCAGAAATTAATACAACATTGTAAATCAGCTATACTTCAATAAAATAAAAATTTAAAAAAAAGAATGACCTCCCTTACCACTCCTACTGAACATCATACTGGAAGTCCGAGGCAATGTATTGTGGAAAGAAAGATAAATAAAGGGCATGCAGACAAATAGACTTGAAAGGAAGAAAGCAAACTATTTCTATTCACATACAACTTGGTGGTCTATGTAGAAGTTATAAAATAATCTACAAAAAAGCTCCTAGAACTAATAACTCAGTTTCACAAGGTCACAGGATACAAGGTCTATATACAAAATCAGTTGTATTCCTATATTCCAGTAATGTATTCCTATATTTCAGTAATGAAGAATTGGAATTTGAAATTAAAATAGCACCATTATAATAGCATCCAAAAATAAATCAGGTACTTGAGCATCAATCTAAAAGAAAGTATGTGTGCCTGATCTGTATGCTGAAAACTACAGAATGCAGATGAAAGAAACCTAGCAAGCTATTTTATTAAGGTATTAACAAGGGTTATAAAAATTTTATGAAATGGCAAAGGAACTAGAAGAGCCAAAATAGTTTTGAAAAAGAACAAGGTTGTAGAACTCACACTACTTGAGTTTAAGAATTATTATAAAGGTAATGAAAAATATATGATATTGATGAAAGAATAGACGAAGATCAATGGAACAGAACTGAGATCCCAGAAATAGACCTACACCAAGGTAAATAGTTGAATCATACCAATTAAAAACAGAGATGATCAGGTTGGATTATACAAAACTCAACTTCATGCTGTCTATAAGAACCCCATTTCAACTATAACCACAATGTTATTTTAATACGTTTTAGTGGTTAAAGGTAAAATAATGCAGAAATATATACTATACAAACACTAATCAAGTTAAATCTGGAGTGGCTATATTGATACTGTTGCTGCACACAAGTTCATGTGCCCAATGCACAGTGAGGCCAAACAAACCAAAATGTCGGAGTTTGGAGCAGAGAAAGGTTTATCGACGGGCTGAGCAAGGAGAAAGGGCAGATTGTGCTCCAAAAGTCTGAACTCCCTGATGGTTTTCAGGGAAGACTTTTTATAGGCAAAATTTGGAGGGAGGGCTGCAGGGTCTATAACCTTCCTCTGATTGGTTGGTAGTGAGGTAACAGGGTGGTGTTCCAGGAATCTCAATCATCAGCCTTCTGGTTCTAACCAGTCTGGGTCCATGTGCTTGTGCTCAGCCTGAAGTTACCATCCTCCACCTGGGTGGGGGCCCTAGTTCCTGTAGAAGAACTCAGAGATATGTATCAAATTGTTATGCACATCCCCCCCCATCCCACCCCAGGAGGAACCAGGGCCCTGCCCCATGCTGCACTATTTTTTCTTTTTACATTCTCTCACCCTGCTAATTAGTAACTGAATCTGACACTTGGAACTCAGGGAAGGTCTAGGAGACTGAAATGTTTTTCGTACAAACAAGAAATGGGGGACATGGAAAGGGTTTTGTACCCAGGAGGGCCTGAGAGGATCCTGCTTGGTTTCAACATCAGGCAAAATAACCTTCAAAAACAAGGAAAATTATTAGCGATAAAGAGGAACATTATATAATAATAAATGAGTCAATTCATCAAAAGCACATAGTAGCCTAATTGTGTATGCACTGAATAATAAAACTTCAAATTACATGAAGCAACTCTGATGAACTTAAAGGAGAAATAGAAAAATCCAAAATTATACGTAGACATTTTAACACTTTTTTTCAGTAGTTGACAGAACAAATAGACAGGAAAACCAACAAATATATAGAAGATAGACTATGTTCTGGGCCATGAAACAAATCTTGACACATTTAAAAGAATATAAATTTTACCAAGGGTGTTCTCTGACAAAAGTGGAATTAATCTAGAAATCATTAGTAGAAGGATATCTGAAAACTTCCCAAATATTTAATTAATTAATTTATTTTAGTTGGCTTAGTTTGATATATAACATTGTGTGAATTTAAGGTGTACAGTGTTACTTTGATACATTTGTATATTGAATATGGTTGCCATTGTAACAATGTTTATCATATTACATGCATATAGTAAAATATTACCTATATTCAACATACTATACATTAGATCTCTATGGCTTATTTAGTGCTCAGTATAAGTTTGTACCCTTCAACACCACCAATATTATCCCCAAATCCCCATCCCCTGGTAACCACTGATTTACTCTCTGTGTTTTTGTCTTTTTGCACGTTTGATAGTTTTAGATTCTACATATAAGTGATATCATACAGTACTTGTCATTCTCTGTCTAACTTATCTTGCTTAGCCTATGTGCTCAAGGTCCATCCATATTGTCAAAAATGGCAGGATATCCTTCTTTCTCATGGCTGAGTAATATTTTATTGTGTATATATACCACATAATTTTTATCCATTCATCCATTGATGGGCATTTGAGTTGTTTCCATATCTTGGCTATTGTGAATAATGCTGCAATAAATATGGCAGTGCATATATCTTATTGAACTCCTGTTTTCATTTCCTTTGGGTATATACCCAGAAGTGGATTGCTGGGTCGTTTGATAGATCTTTTTCTAATTTTTTTGAGGAAACTCCATATTGTTTTCTGTAGTGGTTGGGCTAATTTACCAATGAGTGTAAAAGTGTTCCCTTTTCACTGCATCCTTGATGGCATCTGTTGTCTCTTGTCTTCTTGATGATAGCCATTCTAGCAGGTGTGAGGTAATACCTCATTGTAGTTTTTATTTGCATGTCCCTGATGATTAGTGATGTTGAGCATCTTCTCATGTGCCTATTGGCCATTTTTATATCCTCTTTGGAAAATGTCTATTTAGTTCTGCCCATTTTTCTAATCACATTCATTATTATGTTGTTGTTGTTGTATACTTTCTTTATATATTTTAGATATTAACCCCTTATCCAATATAAGGTTTGCAAAAGTTTTCTCCCATTCTCTAGGCTGTCTTTTCATTGTGTTGTTCCCTTTCTGTAAAGGAGCTTTTGAGTTTGATATAGTCCCATTTGTTGATTTTTGCTTTTGATGTTTATGCTTTTGGCATCATGTCCAAAAAGTCATTGCCAAAACCAATATTGGTGAGCTTCTTCTCTGCATTTTCCTCTGGGAGTTTTATGGTATCAGTCTTACGTTTAAGTCTTGATCCATTTTGAGTAAGTTTTGGTGAGTGCTGTGAGATAGGGGTTCAGTATCATTGTTCTGCATGTTTTTCTCCAGTTTTCCCAGTACCATTTGTTGAAGAGACTGTCTTTTCCCCATTGAGTGTTCTTTGAATATTGGTTGACCATATATTTCAGAATTTAATACTGGGCATTTTATTCTGTTCCATTGGTCTATATCTATTTTTGTGCTGGTACCATATTATTTGTATTACTGTGGCCTTGAGGTATAGTTTGAAATCAGGAAGTGTGATATCTCCAGCTTTGTTCTTTTTTTCTCAGGATTGTTTTGGATATTCAAGGTCTTCTGTGGTTACATGCACATTTCAGGATTGTTTCTTCTGTCTCTGTGAAGGATACCTTTAGTATTTTGATGAGGATTGCATTGAATCTCATTGGGTAATAAGGCCTTTTTAACAGTATTAATTCTTCTGATCTGTGAACACAGGGTGTCTTTCCATTTGTTTGTGTCTTCTTCAATTTCTTTCAGCAAAGCCTCATAGTTTTCACTGTGTATGTCTTTCACTTCCTTGGTTAAATTTTGTTCCTATGTATTCTGTTGTTTTTAATAACACTATTGTGAATGGGATAGTTTTCTTTATTTCTTTTTCTGATGCTTCATCAGTAGTGTAAAGGAATGCTACCAAATTCTGTATATTGATTTTACATCCTGCCACTCTATTGAACCATTGATTAATTCTAACAATTTTTTGATGGGCTCTTCAGGATTTTCTTTATATAAGATCATGTGATCAGCAAATAGCAACAATTTTACTTCTCCATTTTTGATTTGGACGCCTTTTATTTCTTTGTCTTGCCTAATTCTCTAGCTAGGACCTCCACTACTATATTGAATAGGAGTGGTGAGAGTGAACATCCTTGTCTTATTCCTGCTCTTAGAGGAACACTGTCAGTTTTTCTTCATTGAGTATAATGTTAGCTGTGGGTTTGTCAGATATGACCTTTGCTATGTTGGTGTATGTTCCTTTTATACCTAATCTGTTAAGGGCCTTTTTAATCATGAAAGGCTGTTGTATTTTGTTAAATGCTTTTTCTGTGTCTTTTGAGATGATCATGTGATTTTTATCTTTCATTTTGTTGATGTGATGAATTACATTTATTGACTTGCATATTTTGAATCATCCTTGCATCCCAGGGATAAATCCCTCTTGGTCATGGTGTATAATCCTTTTAATGTATCCTTGAATTTGGTTTGCTATTATTTTGTTGAGAATTTTTATACCTATACTTATCAGGGCTGTTGGTCAATAGTTTTCTTTTCTTGTGGTTTTGGTATAGGCTGGCTTCATAGAATGAGTTTGGAAGTGTTCCCTCTTCCTCGATATTCTAGAACAGTTTGAAGAGGATTGGTCTTAATTCTTCTTTAAATAGTTGATAGAATTCACCTTTAAAGTCATCTGGTATTGGAGTTTTCTGCATTGGGAGATTTTTGATGAGTGGCTCAATCTCTTAACTCATTATTGGTCTGTTCAGATTTTCTATTTCTTCCTGATTTACTCTTGACAGATTGTATGTTTCTAGAAATGTATTTATTTCTTTTAGGTTATATAATTTGTTGGCATGTAATTTTTCACAGTAGTTTCTTATAATTCTATGTATTTCTGTAGTATCAGTTGTAATGTCTCCTCTTTCATTTCTAATTTTATTTATTTGAGTCATCTCTCTTTTCTTCTTAGTCTAGCAAAAGGTTTGTTAATTTTGTTTATCTTTTCAAAGAACCAGCGTTTAGTTTCATCGATTTTCTTCCCATTGTTTTTCTGGTCTCTATTGCATTTATTTCTGCTCTGATTTTTTTATTATTTCCTTCCTTTTGCTAACTTTGGGCTTAATTTGTTTCTCTTTTCCTAGTTACTTGAGGTGTAAACTTAGGTTGTTTATTTGAGCTCTTTCTAATTTAATATATGCATTTATTGATATAAACTTTCCTCCTGAAGCTGCTTTTGCTTCATCTTACAAAATATGATATGTTGTATTTTCAATTTCATTTGTTTTGAGATAATTGTTTATTAACTTTTTGATTTCTTTGATCAAGTGATTGTTTAGAAGTGTGTTGTTTAGTTTCCACATATTTGTAGCTCTACTCACTTTCCTCTTTTTGCTTATTTCTAATATCATACCACTGTGGTCAGAGAAGAGTGTTGGTATTACTTCAGTATTCTTAAATTTGCTAAGATTTGTTTTGTGGCCCATGATATGACCTATCCTGGAGAATGTTCTATGTATACTTGAGAACAATGTGTATTCTACTGATTTTTTTTTTGTAAGAATTCTTCATTTATTCAGGTGTCTTCAAGAATGATATATTCTTTTTTTTTTTTTATTCTACTGGTGTTGAATGAAATGTTCTGTATATGTTTGTTAAATTCATTTGTTCTAAAGTGTGGTTCAGTTCCAACATTTTTTTGATTTTCTATGTGGATGATGTATCTATTGCTCTTAGCGGGGTACTGAAGTCCCCTACTCTTATTGTATTATTCTTTATTTCTCCTCTGGGTCCTTGGGTGTTGGGAACATATATATTTATGATTGCTATATCTTCTTGAGGTATTGACGCCTTTATCATTATATAAATATATCATTATATATATTTACTTTTATCTCTTGTTATCATTTTTGGATTGAAGTCTATCTATCTGTCATAAGTATGGCTACACCCATTTTTTTTTGGTTATCATTTGCCTAGAGTATCATCTTGTACCCCTTCTCTTGGAGCCTATGTGTGACTTTATAGCTGAAATGAGTGTCCTAAAGGCAGCATATTGTTGGGTCTTGTTTTTTAATCTGTCCAACCACTCAGTGCCTTTTGATTGGTGAGTTCAATTCATTTGCATTTAGGGTGAGAATGTTTCTGTTATGTTCATTTGTTTGTTTCACTTTTTAGATTCCACATATAAGTGAAAATATACACTAGATGTCTTTATCTGTATGACTTATTTCACTTAGTGTAATACCCTCCAAGTCCATTCTTGTTGTTGCACATGGCAAGATTTAATTCTTTTTATATGGCTGAAGAGCATACCATTATATATACCAATATACCACATTGAAGAGTATACCATTGTGTGTGTGTGTGTGTGTGTGTGTGTGTGTGTATATATATATATATATATATATACCAAATCTTCTTTATCCATTCATCTGTTGATGGACATTTAGGTTGCTTCCATATCTTGGATACTATAAATAATGCTGCTATGAACATTGGGGTGCATGTATCTTTTCAAAAGAGCGTTTTCCTTTTCTTTCGATATATATGCGTGGGTTTATTTCTGGGCTCTCTATTCTGATCCATTGATCTATATATTTGTTTTTCTCCCAGTACCATGCTGTTTTTTTAAAAATATTTTTATTGGAGTATAATTGCTTTACAATGTTGTGTTAGTTTCTGCTATACAACAAAGTGAATCAGCTGTATGTATACATATATCCCCATATCCCCTCCCTCTTGAGGCTCCCTCCCTCCCTCCCTATCCCACCCATCTAGGTTGTCACAAAGCATCAAGCTGATCTCCCCGTGCTATGCAGCAGCTTGCCGCTCTGCCATCCATTTTACATTTGGTAGTGTATATATGTCAATGCTACTCTCTCACTTCATCCCACCTTCCCCTTCCCCCTCTGTGTCCTCAAGTCTGTTCTCTACGTCTGTGTCTTTATTCCTGCCCTGCCACTAGGTTCATCAGTACCATTTTTTTAGATTCCATATATGTGCATTAGCATATGGTATTTGGTTTCCTCTTTCTGACTTACTTCACTCTGTATGACAGACTTTAGGTCCATCCACCTCACTACAAATAGCTCAGTTTTATTACTTTTTATGGCTGAGTAATATTCCATTGTACATATGTGCCACTTCTTCTTTATCCATTCATCTGTCTATGGACATTGCTTCCATGTCCTGGCTATTGTAAATAGTGCTTCAGTGAAAATTGTGGTACATGACTTTTTTTGAATTATGGTTTTCTCAGGGTATATGTTCAGTAGTGGGATTGCTGGATCATATGGTAGTTCTATTTTTAGTTTTTTAAGGAACCTCCATACTGTTCTCCAGAGTGCCTGTATCAATTTACATTCCCACCAACAGTGCAAGAGGGTTCCCTTTCTCGACACCCTCTCCAGCATTTATTGTTTGTAGATTTTTGATGATGGCCATTCTGACTGGTGTGAGGTGATACTTCATTGTAGTTTTGATTTGCATTTCTCTAATGATTAGTGATGTTGAGCATCCTTTCATGTGTTTGTTGGCAATCTGTATATCTTCTTTGAAGAAATGTCTATTTAGGTCTTCTGCCCATTTTTGGATTAGGTTGTTTATTTTTTTGATATTGAGCTGCATGTGCTGCTTGTATATTTTGGAGATTAATTCTTTGTCAGTTGCTTCATTTGCAAATATTTTCTACCATTCTGAGGGTTGTCTTTTCATCTTGTTTATGGTTTCCTTTGCTGTGCAAAAGCTTTTAAGTTTCATTAGGTCCCATTTGGTTTTTTTTGGTTTTATTTCCGTTACTCTAGGAGGTGGGTCAAAAAGGATCTTGCTGTGATTTATGTCATAGAGTGTTCTGCCTATGTTTTCCTCTAAGAGTTTGATAGTGCCAGGCCTTATATTTAGGTCTTTAATCCATTTTGAGTTTATTTTTGTGTATGGTGTTAGGGAGTGTTCTAATTTCATACTTTTACATGTACCTGTCCAGTTCTCCCAGCACCACTTATTGAAGAGGCTGTCTTTTCTCCACTGTATATGCTTGCCTCCTTTATCAAAGATAAGGTGACCATATGTGCGTGGGTTTATCTGTGGGCTTTCTATCCTGTTCCATTGATCTATGTTTCTGTTTTTGTGCCAGTACCATACTGTTTTGATTACTGTAGCTTTGTAGTATAGTCTGAAGTCAGGGAGCCTGATTCCCCCAGCTCCATTTTTCGTTCTCAAGATTGCTTTGGCTATTCGGGGTCCTTTGTGTTTCCATACAAATTGTGAAGTTTTTTGTTCTAGTTCTGTGAAAAATGCCATTGGTAGTTTGATAGGAATTGCGTTGAATCTGTAGATTGCTTTGGGAAGTAGAGTCATTTTCACAATGTTGATTCTTCCAATCCAGGAACATGGTATATCTCTCCATCTATTTGTATCATCTTTAATTTCTTTCATCAGTGTCTTATAATTTTCTGCATACAGGTCTTTTGTCTCCTTAGGTAGGTTTATTCCTAGATATTTTATTCTTTTTGTTGCAATGGTAAATGGGAGTGTTTTCTTAATTTCACTTTCATATTTTTCGTCATTAGTGTATAGGAATGCAAGAGATTTCTGTGCATTAATTTTGTATCCTGCTACTTTACCAAATTCATTGATTAGCTCTAGGAGTTTTCTGGTAGCATCTTTAGGATTCTCTATGTATAGTATCATGTCATCTGCAAATAGTGACAGCTTTACTTCTTCTTTTCCGATTTGGATTCCTTTTATTTCTTTGTCTTCTCTGATTGCTGTGGCTAGGACTTCCAGAACTATGTTGAATAATAGTGGTGAGAGTGGGCAACCTTGTCTTGTTCCTGATCTTAGTGGAAATGGTTTCAGTTTTTCACCATTGAGGACAATGTTGGCTGTGGGTTTGTCATATATGGCCTTTATTATGTTGAGGAAAGTTCCCTCTATGCCTACTTTCTGCAGGGCTTTTATCATAAATGGGTGTTGAATTTTGTCGAAAGCTTTCTCTGCATCTATTGAGATGATCATATGGTTTTTCTCCTTCAATTTGTTAATATGGTGTATCACATTGATTGATTTGCGTATATTGAAGAATCCTTGCATTCCTGGGATAAACCCCACTTGATCATGGTGTATGATCCTTTTAATGTGCTGTTGGATTCTGTTTGCTCGTATTTTGTTGAGGATTTTTGCATCTATGTTCATCAGTGATATTTGCCTGTAGTTTTCTTTCTTTGTGACATCTTTGTCTGGTTTTGGTATCAGGTTGATGGTGGCCTCATAGAATGAGTTGGGGAGTGTTCCTCCCTCTGCAATATTTTGGAAGAGTTTGAGAAGGATAGGTGTTAGCTCTTCTCTAAATGTTTGATAGAATTCGCCTGTGAAGCCATCTAGTCCTGGGCTTTTGTTTGTTGGAAGATTTTTAATCACAGTTTCAATTTCAGTGCTTGTGATTGATCTGTTCATATTTTCTATTTCTTCCTGGTTCGGTCTTGGCAGGTTGTGCATTTCTAAGAATCTGTCCATTTCTTCCAGGTTGTCCGTTTTATTGGCATAGAGTTGCTTGTAGTAATCTCTCATGATCGTTTGTATTTCTGCAGTGTCAGTGGTTACTTCTCCTTTTTCATTTCTAATTCTATTGATTTGAGTCTTCTCTCTTTTTTTCTTGATGAGTCTGGCTAATGGTTTATCAATTTTGTTTATCTTCTCAAAGAACCAGCTTTTAGTTTTATTGATCTTTGCTATTGTTTCCTTCATTTCTTTTTCATTTATTTCTGATCTGATCTTTAAGATTTCTTTCATTCTGCTATCTTTGGGGTGTTTTTGTTCTTCTTTCTCTAATTGCTTTAGGTGCAAGGTTAGGTTGTTTATTCGAGATGTTTCCTGTTTTTTGAGATAAGCTTGTATTGCTATAAACTTCCCTCTTAGAACTGCTTTTACTGCATCCCATACGTTTTGGATCGTCGTGTCTCCATTGTCATTTGTTTCTAGGTATTTTTTGATTTCCCCTTTGATTTCTTCAGTGATCACTTCGTTATTAAGTACTGTATTGTGTAGCCTCCATGTGTTTGTATTTTTTACAGGTCTTTTCCTGTAATTGATATCTAGTCTCATAGTGTTGTGGTCGGAAAAGATACTTGATACGATTTCAATTTTCTTAAATTTACCAAGGCTTGATTTGTGACCCAAGATATGATCTATCCTGGAGAATGTTCCATGAGCACTTGAGAAAAATGTGAATTCTGTTGTTTTTGGGTGGAATGTCCTATAAATATCAATTAAGTCCATGTTGTTTAATGTATCATTTAAAGCTTGTGTTTCCTTATTTATTTTCATTTTGGATGATCTGTCCATTGGTGAAAGTGGGGTGTTAAAGTCCCCTACTATGATTGTGTTACTGTCGATTTCCCCTTTTATGGCTGTTACCATTTGCCTTATATATTGAGGTGCTCCTGTGTTGGGTGCATAAATATTTACAGTTGTTATATCTTCTTCTTGAATTGATCCCTTGATCATTTTATAATGTCCTTCTTTGTCTCTTGTAATAGTCTTTATTTTAAAGTCTATTTTGTCTGATATGAGAATTGCTACTCCAGCTTTCTTTTGTTTTCCATTTGCATGGAATATCTTTTTCCACCCCCTCACTTTCAGTCTGTATGTGTCCCTAGGTCTGAAGTGGGTCTCTTGTAGACAGCATATATACGGGTCTTGTTTTTGTATCCATTCAGGCTGTCTGTGTCTTTTGGTGGGAGCATTTAATCCATTTACATTTAAGGTAATTATCGATATGTATGTTCCTATTCCCATTTTCTTAAATGTTTTGGGTTTGTTATTGTAGGTGTTTTCCTTCTCTAGTGTTTCTTGCCTAGAGACTTTCCTTTAGCATTTGTTGTAAAGCTGGTTTGGTGGTACTGAAGTCTCTCAGCTTTTGCTTGTCTTTAAAAGTTTTAATTTCTCTATCAAATCTAAATGAGATCCTTGCTGGGTAGAGTAATCTTGGTTGTAGGTTTTTCTCCTTCATCACTTTAAATATGTTCTGCCACTCCCTTCTGGCTTGCAGAGTTTCTGCTGCAAGATCAGCTGTTAACCTTATGGGAATTCCCTTGTGTGTTATTTGTTGTTTTTCCCTTGCTGCCTTTAATATGTTTTCTTTATATTTAATTTTTGATAGTTTGATTAATATGTGTCTTGGCATGTTTCTCCTTGGATTTATCCTGTATGGGACTCTCTGTGCTTCTAGGACTTGATTAACTATTTCCTTTCCCATATTAGGGAAGTTTTCAACTATAATCTCTTCAAATATTTTCTCAGTCCCTTTCTTTTTCTCTTCTTCTTCTGGGACCCCTATAATTCGAATGTTGGTGTGTTTAATATTGTCCCAGAGGTCTCTGAGACTGTCCTCAGTTCTTTTCATTCTTTTTTCTTTATTCTGCTCTGGAGTAGTTATTTCCACTATTTTATCTTCCAGGTCACTTATCCGTTCTTCTGCCTCAGTTATTCTGCTATTGATTCCTTCTAGAGAATCTGAAATTTCATTTATTGTGTTGTTCATTGTTGCTTGTTTCCTCTTTAGTTCTTCTAGGTCCTTGTTAAATGTTTCTTGCATGTTGTCTATTCTATTTCCAAGATTTTGGATCATCTTTACTATCATTATTCTGAATTCTTTTTCAGGTAGACTTGCCTACTTCCTCTTCATTTGTTAGGTCTGGTGTGTTTTTACCTTGCTCCTTCATCTGCTGTGTGTTTTTCTGTCTTCTCATTTTGCTTATCTTACTGTGTTTGGGGTCTCCTTTTCACAGGCTGCAGGTTCGTAGTTCCTGTTGTTTTTGGTATCTGTCCCCAGTGGCTAAGGTTGGTTCAGTGGGTTGTGTAGGCTTCCTGGTGGAGGGGACTAGTGCCTGTGTTCTGGTGCATGAGGCTGGATCTTGTCTTTCTGGTGGGCACGTCCACATCTGGTGGTGTATTTTGGGGTGTCTCTGGCCTTATTATGATTTTAGGCAGCCTCTCTGCTAATGGATGGGGCTGTGTTCCTGTCTTGATAGTTGTTTGGCATAGGGTGTCCAGCACTATAGCTTTCTGGTCATTGAGTGAAGCTGGGTCTTGGCGTTGAGATGGAGATCTCTGGGAGATTTTCATCGTTTGGTAGTACGTGGAGCTGGGAGGTCTCTTGTGGACCCGTGTCCTGAAGTTGGCTCTCCCACCTCAGAGTCACAGCCCTGATGCCTGGCTGGAGCACCAAGAGCCTTTCATCCACACAGCTCAGAATAAAAGGGAGAAAAATAGAAAGGAAAAAAAGACAGAGGATAAAATAAAATAAAGTAAGATAAAATAAAATAAAGTTATTAAAATAAAACAATAAAAAATAATTATTAAGAAAAAAAGAAAAAAAATTTTAAAGTATATTAAAAAAAAAACGGACGGACAGAACCCTAGGACAAATGGTGAAAGCAAAGCTATACAGACAAAATCACACACAGAAGCATATATATATATACACACACACAAAAGGAGGAAAAGGGGAAAAAATAATATGTCTTGCTCCCAAAGTCCACCTCCTCAATTTGGGATGATTCGTTGTCTATTCAGGTATTCCACAGATGCAGGTACATCAGGTTGTTTGTGGAGCTTTAGTCTGCTGCTTTTGAGGTTTCTGGGAGAAATTTCCTTTTCTCTTCTTTTTTCGCAAAGCTCCTGGGTTTCAGCTTTGGATTTGGACCTGCCTCTGCGTGTAGGTCGCCTGAGGGCCTCTGTTCTTTGCTCAGACAGGACGGGGTTAAAGGAGCAGCTGTTTCGGGGCTCTGGCTCACTCAGGCCAGGGGGAGGGAAGGGTACTGATGGCGGGGTGAGCCTGCGGCGGCAGAGGCCGGCGTGACGTTACAGCAGCCTGAGGAGCGCCGTGCGTTCTCCCGGGGAAATTGTCCCTGGATCATGGGACCCTGGCAGTGGCGGGCTGCACAGGCTCCCGGGAGGGGCGGTGTGGATAGTGACCTGTGCTCACACACAGGCTTCTCGGTGGTGGCAGCAGCAGCCTTAGCATTTCATGCCCGTCTCTGGGGTCTGCGCTGATAGCCGCGGCTCGCGCCTATCTCTGGAGCTCGTTTAGGCAGTGCTCTGAATCCCCTCTCCTCGCGCACCAGGAAACAAAGAGGCAAGAAATAGTCTCTTGCCTGTTCGGCAGCTCCAGACCCTTTCCCGGACTCCCTCCCGTCTAGCTGTGGTGCGCTAACCCCTTCAGGCTGTGTTCATGCAGCCAACCCCAGTCCTCTCCCTGCAATCAGACTGAAGCCTAGTTTGAGTCTTAAAAACTCCTCAGGGCCCAGTTTTATACAGGCCCCCACATTTTTGTGGGTTTTGCCTGCAGGAACTCCATCAGGTTCTTACAGTGAAGATCAAGAAAAAGAAAATCATCTCCTGTTTTGAGCAGGGAAAGGAGAATATAACCCTTTTGAAATACATCCAGAGTATTCTCCATTACAAAGGCTTAGTCTCCAGAGGTAACCACATTACCATAACCTTATGTAATACATGGGAAGGGAAATCAGTCAACTCAAGCCCTCTCTAGCCTTTCTGTCATGTAAAGGTAGAGGGAAAAAATACTAAGAAATGCTTTTGAAAGTCATAGCCCAGACTCAGACCCACTAAAAAAATACGAAGACTTAATCATAAGGTTATAGTATACTTCCCTTCCTCAGCACCTTACCGCTACATGGACAGGGTTTCTGTATAATAAAAATGGATTATGACTGAGAGAGCTGCAACACAGACTCTGTTTAAGTTCTTAAGGAACCCAGAGAAATAGGATAGGACACAAAATAAAACAAGGAAACTGAATCCTCTGGTACCTATAGCTATAGCAAACATTAAACATAGTCCAGGTCCTAGCCAGATTAATATAAAACCTGACAGTAAAAGCATGATTATCTAAGTTCCTATTACTGTTTACATCATATCCAACTTCCAGAAAAGTTTTATAAGATATGCTAAAAGACAAGGAGAAACACAGTATGAAGAGACAAAGCAAGCATCACAACCAGACTCAGATATAACACAGACTTTGGAAATGTCAGAGAATTTAAAATAATTATAATTAATATGTTAAGGGCTCTAACATATTAGAAATATGGAAATAGTAGACAACATGAAAGAAAAAATAAGTAGTGTAAGCAGAGAGAAGGAAACTCTAAGAAAGAATCAAATGGAACCACTAGAAATCAAAAACATTTAACAGAAATAAAGAATGCCTTTGATGGATTCATCAGTAGACTGGAAAATGATAAGGAAAAATCAGTGATATTGAAGATAGTATCACTAGAAGCTTCCTACACTGAAATGCAAAAAAAAAAAAGAGAAAAGAACAGGACAGAATAGCCAAGAATTGTGGGATAGTTACAAAAGGTATAACATACATGTGATAGGAATTCCAAATGGAGAAAGAAAAAGTGAAAGGAACGGAAGAAATATTTGAAGTACTAATGGCAGAAAATTTTCCAAAATTAATGACAGAAACCAAACCACATATCCAGGAAGCTCAGAGAACACCAAGCAGGATAAATACCCAAAAGATCTATACCTAGCCATACTATATTTAAACTGCAGAAAACCAAAGACAAAAGAATCCAAAGAGAGGGGTAAAAGTCCTTACCTACAGAGGAGCAAAGATAAGAATTACATCAGACTTCTCATCAGAAACCATGCAAACAAGAAGAGTATACAATTTATAATGTTGAAAGAAAAAAACCCACTGACCTAAAATTATATATCCAGCAAAATTATTCTTCAAAATTAAAGGAGAAATAAAGACTTGTTCAAACAAAAACTGAGATAATTTGTCACCAAGAGAATTAATTGCCTTGCAAGAAACATCAAAAGAAGTTCTTCAGAGAGAAGGAAAATAACATAGGTCAGAAACTTGGATCGACATGAAAGAAAGAGCATCAGAGAAGGAATAACTGACACTTAAAAATAAAATCTTCTGTTTTTATTATTCAGCATAAACTTCTGGTAGAAAGTGTAGAAGAAAATTGTGGTGACCCTGGATTAGTAAAGAGTTCTTAGAACAACAAAAGCATGATCCTTAAAAGAAAAAAATTGATAAGTTGATCCTTATCAAAATGAAAAACTTGCTCTGTGAAATACATTGTTAAGAGAGTGAAAAGACAAGTCATAGACTGGGAGAAAATATTTGCAAATCACATATCTGATAAAGGACTTTTATCTAGAATAAAAAAAAAAACACCCCAAAATCAGAAATTAGGCCATTTAAAAAATGGCCAAATATTTGAATAGCTACTTCACCAAAGAAGTACATGGATGGGAAATAAGCACATGAAAAGATGCTCAATTTAATTAATCATTAAGGAAATGCAAATTTAAGCCACAATGAGATACTATGGCAAAACCTATAGAATGACTTCAAAAAGAGAAAGTCATGGGAATAGCAATAACTGGTGAGAATATGGATCCATTGGACTCCCATGCATTGCTGGTGGGAATGCAAAATGATACAACCACTCTGGAAAACCATTTGGCTGTTGCTTATAATGATAAACATATACTTACCATAGATTTCTAAACAAGGAATATTGCCAAGATTAAAAGTAATTCAGAGCATACCAAACATATCTAATTGTTTCTGGCATCCTTCTTGCTTGTAAGTAGGATATGGTGTATAGCATGAAGAAGTCAACCTTTGATATTTTGCTGTCTAAGAAACAGCACATAATTTGGTTACAAAAGTATTCAGTAATTTTACAGTTGACCCTTGAACAACATGGGCTTGAACTGCATGGGTCCACTTACATGCAGATTTTTAAAAATGCATACTAAGTACTGCACCATCTGTGGTTGGTTGAATCTGCAGATGCAGAACTGTGGATAAAGAGGACCGACTGTAAAGTTATAGTCAGATTTTTGACTGCGTGGGGATCAGCACCTCTAACTCCTGCATTCTGTTTTTCTGAATTTAGAGTCCTATACTGGAAAGGTGATATAAAAAATGTTATTGTAGTGGGTTGGTCATTTAAGAATATTAAGTACTTGAGAACAATGAATGTTTGTAGTTTTACTACCTATTAAGCAGATTGATAATACAATGTTTTAAAATAAAAATAGCAGAAGATAACATAATTTTAAGGAAACTTGAGTTCCTTCAGAAGTGAGGAACTTCTGTTTTTATTTAAAAATAATACCAGGCATGCCAAGGTTACCACAAAGTACACAGTTATTTGGGGGAAAAATAGGACAGATATTTTGGGCAGATGACCCACAATGTAAATAAAGATTTAGTCCATATTTTAAGGAAAAGACTGAATATTAAAAGATCAGTTTTGTCATTTTAACAAAGAGAAAACTGAATTACAATCTTGCAATAATATAACATTTGTTGGTGAATGATTCACAAGACTTGAAAAAATCTTAAATGAGTTTGTTTCTGAACCAGCTTTGTCAAAATTTTAATGCATTTAATTGATTCTTACCACATTCATTATTTTCAGTTATCATAAACTAAAGCAACTGTAGTTCACTTTCTCTCAAATCTTCTGTAACTTATTGTACCCACCTATTTGTCTTTAATTATTATTATTCTAGAAAAACCAGATAATTTAAATCAGCTGTGTCACTAAACACACTGTTTAGTTCAGTGGACTTTTCTCTTTCCATAGCAAGATTTCTTGGTGAAGAAAGTAGTTGGTTAAAATATATTCTGGTACAAACTCCCCACCTCATTACTAACCAGTACTTTGAATACTCTTATTCTAGCATGGTATTTATAGTGGGAAATAATACAGCTGAGGAAAGAATCCCAGCATCAGGGTTAGATTTTTGCCTGGAATTGTTCATCAATTGTTGAACAGTTGGGTGTCACTTATCATTTACCTATTAGTTGAACAATTGGGCATGTCATTTATCCTTTCAAGCTTCAATTTTTTCATTTTTAATGTAGTGTTCTGAGGTTGAATTAAATAATGCATTTGAAGTTTTCCGCAAATTGTATCTTATTGTTACGGTAGTCCAACTCTAAGAAGGTCACTTTTCAATGACCACTGTCTTGGAACTTATATCATGTTTTATTTGTCTGTCTGTCTGTCTTATCTCCCTTACTATACTGTGAATATCTTGAGAGCAGGATTGGTGTTTTATGAACACACAGCATAAGCTTGCTGAATGAATGGTTATCTTGTATCCAGGGCTTAGTAAGCAAATCTGTGTGTCATACTCATTTCTTCTCTCTCAGTGTTGTTGAAAATGTACAGTTAATGGCATTGATAAATTAATTTTCCTGAAACACTGCATTTCAAGTACCATCCACTGCCACAAAACCAAGTCCAATGCAAGTCCTTGTAATTGCATTTAATAAACATCAGCCACCCAATGGAGCTACAACACAAAGTGTTAACAATGGTGCTAGTTGGTTAAAAGTAAATTTAGTGCTTTTTTATTTTCTATATTTACTCAGGCTAAAGAATTTAAACTGTGATGTTGTATGCCAAGGGCTTGGGCTATGTTATTTATAATACTATAATAAATTATGTATTTATTGTATCAGCCAAAGTGAAAGACAAATTTTTGATAATTACCTCAAATTATTCAATTCCTGGTGATGGAATCAATATCCTTAGAAGGCTGTTTCCTAGGAAATATGCTATTTTTTCAGACTCTTTATAAGCAGATATTGTTTTCTAAGGGTTTGGGGAGTCCTACAATTGGAGAGGTCTAACAGCCCCACAGAACATTTAACCTTGTCCTGGGTTAACATCAAAAAGCTTGATTCCCACATATTAAAAGAAGACAGAAATTATACAAGACACACAACCAACTTTAGTGAAGTTTTATGTATATTTTCTCTGAGAATTGTCATGACAAACATTCACTATTACATCCCAAGCATTTTAAAAAATCTTCTACTAGCTTAAGTATATTTCCCTTCATTTAGGTATTACTTACACAAATAATCATTATTGATAAAATTGGTATAGTAGGTTGATTGGTGACCCCAGAAAAGATATAGCCACATGCTAATCCCTAGAACCTGTGACCATTATCATAAAGGCAAAAGATGTGATTAAGTTAAGGATCTGGAAAGAAGGAGCTTATCCTGGATTATCTGGGTGGGCCTTAAATATAATCATGTATTGTTGTAATGGAGAGACAAGGGGAGAACAGACATACATATAGAGGAGACCACACAGAGAAGGGAAGCGATGTGATCACGGAGGTAGGAACTGGAGTGATGTGGCTATTAGCCAAAGAAGGCCAAGGCATGTCAGCAGTCACCTGAAGCTAGTACAGACAGATTCTCCGCCAGAGCCGCCAGAGTGAGCATGGGCCTGCTAACACCTTGGTTTTAGACTTTTGGCCTCCAAACTGTGAGAGAATAAATTTCTCTTCAATTACCAAGTTTGCATTAATGATGGAATTCTTGAATTCCATAGGTTGGTCTTTCTTCTCTGTAAGAGGCCCTTGTCTAAGGATATTAATCAGAACATTCTGTTTAGATCATCTGTTGATGATCTGCCAAAGCATTTCCTTTAACGTCTGTTTTACTGTGGAGCTCTACCTTTAGGACAGCAATTTGTTTGGGGAGTTCCAAAACATCTAGTAATACATGTATTTATTATTCATTTTTAATACAGATAACTGAAGAGGTTAAAAATCTCTTTTTTTTCCCCATAACATTCCAAAGTTGTGAACCACTTGAAAAGCAAACAAGCAATGTATATATTTACCCTTTTATTTTTAGTAATCCCACATGCCATAGAGAGAGCCATAATTTTGGCCAGTTGAGCCAATTTGATATCCGGTAATGGATCTGAGATTCTTTAAGGGAATCTAGAAAAATTATTGCATAATCAGCCTATTATTTATTACTTTTTTTCATTTTTAAGTTTAACCTATCAATAAATAACATTAAATCAATATTTGATACAGGAGTATCCAAAAGATCTGTTCCAGGTGCGGACAGTTCTCAAATTATAGAAATGATGAGATTCTCCTTTGTTGATAAGGATAATACAGTTGCTATTAAGCGTGTTACATTAGTGACTGGTAATATGAGAAAGAGAAAGTAGGTATTTTGTAATTAATCAACTAACATAAAAATACTGGGTATTTTAAGTTAACAAGAGGCATTATATTGAATGTGGTACCATAAAATAGAAAGATGTACCTAGTATGAGATCTGAAGATTATTAGACTAATTTAGCTAAGACTGCATGTTTTTCTGAGGCAAAGATAAAAAGCCTTGGATCAGCGAATAGGCATTAATAGGCAGAGTCTTTGATGTATCTCATGTTGTTAAATTAATACCCATAGACTATGGCCTTACCTTTAACTTTCAAAAAGAAAGGTTTATGATGATCTGGAAGATCAGCAAAGATGATGGTTGAAGAAATATTTTGAGATCACTGAAGGTCTTTCTGTTTTCTGTGTTTTGTGAGAATGGTTCCAAGATGTAAGTCAAATCATACAGAGAGCTATTTCAAAAAAGCTTGCTACCTATACTCTACAACATCCAGTTAATCCCAGAAATCATCTTAATTTTCTTTAGTGTTTGGCCTTGGATAATTTTGTATAATTTGTAATCTCTCACTAGATTATGTCTCTCCTTAGCCAATAGGTCATGGCCTAGGTCAGGGGTTTGCAAACTATGGCCTGCTGTTCAAATCCAGCCCACTGACTATTTTTATATAGCTTGTGAGCTCAGAATGGTTTTTGCATTTTTAAATGGTTGAAGAAAAATCAAAAGAATAATGTTTCATGACACATAAAAATTATATAGAAGTCAAATTTCAGTATCCATAAATAAAGTTTTATTGGAACATAGCCATGCTTATTCACTTATGTATTGTCTATGGCTGTTTTTGCAATATAATAGCAGAGTTGAATAATTGTGACATAGACTATATGTCTAACAAAGTCAAAAATGTTTAGTGTATGGCCCTTCACAGAGTAAGTTTGCTGATTCCTGGATAATGAACTGTTATTTTGTAGAGTTAAAATTTCTCCTTAGAGTCTATGTGAATAGAATTATAGAGTCAGTCTTAGAATTTCAAGATGGGTATGGGTTACTGCATATCCTTAAGATCTTGTTTTAAGACTTGAGAAAAGTAGGATGGGACTTCCATAAATGCCTGAAACATAACTTTCCAGGTGAAGTGTTGATTTTGCTCTGGTGAAAGCAATAAATATTAGCTATCTTTATAAACTAGGACATGAAAGAAAGTAAAGATAGGACCAAAGAGAGTACATTCAGGTTAGGCAGTGCTAGAAAATGAGGTATAACTCTTTGGTTAATAGCTCACAAATATTGGTGGCAGACCACCATCTCAGTTTTGGGGTTTTTAAAAAACATGTAAAATAGACATATTGCTTGGACTAATGCAAGGGATAATTAAGCCTTGTTATATTGCCTGTTATAGTTGGCTTAGATCTTTTCTAACTTCAGCATTAATAGGATCTTAGGCAACAGTGTCAACAGAGTCAATCTGAACTCTTGTGGGTTTAACGCCAATTATTCTGCCTCTTTTCCCCTTGGGTTCTGGTACCGTGAACAATTATTTGGTTATTTTTTTGAATCAACATACTCATGTCCATAGTTATAATTTGATAATGTACAGTAGAATTTTCTGTGACTCCTGATAGTAATTTGTCTGTGCTACATTTCTTGTGGTGGTTCTTGCAAAGTAGGTTCCTAACAAAACTGATAAGAATGTGCCATAGAGAAGAAAGGAGTGTTCTTCTGACAGTTATAGATGAAGACATGGAAAAGGACTTAAGATTGTTAAAAATTCCCACTTCTTGGTTTTAGTACTCTGAGAAATCTGATTTTCTATGGTAGTGACATTAATAGTAAAGGTAGTTGTACCTGTATCAACAAGAAAACTGTATTGTTGTTCATTGATATTTACAGATAGTTCTCATCATAATTGTCTGTTGAGTGGTATTGTTTCCCTCAAAGTGGCATCACTGGGCAGATTTTGGATAATTTTCCTACTTCTAAACCAATATGATACATTGGATCACCCACTGGCTCTTCTACTTGCAATTTTTCTAAGCATAGGCATAGAGAACCAAGGACTTTTTAGTACTGTTTTAAAAATGTTCAACCTTATATTGGAGACAGTCTAAACTGGCATTGTCCCTTTCCAGTTTATTTTTCTGAATAAGTCCCCCCATTTTATATATAAAAAAGAAGCTCAACTTACTTCAGATATTAGATCTACCCTGTAATGCTGTTTAGAGATTAATGCTGTTTAGAGATTACTGGAATCTAGTTTTAAACTCTCCTGTTGATTAATCTTTATAGTTTTACTATTTTGAATTTTTCATCCACTTTATCATTAAAGTAAAGGTTTCATAAATAAATGTCCTTGTATAGTGCATTTCTTATTCCTTTTGCCCATTCAGGGACATTTTAAAAATTATGCACAGCTGAGTTATTTAAATCCTTTCTTGGTCTTTCCCATCCTGTTCTTTTAACAATTTTCCCCTCATGAAGGTCTAGTGATTTAGTGAATCAGTTGGTCTAGATCTGGTAGAATCTAACAAAAGCTTGTATTCCAAAGCAAATTTCTGTTTTCCTGAGGATTAAGAAAACCTTTACTTATAAACCTCTACTCAGATGTAGACCATGGTTTAATTCCAGACTTACTATCTGCCTTCAGGTATAGCATGGGAATATTGTGCAATGTGATTTATTTTTTCTTGAGAAAAAGGTGAGAAAGGGCAGGTTGCTTAGGAAGTCAAAGGATGGAGAAGAAATAGAAAGGGCGAGAAGGAGAATGAAGATAAAGTTGTATAGAGAAAAAGAGAGATTATTTGAATCTTGGTAAAATGTGAGGTAGCTGCTGCTTCCTTCTCCTGAGAGATAGCCTGTTATCACTGACTTTACCTACAAATGATCTAAAATTGGCAAATGACAATAAAAGTAGCCATCTATTAAATTTAGTATAGCTAATATGTGTATGGACTGAGGTATAAGATGAAATGCTGTGTGCTGCAAAGAAATTATAACAGTTCCTGCCATTAGGGAGTTGCACTCCAGTAGAAGCAGTAAAGAGTGAGGGAACTATTGTGAATTGTGCACTTCTCTGTGTACCAGACACGCTCCTAGACCTGATAAATATTTTATCATACTTGACCTTCAAAATAATCCTGTGAATACATAGATTACTTCTCCCCTTCCCCATTTTATATTAGGGTAATGAAGACTTTGAAATTTTAAATGATTTTATCAATGTTACACAGCAAGAAGTATATGAAGCTAGGATTTGAATCTGGTCTAGGATATGTACAAATGACTGTAGAAGGCAGAATGAGACATACAATTACAAAGACCTAAAAATGGGTCATTGGGGTTTTAGCACCATTGAAGTCTCTTTAGTTTAGGAATATTTAAGGGAGGGTTCATTAAGGAGGTAGCATTTGAACTGGGCTTTGCAGTTTGAGGATAGGATTTTAACAGGTGGATATGGTAAGGAAGGCAAGTGAGTGATAGAGCTGGGATTGAATTCAATTCAGTCTGAAGTCAAAGCCTATTTTCTTTCCATTACACAAAACTAGAACAGTGAGAGAAAATGTGGAAGCCAGTGCAACTGAAAGGGGATTGTAATACTTTGAGTTATAGAAAGAAAAAGGTTGAAAAGGAAGTTCAAGACAAGAACATGAAGGACCTTCAGTACAAATACAACAGGTTCTACAATATAGAATAAATCATTCCAAATACCATGATTACCTATGGAGGTTACATTTAATTTCTCTTCTTGGCAAATCTTTTCTCAGGACCAGTATTTTGGAGGGCCTGGTGGGTTGAATGATAATGGACCAACATGGAGGTAGGGCTGGGTGTGGGGCTAAAAGCAGGAGAATTGGAAAATGCTTTTGACAGGAGCCAATGTTTTCTATGATATATTTATTTTTAGTTCAAACCATTTTACAATATGAAGCCCCTATCAGAGGCTGATAGAGAAAAAGCAGGAAATCAGAAGATTCCAAAACTAACTGAATTATTGGAACTTGCACAGAAGGAAAAAAAATCTGTGATATTTGATCTTAATGCCCCTGCACCAAGACATTTTCACAGAAGCTCGTATGTCCGCCATGTAGTAAGCGTGATCCTTGACTCTAAGATTGAGCAACATCTGGTATGTCTATCTTAGTATTTATGGTAGAGGTTGGGAGGTGGGTAGCGTGTCCCAGGAGCGTAGCAGCTGAATCTGACCTACCTTGTAGATCTTCCCTGGAATCCTAAAATAATTTTGCTCCCTGTAAAAATGGAGATGACTACTTTATACAGCTATATGTGGCAATCTAAGAATGACCCAATTAAATTTACATCAGTGGGGAAAAACATTGAAGCTATTTGCTATTACAAACCAAATGCAATGTCACCACTCTGTTAAAAGGGAATGTGTGTAATGGCTATATGATGTGGCCTGCACCATCACCAGCATACAGCTATTAGAAAGAGCCTCGAGGTAACGGGGAGAAAGAATCTACCCCTTCTTTCTTCTCTTAGTTGCTGCTCCCCACTGGGGGGAATAATTTATTTAATTGGCCAAGCCACTCAAGTTCTATTGCCATTGGTCCTTATGAAAAAACAAGAAAGAGCCTCGGTATGGAACACTAAGGCTTTGAGGACTTGGCTTCCATTAATGACATATAAAGAGACTTTTTGAGCAGAGACTTTTCCATCATGTTTTTCAGAAGCAACTCTGCATTTGGGCAGTCAGTCATTCCAAATGTCTTAAATTCTCAGAATATAGAAGAAAGCTATGAGTGAAACAAATATGTGTCTTTTTGCAAATAGAACTATTTCCACAGATGAGTCATAATAGCATTCCCTGTTGGCAGGAAATGACTCCTTGCAAAGATGATTTTTAGCATCATTAGCCAGAGGAGATGTTTATGATTCCCACCTTTCATCCACACGTACCAGCTCCTCATCCACTCTGGCTAGTGTGAGGACACAGTGGACCCTTGGTCCCATGATGTTAACTGGGAAAACTCAGCTCCAGAACAACCTGGGTGAAAGCCCCATTATAAGAATTCATTAGACAATATTAGGCCAGGTTGACTCTATCACCAAGGGCTAGAATCTCTCTGCTCCCTATGGACTGTTACCCATGCTGGAATGGGGCTCCACCCATTCTACTTGGGGCTGTTTGTACCCAAACGGCTGGATTATCCACTGAAAGACTTCCTGTTTTTCCTTACAGATTTTTTGGGTGCCTGGTTTTGATAGGGAGTATGTCAGGAAAAGAGCTCCTGGTTTTCAGCAAGTGGGCCAGTTATTCTCCATTGAACGCCTCACAAAAGAAAATATCAGTAGAATAAATGTTGACTACAAGAGATTGTTCTACAGTGGATTGAGGTAAGTGTTTGACCACATCTCTTTTGGCATATATTGCCTTACTTGCACGAAATCTGCATCCCAACCAAGCTACTTAGGTTCCCCCTCCCACCTCAGGATTTCTGTGTGTGGCTATCTTTTTGGAATCCCCTGTTTTCATCTTCTTACCCTTCCCTCCATCTCTGCCAACAAACATTTATCAAGGGTAGACTCTTCCTGGAACATACTCTTCAGCTCCTCCTTCATGCTTCAATCTCTCATCATTCAACACACCTTTTTGTATGCTTGGTGTTTTTGTTTTTATATAAACTGATCATTGAAAAGTCAGAACTCAGAAAGTTGTTGATTTCCTTCTGCCATTACTAGATGCATTGCAGTACCTTGTAAATAACTTTGTAATCCAGATAGCCAGATTTCTTATAGATAAAATTCAGAACATTATTAGAAAAACCCTTAAAACAGCCAAGTGTGAGAAGAAACTGAAATTCTTAACCACCACATTTATAAATATATAATCAGAGACAGCTTTTCAGAATTAAAAGCACCTGGGAATAAAATGGTAACTTTTTCAAACTTAACTATTATTAATCACTGTTTAATTTAATCCATATTCCCTTTCTCTTAGATTAAAAATAATTTTTTTTCTGATAATTGTAAATGCTTCAGAGACAGTCTGAACTTATATATATATTTTTTGTTCAGATATACATACATATCTCCAAAATCTCCTTGAGCTAGTAAAAATTCCCCTAAATATCTTTCTGTGTCTCAAGCCATGAGCTAGGCTGTTGGATACACCTCTGTTCATGTTCCGACTTTTCTGGCCTCTCTGGCCATGGGGGGAGATGATCATAAAATATGTCTTTTTTCTTTTAGAATTAGATAATTATACATGTTTTACCTCTTTTTCCCATTCAGAAGATTTCTCTTTGCGCAACTACTCCTCTGTTTTGAGTGTATTTCTATTTCCTTTTACTTTTTTATCAAAGAGAAAATGGCTCCAAGATGATTTCCTTCTCTCCTAATCATAATTTAGATTAATCTAGTAGTTGGAAATAATTATAATAGCTTCCACTATTGAGCCTTTATTATGTGTCAAGTTCTGTTGGTAGACCACAGGCTCTTTTTGAAATTCTGGCTTACCCATCAGCTACACGTGTGACTTTGGACAAGTTTCTAATAATCAGTTTTCTCATTTGAAAATTAAGGATAACAGTAACTTGATAGAATGGTTAAAGGATTAAGTGACATAATTCATATATGCACAGGGCAAAATGCTGGGCAAATGTATGAACATAATGTTGTTCATATGTTGTCGTATGAATGTTGCTTTTATCATCACCATCCTTACATGCTGTGCCCTGGAAATTATCATCACCACCATTCTGCGAATGAGGAATCTTGCCTCTAAAGAGGAAAAGTTCAAGGAGGTTAGGTAATTCACCAACATTAATACAGTTGGTCAGTAAGGAACCACACTGAGATTTAAATATAGGCCTGGGCTTCCCTGGTGGCGCAGTGGTTGAGAATCTGCCTGCCAATGCAGGGGACACGGGTTCGAGCCCTGGTCTGGGAAGATCCCACATACCGCGGAGCAACTGGGCCAGTGAGCCACAACTACTGAGCTTGTGTGTCTGGAGCCTGTGCTCCGCAACAAGAGAGGCCGCGACAGTGAGAGGCCAGCACACCGCAATGAAGAGTGGCCCACGCTTGCTGCAACTAGAGAAAGCCCTCGCACAGAAACGAAGACCCAACACAGCCATAAATAAATATATAAATAAATAAATACTTTAAAAAAAAATAAATAAATAAATATAGGCCTGACAGACTCCAGAGTCCAAATTCTTTCACTAATAAGCCTTTAGTTATTCCTTGGCCGTAGTTATATGGGCATAGTTTCAGCTGGCATCAGACTTAAGAGAGATCATATCCTGAGTCCTATTAGAAAATCAAGCAGTTTAATTTAGCTCAGCAGATATTCACTGAGTAGTAATATGTACAGTGCGCCATGCTAGTTTTATGTGAAAAGTCAACATAAGCGAGGCATCATCCTTTTTCTTAAGGAAACTATATATTCTAATAAGAAGAATAAGGGTTTTTTCCGTATGCCTGTAATACAAGGTTGATCATGACCGTTCATGAGCAGACTTTATTCCAAGTCATTCCCCTCAAGAAACACTAAATTTTAAGAAGTTAAGCGGTTATAACGTGTTATTTGTATACTGTTCATGACCAGAATACTTTATTATGATCACATTTCCAATACATTCTCTGTGATCAGTGCTTACTTCCATCAGACCACACTCACAAAACATTGTGACCTTGCCATTTTGACTGAGAATGCTTTAAATACATTACTTTGATCAAACTTATATGAATATAGAGATGCCCTCTGTTTTATTTCTGATGTGGGAATTTTTAAGTGTTTAAAAAATTTTTAATTTATTAAAAATTTAGTGAGGTGAAATTCATATAAAGTTAACCATTTTAAGGTAAACAATTCAGTGACATTTAGTACATTCACAATGTTGTGCAACTGTCACCTGTAGTTCCAATACATTTTGGTACTGGAAATTTTTATTTTCCCTCTGATTCTTGGTCAGTCTTGCCAGGGGTTTATGAGTTTTATTAACCATTTCAAAACACCAAATTTTGGCTTCGTTAGCTTTATTCTGTTGCACATTTTCTTTCCTATTTCGTTGACTGCTGTTATCTTTATTATTTTCTTTCTTCTATTTCCTTTAGGTTTAATTTGCTCTTTTAGAAGCAGAAAATTAGGTGATTGTTTCTAGATCTTCTTTGCTAATGTAAACATTTAAAGCTATGAATTTCCCTGCAAGCATTCTACAAATATTTTTGATATATTCTTATTATCCAGTTTAAAATATTTAAAAATTTTTATATTTCCCACTTGACTCATGGATTATTTAGAAACGTGTTGCTAACTTTTTTAAAATTTGAGGATTTTCCATCTACTCTAGTGTTATTGACTTCTGATTTAAGGTCACTGTGACCAGAGAACAACTCTATATGATTTCAATACTTTATTGTTTTTCTTTTAAAATTTTTAATTTTATTGACATTCCTTTGAAAGGTTTGTTTTGGTATAAGACAAAGCTGTCAATTCAGAATACAAACAGATGGACACAATGTGTATATCAGATGTTGGGAATAAAAATGGTTTATTGATTGAAATAATAGAGGCATTATTTTGATTTGTCTTACATGAATGCTGATTTATAAATCTCCTCCCCCATTGATTTCTTCTTGTAGTCCAGACACATAGAAATGATAAAAAATCTCACCAAAGCTTACCTTGGTGCTAATCAAGAGTGCTCGATGAACATTATAAAACACATGATTTCAATACTTAAATGTATTTAAACTTGTCTTATAGACCACTATATTGTATATCTTGGTGAACTTCCCATGTCCACCTGAAAAAAGGTGAGCTCTCTTCATTTGTTGGGTGTGATATTCTATAAATATCAATTAGTTTAAATTGGTTGATAGTCTTCTTAAGCATTTTATACTACATTTTCCCCCTGCTTTTTCTATTCAGTTAACACAAAACATTAGTTTGCAGATCAAACTCACACACATCAGAGAACTTACCTACTATGAAGTTTTATAATTAATTTCAAAGATACAGCAGTCTATCAAGAGGCTCAGACAAAGCAAGGAGAGGTCAGAGACATTGATTTCAACTTTGCAGGTTTCTTCCTTTATTGGACACATACTCTGTGGCCCACGGTAATAGATACGACCTCCAAGTGAGTGTTTGCAGGGTTATTTCACTTAGAAGGAGAGCATTTGAGTTACAGAACATCTGCATTTAATACTCCCAGGGAGTTGTATAGCTTATGTGACTTTCTCCAGGGACGCATGTGTCATAAATCCACATTCTGTATTTATTTACAAAATATATAATAAAGAAATACTCAACCACAAACATCCTTTTAAAAAATGTTCTATACATAAGGCCTCTCTTCCTGGTAAATATTATCATTCTATTTAGAAAAGATGTAGGTATCATGTTGACAAGGAGATTAGACCATGCTTCTTCCTTCTTTCTTCTGGGAGCAACCTCTTCAGTCAGAGAGAAATTAAGGCCTCCTTGTGCATCATCTGTCAGTTATGGAGAAGGGGGTGTAGTATCTCCAACTATGATTGTTGATTTGTATATTTCTCCCTTTAGCTCTGTTTGTTGCTGTTATTGTGATTGTTATGGTTGTTTGGCTTCTCATATTTTAAACTTTTATTAGGTGTATTTGCATTTTAGAATTGTTAGATCTTTCTGGTGAATCCACCCTTTCATTATGAAATGTCCATTTTCTCTGGTTATAATTCTTGTCTAAAGATTACTTTTATTAATATTGACACACTTGCTTTCTTATAATTAGTATTTGTGTGAATTTCTTTTTGTGTCCTTTGTCTTTCAACTGCTTTGTGTCTTTATATTTAAAGTACATCTCTTATAAACATCTCTTTAAAAATATTATTGGTTCTTGCTTTTTTTTAAAAAAAACTATTTATTTAATTAATTAATTTATTTATTTATTTATTTATTTATGTCTGTGTTGGGTCTTCATTTCTGTGCGAGGGCTTTCTCCAGTTGCGGCAAGTGGGGGCCACTCTTCATCGCGGTGCGCGGGCCTCTCACTATCGTGGCCTCTCTTGTTACGGAGCACAGGCTCCAGACACACAGGCTCAGCAATTGTGGCTCACGGGCCTAGTTGCTCCGCGGCATGTAGGATCTTCCCAGACTGGGGCTCGAACCCGTGTCCCCTGCATTGGCAGGCAGATTCTCAACCACTGCGCCACCAGGGAAGCCCCTGGTTCTTGCTTTTATATTTAGTAGGACAGTCTCTGCTTTTCAATGGGAATGTTTGGCCCATTAATATTTAGTTTAATAATTAATATACTTGGGTTTATATTACATCATACCATTTTTTCTATTTGTCCTTTTTATTCTAGATTGGTTATTTTGGTCATTCTTTTCCTGCCTTTTAATTTTTTTTAGTTAATTATTTTTTAGTATTCTATCTCCTCTACTGGCTTCTTACATTTTTAAATTATTTTTTACTGGTTGCTCTAGGAATTGTAAAAAGTATCCTTATCTTATTACAATCCACCTTGAGTTAAATTATTCCATAATATAAAGTATAGAATATTAAAATCTTAATTCCATTGACTATCTGCTGCCCTTTGTGCTATTGCTGTTATAAATAATATTTTTGTTATAAACCCCAGAGTACATTTTTATTATATTTTTTAAAATTGTGGTTTTTTTTGTTTTTTTGTTTTTTTTTTAAAATTTATTTTTGCTGTGTTGGGTCTTCGTTTCTGTGCGAGGGCTTTCTCTAGTTGCGGCGAGCGGGGGCCACTCTTCATCACAGTGCGCGGGCCTCTCACTATCACGGCCTCTCTTATTGCGGAGCACAGGCTCCAGACGCGCAGGCTCAGTAGTTGTGGCTCACGGGCTTAGTTGCTCTGCGGCATGTGGGATCTTCCCAGACCAGGGCTCGAACCCGTGTCCCCCTGCATTAGCAGGCAGATTCTCAACCACTGCGCCGCCAGGGAAGCCCTAAAATTGTGTTTTTTTAATTAAACTTTTTATTTTGAGATAATTGCATATTAACCTGTAAGAAATAACACAAAATGATCCTGTATACCTTTTACCCAGTTTACTCCAATGGTAAAACTTGCAAAACTTTAGTACAATATCAAAACCAAGATATTGACATTGATGCAACCCACCAATCTTATTCAGATTTCCCCAGTTTTACTTATATTCATCTTGTGTGTGTTTGTATATATAGCTCTGTGGAGTTTTATCACATGTGTAGGGTTGTATATCCAGTGCCACAACCAAGACATAGACTAGTTTCATCACTGGAAGTATTCTTTTTGTTTCCCTTTGATAACTACACTCCCCTTACTTCCATCCACTTCCCCTCACCCCAAACCCTAGCTCTTCACAATCACTAATCTGTTCTCTACTTTTATTATTTTGTCATTTTGAGAATGTAATATAGATAGTATCATAGAGTATATAACCTGTTGTGATTGGCTTTTTTTCATTCAATATAATTCCCTTTGAGAGTTATCCAGGTTATTATATATATATCAATAGTTTATCCTTTTTCATTGCTGAGTAGTATTCCATTGTGTGGAGGTACTGAAGTTCGTTTAATCATTCACCAACTTAAGGCTATCTGACTGTTTCTGTTTATGAGCTATTATAAATAAATCTGTTATGAACATTTGTGTACAGGTTTTCATGTGAACATAAGGTTTTTAAACTAAAAGCCTATAGTTTGTTCAGATTTTAGTCATTTTTTAAAAATGTTTTAACTGTGGTAAAAATACACATAATATAAAATGTACTGTTTTAATCATTTGTAAACATACAGTTCAGTCATTTTAATATACATTCATTACATTGTACAGCCATCTCTGCCATCAAGCTACCTAACTCTTTTCGTCTTGTAAGCTCAAATTCTATACTCATTAAACAATAACATCCCTACCAACTTCCCAACCCCCAGACCCTGGCAACCACCATTCTGCTTTCTTTCTCTGATTCTGACTTATATAAGTGGAATCATGTAGTATTTGTCTTTTTGCAACTGGCTTATTTCACTTAGCATAAAATCCTCTAGGTTCATCCATGTTAAATCCATCCATTGCAGACTTTCTTTCTTTTTTAAGGCTAAATAATATTCCATTGCATGTATATACCACAGTTTGCTTATTCATTCATCAGTTGATGAACACTTGAGTTGCTTCCACATTCTAGCTATAGTGAATAATGCTGTTATGAATATGGGTGTACAAATATCTCTTCAAGACCCTTCTTTCAATTGTTTTGGCAATATATCCATTAAGTGGACTTTCTGATCATATGGTAATTCTATTTTTAATATTTTGAGGAACTGTCACACTGCTTTCCATAACAGCTGTACCAACAGTACACAGAGGTTCCAATTTCTCTATGTCCTCCGCACCCTTGTTGATTTCTGTTTTTGTTTTTTTTTTCTTGATGTAGCTATCCTAATGGGTTAGTATTAGTTCTTCTTGAAACATTTTGTGGAATTCAACAGTGAAGGCAATGGGTCCAGGACTTTTCTTTGTTGGAAGGTTTTTGGTTAATGATTCAATCTCCTTATTCATTGTATGTCTATTTGCATTTTCTAATTCTTTATGATTGAAAGGTAGGTTTTGTGTTTCTAGGAATTTGTTTCAGCTAGGTTATCCAATTTGTTGGGATACAACTGTTCATAGTACTCTCTTATAATCCTTTTTATTTCTGTAAAATTGGTAGTAATATCCCAAATTTTATTTCTGCTTTCAGTAATTTGAGTTTCTCTTTTTATTAATAGTACATCTAGATAAAGGTTTATCAATTTTGTTGATCTTTTTGAAGAACTAACCTTTGGGTTCATTGATTTTTCTCTATTGGTTTTCTGTTTTCTATTTCATTTATATCTGCTCTAATCTTTATTATTTTCTTTCTTTTGCTATGTTGGATCAATTTGTTCTTCTTTTTCTAGTTCCTTAAGTTACAAAGTTAGGATGCTGATTTGAGATCTTCCTTGTTTTTTAAATGTAAGCATGTATAACTATGAATTTATCCCCAGCACCACTTTTGCTGCATGCCATAATTTTGGTATGTTGTGTTTTTATTCTCATTTGTCTCCAAGTATTTTGTAATTTCCCTTGTGATTTCTTTTTTGATCCATTGGTAGTTTAAAAGTGTGTTAAGTTCCACGAATATGTGAATTTTCCAGTTTTCCTTCTGTTATTGACTTCTAATTTCATCTTGTTGTTGTTGGAGGAGATACTTTGTATGGTATCAATCTGGTTGAATCTATCAAGTCTTAATTTGTTGCCTAACATGTGGTCTATCTTGCAAAGTGTGCACTTGAGAAGAATGTGTATGTTGTTAGTGTTGGGCTGAGTGTTATATATATGTCTGTTAGATATAGTTAGTCCTTGTGTTGATTAAGTACTCTATTTCCTTACTTACCTTTGGTGTGGTTGTTCTATCCATTGTTGAGAGTGGGATATTGAAATCTCTAATGATTATTGTACAGCTGTCTATTTCTCCCTTCAATTCTGTCAGTTTTTGCTCTGTAAATTTTGCTGGTCTGTCATTAGGTGTGTAAATGTTTACAATTGTTGTATCTTCTTGCTGTATTGAATCTCTTATTAATATATAATGTCCTTCTTTGTCTCTTATAACCTTGATATAAAGCCTATTTTGTCTAACATCAGCATAGCCACCCCTGCTCTTGTTGGTTACTATCTGCATGGACTGTCTTTCCATCCTTTCCCTTGTAATCTATCTGTGTCTTTGAATATAAAGTGAGTCTCTTGTAGACATCATGAATTGAAACATATGTTTTATCTGTTCTGCCAGTCTCTGTCTTTTACTTAGAGAGGTTGACCCAATTACATTTAAAATAATTACTGACAAGGAGGGATTTTGTCACACTGTTACTTCTGTCATTTCTGTAAATATTTGTTCTGTCATCTTTTTTTTTTTTCTTTACTTTCTATGTGCCTTATAGCTTTTTTGTCCCTTTGGTTTCTGCATTACAATTTTCTTTGTTGTTTTGTTGATCTTTTATAGTGAAATGTTTAAATACTTTTCTCATTTTTTGGGGGTGTATATTCTATATCTATTTTATTCGTGGTTACCATGGGAATTACATTTACTATACTAAAGCTTTAACACTCTTATTTGAACTTATATCAGCTTAACTTCAATAATATAGAAAAACTCTGTTCCTTTACAGATCTATTCCTACCTTTCTGGGTTGTTAATGTCAGAAAATTAAATCTTTATACATTGTGTGCACCAAAACATAAATTAGTAATTTAAAAAAATGCATGAGTCTCAAATTACATAGAAAACAACTTTTGGAGCTACAAACCAAATTTACAATAATACTAACTTTTAGGCTAATAATTATTTTTTTCTTTAGATATACTAGTCTCAAATCATGTAGAAAATAAAAAGTACAGTTACAAACCATTGTTACAATAATACTAGCTTTTATAATTGCCCATATATTTGCTTTTATTGAGATCTTTATTTCTTCATTCAATTCTGAGTAACTGTCTAATAGTGTCCATTCATTTCACCTTGCAGGACTCCATTTAGTTTTTCTTGCAAGGTGAGTCTAGTGGCCATGAACTCCCTCAGCTTTAGTTCTTCTGGGAATATCTTAATTTGTTTCTCACTTCTGAATGACAGTTTTTCTGGATATAGGATCCTTCATTGACGGTATTTTAACACTTTGAATAGGTTGGTCCACTGCCTTCTGGCCTCCAAAGTTCTGATGAGAAATCTGCTGGTGATGTTGAGGATCCCTTGTATGAGACAAGTTGCTTCTCTCTTGGTGCTTTCAGTATTCTCTCTCTGGCTTTTGAAAGTCTGATTATAATGCGTCTCAGTGTGTCTTTGAATTCATTTTATAATGCGTCTCAATGCGTCTTTGAATTCATTTTACTTGGAGGTTGTTGATCTTCTTGGATGTTTTCCTTCATGTCTTTGATCAAATTTGAGAAGTTTTAAGCCATTATTTCTTCAAATATTCTTTCTGTCCTGTTCTCTTTCTCTTTTCCTTTTGGGAATCCAAGAATGCATATATTGATCTGTTTGATGGTGTCCCATAGATATTTTAGGCTGTTCACTTTTCTTCAATTTTTTTTCTTTCTGTTCTTCAGAATGGTTAACATCTATTGGCCTATCTTCAAGTTCACCAATTCTTTCTTCTACCTACTCAAATCTGCCTTTGGATCCTAATATCAAAATTTTCATTTCAGTTACTATACTGTTCAGTTCTAGAATTCTTTTTGGTTTCTTTGTTAGGATTTATGTTCCTTTATTAATATTTAAATTTTGTTTATACATTTTTAAACTTTATCTACATCTTCCTTTAGTTCTTTGAGTATCTTTAAGAGATTTGTTTCCAAGTCTTTGTCTAGCATATCTGCCAACAACTCTTCTCTGGGAACAGTTTTTATCAATTTATTTTTTTTCCTTTGAATGGACCCTATTTTCTTGTTTCTTAGTATGCCTTGTGATTTTTTTTTTTGTTGAAAAATGTATATTTCAATCTAATAATCTGGTAACTCTGGAAATCAGATTCTTCCCTTCCTCAAGGTATGCTGTATTTTTGTTATTTGTTTATTTGTTGTTGTTGGCTGTCTCTGTGCCAAGGATCAGCCTGAGTTCTTCCCAGATCTCTTGTGTTCCTTTCCCTGCTCATACATGGTCACTTTCTAATTTTCCCCATATATAAATTGCTTTTGCATGTCCTAGTCTTTAATGTATGACTCCCAAAAAGGGAAAAAAAGAAAAATAAAAGGTGGGGAGGAAAGAGTGCTGGCCCTTTTAACCCCTGGTAGTCACTTCAGTGGGAGTGGGAGGGGTTTGCAACAGTGGGGGGAGGTACAAAAATCATGGCTTCCCTACTCTGTCTACAGCTCTGTGAATGGAAGCATCAATCAGTGATCAGAGCACAGATCCCTAATATATGAAGGATAGCATCCTTTTGGCTCACCTTGGCTCCTACAAGGTTTGTGCAAGCTGCTTCAGGAACATGGGCACAGCTGCCTGCCATGGGGCTAGTGTACTGTAACTGCTACTGTGCCAAGTGATGAAATCAACCAAAGTTAACTATAACTTACCATCCAGAACTCCCCTGGAAGTTGAAAGCCTTCAATAGATTCCATAGCTACAAAATAGTTATATTAGGCAGATTCTTTTAGTGCAGTTGTTGTCTAGGTGGGGAGAGAAATTCCTGGTGTTTCCTTCTCTGCCATCTTCCAAGAATCCTCTCCTGTGAAATAAGTGTTTTTATGAGATAAATACCTAAGAATGCAGTTGCTGGGTTATGGTAATTACTTGTCTAGTTTTATGAAAACTGCCAAACTTTTTTTGGGAAAATTTTATGTTCCTGCCAGCAATGTATAATGACCTAGAGCCTCTACATCCTTACCAATTTTTGGCATTGTCACTATATTATTGTAGCCATTCCAATAGGTGTGTAGTGACATCTCATTGTGGTTTTAATTTTCATTCTCTGATGGCTAATGATGTTGCCCATATTATCATGTGTTTATTTTCCAATGGTATACCCTCTTCAGTGAAATGTCTCTTCATATCCTTTCTAACTGAATTGCTTGAATTTTTTTTATTATTGAATTTTGAGGGTTCTTTCTATATTATAGATACTAGTCCTCTATTGCATATTGTTGTTTGTAAATAATTTGTCCCACTATGGCTGGTCTGTAGCATCCTCTTAACAGAGTCTCCCACAGAGCAGAATTTTTAAATTTTGATGAGGTCTAACTTGTCAATTTTACCTTTTATGGATCATGCTTTTAGTGTCAAGTCTAAGAGTTCTTGGTCTACCTCTTAGATCTCAAAGATTTCTCCTATGTTTTAAACGTATTCTTTCATCACTATTATGCAGTTTACAGCTTTCAGATCCTTCCTTGTTTTGTTAAGTTTATACCTAATTATTTAATTTTCTTTGGAGTGATTGCTAATAGTATTGTTTTAAATTTCAATTTCTGTATGTTTATTAATATATAGAAATGTGTTTGGTTTTTGAGTGTTGGTTTCAAAAGGTATAAAAAGTAGCTTTTTCAAAACTATTTCCTTATTTCTATTTTTAAAATTTATCTTTAGGTGATCTGTAGAATTGTCTTAAAGACAATCTAACATATTGGGTAACTAATGGCAGGCACTCCTGTAAAGGTGGTATGGTTATTTTTATTTTACAGTTTATACACTGAGCCTAAGAACTTGCCAAGTTAGTATGTGGCTGAGATTCAAACCCAGGCTTGTACAGAGCTGTTTTCAATATGCTATACCATCTCAGGGTTTAAAAAGTCTTTTGAAGGCACTTACGTGGTGTATTTTCTGAGAAATATAATCTCTGAAAATGACAGCTTGACTAGGTGTTCTTCTACTGTTTCTGTAGATAGTGCACAAATATTTACTGACATTTGAAGTTCTGACATTGGGAAGTGTTGTGTTCCATTCCCCCTACTCAGTGCTTATAAAAATTCTTTATATTTGAAATTTAAATATTCACCAAATTGGTGTTCATTTCTTCATTCCTTCCTTTAACTATTTCTGAAGGCAGGTATGCTAGGTACTGGATATACAGAGTTGAGTAAAGACACAGTCTCTGCTTTTAATTTGCTTACAGTCAAGTAAAGAAGACTGATAGGAAAGCAGATAAATAGAGTAGAGTGTGGTAAGTACTCTGATGGAAGTAAGTACATTTGCTACACAGTAGTGTACTGGAGCTGGTTCATTTCAGCTTATGGGAGCAAATTGTGGGAGTATTTACACCATGGAAATAGGCAAATTCTACAGTTAGGGCTTTTCTTTTTTTTTTCTTTCCCTCCATCTCTCCTTCCTTCCTCCCTCCCTCCCTCCCTCCCTCCCTCCCTCCTTCCCTCCCTCCCTCCCTCCTTCTCTCCCTCTCCTCCTTCTTTCCCTTCTCTGTCCCTTAGGAAGCCAGTTTACTAAAATACTACTGTTGGTACTGGAGCAAAGGTATTAAATCCAGTTCTTTATCTCACTGTAACATGAGCTCATTCTGCATGTCATATAAGTTGTCCTACTACCAACTACTTCTGGTGATTTAAGCAACAGCCTTTCACAAACACGGTGGCTGTTTCCCTTTTACATGATGAGAGTGAGATTAAGTCTAAATCTCCTGTGGGTTCTTTTTCTTCCCAGAGAATATAAAGCAGTTAACATCAACATCAACTTATACATCGTCAATGAACCTTGGCTTTTCTCACTGGCCTGGTGCTCCAGCATTTACTCAGTGACCACAGACAACATTCAGGTCCTGAATGAGATAAATCACCCTTACTTCTTCATGGTGAGCTGATGGTCCAGATTGTTCTTCCAACTCTGGTACAATAGGGGTCTCTGTCCCCCACCCCACCCCTACACTGCCCACTGTGCTGTCCCCAGGGAAGCTGCTTAAGAGCAGAGATTTATGTGACATTGGAGATGGCATTCCCCCTTCTCTCACCCAGATCCCTCTGTGATTTTCAGGGAAAAATTAACGTTGTTTTAATAATTGCTATTTATTGAATCCTCACACTGTGCCTTTCATGCATTATGTAATTTAACCCTCTGAGTTAGCCACTAGGAGTATCCCCATGGGGGGATCTGAAGTTTGAAGCTTCACATGATGCAAGATTCAAAATGAGGTCTGACTCCAGAGTTTTGTTACTGCAGCCACACCTTCCTGTAGGCACAGCAACAATGACAGTGGCATGGGGTGTGGGGAGAAAATCAAGTGTACTTGATTCCAAAGTGAAAACTGTGTGTCCTGAGCAAAATGCTTTTGAAAAGGAGAGTGAGTGTCCAACCACCGAGCTTGATTTCCCCTTCTGTCCTGCTACTGCTTACGGCCAGAAGTGTGGGGGACCTGAAGACCTGTGTTTTTATCCCAGCTAAATCCCACCACTTACTGTCTGTAGAGGGAACCCCAGCTAACCAGTTAACTGCTTCAGAAGCTGTTTTTCAAATCAGTGTAGAGTATGTTGACTGAATCGGACATCTATAACAGAAAACAGCTTAATTTCTCTCCACTGACTCTTTAAACTGCTCTGTGAACTAGATCTTTCCCTGCCCTTGAATGAGGTCTCACTCAGATCCCATAGCTTTTCTAGTCACTCTTAGATAATTTCTTAAAGTACAGTTTAGTCACCAAAAAGTCTCAGTTCAGCATCAACAGTCTAGCCCAGAGAATAACCCAGACTCTAAACTGCCTTGAAAATTAAAGCTTTTTAAATGAGAGGCCTAAATATTTCTTGTTGCTTTCTCCATAACTCCAGGTTCACTGGCCCTTGTTTCTGTCTTGATCAGGGTCAGGAGCAGGAGAAAGGGGATCAAGGCCAAGGGCACAATCTCATAGGGCTAGTACTGCACTGAGTACTACTCAGTACAGTACTCAGTACACTACTCTGGCGGCAGTGTAAAATTGCTTACCCCTTCTTTCTTGGTGGCTCGGGCAGTTTTCTGTAGATGACCCTCAAGGAAACCTTGGATGGCAGGTCCCTTGGCATAGGTAAAGCCTCTCCACTTGTCTGTCCCCATACTATCCCGCTTCATGTATGTACTATATACTTTTCTAACATTTTTGTTTTTTAAAATTGATTGCAAAGTAAACTTGTTCATTATATAAAATTCAATCATTATAAAAATCTATAAATTAGAAAGCAATACACTCCTCCATAATCCTATCCCCCTAAATCAGTAATGTCTTAAAGTTGTCCCTTTGGATATATCAAATAAAACTTTATTAAGTAAAACTTTTCATTTTAATATTTTAATTCATATTTGAGTTGATAATAAATTCATGTGATTCAAAATTCAAAGAGTTTAAAAGAATGTAAATAAAAAACTTCCTTCTACACCTGGCCTGGGCTTTTTTAAAGGACCCAAAGTCACTTTGTTCAGGGGGGTGGGGCCAGTATCCCAAAGGCTTTCCTAAGCAGCCTACACTCTGGGTTAGAATATGCAGATTCAAATCTTGGCTCTAACCACTTACTGTGTGAACTTGGAAATGTTAGTTAACCTGTCTGGGCCTCAGACAGGTTATTTGTTTATTTGTAAATTGGGGATAAAAATACTACAATAGGGAAACCTTCAAGATGGTGGAGGAGTAAGACATGGAGATCATCTTCCTCCCCACAAATACATCAGAAATACATCTACATGTGGAACAACTCCTACAGAACACTTACTGGACGCTGGCAGAAGACCTCAGACTTCCCAAAAGGCAAGAAACTCCCCACGTACCTGGGTAGGGCAAAAGAAAAAAGAATAGGGATGGGACCTGCACCTCTGGGAGGGAGCTGTGAAGGAGGAAAAGTTTCCACACATTAGGAAGCCCCTTCACTGGCAGAGACAGGGAGTGGCGGGGGGGAAGCATCAGAGCCAAGGAGGAGAGCAACAGGGGTGCAGAGGGCAAAGTGGAGAGATTCCCGCACAGAGGATTGGTGCCGACCAGCACTCACCAGCTTGAGAGGCTTGTCTACTCACCCGCTGGGGCGGGTGGGGGCTGGGAGCTGAGGCTCAGACTTCGGAGGTTGGATCCCAGGGAGAGGACTGGGGTTGGCTGCGTGAACACAGCCTGAAGGGGGCTAGTGCACCACAGCTAGCTGGGAGGGAGTCTGGGGAAAAGTCTGGAACTGCCTAAGAGGCAAGAGACCATTGTTTCGGGGTGCACGAGGAGAGGGGATTCATAGCAGCGCCTAAACGAGCTCCAGAGACGGGCTGGAGCCGCGGCTATCAGGGCGGACACCAGAGACGGGCATGAAATGCTAAGGCTGCTGCTGCTGCTGCCACCAAGAAGCCTGTGAGCAAGCACAGGTCACTCTCCACACCTCCCCTGCCTGGGAGTCTGTGCAGCCCTCCACTGCCAGGGTCCCGGGATCCAGGGACAACTTCCCCTGGAGAACACACGGCATGCCTCAGGCTATTGCAACGTCATGCTGGCCTCTGCAACCGCAGGCTCGCCCTGCATTCTGTAACCCTCTCTCCCCTCAGCCTCAGTGACCCAGAGCCCCCTAATCAGCTGCTACTTTAACCCTGTCCTGTCTGAGCAAAGAACAGACGCCCTCAGGCGACCTACATGCAGAGGTGGGGCCTAAACCAAAGCTGAACCCCAGGAGCTGTGTGAACAAAGAAGAGAAAGGGAAATTTCTCCCAGCAGCCTCAGGAGCAGCGGATTAAATCTCCACAATCAACTTGATGTACCCTGCATCTCTGGAATACCTGAATAGACAATGAATCATCCCAAAATTGAGGCGGTGGACTTTGGGAGCAACTGAAGACTTGGGGTTTGCTTTCTGCATCTAATTTGTTTCTGGTTTTATGTTTATCTTAGTTTAATATTTAGAGTTTATTATCATTGGTAGATTTGTTTACTGATTTGGTTGCTCTCCTTTTTTAATTTTTTTATATATACATATATATTCTTTTCCTTTTTCTCTTTTTGTGTGTATGTGTATGCTTCTTTGTGTGATTTTGCCTGTATAGCTTTGCTTTTACCATTTGTTCTAGGGTTCTCTCTGTCCATTTGTGTGTGTGTGTGTGTGTAGTTTTTAGCATTTGTTATCATTGATGGATTTGGTTTTTGGTTTGGTTGCTCTCTTCTTTCTTTCCTTCCTTTTAATTTTTTTTATTTTTAATAATTTTTAAATTTTGTATTTTAATAACTTTATTTTATTCTTTCCTTCCTTCCTTTCTTCCTTCCTTTCCTTTCTCCCTTTTCTTCTGAGCCATGTGGCTGACAGGGTCTTGGTGCTCCGGCCAGGTGTCAGGCCTGTGCCTCTGAGGTGGGAGAGCCAAGTTCAGGACATTGGTCCACCAGAGACCTCCCAGCTCCATGTAATATCAAATGGCAAAAGCTCTCCCAGAGATCTCCATCTCAATGCTAACACCCAGCTCCCCTCAATGACCAGCACGCTACAGTGCTGGACACTCTGTGCCAAACTACTAGCAAGAGAGGAACACAACCACACCCATTAGCAGAGAGACTGCCTAAAATCATAATAAGGTCACAGACACCCCAAAACACACCACTGGATGTGGCCCGACCCACCAGAAAAACAAGATCCAGCCTCATCCACCAGAACACAGGCACCAGTCCGCTCCACCAGGAAGCCTACACAACCCACTGAACCAACCTTACCCACTGGGGGCAGACAAGAAAAACAACCGGAACTACGAACTGAAGCCTGCGAAACGGAGACCCCAAACACAGTAAGTTAAGCAAAATGAGAAGACAGAGAAACACACAGCAGATGAAGGAGCAAGGTAAAAACCCACCAGACAAAACACATGAAGAGGAAATAGGCAGTCTACCTGAAAAAGAATTCAGAGTAATGATAGTAAAGATGATCCAAAATCTTGGAAATAGAATGGAGAAAATACAAGAAATGTTTAACAAGGACCTAGAAGAACTAAAGAGCAAACAAACTGATGAACAACACAATAAATGAAATTTCAGATTCTCTAGAAGGAATCAATAACAGAATTACTGAGGCAGTAGAACAGATAAGTGACCTGAATGATAAAATAGTGGAAATAACTACTGCAGAGCAGAATAAAGGAAAAAGAATGAAAAGAATTGACGACAGTCGCAGAGACCTCTGGGACAACATTAAACGCACCAACATTTGAATTATAGGGGTCCCAGAAGAAGAAGAGAAAAAGAAAAGGACTGAGAATATATTTGAATAGATTATAGTTGAAAACTTCCCTAGTATGGGAAAGGAAATAGTCAATCAAGTCCAGGAAGTGCAGAGTCCCATACAGGATAAATCCAGGGAGACACATGCCAAGACACATATTAACCAAACTATGAAAAATTAAATACAAAGAAAAAGTAAAAGCAGCAAGGGTAAAACAACAAATAACATACAAGGGAATCCCCATAAGGTTAACAGCTGATCTTTCAGCAGAAACTCCGCAAGCCAGAAGGGAGTGGCAGGACATATTTAAAGTGATGAAAGGGAAAAAACCTACAACCAAGATTACTCTACCCAGCAAGGATCTCATTCATATTCAACAGAGAAATTAAAACTTTTACAGACAAGCAAAAGCAAAGAGCATCCAGCACCACCAAACCAGCTTTACAACAAATGCTAAAGGAACTTCTCCAGGCAGAAAACACAACAGAAGGAAAAGACCTTCAGTAAGAAGCCCAAAATAATTAGGAAAATGGTAATAGGAACATACATATCGATAATTACCTTAAATGTAAATGCGTTAAATACTCCAACCAAAAGACATAGACTGGCTGAATGGATACAAAAACAAGACCCATATATATGCTGTCTACAAGAGACCCACTTCAGACCTAGGGACAAATATAGAATGAAAGTGAGGGGATGGAAAAAGATATTCCATGCAAATGGAAATCAAAAGAAAGCTGGAGTAGCAATTCTCATATCAGACAAAATAGACTTTAAAATAAAGACTATTACAAGAGACAAAGAAGGACACTACATAATGATCAAGGGATCAATCCAAGAAGAAGACAAAGAAATGGTAAATGTTTATGCACCCAACATAGGGGCACCACAATATATAAGGCAAATGCTAACAGCCATAAAAGGGGAAATCAACAGTAATACCATCATAGTAGGGGACTTTGACACCCCACTTTCACCAATGGACAGATCATCCAAAATGAAAATAAATAAGGAAACACAAGCTTTAAATGATACATTAAACAAGATGGACTTAATTGATATTTTTCAGACATTCCATCCAAAAACAACAGAATACACTTTCTTCTGAAGTGCTCATGGAACATTCTCCAGGATAGGTCATATCTTGGGTCACAAATCAAAGCTTGATAAATTTAAGAAAATTGAAATCATATCAAGTATCTTTTCGAATCACAACGCTTTGAGACTAGATATCAATTATAGGAAAACTCTGTAAAAAATACAAAGAGATGGAGGCTAAACAATACACTTCTAAATAACCAAGAGATCACTGGAGAAATCAAAGAGGAAATCAAAAAATACCTAGAAACAAATGACAATGAAAACACGATGACCCAAACCCTATGGGATGCAGCAAAGGCAGCTCTAAGAGGGAAGTTTATAGCAATACAATCCTACCTCAAGAAACGAGAAACATCTCAAATAAACAACCTAACCTTACACCTAAACAATTAGAGAAAGAAGAACAAAAAACCCCCAACGTTAGCAGAAGGAAGGAAATCATAAAGATCAGATCAGAAATAAATGGCAAAGAAATGAAGGAAACAATGGCAAAGATCAATAAAACTAACAGCTAGTTCTTTGAGAAGATAAACAAAATTGATAAACCATTAGCCAGACTCATCAAGAAAAAAAGGGAGAAGACGCAAATCAATAGAATTAGAAATGTAAAAGGAGAAGTAACAACTGACACTGCAGAAATACAAAGGATCATGAGAGATTACTACAAGCAACTAATGCCAATAAAATGGACAACCTGGAAGAAACAGACAAATTCTTAGAAAAGCATAACCTTCCGACTGAATCAGGAAGAAATAGAAAATATAAACAGACCAGTGACAAGCACTGAAATTGAAACTGTGATTAAAAATCTTCCAACCAGTAAAAGCCCAGGACCAGATAGCTTCACAGGCGAATTCCGTCAAACGTTTAGAGAAGAGCTAAAACCTATCCTTCTCTAACTCTTCCAAGATATAGCAGAGAGAGGAACACTCCCAAACTCATTCTATGAGGCCACCATCACCCTGATACCAAAACCAGACAAAGATGTCACACAAAAAACTACAGGCCAGTATCACTGATGGACATATATGCAAAACTCCTCTACAAAGTACTAGCAAACAGAATCCAACAACACATTAAAAGGGTCATACACCATGATCAAGTGGGGTTTATCTCAGGAATGCAAGGATTCTTCAATATAGGCAAATTAATCAATGTGATAAACCATATTAACAAATTGAAGGAGAAAAACCATATGATCATCTCAATAGCTTCAGAAAAAACTTTTTGACAAAATTCAACACCCAAAAACCCTCCAGAAAATAGGCATAGAGGGAACTTAGCTCAACATAACAAAGGCCATATATGACAAACCCACAGCCAACATCATTCTCAGTGGTGAAAAACTGAAAACATTTCCTCTAAGATCAGGAACAAGACAAGGTTGTCCACTCTCACCACTCTTATTCAACATTGTTTTGGAAGTTTTAGCCACGGGAATCAGGGGAGAAAAAGAAAGAAAAGGAATCCAAATCAGAAAAGAAGAAGTAAATCCGTCACTGTTTGTAGATGACATGATACTATACATAGAGAATCCTAAAGATGCTACCAGAAAACTACTAGAGCTAATCAATGATTTTCGTAAAGTAGCAGGATACAAAATTAATGCACAGATATTTCTTGCATTCCTATACACTAATGATGAAAAATCTGACAGGGAATTTAAGGAAACACTCCCATTTACCACTGCAACAAAAAGAATAAAATACCTAGGAATAAACCTACCTAAGGAGACAAAAGACCTGTATGCAGAAAACTATAAGACACTGATGAAAGAAATTAAAGATGATACAAACAGATGGAGAGATATACCATGTTCTTGGATTGGAAGAATCAACACTGTGAAAATGACTATACTACCCAAAGCAATCTACAGATTCAATGCAATCCCTATCAAACTACCAATGGCATTTTTCACAGAACTAGAACAAAAAATTTCATAATTTGTATGGAAACACAAAAGATCCCGAATAGCCAAAGCAATCTTGAGAACGAAAAACGGAGCAGGAGGATTCAGGCTCCCTGACTTCAGACTATACTACAAAGCTACAGTAATCAAGACAGTATGGTACTGGCACAAACACAGAAATATAGATCAATGGAACAGTATAGAAAGCCCAGAGGTAATCCCATGCACATATGGTCACCTTATCTTTGACAAAGGAGGCCACAATATACAATGGAGAAAAGACAGCCCCTTCAGTAAGTGGTGCTGTGAAAACTGGACAGCTACATGTAAAAGAATGAAATTAGAACACTCCCTAGCACCATACACAAAAATAAACTCAAAATGGATTAAGACCTAAATATAAGGCCAGACACTATAAAACCCTTAGAGGAAGACATAGGCAGACCACTCTGACATAAATCACAGCAAGATCCTTTTTGACCCACCTCCTAGAGAAATGGAAATAAAAACAAAAATAAAAAATGGGACCTAATGAAACTTAAAAGCTTTTGCACAGCAAAGGAAACAATGAACAAGACAAAAAGACAACCCTCAGAATGGGAGAAAATATTTGCAAATGAAGCAACTGACAAAACATTAATCTCCAAAATTTATAAGCAACTGATGCAGCTCAATATTAAAACAACAAAAACCCAATCCAAAAATGGGCAGAAGACCTAAATAGACATTTCTTCAAAGAAGATATACAGATTGCCAAGAAACACATGAAAGGATGCTCAACATCACTAATCATAGAGAAATGCAAATCAAAACTACAATGAGGTATCACCTCACACCAGTCGGAATGGCCATCATCAGAATATCAACAAGTAATAAATGCTAGAGAGGGTGTGGAGAAAAGGGAACCCTCTTGCACTGTTGGTGGGAATGTAAATTGATACAGCCACTATGGAGAACAGTATGGAGGTTCCTTCAAAAACTAAGAATAGATCTACCGTACGACCCAGCAATTCCACTACTGGGAATATACCCTGAGAAAACCATAATTCAAAAAGAGTCATGTACCACAATGTTCATTGCAGCACTATTTACAATAGCCAGGACATGGAAGCAACCTAAGTGTCCATCAACAGATGAATGAGTAAAGAAGATGTGGCACATACGTAGAATGGAATACTACTCAGCTATAAAAAGAAACGAAATTGAGTTACTTGTAGTGAGATGGATGGACCTAGTCTGTCATACAGAGTGAAGTAAGTCAGAAAGAGAAAAACAAATACTGTGTGCTAACACATATATATGGAATGTAAAAAAAAAAAAAAGAAAAAAAAATTTCTGAAGAACCTAAGGGCAGGACAGGAAGAAAAATGCAGACGTAGAGAATGGACTTGAGGACACGGGGAGGGGGAAGGGTAAGGGTAAGCTGGGACGAAATGAGAGAGTGGCATGGACATATACACACTACCAAATCTCAAATAGATGGCTAGTAGGAAACAGCCACACAGCACAGAGGGATCAGCTTGGAATTTTGTGACCACCTAGAGGAGTGGGATAGGGAGGGTGGGAGGGAGCTGCAAGAGGGAGGATATATGTATTTGTATAGCTGATTCACTTTGTCATACAGCAGAAACTAACACACCATTGTAAAGCAATTATACTCCAATAAAGATGTTAAAAAATACTACAATAGAAGCAATTTTATCCAAAATAATCCTGTCTGCTTATCAGTCTGTTAATTCAACAATTTTAAATGGGGAATCATGAAATGAATGATATACAGTCTATTAGCTTTTTACTACATTTTAAAAAACGTACCTAATAGTTAGTGGCTTAAAAGAAACAAATATTTGTCACATTCTCTATGATGGCTGAGTGGTTTCTCTGTGCTCAGCCAGTTTGGCTGGACTAAGTGGTAGGATGGCCCCATTCATATGTCTGTGGTCTTACCTGAGATGAGTGTGGTCTCTCTTCGTTTGGTCAGTCATCCTCAAGGAATCCAGCTTGTGCATGTTCACCTGGTGGCACTGGGTTCTCAGCAGCAAGAGAGGTGAAGTCCCAATGCACATACCTTTTCAAGGATCTCCCAGTGTGATGTTTGCTAATGTTCCATCGGCCAAAGAAAATCACATGGTCAAGTCCAGATTCAAGGTGGCGCAGGGAAGAAACAGACTTTACCTTTTGATGGAGAGGAAGAGCAAAGTCACATTGCATACAGACCTGCATTTTGGGCGGAATATTTTGGTCGTTTTTATAAACAATCTACCACATACATACCTCACACATTTTAATTTAAACTATTCATTCACTTTTTGACGTCTTTCCTTTGAGTGTATTTCAGCTGATTGAATTCTGTATTCTCTTGCTTTTGTATACTTCCCAATGAACCATCTATGATTTCTAAGTTTTGTTTCCTTAAAGCACAACAAGAACTTGAGGGACTTCCCTGGTGGTCCAGAGGGTAAGACTCTGCGCTCCCAATGCAGGAGGCCTGGCCTCGATCCCTGGTCAGGGAACTAGATCCCGCATACATGCCTCAACTAAGAGTTCACATGTTGCAACTAAGAAGCAACTAAAAGATCCTGCATGCCACAACTAAAAGCCCGCAACTAAGAAATCTGCATGTCACAACTAAGAAGCCCGCATGCCGCAACTAAGAAGTCTACATGCCACAACTAAGAAGTCCGCATGCCGCAGCTAAGAACCTACATGCCACAACTAAGAAGCCCGCATGCCACAGCTAAGAGCCCGCATGCTGTAACTAAGAAGTCTGCATACCACAACTAAGAAACCCGCATGCTGCAACTAAAAATTCCCATATGCCACAACCAAAAAGCCTGCATGCTGCAACTAAGTCTGCATGCCACAACTAAGAGGTCTGCATGCTGCAACTAAGAGTCTGTATGCCACAACAAAAAGATCCTGCATGCCGAAACTAAAAGATCCTGCATGCCTCAACTAAGACCCGGCGCAGCCAAGATGCATAAATAAATAAATATTTTTAAAAATTAAAAAAAAACAAGAACATGAAGTCATTTGGAGAAATGACAGGAAGGAGGAAGCCACCCAGTTTTTTATAATCCTCCCCTCATCTCTTAGTGTTTCTCTTATACCTAAATCAAAAGCAGTTTATTTTGTAATGACCTTTTCTTTCTTCATCAAGTTTTTCAAAGCATCGACTTAGTTTCCTTGAAAATGACATACTTTTTAACTCAGATTTTACAGATTTAAGTAACACTGAATTACACTGCACAATTTTAACAACTGGTACAGCTGTTCTAAGCCATTTGGGTAGTAAGAACAACTGATTCTTGGTGACGGTACAACTCACTTGGTGGGCATCCTGAAGCAGGCCAAAGCACTGGTCAGTCAGGTTCCCAGAGAGGATTAAGAGCCTCAGTTTACTGGAAGTTGGTTAAGAGCTTCTAATGTACATGCCTAGTAGAGCTGTTGTGAGGATTAGCTGTGAAAATACCTTTGAAGTGCTTGGAATGCTTCCTTAACTCCTGTAAATTCTCAATAATGTTAGTTGTTCTCATCATTATCATGATAGTTCATGTTATTGTTATTATTATTATCATTGTTAATCAGTCCAAGGAAAGACCTTGGGATAGGGTGGAAATGGCATAAGAAAAAATAAAAATGATAGCCCCAGTACCATCAAGTAATACTAGAAGGGGGACAATGAAGGTGGAAAGGGATGAGTAAACTAGCGAAATGAAAAACTCATACAAGAGAACCTAGAAGATGGAGCTCTGTGAAATGGGTGATTCAGGCAAGGAGACTGGAGAAGTTGGCATGTTAGTTAAGAATTATAATTTCAACATATTTATCTAAAACATGATGATTTAGGAGAAGGATTCCTAAATGCTGGTTCACAGACTGGTTACTTGTTCCTGGGAAGCTTGTTAAAAATACAGAAATTCTAATTCCTGAGTCTGTAGTGAGGCCCAGGAACCTGTATTACTAAAAGCTGCTCAGGTAGATTTGGATGCACAGCCAGGTTTGGGAAGCCATGCCATGAAAACATAGAGCACTGGAAGTCAAGAAACTTGGGCTGTAGTCCTGGGTCCAGAATAGACTTGCTCTGGGACTCCCTCAAACACATATCTTGAGGCTCCAGGGAGAAGTGTGTGAAGTATTTTATCCTTTGTAGAGCCTTTGGCACATGTAAGGGGGTATTGTTAGGATAGCAGCAGGTACTCTCTGTGTTTGAGACCAACCCCATTAATCAAGGTTCCTCTGCCTGGTCTGCCCCCTCTCCGTCCCTGGCAGCCAAGCAAGGGATCTGGCCTACATGATCTAAAATTCCTTCTAGCTGTAAATCCTTTAACTATTTTCTGTTTTGCAGACACCAAGTTACTATAAGTTCATGTGGATTCTCATGGATTGTGTTTCTGCAGTTTTCATTGTTGCCATATTTTATTTTCATTGGTAAGCATATATTTGTAATTTTAAATGATTTTTTTCCCAAAATAAAAATATATATGGTCCTTATGGAAATTTGAGGAAAAACAGTTACATTTTCCCCATAATTCTATATGGCAAATTCTCAGGGAGACAGGGTTTTATCATCTGAACCTCCCATTTCTTCTCATGCTGCTTGCAGCTCCTCACACCCCTTCTACCTCCTCAAAATGAGACCATGTTCTAAGAATAAGGACTCTCACTAAAGCTTAATCAAAGCCTGTTACTACTGTTTTGGTGTGGATCAGTTGGGAGAGGACAGGGGTTGAAGGTTGTTCAGAACAATTGTCTCCACCTTCCCACCTTCCACAAAATTGGACATGCAGAGTGCTGTGTAAAGAGCAAGTTCACACTCTGGAAAGCCTGGATTTTAGTCCTGGCTTTGCCCTTAGTTTCTGGGTGACCCTGGGAAAATCACTGCCCCTTTCCAGACCATAGTCTTTTTATCTGTCCAAGAAAATAACATTTGAGAATTCTTGAGGGAAAATGCTTCAAGATTACAAGGTTCAGGGTGGGAGAGGGGACATCTGGTAGAAGAATTTTAGCTAGAAGAGACCATGGTTGTTTAGACCTCATCATGCCCATCATTTCCTCATTTGAGTTCTCCTTTAAAGGGGGAAACTACAAACCCTTTGCTTAAGGTAGAATTTGACTGGATAATGTTCTTTTCTGGCCACTGCCTTGAATTATGGCCTATTTTGGAAGAGGTCTATGAGGCTCATGGATAGTCTGCTTCCTTCCAGGTGGAGAGAGAGCCAAAAAGAAAAATTACTCAAGAGCACCGGCATTCACACAGGTAAATCAGAGGCCTAGCCCACTCTCTTCATCCCTACCCGTTGCCTCCAGGATACAGGGCCTGCCTTTAATGTTTTCGACAAGAGTTGAAAGAGTGGAGACCAGTGAGAAGTTGGGACAAAGAGGCTGGGCACATTTCTGGAGGGCCCTTGGCATCAGGATTCTTTGTGGACGTTATCCTCTAAACAATGAGACTCCTTGGAAGATTTTGAACACGGGTATTTTTTGTTCACTTGTTGATATATTCATTCATCACATAGTTATTGAGTACCTACTTTGCGCGAGGCACTGTGAGAGAGACTGAAGTAACTGAAAGCCATCTATGTAGGGTGACACAAGAGAACAGAGGTTCTGGCCCACAGAGAGCAGTGACGAAGCAGGCAAAGGCATAGCAATTGATACCATTAGGCTAGGCACCTAGGTCCAGGACAGAGAAGGTGCCATGCTTATCAGGGCTGAATGTGCTTTATGTGGCTTCAGTTGTGGGTGATGTATATTGGAAGGTGGAGGGAGAAAACTGTGGAGGGGGAATGCTGGACTAGAGTCTAGGCTCTGCATATAAGCAATCAGGAGATGGCAAATGAATTTCAAACAAGGGAGCTTGTGTAGACTTCTGAGTAAAGGGATGGAATAGCAGAATAACTTATTATTCAGCAGAATAACTCAGAGGCTAAGTGAGATAGGTCCAGTAAGGGAATGGAAACTAGAGTTTATTATTCAGGTGGTTGTGGGTATAATCACACAGTGAGTTACTGGTTTGGGAAGCCAGTGCAATGTCAAAGGGAAAACCAGTTAGGAAGCAGAGGACTGTGCAGTACAAGATACAGTTTCCTCCCATAGCTCTTGGAGCCTTAAGTAAAGTTGATACAGTCACAAAATCATGAATTAATTTAATTTCTTGTGGACAGTGGTGAAGATCATGAGATGCCATGTACCAGCTGGCAGAGGGTTAAACTCATACATTACTTAGAGTTGCAGTGATGGATCCAAAGGGACCATGAAAAAATAAGTTCAGAAATTTGAATAAATTAAATGAAAGGAAATGGACTTTCATTCTGTGAAACTGAAGGTTTAAACCAAGCTCACTGAAATCTCTTAAGGGACAGAGAGATCTCAAATAACGCTGAGTTACATGGATTTTTAGATCACTCTGCTGGCTGTTAGGAAGTCTGAAGGCTATGTTCCAGCTCCCTTATGATTTTTAGTAGTTTTATTAGTAAACTAGGGCTGCCATAACAAAATACCATGGACTGGGTGGCTAAAACACAGAAATTGATTTTCGCACAGTTCTGGAGGCTAGAGGTGCAAGATCATTGTGTCAGCACGTTTGGTTTCTACTGAGCCCTCTCTCCTTGGCTAGCAGATAGCCACTTTCTTCTGTGTCCTGACACAGCCTTTTTTCTGTGCACACACCTCTACCCACCCCTGCCCCGTGTCTCTCTGTGTGTCCAAATTTTCTCTACTCTAGTCAGACTGGATCAGGGCCAACCCCAATGGCCTCGTTTTAATCACCTCTTTAAAGGCCCAGTTTCCATATACAGGCAGATTTTGAGGTACTGGAGGTTATGGCCTCAACATATGAATGTGGGACACACAATTTAGCCCATAACAGTAATCCAGTGAAGAAATGAAAAGAATATGGGAATGTTGAGGAAAGCATGAACGGGAGAGAAATTTTAAAGGAAAGCTCAAAGAGCTGTTTCAATTGGGATAAAAGACAAGGCTATAATGCCTTAGAAAAGTACTGAGTTAACTTGACCCCAACTTCAAACTGTGTTGAATGATGATAAGAGAGTAAGGTAAGTAGGAAATGAATTAAGAATTTTTCCTGTTTTTAAGATTTTTTAGTTGCCCAATTAGAGAAACCAATTTTGCCTGAACTAAGTAAATGCATGAAAAGGCTGTTTGAGTACCTCCAAGAGATACCTAGAAGGGGTGGGCCAAGTTTGGAATCAGGCAAGGAACAAGGAAGACTGGAAAGAAGCCAAAACCACCGTCCAGATCCATTCAGTTTGGGGAGAATAGAGCCTTGAACACTAAGCATAGTGTCACATCTTGCACCATGACCATCTCCAAGATGGGCATGTACTGCTGCACCTACTGCTGCCACTGGAATGCTTTATCACCTCTCTAGCTTTAGGATATATTTTTCAGACCTTTAAAGAAGTTGATCCTTTGTCTTCTGTCTCATATAGTTTCTTATGAAAAGTCTTCCAAAAAGATCTTCCATTAAAAAAAAAAAATCATTGTTCCTTCACTTGTAATATGTCCTTTTTCTCTGGCTGCTTTTTAAGATTGTTTCTCTTATTACTGGTTTTCAGTAATTTGATTATAGTTTATCTTGTTGTATATGAGTGTGTATGTAAGTGAGTGAGTGAGTGTGTTTGTGTGTGTGTGTGTCCATCCTGCTTGGAGTTTTTTGAGCTACTTAGATCAGTCACAGTATAATTTTTATCAAACTGGATAAATTTTCAGTCTTTATTTTTCAAAATTTTTTTGCCTCTACCTTCTTTCTGGGATTCCAATTACATAGATGTTAGACAGTTTCATTTTATCCTATAAGTGACTGAAACTCTGTTCATGTTTATTTTTAGCCTATTTAATTTCTTTGCTTCATTTTGGATAGATTCTATTACCGTATGTATTAGTTTTTTATTGCTATAGAAAAAATTACCACAAATTTAGCAGCTCAATGCAACACAAATTTATCATCTCACAGTTTGTGTGGGTCAGGGGTGGAGGCATGGGTTTGTTAGGTCCTCTGCATAGAGTCTCTCCAGGCTAACATTGAGGTGTTGGCCTGGGCAGCAATCTCTTCTGAGACTTAGAGTCTCCAAGATCACTGGTTGTTGGCAGAATTTAGTTCCTCACAGGAGCTGAAATGCCCCTTTTTTTGTGATCACTGTTGACTGGGTTTTGATTTGAGTTTAGAAACCATATCCAGTCCTAGCCATTTGGCCCACTCACAATGTGGCAGGTTTTTCTTCAATGCCAGCAGGAGAATCTCTCTTTATAGTAGATGGATTCAGAGAGAAAAGGACAAAGGAGGCAAAATAACAGACAAAACAAATAGAAGACAAGTTGAAACATGGTCACCATTAATTCAACCATTTAATTAATTACATTAAATATAAATGGATCAAATACTCAAATCAAAAGTAGAGATTGTCAGACTAGATAGAAAAAAGCAAGACCCAACCATATGCTGTCTACAAAAGAAATACTTCAAATACAAAGGTACAAATAGATTACAAAGTGAAAGGATGGGACAATGATATGCCATGCAAACAATAAACATAAAAATATTTTCTGAAAAAAGAAACTTCAAAACATGGAACATTACTGGAAACAGAGATAGATTTCATAATGATGAAAAGGTCAGTATATCAGGAAGGCATTATAGTTATAAGTCTGTTTTCAGTTAATATAACTGTTTTCAGTTAACTGAACTCTGTGTTCAGTTAATAACAGAGTTTCAAAACATGTTAGACAACAACTGAAAGAGAGATCATAGTTGGAGATTTTAACATTCTTTACTCAGTACTTGAAAGAACAATTAAACACAAAAAATAAAACAAGAAGGAATATAGAAGTCTGAACAACACTTTCAGCCACCTTGACCTAATTGACATATAACATTTTACCCAACAACTGCAGAATATACAATATTTTCAAGTGTACATGGCATATTTCCCCAAATAGACTACATGACAATCTATACAACAGCCTGGGAGAGACAGCTGATTTACCTAATACATAGAAAGAAACAGAGAATTAGGCAAAATGAGGAGAGAGAGGAATATGGTCTAATCAAACGAACAAGACAGAAAGCTCAGAAAAACAACTAAAGGAAACTGAGATAAGCAATCTGCCTGATAGACTTTAATGTAATGGTCATAAATATGCTCATCAAACTCAGGAAAGGAAAGGATGAACATAGAACTTTCACAATGAGATAAAAAATATAAGATAGTACCAAACAGAAGTTATGACTGAATTGAAAAAATACACTAGCGGCTTCAACAGCAGAGTAGATGAGGTGGAAAAACGAATGAGCAAGCTAAAAGATAGAATAGTGGAACTCCCCCAGACAGAGCAGCAAAATGAAGGAATTTTAAAAAGTGAAGCTATCATATGGAACCTTTGGGAAAACGTCATGTGGAATAACATTTGTATTATATGGGTCTCAGAAGGAGAAGAGAGAGAGAAAGGGCCAGAAAAATTATCTGAAGAAATAGTGATTAAAAAATATCCTAATCTGGGGAAGGAAACAGATATCTGGGTCCAGGAATCCCAGAGAGCTCCAAATAAGATGAACCCAAAGAGATACACATACGACACATTACAATTAAAATGGTAAAAGTTAAGGATAAAGAGGGAATCCTTAAAGCAGCAAGAGAAAAATAACTTGAGGCAATAAAGGAGTCGTGTGACATATTCAAAGTGCTGAAAGGAAAAAAAAATCCCACCAAGAACTCTCTACCCAGCAAGTTTATCATTCAGAAATGAAGGAGAGATTAAGAGTTTCCAAGATAAGCAAAAACTAAAGGAGTTTATCACCACTACACTGATTCTACATGAAATATTAAAGGGACTTCTTTAAACTGAAAAGAAATGGCACTAATTGATAATAAGAAAACATACAAAAATTAAAATCTCACTGGAAAATGTAAATATATAATAAAGATAGGGGATCAATCACTTATAAAGCAAGCATGAAGGTTAAAAGACAAAGGTAGTAAAAATAACTAAAATTACAATAATTAGTTAAGGAATGCATAAAATAAAAAAGTGTGAAAAGTATCATCAATAGATGAATTTCAGAAGACTGAAATCTTACAGAGTATGTTCTGTGACCACAGCAAAATTAAATTAGAAACAAACATGAATAATATATCTAGATAAGCCTCTAGATGCTGGAAATTAGTGTATTTCTTTCTTTTTTTTTAAAATAAATTTACTTATTTATTTATTTATTTTTGGCTGTGTTGGGTCTTCGTTTCTGTGCGAGGGCTTTTTCTAGTTGCGGCGAGCGGGGGCCACTCTTCATCACGGTGCGCGGGCCTCTCACTATCGCGGCCTCTCTTGTTGCGGAGCACAGGCTCCAGACGCGCAGGCTCAGTACTTGTGGCTCACGGGCCTAGTTGCTCCGCGGCATGTGGGATCCTCCCAGACCAGGGCTCGAACCCATGTCCCCTGCGTTGGCGGGCAGATTCTCAACCACTGCGCCACCAGGGAAGCCCCTAGTGTATTTCTTAAAACCCCATTGACCAAGGAATAAATCACAAGGGAAGTTGGAAAATACTTCAAACTAAAGGATAATGCATATACAACAACAAAATTTGTGGGGTACAGCTAAAGCAGGACTTAGAGGGACATTTCTAACTTTAAATGTTAGAGGGAAGATTGCTTTAATATTGATTAATTTTCTGCCTTAAGAATCTAGAAAAAGAAAAGTAAATTTTTCTCTAAGTAAAAGGAAGGAAACACTAAAGACAGCAGGAATCAACGAAATAGAAAAGATACAAACATAGAGAAAATGAAAAGTTGGTTCTTGAAAAGATAAATAAAATTGATAAACTTTTAGCGAGAGAGAGAGTTTGATTGCCAATATGATAAATGATGAATGAAAGAGGAAATATCACTCCAGATCCTAGACATAAAAAGGAATATTATGAACATTTTTATGCCATTATATTTGACAACTTGAAGTAGAGAAATTCTTTGAAATACAAAACTTACTAGAATTGAGAGAAGATATATAAATTTGTAATAGCCTACTATCTGTCAGAGTCAAATTTGTATATCAAAAACTTCACCATAAAGAAAAGTCCAGGGCCAAAGAGTTTCACTGGTTGATCAAATATTTAAGAAATAAAAAGGAAGGAAGGAAGGAAAGAAGGAAGGAAGGAAGGAGGAAAGGAAGGAAGGGAGGAGGGAAGGAAGGAAGGAAATCCCATACCAACTCAGAAAAAGAAGAGGAAGGAACACTTCCCAGCTGATTCTTTGAGGTCAGCAATACACTCATATAAAACCTGACAAAGATGTTACAAGTACTAAGTATACAGATCAATATCATTCATGAACTTAGACAAAAATCCTGAACAAAATATTAGCAAATTGAATCTATCAGTATATAAAAAGGATAATGCATCTTGAGTAAGTGGGGTTTATCCCAACAGTGCAAGATGAATATGTCATTTGAAAATTAATCATTATAATCCACCATATTAACAAAATAAAGTAGAAAAAGCATATTTGACAAGAATCAACACCCATTTATGATCAAAGCTCTGGGCAAACTAGGAATAGAATGAGACTTCCTCAATCTGATGGAAAATATTTACAGAAAACCTACAGCCAGTATCATTTTAATGGTGAAACAATGAATATTTTCCCTCTAAGATCAGAAATAAAACAAGGGGAGCCTGATCAAGATGGTGGAATAGGAAGATGGGGAGCTCACCTCCTCCCACAAATACATCAAAAATACATTTACATGTGGAACAGTTCTCCCAGAATACTTGCTGAATGCTGGCAGAAAATCTCATAAAACCAAAATTGCAAAAAAGATCACCACATAACTGGGTAGGAGGAAAGAAAAAAAAATGGAATTGGGGTGGGACCTGTGCCCTGGGAGGGAGCTGTGAAAGAGGAAAGGTTCCCTCACACTGGGAAGCGCTTTCACTGGTGGGGATGTCAGGTAGAACAGAAAGAGAGCTCCAGAGGCTTGGAGGAGAGTGCAGCAGCCAGTTTGCAGCATGCAGAACAGAGAAAGACCAGCACAGAGGGTCTGGCCGCCTCCCTGCACTCCCTAGCCTGAGACACATGTCTGCTGGTGTGTGTGGGGTGCTGGGTGCTGAAGCTTGGGATTCAGAGGACAGACCCAGAGAGAAGATGGATTGGCTGCATGGAGACAGCCTGAAGGGGCTGGAGTGTGGTCCAAGCTGCAACTGGGGGTGTGTGCAGGAAGGAGCCCAGGTCCACCATTGAAGCCCCATTGTTAACACGCATGCGCGAAGGGAGGGGTGAGGCTCACCATAGCAGCCTCATTCTCAGCGTGCTCACAGCAGGCAGGGCTCTGCCACTGAAGCCCCACTGTCAATGTGCACGAAGAGTGGGATGGACCCCGCCATAGCAGCTTTACTCAACATGCTCACAGCAGGAGTGGCTCCATCTCTATGAGCTCTGGGAGCATGCAAGCGCTGGCAGGTTGCCCATAAGTGGAGGTGGGGTTGAAATTCCAGCTGATCCCCAGAGGCTGAGCGACTTCAGAAGCAGGACTGAAATCTGAGTGTGCAGTGGTTGTGCAACCCAGGGACTTATGCGACACACGTAGCTATGTAAACTCAGTTTGTCTGGGATATCCAAGCAGATTACTTGTGTTCCTGTGGCTGGAGCGGGTCCGGCTATAGTGGCTGCAGGCTTTGCCGTGCAAGCACACTGAGGCGGGGCCAAGGTTTGGACTGACTCAGTAGCTCCAATGGTGGGACCAGGTGCGTGACTATGGCAGTCTCCGTGCCTGACTTCAGTGGTTCTGTGCCAACAGATCTGCGCTAGAGGCTTTGTGAGTACAGTGCCTGAGGGACACTCGGGCTGATTGCCTGAATTCCCATGGTTGAGTCCGGGCTGAGGGCAGTGCCCAAAACAGTGTATGGGTGACAGGTGACACCACAGAGTGCACTTCCCAGTACAGTAAGTCCCCTACATACGAATGAGTTCCGTTCCGAGAGTGCGTTCGTTAAGTCCAATTTGTTCATAAGTCCGACAAAGTTAGCCTAGGAAACCAACTAACACAGTCGGCTATATAGCACCATACTGTAATAGGTTTATAATAACTTTTCACACAAATAATACATAAAAAACAAACAAGGGCTTCCCTGGTGGCGCAGTGGTTAAGAATCCACCTGCCAATGCAGGGGACACAGGTTCGAGCCCTGGTCTGGGAAGATCCCACATGCCGTGGAGCAACTAAGCCCCAGCACCACAACTACTGAGCCTGCACTCTAGAGCCCGCGAGCCACAACTACTGAAGCCTCCGTGCCTAGAGGCTGTGCTCTGAAAAAAAGAGAAGCCACCACAATGAGAAACCCGCGCACTGCAAGGAAGAGTAGCCCCTGCTTGCTGCAACTAGAGAAAGCCCATGCACAGCAACGAAGACCCAACACAGCCAAAAATAAAATAAATAAAATAAATTTATCAAAAAAAAAGCCTTTCTAACCTTTACAAAAAAAAAACACAAAAATAAACATTTTTAATCTTACAGTGCAGTACCTTGAAACGTACAGTAGTACAGTACAACAGCTGGCATACAGGGGCTGGCATCACATGAACAGGCAAGAAGAGTTACTGACTGGAAGAGGGAGAGGAGGTGGGAGATGGTAGAGCTGAAGGATCATCAGCAATAGGAGATGGAGGGCAAGCTGCAATTTCACTGATGCCTGACGTTGATGGCACAGGTTCTAGTTCATTGCTGGATTCAATTCTATCTACCCTCGTGAAAAAATGATCCAGTGATGTCTGGGTAGTAGCTGTTTTTTTCTTGTCATAGATGACACGGTAGTACTGGATTGCATTCTGAACGGCTGCTGCAACCTTTGAGTACTGTTCTACATTCTGGTCCTGTGCCTCAAAAACTAACAGTGCCTCCTCAAATAAAGAAAATCCCTTTGCCATTTCCTGTGTCATGAATCTCTGGTTCTTCAGTTACTTCTTCTTCCTCTTGTCTGTCTTCGTCCTTTCTCTGGGCCTCCAATTCTGTCAGGTCTTCATTAGTAAGCTCCTCATGTTACACAGCAAGGAGTTCAGTGAAGTTGTCCTCTTGCAGATCTAGCTCCATCTTCTTGCTGAGGGTCACTAAGTTGCTGAAGACCTCTTTGAACTCCTCATCCACATTCTCAAATCCATGAAAATTGTCAACAAACTGCAGGCAAAGGTTCTTCCATACCCCATTCATGGTGATGGCCATAACCTCACGCCAAGCAAAGTCAATGTTTTTTGTGGGCTTGTAGATGTTATAGTCCTTTCAAAATTGTCACAAGGTTGTTCCTGATTTGTCACTCACTTTTACTGCCTGACAAAATGTGTGACATAAATAATATTTCTTGAAAATCGCTGTAACTCCCTGGTCCGTAGGTTGGAAGAGCAACGTAGTATTTGGTGGCGGAAGCACTACTTTGGGATGAAAGTTGTCCGTGAATGGGGGGTGGCCTGGAGCACTGTCCGGCAACAAAAGAATGTTGACGTCCTTCTCCAAGCAATATTTCTCTACCTCTGGGATAAAGTGGTGGAAAATCCAGTCCTGGAAAATGGTCTATGTAACCCAGGCTTTGGGGTTACTCTTCCACACAATAGGAAGAGAGCCCTTGGCTATGTTTAAAGGGCTCTTGAGTTCTCTGAATGATAACCTAAGAGGGGCTTCAGCTTCATACTGCTGGAAGTATTGCTACCCATCAACAGAGTTAGCCTGTCCTTTGCTGCTTTATAGCCTGGCATCAACTTTTCCTCCTTACTGATGTAACTTCGGTCTGGCATCCTCTTCCAGTACAGTCCTGTCTCATCTACATTAAAAACCTGCTCGGGTAAATACATGCCTTCATCAATAATTTCTCAAAGCATTTCAGGAAATTCCCAGGCAGCTACTGTATCTGCATTCACTGCCTTGCCACTTACTTTTACATTGTGAAGTTTGGCTCTAGCCTTGAACCAATGAAACCAGCCATGGCTGGCACCCTCTGATTCTTCACCATGTTTCTTCTTCAAGTCTTCATAAAAGGCTTTTAGCTTTCTCTTGAATCAACATTAAGCTGAGGGGGACTCGACACTAATGCTGATCCTGCATTCACACACTGAGAAGTTTCTCCATCTCCTCCATTTTTTCCACTCTTCTTTGATATTATTGTTGACATTATTGGCACAGAAGACTTCACATGTTCCGTGATCTTGTCCTTGTTCTTTAGAATCATGCTGATGGTTGAATGATTCATGTTATAAGAACAAGGACGTCTACCATCTTTTCGCCTCACTCCACTCTCTCAATTATTTTCACTTTTGTTTCCATCGTTATCACTTGGCACTTCTTAGCAGTATAAGCTACAACACTGCTGCATTTACGCTTGCTTCTGGACATCCTGGGCTTGAAATAAAGATACTGTACTACTATACTGTATACAGTACTGTACAGTAAAGTACACAAAAGCACAACTTGTAGAGGATGCACGAACATGACAATGTACACCAGACGCGTGAACTAACTTATGTGATTGGACATGAAAATGCATGTTTGCATCTTTGAAAGTTTGCAACTTGAAGGTTTGTATGTAGGGGACTTAATATACACAGCTCCTGTGGAGGAATACTCAGTGGATCCTCTCCCAGCAGGAGCACTCCAGCCCCACCTACCTCATGCTGCAGTTCAGAAATGGATATGAGGGTGTCTTCTCCAACAACTGGGGAGTAGACCCTGTGCCCAACAGGGCTGTGACAACTAAAGAACAAAGAAGAGGCCCTGCTCAACATCCCTTGCAGGCTCTGGTCACCCCAACAATAATCACACTCTCTATTAAGGGGATAACAGCCAGCAAACACTGAGGAAAGATGAGGCAGGCGTCCATACTGAAAACAGCCCTCACACCAAAAATATTAGACACATGGAGGCAACAAAGGGACACTCCCACATAAAAACAGCCATTTAAAACCACAGTAGATAACTGTTTCTCCAAAACTCATAGGGTCAGAAAAATATGAGTAAAATGAAGAAGCAGAGGAACCACTCGCAATTAAACAATCAAGAAAATTCGCCTGAAAGGACAAACAATGAAATAGATATCTCCAGTTTACCAGATCCCAAGTTCAAAAAGGAGGTAATAAAAATACTGAAGGAATTAAGAAGGCCTATTGATAGAAATGCAGATTACTATAAAAAGTAACTGTAAAAAGGAAGCAGTTAAAATTAGAAAACTCATTTACCAAGACAAAAGCTGAGCAAAAGGCAATAAATAGCAAACTAAATAATGCAGAAGCATGAATAAAAGATCTGGAAGATAGAACAATGGAAATCACCCAATTGGAACAGCAGACAAAAGAGGCAAATGAAAAAAAAAAAAGAAAGCAATATATGAGGTGTATGGGGTAATGTAAAAGGTGCCAATCTACACGTAATAGGAGTCCCAAAAGGAGAAGAAAGAGAAAGGGGAATCAAAAATGTATTTGAAGAAATTATGGCTGAAGACGTCCCAAACCTAAAGAAGGAAACACATATCCAGGTACAGGAAGCACAGAACGTCCCAAACAAGATGAACTCAAACAGACCTACACCAAGACATATTATTATTAAAATTGCAAAAGTTGGGCTTCCCTGGTGGCGCAGTGGTTGAGAGTCTGCCTGCCAATGCAGGGGACACGGGTTCGAGCCCTGGTCCGGGAAGATCCCACATGCCATGGAGCAACTAAGCCTGTGCGCCACAACTACTGAGCCTGCGCATCTGGAGCCTGCTCCACAATGAGAGGCCGCAACAGTGAGAGGCCCGCGCACCGCGATGAAGAGTGGCCCCCGCTCGCCACAACTGGAGAAAGCCCTCGCACAGAAACGAAGAACCAACGCAGCCAAAAATAAATAAATAAATAAATTTATTTTAAAAAATTTGCAAAAGTTAAAGATAAAGAGAAGATTCTAAAGGCAGCAAGAGAAAAACAAAGAGTTAATTACAAGGGAACTCCCCACAAGGCTATCAGCTGATTTCTCTATAGAAACACTGCAGACCAAGAAGAGAGTGGCAAGATATATTCAAAGTCCTGAAAGGGAAAAACCTGCAAACTAGGATACTCTACCCAGCAAGATTATCATTTAGAATAGAGAGAAAGAATTTCTCAGACAAGCAAAAACTAAAAGAATACAGCAATACTAAACTTATTCTAAAAGAAATATTGAAAGGTTTTCTCTAAATAGAAAAGAAGCAAGAATCTACGTGAAAGAGAAAATCACATTTGGAAAGTAAATCACTTAAGCCAGTACACAGGTTAAAAAAAAATTTCGGGAAAGTGATGATAACTACAATGAACAGCAAAAGAATAAAAAGATGTAAAAGAGGACATCAAAAGCATTAAAAGTGGGAGAGGAGAGTACAAAAATGTAGATTTTTAAAAACTATGTTTCAGCCTATGTGACTACCAGTTTAAAGCAAGTAGATATACTAATGGGTTAACATACTTGAAAAACAGTGTAACTACAAATAAAAAGTATACAATAGATTCATAAAAACCAAAAAGAAGAGAACATAAGCATAATATGAAAGAAAACCACCAAACCACAAAAGGAAAAACAAAAGAAAAAGAAATGAACAGAGAAAAAATACAAAATCAACTGGAAAACAAGTTTAAAATGGAAATAAATACATATCTATCAAAAATTAGCTTAAATGTCAATGGACTAAATGCTCCAATCAATAGACAAAGAGTGGCAGATTGGATAAAAACAAGAGCATGTAATATGCTGCCTACAAGAGACCTACTTTAGGGTGAAGGACACATATGGATTGAAAGTGAGGGGATGGAAAAAGATGTTTCATGCAAACAGAAGTGATAAGAAAGTGGGGGTAGCAATACTCATATCAGACAAAATAGACTTTAAAACAAAGACCATAAAGAAAGATAATGAAGGACACTATAATAATAAAAGGATCAATACATTAAGAGTATATTAAACTCATTAATATATATACACCTAATATAGGAGCACCAAAATACACAAAACAAATACTAACAGACATAAAGGGAGAAATTGATGAGAATAAAATAATAGTAGAAGACTTTAACACCCCACTCATATCAATGGACAGATCTTCCAGACAGAAAATCAGTAAGCAACAGAGATCTTAAATGATACAATAGAAAAGTTAAACAATTGATATTTTCAGGACATTACATCCAAAAAAAACAGAATACACATTCTTTTCGAGTGCACATGGAACATTCTCTAGGATTGACAACATACTAGGGCAAAAAACAAGCCTCAACGAATTTAAGAGGATAAAAATTATTTCAAGCATCTTTTCTGACCACAATGGCATGAAAATAGAAATCAACCACAGAAAAAGAAATGAGAAAAAACAATTACATGGAGACTAAACAACATGCTACTGAAAAACCAATGGGTCAACAATGAAATCAAAGAAGAATTTTTAAAATACCTTGAGGCAAATGACAATGAAAACACAACCATTCAAAATCTGTGGGATGCAGCAAAAGCAGTTCTTAGAGGTAAATTCATAGCAATACAGGCCTTCTTCAAAAAACAAGAAAAAATCTCAAATAAACAATCTTATCTACCACCTAAAAGAATTAGAAAAAGAAGAAATAAAACCTAAAGTCAGCATAAGGAAGGAAATAATAAAGATCAGAGAGGAAATGAATAAAATACAGATTAAAAAATAATAGAAAAAAATCAATAAAACCAACAGCTGGGTTTTTATGAAAGGGTAAACAAAATCGACAGACCTCTAGCCAGACTCACCAAGAAGAAAAGAGAGAGGCCCCAAATAAACAAAATAAAAAATGAAAGGAGCAATAACAACCAATACAGCAGACATACAAAAAATAAAATAAGAGAATACTATGAACAATTACATGCCAAAAATTGGACAACCTACAAGAAATGGACAAGTTTCTAGAAACAGACAACACACCAAACTGAATCAACATGACATACACAGTTTGAACAGACTGATAACTAGAAGTGAAATAGAATCTATAATTTTAAAAACTCCCTGCAAACAAAAGCCCAGGACCCGATGGCTTCACTGGGGAATTCTAGCAAACTTACAAAGAAAAACTTATATCAGTCCTTCTCAAACTCTTCCAAAAGGGAACACTCCCAAAGTCATTCTATGAAGCCACCATCACCCTGACACCAAAACCAGATAAAGACACTACCAAAAAAGAAAATTACAGGCCAATATCTTTGATGGATATAGATGCAAAAATTCTCAAGAAAATATTAGCAAACCAAATCCAACAGCACATAGAAAAGATCATACACAACGACCAAGTTGCATTCATCCCATGGTCACAAGGATGGTTCAACTTAATGCAAATCAATTAATGTGATACAGCACATCAACAAAAGAAAAGTAAAAAAACACATGATCATCTCAATAGATGCAGAAAAAGCATTTGACAAAATTCAACATCCATTCATGATTAAAAAACTTACCAATGTGGGTATAGAGGAAATATATATCAACATAATAAAAGCCATTTATGACAAATCCACAGCCAACACAATACTCAACGGTGGAAAGCTGAAAGCCTTCCCACTAAAATCTAGAACAAGACAAGGATGCCCACTCTCACCACTTCCATTCAACATAGTATTGCAAATCCTAGCCACAGCAATCAGATAAGAAAAAGAAAAATAGGTTTCCAAATTGGAAGAGAAGAGGTAAAATGGTCATTATATGCAGATGACATGATACTATATATAGAAAACCCTAAAGACCACACAAAAACTACTAGAACTGATAAACGAATTCAGCAAGGTAGCAGGATACAGGATTTACATACAGTAATCTGTTGGATTTCTTTATACTAACAATGAAATATGAGAAAGGGAAAGTAAAAAACCAATTTCTTTTAAAATTGCATTAAAAAAAAAAGCTTAGGAATAAACCTGACCAAGGAGGCAAAAGGCTTATATGCTGACAACTATAAAACATTAATAAAGGAAATTAAAGAGGATTCAAAGAAATGGAAAGATTTTCCCATGATCTTGGATTGGAAGAATTAGTATTGTTAAAATGGCCATACTACCCAAAGCAGTCTACAGATTTTTTTTTTTTTTGAACGGGGAGGGCAGTCTACAGATTTAATGTGATCTCTATCAAATTACCCATGACATTTTTCACAGAACTAGAACAAATAATCCTAAAATTTATATGGAACTATAAAAGACCCAGAATCATCACAGCAATCCTGAGGAAAAAGAACAAAGTCAGAGGCATAACCCTCCCAGACTTCAGACAATACTACAAAGTTACAGTAATCGAAACAGCATGGTATTGGCATAAAAACAGACATATGGATCAATGGAACAGAGTAGAGAGCCCAGAAATAAACCCACACAACTGTGATCAATTACTCTTTGACAAAGGAAGCAACAGTATACAATGGAGAAAAGACAGTCTCTTCAGCAAGCGGTGTTGGGAAAGCTGGACAGCCACATGTAAATCAATGAAGTTAGAACACACCCTCTCACCGTATGCAAAAATAAACTCAAAATGGCTTAAAGACTTAAATGTAAGACATGACACCATAAAACTCTAGAAGAGAACATAGGCAAAACATTCTCTGACATAAATCATACCAGTATTTTGTTAGGTTAGTCTCCCAAGGCAAAGAAATAAAAGCAAAAATAAACAAATGGGACCTAATCAAACTTATAAGCTTTTGCATAGCAAAGGAAACCATAAACAAAACGAAAAGACACCCTACAGGCTGGGAGAAAATGTTTGCAAAATATGCAACCAACAAGGGCTTAATTTTCAAAATATACAAACAGTGCATACAACTCAATAACAAAAAAATGAACAACCCAATGAAAAAATGGGCAGAAGACCTAAATAGACATTTCTCCAAAGAAGACATGCAGATGGCCAGTAGACACATGAAAAGATGCTCAGCATCACTTATTATTAGAGAAATGCAAATCAAAACTACAGCAGGGTACCACCTCACACTGATCAGAATGGCCATCATTAAAAAGTCTACAAATAACAAATGCTGGAGAGAGTGTTGAGAGAAGGGAACCCTCTTGCACTACTGCTGGGAATGTAAATTGATACAGCCACTATGGAGAATAATATGGAGTTTCCTTAAAAAACTAAAGATAGAATTACCATGTGACCCAGCAATCCCACTACTGGGCATATATCTGGACAAAATTCTAAATTGAAAAGATACATGCACCCCAATGTTTATAGCAGCACAATTTACAATAGCCAAGACATGGGAGCAATTTAAATGTCCACTGACAGACGAATGGATAAACATATGATATATATATATATATATATATATATATATATATATATATATATATGTATATGATGTGATATACAATGGAATACTACTCAACCATTAAAAAGAATGAAATAATGCCATTTGCAGCAACATGATTGGACCTAGAGATTATCATACTAAGTCAGAAATGATATCATTTTTATATATGGAATCTAAAATATGAAACAAATGAACATATTTATGAAACAGAAACAGACTCACAGACATAGAAAACAAAATTATGGTTACCAAAGGGGAAAGGGAGGGGATGGGGGAAGGATACATTAGTAGTTTGGGATTAGCAGATACAAACTACTATATATAAAATAGATAAACAAGAAGGTCCTACTGTATAGCACAGGGAAATATATTCAATATCCTTTAATAAACCATCATGGAAAAGAATATGAAAAGAATATATATAACTGAATCTCTTTGCTGTACACCAGAAACTAACACAACTTTGTAAATCAGCTATATTTCAATTTAAAAAGTAATAAAACAAGGATATCTGCTCTCACCACTTCTATCTGACCTTGTGTTGGAGATCCTAGCCAGTTCAGTAAGATAAGCAATAGGCATAAAGGAAGAAATAAAACTCCTGATTTGAGTTTATGATTATTTACATTAAAAATTCTAAAGAGTCAAACAAAAAACCTACTAGAACTAAAAAGTGAGTTGAGAAGTGTCTCTCTTAAACTCCAGCACCTTGATGAATTGAGGACCATAGGAAAGTCTGCCCAAAGCCTGGGTAGGGAGAGAACTAGGGGGAATGAACCTGAGATGGTAAGTGAGAGGCTGACATTTTAAAGATGACTACAGTTTTACCACGTGACCGGCAAAGATTGGAGAAGTGACATCTGAGGAATCTGTGTTTTTGTCTTTTCTATCCCACAGAATCTCAGAGTATAAGCCTCCGAACTGGAAAAAGTGAGAATCAAGAACCTTCACATATATCCATAGATCCTCCCGCCCGAGTTATGGAAATCCCTTGGATTCAAGCAACCCTCTACCCAACTTTAACCAAGAGTGTAAGGAAACACCCAGACCCTAGCTGTTTTTCAGTAGTCCCCATGAAGAAAGCCAGCAAACCAGAGCAAGTCAGCAAAACCATCAAGACACCAATGCCTGGCAAGGATGACGTTAGACAACTGGTGCCCACCATGAAGGCCTTTGAACCCACCCAAGCACCCATCTGGGAGTCGACCAGAGAGACCCCCTTGCAAACTTCATTGTCTGCCATAGAGGCAGATGAACCAATTTCCTGCGTAGACATCCCTCATCCTGAAAAACAAATTGAAAAGCCCCCCAGTATTGAATCTTCAGAAGAATCCTCTTTTATGTTTTCCACCACATCCAGCCTGTCCTTCTCCTCCTTAAGGCTGTCTTCAAAGAACGATTAGCCACAACTTGCCCACTTCTTCCTCTTCCTCTCTGCGCCTGAGGGTAGTGATGGTGTGGAGCAGTCAAGAAAGGAGTGCAGAAGAGCCACTAAGGCTCTCAGGAAAACCATTCTGGTCTAGTCTTTCTATAAAGAGTGCATCTCAAGGGGAGAGGCAAGGGAAAAATAATTGTTGTAGTCTTGGAGCTGGAGCTGTTTGTTCTCTGAGTGTTAACAGGTTTTATCTCATCTGTGGTGAACATCAGCATGTAAATAAAGGCAACCTTTCAGGAACTCAGAAGGTAAATGGTGTATTCTTTGGACCCCTCTGTGGTCATTCAGGGTGACAAAGACTAGGGGATGAGTGCCAAAGTGATGCCATCCTGAGTCAGAGAATGAGAGGTGGCATGGGCTTGAGTTGGCAGCAAAGATCTCATCCCACACACAAATTGTTATCTAGCATGAAGTGGGGATAACATTTGTTGTTGGCTGATTCCCCAGTGGGGTGATGGGCATAATCCCATGCCCACTCAGTGATTCTAGCCTTGAGTAAAAATCAGAGCCACAAGTGTCTAGAGCTTTATCAACCTGGAGCATCTGAAAGAAGAAATGCCTGGGATATACCAAGTGCAAGAAGTGGCACAATGGGATAAAAATGGACTATTTTAAAATATGTTATTAGTCAAACCTCGGCATAAGCTCTAGAACCTTGTCTTCTTGACTGACACTAAGAATAGGATATTGCCACTCCCTCAGATAAGATTTAATCTAGTATACATAATTAGTCAAGATTATCACATCAAGATTATCAGGTTATTATCAAGTCAAGTTAAATCTAACTATTTATACATATAAAGAACTAAATAATTATTTAAGTTAAGAAAGTTTAAGACCTATTACCAGACAGAAAATCATTAATTGCCAAATGAACTCATTCAGACAGTGATAGTTCTTGGAATCCAGAAAAAAAGTGACATGTTTTGGGATTGGAAGAAGCCTGGGAAGAATTAGAACTGGAATTTGAAGATTGGGTAGGATTTGGAAAAGGAGAGGAACAGAGAGTTCATGTTAAGTAGGATAGACAACATTAATCAAACAAAACTTTAATAGCAATCTTTTTTTGTTTTTTTAAAACTTGTGATAAAATATATATAACATAAAATTTATCTTTATTACTACTTTTAAGTATATGATTCAGTGGCATTAAGTACATTCACATTGTTGTGCTGTGCAACCACCAGTGGAATTTTTTTCTTTCAGCTTTCTTTTGCTTTCCATTTGCATGGGATATCTTTTTCCATTCCTTCACTTTCAGTCTGTCTATGTCCTTAAAGTTGAAGTGAGTCTCTTGCAGGCAGCATATAGTTGGGTCTTGTTTTTTATTCATTCAGCCACTGAATGTCTTTTGATTAGAGAATTTAGTCCAGTTGCATTTAAAGCAATTATCAATAGGTATGGGCTTTTATCATTTTATTAGTTGTTTTCTGGATGTTCTGTAATTCTTTTGTCCTTTCTTCTTCTGTCTTTGTCTTTGGATTTGATGATTTTCTGTAGTGGCATGCTTAGATTCCTATCTCTTTATCTTTTGTGTACCTAGTATAGGTTTTTGCTTTGTGGTTGCCACGAGGTTTACGTAAAACATATTTATAACAGTGTATTTTAAGTTGGTAATAACAAATTTGAACACATACTAAAGCTCTGCATCTTTACTCTCCCACCAATGATCTATGTTTTTGATGTCACAATTTAACCTCTTGTGTATCTGAAACCGTGCACCTCAGATTGGGACTTGAACCCATGCGGCCGGGACTCACACCTGGCCAAAACCCACAGTCTTTTAACTGAAATCACACCCCTGGTTTCAGGACTTAATGAAGCTCAGGTTCTTGAGGTCTCATTGCAGAAGAGTTCAGTGAGAGACAAAGTGATAGGTAAGAAGTGGATTTATTTATAGAGAAACGCACTCCACAGACAGAGTGTGGGCCATCTCAAAAGGCGAGAGCAGCCCCAAAATATGGTTAGTTTTTATGGGCTGGGTAAGATCATAGGATTATTCCAACTATTTTGGGGGAAGAGGTGGGGATTTCCAGGAATTGGGCCACTGCCCACTTTTTGGTCTTTGATGGTTGACCTCAGAACTGTCATGGTGCTGGTGGGTGTGTCATTTACCTTGCTGATGTGTTATGATGAGGCTAAAGGTCTAGCAGAAGTCAACTTGGGTTGACTAGTGGAAGCCATCTTGGACCTATTTGGTTCTAATCAGTTTATGTCGTGTCCTCAGGCTATGCCATTCTTTTAAATTTTGTGCCCTGCCCCTTTCCCTCCTGTTTCATATCCATTAACAAAATATTGTAGTTATTTTTTTACTACTTTTGTCTTTTATCCTTCACACTAGATATATGTGATTAGCACATCACCATTACAACATTAAATTATTTCCAGATTTAACTATATATTTACCTTTACTAGTGAGATTTACACTTTTATATATTTTCCTGTTATTACTTAGTGCCCCTTTGCTTCAACCTAAAGAAGTCCCTTTAACATCTCTTGTAAGGCCAGTCTAGTGGTGCTGAACTCTTTCATCTTTCAGCTTTTGCTTGTCTAGAAAACTCTTTAGCTTTCCTTCAATAATGAAGGATTACTCAGGTGGGTAGAGTATTCTTTGTCAGCAGCAGCACTTTGAATATATTGTGGTACTCCCTTTTGGCCTGCAAGGTTTCTGGTGAAAAATCTGCTGATTGCCTTATGGGGGTTCCCTTTTACATAACAAGTTGTTTTCTCTTGCTGTTTTTAAGATTCTCTCCTTGTCTTTAACTTTTGACAATTAATTATAATGTGTCTTGTCCAGTGTCTCCATTCATCTTAATTGGACCTCTCTGAACTTCCCAGATCTAAATGTCTGTTTCCTTCCCCAGGTTAGGGAAGTTTTCAGCTATTATTTTTTCAAAGAAGTTTTCTGCTTCTTTCACTCTCTCTTTTACTTCTGGAACCTCTATACTGTGCATATTGTTCCTCTTGATATGGCCCAATAAGTCCATTAAGCTATCTTCACTATTTTTCATTCTTTTTGTTCCTCTGATTGGATGAATTCTACTATCCTGTCTTCGAGTTCATTGGTCCATTCTTCTGTTTATCTAGTCTGCTGTTGAATCTTTCAGTTTAGTTATTATATTTTTCCACTCTGTGGTTTCTAATTGGTACTTTCTTATATTTTCTATTCCTTTGTTGAAATTCTCTTTGTTCATGCTTTGTTCTCCTGATCTGGTGATCATCTTTATGATCATTATTTTGAACTGTTTATCAGATAAACCACTTATCTCCTTTTCATTAAGGTCTTGTTCTTTCATTTGGAAGATATTCCTCTATTTCTTCTTTTTCCTTGACTCTGTGTTGGTTTCTATGCATTAGATAAAAGAGTTACCTCTCCCAGTCTTGAAGGAGTGGTGTGGTGTAGGAGCTGAACTTTATCTGTCAACCCTGCCCTAGTCCTTGCTTGTCTCTTACACATTTGTGGTTGTCTAAACAGACTTCTTTGTTCTTAGTGGCTCCAGAAGTTGAGGGAATTCCAAGATCTGTCAATATCCCAAAGGGGAGGACCTTAGTCAGCACCTAGATGGAGGCTGATTAGAAGCCAGACCCTCAGGCAAAAGCTTTTAAAGTATGCAAATATACTACTTTCAGGGGAAGACTGGGAATTGTGGGTTTCTGTCTGTTCCCTTTGCACTGAGTCCTGGGGGGATTGGCAGTTGTGAACTCTTTCTTTCTTTGCTACCATCCCATTGAACCTGTGAATACAAGCTCCACTGGCCACCAGAATCAGGCTGTTGTGGGATATGTCCTTTGGGTGGCAGCCACAAAAGGCTGGTCACCAGATGTGTGCACAAGCTCTTTTCTTAGAGAAACGAGTGATGTGGGGCAGGGCAGAGGGAAAGAGTAAAGATGGCAATCACTGTTCTACCTGTCATCTGGAGAGGATTGCAGGCCCCTAGATGTGTGTTAAATCAGAAGCTTGCCCCTCTAGCTGCAACTTTTAAGATAAGCAAATAGGCCTGGGAGTTTCTGTCTGCTGCCTCTGCATTGTGATCTAGGGGGATAGCCAGTTAAGAACTGTTCCTCTGTTATAGTCCTGTGGGACCTGTGAACATAAGCCCCACTGGCCACCAGAGACAGGTGATCAATGGGCATGCACTGGGCAGCAGCTGCAAAAACCGAGGTGCCAGACATATGCACAAACTCCTTTCTCGAGATACTCATGACCTGGAGAGAGGCAGAGGGAGAGCATGAAGATGGTGCCCACTGGCCTCTATGGACTCTGGAGAGTATTACAGGTGGTCCCTAGATATGTGTTAAATTTGAAGTCTGCCCTCTGGCCACGTCTATTAAGGTAAGCAAGTAGATCTTCTTCATGGAAAGACTGGTTGTGTTTTAGTTGCTGCCTCTTCACTGGGCTCTGGGCGTTAGCCATGGTGAGTATGTATGAGCCCTTTAAGAACTGTCTCTTAGTTCACTAGAGCGTTTTGGGTTTGGTAGACACAGACCCCTTGGCTTTCAAAGCTAGATATTTTAGGGACCTATATCTCAGGTAGAAGTCTTAAAAGTTGGGGTATCAGATATGGGGTCCAAATCCTTTGCTCCTCATGGAAAAGCTGGGAATTGTGAGTTCCTTCCTGGTTGTGTGTTGCTGTGCTAGGGGTAATGTTTATGGTGCAATTGTGTCTCACCCTCTACCCCCCAATTTGATGTGTTTTTTTTTTTCTTATTTGCTCAATATGTATGAGTATCTCAGCTACTTTCCCATGTGGAATATTATTCAACCTTAAAAAAGAAGGAGATCTTGACATTTGTAACACCATAAATGAACTTGGAGCACATTATGCTAAGTGCAGTAATCCAGATACAGAAAGACAAATACCCCATGATCTCATTTATACGTGGAATTTAAAAGAGTCAAACTCATAGAAGCAGAGAGTAGAATGGTGATTGCTAAGAGGAGGGAGAAATGGAGGTATATTGGTCAAATGGTTCAAAGTTTCAATTTTATAAGATGAATAATTTCTAGAGATCTAACATACAGCAATGTGACTGTAGTTGACTATACTGCATATATACTGGAAATTTACTAAGAGGGTAAATCTCAAGTGTTTTCACAACAAAAAAAGAAGTAAAGAAAAGGGTAACTATTTGAGGTGATTTTATATGAGATTAATTAGCTTGATTGTGGTGATTATTTCACAATATATACGTATATAAAAATCAAGTTTTATACCTTAAATATATAAATTTTTCTTTGTCAATTATACCTCAATAAAACAGGAAAAACCCTAGAAACTCTTTACCCATTAAACAATAACTCTCATTTCTCCCCTCCTCCCAGTCTCTGGCAACCACTATTCTATTACATTTGGTTTCTATCATTTTGATTACTCTAAGTACTTCATATGAGTGGAATCATACAGTATTTGTCCTATCGTGACTGGCTTACTTTGCTTAGCATGATGTCTTTAAGGTTCATCCCTGTCATAACGTGTTAGAATTTTCTTCCTTTTTAAGACTGAATAGTACTCCATTGTATGTGTATACCATGTTTTGTTTATTTATTCATCAATTGGTAGACATCTGGGTTGTTTCCATCTTTTGGTTATTGTGAATAATGCTGCTATAAACATGGGTACACAAATACCTATTCATATCCTTGCTTTTAATTCTTTTGAGTATATTCTTTTGAGTGTTTTGTCATGAAGATTTCCCCCTATGTTTTCTTCTAAGAGTTTTATAATTTTAGCACAGACCTTTAGGTCTTTGATCCATTTTGAGTTCATTTTCATATATGGTATAAAGTAAGGGTCCAACTTCATTCTTTTGCATGAGGATATCCAGTTTTCCCAGTACCACTTGTTGAAATGATTGCCCTTTCCCATTGAATGGTCTTGTTACCCTTGCCTAAAATAAATTGACCATATTTTGGGGCTCTCTGTCCTATTCCATTGGTCTATATGTCTGTATTTATGCCAGTATCACACTGTTTTGATTACTGTGCTTTGTGGTAAGATTTAAAATCAGGAGGAGTGTATTTCCTCCAAATTTTTTCTTCTTTTTCAAGATTGTTTGGCTTTCCAGGTTCCCTTGCAATTCATATGAATTTTAATATTAAAACATGCCATTGGGAACTTGATGGAGATTGCATTGAATCTGTAGTGTAGTCTGGGTAGTATTGTCATCTCAACAATATTAAGTCTTCCAATCCATGAACATTATGTATATTTCCATTTATTTATATTTTCTTTAATTTCTTTCAGCAGGGTTTTTTGGTAGTTTTCAGTGTTCAAGACTTTCATTTCTTTGTGGTTCTATTGTAAGTGGATTTTTTAAAAATTTCCTTTTTGGATTGTTCGTTACAAGTTCTCTCTAATCCTTTTTTATTATTTTCTTCATTTGTTTTATTTTCTTGAATTTGGACATTGCTATTCTCTATGCCACTTACTCAACTTATATCCTTTATATTCCTTGCAAGTAGTCTTTGTCTTTTTCTTCATTTTCATTCAGTCCTGTCAGTTTCTGTTTCATATCTTTCTATTGCTTTCCCATATCCTCTCTGAGATTTTTCATTTTTGCTTCATGGTACTCTTTCAGATATGTAGTTGCTTGTTTAAAAATTTTATTTACTTCATGTTGGAGTTTTAATATGCTTCATGGCATAAATTTTTTGGTATGCATTTTCTTGCCTAGAAGTTATGATTATTATTTTCTGTTCATTCTCACAGTGTCCCTGTAAAAATACTTCAGTGTAATTTTTCTTGTTCATAATAGAATATATTGAACTTCATGGACCAGTTAGTAGGGCAACTCTATAATGTGATAGAAGAAGAGAATCTTGGATAATTTCCACTTTTCTTAGTTCTAGAGCTCCTTCTCTTCTTGCTCAAATTATAGACAGTTTCTTTAATGTATAGTGACCTTTTGGGAAAGTTTCCCCATGATCTTTCTATTCTAGCTTGTTGCAATAGCATCCCTAATGTCAGGTTCCTCCTTACTTTTCTTTAGCAACTGGCTGCTGCCTCCATAGGATGCCACCACCTTCCAATATGCCTCCCTCCCTTTCCATTAGAAGCAGTCTTCTAAGACTTCCTTCTAGTACCTTCAACTTTGAAACTCCTTTCTTTTTTTTTTTTTTAAATAATATAGTCTTTTTTTTTTGGCTGTGCCACATGGCTTGTGGGATCTTAGTTCTCCAACCAGGGATCAAACCCACACCCCGTGTATTGGAAGCATGGAGTCTTAGCCACTGGACCACCAGGGAATTCTTTAAACTCCTTTTCTTTCAGTGCCAGTGCTCTCACTGCCAGGATTCAGACCTGCTCTCAGTAGTTCCTGTTCAACACGAGATCTCTCCTTCTTAGAGTAAAACTTCATTGAAATTTTCCAGATGCCACCCCCACAAAAGCCTCTCTGCATTTTTCACTTTTCTTCACAGCTCTCCCTGGTCTCTCCTCACCACTAGCAGATCCAGCACCAACTCTGCTGCTTTCTGGGCTTTATTTACACACCTTTGCTTAACTTGAGGTTTGTACTCTTCCCTATTCCTTTGTTTCAAGGGGTGTTTCTGGGTGTTTTTTCTCTCCTTGTTGCTTTCTACGATCATTAAGAGAATGTGTGGGGAGATGCAAAACTAGCCAGCACTATTCTATAGAAATCCTTACTTGGATAATATACCTCTCTCACTTGATTTATTAGCACTAGTTGATATCTTCTGAACCACCACCACTACCACCCCCAGAAAATAAACTGAGTGATAAATAATCAGCAAACTTAAATTTGCTATTCCTCTTCCCCTCCTAGTTTATCATCTCTATACTGGCAAGATTTATAATATTTACATTATACCTGTATTTGTTTTAGTCTTAGTCTTTCAGTTAAATAAATTCACTGCTCAAGACAATCCTTTTGCTGTAGCTTTTCCATTTATCTCTTCTTGGCTGAAGTTCATCCTTTAATAGTCTCTTCAAGAAGGGCTCATGCATTTATGGTCAATTCATCTACAACAAAGGAGGCAAGAATATACAATGGAGAAAAGACAGTCTAATCAATAAGTGGTGCTGGGAACACTGGACAGCCACATGTAAAACAATGAAAGTAGAACATTCCCTCACACCATACACAAAAATAAACTCAACGTGGTTTAAAGACCTAAATGTAAGACATGGTACCATAAAGCTCCTAGAAGAGAACATAAGCAAAACATTCTCTGACATAAATCGTAGCAATATTTTCTTTGGTCAGTCTCCCAAGGCAAAAGAAATAAAAGCAAAATAAACAAATGGGACCTAATCAAACTTAAAAGCTCTTCACAGCAAAGGAAAACGTCAACAAAACAAAAAGGCAACCTATGGAATGGGAGAAAATATGTGCAAATGATGCAACTGACAAGGGGTTAATATCCAAAGTATACAAACAGCTCATACAACTCAATATAAAAAAAATCCAATCAAAAACTGGGCAGGAGACCTAAGTAGACATTTTTCCAAAGAGGACATACAGATGGCCAACAGGCACATAAAAAGATGCTTGACATTGGTAATTATTAGATAAATGCAAATTAAAACCACAGTGAGATATCACCTCACACTGGTCAGAGTGGCTGATATCAAAAAGTCTACAAATAACAAATGTTAGAGAGGATGTGGAGAAAAGGGAACCCAGGTACACTGTTAGTAGGAAAGTAAATTGGTGCAGCCACTGTGGAAAACAGTCTGGAGGTTCCTTTAAAAACTAAAAATAGAGCTACCATATGATCAGCAAGTCCACTCCTCAATATATATCTGGAAAAAATGAAAACACTAATTCAAAAAGATGCGGGCAACCCAATGTTCATAGCAGCACTATTTATAATAGACAAGACATGGAAGCAACCCAAGTGCCCATCAACAGAAGATTGGCTTAAGAAGATGTAGTATATATATTTATATATACAATGAATATTACTCAGCTATAAACAAGAATGAAATATTGCCATTTGTAGCATTGTGTATAGAATATTATGCTTAGTGAAATAAGTATATGTGGAATCTAAAAAATAATACAAATGAAGGAGACCTTCAAGATGGTGGAGGAGTAAGACATGGAGATCACCTTCCTCCCCACATATACATCAGAAATACATCTACTTGTGGAATAGCTCCTATAGAACACATACTGAACGCTGGCAGAAGACCTCAGACTTCCCAAAAAGCAAGAAACTCCCCATGTACCTGGGTAGGGCAAAAGAAAAAAGAAAAAACAGAGACAAAAGAATAGGGATGGGACCTGCACTTCTGGGAGGGAGCTGTGAAAGAGGAAAAGCTTCCACACAATAGGAAGCCCCATCACTGGCAGAGACGGGGGGTGGCAAGGGGGAAGCTTCGGAGCCACGGAGGAGAGCACAGCAACAAGGGTGCAGAAGGCAAAGCAGAGAGATTCCCGCACAGAGGATCCGTGCCGACCAGCACTCACCAGCCTGAGAGGCTTGTCTGCTCACCCGCTGGGAAGGGTGGGGGCTGGGAGGTGAGGCTCCAGCTTTGGAGGTCAGATCCCAGGGAGAAGACTGGGGTTGGCTGCGTGAACACAGCCTGAAGGGGGCTAGTGAACCCCAGCTAGCCAGGAAGGAGTCCGGGGAAAAGTCTGGAACTGCCTAAGAGGCAAGAGAACATTGTTTGGGGAGTATGAGGAGAGGGGATTCAGAGCACTGCCTAAATGAGCTCCAGAGACAGGAGTGAGCCATGGCTATCAGCACAGACACCAGAGACAGGCATGAAACGCTAAGGCTGCTGCTGCAGCCACCAAGAAGCCAGTGTACAAGCACAGGTCACTACCCACACATCCCCTCCTGAGAGCCTGTGCAGCCCACCACTGCCAGGGTCCCGTGATCCAGGACATCCTCCCCGGGAGAACACACGGCGCACCTCAGGCTGTTGCAACGTCATGCTGGCCTCTGCCGTCACAGGCTCACCATGCATTCTGTAACGCTTCCTCCCCGCGGCCTCGGTGACCCAGAGCCCCCTAACCAGCTGCTACTTTAACCCTGTCCTGTCTGAGTGAAGAAGAGACACCCTCAGGCGACCTACATGCACAGGTGGGGTCAAATCCAAAGCTGAACCCCAGGAACTGTGTGAACAAAGAAGAGAAAGTGAAATTTCTCCCAGCAGCCTCAGGAGCAGTGGATTAAATCTGCACAATCAACTTGATGTACCCTGCATCTCTGGAATACCTGAATAGACAATGAATCATCCCAAAATTGAGGCAGTGGACTTCGGGAGCAACTGTAGACTTAGGGTTTGCTTTCTGCATCTAATTTGTTTCTGGTTTTAGGTTTATTTAGTTTAATATTTACAGTTTATTATCATTGGTAGATTTGTTTATTGATTTGGTTGCTCTCCTTTTTTATTTTTTTATACATAGATATATATTTTTTTCCTTATCCTCTTTTTGTGAGTGTGTATGGGTATGCTTCTTTGTGTGATTTTGTCTGTATAGCTTTTCTTTTACCATTTGTCCTAGTGTTCTGTCTGTCGTTTCTTTTGTTTTGTATATTTTTAGCACTTGTTATCATTGCTGGATATGTTTTTTGGTTTGGTTGCTCTCTTCTTTCTTTCTTTTATTATGTATAAATTTTTTAATTTTTAATAATTTTTCAAATTTTTTATTTTAATAACTTTTTTCTTTCTTTCTTTCTCTCTCTCTTTCTTTCTTTCTTTCTCTCTCTCTTTCTTTCTTTCTTTCTCTTTCTATCTTCTTTCTTTCTTCCTTCCTCCCTCCCTCCCTCCCTTCCTTCCTTCCTTCCTTCCTCCCTTTCTCTTTTTTCCTCCATTTTCTTCTGAGCCATGTGGCTGACAGGGTCTTGGTGCTCTGGCCAGGTGTCAGGCCTGTGCCTCTGAGGTGGGAGAGCCGAGTTCAGGACATTGGTCCACCAGAGACCTCCCAGCTCCATGTAATATCAAATGGCAAAAGCTCTCCCAGAGATCTCCATCTCAATGCTAACACCCAGCTCCCCTCAATGACCAGCACGCTACAGTGCTGGACACTCTGTGCCAAACTACTAGCAAGAGAGGAACACAACCACACCCATTAGCAGAGAGACTGCCTAAAATCATAATAAGGTCACAGACACCCCAAAACACACCACTGGACGTGGCCCGACCCACCAGAAAAACAAGATCCAGCCTCATCCACCAGAACACAGGCACCAGTCCGCTCCACCAGGAAGCCTACACAACCCACTGAACCAACCTTACCCACTGGGGGCAGACAAGAAAAACAACCGGAACTACGACCTGAAGCCTGCGAAACGGAGACCCCAAACACAGTAAGTTAAGCAAAATGAGAAGACAGAGAAACACACAGCAGATGAAGGAGCAAGGTAAAAACCCACCAGACAAAACACATGAAGAGGAAATAGGCAGTCTACCTGAAAAAGAATTCAGAATAATGATAGTAAAGATGATCCAAAATCTTGGAAATAGAATGGAGAAAATACAAGAAACGTTTAACAAGGACCTAGAAGAACTAAAGAGGAACCAAGCAATGATGAAAAACACAATAAATGAAATTTCAGATTCTCTAGAAGGAATCAATAACAGAATAACTGAGGCAGTAGAACAGATAAGTGACCTGGATGATAAAATAGTGGAAATAACCACTGCAGAGCAGAATAAAGGAAAAAGAATGAAAAGAATTGACGACAGTCGCAGAGACCTCTGGGACAACATTAAATGCACCAACATTCGAATTATAGGGGTCCCAGAAGAAGAAGAGAAAAAGAAAAGGACTGAGAATATATTTGAATAGATTATAGTTGAAAACTTCCCTAGTATGGGAAAGGAAATAGTTAATCAAGTCCAGGAAACACAGAGAGTCCCATACAGGATAAATCCAAGGAGAAACACGCCAAGACACATATTAATCAAACTATCAAAAATTAAATACAAAGAAAAAATATTAAAAGCAGCAAGGGAAAAACAGTGAATAACATACAAGGGAATCCCCATAAGGTTAACAGCTGATCTTTCAGCAGAAACCCTGCAAGCCAGAAGGGAGTGGCAGGACATATTTAAAGTGATGAAAGGGGAAAACCTACAACCAAGATTACTCTACCCAGCAAGGATCTTATTCAGATTTGATGGAGAAATTAAAACCTTTACAGAGAAGCAAAAGCTAAGAGAATTCAGCACCACCAAACCAGCTTTACAACAAATGCTAAAGGAACTTCTCTAGTCAGGAAACACAAGAGAAGGAAAAAACCTACCATAACTAACCCAAAACAATTAAGAAAATGGTAATAAGAACATACATATTGATAACTACCTTAAATGTAAATGGATTAAATGCTACAACCAAAAGACACAGACTGGCTGAATGGATAAAAAAGAACACCCATATATATGCTGCCTACAAGAGACCTACTTCAGACCTAGGGACACATACAGACTGAAAGTGAGGATATGGAAAAAGATATATCATGCAAATGGAAATCAAAAGAAAGCTGGAGTAGCAATTCTCATATCAGACAAAATAGACTTTAAAATGAAGACTATTACAAGAGACAAAGAAGGACACTACATAATGATCAAGGGATCAATCCAAGAAGAAGACAAAGAAATTGTAAATGTTTATGCACCCAACATAGGGGCACCATAATATATAAGGCAAATGCTAACAGCTGTAAAAGGGGAAATCGACAGTAACACAATCATAGTAGGGGAACTTTAACACCCCACTTTCACCAATGGACAGATCATCCAAAATGAAAATAAATAAGGAAACACAAGCTTTAAATGATACATTAAACAAGATGGACTTAATTGATATTTTTAGGAGATTCCATCCAAAATGAACAGAATACACATTCTTCTCAAGTGCTCATGGAACATTCTCCAGGACAGATCATATCTTGGGTCACAAATGAAGCCTTGGTAAATTTAAGAAAATTGAAATTGTATCAAGTATCTTTTCTGACCAAAGTGCTATGAGGCTAGATATCAATTACAGGAAAAAACCTGCTACAAACATATGGAGGCTAAACAATACACTACTTAATAACCAAGAGATCACTGAAGAAATCAAAGAGGAAATCAAAAAATACCTATAAACAAATGACAATGAAAACATGACGACCCAAAACCTATGGGATGCAGCAAAAGCAGTTCTAAGAGGGAAGTTTATGGTAATACAATCCTACCTCAAGAAACAAGGAACATCTCAAATAAACAACTTAACCTTACACCTAAAGCAACTAGAGAAAGAAGAACAAAAAAACCCCAAAGTTAGCAGAAGGAAAGAAATCATAAAGATCAGATCAGAAATAAATGAAAAAGAAATGAAGGAAACAATAGCAAAGATCAATAAATCTAAAAGCTGGTTCTTTGAGAAGATAAACAAAATTAATAAACCATTAGCCAGACTCATTAAGAAAAAAAGGGAAAGGATTCAAATCAATAGAATTAGAAATGAAAAAGGAGAAGTAACAACTGACACTGCAGAAATACAAAGGATCATGAGAGATTACTACAAGCAACTCTATGCCAATAAATTGGACAACCTGGCAGAAATGGAGAAATTCTTAGAAAAGCACAACCTTCCGAGACTGAACCAGGAAGAAAGAGAAAATATAAACTGACCAATCACAAGCACTGAAAGTGAGACTCTGATTAAATATCTTTCAACAACAAAAGCCCAGTACCAGATGGCTTCACCAGCGAATTCCATCAAACATTTAGAGAAGAGTTAAAAACTATCCTTCTCAAACTCTTCCAAAATATAGCAGAGGGAGGAACACTCCCAAATACATTATACGAGGCTACCATCACTCTGATACCAAAACCAAAGATGTCACAAAAAAAGAAAACTACATCCAAATCACTGATGAACATAGATGCAAAAATCCTCAACAAAATACTAGCAAACAGAATCCAACAGCACATTAAAAGGATCATACACCATGATCAAGGGGGTTTACCCCAGGAATGCAAGGATTCTTCAATATACACAAATCAATCGATGTGATAAACCATATTAACAAATTGAAGGATAAAAACCATATGATCATCTGAATAGATGCAGAAAAGATTTCGACAAAATTCAACACCAATTTATGGTAAAAACCCTCCAGAAAGTAGGCAGAGATGGAACTTAGCTCAACATAATAAAGGCCATATATGACAAACCCACAGCTAACATCGTCCTCAGTGGTGAAAATCTGAAACCATTTCCACTAAGATCAGGAGCAAGACAAGGTTGCCCACTCTCACCACTATTATTCAACATAGTTTTGGAAGTCCTAGCCACAGCAATCAGAGAAGAAAAAGAAATAAATGGAATCCAAATTGGAAAAGAAGAAGTAAAGCCATCACTCTTTGCCGATAACATGATACTATACATAGAGAATCCTAAAGATGCTACCAGAAAACTACTAGAGCTAATCAATAAATTTGGTAAAGTAGCAGAATACAAAATTAATGCACAGAAATCTCTTGCATTCCTATATACTAATGATGAAAAATCTGAAGGAGAAATTAAGGAAACACTCCCATTTACCATTGCAACAAAAAGAATAGAATACCTAGGAATAAACCTACCTAAGGAGACAAAAGACCTGTATGCAGAAAACTATTAGACACTGATGAAAGAAATTAAAGATGATAAAAACAGATGGAGAGATATACCATGTCCTTGGATTGGAAGAATCAAAATTGTGAAAATGACTATACTACCCAAACAATCTACAGATTCAATGCAGTCCTTATGAAACTACTAAGGGCATTTTTCACAGAACTAGAACAAAAAATTTCATAATTTGTATGGAAACACAAAAGACACCGAATAGCCAAAGCAATCTTGAGAAAGAAAAACGCAGCTGGAGGAATCAGGCTCCCGGACTTCCGACTATACTACATTGGTACAGTAATCAAGACAGTATGGTACTGGCACAAACACAGAAATATAGATCAGTGGAACAGGATAGAGAGCCCAGAGATAAACCCACACACATGTGGCGAACTTATCTTTGATAAAGGAGGCAAGAATATACAATGGAGAAAAGACAGCCTCTTCAATAAGTGGTGCTTGGGAAAACTGGACAGCTACATGTAAAAGAATGTAATTAGAACACTCCCTAACACCTTACACAAAAATAAACTCAAAATGGATTACAGACCTAAATTTAAGGCCAGATGGTATAAAACTCTTAGAGGAAAACATAGGCAGAATGCTCTATGACATAAATCACAGCAAGATACTTTTTGACCCACCTCCTAGAGAAATGGAAATAAAAACAAAACAAAAACAAACAAATGGAACCTAATGAAACTTAAAAGCTTTTGCACAGCAAAAGAAACCATAAACAAGATGAAACAACAACCCTCCAAATAGGAGAAAGTATTTGCAAATGAAGCAACTGACAAAGAATTAATCTCCAAAATTTACAAGCAGCTCATGCATCTCAATATTAAAAAAACAAAGAACCCAATCAAAAATGGGCAGAAGACCTAAATAGACATTTCTACAAAGAAGATATACAGATTGCCAACAAACACATGAAAGGATGCTCAACATCACGAATCATTAGAGAAATGCAGTTGAAAACTACAATGAGGTATCTCCTCACACTGGTCAGAAAGGCTATCATCAAAAAATCTACAAACAAATGCTGGAGAGGGTGTGGAGAAAAGGGAACCCTCTTGCACTGTTGGTGGGAATGTAAATTGATACAGCCACTATGGAGAACAGTATGGAAGTTCCTACAAAAACTAAAAATAGAACTACCATACTACCTAGCAATCCCACTACTGGATATATACCCTGAGAAAACCATAATTCAAAAAGAGTCATGTACCACGGTGTTCACTGCAACTCTATTTACAATAGCCAGGACATGGAAGCAACCTAAGTGTCCATCAACAGATGAATGGACAAAGAAGATGTGGCACATATACACAATGGAATATTACTCAGCCATAAAAAGAAACGAAATTGAGTTATTTATAGTGAGGTGGATGGACCTAGAGCCTGTCATACAGAGTGAAGTAAGTCAGAAAGAGAAAAACAAATACTGTATGCTAACACATATATATGGAATCTATAAAAAAAAAAAGTGGTTCTGAAGAACCTAAGGGCAGGACAAGAATAAATATGCAGACGTAGAGAATGGACTTGAGGACATGGGGAGGGGGAAGGGTAAACCGGGATGAAGTGAGAGAGTGGCATGGACATATACACACTACCAAATGTAAAATCGATAGCTAGTGGCAAGCAGCCGCATAGCACAGGGAGATCAGCTCTGTTCTTTGTGACCACCTAGAGGGGCGGGATAGAGAGGGTGTGAGGGAGACGCAAGAGGGAGGAGATACGGGGATATACGTATATGTATAGCTGATTCACTTTGTTGTAAAGCAGAGACTAACAGCATTGTTAAGCAATTATACTCCAATAAAGATGTTAAAAAAAATAGAAAGAAAACAAAAGAAAAAAGATTTAGTATGAATTAAAAAAAATTAATACAAATGAATCTGTATATAAAACAGAAAGAGACTCACAGACATAGAAGACAAATTTATGGTTACCAAAGGGGAGAGGGAAAGAGGAAGGGGCAAATTAGGGGTATGGGATTAACAGATACAAACTAGATGTAAACTACTATATATAAAATAGATAAGCAGCAAGGATTTACTGTATAGCACAGGGGAATTATACCGAATATCTTATAATAACCTATAATGGAATATAATTTGCAAAAATTAATTTGAATCACTATGCTGTACACCTGAAACTAACACAACATCGTAAATCAACTATGCTTCAATAAGAAGATACCATTTCTCCTCTGAATTACCAGAGAAGCAACGCTTTCCCCCAGGAGAGTCCCAGTTGCCTCCTGACTCTCTGTGAGGCTCTCCAACATTAGCAAATGTGTCTGACTCAGGGTCTTTTCAAACTACTGCCTCTACACTGGAACTCAGAGTATGTGAACTTTTGAGTGTGCCCCTTTAATAAGAGTGTAGTCTCTTTCCTCCAGCCCTCCTGAACAGAGGACCCACTGGTTTTCAAAGCCAGACTTTCTGGGGGCTCATCTTCCTGGTTCAGGACCCTCTGGATGGGGAGCCCAATGTGAGGCTTCAACCCCTCGCCTTGCGGAGAACCTCTGCAATTGTGATATTCCTCCTGTTTTGGGGTTACTGGCCCAGGGGAGTGGGTCCTGACTATCCTGCATCTCTGCTCTTTCTACCCATCCTGCTGTGGTTCCTTCTCTACATGTTTAGGTGTGGTAAATCTTTTCTGCTAGTCTTCGGGTCATTCTCATAGGTAGTTGCTCTGTAAATTGTTGTAATTTTGGCGTGTCTGTGGGAACAAGTGAGTTCAGGGTCTTCCTACTCCACCGTCTTCGCCATCTCCAGCCCTGAACTATTTTATTTTTAAAGGAAACCTCACTTCTTGTTTTATCTGATACTCACAACAATTCATTTTCATCTGGGGAGGCTGAGGCTTAGAGAAAAGTAAATTGATCAAGGTCTCACACCTGGAAAGTGGCAGGGATGAGTGTGGAACTAAGTCTTCCTAAAGTATTACGTCACAACATTCTATCTCTGTTAGTTGTTCCCAACCCAGCTTACACAACTGACTCACTCATGGTGCTTTTCTGAAATACAGCTGCCTGGGTCCCACCCAGACTTTCAGCGTCAGAATTTCCAGAGTTGTAGTTTTGGGGTCTAAGGGGATTTGGGAGATGAGAAAGAAGAGTTCTCTGTGGGCTGCGTTAGTGGTTGAGATTTGAGCTGGCAATGGGTAGAATGTCTGTGGGCATTACCTAATGCTGACCTCCAGCGTGGCTTCAGTGTGTGCCTGTGGGGGATGCGTAAATGATTGCAAGAAGCTGTAACTGAGGGCCTGTGATAGGTGGCGCTGAGTTGCAGAATTCCCTGTGGGAAAGTCTGGTTCCTGTGGCTAGGATCTGGAGCCTTTGGTTTATTCTAAGAAGTCCTACAGCATGTAGTTTAGAATTCTTTTCTGGCTGCATTTTCACAACCAAGGTGGGATTCTCCAAGCTTGGGAAGATTTTAACAAAGTTGATTTAAAAACTGGACTAAGTCAGTGTTTCCCTCTCCAGTTTGGAGTTTTTTACTGCCTTGAGCTTAGATTAGCTCAGCTGAACTAATGAGAGGGGCTTCTTAAAAATAAATCTTGAAAAAATAAACAAGGTCAGTGATCTGTGATGAGACTTGGATGGCTGTACTGCAACCTGGGATTTTGCAATGTCAGCCCCATTTCCCATGCTAACAGGAAGCTAAGTAGATTTGGCCAAAGATAGGATGGATAGGGTTGCAGCCTTCTTTTTCCACTTTATTTCCTCAAGCCTTTAATCTCTAGTTTCATGAAATCAGGTGATTCATTCTTCTTTTTCCTCAGCCACAGTTTCTCTGTCTTAATGAATGGGTTGGGAAATCTTACTCTGACCCTTTCCTTCATTTAATGATAACTCATGTTTGTAAATCTCTTTAGCTTCTACAAAGTAAATACATTTTCTTTACCTTAGTTGATCCTCAAAATAATAAGAACAACAATAATAAAAATATTAATAACAAATAGCAATAACACAATAGTAATAACCATGAAATAGTAACAGCAATAACCAAGCTACTATTTATTGAATGCCTATTACCTAATTGAATGCCTAATGCCTAATATGTTACCACATATTATACTAGGAACTTTCATGCTTGTGAAATGTGCTGATCCTTTCAGGGAGATAAATATTTCACTCTGTAGACAGCAAACTGAGGTTCATAGTTTTAAAGTAACTTGCCCAAGGTCTTCTAGTTAGGAGTGGCTGAACTGGGATCTTAGCTCTTCTCTATGAGTCCAAGCACCTTTCCACTGTACAACAGTGATACTCTTGGGCCCAGAGAGTCAAGGACCTGCCCAAGGTCACATGCCGCATGGTTGAAGTGCATGGAGTCTGCATTTCAGCCATTGTCTCTTGACTTCCGTACTGTGCTCTTTAATTCTTCTAAGGCCTCAGACACCATATAGTATTTGAAGTTTCCCCATCCTAGAGATGTTCAGACTAATGCCTTTAGTAGAAATGAGTTAGTTAGTTCTTTTAACTTTAAAACATATTTGCATTTAATGATCCATTCACATTCACCTAGTCTGCAATATGGGGAAGGCACAGTGCATGTAGAAGCAGCTATGTTGGAGTTCAAGCACTTGAGGTTATCACTGTTGACCATCCCTGACTCTGTGACCTTTGGTAAGTTGCTCTACCTTTCTTCACCTCAGTTGTCTTACCTGTAATATAGGTACATAATAATATTTACCTCATAGAGTTGCTGAATGGATTATAAGGCTAAAGGTGTGAAAAAGGTTATGCAAACTGTGGCCTTATTAAGAGTTGGTAGTAATTTTGTGGCTATTATTGCTTGCAGTCATGGCTTTCTTTTGGAATCTGTGATTAACACTTGAGTTGTTATGAGATTTACAAAAGAACAACTCTTAATGGAGTTCCTCCAATATAGAATTAAAGAATTGTCCTGGGGTAAAAAGCCTTTCTCTTCCTACATATAGGCTGTATTTCCTATTGGTTTAGATAGGGCTATTGGAAAGGCCAGATTAAAGAATTTTGTGCACTGAGACTAAGCAGACCTAAGGAGAGGTTTCCCGAGAAGTTCTCAAGAGTTCTCTGTAATGTCAGAAGCAGGATTCTAAGCTCTGGACATGGGCCTGGGCCTCTGGAACAAATACTGTATTTGAAACTGAGGCCAAAAAGGTAAGCCTCTTAAAACTACAAATCTCATATACTCTTTTTTCTTTCTTACTCTAACTATCTCCCTTTTCCCTTTCTTTCTTTCTCTTCCTCTGTGTTCTCCTAATGCACTTACATAGTTGTTGTCAACAGGGTTGGAAACATTGCTGTACATACGATATACCAGGAGTTAGGCTTATCAACCAACTATGTGTTCACGATTCTCTAAGTAATAACATTTAAAAATATCCTGGGGCTTCCCTGGTGGTGCAGTGGTTAGGAATCTGCCTGCCAATGCAGGGGACACAGGTTTGAGCCCTGGCCTGGGAAGGTCCCACATGCCGCAGAGCAACTAAGCCCATGTGCCACAACTACTGAGCCTCCACTGTAGAGCCTGTGAGCCACAACTGCAGAGCCTGCATGCCACAGCTGCTGAGGCCTGTGTGCCTAGAGCCCATGCTCCGCAACAACAAGCCACCACAATGAGAAACCCGCGCACCGCAACGAAGAGTAACCCCCACTCACCGCAACTAGAGAAAGCCCGCACGCAGCAGCGAAGACCCAATGCAGCCAAAAATAAATAAATAAACAAATAAATAAATTTATTAAAAAAATAATAAATGCATCTGTTAAAAGAAAAAAATATCCTGTTTGGGGTTTTGTCCCTATTGCAATGTTTCCACTTGTTGTGTGACAACTCCATGACCTTCTCTGGGCTTCAGTTTCTTTCTCATCTGTTAAAATGAATAAATTGGACTGAATGCTCTGTAAGGTCATATGTAGCTCATGAACCATGATTCTTGTATGTTCCTCCACTGCATTTGTTAAGTCTTTGTATAGAAAAATGCACAGTTCAGCAGTGTACAGCTCAATGAATTATTACATTGACCACCTGTGTGGCCACTGCCTTGACCAACAAATAGGGTATAACCAGCCCCCTGTAAGCTCCCTGTGTTTTCCCTTTCAGGCACTAACATCTGTCTCCTTCAGAAGATAAACATCATAAATGAGTTTGCCTGTTTTTGAACTTGCTATACATAGAATCATACAGTGTATATTATTTTCTTTGCCTTCATTAGATTAACATTGATTATAAGATATTTCTATTTTTTTACATATGTTTAGTTTGTTTTCATTGCTGTATAATATTCTCTTATAAGAATATCTTCCATTGTAGTATTGATGAATATAAGGTTGATTTCAGTAATAGACTCTTTTAAAAGTAAAAATTAAATTTTATTGAAGTATAGTTGATTTACAGTGTTGTATTAGTTTCAGGTATACTTTTTCATATATATATTCTTTTTCAGATTCTTTTCAATTATAGGTTATTACAAGATATTGAATATAGTTCCCTGTACTATACAGTAGGTCCTTGTTGTTTATCTGTTTTGTATATAGTAGTGTGTATCTGTTAATCCCAAACTCCTAATTTATCCCTCCCCCAGCCCTTTCCCCACTGGTAACCATAAGTTTGTTTTCTATGTTTGTGAGTCTATTTCTGTTTTCTAAATAAGTTCATTTGTGTCATTTTAAAAATATTCCACATATAAGTGATATCATATGATATTTATCTTTCTCTGTCCCACTTACTTCACTTAGTATGATAATCTCTGGGTCCATCCATGTTGCTGCAAATAGTTTTACAGTTAAGTCCCCTACATAAGAACGTTCTGTTACAAGAACACATTCCTAAGTCCAACGAATTTAGCTTAGGTAGCCAACTAACACGATCGGCTATATAGTAATGTACTGTAATAGGTTTATAATACTTTTCACACAAATAATACATAAAAAACAAACACAAAAATAAAGAAAACATTTTTAATCTTACAGTACAGTACCTTGAAAAGTACAGTAGTACAGTACAACAGCTGGCATATAGGGGCTGGCATCGAGTGAACAGGCAAGAATTACTGACTGGAGGAGGGAGAGGAGGTGGGAGATGGTAGAGCTGAAGGATCATCAACAATAGGAGATGGAGGGCAAGCTGCAATTTCACTGATGCCTGACGTTGATGGCACGGGTTCTGGTTCCTTGCTGGATTCAGTTCTATCTACCCTCTTGAAAAAATGATCCAGTGATGTCTGGGTAGTAGCTCTTTTTTTCTCATCATAGATGACATGGTAGCACTGGATTGCATTCTGAACAGCTGCTGCAACCTTCGTGTACCGTTCTACTTTTGGGTCCTATGCCTCAAAAACTAACAGTGCCTCCTCAGATAAAGAAAATCCCCTTGCCATTTCCTGTGTCGTGACTCTCTTCAGTTCTTCAGTTACTTCTTCTTTCTCTTGTCTGTCTTCGTCCTTTCTCTGGGCCTCCAATTCTGTCAGGTCTTCATTAGTAAGCTCTGTGTTTGCATCTTTGAAAGTTCACAACTTGAAGGTTCATATGTAGGGGACTTACTGTATTTCATTCTTTTTTACAGCTTAAAATATTCCATTGTATATATGTCCATCTTCTTCATCCATTCATCTGTTGATGGACATTCAGTTTGCTTCCATGTCCTTGGTATTGTAAATAGTGCTGCTATGAACATTGGGGTGCAAGTATCTTTTTGAATTAGAGTTTTTGTCTTTTCTGGATATATGCTCAGGAGTACTCTTTATGCTCTTAATGGTATCTTTGATAGATACATGACATGGTGTCTTTGATAGAATTTTAATATAGTCAAATTTATTAATTATTTCCTTTCTAACGCTTTCTGTTCTATATTTGAAATCTTTACCTACTCTAAGATATGAAGTTTTTTTCTATTAGAATTTTCTATGTTTGTGTACATGATCATATTATCCATAAATTGTGGTAGTTTTGTTTCTTCCTTTCTAATCCTTCTTTTACTTTCCTAATTGTACTGCTAATACCTTCAGTATTATGATGAATAGAAGTAGTGGTAGCACATCCTTGTCTTATTTCTAATCTAAGAAGGAAAGCTGTCAACATTTCACCATTTAGTATGGTATTACATTTACTTTTTTAAAAACATTGAGATGTAATTCATGTACCACATAGTTCACCATCTCAAAGTGTACAATTCAGTGATTTTTAGTGTATTACAAGATTGTACAACCATCACAACTCTCTAATTACAGTATATTTTCATCACCCTAAAATGAAACCCCGTAACTGTTAGTATCCATACCCCATTTCTCCCTTCCTCTGGCCCTTGCCAACCACTGATCTACCTTATGGATTTGCCTTTTCTGGACATTTTATATAAGTGAAATCATACAATATATGGCCTTTTGTGACTGGCTTCTTTCACTTAGCATAATGCGTTAAAGGCTCATCCATGATGTAGCAAGGATCTGGATTTCTTTTTTCTTTTCTTTTTCTTTTTAAGAACCAAATAACATTCCATTGTATGGCTATACCATGTTTGATTTATCCATTCATCACCTGAGGTACATTTGAGTTTCTACTTTTTGACTCTTTTGAATAATGCTGCTGTGAATATTCACTTCCATGTTTTTGTGTAGACACAAGTTTTCATCAGATGCCTCTAGACTCATACTTCTAGTCACCATAAAACAAACCAAAACAAATCATTTGCTTGCAGCAGCAGTAGTTCCAGGGATCCTGATATTTGTGGCCTGGGGATATGGGACTAACAGGATGCTGAGTTTGCTTCATTTTCTTTATTTTATCTTCCCTCAGTCTCAAGCCCAGAGTATACCCTTAGTAAGAGTTTATAAAATTTGGTTGGCTTTCTGGACAGGCAGGAAGCTGGGACAAAGATCACTGTCACTACTCCTCTGGGTTTTTGTTTATTCTGTTTCTTTCTGGAATGGCCTTCCCCATCTCTCCCTGACCAACTCCTGCTTATCCTTCATGAGTTCTTTGAGGTAGTATCTTCTCCAGAAAGGTGATTTATTACTTACCTTTATCTCTAGCCTGAGCACGGATCATTGACCTGTTTTACAGATTGAGGATTTGAACTCAGAGAAAGAAAGGGACTTTCCCAGGTTCGTAAAGTGAGTTAACAGCAAGGATATACTGGATCCATCTTCCTCTGACTCCTAGTCCAGGATATATTTCTTTCTTTCTTTTTTATGGACAAGAATCATTGGTATTATCATCAGTTTGCTACAGTTTTCGGGGTTGTAAACTAAAATAATGAAAGACAGCAATATTATGGATGGATGAACTAGGCAAGATATATTTCTTTTAATTGCCTGACCTCAGTATTCTTAGCTGTAAAATGGAGATAACTCATGCTGTTCAGTTCCTGGAGTATTTTTGAGGAGCCAGTTAGACAGTGACTGTGAATGGGGTTTGTGAAGGGCTATACACATGTGAGGGAAGTGATTGTTACTTCCAGGAAGATATTTACTGAGTGCCAGATGCTTCTGCGATTGCATGGCTTCTCCAGTTCTCTCCTGCTTTCCTGCCTCAGGTACCCAGTTTTCTGCTGTGGCCCCCAGCCAGTAAGTACTCAGCCTAAATTGCACAGCACTCATAATAAGTCCTGGCAGCTAAGTTTCATTTTTCCCCACACTTCCCTCCTCTCCCACTTCAGCCAAGCTCTTCCTCTTATTATTCCTCAGGTCTGGTCTGTATTAAACTGTTATTTCAGTCAGTAGTTGCTTCCAGTCAGATCAGTCAGTAGGGGTCAGGGGATATCACAAAGGGTAAAAGACTTGATCAGGCAAACTGAGTATTACCACTATGCGCTCTATGACACAAGCCTCTTTCCTCAGGGAGTAGAGTAACCTAGTCTCTGAGGTCACTTCCTAATATTTTCTGAGGTGTTCCTGAACTAAGTAAGCTTGGTGTTGGGTCCTACTTGAGATTCAGAAGTATAATGATCATAATAAGAAGCCGTGATTGTAGGCCATGATTTTGGTCCTCAAGAAGACTACATTTTAGGTAAGGAGGTAAGTCTTAAAAACATCAAAGAATCATACAAATCAGGAAATGACTAAATGCATGGTGGTTTGGCAAACTCCATGTCTTGGGAATTCACAGAGAGAGGAGAGGTCAGGAAATCCTTCCAGGGAGAAGTGGCACTTGAACCAGTCTTTAAATGGTGGTTGAGAGTTTGACGGGGAGAATGAAAGGAACAACTTCTAAGCAAGGAGAAGGAAAAGTAAGCAAAAACTTGGAGGTGGGGATCTGGGAGGTATATGCAAAGGTTGTGGGGTGAAAAGTGACCTGTGGAAGCAAAGTCAACTTCAGCATTTCCCTATATGTTTGTTCATGCATTAAATGATTTCATTTCCCTGGGGCTATTTTCTATACACTTACTTCATCCTCTGAGCCACTCTCTTTCACGTCATTATTACCAAAGTTCCTTGTGCATTTTTTGTATTTGACATTTCATGCCCATGATTGTATATTACATAGTATATTAATAACATATAATGGAAATAAAATATGAAAATATAAAGCATATAAATATACAACAAAAATCTAAATAGAACATAAACATAATTTTTTTTTCCTAAAATCTTTTAAGTGACTAGATGAGAGGAAATTTAGGAACAGACAGCAATTCCAAAGCCCTGCAGCATGTCCCATGTATTCTAGCTATGAGTAAGACAGATGCACTTATGTCATAAATGACAGCTTAATTTGGGTCCTAATAAACCCTTAGCTTTCCCTTTCTCAAAGCAGCTGTTTCTGGAGTGGAAATGGCCACTTATATAAATAACTTAAACACTATCAACTGGTACGTAGACAAATAGTTCTCATTACGATATTGAGAAGATATCTCATGAAGATATTGATATCTCATTAAGATATTGAAGGTCTCATTAGGAATGAGACCTGGGTTCAAATCCCAGCTTTTACTAGCTGTATGAGCTTGGGCAAATTATTTAACTGCTTTTTAGTTTCCTTATCTGTAAAATGACTGTAGTAATAATGTATCCCATAGGATTGGAAAATAGTTGTGTATGGTATCTTATACATGGTAAGTTCTTATTTAATGTTATTTCTTCTTCTCATCATACCAAAGTATGTTTTCTTGACTCCACTTAAAATTTTTTTAAGGGAGCTAAAGTAGTAGAATGTAAAGGGCCTTGGCTGTGATACCAGACATTTTGAATTACAATTACTTAAATAATTGTAGGCAAGCCCATACTTCAATTTCCTAATCTCCAAGTAAAAATTGACCCTCAGGATTGTGTTGATTATATGAAATGATGTGTGTGAAGTACCTGTTAAAGACTGTGGGATGCTGTGTCAGGAAGAAATATAGCTACAGAGCTTTGAGTGTACTGATCTTTCTGTTTTCACAGACATTTAGAAAGTAGGAGCTGGAAGGGCACATAACATCATCTAGTCCAGGTAGGCCAAGAAGGTGGAGGAAGACCCTGAGCTCACCTTCTTTCATGAGCACACCAAAATTACAACAATTTACAGAGCAACCATCGATGAGAACAATCTGAAGACTCGCAGGAAAGATTTTCCACAACTGAAAAGATAAAGAAGGAAACACAATGAGACGGGTAGGAGGGACGGAGATGAGTGTAGTCAAGACACACACCCCTGGGTAGGCCACCCACGAACAGGAGAATAATCACAATTGCAGAGGTGTTCCCCAAGGAGCGAGGGGTCTGATTCCCACATCAGGCTCCCCAGTCCAGGAGTCTTGCACTAGATATATGATCCCCCAAAATATCTGGATTTGAAAGCCAATGGAGCTTTTGTATGGGAGGGATGGAGGGCTGTAGGTGACAGACTCTGCTCTTAAAGGGCATGCACAAAATCTCATAAGCTCCAAGTCTAGTGCAGGAGGGAGTAATTTTAAAGGAGCCTGGGTCAGACCCACTTGCTGATCTTGGAGAGCCTCCCAGAGAGGCAGAAGGCAACAGAGATACCCCCTGGGAACACAGACTCTGGTGGCAGCCATCTGGGGAGCTCATCATACCAGAAGGACACGGTGCTGGCAAGCACCATTTTGGAGTCCTCCCCCTAGCCTATTAGTGCCAGGAGTTTGCCCACAGTCAGTGTACCAGCACCAGGTCCATGACCCCCAAGGCCAAACAGAAAGCCAAATAGTAACCTGACCTCACCCATTTGTGTGCTGGCACCAGCCCTGGAGCCCACCTGGGTCTTGCAGCCAGCTGTGCCAAAACCCAGTCTGGCCCACCAGTGGGCTGACACCAGCTACAAGACCTCCAGAGCCCCCCAGCCAGCCACCCCAGGACCCAGCTCCACCCACCAGCAGGCAGACATGGTCCCTGGGACCACATGGCCATGAAGCCAGCCTCAATCGTACCTGGCCTTGCCCAGCAGCAGGTCGGAACAAGACCCAGAATCCCCTGGTCTGCAAGCCAGCCAGGCTAGGACAAGGCCCTGCCTTCTATGACTGACAGCCACTGAAGGAAGCAGGTCCTCACAGCCAGCTGGGCCAGAGTCCAGCCCCACACACCAGTGCATGCACAATAGTCAGCCTTGTCCTGAAAGTAGGACCCACAAAACCAACATTGGGGCACCCCTATAACATTTAGCTCTGGTGACCAGAGGGGAACCCCAGAGGACATCTCCTCCATAAGGTCAATTCTCCAAAACTGGGAAGTATAACACACCTATGTAATACATAGAAAAGAACACAGAGAATTAGGCAAAATGAATAGACAGAGGAATACATTACAAATGAAGAAACAAGATAAACCCCAGTAGAAAAACTAAGTGAAGTGGAGATAAGCAATCAATCCAATAAAGGGTTCAAGGTAAAGATCATAAAGATGCACAACAAACTTGGGAAAAGAATGGATGAACACAGTGAAAGTTTAACAAAGGCTTAGAAAATATGAAGAAGAACCAAAAGAGATGAAGAACACAGTAACTGAAATAAAAAATACACAAGAAGGAAGCAACAGCAGAATAGATGATACAGAGGAATGGATTGGTGAACTGGAAGACAGAAGAGTGGAAATCACTCAAGCTGAACAGAAAGGATAAAAAGAGTTTTAAAAAATACGAATAGTTTAAGAGACCTCTGGGAAAACATCAAGCATACTAACAGTCACATTATAGGGGTCTCAGGAAAAGAAAAGAGAGAAAAGGGGGCAGAGAACTTACATGAAGAAATAACAGCTGAAAACTTCCCTAACTTGGGGAAAGGAACAGACATCCAGGTCCAGGAAGCACAGAGAGTCCCAGACAAGATGAACCCAAAGAGGTTCACACCAAGACATATTGTAATTAAAATGGCCAAAATATTTAAATATAGAGAGTCTTAAAAACAGCAAGAGAAAAGCAACTAGCTATGTACAAGGGAACTCCCAAAGACTACCAGCTGAATTTCAGTAGAAACTTTGCAGGCTAGAAGGGAGTAGCACTATGTATTCAAAATGGTGAAATGAAAAAAACTACAACCAAGAATACTCTGCCTGGTAAGGCTTTCATTCCAATTTGAAGGAGAGATAAAGAGTTTTACAGAAGAGAAAAGCTAAAAGAGTTTAGCACCACTAAACCAGCTTTACAAGAAATGTTAAAGGGACTTCTCTAAGTGGAAAAAAAGACCACAAGTAGAAACATGAAAATTAAACAAGAAAAAAAAATCTCATTTGCAAAGGCAAACATACAGTAAAAATAATAGATCAACCCCTTATAGCTAGTAGGAAGATTAAAAGACAGAAGTATCAATAGTAAAATCAACTATATCCACAGTCAGTAAGAGGTTAAGGGACACATAAAACCAAAGGAGTAAAATATTATGTAAAAAAAATTAAAGTGGGCAGGGTAAAAATGCAGGCTTGTTGGAATGCATTTGAACTTAAGAGATCATCACCTTAAGATTATCACTATATATACATATATGTTGTTATATAAGAACCTCAATGTAACCACAATCCAAAATCTATAATAGATACACAGAAAAAAGAGAAAGGAATCCACACATAACACTAAACCACAGGGAAAGTGAGCAAAAGAAGAAGAGAGGAATAAAAAGTACTAAAAAAAATCCCAGAAAACAATGAATGAAATGTCAATAAGTACATACTTATCAATTTAAATGTAAATGGACTAAATGCTCCAGTGAAAAGACAGAGTGGCAGAATGGATTAAAAAAACAAGACTCATATATATGCTGCCTATAAGAGGCTGACTTCAGATCTAAAGACACAGCCTAAAGTGAGGTAATGGAAAAAAGTTATTGCATGCAAATGGAAACAAAAAACTCAGGGGTAGCAATACGTATAACGCCAAATTGTAACAAGAGACAAAGATGGACATTATATAATGATAAAAGAATCAATCTACACTACCAAATGTAAAATAGGTAGCTAGTGGGAAGCAGCCACATAGCACAGGGAGATCAGCTTGGTGCTTTGTGACCACCTAGAGGGGTGAGATAGGGAGGGTGGGAGGGAGACACAAGAGGGAGGAGATATGGGGATATATGTATACGTATAGCTGATTCACTTTGTTATAAAGCAGAAACTAATACACCATTGTAAAGCAGTTACACCCAATAAAGATGTTAAAAAGAATATATCAAAGGGTTACATTTCAGGAGACAAAGCTTGAGCTAGAATAAAGGAATGAGATTCAGAAAGAAATAATGAGCATAAAGCTTCATAAATGCATCAATAAATTTAAACTATTATTGACACATTAAACAAAAATATGTAATTTGAGAATAAAAATTAAGTGAAATATAAAAACAAAAAGAATCAATCTAACAAGAAGATATAACAATTCTAAGTATATATGCACCTGACATAGGAGCACCTAAATACATAAAGCAAATATTAACAAACATAAAGGGAGAAATTGACAGTAACACAGTAATAGTAAGGGACTTTAACACCCCACGTATCTCAATGGACAGATCATCTAGACAGAAAAAACAATGAAGAAACACTGGTCTTAAATGACACATTAGACCAGATAGATTTCCAGATATAAAATACATAAGTCCTGGGGATGTAATGTACAGCCTAGAGAATATAGTCAATAATATTGTAATAACTTTGTATGGTGACAGATGGTAACCAGACTCATTGTTGTGATCATTTTGTAATGTGTAAAAATATGGAATCACTTTATTGTAGGCCTGCAACTAATATTGTAAGTCAATTTACTTCAATAATAAAAAAATCATCTAGTCCATTCTTTCCATGGTTCAGATAAGAGAGATGAGCACCTGGGCTGTATGGTGTGGCAGAGGCAAAACTGGCCTGGATTCTAGATCTTCTTGTTTGTCCCCCATTTTGCTGCCTTTCATCAGGGTTGTGCTGGGTCCCTGGAGGCACAAGGACTTCAGAATATCTTTTGGCCAGTGTGCGAAGCTCCCACAGAGCAGGTTTTAAAACAGGATTGTGTAGGTCAGGTCAGAGCTGGTAAAAATGAAACCTTTATTCCTTGCTCTGGAGAGAATTTGCATGTCTTAGGCTGATTCCTTAGACTCCTTGCCAGGTTGAGTTTGGGGCCTGGTCATTTATTCCTTTCTTCATTCATTGTCTGAGCACCAGGTTTATGCCAGACCCGTGCTAGCAGCTGGGGATTCATGGCAAATTGGATGTGGTCCCTGCACGTGGTACTCAGTTTGGCTGGGAAGATAAACCCTTAAAACAGACAATGACTAGTATGGTGCTGCAGGAACAGAGGAGACGGTGAAGAACGGCCCAAACTAGAGATCGGGGAGGACCTCACAGAAGGGATGACCTTTAAGCTGAGACCTGACAAGGATAAATAGAAGGGTTTGTGTGGTGAGGTGGCAAGGGAAGGGAAAGAGAAAGGCAGGATTCACAGGCAAAGGGAGCAACTTGAGACAAAGTGAAGGGATGTGAAAGAGCCCATTATGCTTGGTGAACCATCACTGGTTCAGTGTAGTGGGTGTAGAGTGTATGAAGATTAAGTAGTGGGAGATGAAGGAGAGGATACAAGTCTGCAGAGCAGAGCTTCCCAATTTGTTTGTTAAATAGCTTATTTTTTAGAGCAGTTTTAGGTTCACAGTAAAATTAAGTGGAAAGTACACAGATTTCCTAAAAACCTCCTGCCCACACATCTGCACAACCTTCCCCACAACCAACATCCTGTACTCGGGTGGCACATCTGTTATAATTGATGAACCTACATCAATACATCGTATTCAATTTATGACCATATTTTACATTAGGGTTACAACATTTTACATAGGTTGTACATTCTGTGGGTTTGGACAAATGTATAATGACAGGTATCTACCATTATAGTATCACACAGAATAGGTTTTACTGCCCTACAGTTCCTCTGTACTCCACCAATTCATCCCTCCTTCCCCCCTAACCCATGGAAACCACTGATCTTAATATGTATTTTAGGTTTCTCATTGTCTTTTTATAGCTTGATAGCTCCTTTCTTTTTAGTGCTGAATAATGTTTCATTTTCTGGAAGTACCACAGTTTATTCATTCATTCACCTACTGAAGGACGTCTTGGTTGATTCCAAGTTTTGACAATTATTAATAAAGTTGCTATAAACATCCGTGTGCAAGTTTTTGTTTGTGAACATAGTTTTCAGCTCATTTGGGTAAATAACAAGGAGTGTGATTGCTGGATTGTATTGTAAAAGTATGTTTAATTTTGTAAGAAACTGCCAACTTGTCTTCCAAAGGGACTGAACCATTTTGCATTCCCATCAGCAGTGAATGAAAGATCTTATTGCTCCACATCCTTATCAGGTGTTGTCAGTTTTGGATGCTGACCATTCTAATAGGTGTGAAGTGGTATTTCACTGTTGTTATAATTTTCAGTTCCTTAATGACATATGATGTTGAGCATTTTTTCCAACTGTATATCTTCTTGGTAAGGTGTCTGTTCAGATCTTTTGCCCATTTTATTAATCAGGTTGTTTGTTTTCTTCTTGCTGGGTTTTAAGAGTTCTTTGTACATTTTGGATAATAGTCCTTTATAAGATAGAGTCTTCCCTTAGTATCCATGGGGGATTGGTTCCAGGACCCCACAGTTACCAAAATCCATGGACGTTCAAGTCCCTTATATAAAATGGCATAGCGTTTGCATATAACCTATACATATACTTTAAATCATCTCTAGATTACTTATAATAACGAATACAGTGTAAATACTATGTAAATAGTTGTAACTACAATGTAAATGCTATGTAAATAGTTTCCAGTGCAGCATTTCAAGTTTTGATTTTTTGGAACTTTCTGGATATTTTTCCAAATATGTTTGATCCACAGTTGGTTGAATCCATGGATAAAGAACCCATGGATATGGAGGGCCAACTGTGTATCTTTTGCAAATATTTTCTTCCTGTCTCTGGTTTTTCTTCACATTCTCTTGATTCTCAAACTTTTACATGCACATGTAAAAGTTACATGGATCATTTGGGATCTTATTAAAATTCAGATTCTGATTCAGTAGGTCTGGGGCGGAGCTTGGGATTCCACATTTCCAGCAGTCTCCCAAGTGATGCTGATGCTGCTTTGATAGCAAGGCTATAGATCACCCTGGCAGCTGTTTACATTGGAGGGGACCAGCATGCAGGTGACAGGTTATTGTTAGAATGATTCAGGCCACAGATAACAATGGCTGAAATAGGGTGGTGGCCGTGGTGATGGAGAAAAGTGGGTAAATTTGATCACTGTATAGACGATAAAATCATTAATAACTTGGTGAGTGGAATGCATTGGGAGAGAGAGGAGAAATAACATCATCATGAGCAGCAGCTGTCCAGAGGAGGTGGAATGACAGAATACAAAGGCCTTGGGGCTGGGAGTCTGAAGACCTCAGTCCTGGCCCCAGATCTGCTGCTAACTTGCTATGTAAACTGGGGCAGGCTACTTAATTTCTTGGGACCTCTGTTTCTTCTGTCAAATGGGCACCATAATCACTGCCCTGTTGTCACAGCTGTTTTGAGGTGCTAATGAACTACGGTACGTGAAAGTGCTTTGTCAAAACTAGAGCATGACACAAATGAAGGTGATTATTGTAATTATTATGAAATGTAAATCTAAAGTGCTATGGGGTATACTTGTTACTGACCCTTTTGAGTCAGGCCCCAACAAGGGTCCTCCTCCCCAGTGTCATTTGAGCCAACAGAATGAGACTGAGTTTGGTTTAGAAGCCAAGGAAAGCTTTATTCTTTGATCAAAGAACGGAGAGGTGTGAGCCTGTGCTCTAGAGCCCAGCTTCAGCTGAAAGGCGGTGGGCGGGGCTGCTTTAATAGGCTTCTGCTCAGCACGGAAGGGGGAGGAGTTCTTGTGGGCGGGCACTGCTGCGCTGCTCCGTCTCCAGATTGCAGAGCCAGGCGCAGCGTCTTGGTTCGCGGCCCATCGCTGCCATCTTGAATGCGGTGTCCTGCCTGAGCTTCTGCCCATGGCCCTGCGGAGCTGCAGTGTCGGGACCAGCCGTTTCCCACTAGGAGCTCTGGTCTGAAGGGCTTGGTGCAGGGCTTCTGCACACGGTACCCAATGAGCAAGTGAAGCGAGACTAAGCAGCACAAAGGAAAAAAAAGGTTAGACTTTATTACCAGATTCTATGTTTATTTCCTGGGAACTGTTAATGAGCTTTGCCGGTGACATACTGATAATTTCTTTGGCCTGTAGGAATATTCAGTCTGGTAGTGAGGCTCAGCCATAACAACCTGGAAGGGCAATAGAACAAGTGTTACAGAATAAGTGGTTCATGTAAATGCAGTCCAGCTCTTCCTGGGCACTGGGGCCTTAACTGTGGATTTGGGAGCCTTATTTTAGCCCGTGGGCTTTAGCCCATACTTTTAATATGAACTCCAAAGATAGGCCCAGACAAGCCTGACATTGAGCCCCTGTCTGACCCCAGCCCAGATACTGCTCATTGAATTCTTTTAGAGGTGAATTTGGGGCTTCCATTCTTTAATGCTGAGCCTTGCTGGTGTATGGTCCTGGGCATTTCTAGGAGGGAAAATGTCTAGCTTGTCATGGAGCCAAGGATTTTGTGACATGATTGTGATAGTGTGGAGAATGACTGCTCCTACAAGGAGAAACTCTGGAGGTTTTCTGGGGAGATTGGTAGTGGTGAAGACCAGAGACTCAAGGCTCCTGGCTTTTCCTCTCTCACTTGCCTTAAAGAGGGGATATTCTGGTCTTGCCTCATAGGCCTGCAATGTGTTTCTGGTTTGAGTATATGGCAAGTTGGATACTTTCAGGTCATGCTTGTCACTGATACTCAGGAATGGTCAAGCAAGTTATTAAAAATAAGTACTATAAAATGGGGATATTAATATGTTTTGCAGCATTTCATGAGTATTCAGTGAAATAACGCATTCAGAATTCTTAGTGCATGCCTGGCACATACTAATAGCTTCATAAATGATAGCTTTTGCAGTTACCCTCTGAAACCAGTACCCCTAGGTGATATGTAGGGAGTTCTCTGCGAGTTTAGACCACACGGTCCTGTCCTCTACCTCTTCCCTAGGACATTGAAGGAAGAAGAACCTTGGCTGAAGGAAGGGGGAGGGTTTCTGCAGATGTTTGAAATCTTGGCTCTGTAGGTCCCCATCTAGGAAGAAAGATTATCAGGCTGAGGCTTGGAAGGTATTTAAGCCTGTTTCAGCTGGGTTGCATTTGCTGGTGCTTGCTGAGGTCTAGCTAATAGCAAGAACCTGAAACTCTTTTTAGTTGGAAGAGGGTTATATTAGTTTGCTAGAGCTGCTGCAACATATTACCACAAACCAGGAGCTTAAACAACAGAAATTTATTGTTTCTGTTCTGGAGGCTAGAAGCCCAAGATCAAGGTGTTTGTAAGGTTGGTTCCTTCTGAGAGCTGTGAGGAAAAATCTATTTCATGCCTCTCCCCTAGCTTCTAGTGACTTTCTGGCAATCTTTGGTGTTTCTTGGCTTGAAGAAACATCTCTCTGATCTCTGCCTTTATCTTAAGATGTTCTCTTGTGTGCATCTGTCTCCAAATTTTTTTTCTAATAAGGACACCAGAATTATTGGATTAGGGGCCCACCCTACTCCAGTGTGACCTAATTATAACTTAACTAATTATACCTGCAAAGGCCCTATTTCCAAATAAGATCACATTGTGAGGTACTGGGAGTTAGGGCATAGGAATCTGGGGGAACACAATTCCTCCCCTAACAAGGGTACTTCAGCAATACAACTCCTTAAATATTGACGTTTTTCCTGTCAGGTCATCAGGACCTTAGTGAACATCTACTGTATGCAAGACTCTTGATGTGAGAGGGATGACTACAAGTATTTGGACTTAATGATTCTTTAGGGTCCTAGCCTAGAGAGGCAGCATAGCATAGTGGTTTAGAGCTCAGGCTCTGGGCCACACTGCCTGGGTTTGGGTCTGGCTACTGCCAATTACTAATCATGTGATTATGGACAAGTCACTTAATCTCTGTGCTTCAGTTTCTTTATCTGCAAAATAAGGATGATAGTATCCAATTGGTAGGGTTGCTGTGAGGCTAAAGCAAGTTAATACATGTGAAGAACTTGAATCACTGTCTACTGAACACCTGATATGATATTAACGATTCATATTATTAAAACACGTTCCAAATCTAAAATGCTGTAATTTAGAGAACCTTACAATGGCCCATAATCAAGGACCAAAATGGTGGGATGCAGCTTATAGAAGCTCATAGAATGTAAGATGTCCGGGGTGGAAAGGTCTTTATAGACCATCTATTTGAGTCTTCTTGTTTTGCAGATGAGGAAACCAGGGTTCAGAGAAAGGAAGTGACTTGACCTACCACTAATGAGTCAGGATCAACTGACTCATTAGTGGTAGAACCAAGACTATTAACTCTGATGAAAGTTCTTTCTGCCCCTCCCTTACTTTAGATCAGTGAAAAGCCTTTAATCATGGCTTAATTTACTACTCCTCTACGCCGACCTAGATCCAACACTGGGCTCTGTAAATACACATGTGAATTTTTATCACAGTTCTTGGCCTCTAAAGGAGTTAAGAGCTCAACAAATAGCTAAATAAGCCTAAAAATATAATAATGTCCTGGATTTATCTACTTTTCCCTGTTTCTCTTGCAGAAAAAAAAAAAGGCAGGAGAAGGAACAGCCAGAGATTTCTCTTCCTTCAGATTTTGAGTACATGATTCACATTGGTTTTGATGCTGTCACAGGCGAGTTTACAGTAAGTCCTAGGTCACAGAAAGACCTTTGGTCTTTTCAGAGTTCTGGCTATGCACTGTTAGATTTAATTCTTTCCAGACTGCCTGATGCCTCTGTCTTTGCCCAAGACCCTCATTACTATCTTCTTATATTCTTGAGAGGGACACGTTCCTCCCCTGCAGAACTGTACTAGAGCAGCTTTTGAATCTCCATTCCTTAAATAGACCTTGGTTAAGTGGCCCCTTGGTGTCAGGCTCTGTGCTGGGCACTGATGATCCAGAGACAAATCAGACATGATTCCTGCTCTAAAGGAGGAATAGCCTGGTGAAGGGGCAAATACCTCAAGAAATGACAGATACAGTAAGATATGTGTTATAAGAGAGACCAGTGTGGAACTCTGAGGGCAGAGAGAGAAAGGAATGACTAAACCCATCTTTAGCTGCTATCAGTTATCAGAGTTAGTTCTGAATTTCCTTCACGGTCCTGTGTGACTGTGCCTTGCTGACAGCCTTGCATGTCTCTCTTATTGGGGATGCTAGAGCAGTGGGCCCACTTGCTTCAGACATCAAATATCACTAAGTTGGAGCAGAAGAAAAATCCGCAGGCTGTTCTGGGTGTATTGGAATTTTATAACTTGAAGAAGACCTCCAGTAACCAGACGTACATGAGCTTTACAGGTATGGGGATTGTGTCCAGGGCAGTCTAGGAGAAAAAGAGTGTTCCTCTCGGTGGAAGAGCTCCACATGAAGGGGTGAAGGAAGAAAGTGTTGGAAAGAGTGGAGATGGCACTTTCACTGAGATGGAATTTTGGAATTTGAGAGCCAAGATGATGGGTTTTTGCATCAAATGGAGTCTTTACTCTGAAACTGCAGGTATTTTATTTCATTTTATTTTATTTTATTATTTTTTTGGGGGGCCGTGCTGTGCAGCTTGTGAGATCTTAGTTCCCCAACCAGGGATCGAACCTGGGCCTTCAGCAGTGAAAGCACAGAGTCCTAACCACTGGACCGCCAAGGAATCCCCTGAAACTGCAGGTTTTTAAAAAGTAGTGTATTTTATATATTTAGAACGTAGACTTTGTGCTCGAAGATGTAGATTCTGACACTCAGTAGGTTCTAACAGTCACTTCATTTCTTCGAAGCTCAAAATGGGAATAATAATTCCTATCTCCAGAGTCTGTAGTGCAGATAAATGAGCTCACTGATGTAGAAGTTCTTTTCTTTTTTTTTTAATAAATGTATTTATTTATTTTTGGCTGTGTTGGGTCTTCGTTGCTGCTCGTGGGCTTTCTCTAATTGTGGCGAGCAGGGGCTACTCTTCTTTGCAGCATGGTGGCTTCTCTTGTTGCGGAGCACGGGCTCTAGGCACACGGGCTTCAGTAGTTGTGGCACGTGGGCTCAGTAGTTGTGGCTTGTAGGCTCTAGAGCACAGGCTCAGTAGTTCTGGCGCACGGGCTTTGCTGCTCCGCGGCATGTGCGATCTTCCCGGACCAGGGCTCGAACCTGTGTCCCCTGCACTGGCAGGTGGATTCTTAACCACTGCACCACCAGGGAAGTCCCAGTTCTTTATAGGTTGTAAAGCAGAACCCTGGAAATGTAGCCATCATTATAATCTTTGTTTTCAATATTAATGAATTATGGAATGTCATTTAATGTGTATCTTTTAAGTAGGCAAGCCCATTTTCTTCCTAAAGGAACTGATTTTTATGAAATGAAAAATAGGCCAGTAATAATAAATGTTCTTTAGGTATACTCTTTCTCTCTATATATATACGGGACTATGTTTTTCAGAATGTTTTTAATTGCAAAATTGGGATTAGAATCCAGGTCTCCTAATTCCTGGACCAGTACCTTTTCAGTTTACCACTTGCTTCTAGTAACTCTATTTGGAGCACCTCCTTCCATAGCAGAGATATTTTTCTTTTCTTAGGCAAGTCATAAGAAGGTCTACATTTTTGGAAACTTGCCTTTTATATAGCATCATAGAATGTTAGGGCAAGAAGTATCCTTAGTATATACCATTTCCAGTTTCCCCTTGTTTTGCAGATATTAGAGCCCAAAATGCCTTTCTAATGTGGCTAAATTAGTGATCTCTTAACCACTGGTCTTAACTCCGAGTTCAGTGCTTTTCCTGGTGTTCATGCTGTCTCTTTCAAAGGGGAGTATTGTTGGGGAAGGTGAGAACCAGGATGAACTAGCTAATTTTGAAGGATGCTTTCCCCAGCAGGTATCTGGCTTGCAGCAAAGGGCACAGATGGTGAGGATGGCAGACTGTATCTTTGCTCATGCTGCATAGTGGTGCCCTGGAGAGGGTCATGCATGATCCTAGCATATTTCCTTCCTGACATCTGGCCTGCTGGGTCTGTCTCACTTCTTTCATTGAAGGCCTGGATTATTCCAAGGAGTCATTGGGGTTGAGGGGTGCTGGGTAGGAAAGTTTTCTAGTCAGGAGATTAAGGCTTGTGTTTTATAAAGTTTGTAGTGTAGACATCAGATTAGAAGATGGCTTTGAAAGCCTCAGCGGCAAAGTCTTTGGAAGAGTCTGTTTTTATGTGTACGTGTGTAGATATGTACAAATGCCATTTATGTATATGGAAGCATAGCTCTGTGGGTTTGCCTGTGTTTGGAATTAAAGTCCATTTAACTATTTATGAGTAAATATGGGTATAGATGTACACATTCAGGTAATTGTGTGTATGTTCATCTGTGCATGCATAAATGAATAACATTGAGTGTATATGTATAGATATGTGCCCATACAGCTACTTCTGTGTGTATAAATTTGTGCAAACATGTATATGTGCATGTGTGTATGTGTGCATGTGTGTGCATGCACACATGTGAAGGATTTTTAATTTTCTAGAAATTGAAGACCAGGGCTAACTTTCCCCTCTTCTCATACTACTAATTATGATAGAACTACTTCAATTTATATATGATTACACATGAATTATCTCATTTGATTCTCATGATGGCCTTGAGAGATTGGTAGGGAAAGGATTATTATCCCGATTTTGCAGACTCAGACAAATTAATTAGGCTCTGGGAAAGTAAGTGACTTACTCAGAGCGACTCAACTGACATGTGATGGAAGGGTGTTTTCAACTTGGGCCCTTAAACAGTTTGCTGTCTATAATCCAAGCACAATCCTTCATGCCAATTTTTGTCACGTTTCCTATTTTTTTTTAGCACTTTATATTCTGTACCAATTAGTAGCTAATGTGATAAGCAAAACCTAAACTAGATAGACAACCCAAGGTTCTGGGTTTTAGCCCTACTTTGCCACTGATTTATGTAAACTTGTACCAGTTTCTTTTCTTCTGAACCTTAGTTTATTCATTTATAAAATGAAGGGATTGAAAGTACTTTCTGTTCTGTCATTCTGGGCTATGGAATGTGATTTTGATACATAGAAATTGTAAATCACGTTTAAAAAGAGCAGTGCTTACCTGTTTTTTATAGAGTGGTGATATATTTAATACCAGAATATCCAGTGCACAAGATGAAGGCATAGTGTTGTACTTTGTTCTGTCTAAGGTGATGTACTTTTGGACAAGAAAAAATGTGAATCAATCCTGAATTGATTTCTCCAAGGTACAGATGGATGTTCAAGGTTTATTTTAAGAACATATTATCACAGTTTATGTATTCATGATTTGATTTGTCATAGGACCAAAAAGCTGTACCTGGTAATTTGTTATCTGATGGAATTGGGATCTTGGACATTCTTTGGGCTTGGTTCTTGGTGAGAAATAGGTTGAATTTGGTAGACTTTTGTCCTCCTTAATTCCATTGGTAATGAACTGGTGAAGTCAGTTTCTTCTTAGACCTTTAGGAATTAAAGAATAAAAACAAACAATACTTGGTCTTTAAACTTATGTTTTTGCTATGATCTCCATTGGATCTATGTTTCATATTTCATCAAATCTAAGCTATCATTCATTGTAAGATGCACCATTATTTTATATGCCATTAAAGAAAAATAGTTGCCAGTTGAATCATGGAATGCCTTTGATTGTAGGACACATCTCTGTTTCAGACGTTTTAATGTGAAAAAATATACATCTAAGAATCAATGAACTATGGTAATTATCTGCTTGCAGGAAGTTGAATCTATTCTTAGAAAATGAGACGCTGCCTTTGATTAGACTTGAGATGATTAAAGCATCTCTTTTCCTAAGGCGTAGTCTTTCTCTCCCTGTGGGGGATAGACATGGATGTAGAAGGGTCTCTCTAAAAACTGTTCATCATTTGTTATGGGTGGCTCAGCACAGTGCCAGCCATGAATTCTTTCTCTTTCACTTAGAATGCAGGAGATCTCTTTGGCCATTGAGGCCTGATGATGATATAGTTGATGATATGGATACAGTTCTAGCATAGTGTTTAGAAGTGCACCAGGATTCAGCTCTTGATTCCTACCAATCTATGTGTTAAATAATTACTGGGCAAATTACTTAACTTCCCTGAACCTCAGTTTCCAAATCTATAAAAGTAGACATAATAATAGTACTAAGAGCTGTAGTGAGGATTAGAGGAGGTAATGTGTATAACATGTTTAGCATGCTGTTGGGCCTATAGTACCAATAACACTATGATTATTATTCTCTGGGCCTAGCAAGTGCTTGACTGAATAGGCTTCCTTAGCTCTCAAGAAAGGATTAACTGTAATTGTTTACTGACTAAATCCAGTGTCTTTTTTCCTTTGGAGGTAAATTAGCTGAGGATTATAGTCCTTCTAACACTTTGGTAAGCCTTTATTTCCTCTATTCTGATATGGGCAGGTAAGATTTTTAGGGATCAAGTCAGTGTGGTAGATGCAGAGTCTGAGCTGGGGGGTACTCATCTTGGTCACTCTCCTACCGTGGGCCTCAGAGTAAAGGACTTGGACTTAATAAACAGTAAGCATCCCTTCCAGCTTTAGTTTATTAATGTTGTAGAAATCCTAACCTTGGAACCAGAACTGGCTGCTAGACTCAGTTTTTCATTTGTAGATTTGAACATTAGCAAAGCCAATTTGCCTTTCTGACCTTCAGTGTTTTCATCAATAAAGTGAGTGTAATACACTTTGCCTTTCCTGACATGTCTTCAAATAACTGAATTTAGAAGAGAATTCCTTCTTTTGGGTTAGTTGGGTCTACAAAACTAGGATTAGGACTACTTGTTGAAGGGAGCAGATTCTATTAATTTAAAGTCATTCATTCCGATGTTGTAGTGAATGTCCTGTCACTTGAAGGGATATTATAGGAACCATTGATGAATTGGGTAGAAAGTAAAATTAAAGGACCTCAAGGATCCCTCTGTCTCTCTCAACTTACAAATTCTGTTTTTCAGAGCAGATAAGACGACATGTGGATGTATTTGAAAGGGTCTTATAAGCTGTGATATAACTGAGAGAATACTGCTATTCGTTTTTATTTTATATTGGAGTATAGTTGATTAACAGTGTTGTGTTAGTTTCAGGTGTACAGCAAAGCGATTTAGTTATATATATATATGCACACATACATGTATCTATTCTTTTTTGAATTCTTTTCCCATTTAGGTTGTTACATAATATTGAGCAGAGTTCCCTGTGCTATACAATAGGTCCTTGTTGGTTATCTATTTTAAATACAGCAATGTGTACATGTCAATGGCAAACTCCCTAACTATCACTCCCCCCCCCCCATAACCATAAGATCATTCTCTAAGTCTGTGAGTCTGTTTCTGTTTTGTAAATAAGTTCATTTGTATCATTTCTTTTCAGATTCCGCATGTAAGTGATATCATACAATATTTCTCTTTCTCTGTCTTACATACTTCACTCAGTATGACAATCTGTAGAAGAGATGTTCAATATCACTAATTATTAGAGAAATGCAGATTAAAACTACAATGACATATCACCTCACACCAGTCAAAATGGCTATCATCAAAAAATCCACAAACAATAAATGCTAGAGAGGGTGTAGAGAGAAGGGAACCCTCTTGCACTGTTGCTAGGAATGTAAATTGGTACAGCCACTATGGAGAACAGTATGGAGGTTCCTTAAAAAACCAAAAATAGAGCTACCATATGATCCTGCAATCCCACTGCTGGGCATGTATCTGGAGGAAAACATGGTCCGAAAGGATACATGCACCCCCGTGTTCATTGCAGCACTGTTTACAATAGCCAAGACATGGAAGCAATCTAAATGTCCATCGACAGAGGACAAAGAAGATGTGGTAATATACATAATGGAATATTACTCAGCCATTAAAAAGAATACTGCTATTCTTTATACCTGATATTGTCTCTTGTACGAAGGTGGTAATTATATCAATTTACTAAATCATATTGACTTACTAAACATTTGAAAAGTCCCTACACTTTGCCAGGTCCTGTGTGGAGAAGTGGCAATATTGGGATGAATCAGGCATTGTCCCAACTCCTAAGAATCTCCCAATATTGTGAACAACATGAAGGCACAAACAGTTACAGTGCAGCATGCTGAAACTTCATGAGGCCAGGAGCTATGTCTGACTTGTTAATTGCCAGATCCATGCATCTGGCAAGGAACAATTTACTGAATGAAAGGTTGGATGTATAAAGAAGGCTTCTTGATGGTAGAGTCTGAGCTGAATGAGTTAGTTATTTAGGTCGAGAATTAAAGAGAGATGAGAGTATTGCAGACAGAGAGAATAATTAGCATGTGCTAAGGCAACAAGGTTCATGAGGTAGGCTTACTCAGAGAACTGCAAGCGGTTTGTTATGATTGGAATGTGAAGTGTGAAGGGACTAGAGCTGGGTGATGAGGAGGAGGGTAGACAGGTCTGATCATATAGGAGTTATAACTTTAAGGTAATGAGAAGCTATTGAAAAATTATAAGGGGGGGTCGTACGTTCTAATACAATACTGAGTAACCATCCAAATACTTTGAACCATGCTTCCAGAGTGGGGAAGTTTACTCTGAGTCATTTATACACTTATCAATTATAAAAAATATTCACATATCTAATGCCTTGTGGCATACCGGGTCCTTTTTTATTCACGATCTCTTTTAATGTTCAGTGGAATTTAGTGAGATGGTTTATTATCTTTGTTTTGTAGATGATAAAACTGAAATCAAGAAGGGTTAATAACAATAAGGTATCTGATCTGCAGTCTGTGTCACTTTCCCCTGATCCACTCTTTCATCAAATGGAAGAGATGTAATTAAAAGATGGGGAAGAATGTGCAAATGTTAAGATCTTGGGAGTTTCTCCCCATTGTTGAACTGTAAATTATTGAAGAAGGGGTCTGAACAAAGCTCAGCTTTGCTTTGTGGCTCAAATGTCTTTATGTTTTTATAGGAGGAGTAACAGCTATTATTTATTGAGTAGCTAACATGTGCCAGGCACTGTGTTAATAACTTTATGTATGTTAGAACAATTATGGTGAGGAGGAGGAGCCCTGGGGCTCATGCCATATGGCAGAGAGGATAACACCTGCTTGGTAAAAACCTGTACTGATTTAGTATCTACAATTAAAACTACTCAGGCTGTCAAGGACATTATCTCCCCCAGTTCAGAATACTGTCCCTGTGGCTTGGGCCTCTTTATTTCCTTGCTAGTTTTATGTGGGGCATGTGGTTTGTATTGTGGTAGCATGGCATTGTTTTCCATATTGGTTTCACACAAATCATTCCATTTTATTTGTAAAATAATTGGTTGGGATTGTTATCTCCATGACACAAATTAAGAAATTGGGACTCAGATACTTTACATGACTTGCTCTGTACCCTTGAATGAGTCAGTAGTAGAGACCAATACCAAATTCAGTTCTCCTAAGCATTTATTTATTCATGCATACCAAAAATATTTGTGTAGCACCTTCTTTGTGCCCAGGTGTTGGTGATACAAAATTGAATATGCTCTCTCTTAGTCTTTGAGAAAAAATTAACAACAGAATGGAGGGATAAAGGCTGCAAGAGAGGTACATGAATAATGTACAGTGAGGGTCATATTTGATGGAGTGACTTATTCTGTCTGGTATTACAAGGAAATTTGTATGGAATCGTTGGGTCCTCACTATTTGTTCATTTAACAAACATGATATTTAAGGTTCTTTCCACTCTAAACTTCTTTTATTTGTGGCTCATTGGTCTGAGACCCAGGTCTTTCAATAGCACTTTTGTGCCCAAATTCTCATTTATAAAATGAACAACTGCTATGTGATAGGCCCTTTGGGTGCTGAAGACTCAAGGACTGGTAAGGTCTTTGCTCTTTTACAATTTAGTGAGTATTCAGAACATGTAAATAAGGATTTATAATACAGTGTCAGGTCAACACAGGTAATGATACGAGCCAGAGAGAAGGGCAATGGTTTCTTGTGTGAGGTAGCATGAACAAAAGCCAAGTTAAAGATTCATCATGTCATACCAAAGAACTTGGACTTTGTGCTGAAGCTGAGGAAGTATTTTAGATGGGAGATTAATATAGTTGGATGAGCATTTTAGTCTAAACTACCATATTAGAAAGAATTTTGATCAGGGTAGGGTAGTAGAGTGAATTCATGTGTCTCTCTCTGGTTATGCTAAATTTCTTAATTTCAGAAAAGATACATAAAAAATGAACTCAAAACAGTGCTCCAAAACAAAAACAGGACATAAAGGGACCATTGTCAGAAGGTTCATGGAAGATAGGAAGCAGGTAAAGTCAGACTGATTAGAGCGGAAGAAACCACAGCTTAATTATGTGGAGGAGAAAAATCCTAGAAGATAAGAGTAATTCCAGAGAATATGGACTGAGAGAATATATATAAGAAGCAGGAATTAATCCTGGGTTATATTCATGGATAAATTAATTAAAATTCTGCATTTGAAACAGCAGGGACAGTCTCCATTTTTTTTTTTTACTTTTTGGCCGTGCTGCGTGGCACGTGGGATTTTAGTTTCCCGACCAGGGATCGAACCTGCACCCCTTGCAGTGGACGCACAGAGTCTTAACCGGTGGACCACCAGGGAAGTCCCACAGTCTCCATTTTGCAGTGAGCAAAAGGTAGTAGAATTTTGATTCCAAACTTATACCAGATAATTTTTTTTCTTTTTTTCATTGAAGTATAATTGACTTACAATAGTATATTAGTTTCAGGTGTACAACATAGGGATTCAATAGTTTTACATGTTACAAAATGATCACCATGGTAACTACTTACCATGTGTCACCATAAAAAGTTATTAACAATATTGTTGACTATATTCCCTATGTTGTATATTATACCCTTGTGACTTACTTATTTTATAGCTGGAAATTTGTACCTCTTAATCTCACTCACACATTTTTTTCATCCCCCCGCTTCCTCTCTGGCAACCAACTGTTTGCTCTCTATCTATGTGGCTGTTTCTATTTTGTTATATATGTTTGTTTTGATTTTTAGATTTCACATATAAGTGAAATCATATGATATTTGTCTTTCTCTGTCTGAACTATTTCACTTGGCATAATACCTTTTAGGTCCATCAGTGTTGTGGCATTTGGCAAGATTTTGTTCTTTTTTTTTATGGCTGAGTAATATTCCTGGATGTGTGTGTGTGTATGTGTATGTGAGTGTCTTCTTTATCCATTGATCTATTGATGGACACTTAGGTAGCTTGTTATATCTTGGCTAGGGTAAAGAATGTTGCAATGAGCATAGAGGTGCATATATCTTTTCCAATTAGTGGTTTTGTTTTCTTTGGGAAAATACCCAGAAGTGGAATTGCTGGATCATATGGGAGTTCTATTTTTTGATATTTGGGGGAATATCCATATTGTTTTCCTAGTGGCTGCACTAGGACTGCAATTTACATTCCCACCAACAGTGCACAAGTTTTTTGTTTTCTCCACATCCTTGCCAACACTTGTTATTTCTTGTCTTTTTGATAAAAGCCATTCTGATAGGTGTGAGATGGTATCTCATTGTGGTTTTGATTTGCGTTTCCCTGATGATTAGTGACACTGAGCATCTTTTCATGTGTATGTTGGCCATCTGTATGTCTTCCTTGGAAAAATGTCTATTAAGGACCGCTGAATTTTTGTTTTTGTATGTTGAGTTGTATGAGTTCTTTATATATTTTAGTTATTAATCCCTTATCAGATATGTCATGGCAAAGAGATCTTCCCACTGAGTAAGCTGCCCTTTCCTTTTGTTGATAATTTCTTCTGTTGTGCAAAAGATTTTTAATTTGATATAATCAATTTTGTTTATTTTTTGCTTTGTTTCCTTGCCTGAGGAGACATATACAAAAAAAAAAAAAAAGAATATTGCTAAGACCAATGTTACAGAGTGTACTGCCTAAGTTTTCTTCTAGAAGTATTTTGGTCTCATATATTATGTTTAAGTATTTAATCCATTTTGAGTTTAATTCTATATATGGTGTGAGAAAATAATACAGTTTGATTCTTTTGCAGGTAGGTGTCCAGTTTTCTCAACACCATTTATTGAAGAGGCTGTCTTTTCCTTATTGTATACTTTTGCCTTTTTTTGTCATAGATTAATTGACCATATGAGTGTGGGTTTATTTCTAGGCTCTCTGTTCTGTTGCATTGATCTATGTGTCTGTTTTTGTCCCAGTACCATATTGTTTTGATTACTGTAGCTTTGTAGTATAGTTTGAAGTCAGGGATCATGATACCTCCAGCTTAGTACTTCTTTCTCAAGAATGCTTTGGATATTCAGGGTCTTTTGTGTTTCTGTACAAATTTTAGAATTATTTGTTCTAGGTCTGTGAATAATGCCATTGGTATTTTGACAATGATTGCTTTGAATCTGTAGATTTCCTTGGGTGGTAAGTTTATTTTAACAATATTGATTTTTCTGTTCACGAGCATGGTGTATCTTTCCCTTTGTCAGCGTCATCTTCAATATCTTTCATCAGTGTCTTACAGTTTTCCAAGTACAGGTATTTAACCTCCTTGGTTAGATTTTTTTTTAAATTTATTTATTATTTATTTATTATTTATTTTTGGCTGTGTTGGGTCTTCGTTTCTGTGTGAGGGCTTTCTCTAGTTGCGGCAAGCAGGGGCCACTCTTCATCGCGATGCATGGGCCTCTCACTATCGCGGCCTCTCTTGTTGCAGAGCACAGGCTCCAGACGCGCAGGCTCAGTAGTTGTGGCTCATGGGCCTAGTTGCTCCGCGGCATGTGGGATCTTCCCAGACCAGGGCTTGAACCTGTGTCCCCTGCGTTGGCAGGCAGATTCTCAACCACTGCGCCACCAGGGAAGCCCCTCCTTGGTTAGATTTATTCCTCGTTATTTTATTCTTTTTGATTCAATTGTAATTGGACTGTTTTCTTAATATCTCTGTCTGATTGTTCATTGTTACTGTACAGAAATGCAAGATTTCTGTATATTAATTTTATATTCAGCAACTTTTCTGAATTCATATGTTATTTCTAATAGATTTTTGTGGCATTTTTAGTTATATACAAGGGAACTCCCATAATACCATCAACTGAATTTCAGTAGAAATTTTGTAGGCCAGAAGGGAGTGCCATCATATATTCAAAGTGAATTCTAACAAACACTTAAAGAAGAGTTAACACAAATTCTTCTCAAACTATTGAAAAATAATTACAGAGGAAGGCCTGCTTCTGAACTCTTTCTATGACACCAGTATCACCCTGATATTAAACCAAATAAAGACCCCTTGAAAAAGAAAATTACAAGCCACTATCACTGATGAACATAGATGCAAAAATCCCCAACAAAATATCAGCAAACTAATTTCAACAACACATTAAAAGAATCGTACGTGATAATGAAGTGGGATTTAGCCCAGGGATGCAAGCATGGTTCAATATCCACCAATCACTCAGAGTGATACACCACATTAACAAACTGAAGAATAAAAATCATATGATTATCTCAATAGATGCAGAAAAACTTTATGACAAAATTCAACATCCATTTATAATAAAAATTCTCAACAAAGTGGCTACTGAGAGAACATACCTCAACATAATAAAGGCCATATATGACAAGCCCACAGCTAACATCATACTCGATGGTGAAATGCTAAAAGTACTTCCTGTAAGATCAGGAACAAGACAGGTATGTGCACTCTCACCACTTCAATTCAACATAGTATTGGAAGTCCTAGCCAATCTGACAAAATAAATAAAAGGAATCCAAATTGGGAAGGAACAAGTAAAACTGTCACTGTTTGCAGATGACAGGATACTATGTATAAAAAATCTTAATTAATTAATTAATTAATTAATTAATTAATTTGGCCATGTCGGGTCTTATTTGCGGCACAGGGGATCTTCATTATGACATGTGGGATCTTCATTGTGACATGTGGGATCTTTCATTGAAGCGTGGGCTTTTCTAGTTGTGGCACGCTAGCTTCCCTCTAGGTGTGGTGTGTGGGTTCCAGAGTGTGCGGGCTCAGTAGTTGCCGCGTGCAGGCTCTCTAGTTGTGGCATGCTGGCTCCAAAGCACGTGGGCTCAGTAGTTGTGGCGTGTGGGCTCTCTAGTTGTGGTGTGGGCTCCAGAGCACATAGGCTCAGTAGTTGCAGTGCACGGGCTCTCTAGTTGTGGTGAGCAGGCTCTAGAACACATGGGCTCAATAGCTGCGGCATGCGGGCTTAGTTGCCCTGTGGCATGTGGGATCTTAGTTCCCTGACCAGGGATCAAACATGTGTCCCCTGCATTGGAAGGCAGATTTTTAACCACTGGACCACCAGGGAAGTCCCAGTTTTCTTTATTTTTGTGTTTAGAATTTAGGCTGGTCAGATCCAGCGAAGAATCTTCTGATCTGCTGCTTTGAGAATAAAAGTTTCAGTAATATTTCAGGAGCACAGTAAGGTAAGAGGGTTAGGGATCTCAGCATTAGTATGCATATATTTACTTTATTACCCTGTTTTTCCTATGATACTCTTATATTTAACTGTACTTTACGTTCCCTAATCCAGAAATCCTGTGTTTTTCCTTCTCCAGAGAATAAACCTCCAATTTTCTGCTGAGGAAGGTGTAGGCAATCACTCAGTGTTATAGAGTAGGGAAAGAGTTTGGGGATCTAACTGCATTTAAGTAACTTTCATTGAATCTACCTTTAGTACCCCCCACTCCTGCTCCACTCCTCCAATTTCAGAAGCATATGGTGCTACCAATTCCTGAACCTTTTGAGGATTCTGAAGCATAGATGTATAAATTGGTCTTCAGTTTTGCCCACTGTCAGCATTGGATTCCTCCTTGAGTTATTTACTGCTCACCAATATGTCATCGCCTCCTTTGCTGATCTTGTCTCCTTTCCTGTTCTCCCCAAACTTCTAGGTTTAATGGCTTTAAAAGACCATGCCTATGTTCAATCTGCCATCTTTACCAGGCATCCCTGAAGAATACTCACCTTTAACTCCTTATATTTCTATATTATTTAAAATATAATGAAACATAACTGGTTTTAAATAAAATTAAAATTTTTACTTTATTTTTTAAATTAATTTTTATTAGGGTATATTTACTTTACAATGTTGTGTTAATTTCTACTGTACAGAAAAATGAATCAGCTATACATAAACATATATTCCCTCTTTTTTGGATTTCCTTCCCATTTAGGTCACCACAGTGCATTAAGTAGAGTTCCCTATCCTATACAATATGTTCTCATTAGTTATCTATTTTATACATAGTATCAATAATATATATATGTCAATCCCAATCTCCCAATACCTCCCAGCCCCCCTTCCCCTCGGTATCCATACATTTGTTCTCTACATCTATGTCTCTATTTCTTCTTTGAAAATAAGATCCTCTATACCATTTTTCTAGGTTCCACATATATGAGTTAATACATGATATTTGTTTTTCTCTTTCTGACTTACTTCACTCTGTATGACACACTCTAGGTCCATCCACATCTGTACAAATGACCCAATTTCTTTTTTATGGCTGAGTAATATTCTATTGTATATATGTACCACATCTTCTTTATTCATTCCTCTGTTGATGGACATTTAGGTTGCTTCCATGTCCTGGCTATTGTAAATAGTGCTGCAATGAACACTGGGGTACATGTGTCTTTTTGAATTATGGTTTTCTCTGGGTATATGCCCAGCAGTGGGATTGCTGGGTCATGTGGTAACTCTATTTTTAGTTTTTTAAGGAACCTCCATACTGTTCTCCATAGTGGCTGTACCAATTAATGTTCTCACCAACAGTGCATGAGGGTTCCCTTTCTTTCTGTGCCCTCTTCAGCATTTATTGTTTCTAGGTTATTTGATGATGGCCATTCTGACCTGTGTGAGGAGATACCTCATTGTACTTTTGATCTGCATTTCTCTAACAATAAGTGATGTTGAGCATCTTTTCATGTGTTCATTGGCCATCTGAATGTCTTCTTTGGAGAAATGTCTAGGTCTTCTGCCCATTTTTTGATTGGGTTGTTTGTTTTCTTAACATAGAATTGCATGAGCTGTTTATATATTTTGTAGATTAATCCTTTGTAAGTTGCTTCATTAGCAAATAATTTCTCGCATTCTGAGGGTAATCTTTTCATCGTGCTTATGGTTTCCTTTGCTGTGCAAAAGCTTTTAAATTTAAATAGGTCCCATTTGTTTATTTTTGTTTTTATTTCCATTACTCTAGGACGTGGGTCAAAAAAGATCTTGCTGTGATTTATGTCAAATAGTGTTCTGCCTATGTTTTCCTCTAAGAGTTTTATACTGTCTGGCCTTACATTTAGGTCTTTAATCCATTTTGAGTTTATTTTTGTTTATGGTGTTAGGAAGAGTTCTAATTTCATTCTTTTACAGGTAGCTGTCCAGTTTGCCCAGCACCACTAATTGAAGACACTGTATTTTCTCCATTGTGTATCCTTGCCTCCTTTGTCATAGATTAGTGGACCAGAGGTGCATGGGTTTATCTCTGGGCTTTCTATCCTGTTCCGTTGATCTATATTTGTTTTTGTGCCAGTACCATACTGTCTTGATTACTGTAGCTTTGTAGTATAGTATGAAAATAGGGAGCCTGACTTCTCCAGCTCCACTTTTCTTTCTCAAGATTGCTGTGGCTATTCGAGGTCTTTTGTGTATCCATACAAATTGTCAAATGTTTTGTTCAAAAACTGAAAAATGCCACTGGTAATTTGAAAGGGATTGCATTGAATCTGTAGATTGCTTTGGGTAGTATAGTCATTTTCACAATATTGATTCTTCCAATCCAAGAACATGGTATATCTCTCCATCTGTTTGTGTCATCTTTGATTTATTTCATCAGTATTTTATATTTTTCTGAGTACAGATGTTTTGCCTCCTTAGGTAGGTTTATTCCTAGATATTTTATTCTTTTTGATGCAATGGTAAATGGGATTGTTTCCTTAAATTCTCTTTCTGATCTTTCATTGTTAGTGTATAGGAATACTAGAGATTTCTGGGTATTAATTTTGTATCCTGCTACTTTAGCAAATTCATTGATTAGTTCTAGTAGTTTTCTGATTGCATCTTTAGGATTTTCTATGTATAGTATCATGTCATATGCAAACAGTGAAATTTTAACTTCTTCTTTTCCAATTTAGATTCCTTTTATTTCTTTTTCTTCCCTGATTGCCATGGCTAGGATTTCCAAAACTATATTGAATAATAACAATGGCGAGAGTGGACACCCTTGTCTTGTTCCTGATCTTAGAGGAAAAGCTTTCAGCTTTTCACCATTGAGAATAATGTTTGCTGTGGGTTTGTCATATATGGCTTTTATTATGTTGTGGTAGGCTCCCCATGTGCCCACTTTTTGGAGAGTTTGTTTTTTTTAAATCATAAATAGTGGTTAAATTTTGTCAACAGCTTTTTCTGCATCTATTGAGATGATCATATGGTTTTTATTCTTCAATTTGTTAATATGGTGTATCACAGTGATTGATTTGCGGATATTGAAAAATCCTTGTATCCTTTTGATAAATCCCACTTGATCATGCTGTATGATCCTTTTAATGTGCTGTTGGATTTGGTTTGCTATTATTATGTTGAGGATTTTTGTGTCTATGTTCATCAGTGATAGTGGCCTGTAATTATCTTTTTTTGTGGTATCTTTATCTGGTTTTGGTATCAGGGTGATGGTGGCCTCATAGAATGAGTTTGGGAGTGTCCCACCCTCTGCAACTTTTTGGAAGAGTTTGAGAAGGGTAAGTGTCAGCTTTTCTCTAAATGTTTGATAGAATTTGCCTGTGAAGCCATCTGGTCCTGGACTTTTGTTTGTTGGAAGATTTTCAATCACAGTTTCAATTTCATTACTTGTGATTGGTCTGTGCATATTTTGTGTTTCTTCCTAGTTCAGTCTCAGAAGGTTGTACTTTTCTAAGAATTTGTCCATTCCTTCCACGATGTGCATTTTATTGGCATATAGTTCCTTGTAGTAGTCTCTTATGAAACTTTGTATTTCTGTAGTGTTAGTTGTAACTTCTCCTTTTTTATTTCTAATTTTATTGATTTGAGCCCTCTCCCTTTTTTTCTTGATGAGTCTGGCTAAAGGTTTATCAATTTTGTTTATTTTCTCAAAGAACCAGCTTTTAGTTTTATTGATCTTTGCTACTGTTTTCTTCATTTCTATTTCATTTATTTCTGCTCCGATCTTTATGATTTCTTTCCTTCTACTAACTTTGGGTTTTGTTTGTTCTTCTTTCTCTAGTTGCTTTAGGTATAAGGTTAGGTTGTTTATTTGAGATTTTCTTGTTTCTTGATGTAGGATTGTATTGCTATAAACTTCCCTCTTAGAACTGCTTTTGCTGCATCCCGTAAGTTTTGGGTTTTCATTGTCATTTGTCTCTAGGTATTTTTTGATTTCCTCTTTGATTTCTTCAGTGATCTTGGTTATTTAGTAGCATCTTATTTAGCCTCCACGTGTTTGTGTTTTTTACAGTTTTTTTCCCTGTAATTGATTTCTAATCTCATAGCATTGTGGTCGGAAAAGATGCTTGATATGATTTCAATTTTAAAAAATTTTCTGAGGCTTGATTTGTGACTTAAGATGTGATCTATCCTGGAGAATGTTCCATGTGCACTTGAGAGGAAAGTGTATTCTGCTGCTTTTGGATGGATTGTCCTATAATTATCAATTAAGTTTACCTGCTCTAATGTGTCATTTAAGGCTTGTGTTTCCTTATTTATTTTCATTTTGGATGATCTTTCCATTGGTCAAAGTGGGGTGTTAAATTCCCCTACTATGTTTGTGTTACTGTCGATTTCCCCTTTTATGGCTGTAGCATTTGTCTTATGTATTGAAGTGCTCCTATGTTGGGTGCATAAATATTTACAATTGTTATATCTTCTTCTTGGATTGATCCCTTGACTATTAGGTAGTGTCCTTCCTTGTTTCTTGTAACAGTCTTTATTTTAAAGTCTATTTTGTCTGACATGAAGAAAAGGGAGAAAAAAAGACAGAAGGAAAGAAAGAAAAAAACAAAGTTATTAAAATAAAAAATTTTTAAAAATTATTAAAAATAAAAAAGTAATAAAAAAGAAAGAAAGAAAGAAAGAAAAGAGCAACCAAGCTAGAAAACAAATCCAAACAAATTTGTTTAGTGAAATAGTGAGGAGAAAAAAATTAGAGCACACACTTATCAAAATATGTGCTTTTTTTTTTTCACACACACACACTGTATTTTATTTTTACAAGAGATAAATAGACTGACACCAAGCATTGTACATGGATGACCACAACAAAAGCAACAATGAATGCAATTACCAAACATGAAACACACTCATACTATGTCATAATATTGACATTCAGTCCAGTAATCCTCCACTGTAACAGCTCCTTTACTTTGCAGTGAAAATTGATTTGTATATTCTTTGCCTCTGAGTCCTTGTGGGATTTTTTTTTTTAAATTCAGACAGAAAGTCACAAAAATTATACTCATCCTCATCAGTTCACTCAGTCCCATGTAATTAATTTTTTTTTCATCTTGATCTTTTGTTAGCACTTTTATGAGTTCATCAGTTTTTCATTAGAGTTCTGAATATGCTTATTCATTCAGTTCAGCAGTACAGTCAGTTACCAGCAACCTGTACTTAAAAGAGTCTTTTCCATGAATTTCTTGAAGATGAAACCCTTTTATAGGAACATATTTGCAAAATCATCAGAGTACACCCAGAACTGTCTGTAAATGACAAAAGACTTAAAAATGACCACGGTTAAAGATTTGATGAAAGTTCATAATAATGCAGTTGACAAGGAAATTAGTTATTTCTGAGATATACATTTTAAAGTAATAACTAGGATTATTACTTATAACATTACACCAGAACATATAAGATTTTTAGAAATTTCATGTAATGTCTGAAACATTTATATTAACATATTTCCATACATATTTCCATACAAATACAAATATAAGATTTTTAGAAATTTCATGTAATGTCTGAAACATTTATCTTAACATATTTCCATACAAATAACCCAATGAAAGTTTAGTATTAGTTGTTTTGTTTGTTTTTTTATACTGCAAGTTCTTATTAGGCATCACTTTTATACACATCAGTGTATACATTTCAATCCCAATCGCCCAATTCAGCACACCACCATCCCCACTTCACCGCAGTTTTCCCCCCTTGGTGTCCATATGTCTATTCTCTACATCTGTGTCTCAACTTCTGCCCTGCAAACTGGCTCATCTGTACCATTTTTCTAGGTTCCACATACATGCATTAATATACGATATTTGTTTTTCTCTTTCTGACTTACTTCACTCTGTATGACAGTCTCTAGATCCATCCACGTCTCAACAAATGACTCAATTTCGTTCCTTTTTATGGCTGAGTAATATTCCATTGTATATATGTACCACAACTTCTTTATCCATTCGTCTGTTGATGGGCATTTAGGTTGCTTCCATGACCTGGCTATTGTAAATAGTGCTGCAATGAACATTCGGGTGCATGTGTCTTTTTGAATTACGGTTTTCTCTGGGAATATGCCCAGTAGTGGGATTGCTGGGTCATATGGTAATTCTATTTTCAGTTTTTTAGGGAACCTCCATATTGTTCTCCATAGTGGCTGTATCAATTTACATTCCCACCAACAGTGCAAGAGGGTTCCCTTTTCTCCACACCCTCTCCAGCATTTGTTGTTTGTAGATTTTCTGATGATGCCCATTCTAACAGGAGTGAGGTGATACCTCATTGTAGTTTTGATTTGCATTTCTCTAATAATTAGTGATGTTGAGCATCTTTTCATGTGCTTCGTGGCCGTCTGTATGTCTTCTTTGGAGAAATGTCTATTTAGGTCTTCTGCCCATTTTTGGATTGGGGTGTTTGTTTCTTTGATATTGAGCTGAATGAGCTGTTTATATATTTTGGAGATTAATCCTTTGTCCGTTGATTCATTTGCAAATATTTTCTCCCATTCTGAGGGTTGTCTTTTTGTCTTGTTTATGGTTTCCTTTGCTGTGCAAAAGCTTTGAAGTTTCATTAGGTCCCACTTGTTTATTTTTGTTTTTATTTCCATTACTCTAGGAGGTGGATCAAAAAAGATCTTGCTGTGATTTATGTCAGACTGTTCTTCCTATGTTTTCCTCTAAGAGTTTTATAGTGTCCAGTCTTATATTTAGGTCTCTAATCCATTTTGAGTTTATTTTTGTGTATGGTGTTAGGGAGTATTCTAATTGCATTCTTTTACATGTAGCTGTCCAGTTTTCCCAGCACCACTTATTGAAGAGACTGTCTTTTCTCCATTGTATATCTTTGCCTCCTTTGTCATAGATTAGTTGACCATAGGTGCGTGGGTTAATCTCTGGGCTTTCTATCTTGTTCCATTGATCTATGTTTCTGTTTTTGTGCCAGTACCATATTGTCTTGATTACTGTAGCTTTGTAGTAGAGTCTGAAGTCAGAGAGTCTGATTCCTCCAGCTCCATTTTTTTGCCTCAAGACTGCTTTGGCTATTCGGGGTCTTTTGTGTCTCCATACAAATTTTAAGATGATTTGTTCTAGCTCCGTAAAAAATGCCATTGGTAATTTGGTAGGGATTGCATTGAATCTGTAGATTGCTTTGGGTAGTATAGTCATTTTCACAATGTTGATTCTTCCAATCCAAGAACATGGTATATCTCTCCATCTGTTGGTATCATCTTTAATTTCTTTCATCAGTGTCTTATAGTTTTCTTCATACAGGTCTTTTGTCTCCCTAGGTAGGTTTATTCCTAGGTATTTTATTCTTTTTGTTGCAATGGTAAATGGGAGTGTTTCCATAATTTCTCTTTCAGATTTTTCATCATTAGTGTATAGGAATGCAAGAGATTTCTGTGCATTAATTTTGTATCCTGCAACTTTACCATATTCATTAATTAGCTCTAGCAGTTTTCTGGTGGCAGTTTTAGGATTCTCTATGTATAGTATCATGTCATCTGCAAACAGTGACAGTTTTACTTCTTCTTTTCCAATTTGTATTCCTTTTATTTCTTTTTCTTCTCTGATTGCCGTGGCTAGGACTTCCAGAACTATGTTGAATAATAGTGGTGAGAGTGTACATCCTTGTCTAGTTCCTGATCTTAGAGGAAATGCTTTCAGTTTTTCACCATTGAGAATGATGTTTGCTGTGGGTTTGTCATATATGGCCTTTATTATGTTGAGGTAGGTTCCCTCTATGCCCACTTTCTGGAGAGTTTTTATCATAAATGGGTGTTGAATTTTGTCAAAAGCTTTTTCTGCATCAATTGAGATGATCATATGGTTTTTCTTCTTCAATTTGTTAATATGGTGTATCACATTGATTGATTTGCGTATATTGAAGAATCCTTGCATCCCTGGGATAAATCCCACTTGATCGTGGTGTATGATCCTTTTAATGTGTTGTTGGATTCTGTTTGCTAGTATTTTGTTGAGGATTTTTGCATCTATATTCATCAGTGATATTGGTCTGTAATTTTCTTCTTTTGTAGTGTCTTTGTCTGGTTTTGGTATCAGGGTGATGGTGGCCTCATAGAATGAGTTTGGGAGTGTTCCTTCCTCTGCAATTTTTTGGAAGAGTTTGAGAAGGATGGGTGTTAGCTCTTCTCTAAATGTTTGATAGAATTCACCTGTGAAGCCATCTGGTCCTGGACTTTTGTTTGTTGGAAGATTTTTAATCACAGTTTCAATTTCATTACTTGTGATTGGTCTGTTGATATTTTCTGTTTCTTCCTGATTCAGTCTTGGAAGGTTATACCTTTCTAAGAATTTGTCCATTTCTTCCAGGTTGTCCATTTTATTGGCATAAAGTTGCTTGTAGTAGTCTCTTAGGATGCTTTGTATTTCTGCAGTGTCTGTTGTAACTTCTCCTTTTTGATTTCTGATTTTATTGATTTGAGTCCTCTCCCTCTTTTCCTTGATGAGTCTGGCTAATGGCTTATCAATTTTGTTTATCTTCTCAAAGAACCAACTTTTAGTTTTATTGATCTTTGCTATTGTTTTCTTTGTTTCTATTTCATTTATTTCTGCTCTGATCTTTATTATTTCTTTCCTTCTGCTAACTTTGGGTTTTGTTTGTTCTTCTTTCTCTAGTTTCTTTAGGTGTAAAGTTAGATTGTTTACTTGAGATTTTTCTTGTTTCTTTAGGTAGGCTTGTATAGCTATAAACTTCCCTCTTAGAACCGCTTTTGCTGCATCCCATAGGTTTTGGGTCGTCGTGTTTTCATTGTCATTTGTCTCTAGGTATTTTTTTATTTCCTCTTTGATTTCTTCAGTGATCTCTTGGTTATTTAGTAACGTACTGTTTAGCCTCCATGTGTTTGTCTTTTTTACGTTTTTTTCCCTGTAATTCATTTCTAATCTCATAGCGTTGTGGTCAGAAAAGATGCTTGATATGATTTCAATTTTCTTAAATTTACTGAGGCTTGATTTGTGACCCAAGATGTGATCTATCCTGGAGAATGTTCCATGCGCACTTGAGAAGAACGTGTAATCTGCTGTTTTTGGATGGAATGTCCTATATATATCAATTAAATCTATCTGGTCTATTGTGTCATTTAAAGCTTCTGTTTCCTTATTTATTTTCATTTTGGATGATCTGTCCATTGGTGTAAGTGAGGTGTTAAAGTCCCCCACTATTATTGTGTTACTGTCGATTTCCTCTTTTATAGCTGTTAGCAGTTGCCTTATGTATTGAGGTGCTCCTATGTTGGGTGCATATATATTTATAATTGTTATATCTTCTTCTTGGATTGATCCCTGGATCATTATGTAGTGTCCTTCCTTGTCTCTTGTAACATTCTTTATTTTAAAGTCTATTTTATCTGATATGAGTATAGCTACTCCAGCTTTCTTATGATTTCCATTTGCATGGAATATCTTTTTCCATCCCCTCACTTTCAGTCTGTATGTGTCCCTAGGTCTAAAGTGGGTCTCTTGTAGACAGCATATATATGGGTCTGGTTTTTGTATCCATTCAGCCAGTCTATGTCTTTTGGTTGGGGCATTTAATCCATTCACGTTTAAGGTAATTATCGATATGTATGTTCCTATGACCATTTTCTTAATTGTTTTGGGTTTGTTTTTGTAGGCCCTTTTCTTCTCTTGTGTTTCCCACTTAGAGAAGTTCCTTTAGCATTTGTTGTAGCGCTGGTTTGGTGGTGCTGAATTCTCTTAGCTTTTGCTTGTCTGTAAAGCTTTTGATTTCTCCATCAAATCTAAATGAGATCTTTGCCGGGTAGAGTAATCTTGGTTGTACGTTCTTCCCTTTCATCACTTTAAGTATATCATGCCACTCCCTTCTGGCTTGCAGAGTTTCTGCTGAGAAATCAGCTGTTAACCTTATGGGAGTTCCCTTGTATGTTATTTGTCGTTTTTCCCTTGCTGCTTTCAGTAATTTTTCTTTGTCTTTAATTTTTGCCACTTTGATTACTATGTGTCTCGGCATGTTTCTCCTTGGGTTTATTCTGTATGGGACTCTCTGCGCTTCCTGGACTTGGGTGGCTATTTCCTTTCCCATGTTAGGGAAGTTTTTGACTATAATCTCTTCAAATATTTTCTCTGGTCCTTTCTCTCTCTCTTCTCCTTCTGGGACCCCTATAATGCGAATGTTGTTGCGTTTAATGTTGTCCCAGAGGTCTCTTAGGCTGTCTTCATTTCTTTTCATTCTTTTTTCTTTAGTCTGTTCCGCAGCAGTGAATACCACCATTCTGTCTTCCAGATCACTTATCCATTCTTCTGCCTCAGTTATTCTGCTATTGATTCCTTCTAGTGTAGTTTTTATTTCAGTTATTGTATTGGTCATCTCTGTTTGTTTGTTCTTTAATTCTTCTAGGTCTTTGTTAATCATTTCTTGCATCTTCTCAATCTTTGCCTCCATTCTTATTCCGAGGTCCTGGATCATCTTCACTATCATTATTCTGAATTCTTTTTCTGGAAGGTTGCCTATCTCCACTTCATTTAGTTGTTTTTCTGGGGTTTTTTCTTGTTCCTTCATCTGGTACATAGCCCTCTGCCTTTTCATCTTCTCTGTCTTTCTGTAACTGTGGTTTTTGGTCCACAGGCTGCAGGATTGTAGTTTTTCTTGCTTCTGTTGTCTGCCCTCTGGTGGTTGAGGCTATCTAAGAGGCTTGATGGGAGGCTCTGGTGGTGGGTAGAGCTGACTGTTGCTGTGGGGGTCAGAGCTCAGTAAAACCTTAATCCACTTGACTGTTGATGGGTGGGGCTGGGTTCCCTCCCTGTTGGTTGTTTTGCCTGAGGCAACCCAACACTGGAGCCTACCCGTGCTCTTTGGTGGGGTTAATGGCAGATTCTGGGAGGGCTCATGCCAAGGAGAACTTCCCAGAACCTCTGCTGCCAGTGTCCTTATCCCCACGGTGAAACAGAGCCACCACTCGCCTCTGCAGGAGACCCCCCAACACCAGCAGGTAGGTCTGGTTCAGTCTCCCCCAGGGTCACTGCTCCTTCCCCTGGGTCCCGATGCACACATTACTTTGTGTGTGCCCTCCAAGAGTGGGGTCTCTGTTTCCCCCAGTCCTGTCAAAGTCCTGCAATCAATTCCCACTAGACTTCAAAGTCTGATTCTCTAGGAATTCCTCCTCCCGTTGCCGGACCCCCAGGTTGGGAAGCCTGACGTGGGGCTCAGAACCTTCAGTCCAGTGGGTGGACTTCTGTGGTATAAGTGTTCGCCAGTCTGTGAGTCACCCACCCAGCAGTTATGGGATTTGATTTTACTCTGATTGCGCCCCTCCTACCGTCTCACTGTGGCTTCTCCTCTGTCCTTGGACGTGGGGTATCCTCCTTGGTGAAGTCCAGGGTCTTCCTGTCAATGATTGTCCAGCAGCCAGTTGTGATTCTGGTGCTCTCGCAAGAGGGAGTGAGAGCACGTCCTTCTACTCCGCCATCTTGGTTAATCCCCTCAAAATATGTGCTTTGATAGGGAAAGAACCTCTATTGTTTTTTAAAATAGAAAGTGACTTAGGGTCACCCCTCAAATTATACCTGTCCTATTCCTCCACGTTCCTCGAGTGATGAAACTTGAGGCCCAGAGAATGGATTCATTGCCTGTGGTCACCAAAGCTAGTTGCTTACATATGCCTGTCACTGGCAGTTTTTAAGTTTCCTGCACTAGAGGTCCTGTTAGAATCTATGAGCTTGCCAGTTTTCCTTATCTTAGTATGCCAAATATAGTAGAGGCCAGGCTCCCACACAGTAGCTCTAGCCTAGTATTCGACTAGTCAAGTTCCTTCACTTATCCCCTGTTGTTCTGACTCCTGATAGTCCTCTCTCCAGAGACCCCAAATGGCAGACAGGAGGGGAACTCTCCCCTTGTCTGTCTCCTGCATCAGATTGTGAGCTCCTTCAGAACATGGACCATTTTTTCATATTTGTACATTTATGTCAACAGCATCCATCACAGTATCTTGCTGAGCACAGAGTAGATGCTCTGAAATTATGTGAAACTGTTGAATTATATTAGTATATATTAAGAGATCCCTATTGCTCCTCTGGCTCTATGCTGTAATCATTTAATCTTATCAAAAATCTTATGTTTTGGAGCTACTTTGTCTCTTGAATATGTGTTGTAAACAGTAATGGTATGATTTTTTGCCTGGACCTGCCCTAAAACCTGCCACTCTTGGCCTAGCTTTGTTACAGTTTACATGGGAAAATCAAGTTGCTGAGATTCTAGCAGGTTCAATTAGTGGTGCTGGTAAGGTTCATTCCAGGACAGGGCAAAAGCTGAGTGAAATGGATAGCATCTAGTCTGGGGAGAGACATTGTCCTCTTGAGACAAGGGTTTCCTGATGTTCTGTATCTTCAGGTTGAGGTGAGGGCGCCTGATGGCATAATGGATATAGTAGGTTTTGGTAAAGAAAGGAAAAGGAGAGGCAAAGGCCTGTCAGGACTTCATTTACCATATCAGAAAAGACTAAGTAGTCACAATGATAAACTTTGTAAAATTAGAAACTTTTGATCCCTTCCTTATATTTTGTACTTTATGCCCTGATCAGCATAGAGAGTAAAATTCACAGAATAAGAAGGAACTATGGTCTTGTCTTCAGGGTTTGGATTGGGGTAGCCAGGTAGAGAAGATGTAAGCTGGTTTCCCCATCCACAATTAGGCTTTGGGTGGGAGAAGGAAGCCCCCAAGGGAGAAGAGAGGGAAGGTGGCTGAGTTCCTGAGACTGGCTACACAAAGGTGGAGAGCTTGAAGGTTGATGTGTGTTTCAGGAAGGGTGTCAGGAGAAGGTTTCTTCTGGGAGATTGGTGACTCTGGTAGCTTAAGTTGCATGTCAGCTGGATATGATGAATCTGGCTTTTCTCCACTGTGCAGAATGTAAAGACGGTGTCTGAGGCCTCTGCAGTGCCACCAGTTTTAGAAGATGAAGATGATGATGATGATGCTACCCCACCTCCAGTGATTGCTCCATGCCCAGACCACACAAAATCTGTGAGTCTTTGGGGATGTGGGCAGCTTTGTGATTTATTAGAGTTTGGAGGGGGAGTGAGGGGTGGGTGCTGAGGCCTAGAGGTTTAGTAATCTGGTAGCGGTCCTTAGATTTTGCAGGTGGTGAAATCACCAAATTACCTTGATTGAAAGGTATTTTCTGTATGATTAAAGACAAGAAGTGGTGTATTTATTTATCATTAGTTTGCAGATAGTCCCAAAGTGTCCTAGATAATTGGTGTTTGTACCAATTTATCCCAGTTTACTTAGTCTGTTCTTCACAGACAAGAAGATACACAGAATTAATGTTACTTAGTTTAGGACTAACATAAGTTATTCCAGTCTCCTGGGAAGCAACAAATTAGCCTGCTATAGATCTTTTTTTCTCTGTTAAATGTGCAGGGTTCAGCCTCTTAGTACATCATTGACGTTATTAAAAGGCTCCAGAGAATTTATAAAAACATTAGTGCTATTAGTACGCTGGATATCAGAAGTGCATTTTGATGCTGGATGTTGGCAGTGATTTTTATTTAACTTCTTTTGAGGTTCTTGCATCTCTGAATAGCCAGGTCGCTCTGCCCTCACTTGGCACAATCTGCTTTTTACATGATCTACCATCATTGAGCACTGATGTGTCATCAGATGATACTCTACTAGTGTTTCTTTGTTTGGACTTTTTATTATGACAAGAGCTTCATAATGAAAGAATGATCTAGGACTTAAACTCTGTGATAATATATATTAAAAAAAAGATTGTCTCTGGATTAGAGAATTCATGGAGTTGTTCAAGCAGATGTTGGTTAACTGACTATGGGAGATGCTGTGGAGGAAATTCAAGGGGACTAGAAAACCTTTTAGGATTAGAATTTATAAACAGAATCTGTGGAATCACCCTTTCTCTAGGCTACAAAGTCACTTTAAGGAAAATGAGCTTCAAAATTGGAGAGTTCTCAAGATATCTCATATTGGTATGGCTCTTTTTGGTTTGCAAGCATATTCATTAAAAAAAAAATTTCCCACTAAACCATGAACTCCTGAAAAGTAAAGGAAGCACACATAAACATGTTTTTACAGTGCTTAACATAGTTCTTGGCAGGTTTTAGAAAGGCAGTAAGTATTAAATGAATGAATCGATAATTTTGATCTTCATAGCATTCCTTTCTACAGAAGGCATTGTTAATTCCTAATTTTTAGAAGAAGCTGAGATTTAGAGAGGTAAGTTGATGTATCCAAAATCTCTTAGTAAGCAAAAGAGCCAGGATTGAAAGCAGGTAATTGACCCGAAGTCCAGGTTGTATTCCAGCATAGCAGACTGGCCTTTTTTTTTAAACATCTTTATTGAAGTATAATTGCTTTACAATGGTGTGTTAGTTTCTGCTTTATAACAAAGTGAATCAGTTATACATATACATATGTTCCCATGTGAACATACCTGTGCTGGGAGCCAGAGAAGGAGAATGTTAGGGAGGGGAAAGGCAGGCTTTGTGCTCTCAAGGAGCTATGTCAGGAGAGCTAAAGGAAGAGGACAAGGCATGAAAGTACAGGTATAGGTGCCAGGGATATAGTTTGTCTACACATACAGAAATAGAAAATTAAGAAATTATTATGCTGGATTAGTCAGGAAGGAAGCTATTGTTTCTAATCTCAGTGTCTTGACTCACTGCTATTTCCTCTATGTGAAAGTTCTCTCCCATTTCACCTATTAAAATTTTGTACAGTCTTCATGATCCAGCTGAAGGATCTCATTTTCTTATTTATTTATTCATCAAACATTTACCTGAATGCTTACTTTTGGTTAGGCAACTGGTTAGACATAGGAGCTCAGGGATGAATGACACAGATTCCCTGTCTTCATAGACATTATAGACTGACCAAAAAATTGTGGTGATATTTTTATGAAAAAAAGTGATAAATGACTTGAAGCATCTCCTGTGAATGGCTGTATAACTTGTGCTCACTTCTTCTGAACCTCAGTAGTTTATAGTTTGCTCATCCTTCACAAGAATAGAGGATTGGGCAGTATTTTTTACAGCAGGGCAAAGAATAGATTCTAAGTGAAGTTTGCTGAGTAAATGGATTAAGAGGAAATAAAATAATATTCACAAAAATTTGAAAGCCTAATATCTGTTGGGCATGATGATAATCATTTCACACATTAATTATTACTACAACAATCCCATACAATAGGTATCATTAATATCACCGTTTTACAAATGAGGAAAGTGAATCACAGAGAAGTTAAGCAACCTGCCCATGGTCATACATGTGGTAAGAATAAGAGTTGGGATTTAAGCCCAGGCAGTCAGATTCCAGAATCTGTGGTCTAAATGAGTATACCCTTGCCTCTTAAAGAACAATTGCAGTTCCTTCTCTGTGAGGATTCAGGATTTAAAGCAGGAGTAAGTCAAAAGAAGAAAACCTTAAGTGTTGGATTAGCAGTGAAACATGCTGTGGGAATGCAGGGTATTCATTTCAGCTTGGGAAAGGATATAATTTTGCAGATGAAGGGGATTCCCATTTAATTATAGAATGTCATTTAACCTGTACTGAATATCTTAAGTGCTCAGACTCTCATTAACCCCTGTTGTGTATAGTGAGAGCAAGTTAGGCCATTCCACCCTCCAGGTCTGGGCACAGAGGAGGAGAAACACAGACTTTGATCTAGGAGAAAGGATGAGTTTACTGGGACATTTTTCTTCTGTGGATGTTCTACCACACATCTATGGTAGATGGGCTTTCCCTATGCTAAAAGGCTGGTCTTGCCAAATTGTTGCACCAAATGTAGGTATATACAGTCTGTGATTGATCCAATTCTTATTTGGTACTCCAATTTGGTACATGATAACATCTCCCTTTTCACCTATTGAGAATACCACTTTACTGGCTACTCTGATCTTGAATGCTGAGAAGGAGAAGAAGAGGCCTAAAATGTCTGATGAGAAGAATTTGGAGAAATAATGTAATGACTTTGTAACTTTCTGAAGTTGCCTCTGGTGTGTGTCTGGCTGGGCACAAAGATAGAATGCCATTGTTATAAAGATGCTGGTATGGGATGTGGCCACGATGGCAGAGTAGGAAGACCCTGCACTCACCTCCTCCCACAGGCACACCAAAATTACAACCATTTACAGAGCAGCTATCAATGAGAATGACCAGAAGGCTAGCAGAAAAGATTGTCCACAACTAAAAATATAAAGAAGGAGCCACAGTAAGATGTGTAGAAATGGCAGAGATGAGTATAGTCAAGGCTACACCACCAGGTAGCTAACCCACAGATGGAAGGACTATCACAGTTGAACAGGTTCTCCCCAAGGAGTGAGTCCCACACTGGGCTCCTCAGTCTGGGCGTGCTGCACCAGGAACACAAGCCCCCAGAATGGCTTGCTTTGAAGACCAGAAGGGCTTTTTATGGGAGAGCTGGAGAACTGTAGGAAGCAGAGACTTTGCTCTTAAAGGCTGCACACAAAGTCTCACATGCTCTTCATCCCATTGCAGACAGTAATTTGAAAGGAGCCTGGTTTAGATCCACTTCCTGATCTTAGAGAGCCTCTTGGAGAAGTGAGAGACAACTGGAACTCCTCCTTGGGAAATAGACACTGACAGCAGCCTTTTTGGGGAACTCATTCTACACAAAGACACTGGTGCTGGCATCAAGCACCATTTTGGAGTCCTTTCTCAAGCCTATTAGTGCCAGGGAATTACCTGACCGCCATCTGGTTGGCAACATACTCAGGACCCCCCAGGATGAGCAGTCAGTTGCACAAGTACCCAGAACTATTCAACAACAGGCCATGAACGTGGTCTGGCCCATGAGTGGGTTAGTGCAGCCCCAGAGAAACACAGGGCCCATATCCATCAGCTGTAGTATTTGGCAGAGCTGAAGAATGCAATAATTGAAATAAAAAATACACTAGAAGGAAGGAACAGTAGATTAGATGTTACAGAGGAACAGATCAGAAAACTGGAGGACAAAATAGTGGAAATCACTCAAGCTAAACAGAAAAAGAAAAAAGAATTTAAGAAACGAGGACAGTTTAAGAGCCCTCTGAGACAATATCAAATATACTAATTCGTATTATAGAGGTCCCAGAAGGAGAAGAGAGAGAGAAAGGGGCAGAGAACATATTTGAAGACATAATAGCTGAAAACTTCCCTAACCTGGGAAAGGGAACAGATATCCAGGTCCAGGAAGCACAGAGGGTCCCATAATGATCAATCTGAAGAGGTCCACACCAAGAAACATTGTAATTAAAAGGGCAAAATTAGAGAATATTAAAAACAGGAAAGTAAAAACAACATATTGTTTACAAGGGAACTCCCATAGGCTATCAGTTGACTTTTCAGCAGAAACCCTGTAGGCCAGAAAGGAGTGGTGCAATATATTTAAAATGAAGAAATGGAAAAACCTACAACCAAGAATACTCTGCTGGTGGGGCTTTCATTCACATTTGAATAAGCGATCAAAAGTTTTACAGACAAGCAAATACTAAAAGAGATTAGCACCAGGAAACCAGCTTTACAAGAAATGTTAAATGGACTTCTTCAAGTGGGAAAGAAAAGGCCACAACTAGAAAAATGAGAAGTATAAAAGGAAAAATCTCTATCAAAGGCAAATATACAGTGAAGGTAACAGATCAACCACTTACATAGGTAGTAGGAAGTTTAAAAGACAAAGTAATAAAATCATCACCCTAAAAATGTATATCCACAACAAGTAGTTAAGGGATACACACAAGAAGATGCAAAATAAGGTGATACAAACAGTAATTATATGGGGGTTTACATAAAAATGCAGGGTTGTTAAAATGTGTTTGAACTTGAGATTAGCAACTTGAAATAATTATACACACACACACACACACACACACACACACACACACACACTGCTACATATAAACCTCGTGGTAATCACAAACCAAAAAGCTATAATAGTTACACACACAAAAGGGAAAAGAACCCAAACATAACATTAAATATTGTCATCATATCACAATGGAAGAGAGCAAAAGAAGAAAAAAGGGACAAAAAAGAATCCAGAAAAAACCCAAAGCAATTAATAAAATGGCAATAGGCACATAACTATCAATAATTACTTTAAGTGTAAATGGACTAAATGCTCCAATCAAAACATATAGAATGGATGAATGGATACAAAAACAAATACCATAAATGTTGCTTACAAGAGACTCATTGCAGGTCTGAAGAAACACACAGACTGAAAGTGGAATTCCATGCCAATGGAAAGGAAAAGAAAGGTAGGGTAGTAATACTTATATCAGACAAATTATACTTTAAAACAAAAACTGTAAGAAGAGGCAAAGAAGGACATTACATAATGATAAATGAATCAATCTAACAAGAAGATATAACAATTATAATTATATATGCACCCAACATAGGAGCACCAAAATACATAAAGCAAATATTAACAAACACAAAGGGAGAAATTGATACTAACACAATAATAGTGGGGGACTTTCATACCCCATTTCCTCAATGGACAGATCATCCAGACAGAAAATCAATAAGGAAACAGTGGCCTTAAATGACACATTAGTCCAGATGGACTTAAGAGATCTATATAGAACATACCATTCAAAAGCAGCAGAAGGCATTTTTTTCAAGTGCACATGGAACATGGACCACATGCTAGGCCACAAAACAAGCCTCAGTAAATTTGGTTTGAATTCATATCAAGCATCTTTTCCAACTACAACGTTATGAGACTAGAAATCAACTACAAGAAAAAATTTCAAAAAACACAAACATATGAAGGCTAAACAATATGCTAGTAAACAATCAATGAATAACTGAATAAATCAAAGAGGAAATCAAAAGATACTTAGATACAAATGAAAACACAATAATCCAAAGTCTATAGAACATAGAAAAAGTAGTTCTAAGAGGGAACATAGGCCCAAGTCAACAAAATCAGAAATGAAACAGGAGAAGTTAAAATCAACACCACAGAAATAAAAAGAACCATAAAAGATTACTATGAACAATTATACACCAGTAAAATGGACAACCTAGAGGAAAATGAAAATCCCTAGAAATGTACAAGTTCCCAAGACTGAATCAGGAGTAAATAAACAATCTGAACAGACCAATTACCAGCAATGAAACTGAAACAGTAATAATAATAATAATAATAAAAAACCTCCCAACAAAAGTCCAGGACCAGATAGCTTCACAGGTGAATTCTACCAAACATTTATAGAAGAGTTTACTCCTATTCTTCACAAACTATTCCAAAAAATTACAGAGGAAGAAATGCTTCTGACCTCATTCTACAAGGCCAGCATCACCCTGATGTCAGAACCAGACAAAGATACCACAAAAAAAGAAAATTACAGGCAAATATTACTGAAGAATATTAATGCAGAAATCCTCAACTAAAGATAAATATATCAATAATCAAATCCAACAGAACATGAAAAGTATCATACACTATGATCAAGTGGGATTTATCCCAGTGGTGCAAGAATGACTCAGCATCCAAAAATCAATCAATGTGATTGATACATCACATTAACAAACTGAAGAATAAAAATCATATGACCATCTCACTAGATGTAGAAAAAGCTTTTGAAAAATTCAACATCCATTTATGATAAAAGCTCTCAACAAAGTGAGATAGAGGGAACATACCTCACCATAATAAAGGCCTTCTGGGATAAGCCCTCAGCTACCACCATACTTGATGGTGAAAAGCTGAAAGCATTTCTTCTAACATCAGGAACAAGACAAGGCTGTCTAATAACTTTGCTGGGTAGAGTATTCTTGGGTGACAGTTTTTAATCTTTCAGTATTTTGAGAATGTCACTCTGCTCCCTCCTGGACTATAGAGTTTCTACTGAGAAATCGGCTGATAACTTAATGAGGTTCCTTTGTAGGTTACCACCCTTTTCCCCCTGGCTGCCTTTAAAATTCTTTCTTTGTCTTTGAATTTTTTTTTCATTGTGTTTTGAAAAAAAATTTTATTGGAGTATAGTTGACTTACAAATTTGTGATTGAGGTGTATAGCAAAGTGATTCTGTTATATATATGCATATATTCATTCTTTTTCAGATTCTTTACCCATATAGGTTATTACAGAATATTGAGTAGAGTTCCCTGTGCTATGCAGTAGGTCCTTGTTGGTATCTATTTTATGTATAGTAGTGTGTGTATGTTAATCCCAAACTCATAATCTATCCCTCCCTGCCATGTTTCCCCTTTGGTAACCATAAGGTTTTGAAATCTGTGAGTCTGTTTCTGTTTTGTAAATAAGTTCATTTGTATCATTTAAAAAAATAAGATTCTACATATGAGTGATATCATTATAATATTTGTCTTTCTCTGACTTAGTATGATAATCTCTAGGTCCATCCATGTTGCTGCAAATGACATTATTTCATCTTTTTTATGGCTAATATTCCATTGTTTATATATACCACATCTTATTTTTGTTTTTGGTTTTGGCCACGCCACACGGCATATGGGATCTTAGTTCCCCGACCAGGGATGGAACCCGCACCCCCTGCAGTGGAAGTGTGGAGTCTTAACCACTGGACCGCCAGGGAAGTCCCCCCCATCTCCTTTATCTATTCCTCTGTCAATGGACATTTAGGTTGCTCCCATGTCTTGACTATTGTAAATAGTGCTGCATTGAACATTGGGGTGCATGTATCTTTTTTTTTTTTTTTTTTTGCATGTATCTTTTTAAATTATGGTTTTCTCTGGATATATGCCTAGGAGGGGGATTGCTTCATCATATGGTAGCTCTATTTTTAGTTTTTAAAGGGACCTCCATAGTGTTCTCCATAGTGGCTGTACAAATTTACATTCCCACCAATGGTGTAGGAGGGTTCCCTTTTCTCCACACCTTCTCCAACATTTATTGTTTGTAGACTTTTTGATGATGGCCATTCTGACTGGTGTGAGGTGATAGCTCACTGTAGTTTTGATTTGCATTTCTCAAATAATTAGCAATGTTGAGCATCTTTTCATGTACTTTTTGGCCACCTGTATGTCTTCTTTGGAGAAATGTCTGTTTAGATCTTCTGCCCATTTTTTGATTGTGTTGTTTGTGTTTTTAACACAGAACTGCATGAGCTATTTGTATATTTTGGAGATTAATCCCTTGTTGGTTGCTTTTCTCCCATTCTGTGGGTTGTCTTTTCATTTTGTCTATAGTTTCCTTTGCTGTGCAAAAGCTTTTGCGTTTAATTAGGTACCATTTGTTTATTTTTGTTTTTGTTTTCATTACTCTAGGAGGTGAATCAAAAAAGATCTTGTTGTGATTTATGTCAAAGAGTGTTCTGCCTGTGTTTTCCTCTAAGAGTTTTATAGTGTCCAGTCTCACATTTAGGTCTTTAATCCATTTTGAGTTTATTTTTGTGTATGGTGTTAGAGAATGTTCTAATTTCATTCTTTTACATGTAGCTGTCTAGTTATCCCAGCATCACTTATTGAAGAGACTGTCTTTTCACCATTGTAAATCCTTGCCTCCTTTGTCATAGATTAATTGACCATAGGTGCATAGGTTTATTTTTGGGCTTTCTATCCTGTTTCATTGATCTATATTTCTGTTTTTGCTCCAGTACCATACTATTTTGATTACTGTAACTTTGTAGTGTAGTCTGAAGTCAGGAAGACTGATTCCTCCAGTTCCTTTTTTCTTTCTCAGAATTGCTTTAGCTATTCATGGTATTTGTGTTTCCATAAAAATTAAAAAAAATTTTGTTCTAGTTCTGTGGAAAATGCCACTGGTAATTTGATAGAGATTGCATTGAATTAGTAGATTGCCTTGGGTAGTATGGTTGTCATTGACTTTTGATAGTTTTTGTATAATGTGTCTTGGGCAAGGTCTTATTGTGTTGATGTAATTAGGTATTCTCTTAGCTTCATGGGCCGTATAGTTGTCCCCTAGTATTGGGAATTTCTCAGCTATTATTTCTTTCAGTAATCTCTCTGCTTCCTTTTCCCTCTCTTCCCCTTCTGCTGTACCCATTACCCTAATGCAGCCCTTCCTAGAAGAATGGGATAGGTCTAACAGAATTTTTTCAAATCTTATTTCTCTCTCCTCTTCTACTTCTATAATTTCCAGATTTCTATGTTTGAGCTTGCTAATTTTCCTTCCATACGTTCTGCTCTCATTCCAAAGCATTCTAATACATTCTTGGTCTCATTTACTGAGTCTTCAGCTCTAGAATTTGTTTTGTTCTTTTCAGATATTCAATCTCTTTGATAAATTATTCCTCTGTTCATTAATTTTATTCCTGAGCTCATTAAAATGCCTTTTTGAGTTTTCCTGTAGCTTGTTGAGTTTCTTCATGCCAGCTATTTTGAATTCTCTATCAGTTAGATTGCAATATTCTCTAACTTTAAGCTTGGTTTCTGAAGAATTGTCATTTTGTGTGTGTGTGTGTTACAGTGTTACTGTGGTTCTTCATGGTGCTTGATTAGTTGTTCCTCTACCAGTGCATTTGAAGTAGTGAACATCTTTCTACTTGTTTCTAACAATTCAACAGATAAGAAATTAGAGGTCTTTCTTTTGTTTTCCAGTAGGTGGCACTATAGCACATGTCTGATTTCACTTACCTGACCTGCCTCTGATTATATTTGAGAGTCCACACTTTACATCCTCCACTTTATGTCTGTCGGAAGTTTGACCCCTTGCCCTCACTATAATTTCTTGTGCTTCCACAGTCACTGGTGCCATGCTGCTGCCAGTGTTCCTGGTGATGCTGCCTGGGACACCAGGATGATGGGCTCTTCTGTTGTGTCTGGGACCTGCTGAGCTGCAGGCTTCACTCTTGCAGGTGGGGGTGGGAGTGGGCAGGGAGCTGGGTCAGGTAGACACCTCTGCCATGTTCCTGTTGTCAGGTTCTTGGGCTCCACTACTGTGTGTAGGGGTGGAGTGGAGTTGTGTGTGCCTCTATGGCTGGATGGGTAGGGTTCACTGCTTCCTAGTTACATGTGGCCATGGGTACCACTGTAGCTGGGAAGCCAAAGTCATGTGTGCCACCTCCCCTGCTGCTACTTGGTTCTCTGGGAATGTGGACTCAGCTGTTGAGGCCAGGGAGCTGGGATTCTGCACTGCCTCCATGGTTCCCCTGGTTCCACCTCCTCTATGTGTTCCCATATACTCACCTTTAGATATACAGATGTGTAGAATTCTCCACCATTGTGATGTGTTGGACAGAGACACCTTTGTTGAGTTATGGATATTTTACTGGTTAGAGATTGAGGAGAGAGACAAAGGGAACATCTTTCTCTCCATCTTGATGCTGACATCACTCCTGGACAATTGTTTTGGCTAGTTTGGTGCTGGGAGAGAAATCTGATATAGAAGAGATTTAAACACTTGTCTCTTGTCTCTAATCTAGTGGTCCTTCCATTACTCTGTGCCCAGGATTCCAGTAGACATTGAAGTCCTCATTTGGAGGCACCTGTTTGTCTCTCACATTTCATAAGCTGGGAAGGCTCTGATCTTATTGCTAAGGCCTGATGACCCAAGATCTTATCTTCAGCAGAAGAAGCCATGAAGGGAATCTGGAGTACCTGAGGTTTCTTTCCATCAAAATCATTGGTTGTAGAGTGAGAAGGTTGGGAGGTGGGAGTTGCCTGGGGAAGTTCTTAGTTCAAAGACTAAGTCTTTGAACTAATAGTTCAAAGACTATTGGGGCTCAGAGATTAAAAGAGGCACTTCCTGTTCTAGTGAAAATAGAGTTGGGCTCCTCTGAGGGAGGCTACTAGGACCTGCTTGTATATGTTTGGTGGTTGAAACCCCATGATGTACTGGTGAAGTCATGCTTAATAGGGACAGCACATACCTCATTGTGCTCTTGTCAGGCTTTTACAACAGTCTGAGCCAAATATTGAGGCTCCATCGAAGGTAAGTCAACTTAAAAAAAAACATTATTATGTTTAAATATTGTTAATTGTTCTTTGATGTGAGAATCCAATAACCTAGATGCTTACCTTTACCTACTTACATAACCTTGGGCAAGTCATTTGACCCTCTGAGCCTGAATTTTATTTATTTATAAAATGTGCATGATAACATATACCTCATGAAAGTGTTGAAAAAGTTGAGTAAAGTAATGCATGTGAAAATGCATCATAAACTAAGAATTACGTATATATTAATTTTTACTTGTGTGTATTTATTTGTTCCATAAAGCATTTACTGAACATTTGCTTTATGCTACACCTTGTGCTAAGAACTATGTTAAAGATTCAGACATTATAATCATGTAGTATATAAATGTAAGAAACCATATTTTCCATTATGTACATATAAAACTGTTGTAGTGCTGATAAGACACCTGTGTAAAATAATGGTGAGGAAGTTAGCATGGTATCATTCTGCCAATTTTAAATATGGCTAATTGGAGGCAGAAATAAAGAAGAGGAGATTATACCAATTCCAAAAAGAACCCTAAAAATGAGATTATACCAATACTAAAAAGAACCCTACCTGGTAGGTAATATTATTTCCTTTTTACTGATGAGGAATTTGAGACTCAGAAGTTTAAGTAACTTGTTCAGGGTTGTGCTAATAGCAGTTAGCAAGGGCTGGGTTAGAATCTTTTGATTCTAAAATTTTAACTTGTGCTTTCTGGGCTGCAAGGCCGCAGCAGAGCCAAGGTTAGGCACCGTGGCCGCTTGTCGTGTTTTTGGCCTCTGGGGCCTCACAGCCCTTGATGGGAGGCAGGCTGGTGCTGGTCGGTTCCTGGAAGGCCTGGAGGCTCCATGTGTGAGAAGCTGGCCACAGAAAACAAACTTGACTTCACTATGTGCCTGCCTTGTGGTTACAAAACTATGAGTGAAAGAGAGTCCATTAAGGTGGCTAATGCAGTGTAGCCAGGAAGGCCTCATTTCCTCCCCCAGGGAGTGTAAATCTTTAGTGGAGCTAGTGAGATACTCTGTGTTTGTGAGCGAGTGCTTATTGGGGGTTATCCAGCTGAGAAGAGGAGAGCTATTGTCTGTCATATGTAAGAAGATTAGCATATTAATGCTGGAAATCTTCCAGTTACAGATCCAGCAATTAATTTTCAAGCCCATTTTTTAGAGGGAATGTGTCCCTACAATCCCACCCAGATTGTAAGAGGGTGCCTTCTCTCCACACCCTCTCCAGCATTTATTGTTTGTGGATTTTTTGATGATAGCTATTCTGACTGGTGTGAGGTGATAGCTCACTGTAGTTTTGATTTGCATTTCTCTAATAATTAATGATGTTGAACATCTTTTCATGTGCTTTTTGGCCATCTGTATGTCTTCTTTGGAGAAATGTCTATTTAGGTCTTCTGCCCATTTTTTGATTGGGTTGTTTGTTTTTATGATATTAAGCCACATGAGCTGTTTGTAAATTTTGGAGACTAATCCCTTGTCTGTTGCATCGTTAGCAAATATTTTCTCCCATTCTGTGGGTTGTCCTTTTGTTTTGTTTATGGTTCCCTTTGCTGGGCAAAAGCTTTTGAGTTTAATGAGGTCCCATGTGTTTGTTTTTATTTCCATTACTCTGGGAGACGAATCAAAAAAGATACTGCTGTGATTTGTGTCAGAGGGTGTTCTGCCTATGAGTTTTATAGTGTCCGGTCTCACATTTAGGTCTTTAATCCATTTTGAGTTTATTTTTGTGTATGGTGTTAGAGAATGTTCTAATTTCGTTCTTTTACATGTAGCTGTCCAGTTTTCCCAGCACCATTTATTGACGAGACAGTCTTTCCTCCGTTGTATAGTCTTGCCTCCTTTGTTGTAGATTAATTGACCATAGGTACGTGGGTTTATTTCTGGGCTTTCTATCCTGTTCCATTGATCTATATTTCTGTTTTTGTGCCAGTACCATACTGTTTTGATTACTGTAGCTTTGTAGTATAGTCTGAAGTCAGGAAGACTGATTCCTCTAGCTCTGTTTTTCTTTCTCAAGATTGATTTGGCTATTTGGGGTCTTTTGTGTCTCCATACAAATTTTAAGATGATTTGTTCTAGTTCTGTGAAAAATGCCATTGATAATTTGATAGGGATTACTGAATCTGTAGATTGCCTTGGGTAGTATAGTCATTTTGACAATATTGATTCTTCCAATCCAAGAACACAGTATATCTTTCCATCTGTTTGTGTTGTCTTCAGTTTCTTTCATCAGCATCTTATAGTTTTTGGAGTACAGGTCTTTTGTCCCTTACGTAGGTTTATGCCTAGGTATTTTATTCTTTTTGATGTGATGGTAAATGGGACTGTTTCTTTAATTTCTCTTTCTGATCTTTCATTACGAGTTTATAGAAATGCAAGATTTCTGTGTATTAATTTTGTATCCTGAAACTTTACCGAATTCATTGATAAGCTCTAGTAGTTTTCTGGTAGCATCTTTAGGATTTTCTATGTATAATATCATGTCATCTACAAATAGTGACAGTTTAACTTCTTCTTTACCAATTTGGATTCCTTTTGGACTCTTGCTATAGTGAGCCTCTTTTATATTGTGATTTTTAAAAGTATTTTTCTAATATAAGTATTTTATTTAGTACGAAGTTTAATCCTCAAGCTTTGGTGCACATGAGAATTTCCTGGAGAGCTTATTAAATCACAGAGTTTCTGATTCAGTAGGTCTGGGTGGGGCCTGAAATTTTTCATTTCTAGCTCATTCCCAGATGATGTTGATGTTGCTGGTCTGGGGACCTCACATTGAGTACCACTGGTCTCCGATAATAAACTGTGAGTTCCTCAAGGGCTAAGACCATATCTTATGCATCTCTGATCCTAAGTGTTTATGGTCTGGTACTTAGTAGGTGCTTAGTACATACTGAGTCACTCTGTACATTGAATGTATTCTGATTTCAGGTGGCCATTAAGCAGATGAACCTGCAGCAGCAGCTGAAGAGAGACCTGATTATTAATGAGATCCTGGTCATAAGGGAAAGCAAGAGCCCAAATATTGTGAACTACTTATGGAGTGGAGTCCTGCCAGAGAAATAGGGCATTTGGGACAGATATATGGTGGAGCTGTTAGAGGAGAAGGCAACACCAGCACTCAGAACTGCCTCCATTTAAGATTTGTCTATGATGCTTGGCTCTCTGCCTCTGACCCTGCGTGTTGCTGGATACCTCTGATTGCTGCACAGTATTCTGGGGTTAGGCTGAACCCTACCACCCTGTAGCTTCTCACAGCTGGTCCTGGTACTGTTTGTTCTGCCCTAGGGAACGCCTTCAGCCCATCTGCCTGAGTCAAATGTATAGGTCTTTAAATCATTCTGCATCTCAAATCTTTCCTTATCCTGCTTACCCTGCTTAATAACTTCTAGTTCGTCTGCATTCATTTAAAATATGACACTCTAGTTTCCTTTGAGATTTGACCATTATGGAGAGAGTGGGACTCAGCTTTTGTAGGAAACTCAGCACAACCTAATGATTTCATTCATTGTTTAGTGGAGTTTTTTGTTTTGTTTTTTTTAGGTGGTCTTTTTCATTGTTGACCCCTGGTACATTTGTAGCCAATTTAAATCTCTGACCCTTTTTTTAAACATGAGATTGCCTTAAGCTGGTAACACAGAACTTTTAAATTATCTTCATTAAATCCCATTTTGAATATTCTACCCCATTGTTCCAGTCCATCAGAATTCTGTTCTTCAGCATAATAATAAGGGTTGTAGCTAATATTTGTGTCATGCCTTACTTTGTACTAAACACTTTCCTGAACAGTAGTATCTCATTGTGAGGCAAGGTTTATTATCTGTATTTTACAGATGAAGAAACTGAAGTTCATAGAAGTTAATAACTTGTCCAAGATCAGGAAGCCAGTAAGTAGCAAATGAGGGTTTTGGATTTGAATATTCCCTACATCAACATCCATTCCCTTTCCATTTTTCAAATGTAAAAAAGAAAGTGAGTTTCTTGCCCAGCTCAGAGATGTCACAGGTGCAGGTGATATTGGACCAAGTCTTGGCCTCTAATTCCTTTACTGTTTATACTGCATTGCCTGCTAGATTTCATTTCTGCTAGATTCTGCCAGATTTCTTGTTCTGCGTCTAAAACATTGGTAAGCTTCTGGGTTTTTGTTTTGTTTTGTTTTGTTTTTAAGAGGACTTTGATCTTTCCAACACATGATGTTGATAACTGTAGAAAATAAAGCCTTATCCTTTTGGGGGATGATTGTCTCTCCACAATCTGGGTCATGACTGGCTCTGAAAAATCCTCTGAAAGTTATTTTCCATCTTCTTGTCTCTTTTATGAACTCATTATACAGAGAATAGTGTGTGGACAAAGTACTAAAAGTTATAAGGTACCAGGTTTTGTCTCAGGATAAGGAAAAATGAATGCTGTCCAATAGAGTTATGGCCTGTCTCATAAAACGGAGTTTCCCATCATTGGAGTTATCTAAACAGTAAATACATGACAATGTTGTTGAAGGAATTTGTGTTCTAGGAAGGGATTAGAGGATTTATAAATTGTTTATTGATCATGCCTTTTCTGGTGTCTCCAGAGGCTTTTACTGTGGAATCAGAAGTAATAAGGCTCAGTCCCTGCCATCAAATAGCTCCTAGTCTGGCATAGAAAAGAATACCGGGGAGTTCCTGAGGGAGGACAAAGTGGGTGCTCTTAACCTAAGCACTCAGTGAAGGTACTGCATTTGATAGTCCATGGCTTTTGTGAGTTCCCAGAAGAGAACTCCATTCATATTACTTCTTCTCAAAATATGTGATGCTCTGAGATTTTACCTTGAGATGTGATTTTAATCATACAATGAAAAGGCTATCTGCTTTTTTTTTTTTTCAATGCTGCTAGGCTTGTGGGATCTTAGTTCCCCGACCAGGGATCAAACCTGGGCTCTCAGCAGAGAAAGTGCAGAGTCCCTACCACTGGACAGCCAGGGAATTCCCTGAGATGTGATTTTAGAAGTTACCTTGGCACAGTGTGTAGTCACAAAGCGTTTGAGACAACCTGAATCTGGTCTTGCATTGTATTAGTTTTGACAGGGACATGTCAGACCCAGGAAAGAGAATCAGCTTTGTCAGTATCTAGAGATAGTCTTTTGGACGCTTATATTTTCCCCCAGTCAGTCCAAGTTGAAGATATCTTCTCCATGTGCTGGGTGACAGGCCACAAATGTATGTTCTTTGTCAGTGACGAAATAGGCTCCTGGCAAGTGGAAGGCTTTTTACCCAGTCCTGATTCTCTTTTGGTCCACGTTCCCATAGTCTTCTCTCTCAAAAGTGATTGTTGAAGAAAAAAGCAATCTGTCATATTTATTCTTCATGGACATTAAAAAACTACATGACTTTCAAGTATAAAGAAAGAAGAATATTATGGAAAGAGGACTGGATTGAATCATAGTCAAGAGAATAGGCCTCAAATCTTACCCTTTGGTTGAGACCATTTGTTTTTTCCAGTAGTCTCCCTATCTGCCCAGCAATAGTCCCAATATCTGGATGAAGGTAAGATGACATACCACACAGCTTAAGTCAGTCCAGTCTAGCTTGTCTAAAGCTAGCACAAGAGTCTATAGAGCTCTGGACTATCTTTGTTGTTATTTGTCTTTTTCTACTGCTGAGGAAACTGACCAGGCAGGCCAAGTGACCTTTTTATTTATCACATAATAGGGCTGAGTGATCCAATCTCTGAGTGAAACTATCAGTTCTAACTCATGTCAGCCCCATAATCTCTCCGATAGTACTTAATCGGCAGCCCTTGGCTTCCAGAAGAGGCTTTGGTTCTGCAGCCCTTACTGAATTCATTCCATTCCTAGAATCAGAGACATTCAAAATGGATATCATTGTCAGCATGATGACATGTGTATAAAACTCTACAGCTTTTCAGTGGCTTTTATGATGCTTATTTCACTTAGTATTTACAATTATCTTTTATTTGATTTATTCAGTAAATACTGACATCTATTGTGCTGGACTCTCTGGGGATGGAGTTTTGAACAAGACCCAGTGGGGGTCTCATGGATCTCAAATCTAATAGAACTCTAAAGGAGGTTTAGTGATTTTCCCTAATATTGGTAACGTGGACTCCAAATCCCGTCTTTGTCAAATGTTTGGGTGCTCTCTGCTTTCATGCTTTTAGAGGTTTGGGAGTCATGCCTAATTTTAGGAGGTACTACTTTGTGTTGTGATGAAATAAAATTTTATTATACCTTCAACCTCTCGATTTTAGTTCTGCTCTTTGGGGCTTCACAGAAGAGTCTACTTTGTTTGCTCCTGGTGAATACTTAAGAGGTGTCAAGTTAGTAATTCTGTCCCCCAGATTTTGCTTTTGCTTAGAAAAAAGAACCCTAGATTCTTCCAGAGCTGAGGGAAATGCAGAGTCACTCTGTATGTAAGCTTGTCCTTTGAAAACCACTGCTATGGCCCAGGGTACTCTATTCCTTCTCATCCTTTATCTTTACTCCTACAGTTACCTCGTGGGAGATGGGCTATGAGTCGTAATGGAATAGTTGGCTGGAGGTTCTTTGACATGGAATACTTGGGAACCCACATGGATGAAGGCCAGATTGGAGCTGTGTGCCATGAGGTAAGGCCAGAGGCCAACCAGCCTTGAGCAGGACGTGGCCTCCATATCTATGTATCTCAAAGTTCTGCACCTGATGGGATCTCAGCCTGGGCACTGTAGAGGTGGGAGAAATTAACTGAACTCTCCCTTCATTCTCTTATTACACCTGTTTTGAAATTTCTGTTAACATGATATTTTCTTTAATGATAACTTTATTTTGAAAACAAAATTATGTAAACATTGTAGAAAAATTGAGAAGTACCATGTATATTTTTTTCACTCATGATTTCAACCTGTTTATGTTAAGTGCTGTAAACACTTTGTAATATTTTCCATTATCTCTTTCATATGGATATATATTTATATCATATTTTTATTTTACTTTCTTCATGTGCTATGAAGGATATAAGGAAAAGAAAGAAGGTAATGACAGAGGGGATACTATTTCAGACAGAGTAGTCAGGGAAGGTTTTGCCATACATTTGACTAAAGATATTAATGGTATGCAGAAGCAAGCCAAGCAGAAATCTAGGGTAAAGTACTTCCAGGCAAAAGAAATAGAAAACAAAGCTTAAATCGGTATCTCCTTTCTCCTCATTGCTATTAAAAATCTAAGGTCTGGGGACTTCCCTGGTGGAGCAGTGGTTAAGAATCCGCCTGCCAATGCAGGGGAAACGAGTTCGCTCCCTGGTCCGGGAAGATCCCACATGCCGCAGAGCAACTAAGCCCGTGCACCACAAATACTGAGCTTGCGCTCTAGAGCCTGTGAGCCACAACTACTGAGCCCACGAGCTGCAACTCCTGAAGCCCGCGCACCTAGAGCCCGTGCTCCGCAACAAGAGAAGCCACAGCAATAAGAAGTCCACGCGCCGCAACAAACTGTAGCCTCTGCTCACCGCAACTAGAGAAAGCCCGCACACAGCAACGAAGACCCAATGCAGCCAAAAATCAATCAATCAATAAATAAAAATTTAAAAAAAATCTAAGGTCTGTAACATGTTGGGGAAAGCAGGAGGAAAAAAAACTTCCATAAGGCCTTTGTGAGAAGCAGTGTCCTCAGGGAATAGCCACATTTTTATTAGAGCAAGAAGATGAAGAGACTATTCAGAGAAGCTGAGCATACTGGGTGTTTCGCTGATAGAAAACTGGAACTTTACGATAGCCCAATAATAGAGAAGTTTCAGTATTAGGGAAAGAGTAAAAGATTAGGTGATTAGAAGAATAGGTTCAAAGTTTTATGTGGATGAGTGTAATAGTATGCTTGGGGTTTGATGATGTAAGATCTGGCAGCATAGAGATGAAATTACGTAGTAGTATGTTTAATCAATATTAGGAAAAATAAAATCATGTGAAATTGTTACTGTTCTAGAAAATATGATCACCTTTGCATTAAAACCCCTGGGATCTAGAACACGCACGTGTGCATGCGCACACACACACACACGCACACACACGTTAATGGAAGTAACACAGGCCTGGGATGCTTAGGAGATCTGACATATTTTCTTTGCTGTACCACTAAGGCAGTGTTTCTCAACTTTTTTTTTTTTAAATCAGTCATCAATTTTATACACATCAGTGTATACATGTCAATCCCAATCGCCCAATTCAGCACACCACCATCCCCACCCCACCGCGGTTTTCCCCCCTTGGTGTCCATACGTTTGTTCTCTACATCTGTGTCTCAACTTCTGCCCTGCAAACCAGTTCATCTGTACCATTTTTCTAGGTTCCACATACATGTGTTAATATACGATATTTGTTTTTCTCTTTCTGACTTACTTCACTCTGTATGACAGTCTCTAGATCCATCCATGTCTCAACAAATGACTCAATTTCGTTTCTTTTTATGGCTGAGTAATATTCCATTGTATATATGTACCACAACTTCTTTATCCATTTGTCTGTCGATGGGCATTTAGGTTGCTTCCATGACCTAGCTATTGTAAATAGTGCTGCAATGAACATTGGGGTTCATGTGTCTTTTTGAATTACGGTTTTCTCTGGGTATCTGCCCAGTAGGGGGATTGTTGGATCATATGGTAATTCTATTTTTAGTTTTTTAAGGAACCTCCATATTGTTCTCCATAGTGGCTGTATCAATTTACATTCCCACCAGCAGTGCAAGAGGGTTCCCTTTTCTCCACACCCTCTCCAGCATTTGTTGTTTGTAGATTTTCTGATGATGCCCATTCTTGATACCTCATTGTAGTTTTCATTTGCATTTCTCTAATAATTAGTGATGTTGAGCATCTTTTCATGTGCTTCTTGGCCATCTGTATGTCTTCTTTGGAGAAATGTCTATTTAGGTCTTCTGCCCATTTTTGGATTGGGTTGTTTGTTTCTTTAATATTGAGCTGAATGAGCTGTTTATATATTTTGGACATTAATCCTTTGTCCATTGATTCATTTGCAAATATTTTCTCCCATTCTGAGGGTTGTCTTTTTGTCTTGTTTATGGTTTCCTTTGCTGTGCAAAAGCTTTGAAGTTTCATTAGGTCCCATTTGTTTATTTTTTTATTGTTTTTTTTAAACATCTTTATTGGAGTATAATTGCTTTACACTAGTGTGTTAGTTTCTGCTTTATAACAAAGTGAATCAGTTATACATATACATATGTTCCCATATCTCTTCCCTCTTGCATCTCCCTCCCTCCCACCCTCCCTATCCTACCCCTCTAGGTGGTCACAAAGCACCGAGCTGATCTCCCTGTGCTATATGGTTGCTTCCCACTAGCTATCTATTTTACATTTGGTAGTGTATATATGTCTGTGCCACTCTCTCACCCTGTCACATCTTACCCCTCCCCCTCCCCATATCCTCAAGTCCATTCTCTAGTAGGTCTGTGTCTTTATTCCCGTCTTGCCACTAGGTTCTTCATGACCTTTATTTTCCCTTAGATTCCATATATATGTGTTAGCATACTGTATTTGTTTTTCTCTTTCTGACTTACTTCACTCTGTATGACAGACTCTTAACTCCATACACCTCACTACAAATACCTCCATTTCATTTCTTTTTATGGCTGAGTAATATTCCATTGTATATATGTGCCACATCTTCTTTATCCATTCATCCGATGATGGACACTTAGGTTGCTTCCATGTCCTGGCTATTGTAAATAGAGCTGCAATGAACATTTTGGTACATGACTCTTTTTTTTTTTTTTTTAATATTTATTTATTTATTTATTTATGGCTGTGTTGGGTCTTCGTTTCTGTGCGAGGGCTTTCTCTAGTTGTGGCAAGAGGGGGCCACTCTTCATCGCGGTGCGCGGGCCTCTCACTATCGTGGCCTCTCTTGTTGCGGAGCACAGGCTCCAGATGCGCAGGCTCAGTAATTGTGGCTCACGGGCCTAATTGCTCCGTGGCATGTGGGATCCTCCCAGACCAGGGCTCGAACCCGTGTCCCCTGCATTGGCAGGCGGATTCTCAACCACTGCGCCACCAGGGAAGCCCGGTACATGACTCTTTTTGAATTATGGTTTTCTCGGGGTATATGCCCAGTAGTGGGATTGCTGGGTCATATGGCCGTTCTATTTTTAGTTTTTTAAGGAACCTCCATACTGTTCTCCATAGTGGCTGTGTCAATTTACATTCCCACCAACAGTGCAAGAGTGTTCCCTTTTCACCACACCCTCTCCAGCATTTATTGTTTCTAGATTTTTTGATGATGGCCATTCTGACCGGTGTGAGATGATATCTCATTGTAGTTTTGATTTGCATTTCTCTAATGATTAATGATGTTGAGCATCCTTTCATGTGTTTGTTGGCAATCTGTATATCTTCTTTGGAGAAATGTCTATTTAGGTCTTCTGCCCATTTTTGGATTGGGTTGTTCGTTTTTTTGTTATTGAGCTGCATGAGCTGCTTGTAAATCTTGGAGATTAATCCTTTGTCAGTTGCTTCATTTGCAAATATTTTCTGCCATTCTGAGGGTTGTCTTTTGGTCTTGTTTATGGTTTCCTTTGCTGTGCAAAAGCTTTGAAGTTTCATTAGGTCCCATTGGTTTATTTTTGTTTTTATTTCCATTTCTCTAGGAGCTGGGTCAAAAAGGATCTTGCTGTGATTTATGTCATAGAGTGTTCTGCCTATGTTTTCCTCTAAGAGTTTGATAGTATCTGGCCTTACACTTAGGTCTTTAATCTATTTTGAGTTTATTTTTGTGTATGGTGTCAGGGAGTGTTCTAATTTCATACTTTTACATGTACCTGTCCAATTTTCCCAGCACCACTTATTGAAGAGGCTGTCGTTTCTCCACTGTATATGCTTGCCTCCTTTATCAAAGAAAAGGTAACCATATGTGCGTGGGTTTATCTCTGGGCTTTCTATCCTGTTCCATTGATCTATATTTCTGTTTTTGTGCCAGTACCAAACTGTCTTGATTACTGTAGCTTTGTAATATAGTCTGAAGTCAGGGAGCCTGATTCCTCCTGCTCCATTTTTCGTTCTCAAGATTGCTTTGGCTATTCGGGGTCTTTTGTGTTTCCATACAAATTGTGAAATTTTTTGTTCTAGTTCTGTGAAAAATGCCATTGGTAGTTTGATAGGGATTGCATTGAATCTGTAGATTGCTTTGGGTAGTAGAGTCATTTTCACAATGTTGATTCTTCCAATCCAAGAACATTGTATATCTCTCCATCTATTTGTATTATCTTTAATTTCATTCATCAGTGTCTTATAATTTTCTGCATACAGGTCTTTTGTCTCCTTAGGTAGGTTTATTCCTAGATATTTTATTCTTTTTGTTGCAATGGTAAACGGGAGTGTTTTCTTAATTTCACTTTCAGATTTCTCGTCATTAGTGTATAGAAATGCAAGAGATTTCTGTGCATTAATTTTGTATCCTGCTACTTTACCAAATTCATTGATTAGCTCTAGTAGTTTTCTGGTAGCATCTTTAGGATTCTCTATGTATAGAATCATGTCGTCTGCAAACAGTGACAGCTTTACTTCTTCTTTTCCTATTTGGATTCCTTTTATTTCTTTTTCTTCTCTGATTGCTATGGGTAACACTTCCAAAACTATGTTGAATAACAGTGGTGAGAGTGGGCAACCTTGTCTTGTTCCTGATCTTAGTGGAAATGGTTTCAATTTTTCACCATTGAGGACAATGTTGGCTGTGGGTTTGTCATATATGGCCTTTATTATGTTGAGGAAAGTTCCCTCCTTTCCTACTTTCTGCCCATTTGTTTATTTTTGTTTTTATTTCCCTTTCTCTAGGAGGTGGATCAAAAAAGGTCTTGCTGTGATTTATGTCAAAGAGTGTTCTTTCTAAGTTTTCCTCTAAGAGTTTTATAGTGTCTGGTCTTACATTTAGGTCTTGAATCCATTTTCAGTTTATTTTTGTGTATGGTGTTAGGGAGTATTCTAATTTCATTCTTTTACATGTAGCTGTCCAGTTTTCCCAGCATGACTTATTGAAGAGACTGTCTTTTCTCCATTGTATATCCTTGCCTCCTTTGTCATAGATTAGTTGACCATAGGTGCGTGGGTTTATCTCTGGGCTTTCTATCTTGTTCCATTGATCTATGTTTCTGTTTTTGTGCCAGTACCATACTGTCTTGATTACTGTAGCTTTGTAGTATAGTCTGAAGTCAGGGAGTCTGATTCTTCCAGCTTCGTTTTTTTCCCTCAAGACTGCTTTGGCTATTCGGGGTCTTTTGTGTCTCCATACAAATTTTAAGATGATTTGTTCTAGTTCCGTAAAAAATGCCTTTGGTAATTTGATAGGGATTGCATTGAATCTGTAGATTGCTTTGGGTACTATAGTCATTTTCACAATATTGATTCTTCCGAACCAAGAACATGGTATATCTCTCCATCTGTTGGTATCATCTTTAATTTCTTTCATCAGTGTCTTATAGTTTTCTGCATACAGGTCTTTTGTCTCCCTAGGTAGGGTTTATTCCTAGGTATTGTATTCTTTTTGTTGCAATGGTAAAGGGGAGTGTTTCCTTAATTTCTCTTTCAGATTTTTCATCATTAGTATATAGGAATGCAAGAGATTTCTGTGCATTAATTTTGTATCCTGCAACTTTACCAAATGCATTGATTAGCTCTAGTAGTTTTCTGGTGGCAGTTTTAGGATTCTCTATGTATAGTATCATGTCATCTGCAAACAGTGACAGCTTTACTTCTTCTTTTCCAATTTGTATTCCTTTTATTTCTTTTTCTTCTCTGATTGCCGTGACTAGGACTTCCAAAACTGTGTTGAATAATATTGGTGAGAGTGGACATCCTTGTCTCGTTCCTGATCTTAGAGGAAATGCTTTCAGTTTTTCACCATTGAGAATGGTGTTTTCTATGAGTTTGTCATATATGGCCTTTATTATGTTGAGGTAGGTTCCCTCTATGCCCACTTTCTGGAGAGTTTTTATCATAAATGGGTGTTGAATTTTGTCAAAAGCTTTTTCTGCATCTATTGAGATGATCATATGGTTTTTCTCCTGCAATTTGTTAATATGGTGTATCACATTGATTGATTTGCATATATTGAAGAATCCTTGCATCCCTGGGATAAATCCCACTTGATCGTGGTGTATGATCCTTTTAATGTGTTGTTGGATTCTGTTTGCTAGTATTTTGTTGGGGATTTTTGCATCTATATTCATCAGTGATATTGGTCTGTAATTTTCTTTTTTTGTAGTGTCTTTGTCTGGTTTTGGTATCAGGGTGATGGTGGCCTCATAGAATGAGTTTGGGAGTGTTCCTTCCTCTGCAGTTTTTGGAAGAGTTTGATAAGGATGGGTGTTAGCTCTTCTCTAAGTGTTTGATAGAATTCACCTGTGAAGCCATCTGGTCCTGGACTTTTGTTTTTTGGAAGATTTTTAATCACAGTTTCAATTTCATTACTTGTGATTGGTCTGTTCATATTTTCTGTTTCTCCTGGTTCAGTCTTGCAAGGTTATACCTTTCTAAGAATTTGTCCATTTCTTCCATGTTGTCCATTTTATTGGCATAGAATTGCTTGTAGTAGTCTCTTAAGATGCTTTGTATTTCTGCGGTGTCTGTTGTAACTTCTCCTTTTTCATTTCTAATTTTATTGATTTGAGTCCTCTCCCTCTTTTTCTTGATGAGTCTGGCTAATGGCTTATCACTTTTGTTTATCTTCTCAAAGAACCAGCTTTTAGTTTTATTGATCTTTGCTATTGTTATCTTTGTTTCTATTTCATTTATTTCCACTCTGATCTTTATGATTTCTTTCCTTCTGCTAACTTTGGGTTTTGTTTGTTCTTCTTTCTATAGTTCCTTTAGGTGTAAGGTTAGATTGTTTACTTGAGATTTTTCTTGTTTCTTTAGGTAGGCTTGTATAGCTATAAACTTCCCTCTTAGAACTGCTTTTGCTGCATCCCATAAGTTTTGGATCATCGTGTTTTCATTGTCATTTGTCTCTAGGTATTTTTTGATTTCCTCTTTGATTTCTTCAGTGATCTCTTGGTTATTTAGTAACGTATTGTTTAGCCTCCATGTGTTTGTGCTTTTCACGTTTTTTTCCCAGTAATTCATTTCTAATCTCATAGCCTTGTGGTCAGAAAAGATGCTTGATATGATTTCAATTTTCTTAAATTTACTGAGGCTTGATTTGTGACCCAAGATGTGATCTATCCTGGAGAATGTTCCTTGCGCACTTGAGAAGAAAGTGTAATCTGCTGTTTTTGGATGGAATGTCCTATAAATATCAATTAAATCTATCTGGTCTATTGTGTCATTTAAAGCTTCTGTTTCCTTATTTTCATTTTGGATGATCTGTCCATTGTTGTAAGTGAGGTGTTAAAGTCCCCCACTATCATTGTGTTACTCTCGATTTCCCCTTTTATGGCTGTTAGTATTTGCCTTATGTACTGAGGTGCTCCTATATTGGGTGCGTAAATATTTACAATTGTTATATCTTGTTCTTGGATTGATCCCTTCATCATTATGTAGTGTCCTTCTTTGTCTCTTGTAATAGTCTTTGTTTTAAAGTCAATTTTGTCTGATATGAGAATTGCTATTCCAGCTTTCTTTTGATTTCCATTTGCATGGAATATCTTTTTCCATCCCCTCACTTTCAGTCTGTATGTGTCCCTAGGTCTGCAGTGGGTCTCTTGTAGACAGCATATATATGGGTCTTGTTTTTGTATCCATTCAGCCAGTCCATGTCTTTTGGTTGGAGCATTTCATCCATTTACATTTAAGATAATTATTGATATGTATGTTCCTATTACCATTTTCTTAATTATTTTGGGTTTGTATTGTAGGTCTTTTCCTTCTCTTGTATTTCCTGCCTAGAGAAGTTCCTTTAGCATTTGTTGTAAAGCTGGTTTGGTGGTGCTGAATTCTCTTAGCTTTTGCTTGTCTGTAAAGGTTTTAATTTTTCCGTCAAATCTGAATGAGATGCTTGCTGAGTAGAGTAATCTTGATTGTAGGTTTTTCTCCTTCATCACTTTAAATATGTCCTGCCACTCCCTTCTGGCTTGCAGAGTTTCTGCTGAAAGATCAGCTGTTAACCTTATCGGGATTCCCTTGTGTGTTATTTGTTTTTTTTCCCTTGCTGCGTTTAATATGTTTTCTTTGTATTTAATTTTTGATAGTTTGATTAATATGTGTCTTGGCATGTTTCTCCTTGGATTTATCCTGTATGGGACTCACTGTGCTCCCAGGACTTGATTAGCTATTTCCTTTCCCATACTAGGGAAGTTTTCAACTATAATCTCTTCAAATATTTTCTCAGTCCCTTTCTTTTTCTCTTCTTCTTCTGGGTCCCCTATAATTCGAATGTTGGTGCATTTAATGTTGTCCCAGATGTCTCTGAGACTGTCCTCAGTTCTTTTCATTCTTTTTTCTTTATTCTGCTCTGCAGTAGTTATTTCCACTATTTTATCTTCCAGGTCACTTATCTGTTCTTCTGCCTCAGTTATTCTGTTCTTGATCCCTTCTAGAGAATTTTAAATTTCATTTATTGTGTTTGTTTGCTCTTTCATTCTTCTAGGTCCTTGTTAAACGTTTCCCGTATTTTCTCTATTCTATTTCCAAGATTTTGGATCATCTTTACTATCATTATTCTGAATTCTTTTTCAGGTAGACTGCCTATTTCCTCTTCATTTGTTTGGTCTGGTGGGTTTTTGCCTTGCTCCTTCATCTGCTGTGTGTTTCTCTGTCTTCTCATTTTGCTTAACTTACTGTGTTTGGGGTCTCCTTTTCGCAGGCTGCAGGTTCGTAGTTCCCATTGTTTTTGTTGTCTGTCCCCAGTGGCTAAGGTTGGATCAGTGGGTTGTGTAGGCTTCCTGGTGGAGGGGACTAGTGCCTGTGTTCTGGTGGATGAGGCTGGATCTTGTCTTTCTGGTGGGCAGGTCCACGTCTGGTGGTGTGTTTTTGGGTGTCTGTGGCCTTATTATGATTTTAGGAAGCCTCTCTGCTAATGGATGGGGCTGTGTTCCTGTCTTGCTAGTTGTTTGGCATAGGGTGTCCAGCACTGTAGCTTGCTGGTCTTTGAGTGAAGCTGGGTCTTGGTGTTGAGATGGAGATCTCTGGGAGATTTTTGCCATTTGATATTACATGGAGCTGGGAGGTCTCTTGTCGACCAGTGTCCTGAACTTGGCTCTCCCACCTCAGAGGCACAGCACTGACTCCTGGCTGGAGCACCAAGAGCCTTTCATCCACATGGCTCAGAATAAAAGGGAGAAAAAATAGAATGAAAGAAAGAAAGAGGATTAAATAAAATAAAATAAAGTAAAATAAAATAAAATAAAGTTGTTAAAAAAATAGAAAATAATTATTAAGAAAAATATTTTAAAAAGTAAAAAAAAAAGAAAGAAAGAAACGGACAGACAGAACCCTAGGACAAATGGTGAAAGCAAAGCTCTACAGACAAAATCACACATAGAAGCATAGGCATACACACTCACAAAAAGAGAAAAAGGGGGAAAAATAATATATCTTTGCTTCTAAAGTCCACCTCCTCAATTTGGGATGATTTGTTGTCTATTCAGGTATTCCACAGATGCAGGGTACATCAAGTTGATTGTGGAGCTTTAATCCGCTGCTCCTGAGGCTGCTGGGAGAAATTTCCCTTTCTCTTCTTTGTTCGCACAGCTCCCGGGGTTCAGCTTTGGATTTGGACCCGCCTTTGCGTGTAGGTCACCTGAGGGTGTCTGTTCTTCTCTCAGACAGGACGGGGTTAAAGGAGCAGCTGATTCGGGGGCTCTGGCTCACTCAGGCTGGGAGGAGGGAATGGATGCGGGATGAGCCTGCAGCGGCAGAGGCCGGCGTGACGTTGCACCAGCCTGAGGAGCGCCGTGTTCTCCTGGGGAAGCTGTCCCTGGATCACGGGACCCTGGCAGTGGCGGGCTGCACAGACTCCCAGGAGGGGCAGTGTGGAGAGTGACCTGTGCTTGCTCACAGGCTTCTTGGTGGCGGCAGCAGCAGCTTTAGTGTCTCATGCCCGTCTCTGGGGTCCGTGCTGATAGCTGCGGCTGGCGCCCGTCTCTGGAGCTCCTTTAAGTAGCGCTCTTAATCCCCTCTCCTCGCGCACCAGGAAACAAAGAGGCAAGAAAAAGTCTCTTGCCTCTTCGGCAGGTCCAGACTTTTTCCCGGACTCCCTCCCGGCTAGCCGTGGCGCACTAGCCCCCTTCAGGCTGTGTTCACACAGCCAACCCCAGTCCTCTCCCTGGGATCTGAACTCTGAAGCCTGAGCCTCATCCTCCAGCCCCCGCCTGCCCCGGTGGGTGAGCAGACAAGCCTCTCAGGCTGGTGAGTGCTGGTCGGCACCGATCCTCTGTGCGGGAATCTCTCCGCTTTGCCCTCCGCACCCCTGTTGCTGCGCTCTACTCCGTGGCTCCGAAGCTCCCCCCCCCCCGCCACCCGCAGTCTCTGCCCGCAAAGGGGCTTCCTAGTGTGTGGAAACCTTTCCTCCTTCACAACTCCCTCCCACTGGTGCAGGTCCCGTCCCTATTCTTTTGTCTCTGTTTTTTCTTTTTTCTTTTGCCCTACCCAGGTATGTGGGGAGTTTCTTGCCTTTTGGGAGGTCTGAGGTCTTCTGCCAGCGTTCAGTGGGTGTTCTATAGGAGCAGTTCCACGTGTAGATGTATTTCTGATGTATCTGTGGGGAGGAAGGTGATCTCCGCATCTTACTCTTCCGCCATCTTGAAGCTCCCCTGCTGTTTTTTGTTTGTTTGTTTGTTGTTGGCTTATCTCTGTGCCAACAGTCAGCCTGAAGGATAAACTTAAGGTCTTCTCAGGTCTCTAATGAGCCTTACTCTGGGCATGTGTGGTCACTTTGTAATTTTCCCCATGTATGCAATTGCTTTTGGATGTCCTAATCTTTAATGTCTGACTCCCAAAAGGGGAAAAGGAGAAAAATGAAAGATGGGGAGGAAAGAGCACTAGACCTTTAAGTCCACTGGAAGTCACTTTAGTGGGAAGGGGAGAGGTTTGCAACAATGGCGGGGGTGGGGGGAAGCAACAGAAATGCTGCCCTCCTCTTACTGTGCACATCTGTGACCAGAAACAGCAATCAGTGATCAGAGCACAGATTCCCAATAACTGGGAGGATAGTGACCTTTTGGCCCACCTTGGCTCCCATAAGCTGCTTCAGGAACATGGCACAGCTGCCTGCCATGGCACTAGGTGTGTGGAATGGGTCACTGCTACTATGCTAATTGCTGAAATTGACCAAAGTTCACCGTAACTTACCATCTAAAACTTCCCTGCAAGGTGCAAGCCTTCAGTAGACCCCATAGTGCCAAAATAGTTACATTAGATAGAGATTGCCTGTGCAATTATTGTCTGGAAGGGGACAGGTTTCTGGTGCTTCTTTTTCTGCCATCTTCCCAGAATCACCTGCTGTGAATATAAGTTTTTACTTTTAAGGGATAAATGCCCAAGAATGCAATTGCTGGGGTATGGTAGTTTGACAAGTTTTGTAAGGAACTTTGTAAGTTTTATATCGTTTAGGAGAAACTGCCAGACATTTTCAGAGGGCCTGTACAACTTTACATTCCCACCAGCAACATCTGATGATCCAGGGGCTCTCCATCCTTGCCAGTTTGGGGTATTGTCTTTTTTTTTTTTTTACTGTAGCCATTCTGATAGGTATGTAGTGATATCTCACTGTGGTTTTAATTTTCATTCTTTGGTGAGTAATGATATTGAACATCTTATCATGTGCTTAGTTGCCACGGTCTATTCTTTTCAGTGAAATGTCTTTTCACATCATTTCTAACTGAACTGCTTGAATTTTTTTATTGTTGAATTTTGAGAGTTCTTTGTATGTTATAAACATAGTCCTCTGTTGGATATTTGGTTTGCAGATATTTTGTCCCAGTCTGTTTTGGGGGTGTACCATCTCCTTAACAGAGTCTTCCACAAAGCAAAAGTTTTAATATTCTGAATAGGTCGAACTTTTCAATTTTCCCTTTTATGAGTCATGCTTTTAATGTCAAGTCTAAGAATTCTTTGTCTAGCCCTTAGGGCTAAAAGATTTCTCCTATTTTTTTTCCTGAAAGTTTTATAGTTTTACATTATGTACTTAACTCTGTGATCCATCTTGAGTCAATTTTTGTATGACGTGTGTGGTATGGGTCATGGTTTTCTTTTTTTTTAACATCTTTATTGGAGTATAATTGCTTTACAATGGTGTGTTAGTTTCTGCTTTATAACAAAGTGAATCAGTTATACATATACATATGTTCCCATATCTCTTCCCTCTTGCATCTCCCTCCCTCCCACCCTCCCTATCCCACCCCTCTAGGTGGTCACAAAGCACCGAGCTGATCTCCCTGTGCTATGCGGTTGCTTCCCACTAGCTATCTATTTTACGTTTGGTAGTATATATATATATATATGTCCATGCCACTCTCTCACTTTGTCACATCTTACCCTTCCCCCTCCCCATATCCTCAAGTCCATTCTCTAGTAGGTCGGTGTCTTTATTCCTGTCTTGCCACTAGGTTCTTCATGACCTTTTTTTTTTTTCCCCCTTAGATTCCGTATATATGTGTTAGCATACTGTATTTGTTTCTCTCTTTCTGACTTACTTCACTCTGTATGACAGACTCTAGGTCCATCCACCTCACTACAAATAACTCAATTTCGTTTCTTTTTATGGCTGAGTAATATTCCATTGTATATATGTGCCACATCTTCTTTATCCATTCATCAGTCGATGGACACTTAGGTTGCTTCCATGTCCTGCCTATTGTAAATAGAGCTTCAATGAGCATTTTGGTACATGACTCTTTTTGAATTCTGGTTTTCTCAGGGTATATGCCCAGTAGTGGGATTGCTGGGTCGTATGGTAGTTCTGTTTTTAGTTTTTGAAGGAACCTCCATACTGTTCTCCATAGTGGCTGTATCAATTTACATTCCCACCAACAGTGCAAGAGTGTTCCCTTTTCTCCACAACCTCTCCAGCATTTATTGTTTCTAGATTTTTTGATGATGGCCATTCTGACCGGTGTGAGATGATATCTCATTGTAGTTTTGATTTACATTTCTCTAATGATTAATGATGTTGAGCATTCTTTCATGTGTTTGTTGGCAATCTGTATATCTTCTTTGGAGAAATGTCTATTTAGGTCTTCTGCCCATTTTTGGATTGGGTTGTTTCTTTTTTTGTTATTGAGCTGCATGAGCTGCTTGTAAATCTTGGAGATTAATCCTTTGTCAGTTGCTTCATTTGCAAATATTTTCTCCCATTCTGAGGGTTGTCTTTTGGTCTTGTTTATGGTTTCCCTTGCTGTGCAAAAGCTTTGAAGTTTCATTAGGTCCCATTTGTTTATTTTTGTTTTTATTTCCATTTCTCTAGGAGCTGGGTCAAAAAGGATCTTGCTGTGATTTATGTCATAGAGTGTTCTGCCTATGTTTTCCTCTAAGAGTTTGATAGTGTCTGGCCTTATATTTAGGTCTTTAATCCATTTTGAGTTTATTTTTGTGTATGGTGTTAGGGGGTGTTCTAATTTCATTCTTTTACATGTACCTGTCCAGTTTTCCCAGCACCACTTATTGAAGAGGCTGTCTCTTCTCCACTGTATATTCTTGCCTCCTTTATCAAAGATAAGGTGACCATATGGGCGTGGTTTATCTCTGGGCTTTCTCTCCTGTTCCATTGATCTATATTTCTGTTTTTGTGCCAGTACCATACTGTCTTGATTACTGTAGCTTTGTAATATAGTCTGAAGTCAGGGAGCCTGAATCCTCCAGCTCCATTTTTCTTTCTCAAGATTGCTTTGGCTATTCGGGGTCTTTTGTGTTTCCATACAAAATTGTGAAAGTTTTTGTTCTAGTTCTGTGAAAAATGCCAGTGGTAGTTTGATAGGGATTGCATTGAATCTGTAGATTGCTTTGGGTAGTAGAGTCATTTTCACAATGTTGATTCTTCCAATCCAAGAACATGGTATATCTCTCCATCTATTTGTATCATCTTTAATTTCTTTCATCAGTGTCTTATATTTTTCTGCATACAGGTCTTTTGTTTCCTTAGGTAGGTTTATTCCTAGATATTTTATTCTTTTTGTTGCAATGGTAAACGGGAGTTTCCTTAATTTCTCTTTCAGATTTTTCATCATTAGTGTATAGGAATGCAAGAGATTTCTGTGCATTAGTTTTGTATCCTGCTACTTTACCAAATACATTGATTAGCTCTCGTAGTTTTCTGGTAGCATCTTTAGGATTCTCTATGTATAGTATATCATGTCATCTGCAAACAGTGACAGCTTTACTTCTTCTTTTCCGATTTGGATTCCTTTTATTTCTTTTTCTTCTCTGATTGCTGTGGCTAACACTTCCAAAACTATGTTGAATAACAGTGGTGAGAGTGGGCAACCTTGTCTTGTTCCTGATCTTAGTGGAAATGGTTTCAGTTTTTCACCATTGAGGACAATGTTGGCTGTGGGTTTGTCATATATAGCCTTTATTATGTTGAGGAAAGTTCCCTCCATGCCTACTTTCTGCAGGGCTTTTATCATAAATGGGTGTTGAATTTTGTCGAAAGCTTTCTCTGCATCTATTGAGATGATCATATGGTTTTTCTCCTTCAATTTGTTAATATGGTGTATCACGTTGATTGATTTGCATATATTGAAGTATCCTTGCATTCCTGGAATAAACCCCACTTGATCATGGTGTATGATCCTTTTAATGTGCTGTTGGATTCTGTTTGCTAGTATTTTGTTGAGGATTTTTGCATCTATGTTCATCAGTGATATTGGCCTGTAGTTTTCTTTCTTTGTGACATCTTTGTCTGGTTTTGGTATCAGGGTGATGGTGACCTCGTAGAATGAGTTTGGGAATGTTCCTCCCTCTGCAATATTTTGGAAGAGTTTGAGAAGGATAGGTGTTAGGTCTTCTCTAAATGTTTGATAGAATTCGCCTGTGAAGCCATCTGGTCCTGGGCTTATGTTTGTTGGGAGATTTTTTTTTTTTTTTTTTTTTGGCTGTGTTGGGTCTTCGTTTCTGTGCGAGGGCTTTCTCTAGTTGCAGCAGGCGGGCACCACTCTTCATCGTGGTGCGCGGGCCTCTCACTATTTTGGCCTCTCTTGTTGAGGAGCACAGGCTCCAAATGCGCAGGCTCAGTAGTTGTGGCTCACGGGCCTAGTTGCTCCGCAGCATGTGGGATCTTCCCAGACCAGGGCTCGAACCCATGTCCCCTGCATTAGCAGGCAGATTCTCAACCACTGCGCCACCAGGGAAGCCCTGTTGGAAGATTTTTAATCACAGTTTCAATTTCAGTTCTTGTGATTGGTCTGTTCATATTTTCTATTTCTTCCTGGTTCAGTCTCGGCAGGTTGTGCATTTCTAAGAATTTGTCCATTTCTTCCAGGTTGTCCATTTTATTGGCATAGAGTTGCTTGTAGTAATCTGCCATGATCGTTTGTATTTCTGCAGTGTCAGTTGTTACTTCTCCTTTTTCATTTCTAATTCTATTGATTTGAGTCTTCTCCCTTTTTTTCTTGATGAGTCTGGCTAATGGTTTATCAATTTTATTTATCTTCTCAAAGAACCAGCTTTTACTTTTATTGATCTTTGCTATCATTTCCTTCATTTCTTTTTCATTTATTTCTGATCTGATCTTTATGATTTCTTTCCTTCTGCTAACTTTGGGGTTTTTTTGTTCTTCCCTCTCTAATTGCTTTAGGTGCAAGGTTAGGTTGTTTATTTGAGATGTTTCCTGTTTCTTAAGGTAGGATTGTATTGCTATAAACTTCCCTATTAGAACTGCTTTTGCTGCATCCCATAGGTTTTGGGTTGTTGTGTCTCCATTGTCCTTTGTTTCTAGGTATTTTTTGATTTCCCGTTTGATTTCTTCAGTGATCACTTCGTTATTAAGTAGTGTATTGTGTAGCCTCCATGTGTTTGTATTTTTTACAGATGTTTTCCTGTAATTGATATCTAGTCTCATAGCGTTGTGGTTGGAAAAGATACTTGATACTATTTCAATTTTCTTAAATTTACCAAGGCTTGATTTGTGACCCAAGATATGATCTATCCTGGAGAATGTTCCATGAGCACTTGAGAAGAATGTGTATTCTGTTCTTTTTGGATGGAATCTCCTAAAAATATCAATTAAGTCCATCTTGTTTAATGTATCATTTAAAGCTTGTGTTTCCTTATTTATTTTCATTTTGGATGATCTGTCCATTGGTGAAAGTGGGGTGTTAAAGTCCCCTACTATGATTGTGTTACTGTCGATTTCCCCTTTTATGGCTGTTACCATTTGCCTTATATATTGAGGTGCTCCTGTGTTGGGTGCATAAATATTTACAGTTGTTATATCTTCTTCTTGAATTGATCCCTTGATCATTTTATAATGTCCTTCTTTGTCTCTTATAATAGTCTTTATTTTAAAGTCTATTTTGTCTGATATGAGAATTGCTACTCCAGCTTTCTTTTGTTTTCCATTTGCATGGAATATCTTTTTCCATCCCCTCACTTTCAGTCTGTATGTGTCCCTAGGTCTGAAGTGGGTCTCTTGTAGACAGCATATATACAGGTCTTGTTTTTGTATCCATTCAGGCTGTCTGTGTCTTTTGGTGGGAGCATTTAATCCATTTACATTTAAGGTAATTATCGATATGTATGTTCCTATTCCCATTTTCTTAAATGTTTTGGGTTTGTTATTGTAGGTGTTTTCCTTCTCTAGTGTTTCTTGCCTAGAGACTTTCCTTTAGCATTTGTTGTAAAGCTGGTTTGGTGGTACTGAACTCTCTCAGCTTTTGCTTGTCTTTAAAAGTTTTAATTTCTCTATCAAATCTAAATGAGATCCTTGCTGGGTAGAGTAATCTTGGTTGTAGGTTTTTCTCCTTCATCACTTTAAATATGTTCTGCCACTCCCTTCTGGCTTGCAGAGTTTCTGCTGCAAGATCAGCTGTTAACCTTATGGGAATTCCCTTGTGTGTTATTTGTTGTTTTTCCCTTGCTGCCTTTAATATGTTTTCTTTATATTTAATTTTTGATAGTTTGATTAATATGTGTCTTGGCATGTTTCTCCTTGGATTTATCCTGTATGGGACTCTCTGTGCTTCTAGGACTTGATTAACTATTTCCTTTCCCATATTAGGGAAGTTTTCAACTATAATCTCTTCAAATATTTTCTCAGTCCCTTTCTTTTTCTTTTCTTCTTCTGGGACCCCTATAATTCGAATGTTGGTGCATTTAATGTTGTCCCAGAGGTCTCTGAGCCTGTCCTCAGTTCTTTACATTCTTTTTTCTTTATTCTGCTCTGCAGTAGTTATTTTCACTATTTTATCTTCCAGGTCACTTTTCCGTTCTTCTGCCTCAGTTATTCTGCTATTGATCCTGTCTAGAGAATTTTTAATTTCATTTATTGTGTTGTTCATCGTTGCTTGTTTCCTCTTTAGTTCTTCTAGGTCCTTGTTAAATGTTTCTTGCATTTTGTCTATTCTATTTCCAAGATTTTGGATCATCTTTACTATCATTATTCTCAACTCTTTTTCAGGTAGACTGCCTATTTCCTCTTCATTTGTTTGGTCTGGTGGGTTTTTACCTTGCTACTTCATCTGCTGTGTGTTTTTCTGTCTTCTCATCTTGCTTATCTTACTGTGTTTGGGTCTCCTTTTCACAGGCTGCAGGTTCGTAGTTCCTGTTGTTTTTGGTGTCTGTCCCTAGTGGCTAAGGTTGGTTCAGTGGGTTGTGTAGGCTTCCTGGTGGAGGGGACTAGTGCCTGTGTTCTGGTGGATGAGGCTGGATCTTGTCTTTCTGGTGGGCAGGTCCACGTCTGGTGGTGTGTTTTGGGGTGTCTGTGGCCTTATTATGATTTTAGGCAGCCTGTCTGCTAATGGATGGGGCTGTGTTCCTGTCTTGCTAGTTGTTTGGCATAGGGTGTCCAGCACTGTAGCTTGCTTGTCGTTGAGTGAAGTTGGGTCTTGGTGTTGAGGTGGAGATCTCTGGGAGATTTTGGCCGTTTGGTATTATGTGGAGCTGGGAGGTCTCTTGTGGACCAGTGTCCTGAAGTTGGCTCTTCCACCTCAGAGGCACAGGCCTGATGCCTGGCTGGAGCACCAAGAGCCTTTTATCCACACGGCACAGAATAAAAGGGAGAACAAATAGAAAGAAAGAAAGGAAGAGGATAAAATAAAATAAAATAAAATAAAGTAAGATAGAATAACATAAAGTCATTAAAATAAAAAAATAATTAAGAAAAAAAATGGTTTAAGTAAAAAAAAAAAAAAAAAAAAGGAAATGGACGGACAGAACCCTAGGACAAATGGTGAAAGCAAAGCTCTACAGACAAAATCTCACACAGAAGCATAGACATACACACTCACAAAAAGAGAAAAGGGGAAAAAATAATCTATCTTGCTCCCAAAGTCCACCTCCTCAATTTGGGATGATTCGTTGTCTCTTCAGGTATTCCACAGATGCAGGTACATAAAGTTGATTGTGGAGCTTTAATGCACTGCTCCTGAGGCTTCTGGGAGAAATTTCCCTTTCTCTTCTTTGTTCGCACAGCTCCCGGGGTTCAGCTTTGGATTTGGACCCGCCTCTGCGTGTAGGTCACCTGAGGGCGTCTGTTCTTCACTCAGACAGGACGGGGTTAAAGGAGAGGCTGCGTTGGGGGCTCTGGCTCACTCAGGCCGGGGGGAGGGAAGGATACGGATGCGGTGCGAGCCTGCGGCGGCAGAGGCCATCGTGGCGTTGCAGCAGCCTGAGGTGCGCCGTGCGTTCTCCCGGGGAATTTGTCCCTGGATCACGGGACCCTGGCCGTGGCGGCTGCACCGGCTCCCGGGAGGGGCGGTGTGGATAGTGACCTGTGCTTGCACACAGGCTTCTTGGTGGCGGCAGCAGCAGCCTTAGCGTCTCATGCCCGTCTCTGGGGTCCGCGCTGATAACCGCGGCTCGCACCCGTCTCTGGAGCTCATTTAGGCGGCGCTCTTAATCCCCTCTCCTCGCGCACCAGGGAACAAAGAGGGAAGAAAGAGTCTCTTGCCTCTTTGGCAGCTCCAGCCTTTCCCGGACTCCCTCCCAGCTAGCTGTGGTGCACTAACCCCTTCAGGCTGTGTTCACGAAGCCAACCCCAGTCTTCTCCCTGTGATCCGCCCGAAGACCGAGCCTCAGCTCCCAGCCCCCGCCTGTCCCGGCAGGTGAGCAGACAAGCCTCTCGGGCTGGTGAGTGCTGGTCGACACCGATCCTCTGTGCGGGAATCTCTCTGCTTTGCCCTCCGTACCCCCGTTGCTGCGCTCTCCTCTGTGGCTCCGAAGCTTCCCCCCTCCGCCACCCGCAGTCTCTGCCCACGAAGGGGCTTCCTAGTGTGTGGAAACCTTTCCTCCTTCACAGCTCCCTCCCACCGGTGCAGGTCCCGTCCCTATTCTTTTGTCTCTGTTTTTTCTTTTTTCTTTTGCCCTACCCAGGTACATAGGGAGTTTCTTGCCTTTCTGGAAGTCTGAGGTCTTCTGCCAGCATTCAGTGGGTGTTCTATAGGAGCAGTTCCACGTGTAGATGTATTTATGATGTATCTATGGGGAGGAAGATGATCTCTGCGTCTTACTCTTCCGCCATCTTCCCATCTGTCCTGGGTCACGGTTTTCTGTTTTTTGACCTTACCTGTCCAATTGCACTAGTACCATTTGTTGAAAAAACTCTCTTTATCCCATTGAATTACTTTTGCCCCTTTGTCAAAAATCATTTTGACATATTTGTGTGGGTCTGTTTGAGGGTTTTAAGTTATTTTCCACTGATCTCTGTCTGTTCCTTCTCTAATACCACACTATCTTGATTACTGTAGCTATATAGTAAGCCTTAATATTGGGTAGAGTGATTCTCTCTTTATTCTTTTTTTTCAATATTGTTTTAGTTAATTTTGGGCTATGCCTTACCATATACATTTCAGAATTGAAACCTTCCTGTATTTTGATTGGAATTGCATTAAGTCTGCAGATCACTGTGAGGAGAATTGACATCTTTACAATGTTCAATCTTCTAATTCATAAACACATATGTCTCTTCACTTTTTAAATCTTCTTTGATTACTTTCATCAATACTTTGTAGTTTATGGCTTACAGATCCTGTGCTTGTTTTGTTAAGTGTGTACCTAAGTATTTACTTTTCTTTAGAGTAATTGTTAATGGTATTATGTTTCAGTTTCTATAGGTTCATTATTAATATATAGAAATTGTAAATGGTTTTGCATACTGGTTTCAAAAAGTTTTAAAAAGTAGCTTTTTACTACTGTTTCCTTATTTCTATTTTTTTTAATCTTTAGGATATCTGTAGAGTTGTCTTAGAGACTATCCTAACATTATTGGGTATCTAATTGCAAGCACTCCTGGAAAGGTGGTAGTCTTATTTTTATCTTACAATTTATACACTGAAACTAAGAACTTGCCAATCTAGTACAAGACAAAGCTGGATTCAAACCCAGGCTTGTACAGAGCTGTTTCCAATATTCTATACCCTCTCAGGATTAAAACACAAATTTTTGAAGGGACTTACATGGTGTATTTTCTGAGAAGTTTTACCTGAAAATGACAAATTGACTAGAATTACTAGATGTTCTTCTACTAATTGTCCTTCTATCTCTATAGGCAATGCACAAATATCTACTGACATTTATTGCATAGGATAATATGGGTTCCATTTCCCCTACTCAGTGCTTTTAAAAATTTGAAATGTAAATATTTACCAGATCAGTATTCATTTATTTATTCCTTCAGCTAACTATTTATGAAGCAGGTACAGGATATACAGAGATGAGTAAGACAGAGTCTCTGCTTTTAACTTGCTTACAGCCAAGTAAAGAAGACTGATAGGAAAGCAGATAAATAGAGCAGCGGGTGGTAAGTGCTCTGATGGAAGTAAGTACAGTTGCTACACAATAATGTACTGGAGCTTGCTCGTACCAGCTCACTGGAGCCAATTTTTAAATATTCAGGAAATTTGCAAACCTGTTTTATTAGTGGTAGTTGAAATTGGGCTATTGTAGGAGTATTTACACTATGGAAATTGGCAAATTCTAATTGGTTTCCTTTTTTTCCCCCTTCTTTCCTCCCTCCTTCCCTCCCTCCCTTCTTTCCTTCTTTCCTTCTTTCCTTCCTTCCTTTCTTCCTTTTTCTCTTAGGACATGCAGTTTACTGAAATACTACTGTTGGTGCAGGAGCAAATGTATTAAATCCAGTTCTTTATCTCACTGTAACATGAGCTCATTCTGCATGTCATATCATAAGTTGTCCCACGACCAACTGCTTCTGGTGATTTAAGCAACAGCCTTTCACAAATATGGTGGCAGTTTCCCTTTTAGATGATGAAAGTGAGATTAAGTCTAAATCTCCTGTGGGTTCTTTTTCTTCCCAGAGAATATAAAGCAGTTAACATCAACATCAACTTATACATCGTCAGTGAACCTTGGCTTTTCTCACTGGCCTGGTGCTCCAGCATTCACTCAGTGACCACAGACAGCATTCAGGTCCTAAATGAGATAAATCACCCTTACTTCTTCATGGTGAGCTGATGGTCCAGATTGTTCTTCCAACTCTGGTACAATAGGGGTCTCTGTCCCCCACCCCACCCCTACATTGCCCATTGTGCAGTCCCCAGGGAAGCTGCTTAAGAGCAGAGATTTATGTGACATTGGAGATGGTACTCCACCTTCTCTCACCCAGATCTTTCTGTGATTTTCACAGAAATTAATATTGCTATAATAATTGCTGTTTATTGAATCCTCACACTGTGCCTTTCATGCATTATGTAATTTAACCCTCTGAGTTAGCCACTAGGAGTATCCCCATGGGGGGATCTGAAGTTTGAAGCTTCACATGATGCAAGATTCAAAATGAGGTCTGACTCCAGAGTTTTGTTACTGCAGCCCCACCTTCCTGTAGGCACAGCAACAATGACAGTGACATGGGGTGTGGGGAGAAAACCAGTGTACTTGATTTCAAAGTGAAAACTGTGTCCTGAGCAAAATGCTTTTGAAAAGGAGAGCGAGTGTTCAGCCACCTACCTTGATTTCCCCTTCTGTCCTGCTACTGCTTACGGCCAGAGGCTTGGGAACCTGAAGACCTGGGTTACACTTCCAGCTAAATCCCTTCACTTATTGTCTGTGAAGGGAACCCCAGCTAACCAGTTAACTACTTCAGAGCCCATTTTTCTTATCAGTGTAGAGTAGGATGACCAAGTTGGACACAATAGCCTACAACAGAAAACAGCTTAATTTCTCTTTACTGACTTTTTAACCAGCTCTGTGAGCTATGTTTTTCCCTGCCCCTGGATGAAGTCTCACTCAGATCCCATAACTTTTCTAGTCACTCTTACATAATTTTTTAAAGTACCGTTTTGTCACCAAAAAGCCTCAATTCATGATCAAAGTTTCTAGTCCAGAATAATAACCCAGACTCTAAACTGCCTTGACAGTTAAAGCTTTAAGCAGAGAAACCTACATGAGAAGGCTAAATATTTCAGGTTGCCTTCTCCATACCTCCAGCCTCACTGGCCCTTGTTTCTGACTTGCTCAGAGTCAGAAACAGGTAAAAGGCGATCAGGGCCAAGGGCACAATCTCATAGGGCCAGTACTACACTGAGGCCCTCTGGTGGCAGTGTAAAATTGCTTACCCCTTCTTTCTTGGTGGCTTGGGCAGCTTTCTGCAGATGACCCTCATGGAAACCTTGGCATATGTGAAGCCTCTCCACTTGTCTGTCCCCATACTATTCCACTTCATGTATGTACTATATAATTTTCTGACGTTTTTGTTTTTTAAAATTGAAAAGTAAACTTGTTCATTATATAAAATTCAATCATTACAAAAACTATAAATTAGAAAGCAATCCACCCTCCATAACCCTATCCCCCAAATCAGTAATGTCTCAAAATTGTCTCTTTGGACATATTAAATAAAACTTTATTAAGGAAAACTTTTCAGTTTAATACTTGAATTGATAATATTTAAATTGATAATAAATTCATGTGATTCAAAATTCAAAGAGTGTAAAAGGATGTAAGAAGGAAGTTTAAAGCGCCCAAGGTCACTTTGGTCAGGGAGGTGGGACCAGTATCCCAAGGGCTTTCCTAAGCAGCCCACACTCTGGGTTAGAATACGCAGATTCAAATCTTGGCTCTACCACTTATTGTGTGAACTTGGAAATGTTAGTTAACCTGTCTGGGCCTCAGTTTGTTTATTTGTAAATTGGAGATAAAAATAGTACAATAGAAACAATTTTATCCAACACAATTGGGTCTGGTTAGTGGTCTGTTAATTGGAAAAGTTAAAACAGGAAATTGTGAAATAAATTATACACAGTCTATTAGCACTTTACTGTGTTTAAAATAACTACCTAATATTTAGTGACTTAAAATTAACAAATATTTGTTTGTCACATTCTGTATGATGGCTGAGTTGTTTCTCTGGTCTAAGCCAGTTTGGCTGGACCAGGTGGTCTAGGGTGGCCTTATCCATATGTCTAAGGTCTTATCTGGGATGACTGTGGTCTCTCTTCATTTGGTCATTCATCCTCAAGGAAGCCAGCTTGTGTATGTTCACCTGGTGGCACTGGGTTCCCAGCAGCAAGAGAGGACAAGCCCCAATGCACATGCCTTTTCAAGGATCTCCCAGTGTGATGTTTTCTAATGTTCCATTGGCCAAAGATAATCACATGGTCAAGTCCAGATTCAAGGTGGGGCAGGGGAGAAGCAGGCTTTACCTCTTGAAGGAAAGGAATAGTAAAGTCACATTTGATACAGGCCTGCATTTGGAAAGGAATAATATGATCATTTTTATAAACAATATAACAGAAAAATAAACTCAAAATGGATTAAAGACATAAATGTAAGGCTGGATACAATAAAACTGTTAGAGGAAAACGTAGGGAGAACACTCTGCCCAGTAACGCTCTAACTCAGATTCGATGGAGAAATCAGAAGCTTTACAGACAAACAAAAACTAAGAGAATTTAACACCAGCAGACCAGCTTTGCAACAAATGCTAAAGGAACTTCTCTAAGCAGAAAAAGAAAAGCCACAAATAGAAACAGGAAAATTACTAATGGAAAAGCTCACCAGTAAAGACAAACATACAGTAAAGGTAGGAAATCATCTGCACAGAAATATGATACCAAAACCAGCAATTGTGAGAAGAGGAGAGCACAAATGCAGGATATTGGAAATGCATTTGAAATTAAAAGACCGGCAACTTAAAACAATCTTGTGTATATATAAAGCTATATCAAAACTCCATGGTTATTGCAAACCAAAAATCTACAATAGATACACACACAAAAAGAAAAAAGAATCCAAACACAACACTAAAATTGGTCATCAAATCACAAGAGAAGAGAAAAAAGGAGGAAGGGAAGGAAACCTACAAAAACAAATCTGAAACAATTAACAAAATGGCAGCAAGAACATACATATCGGTAATTACCTTAAACATATATGGATTAAATGCTCCAACCAAAAGACATAGACTGGCCGAATGGATACAGAAACAGGACCTGTATGTATGCTGTCTACAAGAGACCCACTGCAGATCTAGGGAAACATACAGACTGAAAGTGAGGGGCTGGAAAAAGGTATTCCATGCAAATGGAAATCAAAAGAAAACTGGACTAGCAATATGCATATCAGACAAAATAGACTTTAAAATAAAGACTCTTACAAGGGACAAAGAAGGACACTACATAATAAGGCAACAATCCAAGAAGATGATATAACAACTGTAAATATATATGCACCCAACATAACAGCACCTCAATATATAAGGCAAATACTAACAACCATAAAGGGAGAAACTGACAGTGACACAATAATAGTGGGGGACTTTAACACCCCACTTTCATCAATGAACTGATCATTCGGACAGAAAATTAATAAGGAAACACAGGCCTTAAGTCAAACATTAGACCAGATGTACTTAACTGATATATATAGAGCATTCCATCCCAAAGCAGCAGAATACACATTCTTCTCAAGTGCACATGGAACATTTTCCAGGATTGAGCACATGCTGGGCCACAAAGTGAGCCTTGGTAAATTTAAGAAAATTGAAATTATATCAAGCATCTTTTCTGACCACATGCTATGAGATTAGAAATCAACTACAAGAAAAAAACAAAAACACGTGGAGACTAAGCAATATGCTACTAAACAACCAATGGATCACTGAAGAAATCAAAGAGGAAATCAAAAAATACCTAAAGACAAATGAAAATGAAAGCACAATGATCCAAAACCAATGGGACACAGCAAAAGCAGTTCTAAGAGAAAAGTTCATAGCAATACAATCTTACATCAGGAAACAAGAAAAATGACAAATAAACAACCTAAACTTACACCTAAAGCAAACAGAGAAAGAACAAACAAAACCCAAAGTTAGCAGAAGGAAAGAAATCATAAAGATCAGAGCACAAACAAATGAAATAGAGATGAAGAAAACAATAGAAATGATCAGTGAAACTAAAACCTGTTTTTTTTTTGAAAAAGTAAACAAAATTGATAAACCTTCAGCCAGACTCATCAAGAAAAAAGGGAGAGGGCTCAAATCAATAAAATTAGAAATAAAGAGGAGAAGTTAAAATGGACACCACAGAAATACAAAGGATCATAAGAGACTACTACAGGCAACTGTATGACAATAAATTGGACAACCTAGAAGAAATGGACAAATTCTTAGAAAGGTAAAATCTCCCCAGACTGAACCAGGAAGAAGTAGAAAATATGAGTAGACCAATCACAAGCACTGAAATTGAAACTGTCATTAAAAAATCTTCCAACAAACAAAAGTCCAGGACCGGGTGGCTTCACAGGCGAATTCTATCAAACATTTAGAGAAGAGCTAACACCTACCCTTCTCAAACTCTTCCAAAAAGTTGCAGAGGGGGGAAACACTCCCAAACTCATTCTATGAGGCCACCATCACCCTGATACCAAAACCAGGTAAAGATACAAAAAAAGAAAATTACATACCACTATCACTGATGAACATAGACGCAAAAATCCTCAACAAAATACTAGCAAACCAAATCCAACAACACATTAAAAGAACCATACACCATGATCAAGTGGGATTTATCAAAAGGATGCAAGGATTTTTCAATATCTGCAAATCAGTCAGCGAGATACACCATATCAACAAATTGAAGAATAAAAACCATATGGTCATCTCAGTAGACACAGAAAAAGCTGTTGACAAAATTCAACACCAATTTATGATAAAAACTCTCCAGAAAGTGGGCATAGAGGGGAACATACCTCAACATAATAAAGCCTATATATGACAAACCTACAGCTAACATCATACTCAGTGTTGAAGAGCTGAAATCATTTCCTGTAAGATCAGGAACAAGACAAGGTTGCCCACTCTCACCACTATTGTTAAACATAGTTTTAGAAGTTTTAGCCACGACAATCAGGGAAGAAAAAGAAATAAAAGGAATCCAAATTGGAAAAGAAGAAGTAAAACTGTCACTGTTTGAAGATGACATGTTACTATACATAGAAAATCCTAAAGATGCTACCAGAAAACTATTAGAGCTCATCAATGAATTTGGTAAAGTTGTAGGTTACAAAGTTAAATCACAGAAATCTCTTACATTTCTATACACTAACAGCAAAAGATCTGAAAGAGAAATTCAAGAAACAATCCTATTTACCATTGCATCAAACAGAATAAAATACCTAGGAATAAACCTACCTGAGGAGACAAAAGATCTGTACTCTGAAATCTATAAGATGCTGATGAAAGAAATCAGCGACCTCACAAACAGATGGAAAGATATTCCATGTTCTCAGATTGGATGAATCAATATGGCTAAAATGACTATACTACCCAAGGCAATCTACAGATTCAATGCAATCCCTATCAAATTACCAATGGCATTTTTCACAGAACTAGATCAAAAAAATTCTTAAAGTTTTTATGGAGACACAAGAGACCCTGAATAGCCAAAGCATCTTGAGAAAGAAAAACGGAGCTGGAGGAATCAGGCTCCCTGGCTTCAGACTATACTACAAAGCTACAGTCATCAAAACAGTATGGTACTGGCACAAAAACAGAAATATAGATCAATGGAACAGGATAGAAAGCCCAGAAATAAACCCACACACCTATGGTCAATTAATCTACGACAAAGGAGGCAAGACTATATAATGGAGAAAAGACAGTCTCTTCAATAAACGGTGCTGGGAAAACTGGACACCTACATGTAAAAAAAAACGAAACTAGGTAATTCACCATTTGACATAGCCTCAAGGTCTTTCCTTTGAGAGTATTTCAGCTGGTTGAATTTTGTATTCTGTTGCTTATGTATATTTCCCAATACACCAGCTATGATTTCTAAGTTTTGTTTTCTTAATGCACAACAAGAACTTAAAGTCATTTGGAGAATGAGGAATCCATGCAGATTTTTATAATCCTCCCACCCCCAGGATCTTAGTGTGTTACTCACAACAAATTAAACTGCAGCTTATTTTTTAATGACCTATTCTGTCATCATCAAGTTTTTCGAAGCATTGACTTAGTTTCCTTGAAAATGCCATACTTTTAAAACTCAGATTGTACAGATTTAAGTAACATTAATTACACTGCACAATTATAAGAAGTACAGCTGTTCTAAGCCATATGGACAGTAAGAACAACTGATTCTTGGTGACTGTACAGCTCACATGGTGGGCATCCTGGAGCAGGCCAAGGCATCAGTCAGTCACTTTCCCAGAGGGAATTAGGAGCCTCAGCTTAGTGGAAGTTGGTTAAAACCTTCTATTGTACATGCCTACTAGAGCTGTTGTGAGGATTAGCTGTGAAAATACCCTTAATGTGCTTAAAACACTTGCTTAGCTCCTAAAAATACTTATTAATGTTAGTTGTTGTTCTCATTATTATCATGATCATTCATGTTGTTGTTATTATTATTATCATTATTAATCAGTCCAAGGAAAGACCTTGGGATAGGATGGAAATGGCATAAGAAAGAATAAAAATGCCAGACCCAGTACCATCAAGTAGTATTGGAGGTGGAATAATGAAGGTAGAAAGGGAGGGTCAAACCAGGCAATTAAAAAACGTACACGATAGAACTTAGAAGATGGAGCTCTGTGAAATGCGTGATTCAGGTAAGGAGCCTAGAGAAGTGGGCATGTTCATTAAGAATTATAATTTCAACATTCTTATTTGAAGCATGGTGATTTAGGAGAATGAGTCATAAATGCTCGTTCACAGACTGGTTGCTTGTTCCTGAGGAGCTTGTTAAAAATGCAGAAATTCTAATTCCTGAGCCTGTAGTGAGGCCCAGGAACCTGTATTACTAAAAGCTGTTTGGGTAGATTTGGATGCACAGCCAGGTTTGGGAAGCCATGCCATGAAAACATAGAGCACTGGAAGTCAAGAAACTTGAGCTGTAGTCCCAGGTCCAGAATAGATTTGCTATGTGACATCTCTGGGACTCCCTCAGACCTGTGTCTTGAGGGTCCAGGGAGATGAAGTGTGTGAAGTGTTTTATCCCTTGTAGAGCCGTCGACACATGTAAGGGGGGATTGTTAGGATAGTAGCAGGTACTCTCTGTGTTTGAGACCAACCCCATCAATCAACGTTCCTCTGCCTAGTCTGCCACTGCTCCATCCGTGGCAGTCTAACAAGGGACTTGACCCACATGATCTAAAATCCTTTCCAGCTATAAAGTCCTATAACTGTGTTTTCTGTTTTGCAGACACCAAATTTCTATATGTTCATGTGGATTCTCATGGATATTCTTTCTGCAGTTTTCATTGGTAAGCATATATTTGTAAATGTAAATGATTTTTTCCCAAAATAAAAATGTAAATGGTTTTATGGAAGTTTGAGGAAAAAACAGTTACATTTGTCCCATAATCCCATATGGTGCATTCTCAGGGATATAGGATTTTATCATCCGAACTTCCTATTTCTTTTCATGCTCCCTGCAGCTCCTCACACCCCTTCTACCTCCTCAATACGAGACCATATTCTAAGGATAAAGACTCTCACTAAAGCTCAATCAAAGCCTGTTTCTACAGATTCATTGTGGATCAGTTGGGAGAGGACAGGGGTTGAAGGTTGTTCAGAACAAGTGCCTCCAAATCTTCCCTCCTTCCACAACAGGGGACACAGCGGGGTGCTGTGTAAAGAGCAAGTTCACACTCTGGAAAGCCTGGGTTTTAGTCCTGTCTTTTCCCTTAGTTGCTGGGTGACCCTGAGGAAAGCACTGCTCCTTTCCAGACCATAATCTTTTTATCTGTCCAAGAAAATGACATTTGAGAATTCTTGAGGGAAAAGGCTTCAAGATTGCAAGGTTCAGGGTGGGAGAGGGGACATCTGGTAGAAGAATTTTAGCTAGAAGAGACCATGGTTGTTTAGACCTCATCACGCCCATCATTTCCTCATTTGAGTTCTCCTTTAAAGGGGGAAACTACAAACCCTCTGCTTAAGGTAGAATTTGAATGGATAATGTTCTTTTCTGACCACTGCCTGAATTATTGTCATTTTTGGAAGAGGTCTGTGAGGCTCATGGATGGCCTGCTTCCTTCCAGGTGGAGAGAGAGCCAAAGTGAAAAAATCTTCAAAGGATCACCAGTTACACAGGTAAAGTCAGAGGCCTAGCCCACTCCCATCTCTTCATCCCTACCCGTTGCCTCCAGGATACAGGGCCTGCCTTTAATGTTTCTGACAAGAATTGAAGGAGTCTAAAATCAGGGGGTGGGAACCAGTGAGAAGTTGGGAAAAGTAGCCTGGGCACAGATTCTGGGGGGCCCTTGACAACAGGATTCATTGTGGACCTTATCCTCTAAGCAGTGAGACTCCTTGGAAGATTTTGAACATGGGTGTTTATTACCTCACTTGTTCATATATTCATTCATCACAGTTATTGAGTAACCACTTTGTGCTAGGCACTCTGAGACTGAAGTACAAGAAAGCAGTCTATGGAGAGTGGCCCAAGAGAACAGAGGTTCTGGCCCACAGAGAGCAGTGAGGAAGCAAGCAAAAGTATAGCAGTTGACATCTTTGGGCCAGGCACCTAGGTCCAGGACAGAGAAGCTGCCATGCTTGTCAAGGCTGAATGTGATTTATGTGGCTTCAGTTGTGGGTGATGTATATTGGAAGGTGGAAGGAGAAAATTGCAGAGATCCTGGAATGCTGGACTAGAGTCTAGGCTCTGCATATAAGCAATCAGGAAATGGCAAATGAGTTTCAAACAAGGGAGCAATATGGTTAGACTTCTGTGTAAAGGGATAGAATAGCAGAATAACTTATTATTCGGCAGAATAACTCAGGGCTAAGTAAGTGAGATAGGTCCAGTAAGGGAAGGGAAGCTAGAGTTTATTATTCAGGAGGTTGTGGGGATAATCACACAGTGAGTTACTGGTTTGGGAAGCCAGTGCAATGTCAAAGGGAAAACCAGTTAGGAGGCAGAGGACTGTACAGTACAAGATACAGTTTCCTCCCATAGCTCTTGGAGCCTTAAGTTGGTATGATCACAAAATCATGAAGTTTTGTTGTGTACAGTGGTGAAGATCATGAGACATTCTATATCAGCTGGTGGAGGGTTGAACACATGCATTACTTAGAGTTGCAGGAATGGATCCACAGGGACCATGAAAAAATAAGTTCAGAAATTTGAAGAGCAATGGTCTTTCCTACTGTAAAACTGAACGTTTTAACCAAGCTGACCCAAATTTCTTAAGGTATAGAGAGATTTCCAGTAACTCTGAGTTATATGTATTTTAAAAAGATCACTCTGCTGGCTGTTAAGAAGACTGAAGGCTGTGTTCCAGCCACCTTATGATTTTTAGTAGTATTAGCAAACTAGGTCTGCCATAACAAAATACCACAGACTGGGTGGCTTAAACAACAGAAATTGATTTTCTCACAGTTCTGGAGGCTAGAGGTGCAAGATCAATGTGTCAGCAGGTTTGGTTTCTTCTGAGGCCTTGGCTTGTAGATAGCCACTTTCTTGTTGTGCCTTCACACAGCCTTTCTTCTGTACACACAGAAACCCCCAGTGTCCTCTGTGTCTCCAGATTTTCTCATCTCTGCTCAGACTGGATCAGAACTCACCCTAATGGCCTCATTTAAATCATGTCTTTAAAGGTCTTATCTCCTAAATTAGTCACATATTGAAGTGCTGGTTGTTAGGGCTTCAACATATGAATTTGTGTGGTACACAGTTCAGCCCAGAACGGTAACCTAGCCAAGAAATAAAAAGAGTACGGAAATAGTGAGGAAAGCATGGATGGGAGAGAAGTTTTGAAGGACAGTTTAAAGAACTGTTTAAATCTGAATGAAAGAAGTGGCTATAATGCCTTAGAAAAGTACACAGTTTATTTGACCCCAACTTTCCACCAGGTTGAAATGAGAAGAAAATAAGGTGAGTAAAAAATAAGAATTTTTCCTGTTTTTAAGAGTTTTCAGTTGCCCATTTACAAAAACCAGTTTTGCCTGATCTACATAAATTTATAGAAAGACTGTTGAGTACCTCCAAGAGACACTTAGAATGTGAAGGACCAAGTTTAGAATCAGGGAAGGAACAAGGAAGACTGGAAAGAAGCAAGAACCACAGCCCAGATCCAGTCAGGTTGGGAGAATATAGCCTCCAACACTACGCATAGTGTCACATCTTGCACCACCACCACCTCTGGGATGGGCATGTACTGCTGCTGCCACCTCTCTAGCTTTAGGATGTATTTTTCAGCCCTTTAAAGAAGTTGATTATTTGTCTTCTGTCTCTTGTAGTTTCTTATGAAAAGGCTTCCAAAAAAGTCTTCCATTTTTTTTTATCATTGTTCCTCTACTTGTAATATGTCCTTTTTCTCTGGCTGCTTTCTAAGATTGTTCCTTTTATCACTGGTTCTCAGTAATTTGATTATGGTTTACCTTAGTGTATATGAGTGTGTCTATCTGCTTAGGGTTTGCTAAACTTCTTGGATCAGTAAGAGTATAAATTTTCAGTCTGTATTTTTCAAATATTTTTCTGCCACTAGTCTCTTTCTGGGATTCCAGTTACATAGATGTTACGTGGTTTCATATTATCCCATGGGTTACCAAGACTGTTTATTTTTAGCCTATTTAATTTTGTGCTTCATTTTGGATATATTCTATTACCATATGGTTAGTTTTTAATTGCTGTGTAACAAATTACCACAAACCTTGCAGCTCAAAACAATGCAAATTTATCAGCTTACAGTTTCTGTGGGCCAGGGGTCCAGGCATGGTTTTGCTGGGTCCTCTGCATAGAGTCTCACCAGGCTAACATCAAGATGTTGGCCTGGGTTACAATCTTATCTGAGACTTAGAGGCCTCTTCCAAGCTCACTGGTTGTTGGCAAAATTTAGTTCCTTACAACTGCAAGAATGGAGCTGTCCATGTTTTCTTAATCACTCGTGGAAGAGTTTTGCTCTGATATCCTAGAGACTACTTTCAGGTCCTAGCTGTATGGTTCTCTCACAGCACGACATCTTAACTTCTTCAAAGCCAGCAGGAGAATATCTCTTGTAGCAGATGGATTCAGGAAAAAAAAGAACAAAGGAAGCAAAATACTACACAAAACAGATAGAAAACAAGTTGAAACATGGTAGTCATAAATTCTACTATTTTATTAATTACATTAAACATAAACGAATGAAATTCTCAAAACAGGAGTAGAAATTGTCAGACTGGATAGAAGAAAGCAGGACACAACCATATGCTGTCTACAAAAGAAGTACTTAAAATACAAAAACACAGGTAGATTAAAACTGAAAGGATGGAAAATAATATGCCATGCAAACAATAAGCATAAGAAATAATATCTAAAAAACTTCAAAACATGGAGCATTACTAGAAACAAAGATTTCATGATGATAAAATGATCAATATATCAGGAAGGCACTATAAAGTATATACTTAATAGCAGAGCTTCAAAATACATTAAAAAATGAGAAAAATCATACTTGGAGATTTTAACATTCCTCTCTCATTACCTGAAAGAACAACTAAACACACAAAAAATAAAATCAGAAAGGATATAGAAGTCTGAATACTTTCAGCCAACTTGACCTAACTGACAGAAAATGTTATACTCAACAATGGCAGAATATACATTTTAAAATGTACATGGGATATTTGCCAAAATGGACCACATGACAAACTATAAAACATCTGGAAGAGATTGCTGAGTTACCTAATATATAGACACAAACAGAGAATTAGGCAAAATGAGGATACAGAGAAATATATTCCAATCAAAACAAGACAAAACCTCAGAAAAATAACTAAATGAAGCAGAGATGATCAATCTACCTGATAAAGAGTTAAAATTAATGGTCATAAATACGATCACCCATCTCAGGCAAAAAAATGGATGAACATGGTGCAAACTTCAACAGAAAGATAGAAAGTATAAGAAAGTACCAAACAGTAGTTATAACTGAACTGAAAAATACATTAGAAGGGTTCAACAGCAAACTGGATGAGGTAGAAGAATAAATCAGTGAGCTGGAAGACAAAACAATGGAACTCACCAAGACAGAGCAGCAAAATGAAAAAAGAAGTTTACAAAGGGAAGATACATTATGGGACATTTGGGACAGCATCAAGTGTAATGGCATTCACATTATAGGGCCTCCAGAAGGAGAAGAGAGAGAGAAAGGGCCAGAAAAATTAAATGAAGAAAAAGTGGATGAACACTTTCCTAATCTGGGGAAGACAACAGACCTCCAGATCCAGGAAGCTCAGAGTTCCAAATAAGATGAACCCAAAAAGACACATACCAAGACACATTACAATTAAAATGGTAAAGGTAAAGATAAAGAGAGAATCCTAAAAGGAGCAAGCAAAAATCAGCTTGTTACATATAAGGGAAACCCCATAAGGCTATCAGTAGATTTTTTAGCAAAAACTTTACAGGCCAGAAGGGATAGGCATGATATATTGAAAGTGTTGACAGGAAAAACTTCCAACCAAGAATTCTCTACCCAGCAAGGTTGTCATTCAGAATTGAAGGAGAGATCAAGAGTTTCCCAGGTAAACAAAAGCTAGAGGAGTTCATCACCACTAAACCAGTTCTACAAGAAATGTTAAAGGGAGTTCTTTTAGCTAAAAAGGAATGGCGCTAATTGATAATAAGTTAGTGTACAAAAGTAAAAATCTCACTGGAAAATGTATATATATAATGAAGGTAGTAGATGGGTCACTTATAAAGCAAGTATGAAGACTAAAAACCAAAGTGATAAAAATGACTAAAATTAAGAGACAAAGAAGGACACTACAAAATGATCAAGGGATCAATCCAAGAAGAAGATATAACAATTGTAAATATTTATGCACCCAACATAGGAGCACCTCAATACATAAGGCAAATGCTGACAGCCATAAAGGGGGAAATCAACAGTAACACAATCACAGTAGGGGACTTTAACACCCCACTTTCACCAATGGACAGATCATCGAAAATGAAAATAAATAAGGAAACACAAGCTTTAAATGATACATTAAACAAGATGGACGTAACTGGTATTTTTAGGACATTCCATCCAAAAAGAACAGAATACACTTTCTTCTCAAGTGCTCATGGAACATTCTCCAGGATAGATCATATATTGTGTCACAAATCAAGCCTTGGTAAATTTAAGAAAATTGAAATCATACCAAGTATCTTTTCGAATCACAACGCTATGAGACTAGATATCAATTACAGGAAAAAATCTGTAAAAACTACAAACACATGGAGGCTAAACAATACACTACTAAATAACCAAGAGATCAGTGAAGAAATGAAAGAGGAAATCAAAAAATACCTAGAAACAAATGACAATGAAAACACGATGACCCTAAACCTATGGGATGCAGCAAAAGCAGTTCTAAGAGGGAAGTTTATATCAATACAATCCTACCTCAAGAAACATCTCAAATAAACAACCTAACCTTACAACTAAAGCAATTAGAGAAAGAAGAACAAAAAACCCCCAAAGTTAGCAGAAGGAAAGAAATCATAAAGATCAGATCAGAAATAAGTAAAAAAGAAATGAAGGAAACGATAGCAAAGATCAATAAAATTAAAAGCTGGTTCTTTGAGAAGATAAACAAAATTGATAAACCATTAGCCAGACTCATCAAGAAAAAAGGAGAAGCCTCAAATCAATAGAATTAGAAGTGTAAAAGGAGAAGTAACAACTGACACTGCAGAAATACAAAGGATCATGAGAGATTACTACAAGCAACTATATGCAAATAAAATGGACAACCTGGAAGAAACAGACAAATTCTTAGAAAAGCACAACCTTTTGAGACTGAACCAGGAAGAAATAGAAAATATAAACAGACCAATCACAAGCACTGAAATTGAGACTGTGATTAAAAATCTTCCAACACACAAAAGCCCAGGACCAGATGGCTTCACAGGCGAATTCTATCAAACATTTAGAAAAGAGCTAACACCTCTCCTTCTCAAACTCTTCCAAAATATAACAGAGGGAGGAACACTCCCCAACTCATTCTACGAGGCCACCATCAACCTGATAGAAAAACCAGACAAAGATGTCACAAAGAAAGAAAACTACAGGCCAGTATCACTGATGAACACAGATGCAAAAATCCTCAACAAAATACTAGCAAACAGAATCCAACAGCACATTAAAAGGATCATACACCATGATCAAGTGGGGTTTATCCCAGGGATGCAAGGATTCTTCAGTATACGCAAATCAATCAATGTGATAAACCATATTAACAAATTGAAGAAAAACCATATGATCATCTCAATAGATGCAGAAAAAGCTTTCAACAAAATTCAACACCCATTTATGATAAAAACCCTCCAGAAAGTAGGCATAGAGGGAACTTACCTCAACATAATAAGGCCATATATGACAAACCCACAGCCAACATCGTTCTTCATGGTGAAAAACTGAAAGCATTTCCTCTAAGATCAGGAACAAGACAAGGTTGTCCACCCTCACCACTGTTATTCAGTTTTGGAAGTTTTAGCCACAGCAATCAGAGAAGAAAAAGAAATAAAAGGAATCCAAATCGGAAAAGAAGAAGTAAAGCTGTCACTGTTTGCAGATGACATGATACTATACATAGAGAATCCTAAAGATGCTACCAGAAAATTACTAGAGCTAATCAATGATTTTGGTAAAGTAGCAGGAAAATAAATTAATGCACAGAAATCTCTTGCATTCCTATATACTGATGATGAAAAATCTGAAAGAGAAATTAAGGAAACACTCCCATTTACCATTGCAACAAAAAGAATAAAATACCTAGGAACAAACCTACCTAAAGAGACAAAAGACCTGTATGCAGAAAACTATAAGACACTGATGAAAGAAATTAAAGATAATACAAACAGATGGAGAGATATACCATGTTCTTGGATGGGAAGAATCAACATTGTGAAAATGACTATACTACCCAAAGCAATCTACTGATTCAGTGCAATCCCTATCAAACTACCAATGGCATTTTTCACAGAACTAAAACAAAAAATTTCACAATTTGTATGGAAACACAAAAGACCCTGAATAGCCAAAGCAATCTTGAGAAAGAAAAACGGAGCTGGAGGAGCCAGGCTCCCGGACTTCAGACTATACAACAAAGCTACGGTAATCAAGACAATATGGTACTGGCACAAAAACAGAAATATAGATCAATGGAACAGGATAGAAAGCCCAGAGATAAACCCACACCAATATGGTCACCTTATATTTGATAAAGGAGGCAAGAATATACAATGGAGAAAAGACAGCCTCTTCAGTAAGTGGTGCTGGGAAAACTGGACAGCTACATGTAAAGGTATGAAATTAGAATACTCGCTAACACCAAACACAAAAATAAACTCAAAATGGATTAAAGACCTAAATGTAAGGCCAGACACTATCAAACTCTTAGAGGAAAACTTAGGCAGAACACTCTATGACATAAATCACAGCAAGATCCTTTTTGACCCACCTCCTAGAGAAATGGAAATAAAAACAAAAATAAACATATGGGACCTAATGAAACTTAAAAGCTTTTGCAAAGCAAAGGAAACCATAAAGAAGATGAAAAGGCAACCCTCAGAATGGGAGAAAATATTTGCAAGTGAAGCAACTGACAAAGGATTAATCTCCAAAATTTACAAGCAGCTCATGTTTATCCAAAAAACAAACAACCCAATCCAAAACTGGGCAGAAGACCTAAATAGACATTTTTCCAAAGAAGATATACAGATTGCCAACAAACATATGAAAGGATGCTCAACATCACTAATGATTAGAGAAATGCAAATCAAAACTACAATGAGGTATCACCTCACACCAGTCAGAATGGCCATCACCAAAAAATCTACAAACAATAAATGCTGGAGAGGGTGTGGAGAAAAGGGAACCCTCTTGCACTGTTGGTGGGAATGTAAATTGATACAGCCACTATAGAGAACAGTATGGAGGTTCCTTAAAAAACTAAAAATAGAACTACCATACGACCCAGCAATCCCACTACTGGGCATATACCCTGAGAAAACCATAATTCAAAAAGAGTCATGTACCACAATGTTCATTGCAGCTCTATTTACAATAGGCAGGACATGGAAGCAACCTAAGTGTCCATCGACTGATGAATGGATAAAGAAGATGTGGCACATATATACAATGGAATATTACTCAGCCATAAAAAGAAACGAAAATGAGTTATTTGTAGTGAGGTGGATGGACCTAGAGTCTGACATACAGAGTGAAGTAAGTCAGAAAGAGAAAAATACCGAATGCTAACACATATATATGGGATCCAAAAAAAAAGGTTATGAGGAACCTAAGGGCAGGACAGGAATAAAGACTCAGACGTAGAGAATGGACTTGAGGACATGGGAAGGGGGAAGGTTAAGCTGGGACGAAGTGAGAGAGTAGCATGGACATATATACACTACCAAATGTAAAATAGATAGCTAGTGGGAAGCAGCTGCATAGCACAGGGAGATCAGCTCGGTGCTTTGTGACCACCTAGAGGGGTGGGATAGGGAGGATGGGAGGGAGATGCAAGAGGGAGGAGATATGGGGATATATGTATAGGTAGAGCTGATTCAGTTTGTTATAAAGCAGAAACTAACACCACTGTAAAGCAATTATACTCCAATAAAGATGTTAAAAAAAAAGGGGGGGGATATGGGGATATACGTATGCATATGGCTGATTCACCTTGTTGTACAACAGAAACTAACAGTATTGTGAAGCAATTATACTTCAATAAAAATCTGTTATTAAAAAAATGACTAAAATTACAATTAGGGATGCCAAAAATAAGATGTAAACTGTGTCATTGATAAATTTCAAAAAAACCCAAAATCACACAGTTTGTTCTGTGACCACAAGAGAAATTAAATTAGAAGCAAACAATAAAATAGCTAGATAATCCTCTAGCGAAAATTAATGTATTTCTAAACATTTCACTGATCAAGGCATTAATCACAAGGGAAATGGGAAAATATAATATTTGTAAAGGATAATGCATATACAGCAGCAAAATTTGTGGGGTACAGCTTAAAGCAGAACTTAGAGGGAAATTTGTAACTTTAAATGTCAGAAATAAGATTGTTAAGGTAGAAACTTAATATTAAACCAATCTAAAAGAGATAAGTAAATTTTTCTCCAAGTAAAAGGAAGGAAATAAGAATGATAGGAGCAATGAAATAGAAAAGATAAAACAATAGAGAAAAATTTTTAAATGAAAAGTTAGTTCTTAGGAAAGATTAATAAAATTGATAAACTCTTAGTAAAATGAATGAGAGAGATTGAGTGCCAGTATGATGAATGATTAATGAAAGAGGGACTATCTCTCCACATCCTATAAATAAAAATGAAAATTATAAACATTTTTAGACCATTAAATTTGACAATTTAAATGAAGTAGACAAATTCCTGGAAATGTACAACTTATCAGGACTGAGAGAAGAAGAAATAGAGATTTGTAATAACCCACTATCCATCAGATTCAAATCTGTGTCAAAAACTTCACCACAAAGAAAAGTCCAGGCCCAGTGAGTTTCACTGGTTAATCAAATATTTAAGAAATAATACCAATTTTATACCAACTCAAAAAAAAAAAAAGCAGAGGAAGGAACATTTCCTAGCTGACTCTTTGAGGCCAGCAATAATCTCTTATAAAAAATGTCTGACAAAGGCAGTACAAGAACTAAATTTACAGATCAGTATCATTCATGAACTTAGACATTAAAATCCTGAACAAAATATTAGCAGATTGAATCCATCAGTATATAAAAAGGACAAAACATCCGGAGCAAGTGAGATTTATCCCAGCAGTGCAAGATAAATATATCATTTGAAAATTAATCAAATCTACCATATTAATAAAATAAAGTAGAAAAAGCATATTTGACAAAATTCAATACCTATGTATGATCAAAGCTCTGAGTAAGCTAGAAATAGAAACTTCCTCAATCTGATGAAAGATATTTACAAAAAACCTCCAGCCAATATCATTTTTAATAGTGAAACAGTATTTTCCCTCTAAGATCAGAAATAAGGCAAGGATATCTGCCACTTCTATTTGGTGTTGTACTGGAGATCCTAGCCAGTTTAGTAAGATAGATAACAGGCATAAAGGAAGAAATAAAACTCCTGATTTGCAGATACGATTATTTACATTAAAAAATTCTGAAGAATCAAATGACAAACCTACTAACCTACTAGAACTGGTGACTTAAGCAATGCCTCAGGATACAAGTCAATATACAAAAAATCAACTGTATGTCTATATATTATCAATGAATAACTGGAAACTTTAAAAATTGAAATAGCATCATTTACAACAGCATAAAAACATAAAGAGGAATTTTAGGAAAATATTGCAAGCCCTTGCAAAGAAGATAGATGACTGGTCACTGAAAACTACAAAAGTTTAGTGAGAGAAAAAAGACCCAGATAAACGGAGCAACATAACACAGTCATGAATTTGCAAACCTAATATGGTAGATATTGGTTGTCATGGAATTGACCTACAAATTCAAGTGCAATAAAAATCCGCTTCCTCCTGTGAAGCTGACAAAAAAATGTAGCTCATGTGTGCAACTGTTTCTTCAAGATTGAAATTACACTCAGGGCAAAAATAACTGAGTTTAGGGCTTACCTCTTTGGATTCTCACCCTCTTCTAGATTCCTGCTCCACAGTTCCTCAGTATATTGTAATTCTTAGATAATTTTAAGATGTTTTCTTGGTTTTGTATATTATCCGTTTTTAAATTTGTCTTTGATAAGAGTCAGTTTCCTAGCTCCATTACTAGAAAAAGTCTCCATCATCTATTTTTTCTATCATTCAGTTAGAGAAAAAAAAAACAATTTTTTGAGCAATTACTGTGTGACAGACACTCTTGAGCACCGTACATGTGGTGGCAAGCAAGACAAAGTCTCTGTCCCTAAAAAGCTCGCGTTCTAATGGAGGATGTGTTCATGTTTCTATTCAAACTGCTTCGGGAACAGTGGTTGTGAAATGCATGAACTTTAAGCAAATGTCAATCTCTGCCTTCTGAGGGCTTCCATGGTGAGTTAGAACCTTACGCAATAGGCTCTTAAACTCCAGCACCTTGATGAATTGAGGACCAAAGAAAAGTCTTCCCAAAGCCTGGATAGGGAGAGAGCTAGGGGGAAAGTATCTGAGATGGTAAGTGAGGGGCTAACATTTTAAAGATGACTAGAATTTTACCATATGACTGGCAAAGATTCGAGAAGTGACTTTGGAGGAATCTGTGTTGTTGTCTTTTCTATCCCACAGAAACTCCAAGGGCAAGCCTCCGAGACAAAGCTTTGAAAGTTATGGAAAGCCCTGGACTTTAACCAAGAGCGAAAGGGAACGCTCAGGCTCTAAAGCCATCATACCAGAGCCTGTTGAGGAAACCACCAAACCAACGATACCGCCCTAGGATGCTGTTAGACAGCCGGTGCCCACCGAGCCGGCCTTTGAACCCACCCAGGCACCCACCTCAGAGGCCAGCAGAGAGGCCACCCTCCAAAGTGCATTGCCTACCTTGGAGGCAGATGAACCAACAGTTCCCTCTGTGGAGGACCCTCCTCCTGAAACAGAACCTGAAAAGCACCCCTACTATTGAATCCTCCCAATAATCCTCTTTTATGATGGTTTCCACCACATCCAGCATGTCCTTCTCCTCCTTTGGGCTGTCTTCAGAGAAGAATTAGCCACAACTTGCCCCCTTCTTCTTCTTCCTCTCTGTGCCCCAGGGTGACCTGATGGTAGAGAGGGGTCAAGAAAGGAGTGCAGCAGATCCCGGAGGCTCTCAGGAAAACCATTTTGGTCTAGCCTTCATCTCAAGGGCATGAGCAAAGGGAAAAAAGTTTTGGTCTTGGAGCTGGAACTGGTTGCTCTCTGGGTGTCACAGGATTTGTCTCATCCTAACCTTCATAACATTCCCCACTAAAGGAGTGGCTGTGGTGAACATCAGCATGTAAATAAAGGCAACCTCTCAGGAACTCGGAAGGTAAGTGATGCAATCTTTAGACCCTCTGTGGTCACTCAGGCTGACAAAGACTAGGGGATGAGTGCCAAAGTGAGTCAGAGAAGGAGAGGTGGCATGGGCACGAGTCGGGGGTAACGATCTCATCCCACACGCACATCCTGTCGTACAGTGTGCAGTGGGTGCTTCCTAATAGCTTGTCATTGGCTGATTCCCCAGTGGGGTGATGGGCATAATCCCATGTCCACCCAAAGGCATTTGGTCTTGAAGGGAAACTAGAGCTGAGAATACCTGTGTGGGAGCCCAGCGTTAGAAGCAGCAAGTTGTGTTCCACTATGTGCCCATCAGGTATTCACACTCCTCCAGGGCTCATATTCCGATGTATATGGTGGTGTGTAGGGGCAGACACCACAGCACCTTCCCTGTGGCTCAGATTTATCCCGGGCTGACTGTGGAGTCATGTGAACATTGGTGGGGCAGGGCTGCCTCAGGTGGCAGCGTTGTCATCCCAGAAAGCAGGGCTGTCTGGTTTGGGGCCTCCATTTCACCAGCCAGCCCCTCCACCTCCCGCACAGGCATCTGGAGAGAACAGGAATAGCACTCCCTGTGGAGTGGTTTGTCACCTACATGCAGGTGACCCCAGACCCTTGAGTGTGTGAGGGCAAGTGGAGCTGGGCTGGCTGTGCTGAAGTACCAGGGGGGCCTTGAGGACAGATCACAAACATGCCAACATCTCCCCTGTCATTTCTCTAGGCGCTCATCCCAGCCACAGCCCAGAAGGATGCCCACCCCCAGATCACACCTTCCCTGTCTGAATCCCCCACCCCCGGACCTGCCCAGGTCATGTCCAAACTTGTATGTTCCATCCTGGTCACAAAGTAATATTTTACAGGCACCCACTGGATGTAAGGATTCATCCCAAGGCAGCATGGTTCCTGAGGTCCTTGGAGGTTTCTTGATGAGCCAAGGAGATGCTTCTGGCAGGATGCAAGGGCCACTCTTGATCCACTGGCCCTAGGTAAGGCCCAGAAGCTGGTCCCCCCTCTGGATCTCCAGCCCATCCACACTTAGGTCACCGCCTCCCAGGGCAGCATCCCCTCAGCCTGCCCCAGGCCCAGCCAGTCCTTTAAGCACCCCCAACCAACCCCCAGACCAGCTTGACCCTGCACGCACAGACCAAGGAGACAGTTCTATAGGCCACTCCCCCAAAGGGCCCTGTCCTAGCCCCACACCCTGCCCCTCCCCCAGCAAAGACACTACAGGGCCAGAAGATGGAACACATGCTTTATGCCTGAGGTGATCAGGGGAGCCTTGAGCAGGGGCTCAGCACTCACTCACACTGTAATATATAAAAGTGGTCCGTCTCCCTCACCCAAGCTGAGGCTCCTGGACTTAGGGGAATTAAGCCAGTCCCTTAGGCTTCAGAACAATCTTGGTTTGGTTGTTCCCAGCATGAAGAACTAGGTAGTCCTCTTGGTTACCTTTCCTGGTGGCGCACAGAAAGTCAAAAGAGGTCACATAGTAGGGCCAGTCTGAGATAAGAACGGCATCCAAGGAGCACAGGGTTTTACAACTGGGAAGGCCACAGCAAGCCAGGAGTAGAACCAACCGGGTGCTTCAGGGGTGGATGGAGGGGAGTTCTGCATCCCGGCGAGGCCGCTGCACCGGAAGGAGGGTCAGAGGCCACGATGGTACGGTCAGTGGTGGCCAGCCGGCCCAGCCTCCCTGCCTCGATGGCAGAGGTCTTCCCCCGGCGGCAGAGGTAGCTGATGGTCCTGAGCCAGCTGCTGCCTGGAGAGCAGGCACAGAGGCAGCACCACCTCCCCGCTGTTCACTTGCCACTCCTGGAGCCCCGCTGTTTGCTCATGGCCGTGAGCATCTGGCTAATATAGGAAGTCAGGAGGTCATCCATCTTGTAGCCCTGGAAACAGCAGCAAGAAGATAGATAGATAGATAAACAGATCACAGAGTAGGACACGGCCGCCCACTCAGACCCAGAACACAGCTCCCAGGAGACTGCAGTGGACAGAAGCCCAGACAAAGGCAGACCCTGCCCACCCTCTGGACTTAAGTCTCCCCAGCCACACAGCTGAAGGGTTGGATTCATCCAGCCAGACATCTAAGGCTCTAAGCTGTTGCGACCTCACATTAAGGTGCTAATTTTTGGGTCCCTCAATTGAAGCTGCAGGTGAGCCCGCCAGGCCTGGAAGGAAGAGCTCTCACCAGTGACGTCTCACAGAGAAGTTTGCTCCCGCGCACCAGGTTCCCAATGGTGATGTGGAAGTAGGTGTTGCCGCTGCTCCAGTTGGAGATCTTGGTGAACGGGTGAGTGGTCAGGATGTCCTAGGGGAGCAGAGAGTCTGAAGCTGCACGGCCTGGACTGTCTGTCTGGCCTCACTCTCCTCAGCTCCAGCCCACAGACACCACCCACAGGAAGGACCTCAGGCTCTCAGACGAGAAAAGGAGCAAAGAGTAGAGTCCAGCTGTGCCGTGGAGCTGCTGTGGGAAGCAGATGCCTTCCCCCTCCAGGCCTTGGGCAGGACCAGCTGGTGGGACAACCAAGGAAGCCCAGGAGGCCGTCAGGTGTATGGGGCCCGGAACTGGAAATCTGAGAGCCTGAAGGAACTGAAACTGTGGTCCCAGATGAGATGGTCCAGCAGAGTTGGAGGGGGGAGACAAGAAGACACAGACTTGGGGAACACGGTGTGTCGGCTGGGTAGAGAAGAAGCCCAGGGAAGTGCCTGAGAGGGAGACCAAGGGAGATATGAGGAAAAGCAGGAAAGTGGGCACATGGAGCCAAGGGGAAGATCGTGGTCATTGCCCCCTTCGCCAACAGCCCCAGTTGTACCCTCCTGTGTCAGTGGTAGGACTTGTCTCCTGGCCCCCTTGGTAGGAACTGCTCAGGCCCACAAACCTGAGCAGCAGTTACCCCAGTAGAGCCTCCCACCCTGACCAATGTGGACAGAGAGCATTCTGGAAGGAGGAAGTAGTTGGTAGTATCCAATGATGCTGAAAGGCCAATCACTCTTTAGTGCTTGGATTTAGTATCGAGGGCTTTGTTAGTAACTCAGAGAGCAGTTTTGATGGAGAGATGAGAGGTCAGGAAGTAGACACAGCAAACACGGTCAGCCTCTCAAGATGTGTGGCCAGGTGGGTGGATGACGCGAGGATGGTGGTGGCCGATAGGGTCTCTTGGGGTTTGAGTCTGGGGGGCCTTTGTTAGAAGTGCAAACAGAGAAGCCCACCCCCGCCTGCTCTTCCCTGTCACTGCTCACCTTGGTTCTGGGATCAATGAGGCTGACCCCGTACTTGTTGATGGCAATTAGGAGAATCTCAGGAAAGTTTGGCTCTGTAGTTTGCTAGTTAAAAGAAAAAAAGCCAGAGACATCAGGTGGGGAACCCAGAGCAGGAAATATTATAAACATTTGGAGCAGGAGTGAAGCCGCCCCCAGCTGGGCTTAAGTCTAGCTCTCCTGCTGCCTGCTTGATACCAGGGGTGCAGTGGTGCTCGTGGTCCTGCCACGACCTCACGGTTTCTATCAGTACCTCTGCTGGGCCCTCAGAGCTACCCCAAATCCCTTCATGGGTCCCCAACCAGCCCGGCAGCAGTTTCAGCCCTTCTGTCCTGCTTCTCTAGGAGTCCCTGCTATTGCTCTCTCTCAGCCCTGGAGCCTCTCATCTTTAAAAAGCCTCCTTGAACCCTACACCTGCCTCCAGGTGTACCTACCTACCTCTCTCTTCGTTGCACAGCCAGGCTTCTCAAAGGGCCCCCCTCCCCAGTGTGTAGCAAGGCCATTCCCCCCTCTCCATCCTGACCTATCCCCTCACCCCAGCCACTTCACCATCCTCCTGCCTCTGGTCCTGCCCCTCAGATCCATCCCCACCCTGAAGTCAGAGTGGGCTCTGGCCCCATCATCCCTGCACAAAACCCTCCAGGCTGGGCACCACCTGCAGGAGGAACCCTATCCTCCTCTCCTGCTCACCAACCTGCTTCTTACCGCAGCCTGCTCGCCTCACACCCCACGCCCATCCACACTCACCCACTCACACTTCCTGCCCAGGCCTGAGCTCTCACACCTCTGGGTCTTTGCTCGTGCCAGGGTGTCTGCTAGGAACCCTCCCCTCAGGGTCTCCCTGGAAAGCTCAACGTTGCCTCCTCCAGGAAGCCTCCTCAGCCTTCGCAGTCTGGTTGGGCCTCCCAGGCTCTGCCACCCCACTGTCACAGTGCAGATCATCCTGCATTACTCTGGCCTTTGTACCCATCTGCCTCCCCTGCCAGGCTGAGATAATGGCCCCTCAGTGTCCCAGGACTAAGCCCAGGGCCCAGTACTTAGCTGAGACACCTAGCTGGGACAAAGCTGAGGGCCATTTCCTCCTTTCCTTGCCAGGCAGGTGGCAGAGACCACTGCAGTTTCCCAAAGTCATGGGGAGGAGTCTCTGTGCCATCTGGTTCCCCCTCGTCCTGAGAAGCACCCACCCACAGCATACCTTCACCTCGAAGAAGGCTGAGCCGAAGGTGGGCCACTTGAAGATGAGCTTCAGGAAGGCCAGCTTGGCCTCCTCCTTGGACTTCCCTGCATGCTTGTTGAAATAGGCGACGATGGACTGCAGGGGGAGGGCGGGGTCAGAGTCCCCTCCCCTGCTGCTCCTGCCCCATCTGCACTGTCGGCAGCTGTCATGGGCCCTGGAGGGCCAGGTGTAGGATGGGGGTGCTGGAGGCTATGAAGCCTCCCCACTTATACCAGTTAATGGACTCCTGACAGCCCTTCCCTCCCCAAAGCAAGCAGGCCAAACAGTATCAAAATCCAGTCACCATGGTAACCAGGACAGGGCAAATTACTGCCAAGTGGCCGGCTGAATTTACAGGGACCACAAGAGATACTTCCCTGGGCTGCTGTCCAGCACCTGCCCCCTTGACCCTGGGGTACCCAGAGAACCATTCAGGGGGCCCCAATTCCCACTGTCTCCCCCATGGTCACCCGCTTCCAGTCGTCAGGTGAGATCTGCCGGATGAGGTCCTGGGGCACCAGCTCCCGTAGAAGCTTGGGGATGCTGGGGAAGTAGGACTTGTCCTCCTCAAACTTGGCCCTGTAGATGAGTGCCCCCAGCTGCAGCACTTCCTCCCGCGTGCACTTGTGGTAGCCTCGGAGATACTTGGGCAACTCCTGCCAGAGACAGAGCAGGTCACAGGCAGTGGAGGCACCTGGAGGAAGCGGGCTCCTTCCCTTAAGCGCCCCCCACCCCCCCGCGAGGCCGGGTCTACTGCTTTACCCCATATTGGGCCCACCTGCTTCCCCAACCTCAGCTGACACTGCTCCCCAAGGGGGGAAGGCACAGTACAGGGAAGCAGCATTATGCCGCACAGATTCAGCGCTTTACAGATTTAAAGCAGAGCCAGGTGTGAAGATCATCTCGTTTTCCCCCATAACAGTCCAGTGAGGTGAACAGCCCCATTTCAGAGATGATGAAGAAACTCAGAGGGACCAGCTGGGGTGAGTGACTGTTCCATAACCCTAACCCCCCAGGCCTGTCCTTCCTTGGGAAGAGCCTCTCAGGCTGGCCTCCTCCCGCTGTGTTCCCTTGAGACCCACTGATTTCATCAGCAGCACCAGCCCCATCCCCACCTTGATCTTCCAGACCCAGAACCAGAGTAGCTGAGGATGAGGAGCTGACTGAAAGCAAAGATGAAGCCTCTAAAGAAGGGCCAGCACTGCCCACAGGCTCCTGGAACCTTACATCTGTCTTATCCACTATCTGAAGAGTAGGGAAACCAAGGATGGCCTGAGGATACACTGCAGATCAGAAACTATCCACCCACCTTTTCATCTACTCACCCATCCATCTATCCCTCCAGCTATCCACCCGCCCACATTATCTCCCCACCTGCCCACCCATAAGGGTGTACCTACCCACATCAAATTCCCATTAATTCCCCCATTTGTCCATCCATCCATGTACCAATATCCACTCATACATTCATTCACCATTCATCCTTCCACCCAACCATTTAGTGAGTCACCAATTCACCTATGAACCCATCCATCAAGCCAACAAATATTAAGCATCTACTATGGGTCAGGCCCTTTAAGCAACAACATATACCCTCCCTACTCTCATGGAACTTGTAGTCAAGGACAGACATTATTCATCAAACCAATGTGTAACTACAATCTTTGAAGGAATTGTTCTCAGTGCTATGAGAGAATATAGCAAGGTGACCCAATCTAGTCTGGGGGGCAGGGAAGACTTCCCTTAAGATAAGATGATTGAATTGACATCTAAAAACTCAGTAGCTGAGAGAAAGAACCAAGGGAGGAGCATTCCAGAAGAGAGACATTACGAAGGCACATCTGAGAAAATGCAGCTGGTGTGAGCTGAGCAAAGGAGTGTTGGTACAAGGCAATGGGAGGATCATGGTGACCACCCTGTGGAGAATGGATTGAAGACAGATGGAGGAGAAATGGAGGAGATCAGAGAGAAGGTTATGGGCTTCTTCCAGATGAGAGAAGATGGTGGACCGACCCAAGTTGGTGGAGGTGGTGATGGAGAGACGTGAATGCATTTTAGAGATATTCAGGAGGTAAAGTCATCAGGTGAGTGATTTGGGACATGGGAGAGGTCCACGCTGACTCAGGTTTCTGCCTTGGGGGAGCTGGTAGTTAACGGTGCCACCTGCTAAACGGGCAACATGGGGCAAAGGGGAAAGGGGAGAGGAAGATCCCGGGTTTGAAGGAAGGCGGCCCTTCTGGCTCCCAGGCCAGGGTTCTGTCTACCAGGGCAGCCGCCTTCCCCACCACTGGCGCCCCTCCCAGCATCCTGGTCTGTCTGTCCCACAGAACGGTAAATGGCCACCTCAGAAGAGACCACTGAGTCTGCAGTCATGAAGACCTGGAATCAAACCCCAGTTCCATCAGCCCTGTGATCCTAATTACATCACCTGATCTCTCTGAGTGTTTCTCTGTAAAATGGGAACAACATGCCTCCTTCTTGGGGTTTGTTGGGAGGACAGAATAAGTACAAACTGCCAGACACATAATAGAGGCTCAGCCTGTGAACCACCCTGCTGGCTTCCCGCAGGTGCATGCCTTTGCTGGAAAACGTTTACAGACCCAGGTGTACCAGCAGAATCCCAAATTCAGAGCATAGCCCCTCACCAGGGGAAGGGCCTGAGAGCTCAGCCCGAGGGCTGGAGGGTTGGGAAGGAGAAGGATCTGAGGTCGGGCCGCCTCCGGAGACCCCGGCAGGCATGGCTTCCGGTCCATGCTGTTGCCCCGCCCCTGGCAAGGACAGCAGGCAGCCCCAGCAGAGGGGCTCTGGGCAGCTCACCTGGTAATAGTGGAAGATGGAATCGGCCATGGGGTCCTTCCCTGGCACCGTGGTGGTCCACAGCTTCTTCATGAAGAACACTTGGTAGGTGAGCGAGGGCACGATTCCTGCGGCAGAGGGCAGTCGGTCACCCAGAAGATCCCAGCACAGAAGGGTGTCCAGCCCAGCACCAGCCCCGGAGGAAGGCCTAGCTCGGGCCCCACCCAGGTGGGCCTCAGGTATGGCCCTGAGCCAGGACCTGCCGGCCTCAGGCCTCAGATGATCCCAAGACTCAGCCTCACGTTACCATCCTTGACGGGCCGTGCTTTCTTTATCCAGTCTGTCAGGTGTCGTACAAAGTCGAAGAAGAAGTCATTCTCAGGGACGCTGATGACCTAGGGACATGGCCATTCTAGTCCACTCATTTTAATTTGAGCAATACTGAGTTTTCTGACCTTCCCACCCAAGGCCTCCCCGGTAGCCCCTTCTCCAGAACTCCTGCTCGCAGCCAGAGGGGGTGTCTGTGTATCAACCCCATCTTGCCCCGACTGTGCCTGTTGAGTGTGTCTGTCCAGTGACAGTGACTCCCTTCAGTCATTCAGCAAAGAGTCACTGATTGATTGCTGCTCTAGGACCCTGGAAAAAAGGCCGAGAAAGGGGCCCAGGCCCTGCTTTGGACATTCTCTGGTATCCGTGTCCTGCTCCTCCCACAGGCTCTAAGCCCCCCTGGGTCCAGGACCTCACTGAGATCACCTCTGGGTCACAGTGTCTGGCACAGGGACAGACATGAAGTGAGGAGACGGGCATGGATGCACAGGGCACTGTGGGTGAGCGACAGGGGAGAGCACCTGACCTGCCTGCAAGGGTCAGGGAGGCCCCCCATGGGAGGGGGCTTTCAAGCTGGGCCTGTGACTCCCATGGACATAAATGGGGCGGGGGGCAATGTGGGGTGAAGGCAGGGGCCTGTGCTTCAGAGTCAGACCTACCTGGATCTGAGTCCCTGCTGTGGGGCCTGAGATAAGTCACTTAACACTTCTGAGCCCAGGTTTTGTGGTCTATTAGGTGGGGATAGTCATCCTCCCTTCAAGGGCTTTTTCAGAGGTGAATTGACCTCAGCCTGGCAGCTGAGGGACCAGTCAAATCAGCTCCGGAAAGTACACGTGTACTGGGGCAGGGTGAGGCGCCTAGTGCGTCCAGAGCACAGAGCGCCCCCAAGAGGTCTGTGGCCAGGCTGTGCAGTGCCTCAGAGGAGAGAGATTTAGGTACAGCTGCTGCATGTAAGGGGGCCATTGCAGGGACGTAAGAAAGAGACGGGCACGATCGGATGCCGTGCGCAAGAGTGTCTCTTCCTCTCCCCGTCCCTCCTTCTCTCTGTCCCCAGCCCCGCTGCCCCGTGAGCTCCCAGGGCGCCAGCAAATTTCCCATGAGACAGACCAAGAGCAGGCAGATAAGCAATCAGTGACACCCCCCCAACCCACCTTATCTGCAATTTTGACAAAGAGGCTGAATCCCTCGGAGGACTTGAGGAGCAGCCGGGCGGCGATGTTCTGGCAGAAGTCCTTGGCCTTAGTGCTGGACTCCACCTCGAAGGCCTGGGGGAAGGGGTGGCGGGGAGCACTTGCTTGGCTCTGGCAGGGCCTCTCCCAGGGCCTCTCGCATCCCCGTGGCCGTGCCTGCAGCTAGACGGAGCCCCCTCCCGTGCAAGACACCCTCCTTCTGAGGGGGCTTCCCCAGAGCTGGGCACCATGCTTAAGAAAAGGAAGAAGTATAAAACCTACTATGTATAAAATAAATAAACTACAAGGATATACTGCACAACACAGGGAATATAGCCAATATTTTATAGTAATTATAAGTGGAATACCACCTTTAAAAATTGTGAATCAGTGTGTTGTACAGCTGACACTCACTCATATAATATTGTACATCAACTAAACTTCAATTAAAAATAAATAATTTTTTTTTTTAAAAAGAAAAAGCGGGGGGATTGGAGAAGATGGCGGAAGAGTAAGACGCGGAGATCACATTCCTTCCCACAGATACAGTAGAAATACATCTACACGTGGAACTGCTCCTACAGAACACCCACTGAACGCTGGCAGAAAACGTCCGACCTCCAAAAAGGCAAGAAACTCCCCCCGTACTTGGGTAGGGCAAAAGAAAAAAGAAATAACAGAGACAAAAGAATAGGGACGGCACCTGCACCAGTGGGAGGGAGCCGTGAAGGAGGAAAGGTTTCCACGCACTAGGAGCCCCTTCGCGGGCGGAGACTGCGGGGGGCGGAGGGGGGAAGCTTCAGAGCCACGGAGGAGAGCGCAGCCACAGAGGTGCGGAGGGCAAAGCGGAGAGGTTCCCGCACAGAGGCTCGGCGCCGAGCAGCACTCACCAGCCCGAGAGGCTTGTATGCTTAGCCGCCGGGGCGGGCGGGGCTGGGAGCTGAGGCTCGGGCTTCGGTCGGATCGCAGGGAGAGGACTGGGGCTGGCGGCGTGAACACAGCCTGAAGGGGTTAGCGCACCACAGCTAGCCCGGAGGGAGTCCGGGAAAAAGTCTGCAGCTGCCGAAGAGGCAAGAGACTTTTTCTTGCCTCTTTGTTTCGCGGCGGGTAAGGAGAGGGGATTCAGAGCGCCGCCTAAACGAACTCCAGAGAAGGGCGCAAACCACGGCGATCAGCGCGGACCCCAGAGACGGGCGTGAGACGCTGGGGCTGCTGCTGCCGCCTCCAAAAAGCCTGTGTGTGAGCACAGGTCACTCTCCACACCTCCCCTCCCGGGAGCCTGTGCAGCACGCCACTGCCAGGGTCCCGGGATCCGGGGACAACATCCCCAGGAGAACGCACTGCGCGCCTCGAGCTGGTGCAACGTCACGCCGGCCTCGGCCGCCGCAGGCTCGCCCCGCCTCCTCTGTACCCCTCCCTCCCCGCGGCCTGGGTGAGCCAGAGCCCCCGAAGCAGCTGCTCCTTTAACCCCGTCCTGTCTGGGCGGGGAACAGACGCCCTCAGGCGACCGACACGCAGAGGTGGGTCCAAATCCAAAGCTGAACCCCAGGAGCTGTGCGAACAGGGAAGAGAAGGGGAAATCTCTCCCAGCAGCCTCAGAAGCAGCGGATTAAAGCTCCACAAACAACTTGATGTGCCTGCATCTGCTGAACACCTGAATAGACAACGAATCATCCCAAATTCAGGAGGTGGACTTTGGGAGCAGGAGATATTAATTTTTCCCCTTTTCCTTTTTTTTGTGAGTGTATATGTATATGCTTCTGGGTGAGATTTTGTCTGTATAGCTTTGCCTTACAATAGCTTTATTTTACTTCACTATATTTATAGCCTCTTTCTTTCTTTCTTTCTATTTTTTCTCCCTTTTACTCTGAGCCGTGTGGACGAAAGGCTCTTGGTGCTCCAGCCAGGCATCAGGGCCGTGCCTCTGAGGTGGGAGAGCCAACTTCAGAACACTGGTCCACAAGAGAGCTCCCAGCTCCACGTAATACCAAACGGCAAAAATCTCCCAGAGATCTCCATCTCAACATCAAGACCCAGCTTCACTCAACGACCAGCAAGCTACAGTGCTGGACACCCTATGCCAAACAACTAGCTAGACAGGAACACAACCCCATCCATTAGCAGAGAGGCTGCCTAAAATCAAAATAAGGCCACAGACACCCCAAAATACACCACCAGACGTGGACGTGCCCACCAGAAAGACAAGATCCAGCCTCATCCACCAGAACTCAGGCACTAGTTCCCTCCACCAGGAAGCCTACACAACCCACTGAACCAACCTTAGCCACTGGGGACAGATACCAAAAACAACGGGAACTACGAACCTGCAGCCTGTGAAAAGGAGACCCCAAACACAGTAAGATAGGCAAAATGAGACGACAGAAAAACACACAGCAGATGAAGGAGCAGGCTCAAAACACACTGGACTTAACAAATGAAGAGGAAATAGGTAGTCTACCTGAAAAAGAATTCAGAATAATGATAGTAAGGATGATCCAAAATCTTGGAAATAGAATAGACAAAATGCAAGAAACATTTAACAAGGATGTAGAAGAACTAAAGAGGAACCAAGCAATGATGAAAAACACAATAAATGAAATTAAAAATACTCTAGATGGGATCAATAGTAGAATAACTGAGGCAGAAGAAAGGATAAGTGACCTGGAAGATAAAATGGTGGAAATAACTACTACAGAGCAGGATAAAGAAAAAAGAATGAAAAGAACTGAGGACAGTCTCAGGGACCTCTGGGACAACATTAAACGTGCCAACATTCGAATTATAGGGGTACCAGAAGAAGAAGAGAAAAAGAAAGGGACTGAGAAAATTTTTGAAGAGATTATAGTTGAAAACTTCCCTAATATGGGAAAGGAAATCGTTAATCAAGTCCTGGAAGCACAGAGAGTCCCATACAGGATAAACCCAAGGAGGAACACGCCAAGACACATATTAATCAAACTGTCAAAAATTAAATATAAGGAAAACATATTAAAGGCAGCAAGGGAAAAAAAACAAATAACACACAAGGGAATCCCCATAAGGTTAACATCTGATCTCTCAGCAGAAACTCTGCAAGCCAGAAGGGAGTGGCAGGATATACTTAAAGTCATGAAGGAGAAAAACCTACAACCAAGATTACTCTACCCAGCAAGGATCTCATTCAGATTCGATGGAGAAATTAAAACCTTTACATTACAGACAAGCAAAAGCTGAGAGAGTTCAGCACCACCAAACCAGCTTTACAACAAATGCTAAAGGAAATTCTCTAGGCAAGAAACACAAGAGAAGGAAAACACCTACAATAACAAACCCAATACATTTAAGAAAATGGGAATAGGAACATACATATCGATAATTACCTTGAATGTAAATGGATTAAATGCTCCCACCAAAAGACACAGGCTGGCTGAATGGATACAAAAAGAAGACCCATACATATGCTGTCTACAAGAGACCCACTTCAGACCTAGGGACACATACAGACTGAAAGTGAGGGGATGGAAAAAGATATTCCATGCAAATGGAAATCAAAAGAAAGCAGGAGTAGCAATTCTCATATCAGACAAAATAGACTTTAAAATAAAGACTATTACAAGAGACAAAGAAGGACACTATATAATGATCAAGGGATCGATCCAAGAGGAAGGTATAACAATTGTAAATATTTATGCACCCAACATAGGAGCACCTCAATACATAAGGCAAATACTAACAGCCATGAAAGGGGAAATTGACAGCAACACAATCATAGTAGGGGACTTTAACACCCCACTTTCACCAATGGACAGATCATCCAAAATGAAAATAAATAAGGAAACACAAGCTTTAAATGATACATTAAACAATATGGACTTAATTGATATTTATAGGACATTCCACCCAAAAACAACAGAATACACATTTTTCTCAAGTGCTCATGGAACATTCTCCAGGATAGATCATATCTTGGGTCACAAATCAAACCTTGGTAAATTTAAGAAAATTGAAATCGTATCAAGTATCTTTTCCGACCACAACGCTATGAGACTAGATATCAATTACAGGAAAAGATCTGTAAAAAATACAAACACATGGAGGCTACACAATACATTACTTAATAACGAAGTGATTACTGAAGAAATCAAAGGGGAAATCAAAAAATACCTAGAAACAAATGACAATGGAGACACGACGACCCAAAACCTATGGGACACAGCAAAAGCAGTGCTAAGAGGGAAGTTTATAGCAATACAAGCCTACCTCAAGAAACAGGAAACATCTCGAATAAACAACCTAACCTTGCACCTAAAGCAATTAGAGAAAGAAGAACAAAAAAACCCCAAAGCCAGCAGAAGGAAAGAAATTATAAAGATCAGGTCAGAAATAAATGAAAAAGAAATGAAGGAAACAATAGCAAAAATCAATGAAACTAAAAGCTGGTTCTTTGAGAAGATAAACAAAATTGATAAACCATTAGCCAGACTCATCAAGAGAAAAAGGGAGAAGACTCAGATCAATAGAATTAGAAATGAAAAAGGAGAAGTAACCACTGACACTGCAGAAATACAAAAGATCATGAGAGATTACTACAAGCAACTATATGCCAATAAAATGGACAACCTGGAAGAAATGGACAGATTCTTAGAAATGCACAAACTGCCGAGACTGAACCAGGAAGAAATAGAAAATATGAACAGACCAATCACAAGCACTGAAATTGAAACTGTGATTAAAAACCTTCCAACAAACAAAAGCCCAGGACCAGATGGCTTCACAGGCGAATTCTATCAAACATTTAGAGAAGAGCTAACACCTATCCTTCTCAAACTCTTCCAAAATATTGCAGAGGGAGGAACACTCCCAAACTCATTCTACGAGGCCACCATCACCCTGATACCAAAACCAGACAAAGATGTCACAAAGAAAGAAAACTACAGGCCAATATCACTGATGAACATAGATGCAAAAATCCTCAACAAAATACTAGCAAACAGAATCCAACAGCACATTAAAAGGATCATACACCATGATCAAGTGGGGTTTATCCCAGGAATGCAAGGATTCTTCAATATACGCAAATCAATCAATGTGATACACCATATTAACAAATTGAAGGAGAAAAACCATATGATCATCTCAATAGATGCAGAGAAAGCTTTTGACAAAATTCAACACCCATTTATGATAAAAGCCCTGCAGAAAGTAGGCATAGAGGGAACTTTCCTCAACATAATAAAGGCCATATATGACAAACCCACAGCCAACATTGTCCTCAATGGTGAAAAACTGAAACCATTTCCACTAAGATCAGGAACAAGACAAGGTTGCCCACTCTCACCACTATTATTCAACATAGTTTTGGAAGTGTTAGCCACAGCAATCAGAGAAGACAAAGAAATAAAAGGAATCCAAATCGGAAAAGAAGAAGTAAAGCTGTCACTATTTGCAGATGACATGATACTATACATAGAGAATCCTAAAGATGCTACCAGAAAACTCCTAGAGCTAATCAATGAATTTGGTAAAGTAGCAGGATACAAAATTAATGCACAGAAATCTCTTGCATTTCTATACACTAATGACGAAAAATCTGAAAGTGAAATTAAGAAAACACTCCCATTTACCATTGCAACAAAAAGAATAAAATATCTAGGAATAAACCTACCTAAGGACACAAAAGACCTGTATGCAGAAAATTATAAGACACTGATGAAAGAAATTAAAGATGATACAAATAGATGGAGAGATATACCATGTTCCTGGATTGGAAGAATCAACATTGTGAAAATGTCTCTACTACCCAAAGCAATCTACAGATTCAATGCAATCCCTATCAAACTACCACTGGCATTTTTCACAGAACTAGAACAAAAAATTTCACAATTTGTATGGAAACACAAAAGACCCCGAATAGCCAAAGCAATCTTGAGAACGAAAAATGGAGCTGGGGGAATCAGGCTCCCTGACTTCAGACTATATTACAAAGCTTCAGTAATCAAGACAGTTTGGTATTGGCACAAAAACAGAAATATAGATCAATGGAACAGGATAGAAAGCCCAGAGATAAACCTACACACATATGGTCAACTTATCTTTGATAAAGGAGGCAAGCATATACAGTGGAGAAAAGACAGCCTCTTCAATAAGTGGTGCTGGGAAAATTGGACAGGAACATGTAAAAGTATGAAATTAGAACACTCCCTGACACCATACACAAAAATAAACTCAAAATAGATTAAAGACCTAAGTGTAAGGCCAGATACTATCAAACTCTTAGAGGAAAACATAGGCAGAACACTCTATGACATAAATCACAGCAAGATCCTTTTTGACCCAGCTCCTAGAGAAATGGAAATAAAAACAAAAATAAACCAATGGGACCTAATGAAACTTCAAAGCTTTTGCACAGCAAAGGAAACCATAAACAAGACCAAAAGACAACCCTCAGAATGGGAGAAAATATTTGCAAATGAAGCAACTGACAAAGGATTAATCTCCAAGATTTACAAGCAGCTCATGCAGCTCAATAACAAAAAAACGAACAACCCAATCCAAAAATGGGCAGAAGATCTAAATAGACATTTCTCCAAAGAAGATATACAGATGGCCTACAGACACATGAAAGAATGCTCAACATCATTAATCATTAGAGAAATGCAAATCAAAACTACAATGAGATATCATCTCACACCGGTCAGAATGGCCATCATCAAAAAATCTAGAAACAATAAATGCTGGAGAGGGTGTGGAGGAAAGGGAACACTCTTGCACTGTTGGTGGGAATGTAAATTGATACAGCCACTATGGAGAACAGTATGGAGGTTCCTTCAAAAACTACAAATAGAACTACCATACGACCCAGCAATCCCACTACTGGGCATATACCCTGAGAAAACCATAGGTCAAAAAGAGTCATGTACCAAAATGTTCATTGCAGCTCTATTTACAATAGCCAGGACATGGAAGCAACCTAAATGTCCATCGACAGATGAATGGATAAAGAAGATGTGGCACATATATACAATGGAATATTACTCAGCCATAAAAAGAAATGAAATGGAGGTATTTGTAATGAGGTGGATGGAGTTAGAGTCTGTCATACAGAGTGAAGTAAGTCAGAAAGAGAAAAACAAATACAGTATGCTAACACATATATATGGAATCTAAGGGAAAAAAAAAAAAAAGGCCATGAAGAACCTAGTGGCAAGACGGGAATAAAGACACAGACCTACTAGAGAATGGACTTGAGGATACGGGGAGGGGGTGGGGTGAGATGTGACAGGGTAAGAGAGTGTCATGGACATATATACACTACCAAATGTAAAATAGATAACTAGTGGGAAGCAGCCGCACAGCACAGGGAGATCAGCTCAGTGCTTTGTGACCACCTAGAGGGGTGGGATGGGGAGGGTGGGAGGGAGGGAGATGCAAGAGGGAAGAGAAATGGGAACATATTGTATATGTATAACTGATTCACTTTGTTATAAAGCAGATGCTAACACACTATTGTAAGGCAATTATACTTCAATAAAGATGTTTGAAAAAAAAAAAAAAAAGAAAAAGCAACTCCTGTCTGGGTCTTCCCAGATCGTGCCCTTCCCAACCCTTCAAGAGGGACTAAGCCTTGGCCCTCCAGGGTCCTGGGCCCAGCTGTACAAGCATGAGTGATGGCAGAGGCCAAGGGAGAACAGAAGGGACAGGGTGATTGATTGGAAGGAGAGAAACTGGAGGAAGGAGAAAGCAAACTCCAGAAAGGGTGAGGAGTCAAGAGCTGGGACGCAGCCCAGACTGGGGCTGAGAGGGATAGGAGAGTCTGGGGAAGCTTAGATGAGGGAGGAGAGCGATTTGAGGGGTGGGGAGATGCTCCATGTAGCCTTCCACAGGGGACAGGAAAAGATTTTAGGAGTTTTTCTGTCCTTGTGACTAGAATCCTATAGTGGTATTTCTGAGTCTCTAGTCTCTAGACAAGTTTTTAAACTGCTTTTCAAACCGAAAGTTTCAATGTTGGTCTTGTTTATCTGAATGAGATGCTGTGCTGGGATGGAGCAGGGGGTGTAGATCAGGAGCCAGCCTGACCAAATGGGCATGACAAGAAGACAAATAGGACTTTTGCCCAGGGGACCACGGTGGAGGGGACTCAGGTCAGGTGAGAAGGAAGGAAGGGTTAGTCTGCAAGAGAGTGGCAGGGCAATGGGGGAGGTCTTGGGCTGCAGAGCAGGCAGGCCTGTGCCCAGGAACAGAGCTGGCATCAGGGAGATGACATCGACACAGAGCTCAGCTCAGAGGGAGAAAGCACGTTTCTCCAAAGCAGAAGCTCCTCAGAGAGAGGGAGGGGTGACCTTCTCAAGGAAGCTGATCAAGGAAGTGAGAGGCTGAACCAGGAACCCAAGGGCTCCTGACCTGAGGAGTCTATGGCCTCTTGACTGAGCCCCGACCCCACTGAGGGGCAGGAGGATGGGGGCAAAGGTGGGGGTGGTGAGGAAGGGACATCAGGGCTGCCCCGTGTCCCCGAGGGAGCCTGGTCCTTCAGGGGCACCCACAGACCAAGAAGCCAGAGTCCCTCACCTCGTCTGTGTCATCGGGAAAGTAGACCTTGTGGAAAATCTGGGTGGTTTTGTGCTGGATGGCCTCCACCTCCACCAGGTGCGGGGGGTACTTCCGGGACCCGTTTCTGAAAACCAGGGGAGGGGGAAGGGGGTCAAGTCAGGAGGCAGCAGATTCCTGGGGCCATGGGGAGCAGAGAGGAGAGGGAACTTTGGAGACAGGCAAACCCCAGTCCTAATCCCCATCCACCATTTCCTACCAGGTGACAAACACTGAAGCCTCTAGTTCCTCATCTGTAAAATGAGATGATAATGGTACCCACCAAATAGGGATGTGGAGGGGACCGAATGAAGCAAAGGGTACACGTGGGCTTTGCAGAGTACGGAGTGCGGCCCAGGTGTCTGCCTCCCCAGCAGACTTGAGGGTATGAGAAAATAGCTTTCTGAGCAACCAGACTCTCAAACTGTCCAGAATGGGTACTGGGCACTGCCACCTTTGTCTACCTGGCAGCTGTGGGACCCCGAAGATGGGTCCCAACCCCAAAGATGGGTCAGGACCTCAGCATCCCCAAGGGACTCGTCTCGCAAGCCAGGGTGGCTGGAAGCCCATCCCAGTGCCTGCCACCACGCACTATGCCCACTGCCCCCTCTGCCCCTTGCAGCCCCTGCTGTACCTCAGGGCTTTCTGGAGCCGCTGCAGGCAGTCGATGGCGAGTGGGCAGGGCTTGCGGGACTGCAGGAAGCGCTGCACATGCGGCAGGAGGATGTTGCTGGGCGGGAAGAGCCCTGTGCACAGCCAGAGCAGCTCCCAGCCCCGCTCCTCGCTATACCTGCAGGAAGAGGTGTAGTGTCCAGCAGGGCCACCGCAGGCCAATACGCCTCAGCTGCTCACCACGGCAGCACATGCCTGCCCTCATCCCCACCCCTGTCTGAGGACCCACACGGACCCACCCCCCTGACAGCCTGATCCCATTAGTGCTACTCAAAGTCCGGTCTGCCAACCCCACCCCAGGCCGCACACTTACTAGTCAGGTGGAGGTAAGGTGCTTGTGTCAGAATAAAAATCAGCTGTGTCACCAAGCACTCTGGCTAAGATTTTTTTTTTCTTAGAAAGACTTTCCTATGATGGAAGCAGCTCTTTAACTCGTCTATTATTTGAGTAGCACTACGTTAGACCAGCCCCAGGATTCCCTGAGGCACTACTCTGAGCTCCTTCGGTCTGGCAGGAGGGAAGCCTGGAGGGCTTCTAGGAGGAGGTGGCATTTGATCTAGGCTTTGAAGACTGAGGCAAATTCTGATATGCAAAGGAGAGGACAGGTTTTCCTGGCTGTGGGCACAGAATGTGCGAAAAGATCTGATGTATGGTCCAATGGTGGACTTGTATAAGAGATGTAGAGAGTGACACAGCTGGGGAGGGAGTTGGAAGTCTGGGAATAAAGGGAGAGGGTGGGGCTTCTCTCAGGCTCTGAGATGAGCATGTGCCTGACTTCCCCCTCCTGCCATGGTCTGGGCCATCAGGGAGGCGGTGACACCCTCTGGGGTCCAACACCCCCAGCCCATGAGAGTTTCTAGCCAGAGCTTCTGACTGACAGCCAGCTCAGCCTGAGCCAGGGATGGGACAATTGCTCATGAGATGCACCTGTAGGCAGACAGTGGCATCTGGGCTAGGGTGGGGTATCCAGAGGAGGCTCAGGCAGAGAGCAGCGGGAAATTAGGAGGAGCTGGGGCTGTTCAGCTTGGGGGAAGGACAGACTCTGAGGGCTTAGCCACCACCTCTTGGTTCTGGACCCTCTTCCTTGGGCCTTGAGGGAGAGCTAGGACATGAGGGGGCCTGAGGACAGCTTCCTGCTCTGAGTGGAGAAGGACTGTTCCCAGGCAGAGCCAGCTGCTGCCTCGGCAGGGAGTGAGCTCCCCGTCACAGTGGGTGGAGGACCTTTACGATTACCTTCAGCTGTTAGCACTAGGGGTGGGGGCCTGCCCCTCACCCTCCCACCCTCCCGGCTTACCTGATGTGGTTGTCGGTCAGCTGCTTCAGGATCTGCACGTACACCTCGTCCTTGAGGGGCTCAGCCTTCAGGGCACCCTCGAAGATCTGGTCTGTGAGCTCATTGACGGAGCGCATCCTCTTGGACGGGTAGTCACCCATGTACTTGAGCACGGGTGGGGAGCTGTCAAGGAAGGCTGCGGCCAATCGGGGAACAATGGCCTGGGAGGCAGGCGGCCACACTCTCCAACAGGGTCTGCCACCCCTGATCATGTGGTCCTGGGCCTCAGGCTACTCACCCAGGAAATGGGCATAATCTGCCCACACTGCTCTCCATGCCCACTGCCCGCCCTCTCTCCTCAACTCCTCTGGCCACCTCCTCACTGGCCATCCTGCTCCAGGCCCCAACCCCACTACCAGAGTCCTCACAGCAACCAGAATAAACTTTGCAAATCACAAATCTAACCATGCCACCCCCTGCCCCAGTGGCTCCCCATGGCTGCACCACAGGACACAGTCCAAGCTTCTTAACAGGCCTTGGGAAACTTTCATCCATCAGCCCACATCTTGGGATTCCCTTCTTGAACTCTAGCCTCTAGCTGTGCTGAGTTAATTTCTGCCCTTGAAACAGCCCTGCTCTGTTTTGCCTCGGGGCCTTTATACATGCTGCTCCCTCTGTCAAGAACATTCCCCACCCATCTCCCCTTTGGCCAAGGCCTACCCAGTCTCCAGCCTAGATATCATTTCCTCCAGGAAGTCCTCCCTGCCCTCCTCCAAGGCCAAGTCAGGTCAGTGTGCTGTCGGGTCCCATCACAGCACTGACCCCGATCAGCACATGTCCACTCTCAACTACGAGCACCATGAGGCTAGGGACTGGGTCTGCTCACTGCCGTGTCTCCACGCCGGGCCCAGCACATGGCACGATACACATCTCTCAACCAAATGACAGGGTGCGAGGCGACAACAGGTGAGGCAGCCCCCTGCACGCTGTAAGGTGCCGGGCACACGGCGGGAGCCGCTCCATCAGCATCTGGCCACGTCTGCCCAGGCCCCAGCTGGGCCCCTCAGAAGGAAGTAAGTGTCTAGACGAAAACCCTAGAGGCCGGGCCCAGCCCAGCCCTCCCCTGCCCTAGGCGCCCCCTCCCCGTGGCCCCTGCCTGACCCTCCGTGTCCCCCCCCCACCCCCTGAGGGTGCGGATATCGATGAAGGCCATGCAGGCCTCCTGCGAGAGCTCCTCGCTGCCCAGGATCTTCTTCAGCAGCGCCTGCTTGAGCGGCTCCCGCGTGTGGCCCCACAGCCGGTCCTTGCCGCGGGTCTTGGACACCATCACGCGGCTCAGCGTGTGCTTGGGTGGGGGCCTGCACAGCACGGGACGGTCCGCGCTGACGGCCAGGTTGCGAGACTCCAGCCCCATCCCGCCCCGTGTAGGAAGCCGAGCGCAGGGAACCGGCTTCCCTGCTGCGCCGCGTGACCTGGGATGAGTCACCAGCCCCGCCCGGGCCTTACTTTCTCAGCTGACAGATGGAGATACTAACAAGGCTGGCTGTGCCCCGGCAGCCCTGCCCGCCTCCCCGGCCTGCTCGCCCCTGCTTCTCTCTGCTCGCTCTGCTCCAGCTGTGGCGCTCCTCCACCCGGCTCACCCTCCCAACCCACCCCACCCCAGCTTAGCTCAGACACCACTTCCTCCACGAAGCCTCCTCGCCTCCATCTCCACCCCGACCCAGCATCTCCATCACAACACTGGGCGCACAGAATAACAGCCGCCTGGTCTCATGCCTGTCTCCCCACCAGGACTGTGAGTCGGTGAGGCAGGTACAGCCTTGAGTCAGGAGTGCCCAGGACTCCACCTGGGGTGGGCGCAGTCACAGTATCTTAAACGAAGGAAGGATAAGATGACACAACATGAGAAGCGTCATGTCGACGGACTGAAAGTGCCCTCTGGTTCCCTCTGACCCGGGCCCTGCTCACAGACGGGGACACCACAAAGCAAGCCCACCACGCAGCCCACAGGGTAGCAAGAGCCTGCAGCTCCCCCTCCTGGGGCCCTCTCTCCCCTTCCCCCGTCACCTGAAGTAGTCGTAGGAAAATTCCTCCAGCGTGTAGGGCTTGGTGCGCACCTCAGGCTCTGCCGTTCGCAGCTGCAAGAGCCGGATAACGTCCTGCCTCTGGTCGGGGGTCATGGTGACCAGGGCCTAGAGACCGAGAGACAGGGAGCTGAGGTCAGGCGCCCCTGGATCTCCACCCCGGGCCCCTGGATCAACATGGTAAAGCCCAGAGCCTTCTTAAGTGGGTCTGGGGGTGGACCCTGTGCCCCATTCTGACCCTGGGAACACCTCTCCTCCTGGGGGATCTCTGACATTACCACTGCCTCCATCATGCTGGCCTTAAGACCCTTCCCTTGGTGCCCTGTGTCTGAACCAGGTTGGGTCAGTCAGAAAGCCTGGACAAGGCAGCGGATGCAGTGTGAGAACTGCCCCGTGTGAGAACTGCCCCGTCAACAGAGCCTGGCTCAGGAGCTGCCTGGAAAGCTGGGCTGTGAGTCCTCAGTGCTGGCTCAAGGGGCTCCAGAGGAAGCAGGGCCTCACTTCCCAGCTCTGCCCTCACTGCCTTTCTGGACAGTGCAAGCCCCTACCCCTGCCCCCATCCCCTAGGCCACTCTTCTCTGATCCCCTACCCCTGGGCAGTTCCTCATCCGATGCAATTTCTAGGTCCCTCTCCACCTGGCATACATTTGATAGTTGCCCCCAACTTTCAGTTTATGGTCCCATAAGACCCCCAGATCATCTTCACAGAAGCAGCAAAGCATGAATCTACTGTAATCCCTCACTCCATTTTATGTGGGAAGAAGACAAGGAGGGGCCAGGGGAGCCTCCCATGCATCTGCCACCCCCGGGCCACATACCACAATCTCCTGCGGTGGCATGGTGACAGTGGGCATGACATACACGCAGTCGGTGGGGAAGTCCCCACGCTGCTTGGTCCTCTCATTGATGCCATTGGCCCAGCCTGAGTTCATGACCTGCTCTCCTGTGTCATGGTCCAGGATGATGAGGTCCCCCTTGGCAAAGCTGAGGAAGCCTGACTCCTCGCCCGCTGGAAGGCATGGGTGAGCAGGGCCACATGGGGGCAGAGAGAGAGGCTGGGTTGGAACACCTCTCTTTGGGTTGATGACCTGTAAGCCTCTCCTCCCCACTGGAACTGAGGCCCTGTCCCATATCTGCTCAGCAGCCGCTCTGCCTCTACCCTGCACAACCCCCCACACAGACAGCCATCGGAGGGGGCCACTTCCCTGCTCAGAAGCCTTCCGTGGCTCCCCACTGCCCTAAAAGGAATCCCACACTCCTCGACACGCTCACAGGCCTGTTGTTGGCAGATGGCCTTCCTGACTCCTTCTGCCTCACTTTTTGCCCCTCCCGCCTCATCTCACCCATTGCAGCCGAAACAAACTACCCGCAGTTCCCAGACACACCTGTTCTCTCCAACCTCTGCTCGGTTCTCCTCTCTGCCCCAAACGTTCTGCTCACACATATGTCCTCCCCGAACCCCAGGCTCCCACAGCCTCTGGGCTTCCCGGGTCGCTGCACTATCACAGGGATGGTCACTGTCTGCTCCCACCCCCTCCCCACTGAGGGCAGGGATGGGTTCATTTCGTCTCTTTCTCACGCTCTGCTCAGGACCTCAGAGGCCTGGGGATGCACAGTCCATAGTTGTTACCACTGTCATCATTTGAAGATGGTGGGTTTTAGGGGAACACTGAGGAGGAACCCCTGATCTCATCTGGAGAAGGTGGCAAGTAATAGGTATTTAAGACCAGAGGGAGGAAGGTTCCCCACAGGGCACAGATCGAAGGCACAGGGTTGAGCTATTTGGTCCAGCTGGAACCGAGGGTGTCTGGGGAAGACTGGGTAACAGGCTCTAGTGATCTTGAACGCCAGGCCAAGGCCAGGGCACGTAATCTGCCTAACACCCTGACCCCGGGGACTGGCAGCTCGTGCCAGGAGCCACTCACCAGGGCTGGGGTTGTCCTGCAGGGCCACCACATACTTAGACCTCTTTCGGAGCCCCTCCAGGAAGGTGACCACCAGGTCACGGATGTCCTCAGCGTTGCTGGAGGTGAAGGTGTACTCATCCCCCTTGATGGTGGCCAGCGTAAAGCTGGGGGCTACCAGTTTCGCTCCCCTGCAGGACCAACACGGAGAACAGGGCCCTGTCGGGGTCAGTCCTGCCCAGCCCGAGTGAGATGCAGCACAGCCCAGGTCAGAGCAGCCCAGCGAGAGCGAGACACGGCACTCCCTGAAGGAGACCAAGGCCAGCCCAGTCAGATGTGGCCCAGCCAGAAAGAGGCCGGCCCAGCCAGGGTGAGACGGGGCCAGGCAGCCACAGCTCAGCCTGAGTCAGCCACGGCCAGGCCAAAGTCACACATGGTCCTGGGAGGCCTGCAGGGGGAGCTCACTTCCCCTTTGTTGTCTAACTCCTACTCACCCTTTAAGGCTCAGCCTAGAAACCACTGCCTCCAGGAAGCCCTCCCTGCCCTCCCACAGCCCTCAGCACACTGGCCCCTACATTAAAATGGCTTATTCGATGTCCATCTCCCCTCCCAAGTGAAGCTGCAAGAGGACAAGGACTATCTTGTCACCACTGCATCCCATGTGCCTGGTCAGAGCTGGACGTGACCCAATCCTGGCCCACATCGGACACAGCCCAGAGACACTCCTACAAGCCTCAGATGGGGCGAGGAGGCACTGCTGGGAACGCCAGTCCATTCCAGCACCCACTCCCAACGTTGCTCCCATGTGCACTGCACTTCTCAGTTTGCAAAGAGCTCTCCCATTGATTATTGCGTGTATTCCTCACCACTGTATTGAAGGAAAGTTAAGACCTCCATTTTAGAGATGAGGACATGGAGGTGAGTCCCACACAGGGCCTTGAATCTCAGGCCAGCTTTTTGTACACGCTCGACCATCCCTGACTGTCCTAACCACCCATGCCCATCTCAGAACAGCCATGAATGTGCTGTAAATACCCGCCCCCCCCCACCCTATTGGGAGGAAGGTGCCTGAGGGGTCTGCAGGGTGCAGCAAATGCTGCTCAGTCACATGTGACCAGGACAGGCCACTGCGTGTCTCTGCACCTTGGGGATGTCCTCTGTGAGGTTTCCTTCAAAGGTCCCCACGACCGCAGAAAAGCCCCGGGAGCTCTCTCCTCCCCCGTGTGTCTGCCTGTGTCTCCATCTGCCCCTCCTGATTTCAGAAAGTGCTGAATCGGGACCCTGGGTTTGAGTCCCATCCCTGCCACTGGTCTTCATGCGGCTTTGGACAAGTCCCCGCCCTGCACGAAAGCGGGGAGTGGGGGTTGGACTAACCTACTGCTGGACACGGCCATGATCTCGGGGAAGGACAGCTCCAGAAGCACCTGCTCCTGCTCATCCACGAAGTAGACGCCCGTCCAGTTGACAGCCACAATGACGTCGTTCTTAGGGAGGCTGGGGCCTGGGGCAGAGACAGAGGCACTGAGAGGGCACCTGCCCACTGCTGGACCCAGCCCTTCTCGATCCTCATAACCACCAGGGAGGTGGCCAGGGTGGGGTATATTGATGTCCATTTTACAGATGGGGAAACTGAGGCTTGGAGAACACAACCTCCCTACAAGTCAAAACCCCAGGTGCGGTGGGAAGGGAGTGCTGGATTAAGGAACTGGGTTGGAGCTGCATCCCTGCCACTGGTCTGTGCAGCTTGGGACAAGTCCCTGCCCTGCAGTATGGTGGGATACGGGGAGGAGTCAGACAAACTGAGCCCCAACGTTCCCTCGAACCTGATATTTGGTGGTTCTGTGAAGCCACCACCAGCACAGGGCCTGGCATGGAGCAGGTGCCTGGTACCAGTGGCCCGAGGTTGGCTAAGCAAGTAGCCTGTGCAGACTTGTCGGCTGCATCTACTCTCAGCTTCACGGGTTCTGCCCAGGCTGTGCTCTGGGCCACCCTCTTCTGTACATAGTAGGTGCTTTAATGATCACAATACTCAGTCAACTGTTCGACCCAGTGTGTTGCTGAGTACCTACTATGTGCCACGGAGCCCTACTGGACTGCAGGGAGGCAGGACCCACTCAGCACGTTGACTTGGAGGCCAAGCGGCCCTGCGGGCAGGAGGCTGGCTGACTGGGGAGTCTGGCTCAGGCCATTCCCCTCCCTCTGCCATGGACCAGAGCCATCGAGGGAGGGACGGGGGGCAGGTGGGCTGAGGGGTACCTGAGAACTTGTAGGCTTCGTAAAACCTGGAGAAGAGCAAGGGCCACTTGAAGCGGGCATAGTTGACCACGTCCTCTTTGACCTTCTGGGCATCAGTTCTCCTCTGGGCATAAATCCCCTGGAGGGGCACAGACAGGGACAGGGGACAAAAGACTTGGCACAAGCTCTGTCTGGAAATCAAATGTCCCTGTCCCCAAGTCAGAAGTGGGTCCCAGGCCACCATGTCCTCGTGTACACCATGGCCTCACCCCACCCCCTCAGCCCACAGCCTCCCCATCACTCCATCTCCCTCCGATTCCATCAACAGCAGTGGGCACTTGCTAGAGAAACATGGGTCCCCCCTCAGGGAGCTCCCGATTCAGCAGTGACAAGAAAGCCCACAATCCCAGCCGGCGCACGTGCAAGGCACAAGGGCAGGGATCAGGGAAGGCGTTTGGGGAACAGGAACATGGGTGGCTAAGGATGGGACCGGGGGGTGCCAGGCCCGACCAAGAAGAGGGAGTGGGAAACCGGTGAGTAGGAGCCAGGGCACCGAGAACCATGGGCGAGGCCACCACTGCGAGGCCGGTCTTTTAGTGGAAACTGACAGGTGAACTTGGGAGTTAGAAAGATTGCAGGGTAGAGAAGGTTGGAGCCTGGAGTGGGCAAGCAGCTGGGGGAAGAATGCAATGCTCCTGGCAAGAAATTAATGCACCGATGTTTTATTATCTAAAAATATTCTGCCGAGCTTTAGTAAGAACTTGGTGGTATTGGAGTAGAATTGGAGGGATCAGAGTGAACTCATGGTTTTTATCATCTATGAACACAAACATAGATGAAGACATGTGTGTGTGCCAGCCCCTGTGCTGTCACATTTCCATGCACGAAGAGGGCCCGGAAGCATTGCCATCCCAAGAGCTGTGAGTATTCAGGGATAAGGGGCTCAGCATCTCCAACCTAATCTCAAATGGCTCAGAAAAAATAATAACATGTATGTGTGCAGAGAAAATAAAAGCAAATGTGGGACAATGTTAACAACTGGTGAGTCTAGGTGAAGTGTATACTGTACACAGCAGACCTAGCTTTTTAACTTGCAACTTTTTCGTAAGTTTGAAATTATTTCAAAATAAAATGTTTTTACCCCTCTGACCCTAATAATCATGCTAATTCGGACCTGTCCACTCTACAGGAGGCCTGGGCCAGGGCTCTGGGACGCACAGGCCAGGGCACTACAGTCCAGCGGGGAGACCCACGAGCTCGGTCATGGGCTCTGAGAGGGCAGAGGGCACATCTGTTGTACTCGCAGCTGTGTCTCCAGGGCCTGGTGCAGTGCCCAGCACATGGCAAGCACCCAAAACAAAGGGAATTCATGAATGAGGGCACCCAACCCAGAACATGCCAGGTGCCACATGCACATTGGCAGCGGACACCGAGGACCCAGGGAAGGCAGAGGAGTGGAGGTGGGGATGGAGGCTGGAGCTGCTGGGAGGTGGAATGGACGGGTTTCAGCAGCTAACCAAGTGTGAGGGGTGAGGGAGAGGAGGTGGCCAAGGACAGAAAGAGTGGGGGAGGGAGAACATGCATCTCTTCTGGAGGGGGCTGAGGACAGGGAGGCCCTCGGGGGTGAGCCAGGCCTAGAAGCACAGGGGGTGCAGGGAGCATTCGGGTACAGGTGGAGACTTGTGGGCAGCTCAAGGGAAGGCAAAGAGTCAGGGGGAGACACCTGGGGCTCCTGGGTTAGGGAAGAGGCCACATGGCATAGGGGTTGAGACACACTGATCTTGGAGCCCTTGGCAACTTGTGTGCAAAGAGGATTCTGCTCTTATACAACCAGGACCTGGAGATGGGGAGGCCCGTGGGTCCTCTCCAGCAGCCAGGGTCCCCCACCCCCACCAGGGCACCCCTGCTCTACTTGGGGCAGGTCTCTTAGCTTAGAAGGGAGCTACTAAGGGCTGGTTATGGGCCTGGGGCCTCAAACAAGAGGCAGAGGGGGCCAGTACCTCAAATTCCCCAGGCAGGAAGTTGGGCCAGAGTTCTTTTAGGGGAAAGAAGGTGTACTTCCTAGAAGCTCCTCCAGCATGCACCAACTCTCCTGAGCTGCAGCACTAATAAGCGTTGGTGGGAGGCCAGGAGCTGGGACCCCCAGTGCCCATGGACCCATGGTTTCCCTCATGAGGCCATGGGGCTAGATTTGATCCATCTCTGTGTCCCTGGCACCCAGTGCAGAGTAGAGGGCAGAAAACACAAGTGAACTGATATCCATGGTGGAGAAAGGCTGCTGGGAGCCAGGAGGTCAAGGGTGCCATCCTGTCCTCCCAGCCCCATGGACAGACAGATGTCAGGTAAGGGCTGTGACCTCTTTGATTTCTCAGGTCCTTACCCTTCATCCAGGTCATCAGAAAGCCCCTTCTTCAAAACCCCAGCCCTCTGACCTTCTTGTGGGCAGCAATGGCCAGCTGGGCCCACTTCTCCAGCGTCCTCAGGGGCGTGATCTCGCGGTCAGGGATGTACGTGGGCACGAGGTTCAGCAGGCGCTCCAGGATCATCTCGGAGCCATAGTCCACAAAGTACTGCTGGGAGGCCAGCTCGGCCAAGTCATCCTCCTAGGTGCGGGGAGATCTCATTCACACACGCTCTGGGAAGCCATTCCGGGCCACCAAAGCCCCTAGGCCCTGCATCCCGTAGCTTTCAGCCCCTTGCCTTTGGGACCCTGTGCTCTCCCTGACTCACCAGGACCTCCTGTCTGCTTGGTGGAGCCATGAGCACCCCAAGGGCAGGGCCACACTCACCTGCTCCTGGGTTTCCTCAGCACCAGCACAGAGCTGGACTCTGCCCAGGGGCACATGAGCTGACCCAGAGGGACCAGCCAGCCCATTGGTAATGGGTCAGCCACTATCTTCTCAGCCTGATGAGAAAGGCCTGCCCTGGAGAATGGGGGACCTGGGTACCACTGGAGACTATCAGAGGAATGGGGTGCGTCACTACCTCCATCACCATCACTACACCCGCTAGGGACAGTCAAGGTATTGAACAACCAGTGGGCTATAATGCAGAGGTTGCAGAGAGCCAGATGGGCACTGAGCATTTGCCCCTTTTCTGTCTGCAGCTGGTGCATGGCAGCCCCAGTGATGCCTGCCTGGGGCTCCCCAGGGCTATGGCAGCAGGGGCAATAGAGAAAGGGTCTTGGGCACCTTGAAGGCAGTAGATGTTTTCCAACTAGTTCAAAGTATTTTGGAATTTTAGCAACTGATATGGCTGTACTAATACATTCTGCTTGAATATCAGCTCGCCAACACCAAAACCACCACTATTATCATCACCACCATTACCAACACCAACACCACCATCATCACTACCTTCACCACCACCTACACCATCACTACCTCCACCATCATCCCTCATTTCCATCATCTCCATCCTTATTCCTCCATCATAATAACCAACAAAACCATAAGTGTCATGAAAACCATCATCACCATCAAAAATAAAGCAACCACATCAATCCTGTCCTCAGGAGATAAAAGGATACACGTTTGTAAACTCTGCTCTAAATGAGTGGATCTCTTACTCCTTTAGAGCAGAGTTTCTAGACTAACAATACAGCAAGATGCACAGACAAGATGGTGGAGTGGAAGGACCTGAGCTCACCTCCTCTCACAGAAATACCAAAATCACAACTAACTGCTGAACAACCATCAACAAAAAAGGACTGGAACCTACCAAAAAAGAGATTCTACTTCCAAAGACAGAGAAGAAGCCATAACAAGACAGTAGGAGGGGTGCATTTGCAATACAATCAAATCCCATGCCAGACAGGTGGGCAACCCACAAACTGGAAAATAATCATATCTCAGAAGTTCTCTCAAAGGAGTGAGAGTTCTGAGCCCCATGTCAGGCTCCCCAGTCTGGGGGTCTGGCAAAGGGGAAGAGGAGCCCCTGGAGCATTTGGCTTTGAAGGCCAGCTGGGCTTGATCACAGGAACTCCACAGGACTGGGGGAGAGAGAGACTGCAGTCTTGGAGGGCACACACAAGATTTCACATGCATGGGGACCCAGGGCAAAGTAGTGACTCCATAGGAGCCTGGGACAGACCTACCTGCAGGTCTTAGAGGGTCTCCCGGGGAGATGGGGGGTGGTTGTGGCTCACTGTGGAAACAAGGACACTTGTGGTGGAGGTACAGGGTACTCATTGGCATGAGCTGTCCTGGAGGCTACCATTTTGACACTAAGACCTGGCCCACCCAACAGCTCGAAGGCTCTAATGCTGGGACGTCTCAGGCCAAACAACCAGAAGGGCAGGAACACAGCCCCACTCATCAGCAGACAGGATGCTTAAAGTCTTCCTGAGCCCACAGTTGCCTGTAAACACACCCCTTGACATGGCCCTGATCACCAGAGGGACAACACCCAGCTCCACCTACCAGTGGGCAGGAACCAGTCCCTCCCACCAGGAAGCCTCTTAGACCAGCCTCATGCATCAGGCGGCAGACACCAGAAGCAAGAGGAACTAAAATTCTGCAGGCTGTGGGACCATAAACACAGAAAGTTAGACAAAATGAGACAGCAGAGGAATATGTTCTAGATGAAGGAACAAGATAAAACCCCAGAAGAACAACTAAGTGAAGTGGAGATAGGCAATCTACCTGAAAAAGAATTCAGAGTAATGATGGTAAAGATGATCCAAGATGTCGGAAAAAGAATGGAGGCAAAGATTGAGAAGATAAAAGAAATGTTTAACAAAGACCTAGAAGAACTAAAGAACAAACAGAGGTGAACAATACAAAAACTGAAATGAAAAACACTCTAGAAGGAATCAATAGCAGAATAAATGCGGCAGAAGAAAGGGTAAGTGAGCTGGAAGACAGAGTGGTGGAAATCACTGCCACAGAACAGAATAAAGAGAAAAGAAATGAGGACAGGGCTTCCCTGGTGGCACGGTGGTTAAGAATCCACCTGCCAATGCAGGGGACACAGGTTTGAGCCCTGGTCCAGGAAGATGCCACATGCCACGGAGCAACTAAGCCCATGTGCCACAACTACTGAAGCCTGTGTGCCTAGAGCCTGTGCTCCACAAGAGAAACCACCACAATGAGAAGCCCGAGTGCCACAACAAAGAGTAACCCCTGCTTGCCGCAACCAGAGAAAAGCCTGCACACAGCAACGAAGACCCAACACAGCCGGAAGTAAATAAATAAATAAATAAAATAAATTTATTTAAAAAAAGAAAAGAAAAAGAAACGAGAACAGTTTAAGAGACCTCTGGGACAACATTAAACACACCAACAATCATATTACAGGGGTCCCAGAAGGAGAAGAGAGAGAGAAAGGACCTGAGAAAATATTTGAAGAGATAATAGCTGAAAACTTTTCTAACATGGGAAGGGAAACAGTCACCCAATCCAAGAAGCACAGAGAATCCCATACAGGATAAAGCCAAGGAGGAACACACTGACATACATATTAATCAAACTGACAAAAATTGAAGACAAAAAGAAAATATTAAAAGCAGCAAGGGAAAAGCAACAAATAACATACAAGGGAATCCCCATAATGTTATTGGCTGAGTTTTCAGCAGACCAGAAGGAAGTGGCACGATGTATTTAAAATGATGAAAGGGAAAAAACTACAACCAAGAATACTCTACACAGCAAGGCTCTCATTCAGATTTGATGGAGAAATCAAAAGCTTTACAGACAAGAGAAAGCTAAGAGAATTCAGCACCACCAAACCAGCTTTACAACAAATGCTAAAGGAACTTCTCTAGGCAGAAAAGAAAAGCCCACAACTAGAAGTAAGAAAATTATAAATGGGAGAGCTCACTGATAAAGGCAAACATACTGTAAAGGTGGGAAACCATCCACACACAAATATGTTATCAAAACCAGCAATTGTGAGAAGAGGGTACAAATGCAGGATGTTGGAAACACATTTGAAATTAAGAGACCAACAACTTAAAACAATCTTGTATATATATAGACAGCTATATCAAAACCTCATGGTAACCACAAACCAAAACTCTACAATAGAGATACCCACAAAAAAGAATCCAAACACAACACTAGTCATCAAATCAAAAGAGAAAAAAGGGGAAGGGAAGAAGAGAGAACTACAAAACAATCCCAAAACAATGACCAAAATGGCAATAAGAACATACATATCAGTAATTACCTTAAATGCAAATGAATCAAATTACCTTAAATGCAAATGAACCAAAAGACATACACTAGCTGAATGGATACAAAAACAAGACCCATATATATGCTGTCAACAAGAGACCCCCTTCAGATCTAGGGACACATACAGACTGAAACTGAGGGGATGGAAAAAGATATTCCACGCAAATGGAAATCGAAAGAAAGGTGGAGTAGTAATATCCATATCAGACAAAATAGACTTTAAAATAAAGACAGATGGTTACAAGAGACAAAGGTGGACACTACATAATGATCAAGGGAGCAATCCAAGAAAAACATAAAACAATTGTAAATATATATGCACCTAACATAGGAGCACCTCAGTGCATAAGGCAAATGCTAACAGCCATAAAAGGAGGAACCAACAGTAACACAATAATAGTGTGGAACTTTAACATCCTACTTATATCAATGGACAGATCATGCAGACAGAAAATCAATAAGGAAACACAAGCCTTAAATGATACATTAGACCAGGTGGACTTAAATGATATTTATAGAGCATTCCAACCAAAAGCAGCAGAATACATATTCATCTCAAGTGCCCATGGAACATTCTCTAGGATAGCTCACATGCTGCACCATAAAGCAAGCCTTGATAAATTTAAGAAAACTGAAATCATATCAAGCATCTTTTCTGACCACAATGCTATGAGATTAGAAATCAATTACAAGGGGAAAAAATTGTAAAAAACACAAACACGTGGAGGCTAAACAATATGCTACTAAACAACCAATGGATCACTGAAGAAATCAAAGAGGAAATCAAAAAATTCCTAGAGACAAATGAAAATGAAAACATGATGACCCAAAACCTATGGGATGCAGCAAAAACTTTTCTAAGAGGGAAGTTTAAAGCAACACAATCTTACCTCAGGAAACAAGAAAAATCTCAAATAAACAACCTAAACTAACACCTAAAGCAACAAGAGAAAGAAGAACAAACAAAACCTAAAGTTAGTAGAAGGAAAGAAATCATAAAGATCAGAGCAGAAATAAATGAAATAGAGATGAAAAATAATAGAAAAGATCGATGAAACAAAAAGATGGTTCTTTGAGAAGATAAAAAATTGATAAACCATTAGCCAGACTAATCAAGGAAAAAAGGGAGAGGTCTCAATAAAATTAGAAATGAAAAAGAAGTTACAGCAATACCACAGAAATACAAAGGATCATAAGAGACGACTACAAGCAACTATATGCTGATAAAATGGACAAGCTAGAGGAAATGGACAAATTCTTAGAAAAGTACAGTCTCCCAAAACTGAACCAGGAAGAAACAGAAAATATGAACAGACCAATCACAAGTACTGAAATTGAAACTGTGATTTAACAACTCCCAACAAACAAAAGTCCAGGACCTGATAGCTTCACAGTGAATTCTATCAAACATTTAGAGAAGAGTTAACACCTATCCTTCTGAAACTATTCAAAAAATACCACACAAAATGTGCAATGTCACTGATGAACACAGATGCAAAAATCCTCAACAAAATACCAGCAATCCGAATTCAACATTAAAAGGATCATACACCACAATCAAGTGGGATTGATCCCAGGGATGCAAGGATTTTTCAATATCCGCAAATCAATGAGTGTGATACACCACATTAACAAACTGAAGAATAAAAACCACCATTCTTTTAAAGGTTGTGCCCTGCCCCCTTCCCTCTTGTTTCATTCACACCTAAGGAAGAAGGAAGATGGCTTGTGCTGAGTATTCTTTTCATCTGTCAAGTCTAGAGGAGCTTGTTGGAGTTCTGCAGAAGGTGCTAAAGGATAACTTTGCTGATGTCCAGGTCTCTGTAGTTGAGTGCCCTGATTTGACTAAGGACCATTTACCTTTCCTGTAAAAGGCATCTGTGGGAAAACTAGAATTGCAGAAGTAGGAGGTGTGCCTTACTTATTGCCTCTTGTAAATCAAAAAAAAAGTTTATAACCTAAATAAGATTGCAAAAGAAATCCAACTTCCCAGAGCTTTTATTCTTAGAGCAGGAGCAGGCCCATTTCAGACTCTTGGATTCAATTCTGAGTTTATGTCAGTTGTTCAAACAGAAAGTGAACACAAACCTCCTGTGTATTGAAGTTAATTTGCTCGTGTTAACCCTGAAGATGGAGGGTGCCTACTAGAGAAATACAGTGAGAATATCATGATTTGGGGTGTGCATTACTGGCTAATCTTTTTGCCAGTGAGGGCCAACCTGGAAAGGTCATTGAGATGGAAGCCAAAAGAAGAACTGGAAAACTTAACTTTGTGACTTGTATGAGACAGACTCTTGAAAAACATTATGGAGATAAGCCTGTGGGGATGGGAGGTACTTTCGTGATTCAGAAGAGAAAAGTGAAGACTCACATTATGCCCACAGAATTGTCTTCCTGCCCATTGAACTCTGATGAAGATGTGAATAAATTGCTGCATTTTTATGAGATGAAGGCTCCTTTGGTCTGTCTGCTGGTTTTTGTCTCCAGAGACCCAGGGTTTGATTTGAGGTTGGAGCACACTCGTTTCAGTCATCATGGAAAAGGTGGACACTACTATTATGACACTACCCCAGATATAGTGGAATAACTTGGATACTTCTTACCTGCAGAGTTTCTCTATTGCATTGACCAACCAAAAGAGACCCATTCTTTTGGGCGAAATTAAATCAACTGATACTCATTTAGAAGAAGAAATAATTAAGGTTAATTGATTGATTAACTCATTAATGGATAGTAACATAAAATCCAAAGGGGTCAGCAAGATGGCAGAGGAGTAGGAGGATGCGCAATTCATCTCTCACCACAAACGCATCAAGAATACATCTACAGGGCTTCCCTGGTGGCGCAGTGGTTGAGAGTCTGCCTGCCAGTGCAGGGGACACGGGTTCGAGCCCTGGTCTGGGAAGATCCCACATGCCGCGGAGCAACTGGGCCCGTGAGCCACAATTACTGAGCTTGCGCGTCTGGAGCCTGTGCTCCGCAACGAGAGGCCGTGATGGTGAGAGGCCCGCGCACCGCGATGAAGAGTGGTCCCCACTTGCCGCAACTAGAGAAAGCCCTCGCACAGAAACGAAGACTCAACACAGTCATAAATAAATAAATAAATAAATAAAAGAACGTGAATTTCTTTAAAAAAAAAAAAAAAAAAAAAAAGAATACATCTACAAATGGAACAATTCTCACAGAGCACCAGCTGAACACTAGCAGAGGACCTTGGATACCTAAAAGGACAAGAAAGATCTCCGTGTAACCAGGTAGGATGAAAGAAAGAAAAAGGGAAAAAGAAAAGGAGAGGAAGCGGGATGGGAATGGCACCCCTGGGTTGGGGGGAACTGAAGGAGAGGAGAGGGTCCCACATCCGGGGAAGCCCCCTCATAGACAGGGACATGAACTGGGACAGAAGGGAATTCATGGGCTATTGGAAGAGAGTGCCAACAGCCAAGCAGGACAGAGTGAGACCTACACAGATGGTCTGTACCTCAGCCCTGCGCGCCCCAGCCTGAGACAGGTGTCCACTAGTGTGCACAGAGGCTGAGTGCTGGAACATGGGGTTTGGAGAGCAGACCCAGGAGAGGGCTGCTGTTGGCTGTGAGGAGACAGCCTGAGGGGGTGGAAGTCCGCAACCGGGAATGCTTGTGGAGGAAACTTGGACTGCCACAGAAGCAAAGAGCCATAGTTAAGTGATGCGTAAGGGGCGGAGCTGCCATTGCAGCCTCTCTCCCCATGTGCCAGCCCCTGCCTCCCTGGGCACTAAGAAGGGTCCCCGCTGGGGCCAGCTCTCCTGTGCCCGTGACTGCTGGCTCCCCCACGCGCCCATTGCCACTGGGGCAGACTCATGTGCTCCAGGGCAGCCTCGGGAGCAGACCCCTGTGGGTGGCCCACACGCAGAGGTGGGGCTGAAACCACAGTGGAGCCCCAGGGGACATGCAACTAAGAAAGAAAAGCTGAAATCTCTCTGCACAGCTGCGCAAACCATGAATTGACACCCCCGTGACTGGCCTTGTAAAGTCAGCGCCTACAGAACATCTGAATGGACAATGAGTGCTCCTGCAGCCAAGGCAGGTCTAGCTTTAGCAGCTGTAGACTTTGTGGGCACATACACATGGGGGTTGGGCCAGCCTAGAGTTGGAGCTGCCCCCATAGCATCCACAGTGGGTCCAGATCCATGATTACTGCAATCCTAGGACCTGACTTCAGTAGATCTATGCTGGTGGCCTGGTGAAAACAACATATGAGAGACACCAGGGCCGATTGCTGGCATACCCACATTTAAGGTGGGGCTGAGAGCAGTGCCAATGACAGTGTAATCTGAGAGCTCGCAAAACAGGTGAAAGGTGACACAACAGAGCATACCCACAGATGAACAGCTCCAGAAGAGGAATACTCAGTGGCTTCTTTCCCAGTGGGAGTGACCCAATCCTGCCTACGTCACAGTGCAGATCAGAAACACAGCTAAGAAGCAGATCTGGGGGCCTCTACTCCAACAACTAGGGAGCAGAGCCCATCTCTGATAGGGCAGTGACAACCACAGAGCAAAGGGGACGCTCTACTCAATATCCAGTACAGGCTATGGTCACCACAACATCAGTCATACCTCCTATAAAGGGGCTAATGGCCAGAATACATTGAGGAAAGAAGTGGCAGATATCTATACTAAAAACAACCCTCGCACCAAAAAACATTAAACCCACGCAGGCAACACATGGACGTTCCCACATAAAATAGCCCTCCAAGACAGTCTGAGAGTCTGGCATTGGGCAGAAGAACCCCAAGAGCATTTAGCCCCGAAGGCCAGCAGGGCTTGAGGGCAGGTGCTCCACAGGGCTGGGGGAAATGGAGACTCCACTCTTGGAGGGTGCACACAAGGTCTCACGTGCACTGGGACCCAGCACAAAGCAGTACCTGATAGAAACCTGGATTATATCTACCTAGGGGTCTTAGAGGGTCTCCTGGGGATGCGAAGGTCAACTATCACTCACTGTGAAGGCTAGGACACTGAAGGCCCAAGGAATACTGATCACAGTGAGATCTTCCAGAGGTGCGCATTTCAGCACCAAGACCCGGCTTGAGAGCTGGAAAGTCTCAGTCCAAACAACCCCCAAGATAAGGACACAGCCCCACCCATCAGAAGACAGGCTGCCTCAAGTCATACTGAGCTCACAGCCACCTCAAAACACACCCCTTGGGCTTCTCTGGTGGCGCAGTGGTTGAGAATCTGCCTGCCAATGCAGGGGACACCGGTTCGAGCCCTGGTCCGGGAAGATCCCACATGCCGCGGAGCAACTGGGCCCGTGAGCCACAATTACTGAGCCTGCGCGTCTGGAGCCTGTGCCCCGCGTCAAGAGAGGCCCACGCACCGCAATGAGGAGTGGCCCCCGCTTGCCGCAACTAGAGAAAGCCCTCGCACAGAAACAAGGACCCAGCACAGCCAAAAATAAATAAATAAATAAATAAAATTAAAAAAAAAAAAAAAAAAAAAAAAAAAAACACACCCCTTGACACGGCCCTGCTCATCAGAGGGACAAGATACAGCTCCACCCACAAGAGGGCAGGCACAAATCCCTCCCACCAGGAAGCCTACCCAAGTCGCTGGACCAACCTCACCCACCAGGGAGCAGACACCAGAAACAAGAGGAACTATGATCCTGCAGCCTGTGGAAAGGAGACCCCAAACACAGAAAGTCAGACAAAATTAGTTGACAGAGAAATATGTTGCAAATGAAGGAACAAGATAAAAACCACAAGAACAACTAAATGACGAGAAGATAGGCAATCTACCTGAAAAAGAATTCAGAGTAATGATAGTAAAGATGATCCAAAATCTCAAAAAAAGAGTGGAGGCACAAATCGAGAAGATACAAGAAATGTTTAACAAGGAGCTACGGACTTCGCTGGTGGTGCAGCAGTTAAGAATCTGCCTGCCAATGCAGGGGACACAGATTCAATCCCTGGTCTGGGAAGAGCCTGAATGTCGTGGAGCAACTAAGCCCATGCGCCACAACTACTAAGCCTACACTCTAGAGCCTGCAAGGTGCAACTACTGAGCCTGCATGCCACAACTACTGAAGTCCGTGAGCCTAGAGCCTGTGCTCCGCAATAAGAGAAGCCACCGCAATGAGAGAAGCCACTGCAATGAGAAGCCTGCGTGCTGCAATGAAGAGTAGCCCCGGATCACTGCAACGAAGAGTAGCCCTGGCTCGCCGCAACTAGAGAAAGCCTGTGAGCAGCAACAGAGACCCAACGCAGCCATAAATAAATAAATTAATTAATAGATAGATAGATAAATAAATTTATTTATTTATTTATTTAAAAAACCCAAGGAGCTAGAAGATTTAAAGAACAGAGATGAACAATACAATACCTGAAATGAAAAATATTCTAGAAGGAATCAACAGCAGAATAAATGAGGCAGAAGAAAGGATATGAGAGCTGGAAGACAGAGTGGTGGAAATCACTGCCACAGAACATAATAAAGAAAAAAGAACGAAAAGAAATGAGGACAGTCTCAGAAACCTCTGGGACAATATTAAACACATGAACATTCACATTATAGGGGTCCCAGAAGGAGACGAGAAAGAGAAAGGGCCTGAGAAAATATTTGAAGATGTTATAGCTGAAAACTTGCCTAACATGAGAAAGGAAAAACTCACTGAAGTCCAGGAAGCACAGAGAATCCCATGCAGGATAAACCCAAGGAGGAACATGCTGAGACACATGTTAATCAAAACAAGAATTAAAGACAAAGAAAAATATTAAAAACAACAAGGGAAAAACAACAAACAACATACCAGGGAATCCCCATAAGGTTATCAGCTGAATTTTCAGCAGAAACTCTGTAGGCCAGAAGGGAGTAGCACGACATATTTAAAGTGATGAAAGGGAAGAACCTACAACCAAGAATACTCTACCCTGGGACTTCCCTGCTGGTGCAGTGGTTAAGAATCCGCCTACCAATGCAGGGGACACAGGTTCGAACCCTGATCTGGGAAGATTTCACATGCCTCAGAGCAACTAAGCCCGTGAGCCACAAGTACTGAGCCTGTACTCTAGAGCCTGCGTGCCACAACTACTGAGCCTGTGTGCCACACCTACTGAAGCCCATGCGCCTAGAGCCCATGCTCCACAACAAGAGAAGCCACCGCAATGAGAAGCCTGCGCACTGCAATGAAGAGTAGCCCCCGCTCACTGCAACTAGAGAAAGCCCACGCGCAGAAACGAAGACCCAACGCAACCAAAAATAAATAAATAAAATAAATAAATTTATATATATAAAAAAAAGAATACTCTACCCAGCAGAGCTCTCATTCAGATTCAACAGAGAACTCAAAAGCTTTACAGACAAGTAAAAGCTAAGAGAATTCAGCACCACCAAACCAGCTTTACAACAAATGTTAAAGGAACTTCTCTAGGTGGGAAAGAGACCAGCAACTTAAAACAACCTTGTACATATATACACTGCTAAATCAAAACCTCATGGGAAATGCAAACCCAAAACTACAGTAGATACACATACACAAAAGAAAAAGCAACCCAAACACAACACTAAAGATGGTGATCAAACCACAACAGAAGAGAACAAAAGAGGAAGGGAAGAAAAAACACCTACAAACCCAAAACAATTAAGAAAATGGCACTAGGAACATACATATTGATGATTACTTTAAATATAAATGGATTAAATGCTCCAACCAAAAGACATAGATGGGCTGAATGGATACAAAAACAAGATCTGTATATATGCTGTCTACAAGAGACCCACTTCAGATCTAGGGACACATACAGACTGAAAGTGAGGGGATGGAAAAAGGTATTCCATGCAAATGAAAATCAAAAGAAAACTGGAAGAGCAATACCTATATCAGACAAAATAGACTTTAAAATAAAGACTGGTACAAGAAACAAGGACGAACACTACATAATGATCAAGGGAGCAATCCAAGAAGAAGATATAACAATTGTAAATATATATGCACCCTACACAGGAGCACCTCAATATATAAGGCAAATGCTAACAGCCATAAAAGGAGAAATCAACAGTAACACAATAAGAGTGGGGGACTTTAACACCCCACTTACACCAACAGACAGATCATCCAGACAGAAAATTAATAAGGAAACATAAGCCTTAAATGACACATTAGACCAGATAGACTTAATTGGTATCTATAGGACATTCCATTGAAAGCAGCAGAATACACATTCATCTCAAGTGCACATGGAACATTCTCCAGGATAGATCACATCTTGTACCACAAATCAAACCTCACTAAATTTAAGAAAATTGAAATCATCTCAAGCATCTTTTCCAATCACAATGCTACGAGATTAGAAATCAATTACAAGAAAAAAAAACACTGTAAGAAACAAAGACACATGGAGACTAAATAATATGTTACTAAACAACCAATAGATCACTGAAGAAATCAAGAGGAAATTAAAGAATACTTAGGGACTTCTCTGGTGGTCCAGTGCTTAAGATTCCATGCTTCTACCGCAGGGGGTGTGAGTTCAATCCCTGGTCAGGGAACTAAGATCCCACATGCCACGTGGCACAGCCAAAAAGATAAAATAAAAATACCTAGAGACAAATGACAACAAAACCACAACAATCCAAAACCTATGGGATGCAGCAAAAACTGTTCTAAGATTGTATAGCAATACAATTTTACCTCAGGAAACAAGAAAAATCTCAAGTAAACAATCTAACCTTATACCTAAAGCAACTAGAGAAGGAACAAACAAAACCTAAAGTTAGTAGAAGGAAAGAAATCATAAAGGTCAGAGCAGAAATAAATGAAATAGAGATGACGAAAACAATAGAAAAGATCAATGAAACAAGAAGCTGGTTCTAAGAAAAGATAAACAAAATTGATAAACCTTTAGCCAAACTCATCAAGAAAAAAATGGAGAAGGCTCAAATCAATAAAATTAGAAATGGGGAGGAGGCAAGATGGCAGAAGAGTAAGACGCGGAGATCACCTTCCTTCCCAAAGATACATTAGAAATACATCTACACGTGGAACTGCTCCTACAGAACACCCACTGAACGCTGGCAGAAGACGTCAGACCTCCCAAAAGGCAAGAAACTCCCCACGTACTTGGATAGGGCAAAAGAAAAAAAAAAATAACAGAGACAAAAGAATAGGGACGGGACCTGCACCAGTGGGAGGAAGCCGTGAAAGAGGAAAGGTTTCCACACACTAGGAAGCCCCTTCGCAGGCGGAGACTGTGGGTGGCAGAGGGGGGAAGCTTCAGAGCCACGGAGGAGAGCGCAACCACAAGGGTGAGGAGGGCAAAGCGGAGAGATTCCCGCACAGAGGCTCGGCGCCGAGCAGCACTCACCAGCCCGAGAGGCTTGTCTGCTCAGCCCCCGGGGCGGGCGGGGGCTGGGAGCTGAGGCTCGGGCTTCGGTCGGATCGCAGGGAGAGGACTGGGGTTGGCTGAGTGAACACAGCCTGAAGGGGTTAGCACACCACAGCTAGCCGGGAGGGAATCCGGGAAAAAGTCTGCAGCTGCCGAAGAGGCAAGAGACTTTTTCTTGCCTCTTTGTTTCACGGAGCGCAAGGAGAGGGGATTCAGAGCGCCGCCTAAACGAACTCCAGAGACGGGCGCGAGCCGCGACTATCAGCGCGAACCCCAGAGACGGGCATGAGACGCTAAGGCTGCTGCTGCCACCACCAAAAAGCCTGTGTGCAAGCACAGGTCACTCTCCACACCACCCCTCCCGGGAGCCGGTGCAGCCCGCCATGGCCAGGCTCTGGAGATCCAGGGACAACTTCCCCGGGAGAATGCACGGCGCGCCTCGGGCTGGTGCAACGTCATGCTGGCCTCTGCCGCCGCAGGCTCGCCCCGCATCCGTATCCTTCCCTCCCCCCGGCCTGAGTGAGCCAGAGCCCCCGAAGCAGCTGCTCCTTTAACCCCGTCCTGTCTGGGTGGGGAACAAACGCCCTCAGGTGACCTACACGCAGAGGCGGGTCCAAATCCAAAGCTGAACCCCGGGAGCTGTGCGAACAGGGAAGAGAAGGGGAAATCTCTCCCAGCAGCCTCAGAAGCAGCGGGTTAAAACTCCACAAACAACTTGATGTGCCTGCATCTGTTGAATACCTGAATAGACAACGAACCATCCCAAATTCAGGAGGTGGACTTTGGGAGCAGGATATATTAATTTTTCCCCTTTTCCTTTTTCTGTGAGTGTATATGTGTATGCTTCTGGGTGAGATTTTGTCTGTATAGCTTTGCTTTATAATAGCTTTATTATATTGTATTTTATTTTATCCTCTTTCTTTCTTTCTTTCTTTCTTTCTATATTTTCTCCCTTTTACTCTGAGCCGTGTGGATGAAAGGCTCTTGGTGCTCCAGCTAGTCATCAGGGCTGTGCCTCTGAGGTGGGAGAGCCAACTTCAGGACACTGGTCCACAAGAGACCTCCCAACTCCACGTAATACTAAACGGTGAAAATCTCTCAGAGGTCTCCATCTCAACATCAAAACCCAGCTTCACTCAACGACCAACAAGCTACAGTGCTGGACACCCTATGCCAAACAACTAGCAAGACAGGAACACAGCCCCATCCATTAGCAGACAGGCTGCCTAAAATCATAATAAGGCCACAGACACCCCAAAACACACGACCAGATGTGGACCTGCCCACCAGAAAGACAAGACCCAGCCTCATCCACCAGAACACAGGCACTAGTCCCCTCCACCAGGAAGCCTACACAACCCACTGAACCAACCTTAGCCACTGGGGGGACAGATACCAAAAAAAAACAGGAACTACGAACCTGCAGCCTGTGAAAAGGAGACCCCAAACACAGTAAGATAAGCAAAATGAGAAGACAGAAAAACACACAGCAGATGAAGGAGCAGGGTCAAAACACACCAGACCTAACAAATGAAGAGGAAATAGGTAGTCTACCTGAAAAAGAATTCAGAATAATGATAGTAAGGATGATCCAAAATCTTGGAAATAGAATAGACAAAATGCAAGAAACATTTAACAAGGACCTAGAAGAACTAAAGAGGAAACAAGCAACAATGAAAAACACAATAAATGAAATTAAAAATACGCTAGACGGGATCAATAGCAGAATAACTGAGGCAGAAGAACCGAAAAGTGACCTGGAAGATAAAATGGTGGAAATAACTACTGCAGAGCAGAATAAAGAAAAAAGAATGAAAAGAACTGAGGACAGTCTCAGAGACCTCTGGGACAACATTAAACGCACCAACAATTATAGGGGTCCCAGGAGAAGAAGAGAAAAAGAAAAGGACTGAGAAAATATTTGAAGAGATTATAGTTGAAAACTTCCCTAATATGGGAAAGGAAATAGTTAATCAAGTCCTGGAAGCACAGAGAGTCCCATACAGGATAAATCCAAGGAGAAACACGCCAAGACACATATTAATCAAACTATCAAAAATTAAATATAAAGAAAACATATTAAAAGCAGCAAGGGAAAAACAACAAATAACACACAAGGGAATCCCCATAAGGTTAACAGCTGACCTTTCAGCAGAAACTCTGCAAGCCAGAAGGGAGTGGCAGGATATACTTAAAGTGATGAAGGAGAAAAACCTACAACCAAGATTACTCTACCCAGCAAGGATCTCATTCAGATTTGATGGAGAAATTAAAACCTTTACAGACAAGCAAAAGCTGAGAGAGTTCAGCACCACCAAACCAGCTTTACAACAAATGCTAAAGGAACTTCTCTAGGCAAGAAACACAAGAGAAGGAAAACACCTACAATAACAAACCCAAAACATTTAAGAAAATGGGAATAGGAACATACATATCGATAATTACCTTAAATGTAAATGGATTAAATGCTCCCACCAAAAGACACAGACTGGCTGAATGGATACAAAAACAAGACCCATATATATGCTGTCTACAAGACACCCACTTCAGACCTAGAGACACATACTGACTGGAAGTGAGGGGATGGGAAAAGATACTCCATGCAAATGGAAATCAAAAGAAAGCTGGAGTGGCAATGCTCATATCAGACAAAATAGACTTTAAAATAAAGACTATTACAAGAGACAAGGAAGGACACTACATAATGATCAAGGGATCGATCCAAGAGGAAGGTATAACAATTGTAAATATTTATGCACCCAACATAGGAGCACCTCAGTACATAAGGCAAATACTAACAGCCATAAAAGGGGAAATCGACAGTAACACAATCATAGTAGGGGACTTTAACACCCCACTTTCACCAATGGACAGATCACCCAAAATGAAAATAAATAAGGAAACACAAGCTTTAAATGATACATTAAACAAGATGGACTTAATTGATATTTATAGGACATTCCACCCAAAAACAACAGAATACACATTTTTCTCAAGTGCTCATGGAACATTCTCCAGGATAGATCATATCTTGGGTCACAAATCAAGCCTTGGTAAATTTAAGAAAATTGAAATCGTATCAAGTATCTTTTCCGACCACAACGCTATGAGACTAGATATCAATTACAGGAAAAAAATCTATAAAAAATACAAACACATGGAGGCTACACAATACACTACTTAATAACGAAGTGATCACTGAGGAAATCAAAGGGGAAATCAAAAAATACCTAGAAACAAATGACAATGGAGACACGACGACCCAAAACCTATGGGATGCAGCAAAAGCAGTGCTAAGAGGGAAGTTTATAGCAATACAAGCCTACCTCAAGAAACAGGAAACATCTCGAATAAACAACCTAACCTTGCACCTAAAGCAATTAGAGAAAGAAGAACAAAAAATCCCCAAAGCTAGCAGAAGGAAAGAAATCATAAAGATCAGATCAGAAATAAATGAAAAAGAAATGAAGGAGACAATAACGAAGATCAATAAAACTAAAAGCTGGTTCTTTGAGAAGATAAACAAAATTGATAAACCATTAGCCAGACTCATCAAGAGAAAAAGGGAGAAGACTCAAATCAATAGAATTAGAAATGAAAAAGGAGAAGTAACCACTGACACTGCAGAAATACAAACGATCATGAGAGATTACTACAAGCAACTCTATGCCAATAAAATGGACAACCTGGAAGAAATGGACAGATTCTTAGAAATGCACAACCTGCCGAGACTGAACCAGGAAGAAATAGAAAATATGAACCGACCAATCACAAGCACTGAAATTGAGACTGTGATTAAAAATCTTCCAACAAACAAAAGCCCAGGACCAGATGGCTTCACAGGCGAATTCTATAAAACATTTAGAGAGGAGCTAACACCTATCCTTCTCAAACTCTTCCAAAATATAGCACAGGGAGGAACACTCCCAAACTCATGCTACGAGGCCACCATCACCCTGATACCAAAACCAGACAAAGATGTCACAAAGAAAGAAAACTACAGGCCAATATCACTGATAAACATAGATGCAAAAATCCTCAACAAAATACTAGCAAACAGAATCCAACAGCACATTAAAAGGATCATACACCATGATCAAGTGGGGTTTATCCCAGGAATGCAAGGATTCTTCAATATACGCAAATCAATCAATGTGATACATCATATTAACAAATTGAAGGAGAAAAACCATATGATCATCTCAATACATGCAGAGAAAACTTTTGACAAAATTCAACACCCATTTATGATAAAAGCCCTGCAGAAAGTAGGCATAGAGGGAACTTTCCTCAACACAATAAAGGCCATATATGACAAACCCACAGCCAACATTGTCCTCAATGGTGAAAAACTGAAACCATTTCCACTAAGATCAGGAACAAGACAAGGTTGCCCACTCTCACCACTGTTATTCAACATAGTTTTGGAAGTTTTAGCCACAGCAATCAGAGAAGACAAAGAAATAAAAGGAATCCAAATCGGAAAAGAAGAAGTAAAGCTGTCACTGTTTGCAGGTGACATGATACTATACATAGAGAATCCTAAAGATGCTACCAGAAAACTCCTAGAGCTAATCAATGAATTTGGTAAAGTAGCAGGATACAAAATTAATGCACAGAAATCTCTTGCATTTCTATACACTAATGATGAAAAATCTGGAAGTGAAATTAAGAAAACAATCCCATCTACCACTGCAACAAAAAGAATAAAATATCTAGGAATAAACCTACCTAAGGAGACAAAAGACCTGTATGCAGAAAATTATGTCACTGATGAACGAAATTAAAGATGATACAAATACATGGAGAGATGTACCATGTTCTTGGATTGGAAGAATCAATATTGTGAAAATGACTCTACTACCCAAAGCAATCTACAGATTCAATGCAACCCTATCAAACTACCACTGGCATTTTTCACAGAACTAGAACCAAAAATTTCACAATTTGTATGGAAACACAAAAGACCCCGAAGAGCCAAAGCAATCTTGAGAACGAAAAATGGAGCTGGAGGAATCAGGCTCCCTGACTTCAGACTACACAACAAAGCTACAGTAATCAAGACAGTTTGGTACTGGCACAAAAACAGAAACATAGATCAATGGAACAGGAGAGAAAGCCCAGAGATAAACCCATGCACATATGGTCACCTTATCTTTGATAAAGGAGGCAAGCATATACAGTGGAGAAAAGACAGCCTCTTCAATAAGTGGTGCTGGGAAAATTGGACAGGTACATGTAAAAGTATGAAATTAGAACACTCCCTGACACCATACACAAAAATAAACTCAAAATAGATTAAAGACCTAAGTGTAAGGCCAGACACTATCAAACTCTTAGAGGAAAACATAGGCAGAACACTCTATGACATAAATCACAGCAAGATCCTTTTTGACCCAGCTCCTAGAGAAATGGAAATAAAAACAAAAATAAACAAGTGGGACCTAATGAAACTTAAAAGCTTTTGCACAGCAAAGGAAACCATATACAAGACCAAAAGACAACCCTCAGAATGGGAGAAAATATTTGCAAATGACGCAACTGACAAAGGATTAATCTCCAAGATTTACAAGCAGTTCATGCAGCTCAATAACAAAAAAACAAACAACCCAATCCAAAAATGGGCAGAAGGCCTAAATAGACATTTCTCCAAAGAAGATATACAGATTGCCAACAGACACATGAAAGAATGCTCAACATCATTAATCATTAGAGAAATGCAAATCAAAACTACAATGAGATATCATCTCACACCGGTCAGAATGGCCATCATCAAAAAATCTAGAAACAATAAATGCTGGAGAGGGTGTGGAGGAAAGGGAACACTCTTGCACTGTTGGTGGGAATGTAAATTGATACAGCCACTATGGAGAACAGTATGGAGGTTCCTTCAAAAACTACAAATAGAACTACCATACGACCCAGCAATCCCACTACTGGGCATATACCCTGAGAAAACCATAATTCAAAAAGAGTCATGTACCACAATGTTCATTGCAGCTCTATTTACAATAGCCAGGACGTGGAAGCAACCTAAGTGTCCATCATCGGATGAATGGATAAAGAAGATGTGGCACATATATACAATGGAATATTACTCAGCCATAAAAAGAAATGAAATGGAGGTATTTGTAGTGAGGTGGATGGAGTTAGAGTCTGTCATACAGAGTGAAGTAAGTCAGAAAGAGAAAAACAAATACAGTATGCTAACACATATATATGGAATCTAAGGGAAAATAAAGGTCATGAAGAACCTAGTGGCAAGACGGGAATAAAGACACAGACCTACTAGAGAATGGACTTGAGGATATGGGGAGGGGGAGGGGTAAGATGTGACAGGGTGAGAGAGTGGCATAGACATATATACACTACCAAATGTAAAATAGATAGCTAGTGGGAAGCAGCCGCATAGCACAGGGAGATCAGCTCGGTGCTTTGTGACCACCTAGAGGGGTGGGATAGGGAGGGTGGGAGGGAGGGAGATGCAAGAGGGAAGAGATATGGGAACATATGTATATGTATAACTGATTCACTTTGTTATAAAGCAGAAACTAACACACCATTGTAAAGCAATTATACTCCAATAAAGTTGTTTAAAAAAAATCAGAAATGAAAAAGGAAAAGTTACAACTGACACCACAGGAATACAATGCATCATAAGAGACTACTACAAGCAACTGTATGCCAACAAAATGGACAATGTGGAAGAAATGAACAAATTCTTAGAAAGGTACAATCTTGAAAATGGCAGAGTAGAAGGACGTGCGCTCACTCCCTCTTGAGAGAGCACCAGAATCTCAACTAACTGCTGAACAATCATTGACAGGAAGACACTGGAACTCACCAAAAGAGATACCCTACATCCAAAGACAAAGGAGAAGCCACAATGAGACGGTAGGAGGGGTGCAATCACAATAAAATCAAATCCCATAACTGCTGGGTGGGTGACTCACAAACTGGAGAACACTTATACCACAGAAGTCCACCCACTGGAGTGAAGGTTCTGAGCCCCATGTCAGGCTTCCCAACCTGGGGGTCCAGCAACGGGAGGAGGAATTCCCAGAGAATGAGACTTTCAAGGCTAGTGGGATTTGATTGCAGGACTTCGACAGGACTGGGGGAAACAGAGACTCCACTCTTGGAAGGCACACACAAAGTAGTGTGTGCATCGGGACCCAGGGGAAGGAGCAGTGACCCCATGGGAGACTGAATCAGCCCTACCTGCTAGTGTTGGAGGGTCTCCTGCAGAGGTAGGGGGTGGCTGTGTCTCACCATGAGGACAAGGACACAGGCAGCAGAAGTTCTGGGAAGTACTCCTTGGCTTGAGCCCTCCCAGAATCTGACATTAGCCCCATCAAAGAGCCTGGGTAGGCTCCAGTGTTGGGTCACCTCAGGTCAAACAACCAACAGGTAGGGAACCCAGCCCCACCCAACAGCAGAGAAGTGGATTAAAGTTTTACTGAGCTCTGCCCACCAGAGCAACACCCAGCTCTACCCACCACCAGTCCCTCCCATCAGGAAACTTGCACAAGCCTCTTAGATAGCCTCATCCACCAGAGGGCAGACAGCAGAAGCAAGAAAAACTACAATCCTGCAGCCTGTGGAACAAAAACCACATTCACAGAAAGTTAGACAAGATGAAAAGGCAGAGGGCTATGTACTAGATGAAAGAACAACATAAAACCCCAGAAAAACAACTAAATGAAGTGGAGATAGGCAACCTTGCAGAAAAAGAATTCAGAATAATGATAGTGAAGATGATCCAGGACTGTGGAAAAAGAATGGAGGCAAAGATCAAGAAGATGCAAGAAATGTTTAACAAAGACCTAGAAGAATTAAAGAACAAACACCTAGAAGAATTAAAGAACAAACAAACAGAGATGAACAATACAATAATTGAAATGAAAAATACACTAGAGGGAATCAATAGCAGAATAACTGAGGCAGAAGAACGGATAAGTGACCTGGAAGACAGAATGGTGGAACTCACTGCCGTGGAACAGAATAAAGAAAAAAGAATGAAAAGAAATGAAGACAGCCTAAGAGACGTCTGTGACAACATTAAACGCAACAACATTCGTATTACAGGGGTCCCAGAAAGAGAAGAGAGAGAGAGAGAAAGGACCTGAGAAAATATTTGAAGAGATTATAGTTGAAAACTTCCCTAACATGGGAAAGGAAATAGCCACCCAAGTCCAGGAAGCACAGAAAGTCCCAGGCAGGATAAACCCAAGGAGAAACACGCCAAGACACATAGTAATCAAGTAGACAAAAATTAAAGACAAAGAAAAATTATTTAAAGCAACAAGGGAAAACGACAAATAACATACATGGAAACTCCCATAAGGTTAACAGCTAATTTCTCAGCAGAAACTCTACAAGCCAGAAGGGAGTGGCATGATATATTTAAAGTGAAGAAAGGGAAGATCCTACAACCAAGATTATTCTACCCGGCAATGATCTCATTCAGATTCGACGGAGAAATCAAAAGCTTTACAGACAAGCAAAAGCTAAGAGAATTCAGCACCACAAAACCAGCTCTACAACAAATGCTGAAGGAACTTCTCTAAGTGGGAAACACAAGAGAAGAAAAGGACCTACAAAAACAAACCCAAGGGCTTCCCTGGTGGCGCAGTGGTTAAGAATCTGCCTGCCAATGCAGGGGACACGGGTTGAAGCCCTGGTTTGGGAAGATCCCACATGCCGCGGAGCGACTAAGTCCGTGAGCCACAACCACTGAGCCTGCGCGTCTGGAGCCTGTGCTCCACAACAAGAGAGGCTGCGACGGTGAGAGGCCCGCGCACCGTGATGAAGAGTGGCCCCTGCTCACCGCAACTAGAGAAAGCCCTCGCACAGAAACGAAGACCCAACACAGCCAAAATATAAATATAAATAAATAAATAAATTTATATTAAAAAAATGTATAAAGCAAAAAAAAGGTGGACAATAAAAAGAGTAATTAACACAAACAACATCATAATGGATGACTTCAACATACCTCTCTTAGATCAAGTAGGGAAAAACAAACAAACAAACAAACAAAAAAAAACCCAAAATAATTAAGAAAATGGTAATAGTAACATACATATTGATAATTACCTTAAACGTGAATGGATTAAATGCTCCAACCAAAAGACACAGGCTTGCTGATTGGATACAAAAACAAGACCCATATATATGCTGTCTACAAGAGACCCACTTCAGACCTAGGGACACATACAGACTGAAAGTGAGGGGATGGAAAAAGATATTCCATGCAAATGGAAATCAAAAGAAATCTGGCCAATCCAAAAATGGGCAGAAGACCTAAATAGACATTTCTCCAAAGAAGACATACAGATGGCCAAGAAGCACATGAAAAGATGCTCAACATCACTAATTATTAGAGAAATGCAAGTCAAAACTACAGTGAGGTATCACCTCACACCACTTAGAATGGGCATCATCAGAAAATCTACAAACAACAAATGCTGGAGAGGGTGTGGAGAAAAGGGAACCCTCTTGCACTGTTGGTGGGAATGTAAATTGATACAGCCACTATGGAGAACAATATGAAGGTTCCTTAAAAAACTAAAAATAGAATTACCATATGATCCAGCAATCCCACTACTGGGCATATACCCAGAGAAAACCGTAATTCAAAAAGACACATGCACCCCTATATTCATTGCAGCACTATTTACTATAGCCAGGTCATGGAAGCAACCTAAATGCCCATCGACAGACAAATGGATAAAGAAGTCGTGGTACATATATACAATGGAATATTACTCAGCCATAAAAAGGAACGAAATTGAGTCATTTGTTGAGACGTGGATGGGTGTAGAGACTGTCATACAGAGTGAAGTAAGTCAGAAACGGAAAAACAAATATCGTATATTAACGCATGTATGTGGAACCTAGAAAGATGGTACAGATGAACCGGTTTGCAGGGCAGAAGTTGAGACACCGATGTAGAGAACAAACGTATGGACACCAAGGGGGGAAAACCGCGGTGGGGTGGGGATGGTGGTGTGCTGAATTGGGCGATTGGGATTGACATATATACACTGATGTGTATAAAATTGATGACTGATAAGAACGTGCAGTACAAACAAACAAACAAAAACCAACTCATACTAAAAAAAAAAAAAAAAGGAATGAAATACTGACACACACTACAGCATGGCTGAACCTTGAAAGCATGGTCTCACTGAAAGAAGCCAGACACAATAGGCCACATATTGAATAATTCCATTTCTATGAAATGACCCAAAGAGGTAAATACATGGAGACAGAAAGCAGAGCAGTGGTGACCAGGGGCTGGGGTGACAGGAATGAGGAATGACTGCTTATGGGGGGGTGGGACTATCTCTTGTGTTGATGAAAATGTTCTAAAATTGGTTCTGGTGTTGGTTGCACAAGTCTATGAATATACTAAAAACCATTGAATTGTGTACTTTAAATGGGAGAATTGTGTGATATATTATCTCAATAAAGTGGTTTATAAAAAAAAAAGAAAGCTGGAGTAGCAATACTCATATCAGATAAAATAGACTTTAAAATAAAGAATGTTACAAGAGACAAGGAAGGACACTACATAATGATCAAGGGATCAATCCAAGAAGAAGATATAACAATTATAAATATATATGCACCCAACATAGGAGCACCTCAATACATAAGGCAACTGCTAACAGCTATAAAAGAGGAAATCGAAAGTAACACAATAATAGTGGGGGACTTTAACACCTCACTTAGACCAATGGACAGATCATCCAAAAAGAAAATTAATAAGGAAACACAAGCATTAAATGACACAACAGACCAGATAGATTTAACTGATATTTATGGGACATTCCAACCGAAAACAGCAGATTACACTTTCTTCTCAAGTGCGCACAGAACATTCTCCAGGCTACATCACATCTTGGGTCACAAATCAAGCCACAGTAAATTTAAGAAAATTGAAATCATATCAAGCATCTTTTCTGACCACAATGCTATGAGATTAGAAATCAATTACAGGAAAAAAACGTGAAAAGCACAAACACATGGAGGCTAAACAATACGTTACTAAATAACCAAGAGATCACTGAAGAAATCAAAGAGGAAATCAAAAAATGCTTAGAGACAAATGACAATGAAAACACGATGATCCAAAACCTATGGGATGCAGCAAAAGCAGTTCTAAGCAGGAAGTTTATAGCAATACAAGCCTACCTCAAGAAACAAGAAAAATCTCAAATACACAACCTAACCTTACACTTAAAGGAATTAGAGAAAGAAGAACAAACAAAACCCAAAGTTAGTAGAAGGAAAGAAATGATAAAGATCAGAGCAGAAATAAACGAAACAGAAACAAAGAAAACAATAGCAACAATCAATAAAACTAAAAGCTGGTTCTTTGAGAAGATAAACAAAATTGATAAACCATTAGCCAGACTTATCAAGAAAAAGTGGGAGAGGACTCAAATCAATAAAATTAGAAATGAAAAAGGAGAAGTTACAATAGACACAGCAGAAATACAAAGCATCCTAAGAGACTACTACAAGCAACTCTGTGCCAATAAAATGGACAACCTGGAAGAAATGGACAAATTCTTAGAAAAACACAACCTTCCAAGACTGAACCAGGAAGAAATAGAAAATATAAACAGACCAATTACAAGCACTGAAATTGAAAATGTGATTAAAAATCTTCCAACAAACAAAAGCCCAGGACCAGATGGCTTCACAGGTGAATTCCATCAAACATTTAGAGAAGAGCTAACATCCATCCTTCTCAAACTCTTCCAAAAAATTGCAGGGGAAGAAACACTCCCAAACTCATTCTATGAGGCCACCATCACCCTGATACCAAAACCAAAGATACTACAAAAAAAGAAAATTACAGACCAATATCACTGATGAATATAGTTGCAAAGATCTTCAACAAAATACTAGCAAACAGAATCCAACAACACATTAAAAGGATCATACACCATGATCAAGCGGGATTTATCCCAGGGATGCAAGGATTCTTCAATATACGCAAATAAATCAATGTGATATACCATATTAACAAATTGAAGAATAAAAACCATATGATCATCTCAATAGATGCAGAAAAAGCTTTTGACAAAATTCAACACCTATTTATGATAAAAAATCTCCAGAAAGTGGGCATAGAGGGAACCTACCCCAACATAATAAAGGCCATATATGACAAACCCACAACAAACATCATTCTCAATGGTGAAAAACTGAAAGCATTTCCTCTAAGATCAGGAACAAGACAAGGACATCCACTCTCACCACTATTATTCAACATAGTTTTGGAAGTCCTAATCATGGCAATCAGAGAAGAAAAAGAAATAAAAGGGATACAAATTGGAAAAGAAGTAAAACTGTCACTGTTTGCAGGTGACATGATACTATACATAGAGAATCCTAAAGATGCCACCAGAAAACTACTAGAGCTAATCAATGAATTTGGTAAAGTAGCAGGATACAAAATTAATGCACAGAAATCTCTTGCATTCCTATACACTAACGATGAAAAATCTGAAAGAGAAATTAAGGAAACACTCCCAATTACCACTGTGACAAAAAGAATAAAATACCTAGGAATAAACCTACCTAAGGAGACAAAAGACCTTTACTCTGAAAACTATAAGATGCTGATGAAAGGAATCAAAGATGACAAAAACAGATGGAAAGATATACCATGTTCTTGGATTGGAAGAGTCAAAATTGTCAAAATGACTATACTACTCACTGTAATCTACAGATTCAATGCAATCCCTATCAAAATACCAACGGCATTTTTCACAGAATTAGAACAAAAAATACTTTAAAATTTGTATGGAAAAACAAAAGACCCCAAATAGCCAAAACAATCTTTGGAAAGAAAAACAGAGCTGGAGGAATCAGATTCCCTGACTTCAGACTATAGTACAAAGCTACAGTAATCAAAACAGTATGGTACTGGCACAAAAACAGAAACATAGATCAATGGAACAGGATAGACAGCCCAGAAATAAACCCATGCACCTGTGGTCAATTAATCTATGACAAAGGAGGTAAGACTCCATGATGGAGAAAATACAATCTCTTCAATAAGTAGTGCTGGGAAAACTGGACAGCTACATGTAAAAGAATGAAATTATAAAACTCCTTAACACCACACACAAAAATAAACTCAAAATGGATTAGAGACCTAAATGTACTGGATACTATAAAACTCTTAGAGGAAAACATAGGCAGAACACTCTTTGCTATAAATTGAAGCAAAATCTTTTCCAATCCGTGTCCTAAAGTAATGGAAATAAAAACGTAAATAAACAAATGGGACCTAATTAAATTTAAAAGGCTTGCACAGCAAAGGAAGTCATAAAGAAAATGAAAAGACAACCCACAGAATAGGAGAAAATATTTGCAAATGATGCCATAAAAAAGAATGAAATAATGCCATTTGCAGCAACATGGATGGACCTGAAACTAACACAACATTGTAAATCAAATATACTCCACAAATAAATAAATTAAATAAGTGATCTAAAGAGGTCAAAAAAAAAAAAAAAAGAACAATACAGCAAGTTCTGAAGCATGTACAGTCACTGCAGCAAAGCAGGAACACCTCCTACTTGCAGAATTCAGGCTACTCTTCAAAGCCCTTGCTCCTACAGATCGTGTTAAATCCAGGAGAAGCCTAGATAATGCCCAGCCTCCATCTGGCTAACCTCCACATTCTCGGATGGTGAGTCAAGGGCAGCAACACTCAGCCCAATTCAGCACACAGGCGACTTGACCAAACAAGCTCAGCCAGAAAATTAGCTCTCACTCACCTTCTCACACCTGTACTCCCCAAACTTGACCCCTCGCACCACCTGCTGGTAGATGAGGTTGGTGGCCACATTGTCTTCGGAGGGGTTGTGCCAGGGAGTGAAGACCTCCTTGCGGAAGAAGAGCCTCCACGGGGCGTTGCGCTCCTGGGCGCCCTGCTCCTTGGCATACTGCTCACACTGGGAGATGGCGTCCATGACGTGGTCGCTGCCACTGCCCAGGGAGGACACCTGTCGGCACAGGGCTGGAGGTCACCCAGCAGAAGGGTGAGCAGGCCGGGAAGGACTGCAAGGAGCCACTGACTGTGTCAACTGTTCTCATTCAGATGGAAAACCAAGGCTCAGAGAGAGGAGGGGCTTGCCCAGGTCACCCAGGAGGCAGACCAGCATGGGACCCCTGGATCCTAGCTCCTGGGCTCTGAGCTGGCACAGCCATGTGGGAGTTCCCATTTCCTAGTACAAGCCTTTGGTGAAACTCTGATGAACAAATGGCCACTCAAAACATGGGAGGTAGCTGTTGGTGAGAAAAGTGCGGGCAAACGGCATCACACAACATGTTCCCATCGCTGGACCTGCTGGGGTGAGGGCTGGGGGTCACCTCTGCTGTGGGTGGTGATGCTGGGTGTGGAGGCAAAATCACCCACTCCCAGGACCAGCTCAGCAGAGAAGACTCCAAGCCCAGATGTGCCCCGGGAGGTATACACTCTGGGTGGTCAGTAACAAGTGAAGAGGAACTACCGTAGCAACCTGATAAGGAATCATATGCCCATTTGCAAATGGGAAAACTGAATCTCAGCGAGCCAGTGGCTCTCTCTCTCTGCCATGTTCTTCTTTTGTCACCAGCAGAGGATTGAATCCACCTGTGCACATACAACTGCAGTGAGCCCTGGATTTCAATCACCAGTGTGCTGTTCGGTTTCTCTTTAGGTGCTTAGGACCTCTCCATGATCCTAAGGAGTTGGGGCAGGACCAGGGTTACCACTGGTTTACAGAGGAGGAAACTGAGGCCCTGGAAGGTCAGTAACCGTGCAAGGGCACCTGAGCCAGTAGGTGGCAGCACTGGGGTGGGAGCTGGTGGGTGGCCCTGGGGGCGCCAGGAGGAGGGGCATCAGGGCCGGCCTCACCTTATCAAACAGGGCGATGTAGAGGGAGAACCCGAAGCGGTCATGGAGCGAGGTCTTGTCGGCTAGCGCGTTGCAGAGCTCCTTGGCCGTGGTTGCCGAGTCTGTCAACAGGGTCTTGGTGGTCCCGTCCATGAACGTCACAGGCAACATGATGGGCTTCTTGGACTTGGTGGCCTGAAAGTGATCCAAGGGTTTGTGGGAATCCTTTCACTTCAGAACATCTCACTCCCTCTGAGCTCCTGGCTCCCTGCTCCCTATGGGGTTGGAGCCCTCGGACCTCAGCATCCCACGGTGCACTGCCTGTCCCTGTTCACAGGTGCCCAGGGAGCCCTGCTGAAAGGACCTTCAGGGTCCCTGAGGTGGGCCACTAGGGCTGGGTGGTCGGGGTTTGACATATGCAGGGGCTTCTGCCCTCCTGTCATGTAACCATCACAAGACCCGGTGAAATGAATATCTTTATTGTTATGTTGCAGATGAAGCCATTGAGACACAGAGGAAACCCCCTGCCCAAGTCACTTTGACTATAAAGCCAGCAGACGGGAGTCATCACCACTGTGGGCTTTCCCATTCCAGTAGGCCTGAGATTCCAGAACTTGAGGGTGGGTGTTTGAATGACCACAGAATCCCAAAGTAGGCAATGTTTCTGGGGCACTGGGGTGCACTGGCGACACACACACACAGACGCCTGGGGGCCACACCTGCAGCTCCAGCCAGCTTGGTGGCTGTGTCCGTGTCCCATTGACGAAGGTCCTCCTGAGCCGCTCCTCACAGTATGGGGCATAGCCAGGTGGTCCCCCGTGGATGAAGTTCCGCAGGTACTATGGACAGAGGACCAGCTGAGGGGGCCCCACTCCAGCCTCCCTTGGCCTCCCCACCTGTGAGATAGGCTGGGACCTGGGACCCTCTAACGGAGTGCCTGCACCTGGACAAACGTCTCCTCCAGCAGTAGAATACAAAGAAATCAAAAGGGACTAAAAACTGCACACACGTGCAGTCAGGGCAATTATGAACAATAAGATACAAAAAGGCCACAAACCAACTGCCAGGAGCAAAAGCAGGGAACTGGCCATGCCCCCTGCACACAGCACCACCAAGGGGGTGGGCAGACCACCGAAGCCCCCCCCTAGCCCGACCCACCAATCCGCCACCGCCCTCACCTCATTTAAGGAACCAGCCCGCCCCCGCTCAGGGAGTGAGCAAAGGCACCTGTTTCTTGTTCTCACTCCCTCGTGCTGCAGCATGAGTCCCAGTAAAGTCTTGCCTGAATTTCTTGTCTGACCTCTTATCAACTTCTATCGATTAAAGAGGACCCAGGTCGGTAACACCCGGACCATCAGAGCAGCCTCACGGGGTCTCCTGCCTCTGGTCCCTCCACCCACACTCTGGGCCTGCTCAAGGCCCGTCCGTCCACGTCCCTCCTCTGCTTTCCAGGGCTCCCCACTGTCCTCCAGATCAAGTCCACCTCCCTCACGTTTGGCAGCAGGGCCACCATGATCCGGCCCTGTCTAGTCTCAGCTGCACCTCCTGCCTCACCCCACACGCCATACCCCCCTTCACCCAGCTTAACTGCTCCTCTTCCTCCAGCGCCCACCTCCCTGAGCCCTCCCTCTTCACAGTGCTGACCAGCCGGGTTGATCCGGCTGTCACCTGCTCTGCCTCTGTGTCCCCAGCACCCAGGGCCTGGCACTAAGGAGCAGTCACGAAAGGGCCTGAGATGAACTGAAGTGCTTCAAACCAGCATGTGGAGGGTCTAGGGGGCGCTGTTGTCAAACTCAGCATCCGCATAAATAAAATGGGGCTCAGAGGAGATAGAGTGCAGTGGTGGGTGCCCAGGAGGAGGGGGCCAGGAAGACGGGCCCTGTGGAGGTGGGGAGGCCTGGGAGGAGATGACCCGGGCAGGGCCTCATTGCCAAGCCCCTCTGAGTTTCTTCCCCGTGCTCTGCCCCTCAACCCCAGGGACCGGGCGCAGCTCCCCTTCCCACCCCCGGAGGCCAAAAGCCTCCCCTACCTTAACGAACTTCTCAGAGGGGGCGAAGCAGCCCACACAGAGAGACACGAGGATCCAGCCCCGGGCATAGCTGCTCTTGGAGGGGTTGTGAGTGAGCTGCTTGCTGATCTGGCAGTAGATCTCATCCCTAGGCAGGCGGGGAGGCAAGGAAGGGAGAAGCACTGCCTCAGAGGGAAAGCCCCACCCCTCCCAGCAGCAGGTAGGATGCTTGCTCTCCCACTTGCCAGAGACCACCTGGGAGGAGGCAGGTGAGGCCAGGTGGGGAAGGCTGAGCCCAGGGCTCTGCGGCTACTGGAGAGGGTCTGGCTTTGGAGATAGGCTCATCAGGCGTGAAGCACGCACGTTCCTGACTCCAATCCAGAGTCCACGGCCGGGGCCCCATGATCCAGAAGGTGGTGCATACCCTGCTCCTGGGCACAGTGGTCCCAGTCACTGGTGACCACTTTGATGAGAAGCACAGGCTCCCTCCGTGCCTCATCCCTCACCAAGCTGCACGGCCTGGGCAGGTGAGTTCACCTCTGAGCCCAGCCCACAGACACGGCAGCAGGTACAATTTCTACTAATGGTAACTGGCAGAGCAGAAACAGGAAAGACAGCTGGGGAGTTTCTCTGGGGGATGGAATGAGTAGGGACTCTGACATTCTCTTGATATAGTGCTATAATATTTGAATATTTAAATGGCCATGCTTTACTTTTGTAATCAGATTAAAGCAATGAAGGTAGTTTTTCGTTTTGTTTTCATTTTAAAGGGAAATGATACCACACCTTCCTTACAGGATTTCTGTGAAGAAAAATGAGCCAAGGCTTATACCGCACCTGGCGTGGTGCCCAGCACAGTAAAACCCCCGCAGATGCCAGCCTAGCTGCAGCTGTGAAGATGCTGCATGCCCCCTTCAGGGCCAAGGGCAGGACCCACCAAGATGGAGTGACCACCAGGGGGCACTAACTGCTGCTCCTCCCTCTCTGAAGGGCAGGTATCTAATTCAGTGGCTCCCCAATTTTGAGAGCTCAGGGACCAATGCAACCTCAAAATAAATTCTGGAAGTTGCTAACTTATTATCACGACAATAAGGACATTTAAAACACACCACACACACAGCACCTGCCCACTATCTATATCACAATCATTTTATAAAACAAATGTAATTTTAATATCCTAAAAGTAGGAAGGGCAAAATCTCAGAACAAAGAACAGTGCTTTAAATAAGTCAAATTTAGAAACATCCTTATTTTTCCCATCTTGCCACAGACCAGTGACAACTATCACCCGTAGCTGGGAGCCCCTGACCCCATTCGATTCATGGACAGGGAGACGGAGGCCAAGAGAAGGGAGGGATTAGCCATGGTCCCTCAGGGAGTTGGCACCCCAGCCTTCTAACGGTCCAGGGCTCCTGGCACTCTGTTCTCTAGAAGTACCCCTTTAGGTCTGATGGTGAGATAACTGGGAGGCAAATTCTTGCCCTTAAACATACCTTGGGCTGCCACCTTTTCTTCCTGGAGGCTGGCGGCCCCAGGTGCTACATCTCTGGCGAGCGAGGTAGTCACTGGCCTCGAGGAGCAATGAAAGGGAGGCCAGTGACCCCTGGGCAAACCTCTTCCTCTCTGGACCTCATGTCTCCCATTGGGAAAATGACACTTGACCTCCCCACCCGCCCCATCCTGCTGTCCTCCCAGCCAGCACACACAAGTTCATGGGATCAGCTCTCCTAACCAGCCATCGCGTGCAGATGGAGTTCTCAGAGAAACCCTGTTTTCCCTCCACTGATGCAGCTGAGTTGATTCCGTAATTGCTCCTGGACAGTCATGGATCATCCCAGCTCCTCCCCAACACGCCAAGGACCTGAGCAAAGGCCTCTCCTGGGCCTGGGTGGGGAAGGAGCCACTTGCAGGATCCCAGGCATTCTGACCACAGTAACCCTGACCACGGGCCTGGGCTGGGTACACCGAAGGTGCCGGCAGGGATAGGGTTACAGCAGAAGATGCATGTCAGATAATGCTAACAACAGCTACCGTTTACTGAGTGCCCACTGTGTAGGTCCTGTGTCACACTTTCCATAGTTTTATCTGCCCACAAGCCTACAAGGTAGGTACTTCTATTATTCCATCTTTACAGACGAAGAAATTGAAGCTTACAGAGCTGAAATCACTCTACCAAGGTCACACAACCAGCTAGCAGCAGAGCTAAACCCAGGCCTGCTTAGCTTAATCAGTTGCTAAAGTGACAGAGCTACCACTCAGCCACCAAAAGCCTTTCAGGTCTGGAAGTGCGGGATGTCTCCCCTGACAGCTGCCCCCTCCCTGTGCCCCTGCCCCTCAGGCACTGACCGGAGTGCTGGCCGCAGGATGCCGTTGCCAATGATGAAGTGCAGCTTCTCCAGGTTGGAGGTGGGCCGGTCCTCCAGCATGCTGTTGCCCTGTACCGTGGACTCTCCGTCATGCAGCCTCTTTGTCACCTGGGCCACAGGGAGGGGCAAGGCTTGACCAAGGCTTGGCCAGGGCCCTGCTGTTTGCCTGAGTCTGCCCACTCCCCCGGAGAGCAGAATCCTGGGAGTGGCCAGAGGGCTGGCTCCCCACCACTGTCACACCCCCGCTTGTGCAGAACAGATGCTGGGCGGATGCCTGGCCTGGTGCTACGCGCTTCTGGGGAAAAGTCTCCTCTGCAGCCTCCTTGACATCTACCGCCAGCCCTACCCCAGGGAAGTCCCCTCCGCCAGGCCAGGGGCCTGCTCCTCTGACTCCTGATGGGATCCTTATCTCTCTGAGGTGGGCCACACACCACTCCGACGCCCAGAGTACACCTGGGTTCCAAACACCCGGCCACCATCACCTGTCATTAACGCCCTGGCTCCTGTGTGAATAGCCTTGGGCCTGCGTTTTTATAGATGGGCTTTTCCTCTCTGGTTCCACATGGGCCACAGCGCCAACCCCGCGCTCTGCCCAGAGGCGTGGAGTGGGTGAAAGGGTGAGCGGCGGGAGCGTGCCCTTGCAGGCAGGAGGGGCGTGGGAGGTCCTCATGTCTGCTGAGCACCCACAGCCATCATCTCACGCCATCATCCCAGAAAGCCACTAGCAGGCATTTTCTTCCCTGGGTGCCTTGGATACCAAGCAGCAGAGCTGGGACTCAAATCTGGTACCCCATAGCTACAAGACTGGATTTGAGCCTCAGATGGGGAACAAAATGAGGACAAAGACAAAGCAGGCTGAGGAAGCCCAGGAGGAGCAGCCTGACTCTGCTGTAGAGGGGAAGGCTTCCTGGAGGAGGTGACGCCCCAGGCACAGAAGAGGAAGGAGGAATATTAGGCAGAGGGACCGGTGTGCACAAAAGCAGGGGCATGGAGGAACCAGCCCCTCTGCACCGTGAATGCCTTAGTTTGTGTCTGTCGGCCCTCCCAGCCTGGACAGTCCTGGAGCCATGGGCCAGGACGGTGCTCAGAAAACACAAGGTGACTAAATGAATGACAAACAAACTAATAGTGTTAATGCCCCATGGGCACTCTTATCCCACAGAAAATTTCTCATTGGCTAAAAGGTCCCTGGATCAAAGGCAACAGGTCCGTGCCCTGGCATGTCCTCCCTCTCACCATCTGCCACTCCAGCCCTCCCCAGCTCTCGTGGCCCATCTTCCGGGAAGCCTCCCTGACCGACCCCAGCCTGAGCACAGCGCCCTCTTCCTTGCATCCTGTCTGCCTGATCACATCCAACGCTGTCCTGCCGGCCATCCCGGTCCCCTGAAGACAGGCAGTATCCACTCCACTCCCATCCCTGTTGGTCCCAAGCCCAGTCTTGCCCCAGCCTGGGCCATTGAGGCCGTGCAGGGTCTTTTCTGACCTCCTCTGTCAGTTTGGACTTCTTCTTCAAGGTCAAGTGCACCAGTTTGTGCCTCACGCTGCTCTTCTTCTGCCCCTCAGGGAGCTGGGCCTGCCGGACAAACAGGGGTCAGAGTCAAACGACTGGACCGAAAGTAATGACAAGAGCAGCTGACAATGTGGTTAGAATTGTCTCACCTCCACACTAACGTGTACCACCCCCACCCCATCAGCCAAGTGACAAATGGGAAAACTGAGACTGAAAAGTATAGTAACCCACCCACCGCCTCCCAACAAGTCAACACTGAAGCTGGCTCTGACTGCAAAGCCTGTCTGCCCTGCCACGTGGCCTCAATCGTGGTCAGCACTTCACAGTTTATATTAAGCTCACACTATTCGTTCCCAGGAGTAGACAGAGGAGGGCAGGGGTCAGGGAGGTGAGGCAGAGGCAAATTTTAGGGTGCTCCTTCTCTGGGGATGGCCTGGAAGGGACCTTGGCCAGAGGGCACCTGGGACTCACCTCGCCCTCACCCTGGAGGGCCTGAAGCTCCCTCTTGTATGTCTTCTTGCCCAGAGTCTCATAAATCTTGGTCATCACAGGAATCTTCTCGCTGCCGTCACTCATGGCCGTGTGGTACTTGGGCTCAGGGAGGTCCCCCATGAACCGGAGGATAGTGATCCAGACCGCCAGGGCCGCCTGGGGACAGACCCATGCCAGTTGGAAAGCCTGAGCGCAGGATGTTGCTAAAGCCATCAAAATGACCCAGGGGTCGGGGAGAGGCTGGAGAACCCCACTCCCCACAACCGGAGGAGGACCACTGAGCTGAGTGCCTTGTGGGTGTTCCTCGGGGCCTTGCCCTGTGGCCCGGCCGCAGGCTGGGTGCGGGATGAAGTCAGCCCTGGTCCCTGCACACCTGGGACCCAGCCCCTGGGCACCCACGCTGCCAGCACAGACAGCCCCAGCCCTCACCAGCTGGTCGCCCTCATCGTCGTGGTACAGCAGTGGCTGCTTGAGCGGCCGCCGGGTGTAGGTGTGCGTGGTCGTGCCCTGGAAGTAAGTGGCACCGAACTTGGCGAATTTGTACTCGGAGAGGTCCTCCTCATCCTCATCAGGCAGGGGCAGGGCTGCATCCAGGTCTTCCTCCACCATCTCCCTCCGCCCGCGCTCCAGGTCCTGGGGAGACAAAAGGGGTTCCCTGCCATAGGGGCAAATGGGGCTGGGCTGCAGTCCCCCAGCCTGTCCCTGTAGGGCTGGCTCTTCCTCCAGAAGTGTAGGGCGCTGTTCATCCCATTCACTCCCCAGACAGTGCCCACTGCAAGGCAGATCCTCAATACATGAATGAATAAAGGTTTGTGAACGGCCCTGGAGAGGGACAGCGATTGGCCCAAGGTCATATGGCAGGCTGGTGGCTGGACAGGGCCTGGGACTGCAGCCCCGGCCCCGGTCATCACAGCTGCCTTCTGCTCAGAGGGGACCACGTGGACTTTAACACAAAGGGGCACAAGAAGAGGGACAGCACCACACTGGGGCCTGTCCCAGCCCCTTCCCCAGCTTGGTACCTCGAAGCCACTAGGCGCCTGGCCCTCCTGGCCTGGCAGGCCGCCCGAAGTCCCCAGGAAGCCAAACATCTTGTCCACCATGTCCGAGTGATTGACGGGCTCGTGGCGGGCCCTCTCCATCTGCTCCAGGAGCTCCTTCTTCCGCCGAGCCTCCTCCTTCTCCTTCAGCTCCCGCTCTGCGTCCTCACGCGCCAGCTGGGCCAGGCGCTCCTGCGAGGTGGGGGTGATGCAGCGTCAGGGAGCAAGCCCCCCGTGGGGAGCCCACGGGAGCCCCTGCAGCAGCCAGGCCAGAGTCCCAACCTCCTCGGGGCCCTCCTGACCGCTGGGAAGGACGGAGCCTCGGGCCTCTCCACCCTGGGACACACCTGCTCAGCCCTCACAGCCCAGTGCAGACAGATGCCTGGTGCTGAGCCAGAGACAGCTCACAACAAGCTCAGACAGTAATGTCACCTGCCTGCCTCAAGGCTCAGCTGGGACCACCTCCTCCAGGAAGCCTGCTCAGGTCTCCCCACCCGAAGGGGACCACACCAACCCAAAAATCCAAGAGCCACTGGGTATAGGCTCTAGACCACCGCTGTCCAATAGAAATATAATGCAAGCCACGTATGTAGTGGTTACATTCAAAATAGTTTTTTAAAAGATAGGTTAGATCAACTTTAATAATGTATTTCATTTAACCCAATATTTCCAAAGTATTATCTTGACATGTAATTAATATTTAAAAAATAGTACTGAGATATTTTATATTCCATTTTTTTTTTTTTTTTTTAGAGTCTTCAAAATCTAGTATGTAATTGGGAATTCCCTGGCAGTCCAGTGGTTAGGACTCGGTGCTTTCAGTGCTATGGGCCCGGGTTCGATCCCTGGTCGGGGAACTAAGATCCCGCAAGCCTCGCTGCGTGGCCAAAAAGAAAAAAAAAAAAAACCAAGTGTGCATTTTGCACTGACAATGCTTTGCCCTTTCAAGTGCTCAGTAGCCACACAGGGCTGGGGGCTCCCACCCCGGCTCAGGCTGTTTTTCCTGTTACAGCACAGCTGAGGGCCTGGACCCGCTCGCTCAGGAGCCACAGCCCTCTGGCCTGGCCTGGCCCAGAACAGGCACCCAGCGCACGAAGGAAGGAAGGTCGCGTGGACAGAGGCTGGGCAGCCGGTGTTGGCTGAGGGCTGCTGAACCGGTGAATGGATGTCTAAGGAGTCGGCACATCCCCAGCTCACCTGATGCTTGCGTTCAGCCTCCTCCTTGGCCTTCTTGGCGCTCATCTCCTTCCGGAGCTTCTCCTCCTCCGCCAGCCGCATTTTCTCAGCCTCCAGGCGCCGCAGGTACTGGGGGAGGGGGCGGCAGGGTGCGCGCCAAACCGTGTGTGACTGTCACGGTGCTTCCCGCCAGCCCGACCCCACCCCACCCCGGCTGAGTTCTGGGACTGGGAATGACTTTGCCACATAATTTGGTAGCGGGAAACTGAGCCACATGAGAAACCCTCCAGGTGCCACAGCGGGCTGGGGGCACCGCTGATCCCAAAGCCAAAGCAGGCTCACCTTGGCCTCCCAAAGAGTCACAAGAGGGACTGGGCCCCCACCTTGCCCCTGGCTGGAAAGAGGGAAATGAGGGGTCCAGTCTTGTGCATGCCTCAGGAGAGGTAGAGCCCTACATCCCCACCCCCCGACGGGCTCAGGCCACACGTGGGGTGATATGTCCGCCTGAGGTGGAAGAGCACCCCTCGGAGGACACAGCTGTCACAGGGCTCAGAGCTGCGGCTGCTGTGGACCTGGGACCCTTACCTCAGCCCTGAGGCGCCGGTGCAGCCTGCGGGCGATCATGCCCCGGGCGTAGGCCTGCACGGTGATCACAGCCCAGAGGCGATGACGGAAAGCCTTGCGCACCAGGTAGGCGCGGCAGCGGGCCTGGAACCCGATGATGCGCCGGCGGGCCAGGCAGTACTGCTGGTGCAGCTTCCGGGAGCGGTGCAGGGCCTGCAGCCGCAAGAAGCCCAACCGCATCTGCAAGGATGGCCACCAGCTCAGAACCACTGCCCTGATTCCAGACCAACCCTGCCCGTGGAGGTCACTGCCCCGGGCTCCACTCTCCAACCTGCATGCCCCGAAGGCACAGCTGTCTCCTCTCAGACCGAAGTTTCCCAGGGAGTGGCCTTGGCTTTCCCTGAGATGCAGCCCCCCCAAGAGACTCCCATCCTCAGACCAGGAATGGGCCTCCTTCCTGTCCACCTCCCCAGCCCCAAGGCCAGTTCCTTCACAGAGGTCCATGTGACACACCCGTTCCTGGCCCCCTCTGAGGTGTTTAATAACCCAGGTGCTCATCACCCACCAAAACATTCCAGAAGAAAAGCACAAACATTGCTGACCAGTTGGGGAGAGCTGCAAAAACCAGACTCGGACTTTGGGCTGGAGGAATGGTAGGGGCTGGCAGGGTGGCAAGAGGCCAGCCAGGCCCCGCAAACAGGTAAGTCCTGCTGCTATGGCAACAGGGCCAGGTTCAAAGGCTTCGTGAGGCAACAAGCAGCTCCCTCGAGGAGGCTCACCAGCCCGTAGTTCCTCCTGCAGTTGTGGCCCCGCCAGTGCCTCTGGATCAGCGTGGCAGCATTCTTCAGCTTCAGGAAGTTGGACCTAAAACAGCAGCATAATGCAGGAGGACCTCTGCCAGGGCTCGGGTGGGGTTTGGAATTAGGAGAGCAGGGCTGAGTCCCAGCTCTTTGTCTCCTTGGCTCCATGACCTTGGGCAAAGGCATATAACTTCTCTGCACCTCAGCTTCCTCATCTGTAAAATGGGCAGAATAATACCTGCCCTGCCTGCCTCACAGCCTTGTCACATAAACCCAGTGAGGTGGACATTCAGAAGGTTACTCATGAATAAATGTATGAGTAGTCAGTAAATAAAGATTAAACATTTTGAAAACTGTAAACATCACTTATTACTGACTATCTAACTCCCTCATTTTATAGGTGAGGAAACTGAGACTTGATGAGGCTGGGGCTGGAGCCCTGGTCTCCTGACTGAGTGAGCACCATGCTGTTCCCTGTGCACACTAGGCAGCTTCTACAGGCTGACAGTCACCTTCAACCTGATGGAGGACAAGAGACCACACATCAAACAGCAGGTGTCTCCTGAATGTAGAAATAAATAAGGGAGGAGTGAAGGATGGCTACATCAGTGTGGGTGAGCCAGCAAGCCAATTCCTGGATACACACACAAACGAGGGCACAGCCGTGAGAGGGGGTGGACAGATGGATGGAGGGACAGGTTGATGGACAGACAGGTGGATGGATGGACAAAGGATGGCTGGATAGATGGACAGACGGATGGAGGGACAGGTGGATGGATGGATGGACAAAGGATGGCTAGATAGACAGACAGATGGACAAGTGGGTGGACGGACAGAGGAAGGGAGTGACCAGATGAACTGCAAAAGATGCAGGCTGTGGGCTTTTTGTGGAGCCTGAATCACACTCCTGAGTCAGCCCTGCCCATCTGTGAACTGACACAGCTGTACACATGCCCCTTACATGGAATATGGGACACACTTTGTAACTCACAAAATCTCAAATTTCCTCTTTGGGAAATTTCATCAGGCATCTGAGACCAACAGAGGGTCCGCTTGTGTGCCTCATGTGCCCACGTGTTCAAGCCTGTGTGTAGGTGGGGGTACTGTGTAACTGGGCACGGGGGCACAGATGGGTCCACGTGCCTGAGTGTTCAACCCTGTTCGCATGACCCTGTGTGCATGCTGTGCATGTGTGTGCATGTTTCTGTGTGTGCACATGGGTGTTTATTCCGTGTTCATGTGGGAGGAACGGAGGTGAGCCAAGCACATGCACACACACACACACACATGCGGGCTGAGGTGGGGAAGAGCTGGTCCAGGCACGAACCTGTCTTTGAACCCCCGGATGACCTTCTGGAGGAGGATGACTCTGTCAGTGATGGCCTTGTCCCGTTCCACCTCCAGCAGCATGTCGTGGTGGTCCTGGAGGGCAGAGCTCCTGAGCGGCGCCCCTACCAACCTCTCCAGTCCCAGCGCTGAGGCCGCCCCAGGTGGGCCCCCTCTTCCTTCACTCAGAGCCCAGGCCTAGGGCTCAGTTGGGCCCCAAAGGCTCCCAACCCTGCTCTGGCCCCATGGGGCAACCTCTCACAGCCACAAGTACAGACAGGTACTGTCGTGGTGGATGCCAGAGGCCTGGGAGGGACAAAGGGAGCAGGAGGGGCCTAATTGGACTGCATGGAGTTGGTGGCCCAACACGGACACACACACTGGCTTCATCCTATGGCCATCTCTACCCGAGTCCCAGCTCTTCTAGGTGCTCTGTCACATCAGCCCCTGGCCTGGGCCAGGCCACCATCGTTTCTCTCCAGGATCTTAGAAACAGCCTCCTAACCAGTCTCCTGTCCTCTGTTGCTCCCCCTCTGGCCTTCCCTCAAGGACAGATCTCACAGAGATACCCCACTGGCTCCCGGGGTCAAGCCTGGTCTCCTCCCCTGGCAGCCGGGTCCTCTACCATCAGGCCCTGCCCACTTCTCCAGCCCCCTCTCCTTCTCACCCCTGAGCCCCTAACCCTCACTCCAGTTGGACAAAACTCATGGTTCGTTCAATACATGAATCAAATATCTCCATGTGCCAGCCATGTGCTAGGTGCTGGGGTGAGGCTGCAATGAACCAGGCAGACCTGGGCCCTGCCCTGGGGAATTCTCAGTCTGGTGGGGGAGGGACATCCATCAGATAATCACAGGACACATCACTTGGGGACAGGGCCCAGCACAGAGGGGCTGCTCAGCCAAGGCTTTCTGAACGAGTGAGTGAATGAATGAGAAGCAGATGTTTGGGGTCTGGAAACCACTACTGGTTTCTGAAGAGCCCAGAAAAGTGAGGATGTGGAGGATGGGGACAATGATGTCTCTGGCACTAGATGCCATCGTGCTGCACGCCTTCCCTCCCTTACCCATGTGGGCTGGGCATCAGAACCACAGTCTGGAAGCCCTGCTCTCCAGTCCAGGGCAGCGCCTGACCATGGGCACCTCACCTCTACGTGCTAAGCCTCTGAAACGGGCATAATAATTCTACCTCACGGGCTGCTGTGATGACTAAATGAGTGATGATGGACAAAAAGCCCCCACTGGGGCCTGGCCCACGGAACGTGCTCTCCAGGTGGCAGTTGTGAGACACACAGGCAGGGAACAGTCAACACATTTTTCCGATGAGGAAATGAAGGCTCAGAGAGATGAAGGCACTGGCCCAGGCCCCTCAGCCAGGGAGGAATTAGACTAGACCCCAGGACTCCCTCCAGCGCAGGGCTGGCTCCCCCGTTCCCTCTCCCCAGCTGTCCTGGGCTGCCTGGGCCCACCCTATGCAGCGGAAGGAGCCCTGCCCCATCACCCAGGACAGCCAGAAATCCAGAACGGCAGAAATGGAAATGGAGAAGCCAGCGCTCACGCTGTCCCTGCTCTAGCTGCCCCATCTCCGCCAGCTCCAGCAAGCTCCCCCAGCCCGGCTTCCTGCTCCCAGCCCTGCCCCCTCCCCGACTGCCCAGCCCCCAAAGTCCTGCCCAAGCTGTGGTGGGAGCCAGAGGGCCCCAGGTGTCTGCTCGGGGAGCGCGGGAACAGGCCCGGGGACACCAGAGAGCAAGGTGAGCAGCACACGGCCGACCACAGCCTCGCATGAGCCCCGCCTGGCAGGAAAAAAGGGAAGGGACCAAAGGTACACACGAGAGCCCCCTACCACAAGCACATCCCATTTTACAGATGGGAAAATGAGGCTCAGAAAGGGCCAGTGACCTGCCCAAATTCCCAGGACAGACAACCACAGGGTCAGGACTGAATCCAGGCCTCCCTGATGAGCCCACCTCTGGCCTTCGGTTTCCTCACCCAGGGTCACTGCTCCAACCCCACCTCCAGGTCACAGATGCTCTCAAATACCAACTGCCCCTCCACCACCCGCTCCAACCAGCCACAGCTGCAGGGCAGGAAGATCGCAAAGGCCCAGCACTGACCCCATTCGGTGCTACAACTCCTCTACAGCACACCCCTAGGACCTGTTCCCACCGTGACGGGGAGTTCACAGCCCCGCCAAGGCAGCCGGAGTCAGAGGCCGTGCTCACTTTCAGAAAAATCTTGGTTTTGCCAATCTGCCAGTCATCGTGGGTGCCCAGCACAGCTTCAGCCATGCGCTGACATGTCCCCCGAAGGTCATCCTGGGGGGTACATAAGAGAATGGGTGGCCCCACCAGTGGAAAGGCCACCTGGTGTCCCTCCCAAGGCTGGGAGGCAGGGCTCTTGCTCCAGCTCTGGCCCTAACTCTGTGTGGCCGCAGCCGGGCCCTGCCTTCTCTGACTCTCACTCTTCTCCTTAGCTCGGCCTGATGATTATAAAACCCTCACCTCCAGCTAACAGCCAGGGCCCACTCACCACATGTGTTAAGTCCACACCGGCCGAGCATGGCGATGGAAGCTCTCAGATGCACTCCACTGCCTGACCCCAATTTTCCCAGCCATACCTGAGGTGGTCGAGCTGATGTCATGCACAGCACACTGTTCCAATGAGAACACTGGGGCTTTTGCCCAGCCCAGAGCTGGGACCCTCCCTCCTGCCCGCCCATGCCCCCAGCTCCGTACCTGCTTGTAGGCCGGCTTCACGCCAGGCAGCAGCACTCGGTACCGCTCCACGAACTCCACGAAGCTGTAGCGGATGGGATAGCCGGCTCGGCGGATTCGGATGGTCTCCATCATCCCCGAGTACCGCAGCTGGCGCACACACAGGTGCCGGTCGAACAGCTGCCAGGCAAGGAGCCAAGGGCGTCAGTGCTGGAGGCTCCCGCTGGGAGGCCAGCCCTGCTCTGTATTTTCCTGGCCCCAGACAAAGGCCCCGAGAGGCCAAGGTCACACAGCAGATGAGGAGCAAAGGCGGGACCAGACGCGGCTCTGCAGTCCAAACCCACCGAGCAGCACGGAATGAGGCCCTCACGTGCGGTGAGCTGAGTGCTTTGAGGGCACAGAGGACAAACAGCTTAATTCCCCTTGGGACATCTCGAGGGGGCTTCGTGGAGGAGCTTTGCTCTAACCCTGACAGGAGAGAGGGTGCTGGAGGGGCTAGCTCATGCAAAGGTGAGCAAGCCTGAAAGCGCAGGACATGTTGGGGGATTTTATGGGGACTGAGGAGGCTAATCCACGCCATGATTATGGTTACAAGCAGGTGGTGGGTGCCTTGTACAACCCCAGGGGTCGCCCTTCATATTATAGCCATCTTAGGTTTATAGTTTTTCAGACAGCTTTCTGGCTGCTGACAGCAAAGTACCTTCCTTAAGGAAGAGATACATTTTTCTAATTGGCACAAAGTCATTTTTGTGATGGCAGCAGGGTTGGTGGATGGGCTGTGAAGGACCTGAGAGGCCAGGCTAGGGAAGCAGCAGAAGGTGACCGGGTCAGATTTGTGTTTGAGAACCACGTCTCTCACTGCAGTGGGGAGGAGGATGGGAGTGGGGGACAGGAGGCAGGGAGGCAGGAGACCCAGGGAGGAGGTCCTGCAGCCAAGGGCCAGGCCACAGATGCTGAGGTCAGCCCAAAGAAGGTTCCAGAGGCATCTGAGAACAAGAGAGATGGTGCCCAACTCCAGGGCCCTGGCCTCGGTCCCCTGGACCTCCTGCCTTAGAGGGGAGCTCGCTGGAGCCCTCTGTGACTCTCACGCCCCTGAAGACCCGGTCCTGATCCCCTGGGGGACTGGCCAACCCACTCTGGGGAATGTTTCCGGACAGGGGACAGAGTTAGCATGCGGAAGGCTGGCTGCCGCCACCTGTTTCCTCTCCCTACAGGCACTTTCCCTGGCCCAGTACTGGCCTCCCGCCTTCCGTCCCTCCCCAGACCCTCAGGCCCCAGCTTCCCCTGGGCCTCCCCTCCTATCTCTGGGAAGAGGCTTGTGGTAAACAACACCTCCCAGAGCTGGGGAAGGAGAGGGCTCCCAGGGAGGGGCGGCCCAGGCTCCTGGCTCTGCAGCCTCAAGCCCCTCAACCTCCCTGAGCCTCTGGTCCCACATCTCCAACATGGGGCCATAAAGGTCCCTCCCTCCTGGGCTGTTGGGAAGGTTGAATGAGGCTGTGGAAAGACGATCCATTCTGCTCCGGACACACAGAAAGGGCTCAACAGATGTTACTCAGAAAAGCCAAAAACGAAAATGTTCCCCACCAGTCAAAGGAATCCAGGAAGGGTTCCAGGAGGAGGTGGTCATTGGCTGGACCAAAGGAGAGAAGGCTTTCAAAGTCAGGGCCACAGCAAGAACCACAGCTGCCACTTACTGAGTGCCTTCCTAGGCGCCAAGCAGTTTGCAGGCATTATTGCATGGAATACCCCCAGGAGGTGGGTATGATCAGTCTCATTTCCATCTGTGAGGAAACTGAGGCACGAGAGAATGAAGTGACTTGTCTACAGTCACCCAGTGAGCAGGTGGTGGAGTTGGGATTTGAATCTGGCTTGAGCCCACTACTGCAGAGTCCAGGCTCTTTCCAGGGCACCTGCTGCCTCCAGTAAATAGGAACTTTGTTCTTTAAGCCCCTCAGGGGCCCTGCCATTCCCCACAGAGCACAAAGTCTCACATGGCCCAGCCCACGCTGCCCCTTCGGCCCAGCCCCTCCCACCCCCCCAGGCTGGTCCCATCTGCCTCCCCCTCGCCCCCTCCCAGGCCAGGGCTGCTCACCATGGGCTTCTTGAACTCGTTGGGCTTGATGCAGCGCACGAAGAAGGGCTGGCAGGCACCCAGCGTGCGCATCAGCAGCTCCAGCGACCGCTTGAACTGGCTGCTGAGTGTGGGCGAGCGCTTCCTGGTCTCGGCGCCCTGGGGGGATGGACCACAGCGATGGGAGGGGCTGACCCGTGCCCCTCCAGCCCTCCGGAAGGGAAGCAGGAGGGGAGAGGTCAGCTGGTCAAGGGCCTGAGGGAGAGCCGCCCAAGGAAGCAGGCTGGCCAGGCGCATGGGTTTTCCTGTCACCCGCCTGGTCTGGGCTGGAGCTTGGATCCCAGACGCACCCCCTTCTGGGAAGCCTCCCTGATCCTGGGCCCAGGAGCGCGGCACATGCCCTGGTGTGCTGGGTGACTCTGGGCAAGACGCAGCCCCTCTCTGAGTCTCCATCCTCCCTTCCCGGTATAAATGAGTGGCCAGACTTGATCACTTCAGGACGATGGGGTTGTCTCTAGAGACGGGTTAGACAGACCTAAATTCAAACCCTGGCTCACCACCTCCGAGTCCTGTGATTTTAGGCAGGTCACTAAGCAGCGCTGAGCCTCAGTCTCCCAAATGGGAATAGTGCCATCTATCTAGCTGACCAGGCTGTGAGAGTCTGTCTCAGTAAACAGCAACCCGTGAGGGCGGCAGTGCCACCTGCACCCTCTGCCCTCCCTGTGGGATTAGCAGGTCAGCAGCAGGTGGGTGGGGCAGACCCAGATAAGCCTCCTAAGAAGGCACACAGCTGGCCTCTGGCCGCCGTCCAGCACCAAGGCCCAAGGGCCCCGTGCTCCACCAGCCACTATCTGGGTGAGCCGACCAGCGACCCCCTGCACCTCCCTGCCCTGTTGGAGTCTCCCTCTCAGAAGACTATGAAATGAGTTGGGGTCCTGGGGGAGGACCTGAGCAGCAAACAAACAGGAAGCAGAACCTCTCAGGCCAAGAAACTGGACATAGAAACAAGATTCGATTCCAAAGCATTTTGATGTTATTGTTTTCCTGGCAATTTCTTTTGGGTGAGGATTTTTTATTAGTGAATTTGATTATTATTTTAAGATTTTATATTTTAAATGAGTCATCATTTTATCTGATATCCTGTAGCACCAAAAACCAAGGATGCAGATGTCAATGTGTGAGATATGTGGGGGGAGGGAGAGGCATTTAACCCATTCTAAAGTTAGACCATACGCCCCTGGAATGAAATGAAACTTGCCAAGAAACAGCAAATGCTTGCTATTCTGAAATTTGCCATGTTTTCTGTTTTAGTATTATCTGGAATATATTCTAGGATTTTGCCAAGAGAAGCTGAGGAGTATTTGCACTGGGGTAGGGTGAATGTCAGGTCTGTAGCCCCCAAGTCTGCCCCAGAACCTGATCCAGCAGCAGCACTGAGCGACCCCCAATTGGGGGGGGAAGCTGTCCAGGGTGGGCTGTACCCAGCCTGCATTAGAGGCCTTGCCAGGAGCACGTGTGTGCACACACAGCACACACACAGACACACAACACACATACACAGACACACAGGCACATAACACACAAATGTACACACATATACACAGACACACACAGACGCACACCACACACAAATACACACGACACACAGCACACACACACAAGACACACACACTACACACACATAACACATATACACACACAACACACACAGAAATACACACGCAGAGAACACCCGCACGCACAGCACACAAAGCATGCACACATGCACAATAAACACAAACAACATACACGCACTTAGGACACACCCTTCTTTGGTTTCGATCAGCACTCTGGAACTACTCCTTTCTGTCTGTCTTCCCTGCTGGGCTGTGAGCCCCGTGAGGACAGGCGGGTCTGCCTTGTTTACTGCTGTGCCCCAGGGCCTGGCACAGCAACGATCAACAACACTTTGCTGAACTGAAGTGGTGCTGAACTGGTTGCTAGCGTCCATGGGCTCCGAGAAATTGTCCAACTGCTCAAGCCACAGATCTAGGAACCATTCCCAACTCCTACTCTCTCATATCCAATATGTCAGCAAATCTTATTGGCTCTACCTCCAAAATGGACCCAGAATCTGACCCCTTCTTACCACTTCCTCCACTGTCAGCCTGGTCCAAGCTGCCTGCATGGCTCTCTCGTTATTGCAATAACCTCCAAACCAGTCTCCCTGCTTCTGTCCCCGACTCTCCACACCGCCCTCCACTCCACTATCGACACAGTGATAGTGAGTAAGTGAGTGAGGCTGTTAAAACACAAATCCAGTCATGTCTCCCCTCCCCCAACCAGCTCAAAATCCTCAATGGCTCCCCAGTTCACTCAGCATGAATGCCAAGGTCCTTTGTAAGAACCCACATATCCCACAGGACCTGGTCCCAGTAACCTCCAGCCTCTCCACCACTTTATTCCCTCCCTTCCAGCCACCCCTGCCTCCATGCTCTTCCTAGGGCAGGTTGGGGCTTAAAAAGCACCTTAGGGTTTTGCACTTGCTGTTCCCTCTCCCTGCGATGCTTTTCCTCCAGAATGCACGTGGCTGGCTTCTTCACTTCCTCACCAACCTCTCAGTAAAGCCTTTCCTGATCCCCTATTCAAAACTGCAAAGCCCCACCACCAGCACCCTTCCCTCCATTTTTCCCCATCTCATAAGTCACCATCTGACATTATGTAATCCACTTATTTGCTTATTAACTATTTTCTCCTTCTGCTAGAGCACAAGCTCCACGAGGACAGAGGTTTCTTTCTGTTTTGTTCACTACTGTGTCCCCAGGACATATGACAATGTCTGACATATAACAGGCATTCAGTAGGTATATGTGAGGGAAGGAAGGAATGAGTGAATGGGGCCTATGATCCCAGGGTCTGCTCTCATTTCCCTGGCCACCTGGTTTCTGATTTGGTTTTATTTCATTGAGGGGAAAGGTCATCTTTTCCGACATTTGTTGTTTTCTGGGATAATCTGCAGATAATTAGGGATGGGGTAAAGGCAGAAGTGAGAAGTCCAAAGGTCAACGTTAAATGACGCCTCGGAGGGGATGTGAGGCGCAGGCACCTGAGCATGATGTGATCGGGGCTGGGAAGTCACTGTGAGGAGGAGCCACCTGCGTAAGGAGTGAACCAGCGTCCTGTGGACTCAGGGCACCTGGGTCATGTGCCTGGGGGTGGGGGTGGGGCGGTGTTCATGCCCTGGAAGAGCTGCCCTGCTCTGCTGCTCCCTCCAGCAGCAACGGTTGGGGTGGGGCTGCCGGGGGCACCCTGAGGAGGCAGACACAAGAGTCAGAAGGGTGGAAATTCAGGGGCTGGGGACCTGCGCAGGACACAGGTCAGATCACCGGAAGGATGTGGGCCCTCACCCTAAGGAGAGCGCTGCGGCTAGTACACTGTCATCCAATAAACTGACTCAGCATCCACACTTCACCAAGCCCATTTCCTTGTTCCATTAACAGAGCTATCATGTTTCCAACAGTTACAAAGCATTTTTCCTTTCCTTGAGGCAAAGCTTGCAGATAGCACAGTACAGTGAAAAGGAGCAGGGACAAGAAAGCCTCACTGTAGCCCTCACTTGTACGTGACCTTGGCCAAGTCCCTGCACCTCCCTGAGACAGATCTGGAACCAATCCCTGTGTGTCACCAGCTGTGTGACTTCTCGCAAAGACCTTGGCCTCTCTGGGCCCCAGTTACTTTACCTGAAAGGTGGGGGCAACAGTAATTACTCACGGGGGTGCCTAAGTGGGCCAGAAGAGTAGATGTAATTGGTATCAAATCTGTCACTGCCAGGTTCTCATTCTGTGCTCCAAAAACTCCCTCGGGAGCGGGCCACTTCTGGACACCCCACAGTCTCACACTTGGACCTCTCCACGGTTCCTCAGCAAGTGGGTTCTATTCCCAGAGTTCAGGGAAGGAGGCTTAGAACAGGAAACTTCACGGAGAGGTCCCCAAATGCCTCCACGGGCTTGGGAAAGAGAAGTAGGAGGAAAAGATGGGTTCAGTGTCTTCCGGGACTGCCCAAGACCAGGAGGAGTGGGTAGGCCTGGTAGGGGCTGGGCTGGTGTCTACAGAAGGACAGGAAAGACTGGGGGAGAGTCCAGAGCCACTCCTGTCTCACCAACACTGCGACCGGCAGTTTGTGGGCTTCACGGTGGGGACTGCCGGTGCTGGAGCTCAAGGCGCCTGGGCCCCTCGCTGGTGGTGGCCCTACGTTCATCCCATCAACCAGCTGGGCCACAGTGTCGGCCTGGGGCCGACCGTGGGCAGAGGGCGGAGGCCTCCTTCCAGACAACCTCCCCGCTCTTGATGTGCTGGGGGCCCTGCACTACCACTGTGGTTTTGTGATTTGTGCCAGAACTCTGCGAGGCACCAGGCAGCAGGGGGATGCCAGACGTGCAGGAAGGAAGGAGGACCCAGCGTTAAGAGCGAATGTGAGAGGATGTCAGCATTAGGCAGAGAGGAAACTGAGGGCTGAGAAGAGAAAAGGGAGGCGAAGGGATGGCGGAGCTATGCTGCTGCTAAGGGTCCCCAGCATCTTTGGGGCCCAGAGCACCTTGGGAGCCACGCACGACCTGGAGCTGGTGGTCAGGACACACCAGGGATGGTGTTCCAGGGCCTAAGGAGGTCAGGGGGCAGGGAGTGGCTTCTAGTCCCAGCTCCCCCGCATGCTGTGACTGGGAGTGAACCACACTCCATCTCTGAGCTTCAGTCCCTCATCTGCAAAATTCAGAAAATACCACCTGCCCCTCCTGCTCCACAAGGTTAATCGGAGGATCTGACTGAGTCATGGACGTAGAAACCCTTAGTAGGGCCTGATGGAAGGAGCAGGCCTTGATGCCTCCAAGAGACTCCGTGGAGGCAGAGAACTTGAGAGAGAAGGGTTCGAGTCCCAGCCCTGCCCCGATACACTGGGCAAGTCTCACCTCTTTTTCTAGGACTCAGTTTCCTCCTTTAAGAAACTGAGATGCCTGAAGTCCACACAACTCCAAAAACAAAAATCAAACCACTCCACAAACCACTCCATGAAAACACACACTCCAAAAAAATAAAGAAAAAAAGGCCCTTTCCCCAAGCCTCAGTGCCGCAGGGGCTGAGGACACAGCCCAGCCCCAAGGGCTGCTGAGGCCTCTCCCGCCATCCTCCGGCCCCGGGCTGGGGTCTTTTACCTTCGCAGAAGCTGCTGACTGGCGGAGAGTGCCCGATGAATAACCACAGAGAAACTACAACAGGAACCACAGTGCACGGCGAGATGGGGTGGGGGGCAAGGAGAACGTGGCGGGTCAGAAAACAGAGGGCAAAATCCACCAGGGAGAGAGGACAGCCCTCAGGGCAGTGGTCTGGGCTTCTGGGAGGCTGGGGGCAACACAGGCAGCAGGGCAGGCACTGAGGGGGCAGCGGCTCTGCCCTCCCCTTGAGCCCCTCCACGCACTCTCCAGGAAGCCATGGGACAGGAGGAAAATATGAAATAAAAAGGCATACAATCCTGCAGGAAACAAGTCCACCCGGTGAGAAGGTGGTGGAGCTGGGATTTGAATCTGGCTTGAGCCCACTACAGAGTCCAGGCTAACACTCCAGGGACAAAGGAAATGTCGAGGGTGGGAAATTCTCCACCCACCCCCCAGTATGGGGTCCAGGGCTGGTGCAAATATGCCGTTTGTGCCCATTTCTCTGAACACCCACCCCCGTCCGCGTCCTCAAGGCTGGACGTCCCCTCTTTGCCCGCACTCCCTGTTCGCTGCTGGAGGTCGGGGTGGGGGAGGGGCCCCCCATGGAAAACCGAGTCCTGATCAGGCTCTGCTCTGCAGCATCTCACGTGATCCTCCTCTGGGCCTTGCACCCCACCCACTCCCCCTCATTAGTACAAGAGGACCCGATAGGAGGATCTTGGAGGCCCTCCAGCCCCTCCCGGAACCACAGCAAAGCACCGCCCCTGCTCTATGGCCAGAGGAGCTCAGCTGAAGCCACTAGACAAGGGGGCACCTAGATACCGGCCTGGCTTCTGGGGGCCCTTCCTGCCCAATGAAAACCACACCCCGACGTTACCATGGCGACGTCAGCCTGGAAGATCTGCTTGATGAACTTGTTCCTGGAGGAGTGGACCAGCTGGATGATGTCTCCATGCAGGGTGTCCCGGTTCTTCTCCAGGAAGCCTGGGCAGCGGCAAAGAGCAGTCACACCTTGCCAGCTCCGGCAGCCTCCCCCCCGACAAGACTCACCCCTTCCCCGAAGCCACAACGCCTGGTCCAGGAAGACCCTCAAAATCCACCTAGTTCAACCACATCCACTTTACAGTTGGGGACTCGGGCCTGTAGAGGACAGTAGTTTGCCCAAGGTCATGGAGAAAGTGAGGGGCAGAGCCAGCCCTGGAACTCGTCTCCCCAGCCTCACAGCTCACCTCTTCCCGGCCTGGCCAAAGAGGAGGGCAGGAAGTCTCAGTCCCCGGGAGGGAGCGGGGCACCTTGCCAACTCAACCACCACAACACCTGAAATGCCAGCTTCAGTCTTTTGGAGGAAGGTGAGATAGGCTGGGACCTGGGACCCTCTACCGGAGTGCTCGCACCTGGACAAACATCTCCTCCAGCAACAAAATACAAAGAAACTTAGGGACTAAAAATAACTACATGCATGTGCGGTGCCAGCAATTGTGAACAATAAGATACAAAAAGGCCACAAACCGACTGCCATTCCTGAGCTGCTCGGAGCAAAAGCAAGGAACTGCCCATGACCCCTGCACACAGCACCACTAAGAGGGTGAGCTGACCACCTAAGCCCCTCCTCCAGCCCAACCCACCAATCCGCCACCGCCCTCACCTCACTTAAGGAACCAGCCCGCCCCCGCTCAGGGAGTGAGCAAAGGCACCTGTTTCTTGTTCTCACTCCCTCGTGCTAAAGCAGCCCGAGCCCCTGTAAAGCTTGCCTGAATTTCTCGTCTGGCTTCTTACCAATTTCTATTGATTAAAGAGTCCAAGGACCCAAGTTCAGTAACAAAGGTGTCAAAAGCCCTTGTTAAGTGTGTGCCCTGGGAGAGAATACAAGTTCCTCTGGTAACAGGTAATAGTAAAGGAATGCATTTAAGAGACCTTGTGTTTGGATAGTGCCTTCACAGCTGGAATGCTCACAACTCCCCCTGTATATGCAGGACAGGTGGAGATTATCTTCCCCACCCCCACAAGGGAAGAAATTGATGTTCAGAGAAGCTAAGCAAATTGTCTAACAGCACATAGCAAGCCACGGGCAGAGTTAAGACCTGAGCACAGGAGACCTGGCACCAGCCCAGGGAGGCTCCCCTGCACCACACAGACTCCAAAGAAGGCTACCATTACCAGGGACTGAGGACTTAGGAACTGGTTAATGGGGGGACTTGCTAGCGTGGAGATGAAGATGAGGAGCCCAAGGGCTGGGGATGCCTGAGGAGGAGGAACCCTGCAGAGAAGCAGCACCCTTTCCCCCAGGACTCAGGCTGCCCTGGCTGGCAGATGGCACAGAGACCCAGTGCGGAGCTGCCCACCTGGCATCTGGGGAGGGGTGAGCTGCAGGTGGCACTCAGTACTGGAAGGGGGGCTCTGAAGTTGGGATGGAATTGTAGGGTCCTAATTAAAGCTCTATGACAGACTCACTATGGGACCCTAGGGAGGTCCCCTTCTGGGCCTCAGCTTCCTTGTCTGTTGAATGAGCATGATGCACCCATAAGCTCTAGATTCTTTTTGGATCACCTAGCACCACACATGTCATAAATAAAATTTACTGAATTGAAACAGTGCTCTGTAAACAGAAAATGCTGACACAATTGTTTAAAGTAGCTCAAAACTGATTAGTGACCTTAGGCAAGTCATTTCCCTCTCGGGGCCTCAGTTTCCAAATCCATAAAAGTAGATGAGCCTTATGTTCCCTCCAGGTCTAATAATATTCTATAATTTTATAACTGAGTAGAGTTTGCTCAATTTTCATTTTCGTCTCCTCAGCCACATCATGAAGCCTAGTACGTAATAGATGCTCAGTGAACGTTGGTTGGACTGAACTGAAAAAAAAACCCTCTCTTACTCCAAACAACAGATCCATTTGTTTGCCCAACACTCCTTCAAACTTAACATTGGCTTTCTTCTTTCTAACAGGTGGGGCGGATCTCACACCCGATAATTTAATGAGGGCTGAGCAGCCTTCTGATTCCATAATTGCTGCATGGCTTGCTCTCTGCCTTCTGGACCAACTCAACAAGGAAGTATGAAAGCAGTGGCTCTTTGCTTGTTCGTTTGGAATTTCACTGGCTTTGGCTGTGGGTGGGACCCTTTGGGACTGAAGGCGGGAGGGCAGACACATCCCACAGCTGAAGCCCATTCAAGGCCAGCTCTTGGCACCAGGGTGTGAGGAGTGCAGTTGGCAAGGGCAGTCTGCCCGCTTTTGACAGACCCTGTAAGAATTCCAAGTGGGGAAAACTTGACTGTTTTCTGACCTTCTTCCTCACTTCTAGCTTTAAAATGAGCCCAATTGTATCTCCCAGGAGAAAAGAAGATACATCTCCTTCAAAGACCAAACTTGGTCTTGTTGCTCAAAGAGTTTTGGTGAGTAACTGGGCTAGTTCTAGGCCTGGCTTTGCAGCCAATAGGCTGTGTGATCTAAAAAAACGTTAACTGCCCCTTCTGAGACTCAGTTTATGTGCAAAAGAGCATTGAGCCCACCCGAAGAATTGAAAGCAGGGACTCAAAAAGATACGTATATACCCATGTTCATGGCAGCACTATCCACAACAGCCAAAAGGTGGAAACAACCCAAATGTCCACCAATAGATGAATGGATAAATAAAATGTGGTGTATACACACACACACACACACACACACACACACACACACACACACACACACACAAAATGGAATATTATTCAGTCATAAAAAAGAAAGAAAATTCTGACACATGCTGCAACATGGATGAACCTTGAGGGCATTATGCTAAGTGAAATAAGCCAGACACAAAAGGTCAGATAGGGCTTCCCTGGTGGCGCAGTGGTTGAGAATCTGCCTGCCAATGCAGGGGACACGGGTTCGAGCCCTGGTCTGGGAAGATCCCACATGCCGCGGAGCAACTAGGCCCGTAAGCCACAATTACTGAGCCTGCGCATCTGGAGCCTGTGCTCCGCAACAAGAGAGGCCGCGATGGTGAGAGGCCCGCGCACCGTGATGAAGAGTGGCCCCCGCTTGCCACAACTAGAGAAAGCCCTTGCACAGAAATGAAGACCTAACACAGCCATAAATTAATAAATAAATTTTAAAAATTAAAAAAAAAAAAAGAAGAATAGCAGATACTATTAAAAAAAAAAAAAGCTTAGGGCTTAAAAAAAAAAAAAAAGGTCAGATATTGTATGTTTCCACTTATATGAGGTACTTAGAATAGTCAGATACATAGAGACAGAAAGCAGAATAGAGGTTATCAGGGACTAGCGGGTGGGGGGAGGATGGAGAGTTATTGTTTAGCGGGTACAGAGCTTCTATTTGGGGTGATGAATAGGCTCTGGAGAGTGGTGATGTTTGTACAATATTGTGAATATACTTAATGCCACTGAACTGTAGACTTAAAAATTGTTAAAATGGTAAATTTTATACTACATATATTTTACCACAATTTTTTTAAAATCCCTAAAAAAAAGCACTGAGCCCAGTGCTTCCTAACATCCCTTCCCTCTTTGTATTCCAGGGCCCTGGTCTCTGTCCTGGGCTGGAGAAGGGGAAGGAAGGGAGGGGACACAAGCAAAGAGAGACAGCCAGCCCCAGAGGGCCCACCTGTACCTTGACTCTCATAGTAAACAACGCCTGCAAAGTGGATGATCCCAAACTGGGTCTCGTGGTTGTTCTTGGGGGGAACGTAGTTCGAGTTGAGCTTGTGCTGGGAGTTCAGTTTATGCAACATGGTGGTGTCTGTGCCCTGTGGGAACAAAGGAGCAGCTGTCAAGCCCACCCTCTCCTCCCTGTCGTCCCACTCTCCACCAGGCCCTACTGCCTTTCCTGCCCCCTGTCTTTTCACTCCCTCTTCTGTCTTTCCCAACAGCTTCCCTCCCTTTACTTATGCCCCACACAGGAGCTCTCTGGGCCTCCATTTCCCCATCTGTTAAGTGGGTGAATTGGAATTACACAACCTTGAAAGTACATTCCAGCTTAGAAAATCTATTTCCCATGATTAAAATCATGAGAGCAGCCCCTCCCCCACTCTAAGACATATTCCGCATCTGGAGCACCTATTCTGCACCAGCTGCATGCTTAGATCTTCATAGTTTGGTCCAGGACCCACTGGACCGTAGGTAATTCCCAAATGTCAGATGAGAGCACTTGAACCAGCCCCAAAGCTGCTCTGAGAGGCGCGTGTCATTAGTCCCATTCCACAGATAAGGAAAGCGGAGGCTCAGAGTGTGGAGGGGACGTGTCTGCCCCGCTCCGCTGCAGGCCCACCTTGGGGAACTTGCTCTCCTCATCGATGAGGGAAATGATGTTCATGGGCTTGTTAGCGATCATGTCCAGGGCGTCCTGGTTGTCTGTGAACTCGATGTGCAGCCAGTCGATGCTCTCCAGGTCATACTCCTCCTGTTCCAGCTTGAACACGTGCCGCACGAAGAACTGCTGCAGGTGCTCATTGGCGAAGTTGATGCACAGCTGCTCGAAGCTGCAGGGAGGGGTTCAGGGCACAGGTGGCAGCGGGAGGCAGGGGGATGTTCAGGCCCTGCCTTGCCGCTCAGGGGCCGGCCCCAGCTTGGTGTGCAGTGTGCCCCTGGGACTTCCAATCTCTGAGGTGAACCAGCCTTGCAAGTCCAACCCCCTCCATTACCGAAGAGGACACGGAGGCCCAGAGAGGGCACAGCACTTGCCCAGGGTCACTCAGTGAGTCGGAAGGAGAGTTAAGGCTGGAGCCCTCTTCCCTGCATGACCAGGCCCTGGGAGAGGGCTGGTGGATGGGCACCACACCCCTGGCAGAGCACCTGGGAGAGGAAGAGCCAAGGCACTGGGGAGGGGCCTCAAAGAGAGACCCAAAGCGTCAGCAGACGTGGGAAGGGGGCTCGCGAGATTTGGCAAGAAGGGCCTTGACAGTGACATCTCTGAGCCACCAACTCAGTGCTCTCCCAGGTGACAGACACTTCATGTGTTCAGTGTGGGTGTTTTGGTGGTGTGGAGGGCTTTGAGACATCTGAACATTACAGGAATTGAAGTGACTTGCCTGGGGTCACACAGCTAAAAAGTGGGGCAGGGCTGGCTGCCTCCAGCTCCAGTGTCCACCTGGGCCTGCTCCATCCATCTGCCCCTCACACAGCCCCCAAGTGGGACACCAGCGATGGCCAACACCCCATCTCAAGCTGGGCTCAGGCCCGGCCTCACCTGCTTTGAGGAACCTTGGAGCTTGGACGCTGGACTGATGGGCAGCGGGGACTAGAGTGTCTGTGATGGTGTGAGAGCCTTCACTCCACCACCCCAGCTGGCCTCAGCTGACCCAGGGACTGGAGGGGACAGGGAAGAAGGGGAAAGGGCCCCACAGGGTGTCTGGAGTCAAATTTTCCAACAGCCTGGCAGAGTGTGCTTGGAGCCAACGAAATGTAGTTTAAAGGGAGAGATTTGACACTTAAGCCCATGTTGTAGAAGAAAATTCCCACAGGACACAGCCCATGTGGTACCTGTTCACAGCAAAGTTCTCGAACCCAAAGATGTCCAGGAGGCCAATGGACCGCCGAGAGTTCGTCACTTCCTGGGAGGGAGGCTTGTAAATTGCTGCGTTGATCTTGTCCACAATCCACACAAAGAGCCGCCCGTAGATCCCCTGAGGGGAGAGGCAGCCGCATAAGCCGCGGGGTGCAGCCACAGCCTCCCAGGAGGACAGGCCAGGCTCCTGGGCCTCCGTGGCCCCACTCCAGCCCCTTCCTGCTGCACGAAACCCCCAAGCTTTTATTCCAGCTTCTCCCTCTCCCTGGAGCACCCTCTCCTGCCAGAACAATTCCTGCCTGTTTTTCAAAGCTCTGTGGAGATATCAGCTCCACCAAGAAACTTCTCCTAACCTCATGCAGTTTGGGCTCCCATCTCTCCAACCACCTCTGTCTCCCCTTCAGCTCTGATTATCACGAGGGTCCCAGAGCCCAGCACAGGGCCTGACACAGCGGAGGGGCTCAATGGATGACAAAATGGCAGGACTGGGGGGCCTCTCCACCCGACCCAGCCCCTCTTCGGCGGTCTTCGTTGGAGAGATCAGAGAGGGTATCCCCTGGGCTGGGAATAGCACAGCAGACTGAGTGACCAAAGATTATGATTCAGCATGAAGCAGGCCAGGTGTGGAGGGCCTCAGGGCACCAGAGCTGTTGGGGCCCCTGAAGAGCACAGCTCCCAGCCCCTTGTGGGAAAGACGAATGAGGCACCGGGGAAGGCAGACTCTTGCCCAGGCCCCAGAGAGAGCCAGTGGCTGGAGCCGGACCCAAGGGCAGACCGGGGTCAAGGCCCAGACGTCCTTCCAGCTCTGTGGACTCCTCGGCTCCTGTCCATCAACAACCCCACCTCCCGTGGGGCGGGGAGAGCCGGCAGCCACTCCACCTTGACGAAGGCGTCTCTCACGTCCAGCGCCTGCTCCCTGCTGAGCGGGGTGGACACCGTCTCCCCGCGGGTGATGAGGGTGCGGCTGGTCAGGCAGTTCATCAGGTCTGGGGGGTTCACCTAGGGGGGCAACATCCAGGCACCCCTCAGCCACCCGCCAGCCTGCCCCTCCCTCCATCACACCTAGAGCCCCTCCCACTTTCCACCAGGCCTGACTCAGACTCTGCCCTCCACGGCCATATCCTCCCCAGTCATCAAACCCACCCAAGGGCCGCTGAGAAGGAACTGCTCTCTCCTCAACAGCCCCCTCCCATCCCCCCAGCATGTCCCCTGTCCCTCCGGCACTGGCTTTGACTCTGGCTTTATTTATACCAGTTTTCCAACTCGAGGCAGAGCCTAGTAAATCTTTACTACAAGACTGATTGACCCTCTCAGGGCGCCCCCCATGCTCCACACCCTCCCCAGGGGCAGCTGCGCTAGGTCTCCACTCCTCCCCTGGGACCCGTGCCCAACACAGATCCTGCACACAACCGGTTCTCGACGTCGAACTTCTAGAACTCTCCAAGCAGAGGGCCCCAGCTCCCTGAGCCTGAAGTCAAAACTGCTCCTCTGGGAGAAAGAGAAGCAGCCGAGGGGACAGAAAGCTCTCACTGACCTCGAGCAGAGACGCGGCTGTGGCCAGGGACGGGGAGAAGAGGACCTCGCAGGCATCCAGGTTTTCAAACGTACGGTCTGTCAGCAGCACCAGGGCACAGCGTCAGGCAAGAGGGGGTGGGCGTGGGGGGAAAGGGACAGTCTAGGAGGACGAGGCGGCTCTGCCCACTCTCAGGGGGACTACCCTGCCCACAGAGGGCATCAGCACCATGACTAAATGCTTTTCTGGGTTAATATCAGTTTGACAAATGTTGTCACCATGAGCCACGGGCACCAGGAGGGTAGGGAGCATGCATGCCCAGCATCTGGCTCCATGCCTGACATCCAAGTAGCAGACACTGGCAGTCATGGCCCCCTCTCCCATGACCCCCACTCCAGACCCCCAGAGCAATCAGGGGCTCCTGAGACAGGCTTGGTGAACTTGTCTGGCTCTGTGCCTGATACCATCTGCCCTTCGCCGAAAGTGCCGTGCTCTCTCAGGCCTCAGGACCTTTGCACAGGCTCTTCCTTCTGCCTTGTGCATGCTTTCTCCATGTCTCTTAGTCTTTCAAGACTCACTAGACTGTGAGCTCCTTAGAGCTGGGATCATTCATTCACACTGAGCAAATGTTCCCAGAGCTCTTACTCTGTCCTGGGACCATGCTGGACACCAGGGCAAGAGCAGAGTGGACTTGGTGCCTGTCTCAGAGGACCACCTCCCAGCCTGGCACATTGCTGGAGTGTCAGATGAGTGAACGTGTTCCCTTTTCTAGCCTGCCTTCTTTTCTGAAGATGGCTGTTCAGTCACTCACCTTCATACTGCAGGTTGCCCAGGTGCAGGATGGCGGCCAGGAGCTTTGAGATCTCCCAGTTCTCCGTGTCAGTGAACATGAGCACCTTCATGGCCGAGCGGATGTTGGCATACTCCTGGCTGTCCTCGCGGCCCTCACAGGTTATGCAGTTACCCTGGTGGGAGGGGGTGGGAGAGTGGGGTGCAGAAGGGTGTCAGGGAGGCCACAGGTACCCACAGAGAGGCAGTGCCTGGGCTGAAGGGCCCTCTCTGCCTGGCCAGGCCAGCCTGGGTTTCTGACCACTGACTTCACCTATGGCTCCTCCAGAAAGTCTAGAAAGCTCCTGGCTGGCCTTCTCAAGAATACATTTCCCACATCTGGGGAGCGGGGATGCCCCTTCTTCCCATGAGTGAGAGGAGCCAGGTCGCTGATGCCAGGCCTGCGCCCGTCACCCTGCCTGGCAGCCACAGCACCAAGGCCTTACCTTACCCCTCTCCCCCCATGGACATCCACCCTCAGGAACTTGGTGCAGCCTGGGGTAGAAGGTGGAGGTGGTAACTACAGACAGGCAGGGCATCACCTGGGGTCTGCCCCATTGGGTGTGCCTATGAGACCCGTGTTTGCATGTGTGTGTGTGTATGTGTGTGTATCCAAGTGTACCAGCCAGCTAACGGAAGTGTCCAGAAAGGCCTGCCACACCTACAATACACACACACACACCCCCCTTGGTTGTCCCACATCCCTCAGGTGCCATAGCCCACACCTGTGTCCACGTGGCTGGCCCACCTCAGGTCCAGACGACCAGGCATGGGCTCCCCCCAGGGCTAGGGAAGCTGGTGCCCCCCAATCCAGCCTGCTGCGTGCATGGCCCACCACTGGCGCTGTGAGGCAGCAATGGCCTCAGGCCCACTTTTCCTTTATGGCCAGACAGCAACAAGAGGCTGGCACCAGGGCCCTGCAACCAGCAAGCCCCTGAGGCTGAAGCCACAGCAGGCTGTACCCCACAATCCCGGGGGCCCTGGCAGAGGTCCCAGTCTCCACGTCCTCAAAGAATAACGTATCACCTCACACGTGTGCAGACAGGGCCGGGTGTGTGTACACGTGGGCATGTGTGTGTCTATGCGTCCCTGGGTCTGGGACGTCTACACATTTAGGAACGTGTGTGTCTGTGGTGATAATTCATCTAGATGTGTGTACAAGCAGGTGTGTGCCCACGTGGGGGACAGGCCTTATGGTGGGCTGGGGCCAGTCAGAGGATGGAAGAAAGCCCACAAAGAAGTTCCTACCCACCAGGCCTGGAGCTGGGGAGGGGCTGGGACGGTGTCCCCCTCCCCGGGTGCCCCACCTGGGCCTCACCATGGCCAAGTAATTATAGTCCGTGGCCTGGCCCAGGCCCAGCTTCCTCTTCTGCTCCTCACTCATGCCCTCCAGCATGCAGTAGAACACGTGGTAATTCCTTTCATCGGGGGCCTAAAAATGGGAGCACAAGGTGTTGGGGGATGGGAGGGCAGGAGGAGGCCATCAGGAACCAGACAGTCAAGCAGACTGTAAACAGTTTACTATGTTAACAAGTGCCTTTCATGAAAAAGTCCCCGTGGGTGGGTTTCCTGCTGGGATTTCAGGCACTGAGGCAAGCAAGCAGCAACACGGGGACAAGCAAGGCTATGCAGATGGTGTGCACCCCACACCCCCCTGAGGCTGGGGCTCCTGCACAGGCGCAGCTCTGCCCAGGGGCTCAGGCCCACCTGGCGACAGACACGTGACTTCTCCAGCAGGTACTGCTCGATCCTGGCGCCCTCGATGGCGCCCCGCTTGTTGAAGTGGATGTCAATGTACTTCCCGAAGCGGCTTGAGTTGTCGTTGCGAATGGTCTTGGCATTCCCAAATGCTGCAGGGTGGGCAGACGTTCATGGGTCACGGTCAGTGTCAATCGCCCCCCCCCAGCCCCCCAGCCCTGCCCTGAGAGCCCGGCCTTACCTTCCAGGATGGGGGTGGCTTCCAGCACCTGCTGCTCGATCCACGAGTGCTGCCCACTGATGGCCGCCAGGAACTGCAGGATCAGCTTTGTGCTCTCCGTCTTCCCTGCCCCAGACTCCCCACTGCAGAGGAGACCCAGGCAGAGGCAAGACCTGTTACTGCCCTAAACTGCGGCCCCCCCTCCAACCAGCTCCCTATCTGTAAAATGGGCTGACGCTAAGGACCTTCCAGGCCTAGGGAAGGCGAAAGGAGCTCAGTGCCCTGCCACAGCTAAAGGTTACTTTCTTTCCCCTTCATTCAGACACACACACTCTTCCATCCATACTGCCACACAGCATGGCGTGAACTAGATGCTCGATCAATGCTTTGTCGTTTTACCCTCTGCCCAAGAGAGAACAGGAGCCTGAGGTTGCAACTGACCGTAATTTAACAGGAGCCAGCAGTAAACAAGGTTGGCCTCAAAAGTTAACATGAGCTTTGGTAGCATTAATAGAGGTATAAGGCCTGGGAAAGGGGAGGTGATTCTCTATATTATGAGGCATTAGCGGGAGCACAGAGCAGGAGTTCTAGGGGCCAAGCCTGGAGCTCCATGCTGGTCCTGGGCCGCCCACCTGATGATGCAGCACTGGTCACGGCTGTTGCGCTTCATGTTGAAGTAGCAGTTGTCAGCAATGGCAAAGATATGTGGGGGCATCTCCCCAATCTTCCTGTTGGTGTACTGGCGGATGTGTTCTGGCGAGTAGATAGAGAGCAGCTGGTAGGGGTTCACAGCCACCAGGATGGAGCCCGTGTAGGTCTGTGGGCAACAAGGAACAGGGAGCTCACCCCTTCCCGTGTGGGAGGCTCTGACTCTACAAAGCTCTCAGGCTCTGCCCTGCTCCGTCCCTCTGGAAGGGACAGCACTGGCTTTGGAGTCACATGGATCTGGGGTCAGAATCCTACCTCCCTATGAGCTGGGGGTGGGGCCTTCAGATTAGCATTGAGTCAGGCTCACAGTAGGTGCTCAGAGACATTTGATGAAAGGAGGGAGGAAGTGGGGAGGGAGGGAAGGCGGGTCTCAAAGCCTCAATTTCCTTATCTTTATCCGTAAGATGGGCATAATATAACTGTTTATGAAGATTAAAGAAGATGGTGGACTTTAAAATTTATAGCACACTGTAGGTAATCCTCAAATGCTGGCTCCCACCTTTGCCTCCAAACCCTGCATCCCAAACTTTCAGAGTAAAATTCACAAACGGGACCTTTCCAGAGTGGAGGAGTTGGGTTGGTGAGGGGGGAGTGGAACGAAGCCATAAAGAGCTAAAGGGGCTGGGTGGGCCCCAGTCTCTGCAGCACTGGCCCTGTGCTCTGGGGGACAGAGCACCTCCAGCCATCCTGGGCAGTGGGGACACACGGGCCAGACACACCTCAGAGAGCCTTCTGGGGGTTTTCTCTCCTCGGGCTCCTCTGTTAGGGCACCTATGTGCAAAATTTCCTGCTGTGGGCCCGGGCCCTGCCACACAGGGGACAACAAGGCCTGGCCCTCCTGCTGCCAGGACACAGGGAGGCCCTCAGGGGTTACTTCTCCTTCCCTCCCCACCTCTCCCCACTCCAGCTCAAAAAGGTCAGGCCCAGCTTATAATTGGTGATGGATCTATTGACATCTGGGCCCGGAGGGGTTGAAGGAAGATGTGACTGTGCAGGGGAGGCGACAGCCCTGCCCATCCCCTCCCACCCAGGGCCCAGTGCATCATACCAGAGCCCCAGTCACGCCCCAGCAGCCTCAGCCCAAGGTGGCCGTGCAGGGAAGGCGCTGCTGCCAGCACCGCATGCCAGGGCAAGTGCCCACCCCGGGGGCAGGTGTGGCCATGCAAAGCTGCCCAGGGCTGAGCGCCCCAGACCCAGGCTTCTCTCCTGCCAGACATTGCCCTTTTGGGCCCCAGTGGACTCTCCTCTCCCCCTGGCTCTTCCTACCAGCTAGACTCTGGTAACCAGGTAAGAGAGACAGCCACAAGGAACATCCCTTTGGCAGATCACTTCGCTTCTCTAAGCCTCAGTTTGCTCATCTGTAAAAGGGAGATGGTTAACACCCACCTCCCAGGGCTGTCATAGAGACCAAAGGGCACAACCTCTGGCAGGTGTCTGGTACAGAGTCGGCTGTCCACAAGTGCTCCCTTCCTTTCTTCTGAATACTTCCTTAACAAAGCGATGCTCAACGACCTGGCCCGTGATCAGCATGTGGCCTCGGGCCAGCTAGGCTCCGCACTGTCATTCAAGAACCCTTCCCTGAGGCACATGCGGGGGCTGACAGCCACACGCTGGGTGGCAGGGAGGGAGAGCCTGGGGCCCTGGCAGCTCGCACCAGGCACAGGGATTCCTTGAGATTGGGGGGGAGGGGGGGGAGGGGGCAGTGGAGGGCCTGTCAGTGGGGATCAAGCACAGAGGCATAAAAGGACAGGACATTTGGGAGGATTGCTGGGAAAAGGTCATCCTGGCAGCTGGGGAGAATGAATAGCAGCTACAGACGCAGGAGGCAGAGACACAATTTCAGACCCAATGAACCGATCGACGGGGGGAGTCAGAGCCAGACCGAGGTGGCCCTGAGGACAGACCAAGCACAGGGCAAAGGGACCGCTCAGATGCCACAAGAAGCCTTCCAGGGGCTGGGCCTGGACCCTCTTCTCCCCCTCACAGCTCCCAATGCCCTCTCTACTCTGCCCACAGCCCAGAGGGCCCTCCTGAGCACTAGACCCCTCAGCGCCCTCCCCCACTTGATGTCCATCAGCCTGTCCAGAGGGGAGCTCACTCTCCCCTCCAACCCTGCTCCTCCTCTGCCTCCCGGCTCGGCCAACAGCACCACCGCCATCCTTCACGCCGAACTTCATGGCCGACCTTCACCGCCGACCTTCACCGCGGACCTTCACCGGGGCGGGACGCCAGGAGGCCTCCCTCTCCTTCATAACGATGCACTTCTCTCCGTGGGCACGGCCACCTCCCCGGCCAGGCGCCTCCCCTCTGGGCTCCCAGCTTCCACACTGCCCCCTACAATCTGTCCTCCACTGGGAACCAGGGTCAGCTCTTTGAAAATCTGACTGTGTCATCCCCCTCCTGAAAACCCTCAGGAGATTCCCCATGGCCTCAGGACAAAGTCAATATCCTTTCCCTGCCCACAAGACCTCGGAGCCCTGGCCCTGTTAGCCGCATCCCACAGCCAGAGGCTCCCTCCATATTAAATCTTCTGTTAAAAGCACCACGCTCCATCCCCTGCCCCCTCACCCAGCTACTGCCTGCTCATCCTTCAGGTCCAAATGGAGATGAGCGCTCCCCCCACAGGAAGCCAGGCACCCTCCTGTGTGACCCATCACAGCCTCCATGGTCCCCTTCACTTGGCCCCCGACTCCTCCATAATTCTGGTTCAAGGCCTCTGCCCCCCAGCCTCACTCCTCTCTCTACCTGGGGCCCAAACTGTGCACGGTGCGTAGGACACGCTCAGCAAATGTTTGGCAAGTGAACGAATGAGTCACTAAATTAATGGATGGAGAAGAAATTCACTGCTGTCCACAGGAAACAGCAAGAAAAGGAGCTGAGGGGACAGGCCTGTCAGCAACACTGCGGCAGGCCTGCCTACGCTGACAGGAAGGATGGCCCGGGGCTGGGGCTAGTGGAAAAAGCACACAAGTGTGGGGAGGAATGCTATCATTTGTGTAGAAAAAAATTTTAATTATATATATATATATATATATATAATTTAATATCATATATATCATGTATATATAGTCTTTCTCTTAGAGGATAGATAAGAAGTTAGTAGCAGTGGTTATCTCTGTGGCAGAAGGAATATTTTCCAATCTGTAGCACATATACCCATTTCAAACTAAATAATAAAAACGAAGCCTTTTCCTTCAGCGAGAGGACCCGGCCCAGCAGAAGGACAAGGACACACCACCTGCCAGGAAGATCCCTGTTGGGCGCAGGACTTTGCAGCTTCCAGGCCATCTCTCCCCTGTACTGTCAGAAGGCCACTGTGAGGTGTAGTCATGACGTCCCTTCTCAGATGGGAGAACTGAGCCTCCAAGAAGGGGCGGGACTTGCCAAGGTCACACAGCAGATAAGCAGGGAGTGGGATGAAGGAGGGACCCTGGCACCAGAACCCCAGCTCTCGCCTCCACACCTGGGCTCCCCCAAATCCCAGGAATTCACCTGTGAGACTGTGGAGCTGGCAGTGGGGGAGGTAAAAGAAGTGAGGGGCTTGGCCACTGCTGACAATGAGACTCAGGCCTGTCCTGCCTTTCTCTGGGCCTCAGCACCCATCCGTCCCCTGAAGTTCTAGGCACTGCTCCCTGAGGCCCTCTGGCTTTGTCTCTCCAAGGGTTCATGGTCAGCAGAGAGTTAATGTCCAACTACCCAGCACAGGCCTCTTCTCAAGTCTCCATAATAAAGCCTGCCCTGTGGGCCCATGGGCTGGAGTAGGGAAGAGATAAGGATTATTCCCAAGCCAAGGACATAGTACACAGGTCCCTAGGGGCCCCCAAGTCCACAGGTGGAGATCAAGGAGCCTCCCTTGGGCCAGAGACACACCCCAGGAGATATGGTAGGAATCCACCTCCTCCAGGAAGCCTCCGGGCCTGCTAGCCCTGGGGCCTCTCCCTTAGCAGGCCATGGAGACCAAGACATACATCTTAGACACATACACCTTCCCAGTGTCACAGAGGCACCCACCCCATTGTGCCAAAGGGACGGCTGAGACCAGAAATGGGTAGGGACTCCCTAAAGGCAACCTGTCAAGACCTGGATCCAGGCCCCCCAGCTCCCAGACCAGGGCTCCAGCCCGTGTTCAGCATCAGCCCTGCCACCTGTTGCCCGCAAGACCCAGGGACGACCCCTGGCCTCTGGGACCACCCAGTGAGAGGTTGCTAGGTGTCCTCTGAGGGCTCTGCCCCATGTAGGGTGTCTCGGGCTGACTTACGGCCCTGGGGTGCTGTCCCTCACGCTCCTGGGGGCAGGCCAGCTGGAGCAGGCAAGCCCTGGGCAGACAGTCAGGGACAGAGCGTCCTCCGGGCCCAAGGCTGTGAGTGGCCGTGGTAATCTGAGGAAATCCTGGGTACATGGGGGTGTGCCCAGGGTAACCCAAGCCATGAAGTGACCAGGGGTTGCCATGGTTAGGGACAGGTATGGTTTCTGGGTGGGACAATGGCCTGGCTGCTTCTTCAAAGCCCTGCTCTAATCCCACTTCATCCATCCAGTCACAGAATCATAGAGTCAGCAAGTCAAGGAAACCTTCTTGAGCCCTACAATTCTGGAGCACAGCTCCCCAGACCAACAGACACCCAGCATCTTAGGCCCACAGACTATCCAAGCTGGGCACCTTCCAGGTGCCATGACTTGATTTCCAGCCATGAGTCTCTGAAGGAGAAAGACAGCTCAGACACCTCGTGTGGGCTCCACCCCCATGCCCTCCCCATCCTCACACGCGCCTCCTCTCCCTCACCCAAAAATCAGTCAGAAAGGCTACTAGTGAAACTTCTAATGAGGCAAATGGTGCAGATCTCAGGGTTCTCTGGAGAATCCACAAACCTCTAGAATTCTTTTCTTTGATCCCACAGTCAACCTAGGTAAGGCCTAATGTTCAAGCTGATTTCTCTGCTGGCTGCCAGCTAATCAGTCTACCCTCAAAACTTCACAAACAAGATTCACTGATCTCGGACTGTCTGAAGTTTTTTCCTCCCCTCTCCCTTTTGAATCCTGTTTTTGCCTTTGTTCTTTGATTCAGTCTACCAACCGACTCCTTCACTTACAAAGAACCAGTTTGCCGGCAAAATCACTAAACTATGCGCAAAATAAGCAACTACATGCCTCTGAATCATTCTTAGACATTGTCCGCGGAGTCCCTGGTGGAAACAACTCCCACCTCACTCAGCTCCACCCCCCTGTGAAACTCACCCCCAAAAGGAGATTGTGTCAGGACATCAGCTCTGCAGTGGCCTCCCTGGGCAGGCAGGTAGGCAGGCTCCCACTCACCTCCAGACCCAAGTGTCAGACTCCACCCAGGCCTGGGTGGATGGCCATGGAGAGCCCCCGGACCCTCCTGTGTCCACCTGCTGTCCAGAGAGAGGAGGGGGGAGGGAACCGCCAAGAACTGGGGTGCAGACACCAGAGGCTCCCATGGGATATCTCTGGCCTGGGCTCAAGTCCTAGCTGCCCCCCCCCATTGTCTAGGTGACACTGCTCACATCTGGAGGTGCCATTGTGCCCTGCCCCCTGGATGAGGAAAGGAGTGAGAGGGGCTTTGTCGGTACTAAGGGGCTTCCTGAGAAAGCTGCTTGCTGTGCCTATGCAATCAACATACATCAAGGGCCCAAGCACAGCCTCTTCTTGGGAGCTTAAAGCTGCAGAAGGACCCAGAGTGGGGAGGCTGGCAGAGGGCCTCCCGAGTAGCTGAGGCACCACAATTCCAGGACTTCTGAGGGCCCAAGAGTTCCTTGTTGTGCTTCCTCAGGCTCCCTCAGACTCTCCCAGCTCTGTCTCCCTGGCTCCCCTTCACAGTCCTGACGAATCACTTACTCCGCAAGGCCCTGCCTCAGGCCTTCTGTTCATGCAGTGCCCCTTCCTGAACGCCACCTCCACCAGCAGTCAGGAAGTGACCTGGGAGTGACACCTCACTCCTACAGACCCTGCGGAACCAGCTCCGCACCTCTCTCAGGCACTTATCACCCCACACCTCCCCTGAGCATGCCCAGCCTGGGGACCTGGCTCAGGGGGCTCCCTCCTGCTCTCTCCTTGTTGTACACCCACAGCTTCCTTCACCCCTGAGCTGCTTGGGCACACAGCTCTGGGCCTGGCTAAGCCTTAGAGAGCCTCAGTTTCCCTGTCTGTAAAATGGGACTAGGTCAGCAGTTCTCAGAGTGTGGTCCAAAGACGCCTGAGGGTCCCAGAGACCCTTTCAGGAAGTCCATAAGGTCTTGTCTTTTCCACCTCTATATCTGTGAGGCCAGATTTTCTTCATACACTTCAGCCAAAACAATATTACATCAGTCTGGATGTGAAGCAGATACGAGAATCGGGTTGTCTTCTATTAAGTCAGATACTAAAAATATTTGAAAAAAATGTAAAACAATGCCCCTCTTCTTACTAATTGTTTTATGTTGGCAAATATATTTACTTTTCATAAAAATACATTATCCTGTAATGGATTTTTTGTGGTTATTTTTAAATGTCTCAGTTATAATTTCTAATATGTTAAATATCAATATATATAACCCACATAAAAGCTCTCTGAGGTCTTCAATAATTTTTAAGAACATAAAAACATTTCTGAGGCCAGAAAGTGTGAAAATCTCTAGACTAAATGATCTTGATGGGCCCTTCTTGTTCTGATGGTCTCTGAGCTCACCTCTTGGGATCAGCTCACTCCTGGCTGAGTGAGATGCTCTTTATTTGTCCTCTTGAGTTTCAAGGTGGGGAAGTGTGGGGTGTGTGTATGACTGGTTCCAATTTCAAGGGTTTGGGGGATCAAGGAGCATGTCCATCCTCCATCCCCTTCAAGAGGACACAGACTTCCAACCCATCCTCTCTTGACCTTGAGGACCCGTGGCAGGTCCTGACCCCACAGCAAACCCAGGGAGAGCAGCAGCTCCCCCATCTCTGGGCAAAGCACTGAGCCTGTCACCGTCCCCTCCCTGGTCTGGCTTCCCAGCGGTTTCAGCCCTACAGAGGCACATGAACCTTTGGAAGAAACCTCCCCGTTCTCCAATCACAGACCACACAAGCCACAGCCCAGAAGAGAGGATGAGCCACAGACCCGAGTGGCCGTGGGCATGGGCTGAGTCCCTGGTCCCCAGTGGCCAGCTGCAGAGGCTGGGCAGGGCTGGCTGCAAGTCAGAGGGACTGAAAGTGGGCGGGGCTGCTGGCAGGCGGGGCGGCACTCACGTAGATGAGATGGTCTCGGTATCTAATGAGCAGGTTGCGCAGGATGCCAGCTTCATTGAGGTCCCCCAAGCGGATCATGTCCTCCACGCCGTGGACCGATGTGGGGTGCATGGGCTTGATGTGCCTGGCGTTCTGCGGGGAGATCCAGTGTTCCTGCGGGGAGGCACAGTGGCTAACGTAAGCTAGTTGCGTTCTCCTGGCTGCACTTTGCTAGGGAAGAGTCCCGGGAGGGACGGGAACCCCGGGTATCTGCGACCCCATAAGGGCCTCTCCTGCGGCCAAACACTATCAGTTCTACCATCTATGAGGATGTTAGCGCCCACCCCTACCCTTCATGGACCACTCTTCCTCCTCTTAGGGGATTCTCTCTGCAGACCTAAGAGGTGGGCATGGCAGGGATTTTGGCCCTACCTTATGGTTGTCATAAAGGGGATTAGTCTCTCCAGTCACCTTACAGGATGGAGTGGAAAGTGTAATCACTGGAGTTAGACAGACTTGGCTTCAAATCCAAACTCCGATAAACAAATGCACAAAAATTATTCAGATAGTGCGATATTTCCTGCTGCCACGGGTGGCAGATGGTAGCACATCTGGGCAATAGCCTTAGTTCTTTCAACAAGTTTGCAAAGCCGTGGTCTCCTCCGACCTCCCCCAGGTGGTCTCCAGCACCCTCTACTCACAGTCCCAGCTTCTCAGAGAAGTGAGAATCTCTCCTGTGCTCTGCAGTGTGGCTACAACCTGAGTCAAGCCTCCAAAGCCCCCTGGGGCCCCCTCCTTGTTCCCAAATGCCAGAACCCTGGGAGCCTCAGGACCAGGCAGAAAGCTGACTGGTTGCCCAGGCTGGGGTCGGTGGCTCCTCTGGGCTCCCACATACCCTAGGTCTCCCATTGCAAGGCAATGGTCACTGCCACTGTTGGAGCGCAGTTCTGGCCCTGACCCCTCAATTTTCCCCAAGGCTGGTTCCATGTCTGCTCTACCCCGGGTTCACAGTGCCTCATACAGGGGCCAGGCACAAATGACGTGGCAGGGAATCCCTGATGAGACAGATGGCCGGCTGGTGACTGCTAGGAACCAGGTCTGAATTAAAAGCAGAGTCCTAGTCATGGAGAGACCCCAGCAGTCCCCTATTCCAGCCCCCTCACATCACATGAGAAAATAGGATCAGAGGACCACGGCCCTCAGAGAGATGAGGGGCAGGCCAGCGGTTGCTCATGACTCCAGTTTCCCTGGCATTCCATGGCAGCTCCTGGGCCGGGGCATTACATTCCAGGTCAGGCCCTCCGACAGCCCTGACATGAATGCGTCGGGTGGTGAGATCAAAGAACCTGCCTGGACTTTCCAATCCCGTGTGGAACATTCCTCTCTCCCACCCTATTTCTTGATAAAAGCTGATCCAATTGGAAAATTCCCTTTCCCTGACTCGGTCCTAAGCCCTGGAGTGGGCCAGAGGGGAGAGGACGCTGGGCAGGCTGTCTGCCTTCCCCGCTTGACCCCAACCTCTGGTCCCATAATTCCTCCCCAAGACACTTCGGCACAGAGTTAAGAGGTGGCTCAGCCAGTGCGAGACCTGTAGCCCTGTGCACATCACTTTGCTTTCCTGAACCTCTACAGCCTCATCTATGAAATGGGAATGAGATTAACAATCCCTTTTTCTTGGAGATGTTGGGAGGGTTAATTGATACAATAATGGCCAACCTTTGTTTCACTCCTGCCAGGTCTAAAAAGCACTGGTGCCTGGTAATTGCTCAACCAGTGCTGGGTATTATCACTTTAATGTTTTCTAGTTTTTGTTGCAAAAGAGATGTATGCTCTCATTTGTTCCTCTTAACATCGCATCATGGAATTACCAGTCCCGTTTTACAGTGAGGAGTCACATTGGAGAGGTAAAGTGGCGTGCTCAGTTAAATGGCAGAGCTGAGCCTTTCCCCACCCCTTTCCTGCATGGAAGGTCACCCAGCTGAGGTCAGCAGTGCTCAGGTCAAGGTCCACAGACACCTACAGCACAGACCAAAGTGTAACCAGGGCAGAAACTGAGGCCTGGCCCTGAAGGCATACCAGTGAGAGACAGAGAGGGAACATGGCCGATTCTAGGGCCTGGGGGCACATTTGGGAAAGAGCTGGCCTGGCACTGAGCTCAGAGAGGCAGGGACCATGTGCTCTGTAGAGGAAGGGAAGGAGGGGTACATCTGGCAATGAGAACAGCTTGGACAAAAGTAGAGCATTAGGACTCCAGTGAAGACTGGAACCATGACCTTTCATTCATTCAGCAAGTCTTTACAGAGGACCTTCTCTGGGAGACCTTTTGCTGTGCTCTGGGGAACCAGATGTGATTCACCTGGTCCCTGCCCTCAAGCTGAGGGAGCCTGTGGGCAGACAGAGGGGTCAAAGATGATGGCCTGGAGGTGGGGTGGGGGGAGGGAGTGGGAGTAGGAAAGGCTGGTGAAAGGGGAGGCCAGAAGCCGCTAGGGGCCCAATGCCACTGAAGCAAACCCAGCCCCCTAACCTGCTCCCAGCCAGCCAGCCACATCCCTCCCACCTCTGCAGCCCCCCGTTCTCAGGAGGCAAGTGGGAGGGGACATCTGGGATCCGGTGACACAGTTACGGGACACCATCTGACGTGCAACATGACCCAGATGAAACTCAAGCCTGCAGGCAGAGTCCCTCGGCCCCACCCGGGGGGTCCAGGCTAGTTCGTGGGCCTGTGTGTGCTGCCAGCCAAATCCGTGCCCCCCTTCTGAGGCTGCAACCTCACAGGGGCTTCCTAGAAGGCCCTGGAACTGGAGCCTCTGGAATGACGTTGCAGGCACTCCATTTCTAAAGCTCAGGGGACAAAAGTGTGGTTAACAGAACCTGAGCTCCAAAGTTGCCACTGAGATGCTGGGAGAGGAAACACCCACACAGAGCCCAGAGGCCCTGGATCCTGACCCCAGCACCATCCCTCACTAGCTGTGTGACTCGTCCTGAGGGTCCCTCTCTGGACTCCAGTTTCCCCTTGGGGTAACAGTTGCTGTCCTCCCTGCCTTTCACAGACACTGTGAGGACCTAAAGATAGAAGTTGGGTCAAAGGGCTTTGCAAACCCCAAGGCGGGTATCCCTGGGGGCTGCAGGGATAACAGTGATGTCCCCGCCTCCTCTACGTTCAGTACCAGGCCTCCAGGGCCCTGAGCCCTCCCCTGGCCCTCAACAGGGCCTTCTTCTCCAAGTCACTGCACCCTCTTTCACCCCCATCAAACTAAGAGGCTAAGATGGGGACTGTCTCTATGCCCCCAGCGCCGGCCACAGCATCAGGCACAACCCAGATTACGGTGGAACCTAATCTCCCTGGTCCTCCATGTCCCCACGAAGCTGTACATGTGCCCCTGCCACATACACACATGCCATGCACGTGCACACATGTCCAGAGTTCCCAGGCTTCCCCTCTGGGCCCTCATCAGGGCCACCTTCTCTAAGGCAGGACCCTGACTTAACACCTTTTCTTCCCTCCCCAAGGCCCCACTCTCACTGTCTATCAAACTTATACTTCCTGTGTCCCTTTCCTTCAGGGCCACAAGAGATAAAGGGTTCAACTGTTAGACTACTTCCAGGGCAGCGTCAGGGGGGACAATGAATTCGTGTGATGCCATAACCCCACAGAACGAGAGCGGGCGTTTTCAGACTACCTCACCCTCTTCTGAGGCATTCACGCGTGATCTCACATACGAATCAATAACCCTGTGAGGGTTCAGAAGGAGAAACTGAGGTTCAGAAGGGAAAGAGATTTGGCCAAGGTTGCATAGCTAGCAAGTGGGCAGGATGGGATTTGAATCCAGTCTGTCTGACCCGAAAGCACCCCTGTACCTGAGGAGTTCCCAGCCCAGTGCCACCCCCTGCCCCACTGTACACACCGGCATGCCCATACAGACATACATTTCTAATACCAGGCAGAATGGACTGAAGTGCTGGTGGAAATAGAACAGGTAGCCTGGGGCAGAAGGGGAGGTTGCCTCCCACGGGGGTGATGGGGAAAGCTCCATGGGGGAAGGGGGTTCTGAGAGGCAGAAGTGGGGCACAGGCACTGCCCCCAACCCCCTGAGGCAGGTCACTGCCGGGCCTCTGCCTCAGGTCACCTGTCAGCCTGTGTCCCCCCCAAGGCCTGGGGGCGGGGTGGCAGCGCGCTACTCACATTGCCTTCATCGTCCACCACCTGGATCTGCCCAGAGTCACAGAGCTTCACCACCGCCCCGATGGGCACATCAAACTCCTGCCCAGATCTCAGGTCCATCCAGACATAGTCCCCCTGCGGGTGAGAGGGTCCCAGGCCAGGTGAGCAGGGAAGGGGATTGGGTACTCCTTCCAAGCAGTCCTGTGCCCACCCCTCCACCACCAGAGGCTCTTGTGCCAACCACAGAAGAGGGAAGAAAAGGGAACTGGCACTGTGGAAGCCATGGTGCCAGGCCCCGGGCTGGGCACTATGCAGTGTCATCAATCCCTCCTCTGGGGCAGCTGTTACTGTCCCCAATTTATAATGAGTAAGCACAGGCTCAGAGAGGGGAAGAGCCAAGACCGCACAGCTGGGCAGCTTCAAGCCCGGGCCTGTCTAAAGCCCTGATCTCTCCCCAAGACTCTACATCCCACACATGTACAGCAGACTCACTGAGGTTTAGGCAGAAACACTTCCCCTCTGTCCTAAAGGAGGCGCACCCCCAGGACATTCAAACAGCCTCTGTCACCTCCTTGGTCAACGCCCACAGTCATAGTTATGACTTCCCTGCAGTGACGCTGCTCTGTGCCCGGCCCCATGATATATGTGGACATCGCTCTCAGCCACACTGTCTCCCGGCTCGTGCGGACATCCCGATCTGGGGCCGGGGGAGCATTATATTTGTGTCCCCTGCAGCATTCAGCACAGGGCCTGGCTCCCACTACACGCTCAGTAAGGGTTCACAGAAGCCAAATCTACAACTCAGAGTCAGAAAATGGACTTAGAACAACCACTTTCAGCACTGATGCATTCAACATGCATGTACTGAGCACCTACTGGGTACAAGGCACTGATGGATCTAAATGCTGGGGATTGAGCAGTGAGCATGGAGTCCACATTCTAGTTGGGAGGAGACACAAAACAAACAACTGAGCAAGTACACGGTCACTTGGGATGGCGGTAGTGCTGGGATGGAAGTGAGCACACCAATGCTGGAGAAAGACAGAGCCGGCCAACCGGAGACTCATTCGCCGGGGAAGCCACTCTATGAAGGAAACTTCTGAGCTGAGACCTGAAGGGCAAAAAGCAGTCAGGCTAGGAAAGAGCAAGGGTAGAAATCTGGGCAGCGGAAATGACAAGTGCAAAGGCCCTGAGGCAGGAAGGAACCGCAAAGAGGTGGTTGTTGCAGGACCTGATGAGAGAGAGAGGTGGGCAAGATTCAGGACTCATAGACTCTCGTTGGCTTGGAGGTAAAAGTTTGAATTTTATTCTAATCTTAATAAGAGTATTCTTTTGGGGTGGTTCCCAAGTTCCCCAGAAGGGTAAGAGAGCCTAGACATCCTAATAAAAATATAACTTCCTATCAACTGGCAGTTAAAAGTATAACAGCTGCTAAAACTGATTCACGATGAAATAAGCCCATGGGGATGGCCCAGGGGAAACAGCTCTGGGCTATGAGACTGGGATCCAGGACCCGCTTGGCCTCCAGTAAATCGCTGACCTCCTTGAGCTTCGGTTTCCACATGCCTCAGTGAGGCGTGGGCTTGGTGAGTCCCAAGGCCAACTCTTCACTGTTTCAGCCTCCTCCTGTTCCCATCAGAACCAACTACTTTTCAGCCACAGCTGCCATTATGGGCCTTCACTTCATGCGAGGTTAGCACATGTTAGAAACAGGCTAGCTTCAAACCCAAGCTTTCTCCCAGAAAAAGTAAGAAAAATTGGAGAGCCTCTGGGATGGGAGGAGAACTCATGCGTTTGCTGAGCATCTACTGTGTGCCCAGGCTGCATGACTGCTTCCCATAGACTGTCCCATTTAATCCTCACGACTGCTTTAGTCCCAAGTCCAAGCTGTGCTTCCTGCCACACTCCTCTCCCTCTCTAAGTGCCAGCCCAGGACCACCTGACACACACCTGCTCAGGCTGTTCTGTTCCACCTGCCCCCCATCTCACCCCACCTTTCCACTGAGTGGACACCCAAAGCAAATAGCAACTCTCCCCTGGCCCCTCCTCACTGCCCCAACTTCCTCCTCCTCCTCCCCAATCCCTGAAGAGTTAGTTCATTCTTTCAGTACATATCTGTGGAGAGCCCGCTGTGGGCCAGTTTCACTCCAGACCCTGGGGACAGAGCAGTGAACAGACGGGAAAGCAGAGGGCCTAGTAAGGGCAGGCCCAGGCTGGAGCTAGACAAGGGGGTGCTTGGAGGATGTGGGCAGCACCAGGGCACACAGGGCCCTGGGAGCCATGGACAGAAGTTGGACTTTCTTCTAAGTAGGACAAGAAGCCACTGGAAGGTTTTAAAGCAGGAGAGAATGGCATGATGGATTTACATTTTCAAAACTTCCCCTGGCTGCTGTGTAAAGAACACAGGCTTTCCTCCAGTCTTCGGGGCCCCTGGGCTTGCCCCTTAACAGCCAGCACCACTCTGGGTCATCACCATGAGTGTCCACTCCCCCCAGCCTGCAGCCCCCTGAGGGCAGGGCTGGTCTGAGTCTTCCATTGGTGACTCTCCAGAACCAAACATAGAGAAACAGTTTTTCTCTCAGTGAGACAGAATCAGAATGTGAAACAGTGTGCATGTGAGCATGTGTGTGAGTATGTAAGAGGGAGCATGTGACAGAGTTCGTGTGTGAGAGAGAGAAAGAGAGAGACTACCTGATTCCCAGAGGCCAGCGGTGGCGGGCAGTGGCACCAGGACATTGCTCTATGCAAACTCAATACCCCTGCAACAGGCCAGGTAGTGACTTACATGCTTCCCTGTAATTAACTGTCTCATTGAACCTTATGACAACGCTTAGGCAGAGGATTCTCTCTCTACTTCATCTCCTCAAAGAGGTCAAGAAACATGCCCAAGGTCACACGGGTGTTTTGTGGTAGAGCCGGGAATGAAGCCCAAGCCTGGCAAACTCCAAATTCAGTGCTCTCTCCCTACATCCCCTGGGCCCCGCCCTGAACCCAGCTCTGCAAGCAGAACAGGAAGCACTGATAGGGTCCCTGGCTGGAGATGGTTCGTGGACCCAAAAGGCAAATTGGAAGCTCCGGCTAAGGGCAGCAAAGCAAACAGAAATGTCTAGAACCCTCCTAGCCAAGGACTGTCACCAGGAGGGTGGTGACTTAACTTTCTCTTCTCTTGGTCTGAACTCGAGGAAAGAGGCTAAAATGGCAGCTAAGAGGCTTCAGGGAGGAATCTGGGGCCTGAGAACCTCTGAGGGGGACAGGTCCCATGGTCCCATGGAAAGTACTTGGGGCATCAGAATGCAGCTGGGTTGTAAGGGTCCCCATTTTACAGATGAGGAAACTGAGGCCGAAAGAGAGAAAGGGATTTGGCCATAGTCACTCATCAAATCAGTGACTGATGAGACTGTGAGCATCTGCAGGGCAGAGCCCGAACCAAAAACAGGGTAGGTCAGGAATCGCTGGATGGGTGAAGGAAGAAGCAGAGGAAGGAAGATGTGAAAGAACATGACACTTTTTTGAGGGGCAGGAGGAGGGAGGAGAGGGAAGGGGCACTAGGCTCAGGTCTAACCCCACCAGCCCCTCCCCACAGCCGGATTCCAGGCAGCCCATGACTGTATCTGGCCCCATTCCTACCACCCCACTGTGAGGGGTGCCCCACTAGGGACCTCACCCGGAATCAAAAGTTCCATTTGTGTAGACACCTGCCTCTGTGTGTCTGTGTAACCTGGGGCAAGTTCCAGCTTCTCTGCTGTCAGCTGAGTGGTTCCCAGCCCCAGAACGGTGAGTTCCTAGATGGATTTGCCTAAATGTTCTCAAGGGTACCCCACAACCCTAGTGGGGGCTTCCTCCAGGGAAGCTGGCCCACATCCACAATGAACACAAGGTAAAGAGTTCTGGGTTCAGGTCCCAGTTCTGCCACTAACGCTGTGTGACTCTGGGTAAGTCTTTCAGTCTCTCTGACCCTTAGAGTTCAACAGCCTTAAAATGAAAGGAGTCAGTGGTTGTGAAGATGAGAGACCCATGCAAAGGGAAGTTGTCCTTGATGTCCACCCACCTTCCCTCCTAGGCATGAGCCCAGGATCAGAGCAATATCAACTCCCCGCAGGGCCTTAGCCTTATATGCCTCTTTCCTCCTCTGGGGCAGGGCCTGAGGTTCAGTCCCCGTTTGTGCAATGAAAAGGAGTCTGTCTCAGGACACTCCCCCCACCCTCACTTATCCTCATAGTCACTCCGGGACATGAGGAGGGGACCCGCGGGCCATGCTTTCCTTCTACCAGCCGGTCAGCCAGTCCACAAACGTCTCCCCGAGCCCCCTCCGTGCACCTGGAGTCACTCCTTGCTCTGGACCCGGGCAAGGGCAGGGAAGCCCCTTCCCGGCGCTGGCCCATCCACCTCCCGTTTTCCAGCTGCACAAGCTCCCCGCCCAGGCAGGGGCAGCGGGGGGCCAAGTTCCCGCCGGGCGTCTAGGACCGCGCGGCACCAGAGGGCTCAGGTGTGCGTGCGCCCTGGGGCTTTGCGACCCTGCGGCCCGCCTGGCTCCAGACAGGCGGGGAAACCGAGGCCCAGGACCGGGTCCGCGGGGGGCGTCCTCCCCCTCCCGACCCGGGCCTCACCGGCAGGACCGCGTATGTCTTCAACGCCTGGTTCAGGCTACGCACCAGCGCCCACTTGCCCGGCTGCTTGGCGCGCGCCTCGGCAGGGTCGCCGGGGTCGCCGGGGTCAGCGGCGTCCGCGGGGTTGGCGGGGTCTGCGGGATGGGCAGGGGGCTCCATGGCGCGGAGGGCCTGGCGGCGGCTACGGTGGCAGCACTTCTCGAGCTCCCTAATTCACCTAATCCCGTGCGCGCCGCCCGCCGGGGAACCCTAAACCCGGCCATCTGCCGCGGGCCCATGGCAACGGCGGCTTAGGTGACGCCCGCGGGCGGGAACGAGGAGGGGGCGCCCGCGCCGCCCCAGCCCCCTCCCATCCTGGCGCGACCCCAACACCCAACATCGCCGTGGCTTCCGGGCCCGCCTCACCAGGACCTCAGCGAGCGGCACCCGGGAACCGAGCTGCGGGCCTCGGCAAAAACGAGGCACCTGGAACCTCACCTTGACCGCAGTTTTGGAGAAAAGCAGTATGTTTTCTACGGAAAGAAACGTGGGGATGTTATGGAGTGGAACACAATAAACTTCGTAACGTTTTTAAGACTAAAGGGAAGGTGCGTCAAAGATCTTTTTGGCCCACTGGCTGCCTCTGGGGAGTGAGGGCAGATAAAAGCCTTGAGGTTGGGAGGGGACTTTATGGGGAAAGCACTGGAAGAGCCTGTCTCTGGTCCTCACCCAGCCTCTGAGGCCAGCCAGCTGGTGATCTCCAGGTCAAAGAGGAGGCACCGAGGCCTAAAGGAGGGGTGTCCCCTCGTTCCCCAGGACAGCAAGTCACCCCTTATGGCTCAGAGCTCACCCCACAGTGGGCGCCAAGCTGGGCTCCTGTGTCCTGGCAGCCACACAGGACTGGGTGCCGGCTTGGGTCCGTGCTGGGCCGCAAGCCACAGTGGCCACTGTCCCAGCCAGAAGGCGTGGAATGCCCGGGCCCTATGACTCTCCTCCTACACCTGCCTTCTTCTCTCTCCCTACTTATCTTTATCCTCTCCCCTCTTTTCTCCTATTCTCTCTTCAAGGTCTCATTTTTGGCCCTCAGCGTTGTCTGAAATTCTGGAAGACCCAACTTTCTGTTCTAGAGAAGCAAACCACAGCGGGGAGTAGAGGGGATGACAAGGGAGGAGACAGTGATGCCTCACACAGAACTCGGAGCTGCCCCGCTGGACCTGGGCTTCCTTCTACCCACCACCCCCCCACCCCTTCCAGCCTCTAGGACCCAGCGCTCTGCCACCCAGCACACAGCTGACTGTCGGCAATGATTCCCACCCATTTCCTGTGCCCTCTCAGGGACCCTGCTCTCAGAAGGGGTCCTTTGCAGAGTTAAGCCCAAAACAAGCACACCTACCCCAGCCCACCCTCCTAGGAGAGTCCATGCGAACAGGAACCAGACCCTCAGACCCAGGGAGGTGCTAGAGTTGGGCTTCCAGGCATCCTTCCATCTGTCTATTTTAAAAACCTTCACAGGGACTCCCCTGGTGGTCCAGTAGTTAAGAATCCGCCTTCCAATGCAGGGGACATGGGTTCGATCCCTGGTCAGGGAACTAAGATCCCACATGCTACAGGGCAACTAAGCCAGCACGCTGCAACTACTGAGCCCAAGAGCCACAACTAGAGAGCCCGTGTGCCACAACTACAGAGCCCATGCGCTCTGGAGCCTGCACACCACAACTAGAGAGAAGCCCACGCACCGCAACGAAAGATCCTGCGTGTTGCAACTAAGACCCACACAGCCAAAAATAAATAGATATTTTTAAAATTAAAAAAAAAACAAAAACCTTCACAGGCTCAGGCTAAAGCTTAGGGGACACCGTCCTCAGAGCTTCCAGCCTGGGGGTGGACAGACCCAGACACAGATAAGGATGGTACCACCAGATAAGGGACAGATTAGCCCTTGAGAGACAGGATAGCATGGCTGCTATGAGGTTGGACTCTGGAGCCAACACTGGTTCAATGATGACAAGGCCATTCACATGCTGTGTGACCTTGGGCAATTTCCTCAACCCCCATGTGCTTTTGTTTTCTCATTTGTTGGATAACAGGATAACAGTACGTCATTAGGTGCTTGTGAGGGTTAAACAGGTTGTGTGTAACTCACTCAGATCGGTGCCTGTTAGAGCAAATGCTGTGTGAGTGTTAGTTATTATTAACTGAGCAAGTCATGTTGTTGTGGTGTTGTGATTATTTAGGCAGATATGAGGGAGAAGGGTGTTCCAGAAAAGAGAACAGCAAAGCACAGAGAAGCAGAGGTAAGAAGGAAGAGATGGTAAAACAAGTCTGGTGGATGGAGAGAGGCACCCTGAGAGAGACCTACAAAAGTACTGAGAGACTGGCCCTCCCTGACCCAGACCCACTGCTCAACACCCTGCACCCAGGCCACCCCTGAGATGAAGCCTAGGAGTAGGTCCCTTCCCTGCATGTGGCTGCACACCAGGTCTGGGAGGCAGGTCTAATGCCCCTGGGACCCACTCTGGCATCACAACAGACTCTCTCCCAGAGCCAGGGCTCACTGCTCCCCCATCCTTGTCTCCTGCTGCCTGGCCACACAGGACAGGGCCTCCTACCTTTGCTTATGCTGAGTCCTCTGCTAGGAATGCTCCACCTCCACCATCCTCTTCCCTGCCCCCACTTAGCCACCAAGGCTCCACTTAGCTGTGTGCCCCCTGGTCCCCACACCTCACTACCTTCTTTTCTCTACTCCCTTCATGCCTCACACCCATAGTGCTGCTGTCACCTCCACCATACCACCATCTTGTCCAATTCTGGCCACCCATTTTACATATGGGGAGACTGGGGTTCAGAAGGGGCAAAGGGACCTATCCAAGTATACACAGCAAGTTGGAACAGAAAAGCTTTCAGGAAATAACTGTGCCAGTTGTCATCAGCAAGTGATATCAGCAAAGAGTAGAGAAGTCTGCCAAGAACTCTACAGAAACACCAAAAAACATAGCAAAAATTGTCAGAGTCAACTTTACTGGAACTCTAGAAAATATGCAAAGGTTTACAGTAACCATTTGAACATTTAAGGAAGAGGAAGATGACTGAAACCCCACAGGAGAGCTTTGTGGTACTTTAACCTACCCATCCTCCCTCACCCCCCACCTTGAGGATGGCAGCCTGTATCCCTGGTGTGGGTTGTTGGGGTCAGAGGGAGCAGAACAGAACTTGTTATCAAAGAGTTATGATGGTTTTAACCTGTCTGGGGGATCCCTGAAGGAATAATGCTAAAGGTTTGTCTTTATTCCCTAACTAGGGACCCCAGGGTAGAGAAGTAGCTATGGAGGGCATTGGTCAAAAACATCCAAAGGCAAATGAACTACCCACTGCCACCTGGGGAAAAAAATAATCAGTTGGAGCAAACAATAGACACTCCAAAAAGCCTGGAAGAAAGGCAGGGGAATGAGATGCACCAGGAAAAAAGGGCTTTGAAAAAGCTTCAGCATATACTGGGGAATCTAGAAGACCACGTACGCGTACCCAGGGTTGGACAAATGTTCAGAAAAAGCATGAGAAACCCTAAGCTCTCACCTCTGACTGACCTCAAGCTCCATGCAGACAGGGAGTGAAGGCTAAGTCAGAGTTGTAAATGTCCTGACTGAGCATTGAAGTCATGCGCCAACACACACACGGCCCAACTGCAAAGTCTGAGATTTTTTAAATTTATTTATTTATTTTCCAGGGGTTTTAGAGACTTCAGTGACCACACACAACAAAGAATCTAGTCTTCACAAAAAAAAAAAAAAAAAGTTTAGAAAAGTCATTCAACAAAACTACAACACAATAAGCAGTGACAACAAACCCTGGGGAGGGGGAGAATCTGACTTCTGGAGTTATCACATTATAATAATCAAAATGTCCAGTTTTCAACAACAATAACAAAAAACAACTATGAGACTTGCAAAGAAACAAGAAAATATGGCCCATTCATAGGAAAAAAAGAAATTAATAGAATCTTTCCCTGAGGAAGCCGAGACACTGGACTTAATAGACAAAAACTTTAATCAACTGTTTTAAATATGCTCAAAGAACAGAAGGAAACCAGAACAACATCTCACCAAGTACAGACTATCAATAAAGAGACAGGAATTATAAAAAGGGACCAAATAGAAATTCTGGAGTTGAAAAGTACAATAACTGATATGAAAAGTTCACTAGAGGGGTCAACAGCAGATTTGAAAGGGCAGAAAGAAGAAGCAGCAAACCAAAGATAGCTTAATTGAGATATCCAGGCTAGGGAGCAGAAAGAAAAAAGGATTAAGAAAAATGAGCCGAGACTAAGAAACCTACAGGACCCCATCAAGTGGACCAATATAAGCACAATGGGAATCCCAGAAGGAGAGGAGAGAGAGAGGCAGAAAGAATATTTGAAGAAATAATGACCCCAAATTCCCCAAACATGATGAAAGATATGAATCTACACATCTAAAATGCTCAATAAATTCCGGGTAGGATAAACTCAAAAAGATCCTCACTGAGACACATTATAATCAAACTATCAAAAGAGAGACAAAAAGAGAATCTTAAAAACAGTGAGAGAGAAATGACTCATCATATACGAATGATCTTCAATATGATTAATTGCTGATTTCTCATCAGAAACCATGGAGACCAGAAGGCAGTAGGATAATATATTTAAAACGCAGAACGGAAAAATACACATTTCCAACAAGAATTCTGTATGTGGCAAGAATATTCTTCAACAGTGAAAGAGAAACTAAGACATTCCCAGATAAACAAAAACTGAGGGAGTTGGTAGCTAATAGACCTGCTCTACAAGAAATGCCAAAAATAATCCTTCAGGCTAAAATTAAATGACACTAGACAGTAACTCAATGCCATACAAAGAAATAAGAACCCAGTAAGGTAACTACAAAGGTAAATATAAGAGCCAGCCTTATTGTTATTTTTGGTTTGTCACTTCTCTTTTTTCCTATGTGATTTAAAAGACAAATGCATAAAATAACAATTATAAATCTATGTTAATGGGCACACAGTGTATAAAGTTGTAATTTCTGACAATAATACTGTAAAGAGAGAGGGATGGAACTGTATAAGAGCAGAGTTTTCATATACTATTGGAGCTAAGTTGGTGTTAACCCTCACTAGATTGTTATAAATGTAAGGTGTTAATTGTAAACCCCAGAGTAACTACTAGGGAAAAAAAAAAAAATATATATATATATATATAGAGAGAGAGAGAGAGAGAGAGGGTGGGGGGGAAATGAATGAGAAGGGAACCAAAACAGTAGAGTGGGGGAAAAAATCAAACACAAAAGAAGGCATCATAAAGTAGAATCTAAAAAAAAAAAAAGATACAAATGAACTTAAATACAAAACAGAAATAGACCCACAGACATAGAAAACAAACTAACTACGGTAACCAAAGGGGAAAGGGGGGGAGAGATAAATTAGGAGTTTGGGATTAACAGATACCCACTACTATTTATAAAATAGATAACCAACAAGGACCTACTGTATAACCGAGGGAACTATAGTCAATATTTTGTAATAACCTATAAGGGAAAAGAATCTGAAAAAAAAAAAATATATATATATGTATATAACTGAATCACTTTGCTGTACACCTGAAACTAACACAACATTGTAAATCAACTATACTTCAATTTAAAAAAAAGTCATTATAGAGGAGTTGACAGGGGAAAAATATGACATATAAAAAAACCAGCAAAATGGCAGAAGTAAGTCTTTAAACGGAAATGAATTTAACTCTCCAATTAAAAGGTAGAGGTCGGCAGAATAGGTTTAAAAAAAATAACACATGATCCAACTATATGCTATCTACAAGAGACTCACTTTAGATCCAAAGACACAAATAGGTTGAAAGTGAAAGGATAGAAAAATATACTCCTTGAAAACAGTAACCAAAAAAGAGCTGAGGTGGCTGTACTAATATCAGACAAAATGGACTTTAAATCAGAAATTGTTACAACAGACAAAGAAGAACATTATATTTTAATAAAAGACTTAATCCAACTGTTATCAACAGTCCACAGATTTATCTTCAAACTTCACTCTGATCCATGAATCTGGGCAAAGTACATCTAGTCCCTACACTGGCCTCACCACAGAGCCAGAAATCACATCTTACCAAAGCACAGCAGCCTTCCCTGAGGTCCTGAAGAAGCTGGTCACATGTACCACAGATCTCTGGGTTCTCACAAGCACCAGCTAGCCTTGCAACGTAGGGCAAGTCCCTCCTCCTGAGACCACAGCCCCCCATCTGTATGTGAGGGGCTACCACAACAGCGACAGAGCCTTCCCTGACATCACCACCCCACCCTGCCGTACCGCAGGCGGGGCAGAAGCCTCCCCCATCCCCAGGCTCCCTCCCACCCTACTCCACCCCCAGGACTCCTGCTATCACAGTTCCGCTCATGGGCACCCTTGCTGTGTTTCGGAGCTGCCTCCCCCTTTGGTCTGGAAACTCCTCCAGGACAGGGAGCAGTCAATTTATCTCTGCATCCTTTGTGCCCAGTCCGGTACAGAGAAGGGGCTGAGTGCCACTTTGCTGGGTGGGTGAGTGAGAACGTGGCTGGAGGAGGTGGCTTCTGGCACACTAGGAACCTCCAGACACTCCCACCCTACTCCCAAAGCCATCAACATGATGGGTCTGCCCAGACTACCACAGGGTCCCTAGGAAAGAGCTCACGCTCTGCGAATGCCACCCAGCAGTGGAAGTCTGACCTCCTTCCCTGAGCCCCGTGCCTGCTCCTTGTGCCACAGCCCTGTGCCCTGCACAGCAGCCCTTTCCCAAGGTCTCCTCTCCCTGCATGCTGCCCCCCTCACCAGCATGGCTCCGTATCCTGTCTGGACCTGCCCCAGCTCATGTCTAAATTACCCTATCTGGGACATATATACGCTGCCAAATGTGAAATAGATAGCTAGTGGGAAGCAGCCGCATAGCACAGGGAGATCAGCTCTGTGCTTTGTGACCACCTAGAGGGGTGGGATAGGGAGGGCGGGAGGGAGACGCAAGAGGGAGGAGATATGGGGATATATGTATATGTATAGCTGATTCACTTTGTTATACAGCAGACGCTAACACACCATTGTAAAGCAATTATACTCCAATAAAGCTGTTAAAAAATAAATAAATAAAAGCATAGCTGAAATGAAAACAAAATAAAAATAAAAATAAATTACCCTATCTGGGCTTCAGTTTCTTCACCAGCAATATCGGCACAAAGATCCCTACCCTACAGCCTTATGGCAATAAAATGAGATCATGTATAGAGAGTACCCTGCACATAGTAGGACCAATGTGGATGCTACTTTTGAAGAATTAGAACCCTCAACAAATGAATAAAATTTTTTCATAATGAAGAGATTTGGATTCTGAGTACAACTTTATGAAGGTGTTTTCTGTGCCTGGTACTCTGTGGGGCTCAGAAAGGCTGGCATGATGGATGAATGGAAGGGATGAGGGAGGGATGGGTGAGTATCTGTCACTGATATGTCCCACACTGGGCCACTCTACACATGGGGCAAGAAACATCATATTCTCTGAGGTCTCCTCAAAGAATTTATCCCAAATAAATATTTATGCCAAGTAAAGTGAAAGAGAGAAAAGAATGGGAAATTCTCATACACAGGAACACTATTGATATGATTTTAGCAGTAGTCGCCGTGGCCGTTAAACTCTTTTGAGCTGTGTCCAGCATTGGGCTGAGCGCTGTGTATGTGTTACGATATTTTGTTCTCTATCATCCCTTTGAGGTAGGTATCATGCTCGCCCCAGCCCCTCGGACAAAATGAGGGTGAAATCACAATTGTTCATTCGTTCTGCACAGAGCTCCATCTCTGAGCGGGTTGGTGCTGGAGCTGAGGAGGCAGTGGGGAGCAGGATGAAGGCTGTCCCCGGTTTCTGGGCTCACCAGGAGGCCCCAGGAAGGCAGGGGAAGAAAGTGGCGTGCGATCAGACTCTAATGTGGGCAGAGGAGGGAAGGGTCCCAAAGGGAGTCGTGGCCACAGCGAGGACTTAGAAGTCAGCCAGGAAAAGAGGGACCAAGTGCTCGGGCAGACCGACTGTCTTTCAGGACAGGGAAGGGGTGGCGGGAGGAGGCGGACCTGGTAGGCAGGTGAAAGGCAAGCACTCTGATTGAACCCCCCGTGGCATTTCATCTTCACAACAACCGTCCTGGGAAAGGAGGGTTTTTATCCTCGTTTTACAGATGAGGAATCTGAGGCTCAGGAAGGCTGAAGGACGTGCGTGCCCCAGGTCCACACATTTATCAACAGCAAAGCCCAAGATGAGCCCAGGGCTGCGGGCTCTGCCTGTGGAGCTGCGTGGCTGGCTGGCTGGCTCCCCAGAGCTGGGACTTCATTCAGGACCAAAGAAGTAACAGAAATGTGCCTTCTGTGTGAGGGGTGGGCAGAGCCAGGTCCACCTGCAGATACCTGCTCCCAGCAGAGGCTGCCAGACAAAATGGGCCGGCGTTCTGGGGGGCTGGTTGGAGGAGGGTGAACAGCGAGTCAGAGGCCTCCTGAGGGAAAACGGCTGTGGGAGCTACGAGTGGCCCAGGCCCTCCCTCTGGGGTCTGCAAATGTCCCCATCCACCCAGCCCCGCCTGCAGCCCAGGCCCTGGCACCCTGCAAACACTCAGTGACAGTGACTTTTCCTTCTGTGTTTGGTCTTGGCCATCTCTGATGGGCCTTTGAAGAGGCTCTCAGGCCAAGGGGCTCTAGAGGGGGACTCCTCCAGCCCCAGGACAGAAGACTGTCTGTCCTGATCCTGCCCTGACGCCTGCCTTCTCACATACACACGTATACATAACTCACACTCAAACACGCAGCTGCAGGGCACGGCTGCCCATTGGTCCCACATGGTCCTGGAGGACATGAAGCCACTGGCCAAGCCTCCACAGCACACACCCCTACCAGCCCAAGGGCCTGGTGCCAGGCCGACCTGGCTCAGGGCCCGCATTCCTGGATCTGGAGACCAGGAGCTCATTAGAGCCTCAGGCTGATCACGGGGAAGGGCTGAGGGTCAGGGGCCACTGTGGCCCTGGGAAGGAAGGGGAGCTGGAGGACTCAGCCGGGGGCAGCACCTCTGCTTCCTCCCCATATTACCCTCGGGGCCTGCAGCTCTGGCCACGTCATCCCCCATTCACTGCTCTCCAGTCAGGCTCAAGGCCCTTCCTGGTCTGGCTTCAATAGACTTGCCAACTTCGTGTTCCCTTTCCCCAAGGGCTTCTCTACATCTGGGCCTTTGCACATGCTGTTCCACTGCCTGGACTACCTGGGGATTCAGAGATGTATATAAATAAGTACTTTCTGACCAGTGGGGTGAGTGCAATGAGAAAGGGAGGCCCCAACAGACACATCACAGGGAGAATGGGCCCTGAGAGAGTCAGGGAAAGTTTCACACTTGGGTTTTGAAGCATAGATAGGAGTTTTCTAGAAGAAAGGATTAGGGAGGGGATTCTACAGCTAAGAACATGGATAAGAGAATATGGGATAGGGAAGGATGAGCCACCCAACAGGGTTATTCCTGATAGAAAGATGAAGGAGCCCTCACCTGCTGAAGAATCACCATTGTCCTTGGTCAAATGCTCCTACTGCCCGCCTGGCCAGACACAGTTCTGCAGGGAGAGAGACCATGTCAAGCCTCTGAGCCAGCCAGTCCTGGAAGCACTGAGCCTGGCTGGGGTCACCTGGGCTCTTCCCAAAGCCCCAGCCCCTCCTCCCTGAGGAACCCTCCCTGGCTTCTCTCCCTCTGGTCACAGCCCAGCCTGCGTGACCTGAGCTTCTGCCACCATCACCAGTTCCACTGCCCAGAGCAGCTGAGCTCCTTTTTTACTACTGTTATTCAGAGATTCCCAAAGGGCTCCTAAGAAGTAGAAAGTCTAGCCCTCTCCCCTGGACATATGGGCAAAGGGGCCCAGAGAGGGACCAAGACTTGCCAAAGGTCACACAGCAGGGCAGGACAAATTCAGGACTAGGACTTGGTCTCTGGCCACCCAGCTCAGAGCTACCCCAGGAGTACAGGTGACAGAGACAGCCTGGCCCAAGAGGAGGGTCAGGCTGAACATGACCTGCTCATGACACGCCGTGCCTAAAACCCTTCCAGAGCACCCCCGGCCTTCAGGATGGGGGCTCTAATCCCTCCCCCATCTTGCGTTTAAGGCCCAGCACTATGCGTCTCAGTCTTGCCTCTCTCTGCTCTCTTCCTTCTCCACCCCTGCCCTTGGGCCATTCTCAGCACTCACTCTTCCTGAAATATGCTGGCCCTTTTTATACTTCTTAGACTTTGTATACGCTGGACCCTCTGCCTGGAATTCTGACTAATAAATTCCCACCTATGCTTCATGGCTCAGTTTAGATGGTATCCCCTCCAGGAAGCCTTCCCTGACTCTCCCCAGGCTGCCAAGAGCGCCGATATTTCCCTCTATCCAGCCCTGACTATATGTGTTTGTTGTCTGGTCAGGGTCTGTCCCCATCTCTGCTCCCAAAGTAAGGGAGTTGATACAGGGTAGGGTGTGGGGCTCAGCCATCACCTCACACAGCACAGGGCCAGGCCCAGGGACAGCTCAGGAAGGACTCGTGGGACTGAGCGTGGTGATCAAAAGCAGCCCCAGCCCATCGGCCCCGGCATGAGGCCCCTCTGGCCCCCTACCTGCCTCCCAGGATGAGCATCAATTTTTCACAAGGTCCATTCAGAGGCGCTGGGGCATTTGATCCTCTGCCCATGACACTACCTGACACCTGAGCCCTGACCCCTGCCCTGGGGCTCCGGGATACGGCAGGCACACCGTCCTTCTAGAGAACTGCACCTGGCCTGGGTGCCTGGCTGAGAAGGGAATTCAACAAAGGCCAGCAGGCAGCTGCCGTGGGGAGCTACGTCTGTGAAGAGGATGCCAGGCTGTGGTGCTGGCATCCTGCACCAGTGTGAGCCCCGAGAGCCAGGGGCAGAACCAGGGCCTTCAGGGCTTTGGGGGGTGGAAAGGGGTTGAAAGGGCATAGAATTTAAGGGCCACGTGTGAGGAAAAAGCTACAAAATAGACATTATTTTTTCCTAAAAACAAAAACTAATCCCTGTTCAAGTTAATTGCTTTTTAAATTGACAACAGAGAACACAGAACTGTATTTACATTTCTATACCCATGCTCAATTTTACCTTGTCCTCCCAACAACCATAGCTGATGGGGCTTCATCTCCCATTTCACAGATGGGAAATTTGAGGCACAGAGGAAGGAAGCGACTTTTCCAAGGAGAGAGATAAAGAAAGAGATAGTGGCTGAGAGAGGCCTAAGGAGACAAAGAGTCAGGGACAGAGGACTCTGTGCCTGCCACCCCCAGCATGTCTGCCCCCCTGTCCCAGCTCTGGTCAGAGATGGCAGGGAGCCCAGACCAGGAGCAATTGGCTGTGGGGACAGTGGCTCCAGGGTGGCCCGAGCCCATGACTCCCCCGAAGTCCAGCAAACCCTTCTCCCAGTGCTCAGGACAGCAGGCAGCCCATCCTTACCTGGGTCCCTGCTGCCCACCGGCCTGGCTGCAGCTGCCACCTGCACAGAGGGCTCGGGAAGCTGGCGTGGCAGGTGTGGGAAAATCTGCAGACACACGCCCCCTCTTCCTCTGTCTTGCTCCGTGACTTGCTCTGGGGGTCTCTCTGGGTCTTGCAGTCTTTCACCGTGTGAGTCTCTCTCAGTCTCTCCCTTTCCTTCCTGCCCAGGGCAGCTCTCCGGCCGGCACTGCTGCCCTCTCCTCCCCACTCCAGAGCCTTCCCCCGGGAGGCGGAGTCGGAGGGCCCTTCGAGGTCTGGGTGTCGTGACATCAGCATGGGAGGCGGGCTGTGCTGCCCAGGGCCCTGGCGGAGCCCTGGCCGCCCAGCGGGGAGGCCGGGGCACTGGGGTCTTTCTCGGCGGTGCTGCCGACCAGCACCAGCGTGCGAGCAGGCCCAGAGCCACTCATCCCAGCCTCAGCTGCCTCCTGTCATTTTCAGTAATGCCCACCACCTGCTCTCAGCAGCTGGGCAGGAAACCTTGTTCTGATCCCGACTTGGTCACTGATTTGCTGAGTCTTGGTCCCTGCCTGCTGTCTGCCAAGACTGTTTCCTTCTCCGCAAAATGGCTGTTTGAGACTCAGAGCAAAGGACCAGGCGAGGCAGGGCAGGAGGTAGCAAGTCCTGCCTCCTGGCCCTTTCTGCCCCCCTTGCTCCACACACACACACAGACCCTGCCCTTGCCCCAGGCCACTTCCCGAGGGCTCGCCTCAGATGCGTCCCCCTGAAGTTCATCACTTCACCACTGCCCCACAGCTTGTTCTGGGGGCTGGGCCGCGGGATGCCTGCCGTCTCTAATCATCCAGGAAACCTTCTCGAAGCAGCTGACTGGGAGCAGTGCTGCATGTACCAGGGACTCGTGCAAACTGAGGTGGAAAATGCGATTTTACAGTAGGGGAGGAGGGTAAACGAGGAAGAGAGTGAACAAAATGTTCGTTATTAGCGTCAGCGAAGACAGTGCCACCGAGGACTCCCTGTTGAGACCTGGCCCTTGCACGTCATGGCCCTTTGCCTGCAGCGACCCTGGCAGCCGCCCCAGCCAGGCAGGCCTCTCCAGGACAGGTCTGGCCAGGGCGGAGGGAGGTACTCTTTTGGATTCTCTGTAACTGGGTTGTGCCTGCAGCGAAGGGGCCACCTGGCTGCCACCCAAAGGATGGGGTGGGGGACCCAGGGAGGGACCAATGGCCCAACTGCGCCACCGCCTGGGCACGGCTGCCCGATGGTGCCCCCTGGAGAGCAAGGCTGAGCATGCAGCCTCTGCCTGGAGCAGCGGGTGGGAAGCGACAGCGCTGGGACCCAGGCTCTGCCAAGGCTGGGGCTCCCTCTGACCCGACGATCCTGACCCCTGAAGACCCCTGGATGCTGGAGTGTGCTTGGCCGGGTGCCCATGACCGGAGTTGCTCCTGAACACTGTCCCCACTGCTGGACTCCCACCTGCCGTCCGCACTTGGTACCTACCATCCCTCTAATCATCTCTTGCTGAGCCGGCCAGACTGGGTGGGCGAGTGGTGTCAGCCTCACAAGTTGGGAAAGCTGAGGCCCGAAGAGGAAATGGTGCCCCAGGCAGAACGCAGGTCTGAGCTGTGAGGGATGGGCGCGGAGTGGCGCGGGGGTATGTGGTCCCCTCCAGATGCTGCCCAGCTACAGCTACTCAGCACCCACCAGCGGCCAGGCACTACGCTAAGGTGGGCACATCATTCAGCACATCCTTGTCTCCCAGTCTTATGAGGAAATCTTGGTCTTAGTTCATTTATTTTTCCCTTACTCCCCACTCCCAACCCAGCCATCAAGTTCTGTCCACGCTGCCTCTGAAATCTCTCTGGTTTCTCCTCCCCGCCACCCCCGGCTTTCTGGCTCGAGCTGCCATCATCTTCCCAACAGCCTCCACTCTGATCCTCTACATCCACCTGTACCCCCATAAGCCCATCTCCTTTTTGGCTGCCCTTCATGCGGCTGTCCCCCCTCTATTCCACAACTGGCTCGGGGCGAGGCCTTCCTGCCCCCAGCAGGCTCAGGGAACACCCAGTAGCTCCCACGCTGCCTCGCCACTGGTTCTCTGCATGTCTTCCCCACCAGTTTGTACATTGCCCCAGAGCAGGCACTGTGGCTGCTTCCCCCGCCCCCAGTGCCTGGGACGGGACTTGGGAAAAGGCCAAGTGAAGGGACAGCTGAATGACCCCAATGATGCCAGCACAGTCCCACCAGGCAGGCATCGGGGTCCAGCCTCAGCTGTAACTCCCTCACGTGGCTCTCTAACCAGAGGACAGTCACCCAGGCCTGGGAAACATTCCCTTCATTGTCCCTTATCCCCAGAGGGACAGACAGACACAGGAAGGCCTTTCTGGAATTGTGGTAACATTTATTCTGAGAACAGAACAGGTCTCCGCTCCCCTGACCCTGCGCTCGGCCCCGAGGGGAACGCAGCCCAGCTTGGGGTGCTGTGGGGCAGGAGCCCTACCCATCTGCAAATGGGGACTTGAGGCCCCCGTGGGCTGCAGGGCGCACCAGGCAAACAGAGCAGCTGCTCTCCCCACTCACCCTCCGGTCCCGGCCTGAAAGAGCTCCATCGTCACCTGTCCAGTCCCCGGGGCCTCCTGGGGACCAGGATCCCCACACAGCCAGGAGCCAGCCTGGCCCACCAAGAGGGGCAGGGCCGCCCAACCAGTTTCGTCTGAGAAGGGAGTCGAGGGACACAATGCCCGGCCCCCAGGCTAAAGCCCACACAGGTCTGCCAGCTGGTCCTGGTTTGCCCCCGTAGCCCAGGTGGACATGGCTGAGCAAAGACCCGTGTGTCGGCCCCAGAGGCCCCAGGCCGGCTTATCCGGCCCTCGACGCTCCACCCAACTCAGCAGTCTTCCTTTCAAACAGACACTGAGAAGTGGTGATTACATGACTGTGTATAGTGTGTACGCATACAAAGATACATAGAGAAAGGGTATTGTTTTGCCCTTATACAGCACTTGTTAGTAAGAGTGCTGACAAACGATAATCACTGGCCCCACTTTGCAGAGGGGGAAATCGAGGCACAGGAGGTTTAAGCAACTTGCTCCTGGTCACACACAAAGTCCTCACCCTAGGTTCAGGTTCTTGAGGAGAAGTCCCAGCTTTTTGAGAAGGAATCCTTTTGTCTTCCTTGTCATTCAGTTCCTGGCCCCTCCCGCGACCCAGGGCCAGGACACAGGAGCAGAGCCAGCCAGAGCGAGGGGTCAAGAATCCAGCAAAGTCAAGAATCCAGCATATCCAGCCAGGACACTGCACCCAAGAGCTAGATCTGGAGCTGAAAAGTCAGGTTCCCCAAAGGAATTCCCAGCAAGGCCACAGGAATTCGTGATCTTGAACCAACTGGACTTTTTCATTGACTTCACCTGGTCTGGAGCCTGAGAAGGGCACAGGAGAGATCCAAAGCTGGTCACAGCGCCAACACTCTCCAAGAACACAGCAGGTGCTGGCTTGTAAAACATCCAAGTACAAACCCCCATCTTCTTCATCAACCTCCAGACCTCCTCTGAGAAGGTATGACCTCGCCATGTCCCTCCCCAAGCAAATCAAAATAAAATCAGAGGATCACAGGAACTGGAGTTTAAGAAGAAAAAAGGGTTCTGGCTTTCAGTTTTCCTTTAAAAACCCCTGGTTAAAATTGAGAGTTAAAACGGAAAGAATATAAAACGTTGAGGACTAAAAGGAGTGTTTTGGTCCGGGCAGCAAGAGGGTTATGGCTCCTCAGCTACGTTTTGGGGGGAATGTTGGTGGAAGGGCCTCTGGTCAGACAATGGATTTACCATCTCCTGTCAAGCCCAATGTGCAAACTGATGCCAGCGGACCTGAGACCACCACTCCAGAGTCCCTGCTCCCGGGAAAAGCCCAGGTCTTGCAGCAGAGGGGGTCCTGGGGGCATGTGCCTCCCCTCAGGTCTCTCCCCGCCTGGCCCACTACATCAGACACACTCCTTCCCGCGTCAGGGCAGTGGAGGCAGGACGCCCTTCCTCTCCACCACCTCTCCGGGGACCCTAAACCAGAGGCTGGGAATGCAATCAGAACCTAGAAGGAGAAGGTGGTTGCAGCTCCTCTGGGCGTCTGTATCTGAGAGGACCTGAGAGCAGAGGCGAGGCCCAGGACGGACGCCGGGCCTCCCAGAGCTGCGAGGAGAGGCCCGGCTCCACATGGGGTCTCATGGGCATCGTTTATTCATTTGGCAAATCACCTTTGAATAAATACATGATGGGCGGGTGAGTGGGTGGGATTCGAGAATGGACAGATGTCACCTGGACATTTCCCAAATTCTAGCCTGGGCAGGAACCCAAGAGCCAAGAGTCCTTTCAAGGTGGCTAGAAAACCAGATGTAGGTGACAAAGAAAGCAAGTCTTGGACACTGGGGCAGGCCTGGGACACAAGGGGCAAGAGTGGGCCTTGGGGATGTGGCAGTTTGTGTGTAAACAAGTGACATCTTCTTGGCACTCTGCTGGCAGACAGCAGGGCCTTGGGAAAAGGTTTTCAACGGATAGAGTCCCTTAGCCATGGTGGCAGTTGGGGTAGGGAGGGCTATTTTAAATCTCAGGCAAGAAGACTCCTCTATGAGAAGGGAATGCTTTGGGGTCCTCGGGACACTGAGGCAAGTGTCCTTGAGAGGGGCAGAGACCTCCCAAGGTCACACAGCAAGTCAGTGGAAAAGCTGGGAAAAGGACGCCAGTGTCCCGGCTCCCAGGCTGGTCCCTGGCCTGGTTGCGGACATGCAGATGGTGGTGAGAACTGTGGGTGCAGGCAGACGGGCAGGTATCAGATGGCCGTGAGGGAGGCACTGCTGAGGACGCGCACAGCAACGGTGCCCGGCAGGTCGCTGGGCTGCCGGCTGCTGCGGTCTCGGAGGTGGAGGGTGTGCAGGGCCTGGAGGTCGTCCGAGCTGGCCTTCAGGTACACCTGGCCCAGGAACTCATCCTTCAGGACTCGGTAGTTCCAGATCTGGAAGGAGACAGAGGATGGTTGGGGGCCATCTCCAAGACAAGGACTATGGGTCTGTGAGGGCTGCTGACAGCGGCGGCAGAGCCCTGACGCCCCTTCCTGTGATGCAGGCTGGGCTGAGGAAAAGGAGCCCTGCACCTACCTCACCATGGACCTTGGGCAAGGCCATGCCCCTGCCAGAGCCTCAGGCTTCCTCCCATATGTCAAAGCTCCCCTCCATGTATACAGTTAAATCTGTCATTATTAGCTCTGACGTTGACCTTGGGTGACCTTGGACAAGTGATACACCCCCTGCTCTGGTTTCCCCATCTTCAACATGAGGTTTGGATCAACGGCTCCTAAGGCTCTTTCCAGCCCAAACATCTATGGGTCTGTGATTTGATCCGGTAGGACTCAGTGTTAAAAAACTTGGAAACCCTACAGTAGCTCCCCCAGGATACCCGAGCGTTTGTTTACAGATGGTTTCTCACCGGGAGAGATGCCGGCCTGGACTCCAGGGGCAGAGGGCTTCCTGCCAATGAGCTCAGAACTGTGGTCCCCTTGGCCTGAGAGGGGAAGGAAGCCCGTGCCCAGGACCCTGGCTTTCTGATCCCCTGCTCTCAAGCAACAGTCACCCCCACCATCTGCCACCAGGGGAATTAAAGGAACAACTCCCAAGGCTTTGGGGCAAGGTTGGCAGAGATGACGACTGTCCCTGGCCGGGAGTCTGACCCTGCTGTGTCCCACAATCCCTACAGCTAATCCAACTCATCAGCCCCACAGAGGGGACTCCGGGGTACCAGGAGGGGCAGGCAAGAAAATTCCCTAGGCCACACCATGTCGGAGACAGAGTGGAACCAGAACCCAGTGTTCTTGGGTCCCTGTCAAAGGCCCTGCCGTGCTGGGCCCAGCCACTCTGAGTGCGGAAGCATGAGGCGGGGGGCCCAGGAGGGACCCCAGACAGGCGGGCTCACCTGCACAGTGATGGGCTGGCTTGGCTTCTTGCGGTAGAAGATGCCTTTCACATCATACTCAGGCGTCGAGGTGCCTTTCTGCACGGCCGAGCGGACTTTGTCCCCCTCACTCTTGATGATCACGTAAGAGTTAGCCCCTAGAAAGAGGGAGTGGGCAACGGGGTGAGGGTGGGGCTGGGACAGGCCCCGGATGAGACAGATGTCTGGAAGCAGAAGCTTGGGCTCGTGTATTCAGGAGAAGGGAGACCAGAGCCTGGCCAGCTCCCTAAATTCCAGAGACAGGAGGGGGCATGCTGGTAATCTCTGGTCTCCAGACCTTTACCCAAGCTGTTCCCCCTGCCCGGAGCACCTTTCTCCCCTACTTTCCTTCACCAGGCTTCATACCTTAATACCTCCTCAGCCTGGAGAAAGGCCCCCCCGCCTCCAGGAAGCCTTCCCTGAGCCCTCCCTCCTAGCTGCCTGTCCCTGTGTCTGACTGCCCTGCCACACTGGAAGCTGCCCAAGGGCAGGAGGCAGAGCGTGTTCTTCTCTATACGCCCAGCTTCATCCCAGGGCTGGGCCCAAAGTGGATGTCAGGATGGGTTTGCTCATTCAATAAGTGAGAGCAGGAGAGCTCTGGAGGCTGTGTCTGTGGCTTGGGAGGGGAGGAGGGCTGGGGGTTTTCTCCAGGCAAGCTCACCTGTTGGGGAGTCCTTGAGACCAGTGGCCCCCAGGACATGCACCTGGGTCACCTGCTGGGGGTAGCCGCACAGGGAGCTCCAGCAGGAGCGGGGAGGCTCATCCAGGCGTAGCTCCCTGATGCAGGGCAGAGGAGAAGAGGCGGGAGGTGATGGAGAGGGTCCGGGAAGACGGAAGGTCAGGGGATTCAAGAAGAGTGGGGCGGGGGTCAAGAGCAGTGTTTAGTCCAGACAATGCTTGTCTCGGGCAAACAAACCCCCATAAGCTTCCTGCTGCTCCATCCCTACCCAAGGGTGCCCCCTCCTCCCCCAAGGGAAAAGCAATGTACCGAGCATTACTGTGTGCCAAGCACTCTGCTGGGATGTTACAGGTATTATCTCTAATCCTCACAAAGCCCTGGGAGATAAGTGACTGGCACTGTGCCCATTTTACGGATTAGGAAGCATCAGGATCACCGGGGGAAGGGGCTTGCCCAACACAGCACAGACTGGCGGGACCGAGGTCCGCTAATTCCACAAGCTGCCTCCCCAGTCTGGGATGTGGGCAGGGAGCACCGACTCTGGGCTGCCTAGCAAGGCGGGAGGGCAGTGTGGGATGCACAGGTCTGCACTGTAGCAGGGATGGGGATGGTTTCAGGGTCCACCTAGCCGGACTCTGCCACTGGTGGCACGGCCTTAGAAACCACCCCCAACCACCGTCGATCCCCAGTTCTGATCTGTAAAACGAAGGGGTCAGGCCTCCCACCCCAGGGTTCAGGAAGAGCAAATGAGATGAGTGAAAGCTTCTTTGTAAACTGTGAAACGCTCTGCACACGTGAGCAGCTGCTCCTTCGTGTGGCCAAGAGAGGCTGGGACAGGGGAGGAGGGGAAGGGAAAGAAAGGGGATGGATGCTAATGTCAGGCCAGGGAGGTTGGAGGTCCAGGCTCCACGGCTTAGGACGACACTGAAGATCTCTGGGCTGAAGACTGCGGGCCAGCCTGGTGTGGACCTGGGCCCTGCCAACCCAGGCCCCCAGCCAGTCCCCACGCACCGGCAGTTGGAGGGCACGTCAGTGAAGACTCGGAGCAGGAACTCGCCAGTGTGGCCTGGCTCGAAGGTGGTGGGGATGATGACGTAGCGGCCCTCGGGCTGCTCCGTGCGCAGGAAGACGCTGCGCGAGTTGATGTAGATGGAGCTGGCGGTCCTGTGCTGCAGGCTGTGCATGCGGTACTGGCGGTTCTCCTCCACCTGACGGGGGCGGAGACACCGGGTCACACAGAGCCCCTCACCCCACCCCGCACCCCACGTCTCCCCCTCGTTGCCAGAAGAGGCATATCTACAGAGTCAGAAGTACATGAGCATCTGTCTGCCTAGGGCTGGCGGGGCGGGAGGTGGATGCAACTGGGTGGTGGCGGCTAAAGGGTGCGGGGTTTCTTTTTGGGGTGATGGCAGTGTCCTAAAATTGACTGTGGCGATGGCTGCACAACTCTACGAATACACTTGAAGTGAGCGAGTCATATGGTATGAGAATTATATCTCATAAAGCTATTGAGAGGGGTGGCAATGGGAATCCCCCTGGTGACAATGTCTGTGGGGTTTCTGACATCACAACAGAATCAAGTAACACTATCTGCCCAGGACACAGCATGTGTCCATGAAATGACATCACCAGCTGCCGGGACATGCTGGACAATTCCTGGAATAAGTGCCATGATAAGCTAAAGTCACATCAGCGAAGGTCCTGTCACGTCAAAGTCACAACGTCAGCACGCAGTGAATGTTCCAACATTCTGACGTGAACAAACAGTTATAATACGACCCAGCACATCAAATGCCAGGATCTCGACGCAGGCTGTGGGCATAGCACACGCACGTGGTTTCATTAGGTTCTTGGTGTCTTGACAGGCCCACGCTGCCCCGCTACACTGCGTGTCATCACACACGGGGCGTCACAACATGCGGAAGGCCTTGGGGCCCAGGCCAGTGGGAAGCCCTCCTGGCTCTGCCCAGGTTGCCTCTTCCCAGTGCCCAGCAAGGCCTCCAACTCAGGGGGCCAGAGCCCTGAGGGAGGAAGCCGTGGGCGGCCCCCCAGAGCCCAGGCCCGACCACCAGCAATCGTCCCCTTCCCCGTCCAAACAGCCTGTGGGTCTGGGCAAGAAGAAATGAGGCTGAGAGCTCCAGCGGGGCCAATCCAAGGCAGGCTGGGCCTCTGTGGGGATCCAAACAGGACCTGTGTCACAGCACAACCATGGCATCAGCCAATGTGGCCAGGGTGACCGGGGTGATGTCGGAGATCAAAGTGTTCTAGAGTGTTCTCCCCCAGGCCCAGGCAGCCCAAACTCTCCTTACCCAGAGCAGGGGTCCCAGCTGGCCTCACCTTGTAGATGTCGAAGCCAATGGCCAGATTTTCACCCTTGCCATCCCGGCGGGTGGACTGTTTTGGCCGTTGTTGGATGCAGATCAGCACTTCATCTTCTGGCTTTTTGACATCAAAGATGTACTGCGGGTGCAGCAGAGGAAGAGGGACACACAGTGAGACCACACTGAAAATGCGCTCGGTGGCTCCCGAAGCTCAGCCCAGAACTCAGCTGTGTGAACTTGGGCAAGTCACATCACCTCTCTGAGCCTCATCCCTCATCTGTGAGATGGGCTGCAATGTCCACCCTGCATGCGGGGTGGGAGGACTCGGGGAAACGCTGGATGCTCAGCTCTGAGCCTGCATGCAGCTGGTGCTCAGTGAAGGCACACCGGGCGTGAGGACTAGGCGGGTGCCGGGGTCATGACCGAGGAGGCCGCAAGGGAGGAGTCCCCGTGGGGAGCCAGCCTGGCCAAGTTCCCCCAGAAGGAACAGCACTATGTGTGGAAACAAGGGGTTTGAGCCCCCAGCTCAGCCTCTAAATAAAATGTCCCTGTAACTCTTATCAGGGCACTCATTAGTCCTCAGAGCCTGCAGGTCATATTGTGAGGTTGGGGGTGACAGGACCTCCCAGACATGCCCATCCAACCCCGTTGTACAAATGGTGCACCGAACCCCACGGAGGTACAGGGATGTACCCGAGGTCATGCAGGAGTCCGTGGCAGGACGGTGCCGAGGGCCCCACAGTTGCTCAAGGGGCGGGGGGGTGGGGATCCCCAAGGAGGCCCACCTGCGGGTTCTGGAAGAAGGTGTCCTTGTGGTTGATGCAGCCCCCGCTGCGGTTGTGCAGCGGGTCCTCGTGTCGCGTCCACGCGCCGCACAGCCGGGCCTCCTCCCACGTCTTGTGTATGCTCAGGTAAGACGTGTTGATCAGGCGGCACTTGATGATGTCCGTGAAGTATCGGCACACGTCCTCAAAGGTCATCCTGGGCGTGGCAAGGGGCTGAGCCGGCCGGCCCCCCCCCTCCCCGCCCACCAGCCTGCCCACTCGCCCCACGTGCTCTGCACCACAGCCTACACAGCAAGTGTGGACATGGCATCACACGGACCCTTCACATCTCTTTTGGCTTCAGTCTCTTGCTTTGTAAAACGGGAATAAATCTAACGACAGCTGCCTATCTCACAGAGTTAGTGCAGGAATTAAGCAATGCAATAACAATAAAAGCATGTAATACAACTTCCAGCAGACAGGAGTTGCCAAAGGCTGGCCGTTACAATTATTAATAGTATGAATAACTAATGTGTACAGCCCTCTACAGTTTCCATCCATTATCATCCACAGCTAGTGGTGGAAACCCCTTGGTAGGCGAGCTGCAGTGGCCAGGATGCTGCCACACCTCCAGGAGCCCGGGCGGGGGGAAGGGAAGTGCCCACCCACCTTCAAGGGTGCACATATATGAGAATATGCACATATATGCATCAAGGGTGAACATATCTGAGAAAGGCCTTAGGAGGAAGCCCTTTCCTGATGAGGGTTTTCTACTGCTATGTTTTAATTCGACTGGCCCCTGAGCCAGACTGGCCAAAGTGGATCTCATCTACAGGAGCCCAGACCAGAAGGCCTGGGGGGCCTCCTGCAGCAGCTCCCCTGACACCTGCAGGAGGGGACCTCACTGGGGTGCCAGGATCACTGCCATCTGCCTCTGGATCTGCCTGGGGCCCTCACAACATCTCCCACACACAGGGTACCCTGTATCCCTCCAGGAAGTGGCTCAGTCTCCAAATCAAGTGTCCTGCTGAAGAAAGACACTGAGCCTGGCAAGCAGGGCTAAATGCAGAATGAATGAATGCCGAATGAATGAATGCAGGAGTGAATGAATGCAGGAATCATTATCATGCTCTTTAAGCAAGGCTGTTGCCATCTTCCAAGCTCACCTCCTCACCTCCCTGAACTCACTCTTCCCATCTCAAACCCAAGTGTGCTCTCTTGCCTCTGGGCTGGGTCTCTGTCCTTGCCCACCAAGGGCTCCTCTGCACCCTGAGTCTTGGCTCCTCCAAAGGGCCTCTCCTCTTTCTACCTGCTCTCGGCATCAGGCTGCCAGCGTGCCCTCTGCCCTCTGGACAATTTCCCACCTGCTGGTACCCTGGCCTAGTTGCCGAGGGCTCAGCCTGGGTACCAGAGCAGCCCAGGGTCCCCTGACATGGGCAGTGGGGGCTATGGGGACGAAAGGGTCCATTCTGCCCAATTCACTTTACAGAGGAGGAAACAGGCCCAAAAAGATGCAGTGACATAGCCGAGGCCACACGGCAAGTTGATGGTGGGGCATTTTCAGAGCCCTGGCTCCCGCCTCCCTGTCCAGCGCTTCCTGCCCGGCACACAGGAGGCTCCCCTCTCAGCCCTGGACATCCGCCCAGGGCAAGTGCACACTCACCAGAACTCGCCGTCATCCTGCACAGTCACACCCAACTTCTCCCGCTCACTCTTGCTCACTTTCTGCCACTCCTCTGAGCTGGGATGTGAGCACAGGGGAGGGAAGGGAGAGGAGTATCAGAGGAGGGACCCCATCAGGGCCACTCTGGCAAGGGTCAGGAGGCATGAGGGACAGCTGAGTACTAGGCCGCCATCAGTGTGGATGTGGTCGGGGGCACCCAGGGCCATACCCAGGCCCCTCTCCAGGAAGTCCTGTCTGCCCACTCTCGCAGGCAACCGTGGGCTGCCACCATGCCGGGGACCCGGAGGTCTGGGAGCAAAGCTGCAGGCTGGGGGCAAGGGGGGACTGACCCACAGTGAAGGGAGCTCCTTCACTGGGGGCCTAGGCTCTGCTCCTCTCCTGGCCTCACCAAGGCCATTAGCCAAGCACAGGGCAGTCACCCCCATTCCCACCCCTGGTGGCCTCCCTCCCTGTTTTCCTCCCCACTCAAGCACCAGACTGGTCTCTACATCCCCTATAGGAATCAGCTCATCCCCACCTCCAGACCTCTGCCCATGCTGAATCCACCCCCCCACATGCCTGCTCCAAAGTAAGTCTTCTCCTAATGTCATCCTCCCCCCAAATCCTTTAAGGCCCAGCCCTGGTGCCACCTCCTCCAGGAAGTCCACCCTGTCCTTGCCCAAGCCCTCGTACCCCAGCCCACCCACCTGGGGTCTGCCCTGTGCCTGCCCCCTGTCCTTGCCCAAGCCCCGGGCCTCACGTGTCACTCCAGGGCCCGTTCCACTCCCGCTCGCCCCAGGGGTTGCGCAGGCGGATCATGTCCAGCTTCTCTGACTTGAAGAAGGCCAGCAGGCCACGGCCCAGGCGCACCTTGCGTACATCAGTGATGGCATACGCGTGGCCCTTCACCAGGCCACACGCCAGCCGGGCCTCCATGTCTGCCGCTGTCACTGCCTGTGGGACACAGTTGCTCAGAGGCAGGGCAGGTCAGGCTCCACCTGGAGCCAGAGGCCACACCACCCCCTACAGGACAGGGAGGGAATGGCAGCCCCGCACAAAGGGGAGACCTGATTCCTCTGAGGTTAGGGACTGACCTCCGCATTCACAGCCCTTTACAAAGCCGGGGAACAGCAGTGGGGGATAAAGGAAGGGACCTGAAGTGGGATCGGCCCAGGGCTGTGTTGGAATCGACTAGCACTGGCTCAGTTTTGCAATCTGGTTGTTAAAACGTTAGCCTGAAATCAACCATGGTGGGAGTATTTACACCACAGAAGTCAGCAAACCAGGGCTTTTTAATTTTCCAGTCTTTTATCAACATACCACTGGGTCAGCCAAACCTGGGTTCAAATTCTGCCTTCACTGAGTCCCAACTTTCCCACCCAAAACATGAGCAGTCGATGAAATAAGACAATCCTCTTGAAGAGCCCAGGCCTGTGCCAGCAGGCAGTAGGGGCTCCCTCGCCCTTCCCATTGCCTCGCAACTGTGATGCCTTAAGCCTTGGCCAAAGGACCTATCACTCCCTTATGAAAGGGCTGAAAAGGGGGACGCTAGTTGAACAGTGTGGGCAAGGCCTTTCATAGTGTAAAGGTTAGGGCAGGGGGCCTGAGGCTTGCGCTGTCCAGCACTGGGGAGGGGCTGCACCCTCTAACTGCTCCCCTCCTCCCATGAGGCTGAGGGTCTGGATTTATGATCCAACCTGAGCAGGGGCTCTCCCTGAAAAGCCAGTCACCTCCCACCCCAATCAGGGTCAGTGAAGGGGAGGGGCCGCCTCCGGGGCTTGGCTCTGTGTTCTCACCTTGATGGAGGCACTGATGAGGCCTCCCCGGCTGTGCACTTTCAACACGCGCTCAAAGAGCTGGTTCCTCTTGGCCTCATCACTGGCAAAGTCACTCTCGGTCAAGTCGATGGGCTCGGAAACCCCACCTGTGAAGTCCACCAGCGCATCCGCCGTGTTGCCTCCATCCAGGGCCTGGTAACAGCCCGCCAGCCTGGAAACAATGTGGAAAGAACTCCCAGCTCATGTTCACCAGCCAGTCTAAACCCTTCACCTGATAGGGGAGATTTCTGAGACTCAGAGAGGTCAAGAGAACTGCTAAGGTCACACAGCAGGCCACACAACAGAGCCAACCCAGGTCTCCGGCTCCCAGGCCAACGTCTGTCCCACTGAACCACAACCATTTTGTCACTCAAATTCCCTTGGCCTTCACAGCCCCACCTTCAAAAATTAGCTGTCCAGAAATCCAGCAATTCTTTTCAGAAGTGTTAAAAGTTCATATGTCTTTTGACATAATTCTGTTCGAGTAACATTATTTATAACAATGTAAAACTAGCAATCACCTAAATGTCTAACAACAAGAGAACTGGTTTTAAAAGCTAATGTTGCCTCTCAAGCGGCCATTGAAGAAAACACTGTAAAGGAACTCCTACTGCAGGGAAAATGCTAGTGCCTGCTTATTACATTTGAAAAAGCAATACAGCGGACTCCAATTATGTCTAAAATGCATGCAATAATTCATTGCAAAAAGATTAAGCATCTACTATGTGCAACAGAGCAGGTGCTAGGACACAGCTGTGGCTCCTTATTTAAATGTTAGGAAAAAGGTTGGGGGCTTCCCTGGTGGCGCAGCGGTTGAGAATCCGCCTGCCAATGCAGGGCACACGGGTTCGAGCCCTGGTCTGGGAAGATCCCACATGCCACGGAGCGGCTGGGCCCGTGAACCACAATTACTGAGCCTGCGCGTCTGGAGCCTGTGCTCCGCAACAAGAGAGGCCGCGACAGTGAGAGGCCCGCGCACCGTGATGAAGAGTGGCCCCCGCTTGCCACAACTAGAGGAAGCCCTCGCACAGAAACGAAGACCCAACACACCCAAAAATAAATAATTAATTAAAAAAAAAAAAAAAAAAAAGGTTGGGGTCTTAAAGGCAGAGTGCCAAATGTGAACATGAGAAGCTGAATGGGATATATCACAAAACACCATTTCCATAAATCGAAAATATACGCCCACAAAACACCAGCACAGGTTTTGCAAGGTAACCTACAAACAAAAGAGCCATCAAAGATGTTAAAAGAGCTGCCAGTGGTGGGGGAGGGTGCAGGGAGAGCAAAGGGAAGAAATGGAGACATGGAGAGGGGGTGGGGCCTTGAGGGGACAATGTCCTGCTGTCCTGAACAGAGGAGCTGCCTCATTAACCCAGATGGCCCAAAACAGGGAAGGGGAGAACAGCAACCTGGGAGAATATGCAGGAGTATAGGAGAGTTTTATTATCCTCTGCATGGTTTCCTATATTTTCTGGATTTCCTATAACAGACATGCATTCTTTTTATAATTTTAAAAGTAAATAAAAGAAAAAAAAAACAAGCATAAATGGTGCAGCCCCTGTGTAAAACAGTTTGGTGGTTTCTCAAAACTGTAAACACAGAACTACCATACGACCCAGCAATTCACTCCTAGGTATGTATTCCAAAGAACTAAAAGGAGACATTCAAACAGATACCTGCACATCAATGTTCATAGCTACATTACTCATAATAGCAAGCAGGTGGAAACAGTTTACCCGAGTGTCCATCAACAGATGAATGGATAAACAAAATGTGGCACACACATACAATGGGATACTATTCAACCATAAACAGGAATGGAATTTTGATACACGCTACAACATGGCAAGACCTTGAAAACACTATGCTAATTGAAATAAGGCAGACACAGAAGGACAAACAGTCCACTTATATGAGCTACCTGGAATAGGAAAATTCATAGAGACAAAAAGCAGAATGGAGGTTCCCAGGGTTGGGAGAAGGGAGAAAGAGGGAGTTCTTGTTTAGTGGGTAACAGAACTTATGTTGGGGATGATGAAAAGTATCATCATCTATACTGGATATAGACAGTGGTGATGGGTACAAAGCATTGTGAATGTAATTGATGCTACTGCATCGTACACTTACACATGGTCAAAATGATAAATATTACATTTTGGACAATTTTTAAAATAATAAAAATTTTACTTAAAAGAAAAAAAAAAAAAAAGAGCTAGCCCACTGAGTCACTGAGTGGGTCTCCCAGAGTGGGAGGAGAGGAGCCTGCACCAAGGACCATGGTGACGAACTGACCACCAGGGGGCGGGTTTTGCTTTCTTAGGACTAAAAATGGAATCTGCCAACATGTGTTCATGGGTTTGCCTCTTTGTTTTTCAATTTTATTTTATTTATTTTTTTATACAGCAGGTTCTTATTAGTTATCCATTTAATACATATTAGTGTATACATGTCAATCCCAGTCTCCCAATTCATCCCACCACCACCCCAGCCCCTGGCACTTTCCCTCCTTGGTGTCCATATGTTTGTTCTCTACATCTGTGTCTCTATTTCTGCCCTGCAAACCAGTTCATCTGTACCATTTTTCTAGGTTCCACATATATGCATTAATATACGATATTTGTTTTTCTCTTTCTGACTTACTTCACTTCGTATGACAATCTCTAGATCCATTCACGTCTCTACAAATGACCCAATTTCGTTCCTTTTTATGGCTGAGTAATATTCCATTGTATGTATGTATCACATCTTCTTTATCCATTCGTCTGTCAATGGGCACTTAGGTTGCTTCCATGACCTGGCTATTGTAAACAGTGCTGCAATGAACATTGGGGTGCATGTGTCTTTTTGAATTATGGTTTTCTCAGGGTATATGCCCAGTAGTGGGATTACTGGGTCATATGGTAATTCTATTTTTAGTTTTTTAAGGAACCTCCATACTGTTCTCCATAGTGGCTGTATCAATTTACATTCCCACCAACAGTGCAAGAGGATTCCATGGGTTTGTTTTTGATGATGGAATTTTTGTTTTTCCTTTTACACACACACACACACACACACACACACACACACACACACACACTGTCCAAGGAGAGTGACAAACAGGCCTGGGAGGAAGAATCAAGGAGAGGCTCCCACAGAGCTGGTCTCTGACCCCACTGGCCCTCCTGCGCCAGGCCTGCACCTGTCCTGCAGGGGCCTGGGCAGGTCACTCTGCCCCAAAGCCCTCCACAGCTCAGCAAAACTTTGCTCATGCCCATGCTGGGAACCCAGGGCCTGGCACAGAGCAGGAGGAGGGGCAGCAAAGATAGAATGGCTGGACAGTCAGGTAGACAGACCAGTGGGTGGGTGAAGGGGAGGCCCAGCAAGCAGGAAAGGCAGTGGTTTGTCCCAACCTCCTCGACCAGCCCGGGCTCGGAAACACCACGTGCCGAACGAGGCCTCTAGGGAGGGCTCAGCAACTTGGATCTTTGGAAGAGAACCATTGACCTGAATATGGTTGCTGGCTCTGCCCCCGGCTACCTGCAGGACACCTGCCTGGGCCTCCATCTTCCCAGGTAGAAGCGGGAGTACCTATTCCTCTCTATGTGGGCCGGTTGTGGGGACCTGACACCAGGTACCCAGAGGCCCTGCAGTCCAGGCCTCCACCACACCTGGCGTAGGTTCAGCTGGCTGTGCTCTGGGCGCCGGGCTCTGAGCTTGCTGTGTGTGTTTGCACCTGCCCCTCACCTCTCTGTGCCTGGAGCCCCAGCGAGAGGAACACCGCACAGAGCCCACGAGCAGTTCCGCCCCAGCCTGGCCGCCTGCCCGCCCGCCCGCCTGCCACTGGCACCTACTTGGCATAGGCCTTCTCCACCAGGGCACACCAGAACTCATTGCGGGAGCTGGAGTGGCAGTAGATGAGCTGGTTGTTGACTGTGGGCAGCCGGTCATCGATGACCACGTCCACCCACTCCCCGAAGCGCCAGAAATGGAAGTGAAAGATGCCCACGTAGGTGTTGGGCTTCTCGGGGTCCCACTCCTGCTCCTTCCAGTCTGGGATGACCTGGATGGGGAGGGGGACAGGATGGGGACACACAGAGGGTCACAGCTGGCTTCCCGAGGAAATGGGGGTGCGTGCCTCCAGGGAATCAAATGGAAAGGAATACTGGGTTCAATTCCCATCTCTGCCATGAACCAGTATGGGACTTGGGCAAATCCTTCTCATCTCTGGGCCTCAGTTTCCCCATCTCTGAAGGGGTTGGAGGCCCCCTGAGGCTCCTCCCAGCTCTGTCATTCTAAGATTCTATGAGCTTCCCCTTCCCTTCCTCATGCCTCCATCTGCATCCTCCCCCTCAGAAATATAGCACATCCATCCAAGTTCCTGCCTGGTCAATGGTGCCACCGTGCCCCCTGTCCTGCCCGAGCCAGAAGCTGGCAGCCATGTTGGCCTCCCCACTTTCCCTCTCTCCATCCAATCCGAGCTCCTACATTCTGCTAAAATGCATCTCCTCCTCTCCAGCCCGCCAGCACCACCCTGGCCCGGTCCCCCATCTCCTTGCCCCGGGACACTAACAGCAACAGCAACCACATCTGCCCGTGCCCCACACAGCAGCACAGTGATCTTTCTGATCAGGTCCCCTGGAAAATAAAGTCCACACTCTTAATATGTTCTGTCCCCAGGCTCATGTCTCTACCCTCACCCACCCCAGCCTCCACCTACTGCGCCCTGCTCCAGGCTCTTTCTCTGGTCAGGAACTCCGCACCTGCTCTTCCTGCAGCTGACTCTCACTTGTCCTTTAAGGCCTACCCTCCTCCTCCAGGAAGCCCTCCTTGACTCCTCAGACTAGGCCAGGACCCCTGTCCATCCATCTCACGGCCCCTGGCACTTCTCCTCTGAGACACTTTCCCCAGTTATAATTACACAAGTGTGTGACGTTGTGTTCGGTGCTGCTACTGTCACTGGAATGTCCACTCTCTTAGGGCAGAGACACGTCAGTCTTGGTCACTGCTAGCCACCCAGCACCTAGTCCAGGGCCTGGCTCAGAGAGGGTCTTTAATAAACATGTGTTAACTGAATGAATAAATTCATAGGCATCCACTGGGACTCTTAATAAAATTGATTATTTATGGAGCATCTTGGAAATGTCAGATACCAAGCCTGTGACTGCCATGGGTTATCTCAGTTCAATTCACACAACCACCCCATGAAATTACTAATATATCCATCCTTACTTTACAGATGAGAACATCAAGGCTCAGAGAGGGCAAGTAACTTGTCCAGGGTCACATTGCTAGAAAATATACACATTGTTTGGAGGCAGGCAGACCTGGGTTTGAAGCCAGGATTCAAACGCAGGTCTGTCTGCCTCCAAATCATGAGTACTTTATCAGTGTGGACCACTCTGCACCCAGCCCCACTCTGGCACTGAGAACCCAGATGATTCAGACATGGTCCCCGCCCTCGGGAGGCTCCCAGTCTGGTGGGAGAGGCAGGCACACAGGCGAGTGCTCAGGCTGACACGGGGTACATGCGGGGCCGTGGAGAGAAGGGAGTGGTGGGCCTGACCCTGGAGGACAAGCAGCGGCTTCTGAGCAGGTGTCCTGAGAGCTGGCGGTGGGCATCTCCCCAGCAGACTAGGACAAACAGAGGCAATTTGGGGCAGCAGGAGGTGGGGAGGCAGGAGAAAAACCCTCTCCCTGCTGAGTCAGGGGGACCTGCTGGCCCTTTCGGGCAAGGACGCAGAGGAGCCAAACCCCAACAAGACCATAAGAACCATCTTCTAGAAGAAAATCACTCCCAGGTATGGGGGTGGGCACGCAGGCAATCTGGCTGAGGAGCCAGAGACGTATCAGGAGGCTGTAAATCCCAAGGTTGGGAGCAGCCTGAGCACAGAGACTTCAGCCAAAAGCCATTCCCAACCCCCACCCTCATTAAGGATGCTTTTGTTTACACACCTCTAACCATCAACAGGGATGCTGGCAAAGAGAAATGCTCTCTGGTGGGACATTCGGGACCAAGACAATGAAAATGATAAGCACAGTGAGAGGCGCTACAGCCACTAATGGAGCCTAGCTAAGTGCCGTAGGGCCTGAACCCTCAGGGCTGTCTTCTGAGGCGGTAGGGCAGGAAGTCGCTTCAAAAGGCCACCCACAGGCACCAGTGAGGGAGGCAGGATTCACACTCAGGGCTTCAGAGCCTGACACAGAGTCTAGAACCCAGCAAGGGCTGATTACTAGCTGGTCCCTTTTCAGTCAACTCTGTGTCCTTTCTCAGTGAAAACTCCCAGGCCGGCCTCTGCCCTGACCCCTGGCACATTCCCTGACACTTGATTTCAGGACAGAAAAGTGTATCTGAAATGGGGTACAGGGACTTCCCTTGTGGCGCAGTGGTTAAGAATCCGTCTGCCAGTGCAGGGGACACGGGTTCGAGCCCTGGTCCAGGAAGATCGCACATGCCATGGAGCAACGAAGCCCGTGCGCCACAACTACTGAGCCTGCGCTCTAGAGCCCGAGAGCCACAACTATTGAGGCCATGTGCCACAACTACTGAAGCCACGCGCCTAGAGCCCGTGCTCCATAACAAGAGAAGCCACCGCAATGAGAAGCCTGCGCACCGCAACGAAGAGTAGCTCCAGCTCGCAACAACTAGAGAAAGCCCGCACGCAGCAGTGAAGACCCAACGCAGCCAAAAATAAATAAATAAATAAATTTATTTTGAAGAAAAAGGGGTACATGCAGGTGCACAGAGCAATGGAGAGTCAGAAGCTGGGAACACTGGCCTGGCCACTGCACCCTCCTCCACTCCTCCCTGGACTGCACGGGATGTGGAAGAAGGATGGGGGAGGGGGGAGGGAGGAAGAGGAGCCCTCGCAGGAGCTGGGAGGTACCAATGGGGCCATGGGAGGATCATTAGTCGAACCCAGGGCTTGGCTCTGAACCCTCTGTGACTCAAAAGGCAGCTAATGAGGCTCCAGGGCCTGTGATACAGAGTCAGCAATCTCCATGGGCCTCAATTTCCCTCCCACATCACAGCCCTTCAAGGAAGCCCTTCAAGGTAGCCCCAGGCCAGCCTTCTCACCCCTCAGCCCCTCTCTGCTGCCAGCCAGGGTACCAAGCGAGAGGAAGGAGTCTGTCCAGGGAGGTGTGCTCCCACGGGCACACAAACCAATCACCTTCCACACCACATCCGGTCATGCCAGAAATCAAGGAAGCAACCAGAGGATTCAGGACCAATCTGAAGAGGCTCCCATTAGCCAAAGACGGGCCAATCTGAGCAGCAGTGAAGGATAATGATGGTGATGAATGAAAACACATCCAATATGTTCAAATCCATGAGACCATGATGATATTAACACAAACAAATAATTAGTCACTATTGGGGGGTGGCAGGGAATCAACTCATTTTTTTGAAACTGGAAATCGAAAGGAAAAAAAAAAAATCAAAGACTTATCCTGACTTTTCTATACAAACTGTGCCACAGAGTAACCAACAGCAGATGAAGGGAGGTTTTTATCTGGTGATGAATTCCATCTAAGAAGCGAGAAGAAATTAGAATATTAGACTCCTATTCTTTTTTTTTTTAAATATATTTATTTATTTATTTTTGGCTGCGTTGGGTCTTCGTTGCTGTCTGTGTGGGCTTTCTCTAGTTGCGGCGAGCAGGGGCTACTCTTCATTGTGGCGCGCGGGCTTCTCATCGGGGTGGCTTCTCCTGTTGCGGAGCACAGGCTCTAGGAGCGTGGGCTTCAGTAGTTGCAGCACGAGGGCTCAGTAGTTGTGGCTCGTAGGCTCTAGAACGCAGGCTCAGTAGTTGTGGCGCACGGGCTTATTTGCTCCGCGGCATGTGGGATCTTCCCGGACCAGGGCTTGAACCTGTGTCCCCTGCGTTGGCAGGCGGATTCTTAACTACTGCGCCACCAGGGAGGGAAGTCCTAGACTCCTATTCTTTTGCAACCACTGACAAATAATGGATTTAGGCAATCATGGCTTCTAACATCGATTTAGGATCACCGATGGTTCCTATGTCACAAAAAAGAGACAACCCGACATTATGTACCTCCTGAGTGAACTTCGCCTATGAAGCAGTTGTGCAAAAAAATTGTGCCGCACCTTATAAAGCCTCCAGAGGTGAGTGCTACCTCACAGGAAACTCAGGGCACAGACAAATATTAATCAACACCATGAAAACGAAGCCTGCAAAATCCAGATGGTTGGAAACTCCACAGGACAAATGACTGGCTTCTTCAGCAACTAGATTGCAAGGAAAAAATATGAAAAGATGAAGGGGAACCAGCGGACTGCAGCAATAGACCTTTGTTTGGATCTGATTCAAACAAACTGTAAAATATACATATAAACATTTCTGACCCAGAGTGGAAACCAGAACATTTACTGGGTATTTGATGATATTAAGGAATTCTTATAAAGTTATTTTAGTTATGCTACGATATTATGGTTCCGGGTTTTTGTTTTGAATGAGTCCTTATCGTTCAGAGATACATCCAGAAATATTTACAGATGAAATGACATGCTGCCTGGGGGGAGCGGGGTTGTAGAGGAAACAAGATCGACCATGAGTTGGCAGTTGTTGAGGTGGAGGGATGGGTCCAAGAGCTCACTAGGCTGTCTCTCTCCTCTCGCGTGACTACAGTTGAAAAGCCCCATCGCCAAGGACACCAGCTCCCTGGCCCGGCATTCAAAGCCCTGGGGGCAGCTCTCAGCTTCACCCCTGAACACTGCCTCCCTCAGGCCCTATAGGAATCTACACCCCGTGATGCCTCAGGCCACCTCAGCTTGGCACGGGTGGCTCCCTCTGCCGGCCTCAGCCCAGTCCCCGTCCCTCTGGGGCCAGCTGAGCAGCAGCTTGCAGGGTCCTCCTGACCCCACCCTCCCCTTGGGCACCCTTTGGCAGCCCCTCCCCCAAGCTCCTGCTTAAATCCCCACCGCCCGGCACAGGGCCAGGGCCAGCTCCACAGCTGGCTGAGTCTTTCTCGGAGGAAAATCCCCAAATGCCGGCCGCAGCGAGGGCCTGGACAGCTGGTGAGCTTGTACACACTACTGGTGTGAAAGGAAAATAAAAATGGAGTCAGTTTTACTAAGACAGCACTCTGAAATGGAGCTGGGAGGCCACTGAGAAACTGTGACTTCTGCACGTCATCGCCTGCATGGAATCTGAACTTTGACCACTTCTTCTCTTAATGCAGCCATCCAGAACGTTTGCCCAGTGTTCCAGAAACTCAAGATATTTATTGGATCCTTACCCTAAAATAACTCTTGACAGCCTTAAGGACAAATAGTTCCTTTAACGACCTTATGGCTTTTGCCTTTACAAGCCCCTGACCTTCTCTTTCCTGGAACCCTCTTTTGGTTCTACCTGAATCTGTGTCTCCCCAGTTGCAATTCCTAAGACCTGCAAATAAAGCCCCTTGTTCTCTGTGGCCTCGATACTGATCGTTGTTTGATGCTGGACACCAATTTACCAACCTCGGTGTGTGGCTGGGACTTAAGCTTCGACTAGGCCACCTCTCGGAGCCTCAGTGTCCCCGCATCTACCTACCCTCCCTCCAAGGCTGTTGTGAGAACGAAGGTGGAGAACGGCCTTGGATGTACTGCATCAACTGTGGAGGGCTGTGCACACGAGAGGTCATCCCTGCTGGTGTGTGGCGTACATGGTGTGTGCAAACCTCAGGGGGACCTGGTCAACCTCCCTCCCAAGAGGAGAAAGGAAAACCTTAACAACAGTCCACTGTGCATCGGCCCTTCCCATCCCAGGGGGCCAGGGTCATGGGGTCGAAGGTCCACAGACCCAGAGCTTGATCCACATGCACCCCGTCGCCGGCCCCCCCACACCCTCTGTGACTTGGGGCCGGCAGCCTCCTCCCCGGGCCTCTGTTGTCACCGTCCACAAATTGAGTGAGGGTCGGGGTCAGGTGGGGCACTAAGGTGACGTGGTGACATGGGTCTTCTCTGGTCAGTGGGGCAGGGCTGCAAGGGGCTTCACAGAACTAGGCTGTTCCCTTTAGAAAGTCTGAGGCTGGGAGAGGGTCAGGGGCTGCCTGAGGACATACAGCATGTTAGTGAAATCCGGGCACAGGCCTGATCCCACCCCACCCCTCAGCCACTCCCCTGTCCCGTCTGCCTCCTGCCCGGCCCCCCTGCAAGGGAGGGAGACTCCAGATTGAGCACGGCTTGGTGGGTCCCCACCATCCCCTGTGGGCCCCAACTGTCTCCCCGAGGCCTCAGCATGGCTTTCTCCATGCCCCCCATACAGAGGCTGGTCTGGGGGCCACTGGAGAAAAAACTGTCAGGGCTGTTGGTGCCTGGCTGGGTGTCAGGGGACCTGGTTTTAAACCCCATGCTGATGTCTGACCTTGGGCCAGTCACCGCCTGCTCTGGGCTCCTGAAAGCGGCAGGAGGTGGGGGCAGGGGTGTGGAGGGGGCCCAGGGAGGGGTGGCTCCTGGGGACAGAAGGCATACTACGAGGCAGGGACACACAGGCTTTACCGGGGACATGCAGTGAGCACGGCAGAGGCACTCACACGCCTGCACAGAGCAGACGTGCTGGGGCGGGGATACAAGCAGTCTGCACCAAGAGGGTCCCCAGAGCTGGAGGGAGGGGTCAAGCAGAGAGGCAGAAGGACAGGGCCATCCACAGGGGTCTAGCCTCCAGGCTCCCCCGGAGTCAGGAGAGAAGCAGGCAGGAATCCAAGCACGTCCCGGAATAGACACCCGAGCTTCAAGTTAGAAAGGACCATCGCTCACACCACAGCCAAATCTCCCACTGAAGAATCGACTCCAATTGCTTCTGCTTGCCTGCCTCCAAAGTGGGGGCCTGCCCTCCCGGCAGCCCTGGCCACTAGGGTTGGCTCTGACCCTCCATCTCTCAGTGCCTCTCTTCCCAGGGCCCTGCAGCACCCCGACGGCTCTGCTTCACGAGGGAAATGTCATGAGCACGTCCTTGACAAAAAACAGGGCTGACCTGGAGACACGGTGTTGGGGGCGCTTCCTGAGGTGCCCTTGGCTGCTGCCAGGCCTCAGAGGAGCTCACTGGGCCTGTGCAGCGTGAAGGGGGCTTGGGGGTTGGAACTGAATCTGCTGGCAATTGTGCCTCAGTTTCCCTCTTTGTTTGGCGAGTGGGTTGTGCACTGTGACCTCTGAGGCCAGTGTCCCGCCGTCACACCACGCTGCCACCTCCAGCCCACTTCTGACCATCATCCATCACATCTCCCCTCCAAGGCTGCCCCCGATTCCTATCCCTCAACCCCACCAAAGATGCCACACCAGGATGCCACACCTGCCTTCTCCGACCAGTTAGCCAGGAAAAGCCTGACATCCCAGGAGGGGACACCTCAGGCCCCAGAGATGTTACTGTCTCCAGCTCCAGGGCTCTGGACCCCCTCTATCCAGCTTCCCCCAGGCAGACGGAAACCTGTTTACTACACTGTTCCCCACTTCACTGCATGAACCTCAAAGTCTCCCGGCTCAGGAGCCTCCCCTCCCCAAGGTCATCCTGATCAAGCCCCTGCTAAGGGCCACCAGGGAACCAGCTAGGCAATTCAGACTTATTCACAGGGCAGGTATAGGATACAACCATATGAATATAGCATGCTCTCTCTCAATACATATGTATATGTATAGACAGATACATCTCTATGCAACGTTTTTTAGATTTCCCCCTTCACTTCTCCCCTCCTGAAGTCATTCCCAGAAGAGCAAGAGCTGGCCTGCACAGCCTCCAGCGTGCCAGCCGCTCCCCACTGCCCAAATCAGCCCTCACAGCAACCCTGCCCAATGTCTTAAGAGCCCTGAGGTGTCGTGGGCCCACACAAGGTGCCCGGATCAGCAGGCTGAGTGTTCAGGTCCAGACACGGACACTGGGAAGGGGCGTCGTGGCCAGGAGGGCAGCAAATGCCTGTGTGCCAGGCTCTCCAAGGAGGCTGCTTTGTCGTCTCTGGGCCCCTGTCTCCGGAGGAAGCCCAATGGCTGGTTCTTTAGAGTTGTCTCTCTCGGTCTGTGTCTGTCTCTGTCTTGGTCTCTCAGTCTCTCTCCCAACAATGGCGCAGAGAGAAGGCAATCTCCCGTGGCCTCTCCATCTTCCCACACCAGCCCCGACCAGGTCTCCGTGGTCCACGGCAGAAGCAGCGGCAGCCAGGTCAGCTTCTAGACTACGGAGCCCTTGCGCCTTCCTTCCGTAAGCAGGAGCGCCAGCACCAGGGAAAGGAGAGAAGGAAGGACGCAGGCTCAGGGGTCCTGGCCAAGCCAAGTACAGGCCAGCAGCTAGAAAAATGTCCCCAAACACACACACGGGGGAAAGGGGTATGGGCAGGGGTCAGGCAGCTGGGCGAAAGGAGAGGGTAGCAGCGGGCAGCTGCCATCAGAGCCGGCTAAAGACCACGGAGGCCTTGAGGTTGGCAGGCTCGACGCCCTCGCTGAAGGTGATGAGGAAGTACATGACCTTGCGGATCTTGGCCAGCTCGGACAGGCGCTCCCCAAACTCCAGGGCGTCGGCCTCATTCCAATCCATGGCTTCCGAGTCCTCCTTGCGCCAGAAGATGGCAGCGGGGTCCAGCAGCTGCCGCGTCATGAGGTTGGTGAGGTCGGGCGTCCAGATCTGGGAGGTGCCCGTGATGGTGACCTTGCCCGGCTTGTCCAGCACGACGTCCCAGCGCTCAAACTGCAGCCTCTGCTGCTGGATGAAGTCGATGCGGTACACGGACTCGGCCGGCTGCAGCAGCTTCTCGCCATCCTGGCGCTTCCTCCCGCGCCGCTTCAGACTCTCCACGCGCAGCCGCATCTGCTTGGTCAGGTCCTCGTCCAGGACCAGGGGCATGTCGAGCTGGGTCGGCTTCGGCTCGTCCTCCGCCATGGCCCCCTTGCTGCTGCCGCCTCCACCGTCCAGGAGCCGAGTGGACTGGGACCTCACGGCCAAGGCGAGAGGCCACCAAAGAGGAGCCCCGCCTCCCCCTTTCGCCCCCTTCTCGTCCCGCCCCTCTTTGCCACTGGCTCTTCCCAGCCCCACCCCGTCCTCAAAATGGGGTGTGCAGGAGGACGGGCGTCCCCGCAAGCCTCCTTCTCTACTCCTCGCAGAAGCGGTGATGGAGGCACTACAGGCAGGCAGGAGGGTGGCAGGCTCCTCAGGGACCAGCTGCTGTGGCAACCACGCTGGCTACCACGGATGGGCTGAGAGCCGGCTTGCTGTGAAGAGGGAGCACTGCTTACAGGCAGTAAGAGGGCAGGAGGCGGGGGGCAAGCGCTCACTGGAAACACATCAGGAGAGGCTGAAGACCCCCTGGCAGGAGTGTGGGAAATAAGGCCCAGAGGGGCCCACCGATTTGAGATTTGAAGTCACCTAAGCCAAACCTTGGCGCTCTCCTTGACTCAGCCTCACCTGCACCCCTCCAGGCCCGATCGGCAAGGCCTGTGGATTAACCCTAGAAACACGCCTCCCCAACCCCACTGCTAGGACCCCGGCCCAGCCACCATCATCTCTCACCTAGACCCATGTTCTCAAACTTCAGGGAGCATCAAAACCAGCTGCAAGACTTAAAACTCAGTTTGCTGGGCCCCACCCCAGAGTTTCTGATTTAATCGGTCTCGGATGAGGCCTGAGAACTTGCATTTCTAACAACCTCCCAGGAGATGCTGATGGTCCAAGAGCTGTGTTTTGAGAATCACTGACCTGGATGATTCTTGCCTGCTGGCCCCGCCTCAACCCTGCACCACATGGCAACCACATGCCCAGGAAGCTCTTCTACTAAAATCCCACCACTTATTACCCCTGTATCGAGCCTCAGTTTCCCCCAGGAGACTTGAGGCCATGGAAGAATCTGACAAACGTCTGTATCCCCAGTGCCTGAAGGGGAACCAGGAGCTCAGCTGTTATACGTGGGCAAATGGAAGAAGTGTGAGTGTAACTGGGGGTGGGGGTGAGGGAGAGGGGAAGCTGCCATGACACTGCCACACACAGAAAAGAGGACAGAAGCACAGGCCAAAGTGTAATAACTGAAAACAACCTGAAGGGTCTAGTGGACCACAGGCACAGTCAATTGCTAGATGGAAGCTAAGTAAGTCAGTGAGGTCTTGGGCTACACAAACAGCAAGAGGGTCACCAAAGGGGACCACACACCCGATCCCGTTAAGACAACACCTCAAGCCCTTGGGTCAGTTCTGGGGGCTGCTGGCAGCAATTCGCCGATGGTATTCGAGAAAACCATAGAGCAAATGTTAAACTGCTCGTCCCTCACAGAACCTTTTACTTTGCAGCTGGAGCAGCAGAGGAGAGGGAAACAACGTGTCTGAGGAGTGACTGTTCGGGGAGCTTCTCTCTCCTTCATAAGGAGGAGCTATTTCCTTCGCAGCAGTAAATTTGGCTTTTTATTTGTACATTTGCTTAGTTTTTGTCTGTGATGTCTCCCCACCGAGAGGGCAGGGGCTGTGGCTGTCTGGTTCATCACTCTAGTCACCACCTAGAACAGGGCTGCCGCACAGGAGGCCCTCAGAAATCCTGAATGAACGAATGACACTGACAAGAGAAGAGCTGATGTGATGGATCACGGGGCCTAAGGACAAGAACAAGAGGAAGATGGGCACGTGGGGAGAGAGTACACGGGCACTGACCGAAGTCAAAAGGTGGTTTAGAGACAACTGTGCGTGGGGCACAGGAAGGAGGGAGATGGCTGGACGGTGAGGGTGATGGAACAGCAGAACCAAGCACTGGGCCAGGGTGACGAGGGCAGGGTGTCAGCCACACAGGCACAGTAACCCCTGGGATGTGGCAGTACTTGGGGTGGGAAAGGCTAGGAAATTGGAGGTGTTGAGCCCTTGGTGCCTGGGTGCCAGGGTAGCTGGTTGGCAGGGGATGGCAGTAAGGTGGGCTGCTGGTGGGGGCCAGTGCGGGGGGGAGTGGGGGACAAAATGGCATGAGCCTGCAGGGGTCTATAAGGGGAGGGTGTGGTCTGGAGGCATCCCTGAAGGGAGAGAATGCCGCCACCTCTCGGGGCCTGCAGGACATGGTGGGAGGTGTCCAGCTTCTACCAATGAGGATTCAGAGGCCGCAGGACCCTGGGGGAGGGCCTGGTCTCGGCCTGGGCAGAGGGTTACCGACCGGCAGGAGGAGGCTGAAGGTGGAAGTTGTTACCAGGGCTGGGGCCTCACAGACAGGCAGGGCAGGAGGGAGGGAGCCATGGGGACCAAGGACGGCCAGAGGGGAAGGAAGGGCAGGCGGGAGGCTGCGGGTGGGGCTGGCCCACTGCTTCCCACAAGCCTCTGCTCGGCCACCAGATGCCTTGGGAGGCCCCACCAAAGGCTGGACATAGGAGTGAATAGAGAAGAGAAAAAGCAAGGTCCAGACTTGCATCCGTGACTGCAAAAATGTGATCATAACAAATGAACAAGCCCCTCTTTAACCCCAAATGGAAAAAAGACTAGAAGGAAATGTAGAAAACCCTCAACACTGGCTGTTTCCAGGTACTTTTTAAAATCACCTGGCCCCAGTACCTAGAATGGTGCTGGGGCATAGCTGGTGCTCAATTATCGTGTGGTGAATGAACTGCTATATGCTAAAGGGCGGGGATTGCTCATATAACACGGGCAGAAGTGGGATGGGAAACGTTTTTAAGTGGAACTAAAAGATTGCCAGGCCCTGCCACCAGGTGCCTCCTAGGCCCTGGCCCAGGATGCCCACCCCCCAAAACTCACTCTCAGACACTCGGGCACCCCACTGGGTTTCTGCTCTCCCCCCACCGGGGGCATGGCTGTCTCCTCCTGGGCCCGGGTACCCCGTGACTCAGAGCAGGGCTCAGGCCTGCCCTCGCACCTGGGGCCACGCCAAGCTCTAGGGGAGGTGAACTCACCTGGCTTGGGCCAGGCCAGGCTAACAGCAAATGTTCCACCCCACTGTCACATCCTGACTTCTGGTCCACAAAACCTGGTCACCTGAAGTCCACTGCCCTGCCCTCAGGGAGTGCACAGTCAAGTTGGGGAGACCATAATGCCCCCATCAGGGATCCCATAGGACGGGGAGGCCTGCTTCCTAGAAGTGTCCGGCAGAAGAGAGGAATAGGTGGGAGGCCAGAGGAGGGGCGGAGAGGGATTTAGATTGCTGCTAAATGCCATGGGCTTGCCCCGCACCCCTACCCCGTGGGCTCCTTTAATCCTCCCACCACCATGGGGACTGGAAAAGTCAGGTTTACACAGAGGCCAAGAGAAGAAACGTGACCTGACCAAGGTCATACGACTAGCGAGAAACCCAGCCAGAATTAAACCCAGGACCGGCTGGCTTCAAATCCCGTGCCTGTCGGCCCCAGGCCGTGTCAAGTACTAGAGGTAAAGGGGTGGCTTCCTGGAGGAGGGGGCGTGTGTGTCGGGGGCGTGACGTGCCTGCATCTGAGGCTCAGCATCCCCAGAGCGTGAGGTGGGTGGAGGGAGCAGGGGTGCAGCTCAGGCTGAGCGCCCCCCGTTCCATGGAGAAAACAGGGTGGGGCAGGGGAGGCCCCGCAGGGCAACAGGCCCAGCAAGTGAGGGGTGACAACAAACAGGGCCCAGTCAGCAGGGACAGGAGGGGAGGTAAGGCACAGTAATGAGCTCCCCGGGGCCTCGTGCCTCCCGCCGGGACACAGGGTCCGTCACCACAGCAGCACCAGAAGGCAGAGTGCAATTAGCCCAGAGCAGCCTGCCTCGCCCAACCTCCCAGATACCTAAGCTCCTGGAGATCTGCCCCTGAAGCCTCCAGACAAGCCAGGCTGGGTGCCCTAACACCCTGCAGGAGGAACCTTGGGCCCAGAGACAAACACAGGCCTGCCCATGGTCACACAGCATCAACGGCAAGCCTCTTGCCTGCGGGTCCGGGGCCCCTTCTTCCACTTGCTAGGTGGAGAGCTGTCCCAGGGGTCGGGCCCAGGGCAGGGCACACAGTAAGCTGAGGCTCATCTCTACCAATGACTAGCCAGCCCGTTCCCCAGGAGGGGACACAGAGGGCCAGGCCCCGGCCCCACTGCAGGCCCCAGGAGGCCTGGGGCTGCTGGCCAGTCGCTGGGGAGGAACTCTGTTCTCAAAACTTTCTTGAGCCCTCTCTGTGCCGGGCTCCTGCTGGGCTCAGCAGGAAGATATAGACCAGCTTTGTCTGTGAGCTCGAGAGGGGTGATCACAGATAAACAGGCAATTACAGGGCAGGGTGGGAGGTGTAGGGCCAGCCCCACAGGGTTCCCATGTGCCACCTCCAGCCCCAGACGGAGCCCTGACCGGGGCACCTTGTTCTGGGCTCAGAGAAGGGGGTTGGAGCCTGGAGGCAGGAGGGTGAGGACAGCTGTACACCCAAAGAACAGCGCCAGACCCCGAGCCTCTGTGGGCCATGAGGCTCTCCAAGGCCCTCCCAGCTTGGACGCCCCATGACCACCCACGTCTACGGATCTCAGCAGTGGCCTCTGCCGAGGGCCCTACAGCACAGAGCTTCCCGTATCCCACAGGACCACCGGGGCCAGGCCGCAGGGATGCCCACTTGGGGGTGGCTTTGAGAGGTCACACCCCTGTTCAGAAGACATGACGACAGGACACCTACCACAGTCCCACTCTCGGCGAAGGGCACAGCTCCCTCTGATGGCTGAGGGTTGCCTCAGAGGACGAGAACAAACTCGTCTGCCCCTTGAGCCCTGCTTGCCCAGGAACACCCATTATGTTCCATGAACCTTAACGATCACAACACTGGTCACTGCAGCGCTGCACTGCACAAGGCCCTTTAAGCACAGTACCTTGTTCCATCCTCACAGCTCCCCGAGAGGGAGCTAATCTGATATCCCAACTTTCTGGATGAGTAACCTGAGGCTAATTACAAAGCTATGAAACGGCGAGGCTGGGACTCGCACCTGAGCCTATGAGACTCGGATGCCCGGTGCTCTTAAGCCCTGCCGCTAGTCCCTGCAGAAAGAGCAGAAAGGGCAGGGATGAGAAAGAGGCAATGACTTGTATTTGCTGGCGTGAGAACCCAGGATGCAGTCCCCATCAGTTACTCTTTAGAAACCACAACTCCAGCCTCCCTGCTTCCCCAAGGAGGGAGCTCTGAGTGTTGGACTTGAGGGCTGCACCGCCAAATGCTGCCACAAGAGGGCGAAGTGTCAGGACCGGAGCCCATTCTTTCCAACTTAAAACCCTGTGGTTCTGGTCCAGAATATCAGCTGCTTGGAACCATGAATCATGAAACAGGATTGTCTGGATCACTCCAGCTGTTCAGAGTGAGAAGAGTGAGGCCCAGAGAAGGACAAGGGCTGGCCAAGTCGCACAGCAGATACTGGCAGGGGTCTCCTGAGCCGCAGTTAGTGGTGTCTCCACACTGCGCATGGTTTAGGCAGCCTCCACATTTCATAGGTGCATATTCTGCACAGTGGGCCCCCAACAGTCAAGAGCGGACGCATCAGAACTGGGAGCTGTGCAGATTCCCAGCACCTGTCCCTGAGCTGGCAGGGGCAGGGAAGGTGATTCTGATGCTCAGTCAGTACTGGGGAGCCCTGGCATCACCCCGCCCCATCCCCACACAGGCTGTTATAACGTCTCACCTGCTCACTCAGGCTGCACCTCCCCCATCTGATGGGGAGGGCGCCAGGCTGAGTTAAGTCTCCCCAGCACCCCTGCCTGACCCAGGCCTCACCTTTTGCCACAGTGACTCGCGGGAAGCGAGGGACGAGCAGGCCGCCACAAACCAGCAGTTGCCCACCTGGCCCTGGTGCAGGTCGTGGGAGCTGATGCCATCCACAAAGAGGCGGGGGTCCTCACAGATGTCCTGCGGAGAAGCCGAGAGGAGACCTCACTGTCTGCGTGGAGATTCGCCCGCCTCCCCTTGCCAACTGGGGCCCTGGGTCAGTTTCTCCAAATCCAGCTTCCCCCAGAGCTGCCCAGAAAGCCCTTCTCCCCTCCCCTGGCTGAAGAACTCTGCTCTTCTGCCAAAGTTTGGATGATGAGCAAATACTGTGGAAGGACTTCGAGGGGCTGGACCCGGGCCACCACTGTCCTCCTGCCCTCTGTGGTCTTCCCTGACCAGCAAGGGCTCAGTGTCCATCATCCTCCAGCACCAGAAGCCCTGAGAGGCCCATCCCAGCCAGCTCTCAGGGGCCCACAGTCACAAAGTGGGGTGAGGTGCAGGGCAGAAACACATCAAAATTGCACATGACAAGTGCAAAGGACTGGGGAGAAGCGAGGAGACAACCATCCCAGAACCCATGTGGGCACATCCTCGGGCTGTCTCATCTGACCCTCACCCCACCCGAGCAGTGTGGCATTTTTATTCCATTTTATGGATGAGGAATGAAGGTTCAGAGAGAGGCAGTGATTTTCAAGGACACACAGCAAGCAAATGCCGAGCAGAGCCGAGCAGACACCCCCAGAGCTCCCCGAGTGCCCACCCCAGTCCCCTCCTCCTCACCCATCAGCATCTTCACTCTACAGAGCTGAGAGCGAGTGACTGCTCTCCAAGGGAGGTGACAACACGGGGTGGGGGACATAAACACTGAGACATGCTTTCCTTCCAGCTGGCACCGTGATCTATCCTCACCATGGTCCTGAGAGGTGGGCATTGTGCTCATTTCACAGATGAAGAAACTGAGGCCCAGAGAGGTTGAACAACATACCCCAGCCACACAGCAGGGGCCTGCCTCCACTTCAGCTGGTGCTCCTGAACCAGTTCAATCACAACAGAGCTACTGAGGTGCTACCGGAGGCAGCCAGCAGAGGGCAGCAGAGTCAGGAAGACAGAGTTCAAATCCCCGCTCCCTGGCTTCCCTGGTGGCGCAGTGGTTGGGAATCCGCCTGCCAATGCAGGGCACATGGGTTCAAGGCCCTGGTCCGGGAGAATCCCACGTGCCACAGAGCAACTGGGCCCGTGTGTTGCAACTACTGAGCCTGCACTCTAGAGCCCGTGAGCCACAAGTACTGAAGCCCGCCCGCCTGGAGTCCGTGCTCCACAACAAGAGAGGCCACCGCAATAGGCCCGCTCACCTCAACGAAAGAAAGCCCACACGTAGCAACAAAGACCCAACGCATCCAAAAATAAATTAATTAATTTAAAAAAAAATTCCTGCTCCCCATTTACCGGCTGTGCAACTTTGGGCCCGTGGCTCAACCTCTCTGAGCCTCCATTTCCTCCCCTGTGCAAAGGAAGTAGATTATTATGCTTGCAGGGCTGTGTAAGGACTCCACAGAACATGCAGGCAGAGCACTTGGCAGGGGAAAACGGGGCAAAGGGCCATCAGGTCTCACTAAGGTGTTCAGGACTCCTGCTGCCACCTCTGCCTGGGAAAACCAGAGTTTGGGAGGGCCAGATTGAGGGCTGTAACTCCCCTGAGGGCATGAGCACTCCAGATGGGATTTCAGGGTGACCCAGGGCCAAGCTGCAAGGGGCTCCCCCAGAGTACAGGCTGCGGGATGCCACAGGTCTGAGTAACACTGCCCCAGGTCATGGAAACCCAGTGAGGCTGGTAACCCAGTGAGCTCTCAGGAAGCAGTGGCTTTGCCTCCCACCCAGCTGCCCTCCTTATCTTATCTCCCAGGCCCAGCTCAGAACTCTGAGCCAGAGGGAGCCATGACTTAGCATCTGCCTCCCTGGGGCCCGGAAAGGCAGGCAGGACAAGGGTGGAGGGGGGCTTCGTACCTGGAGGACCCCAGCCACATCCCCACCATGGGAAAAGAGACAGCTACTGCCTGGCATCAGAGGAAGTGACTTCCGAGGCACCCCTCCCCCTTGTGGGCCCTGCACAGAGACAGGACCACCCATTACACAGAGGAGGATGCCGAGGCCCGGGATGGGGCAGTGACGCCTAGGGTCATGAGGCAAGTGGATGGATGAGACAGAGCCTAGCCCCCAGAATAGAGCTCTCCTCCCCACTAAGCGGCACTGCCAGGGCAGCCTGGGGGCAGGTCCAGCCACCCTAGCCTGCCCCAGACACTTCTCTGGCCCCTGGGAGAGACTGAGCTCAGGGCTCAGCCAGGCTCGGCACTACCCTGACTCCCTGTGATAGGGCAGAGACCTGGGGCAAATCTGCCGGCCTGGGAGGGAGCGGAGAGGAGGAGGTGGTCTGGGTGTGTTCCCACTGCCAGGAGAGGCGCGGGTTTGCCAGCTCAAGGTAGAGAAATGACTTGAGGTTGGCGGCACCTGGGGTTGGCCCTGGAGTCCAGCGGCCACCTTGGGACACCCTGAATGGAACAATCAGAAACTGCTTGCAATGACTGGGCACCTGCTGCGTGCCCAGCTGTGCAGAACAACCCTGTGAGACACGTACGGTTAGCATCCCCATTTTATAGATGAGGAAACCAAGGCACAGAGAGGTTAAGTCATTTGCACAGGGCCACAGAGGAAGAGGTGAACTGAGATTCCAATTCAGACAGCTCCAGAGCCTCCAGCTGGGCCAGGACTTATGAGTGACAAAACTACCATCCCTTCTCCATCCCCTGCACCTGTCCTTAGCCCAGCTTGGGGGACTTGCTATATGGCAATGAGACCAAGGGGTCAGGGGCAGCACAGACCTTCACCTTTGTTACCATAGGGCCCAGCTTCTCAAGACCAGTGTTTGTCCTTCCACCTTTCCTGGGCCATTGGCTAAGCACAGAGTGCAGAGCCAGTCAGAAAATTCCCAGCCCACAGGCAGAGCCCTTGAGGAGGAGAAGCCTGAGTGTAACCCTCCATGTGAGCACAGCTGTAACAGCAGGAACCCAGGGAGAGATCAGAGGAGGCTGCCTGGAGGTGGTGATGCCAGCAGAGCAGGCATGGAGAGGGCTGATGGGCAGGGAGGCTCCAGAGGGGAATGGAGACTCCAAATTCCCCCCTAAGATGGGATCCAGCCACAGCCTCAAGACCGATGCCACCTCTGACGCCATCCTTCCCGGGGGCCCCAGCCAGCTGTGCTCCCTCCCAACGCTGCCCTCCCTGAAGTTCACCTTTGGGTCTCCCCCACCAGCCTGAAAGCTCCAGGGCAGGGCCCAGGTCTGGCTCTGCCCACCTCCGGTGTCAGGAACAGGACTTGGCAGGTTCTGCTGCGGGCAGGAGCCCTGGGAGGAAGCGACAGCAGAGTGGCCTGCAGGACAGGGCTGGCCAGGCACCTGCTGGGAGCCCGGGGCCAGGCCACCCCCAGGGCTGGGGTGACCACTCCTCCGGTCAACGTACGTCTCTGTGGGGCACAGCCTCCTGCTCCTGTGGTCTCCTCTCACCTCTCGGCCCCTTCCAGCCTGCCAGACCAGCTCCACCAGACATAGGTCACAGCCCGTAACCATCTCCTCCCTGAACCAGAACTTCAGGTTTCCAGGCCCGGTGCAGAAACAGGAAGGCAGCTAGTCAACGGATCCAGGGCGCCTTCAGCCCCTCCGCTCTCCCCACTTCTCCTCATCCATCCACCTTCACCCCAGTCACCTCCCTTCCGGAAGCTAAGATCACAGCAGGAATCGATTAGAACGGGGAAACTGAGGCCCAGGAAGGAAACAGGACCTCTGCCTTGGACCGAAAACAGGGCAGTGTTCTCAGGGTTACAGCCTGTGCCCCACCCCCTCTGCAACAGACTTGCCTCCCCAGCCCATGCTCCCCGCCCCATCCTCCCATCCTTCACGGCCACCCGAGCATATGCCAGGGAGGGGATCATTCCTGGGCAGGGCAGAGGCCCAGGTGGCTGGACTTGACGCAAACTGCCTGCTTCGCGGCCTAAAGGGGCCGAATGCTCAGCACAGCCAAGGAGTGGGGCCTTCTCCAGGTGCTGGTGTCAGCATGAGCCCCAGACATGGGGCCGGGGACCACCAGGCCACCTTGCGAGAATTCTGGGAGGTTCCAAAACTGACGTCTGTTTGTGGGATCCCTATTTGTTCCCTTCTTGGTTCCACCAAAGGACCTGCAAGCTTATCATCCCCAGAGATGGGACAAGGCAGAGTGCAGCAAGGGGGGACGTGGGGTGGAGCGGTACGCAGGGATGAGAAGCGGCGGTACTAAGGCCCTGGGCCTGACAGAGGAGGAAGCCTCCCATCCACCCATCCCCTTGGGATTCCCCCTGAGTCACAGGCCTTCTCCTCCAGTCTCTTATCTCCCTGGCCAGGAGCCTAAGGGAGGCCAGCAGATGTTTACTGAATGGAAAAAAACAAAGAAACACTGGATCTGGGAGGAGGAGGGTGTGGGCCGAGGCAGGTGCCCTGGGTGGGACTGAAGTGGACCAGAGAGTCCAAGAGATGGGACTTCCGGGCAGGGCTGGCTCTGGGTCCCCAACACAAGGCTGGCAGGAGCAGGTGGTGAGAGCAGACAGTTTGTCACCTGCCCCCTGTGTGTCGAACAGCACAGATACCTCAAGTCACTTCAACCTCCAGAAACCAGGAGCAGCAAGAACTATTCTCCCCATTCACAGATGAGGTAACTGAGGCCCGGGGAGGGGAAATGACTTGTTCAAGGTCACACCTCCTGCAAGGTAGGGCCAAGGCCATCTGGCTCAAAAGCCAGCCTCCTCATTCCATTTTGGGAGAAAGAAGAGGGAGGCTGGCAGGCAGGGAGGCTGGCTGAGGAGATCCCCCAAGAGCAGAGAGGCCACAACTAATGTCAAGAGAAGGAGCTGGGGGTGGGGTGGGAGTGAAGACGGGCTTCCCCTGGGCCTTCGAGAAAGTTGGCTTCTTGCTCTATTTGTAAACAGTCAGGTCACAGGACCCAGGAAATGGGGCTCCACAGAAACACGGCTGCCTCGGGCCATGCTCCACCTCACTGGCCAAGGGCCGAGCAGCTGGGAGTTAATGGTCACCCCACTGGGCCGGCTCCACCCCACCAGCCTGAGGCAAGTGAGCCTGACTTCCTGCTCCACCAACCCCACATCCCGCATCCTGTCGGTGGAGCAGGGCCTGCCCGCCATCCCACCCTGCCACCACCTACAGCCCCACTGACAAAGGGCCGTCCATCACACACACCCCAGTCCAAACCGCCTCACCCCGTCATCCCACACCACTCAGCAGTGCCTGGTCCTGGACTGCCTCCCAACCCAGAACTGGCCCCACTGCCGCCCCTGGGCCCCGGGGCTCAGTCGTCTCCCTCTCAACGCCAACCACCACAAGCTGCCTGTCACTGGTCTCCACATCCAAGGCAGGGGCAGCTCCGCTCCTCCTCTTTATGTGTCTAGGAATGACTAGGCACCAAGCCCAGTGAGAAAGGCAGCGAAGGAGAGTGCGCCGTGGCAGGACTCCTGAACTGGCAGGCAAAGGGCCCAGAGAGGGCAGGTGACTCCAGCAGGGTCACACAGCAGGGGGATGCTGAGCCCAGCGGGCCTGGCATTTCCTCCTCTCACTGCAGCAAGCCCAACCGTCCCCAGCCATGCCTTGCCAGCCTCCTTCCAGAGTCACAGGATCTAAAATGTCTGAGTGATGGCCACAGGGCAGCAAAAGGTCAGGAGGGGAGCAGCGAGGGGGTGGAGTGAGAGGAGGGCAGAGAGCTCAAGCACCCAAGGGCTCACAAAGGCCTATTGAGGCCGGCCTCCTTCTCCACCCACCAAACAAAGGAGAGGGAGGAAGGCATGGGGGTTGGGGGTGCACCAAGGGGCAGGAGTCTAAGGCCAGGCCGGGGAGGCGGCTGGGAGTTCGGAGAACCAAGGCAGCTCAGCTCATGGGGCTGAGGTCCCCAGGGGGCACCAAGGACCCCCCTATCTGGGACCGGGGAGGTGGGCCAGGGCGGGCAGGAGCCCTGGGAGGAAGGGACAGCCCAGTGGCCTGCAGGACCAGTGCAGGCCACTCTGCTGTGCCCCGCTGGGCGATCAGGGCACGTGCTTGCCCCTCTTGGACTCAGTTTCCCTACGTCTCAAGTACCCCAGTCCAAGAACATCGGATTTTGTGCACTGGAAGGGACTTGAGAGCCTGGCCTGTGAGAGGAACATGAAAACTGAATTTCACTTTCCCAAAATGTCCAGGGGGGCTGGAAGGCACTTTGTAAAGTGCAAATCTTCCCCCGTCACACGCTGCTGAGAGCCTGGCCTAAGATTCCCGCTGCCTCAGAGCACAGCTGCCCGGGCCCAGCCCTGCCGACCCCAGGGCCCCTGGGCTTCCTCTCCCCTTACTTCACCCCACACACCCCACGCTCCTGCCACGTCCCAAATAAGGCTGAGGTTTCAAGCTCGTGTCTTTCTCACACCCCACGCTCTCACCCCTCAACTCTGAGATGCCCCTCTGAGTACTGGAGGGGGGTCTTCCCCGCCCCAGGCACCTCGGTCCAGCACCGTCTCCTGTACTGAAGTCCCTCCGGTGTGACCAACTCTCAGTGCCACCAGCACAGCCGTGGAGACTGGAGAGGGGGCCTGGGGCACTGGCCTTCAGCAGCCTCTCCATCACCCAGGCCCCCGGGGCACCCGCTCTCACACTCAGGAATCGGGGTTAAAGAGAATGAGATCATGCCATGAGGCCAGAAGCTTCTGTTCAACACATTCCAGCCTCAGCGACCAAGGCTGGGACAGGGGGAGCCATCAGACAGATGCTCCATAATTCACAGATCCCAACAATAATGGTGACAGCTGGCTTATGGGTGCCAGGCTTGGTGCCAGACGTTCATGCTTCATCTCTTTTAATGCTCACAACAACTCTATGCGGTACTATTATTTTTTACTATTACTATTATTACTGATTAACCATCGTAACAAATACCTTCCATGTACAGCAAATGACTATTTCAAAATCACTGTGACAATAATCAGCAGAGTAAATTCCTTCCACTTGAATGTCACTCTACACTGCACTAAAAAAAAAGGCACATACGCATCACCTCATTTGTATCCCAAAAACGACCCTGGGACGAGGGTGGCAGAACAGAGGTCCCCACTTTCCTCATAAGGAAGCTGAGGCCCAGAGAGGTCCTGGCTGGGCAGTGGTGGCCACGGACCTGGGGGCCGTTCTCCTGGCTCCCCATCCAGGTGAAATCCCACTGCAGGCGGGCCCAGCATCAGCCGCTCCACTTGCTCGGTTGCCTGGGGCCTCAGAGCGACCCCTCCCAGTCACCCACTGTACCCCGCAGACTGGGTGGGTCTGGGCTTGCCCACCTCAGCACCAGTTCGGACCGGACACTGACCTTGGGGCGCTTCCACCTAACAGCGGGCCCTGGGGTGCCCGTATAATACAGTGAGTCGTCGGTGGCAGGGAAGGTCGGGTCCTCAAAGAGCACCTTCCTGCGCAGACAGGTCCGTTTCAGGGCCGAGTAGTTCTGGTCCCCGTAGGGCTTCACACAGGAGAACATGGTGGCCGCTGACCCGGGAGGGGAGGCCGAGACAAGGCAGCAGAGGGCAGCTCCTGGGGCACCTGGGAGGACAGAAAATCAGAAGAGCATCACTTCCTGAGGACTGGAGGCTCCGAGGGATACGCTGAGTGAGGTGGTCCCCGAGTGCTCCCTCCCCACAGCCCTGGGAAGCGGGCATCCTCATCCCCATTGTACAGGCCAGGAACTGAGGCTCAGAGAGGGGGAGAGACCTGCCCAAGGTCACACAGCCGGTATGCACAGAGCAGGGAGAGGAACTGACTAACTACACAGCCTGAACTTCCTCATTTCTGATGCTCAGAGGTGACGCCAGGCCCGCGGGCCAACAGGGCACAACCACGATGGCACTCAGGGCCACCTGGCAGCACCCAGGACCTCCCTTCCTTTGTTCCACCAGCCTCCCTAGAGCTCCCGGACAGAATCAGACCAGTGGTGACCCAGCAGCTCCCTGGCTGGTGTCACACCCACAGGAAAGCGGCAGCACCGTCTCCAAGTTTCCCTCTTCCGGAGCCTCACGCCTTAGCCTAGAGCCGCAAGATCATCTCTGTCCTGTGTGGAAAACCCTGGGCCCTGTAGGCCCCTCCAGCCTTCAGTCACATCCATTCTCGCCTCCTCCTTCCAGCACTCTGCCTTCTCCACCGCACTTCCGGAATAAATGCCTCCAGTTCTGTAGGGAGCGCTCTCCTTCATGCTGGTGACCTAACCTCCCCCAGGGACTCCCAGCCCCACCCTGTGACCTTCCAATCTCCAAAGCCAGACTCTCCCACACGGCCTCCCAGGCCTTGCAGCGTCTCACACTCCCGGACAGTCGGTCTCCTCTTCCTGGGCCTCCGGGGCATCTAGCGCTGGTCCAGACCCATCTCCCCCTCTGACCTCCCCTCCCCCTCAGGGGGTCCCCTGGATGATGACCCCCACATCCCTGTGTTCAGCCTGGACCCCTCTTCTAGGCTTCCAACTGGCCCATCTCCTGTGAGGGCCAAATTCCGCAGCAGAGTCTGGACTTGAATCCACACGCAGCCCCGGCACACGAAGGTGCTGTGTCTATCAGCATCCTCCCTTCAGCCCCCGCGGTCCAGCACCCCGAACCTTGTAGCCATGTGCTGACCAAATGCAAGAGACCCAGACTGGACTGACTCAGGAAAGGGCAAGACACAGGCCCCAACTTCCCAGCCTAGCTGAGGGAAACTGAGGCAAGGTAGGCCAGCTTCTAGGACAAACATGAGTTTGTGAGCAAACTGATACGGTGTCAGTCCCAGCTGTACCACTCACCTGCTGTGTGGCCCTGAACAAGTTACTCAACCTCTCTGATTCCCTATTTTCTCATCTCCACGATGGGAACAATGTTGCTTCAGTAACTGGAAGATGCCAGTAAAATTAACCAGAGGCTGCGGAGACTGCTTAGCAGGCCACAGGGAAGAGGAAGAACAGAAGTAGAAAAGCCCCTCTCATTCCCAAGAGAGAACCTCCGTGTCGCTGGCACCTGCTGTGTTCAAACCACCTGGCTAGAGGTTGGCGTTTAGGATTTGCTGGGTAGGCCTTTCATGATTGCCATTTTTCAGAAAAGAGAACTGAGGCTCAGTGAGGGGAGGCAACTTGCCCAAGTTCCATGGCAGAGTCTGGACTTGAACACACATCCTCTGACTTTGGAGCCTCCATCTTGGCCTGGTGACCCCAGAGCGTGGGCAGGGCTCAACCCACACACACCCTGGCTGAGCCAGCCCCACAGGACAGGAAAGATGAGGGGATTCAGTGGAGGGGAGAACCAGGAAAGGAAGGAGGTGAGAATGGAGGGGCGAGGGTGGAACACGGACAGACAGAAGGGAGAGCAGGGCTGATGGTCCCTGCCTGCCGAGGGTCTGAGGGCTGGCTTGTCCTCTGCTCTGGACCCACAGCCACTTCATCTTCTGCCAATACATCATACAGGGCCCACCTGTCCCACTGCTGTGTGACCTCAGGCCAACCCCCTGAACCTCTCTGGCCATCCCTCTACCCGGGAAGGCCAATAACCCTGCCCCTTCCCACCCACCCTCCCAGCGTCGGAGGCCTGAGGGAAAGAGAAGGGGGAGCCTGGAGAGGCCCCTGGGCTCTGGCACACAGCCACCAGGAGCGCCATGAACACCACAGTTTCCTGAAAGGCCTGTTCAGGAAGCAATTTAAGCTGCAAGAATTAGATCAAAGAAGCTGAAAGCAGGAGCCCAGAAATCAGCTCTAGCAATTCCAGCGTTCAGAGCCCAGAACCCAAGGAGGAGGAGCGAGCTGGCCAAGGTCACAGAGCCAGGCCGGTGGAGAATGAGGGCTCTGGCCACCCTCCAGGCCACGCAGCGGCCAACGCTGCTGGGAAGGTTTGCTCCTAGGACAGAAGGGAGGAGCGAACAGAAAGGGGAAAGCTTGGCTCGGCCCAGGTCCAGAACAGGGACCAGGCCTGGCTGGTTGAGGGTCTGACCCAGTTCAGCCATCTCTCCAGCCTCACCCCAGCCCGCCAGGCTGATCCTGGCCTACTTATGCCAGGCTCTCTGGCCCTGGCCTTTGCACAGGCTGCACCTCATACCAACTGTCCTCCTGCACCCTCGATCTGCCCCAAGGTCACCTCCCACACCATCCACTGAGTCAACACACCCAAAGGGTCAGAGTCACCAGCCTCTGAGCTTTGCTCTCTCCCTGTAGTTCCAGGCATAACCACTGACAGCTACAGATAAACCAGCAATCAGGAAAGCCAGCTTCTAAACCCTGGCCTCTTCTCCCTGGGTCTGAGCTTGGGGCTGGGGCACGTCCTGTCTTCAGGACACTGAAGTTTGAGCCAGGCACTAACAGGACAGCCTGAGCCTCCCAGCTGCCCCCCAGGCTGCCCTCTTCCCTCTGCCCCTGCCAATCTCCCTACCCCCCGCCATTCTCCACGCTGGGCCTAGGTTCCAGTGCTACGAGCTCCTTGCAGTCCACTCAGGGCATCTGCCCACACTGTTCCATCCACACATGCACACCTAGAGAATTCTGGTCACATTTCAAGACTCAGCCCAAGTACCTCCCACCTGCGCGACATTGTTCCTCCCCCTACCTCCACAGTCCTGGAACCCCTGTGACAGCGCCCGTTACATTGTACCCCACCTGCATGTGACTTGTCTGTCTCCCCAGCCTACACCCCTCCAGGACAGAGCCCATGTCCAGCTCCTCTCTGTATCCCTAGTGTCCAACATTGGGGAGCAGGGGTGGATTCAGTGAATTTGGGTTGAATGAGCCAACACAGATGATGCATGAGGAATTCCTTCACTGATGGGAAAAACAGGTTCAAAGAGTGGCCAGGACTCCCCAGGGGGATCAGCTTTCCATGTCAGAGCTGCACCAGCTCTCAGGTCTCCTGAAGGCCAGGGCTCGCCCCTTCCCACTAGATCAGGCCTCTCTCTCTCTCTCTCTCTCTCTCTCTCTCTCTCTCTCTCTCACCCCTCCTCCCCTCCAGCTCCTGATGTTGTCCGTGGAAGATGCGGCAAAAGCCCTGGAGCTCTCTGCTGTGGCCCAGCCCTTCTCTAGCTCCTGACGGTGACTTGGCTTTAGTTTCGCAATGTCCCCCTAAGCTGTGAGACCTGGACAGGCCATGTCACCTCTCTGGTCTGCATGGTCCTTGTGTGGAAGGAAGAGATAATGTGCCAGGGCCTCTGGGAGGATCAAATGAGACACGGCCACATGGAACAGCACTTTGCATACTTTAATGCACTGTGTCCCTGGGGGATGTCAGCACGGATGTCTGGGTCACATCTACAATGTGCCTCCCCTGCCAGGAGGGTTACAACAATTCAGGGTTCCTGTCCCCAAGGAACTTCATGGTCTAGTGCAGCCAACAGACACAAGGCAGCATGGAATATGCATCATTCCAGCAAGAGGGAGGGACACAAAGAAGCCTTCGCAAAGGCCTGGACCCAGAAGTCAGCTGTGCTTTAGGAGAGAAAGGCCACTCCAGGCAGAGAGAATAGCTCAAGCAAAGGCTCAGAGGCAGGAAAGCACAAGTTGATTCAGACCCAGCCTGGCACAGTGGGATTCCATAGACTGAGCATGGGGGCACTGACCCGGGTCAGAACAAGGGCATGGGAGCACCCACCAGGGAGCTCAGGGAACCCAGTCTTCCAGCAGGTCAGTCAGACCTGAGTTTGAATCCCAGCTGTGCGGCTTAGCGCTGTGTGTCCTTGGGTAATTTACTAACCCCTCTGAACTGCTATCAGCCCTTCCTGGTTCCAGCCTCTAAGGTGGCATCTGCCCCGGGGCCTGGCCCATAGGAGCTCTATCTATCCTCACCTTGGGAACAGTGTGTACCTCCTTCCGGGAGGGTGTGCCCTGATCTGCTGTCCCTGGACCTGCTGGAGGTGGCAGGGACAGGCCAGGGGTGCATGGGCAGAGTAAGGGCTCATCTTGCAGCAGGCCACATGGAGCCAGCTACAGCGGGGGCAGATACTACTGAGCCTTCCTGGACAGTTCAGCCACCGCAGCCAGGGGGAAACAGGAGACAGTTTCAGTCCCATTTTTTAGATGAGAACATAAAAGGAACGTGTACAAAACCTGCAGCCTATTAGCTGGACCTCAAGCCTCCAGCCTCCTCATCACACCAGGGCTTCCCAAAGCAGCCCCCAGGTTAGTATTGTGATCATTTTAGGGGTCGCTCTAAGTTGCTTTACGTGGCAGTAAGTAAGTCAGTAAGAAAGTTATTCCCCATCCACTTCACTCTCAAGGAGAACTCAGTTCGGTCCAGCAAGTCTTGAAACCCTCACGGTCCTTGCTCATCTGCTTAACAAAGGGAGAGCCAGCCCCAGGCTCAGAGCAACAGCACCTGCCCGCAACTGAATGGATTTTTCTGTTGTTTTAATTTAGTTTTAAGATTCTTTCAGGGCTTCCCTGGTGGTGCAGTGGTTGAGAATCCACCTGCCAATGCAGGGGACACGGGTTCGAGCCCTGGTCTGGGAAGATCCCACATGCCGCGGAGCAACTGGGCCCGTGAGCCACAGCTACTGAGCCTGCGCGTCCGGAGCCTGTGCTCCCCAACAAGAGAGGCCATGATAGTGAGAGGCCTGCACACCACGATGAAGAGCGGCCCCCGCTTGCTGCAACTAGAGAAAGCCCTCGCACAGAAACGAAGACCCAACACAGCCAAAAATAAATAAATTAATTGATTAATTAAAAAAAAAAAGATTCTTTCAGTTACCTTGTACTTAGAGAGTAATACTGACTTTCCATTTAGAGTAAATGCACAGTTTCCTTTAAAAAATATCAAGGAAGAAGGAAAGTGATTTCAAGAAATCTGTTAAGTTCCCGGTGGTGCAGGCGGGAACTGCAGCATTTCATCACGCCTAGAGGGCAGGGTGCCGCCCAGGAAGGAGCCAAGACTGCGTTCCAGAACTGTGTGGCAGGGGAAAGTCACCTTACCTCTCTGAGCCTTGGGGCTTCCTCTAAGAGGTGGGATCGCAGAGCCAGCACTCAGAGGGCCAAGAACAGCCAAGGCCATTTGAAAAAGAGCAGCTGGAGGACCCACACTCACAGGTGACAAGACCTTTCCCAAAGCTCTAGTAACTGACACAGTGTGGGGCTGGCATAGGGTAGACAACCAGACTAACGGAACAGACCAGAAAGCCCTCCAAGACAAGGACACCTGATTTGGACAAAAGGCAACACCTCAGCGCATTAGGGAAAGGATGGTCTTTTCAAAGCATGGTGCTCAGCTGACTAGCTATCCGTGTGGGAAAAGCTTCATCTTGACCCTGACCACACACCACGCTCAAAAGCAATTCCACATAGACTGCGAATCTAACCGAAAGGTAAAACAGTAAAGCTTTCTGAAGAAAATATTAGAAAAAGAGCATATCCAAATGGCCAATAGATGGAAGGAAAGTGCTGGACTTCACTAATCATCAAAGAAATGCAAATTAAAAGCACAATGAGAAACCACTACGCCCTGACCGGAATGGCTGCAGGGAAAAACACCACACACACACACTCTCTCTCCCAAGTCCAGCTCTTTCACGTTGGTGGTGGGAGTGTCAACTGATACAACCACTTTGCAAAACCATCTGACCACATCAATTAAAGCTGAACAAATGCATACTCATTACTCATTCAGTAATTCTACTCCTAAGTATATACTGAACAGAAACACGTGCACATGTTCACCAAAAAACAAGTACAAGAATGTTTAGTGTAGTAGTATTTGTTATAGATAAAAATTAGAAACAACCCAAAATGTCCATCACCAGAAGAAAGGATGAATATGGTGTTTAATGGAATATTATACAGCAATGAAAATGGACAAATTATTGCTGCATGCAACTCGTGGATGGCTCTCTTGAGCACAACAGTAAACAAGAGAAGCAATACTTCGATTCCACTGATGTAAAACTGAAAAGCAGATATAAGCCATCTATGGTGAGTTGAAGGCAGGATGGTGGCTGCCTTTGGGGGTAGTGACTGGAAGGGGTAGGAGGGGGGCTTCTGGGGTTCCAGTAACACTGCTCCTTGATCTGGGTGGTGGCCGCATGGATAGGGTCACAGAGCTATGTATCTATGACTTACGCATTGTTCTGTAGGTCAGTTGTGCTTTAATAAAATCTTAAACAGAAAGAGCCTGTGCAGGGGCCCTGGGAAGAAGGGCTAGCTGAATCTAGTGACCCTGATCCCACCAGTTTTGGGGACATTACATACCCGTAGGGTCCTGCCTGGCACCCAGGGTGGGAAGACCCAGGGGGTGTGGAGCAGGGAAGAAGCCCGGGCTGGGTCACAGCACTAGTCCGGGCTTGGCCTTTTTCATGCACAGGCTGTGACCTCCTGCGAGGCGCCTCCTCCGTCTCTCAGGACACCTGTGGCTTTGACCCTTGAGGTGCTCAAGTCCAAGAGAGAATCCCACAAGGTCGGGGTGGCAGCCCCACACCCCACTGGGCACACACCTCCAAAGCTTCCTCTCTGAGGAGGGGGTACCAACCAGCCAGGCCCCATCCTCAGGAGATGTTCTCAGTCCTGAGGCAGGCAGGGCGCTCAGGGAAAGGAACTGAGCTGAGGCAGAGTGGCAGTGCGGGTGCGGGAGGAGACCATAGGCAAGGCTGCCCAGGATCCCAGCCAGAGGTCCCGGAAGGCCAGGCGCAGGGATCGGGCTTCATCCTGAGGTGATGGAGAGCGGGAAGGGTGCTGAGCAGGGGAGGGACTTGAGATCCACCTGGCTGCCACATGGAGAATGCACTGGAAAAGGACACGACCAGGGCAGAAAAACCAGAAGGCAGGCCAGAGAGCCTGTGTGCCCATGTGTGAACGCAGAGCTGGGTGGGAGGCAGACCCAACTCTACTTGGGGACCAGCCAGTTGTGGGAGTGAAAGGAGAGTGCAGGAGGCCTGCTGCGGGTCCCTCCTCTGTGCCCCAGTTCCCACACCCCACAGCGGGTGCCCATGGCGCAGCATGGCCCGGCAGAGTGGGTGTCATCCAGGGCCAGCCGAAGGAGCCAAGGATGCCCGACAGACAAAGCCCCCCGACCCCGGCCCCACTCCCTCAACCTCCCACCACATCCCACTCCAAGCAACAGAGCCCCCCCTCCCCTATGCCACATGACCAGGGAAGGGCTGAACAGCCGCAGCTTATAATTCAGGGAACGGTCAATTCTGACGTGCTCATCTTCTCTGGCACCCCTCTGGGCTGGTCCTGAGCTGACAGGAGGGGGTCAGATCCTCACGGCAGTCCCAGGGCGGAGAGGCACAGGGTGACAGGCACAGACCAAGAACTAAGCCAGACACACTGTGGTCAGTGGTCCCAGAAGCGATGCATGTTGCAGGTGGGGCAATAGGGGCAGGAAGAATGGTGGTGTCTCTTCAAGATGGAACTGGACAGGGCAGGGATGGAAGGCTAGGCGGGAATCTGCAGGGCGAGCGCGCAGGCAGGATGCACTCCAGGTGGAGGGAAGGCGGAGAGCATCAGGTAACAGCCGGAAGGCCAGGGTGCAGAGCTTTGAGTGGGGAAAGCTGGCAGGACCGGCTTTGCAAGACTGGGATGCCAGCTTAGGGAAGTGGGCTCTCACTGAGGGCAGGGGGCAGCCGAGGTGGGGGGTGGAGGGGTGAGACCGAGGGTCAGGTGCTGAAGTAGTAACGCGGGCCAGGGAGAGCCTCAGCCAGAGCCAGGGCAGGGAAGGCCAGAGGCCAGGGAGGGGGCCTGGAGCCTCAGAGTTTGGGCTTTATCTATGAGTTCATTCTCTTTTATTGTAGAGCCACTCCCACTCCTCTCGTGCCCCACGAGCCACCGTTTCAATAACATGCTCAACACATCTCTCTCTGTCCGACTGTGGTTGTGTTGTGGCCTCCCAGGGCCCCATCTCCCCCATGCACCGTGTGCTGAGGAACAGATGGCAGGGTGGGGGGGGAGAAGGGGTGAGGAGGGTGAGCTGCACTGGGGCCACCGGGGCTCCGGCAGCGGAACCACGGGGCCAGGCCCAGTGAGTCACTCTGGCCAAGGCCGAGCAGGCGTCACCGGGACTGGGAAATCCTGTCTTTCTTCTCCACTGCCCTCCCCTTATGGTTTCTGTCTGTGTCCAATCCAGTCTCCACCCAGCTGCAGTGATCTTTCTAATACGTAAACCCGACCAAGCGCTCTGTGCTAAGAGACAAGTGGGTCTGGAGGGCAGGGCCAGGCATGTTTGGGGCTCAGGGTCTCTCGCTGGTCCTGGAGGACAGCGGTCCTGGGGCGCTGATGTCCCCCGGCCGTGTATATGAGGGAGAAGCTAGCCTCGGGGCTGGCTCGCTGTGTGGCCCTGGCTGAGTCCCGAGGCCTCTGCCCCTCAGCGGTTCCCACTGGGACTTGGGTGTTGTGAGGAGGGGGCCGGGAAGCCTCAGTAAGCAGATGAGATCCAGCTGGATCTGCCGGGCATCAGCAGGGACGGGAAGAAGCTGGGAACCTTCGTGGGCAGCAGGCTGGCCAAGGCTCAGCATCAGGCAGCGTGAGCAGCTGGCTTGGGCACTGAAAGTCACTGGGCCTGGGAAACCCAGCCCAGCAGCACATCTGGTGAGAAAGTGCAGAGGGAGGGGCAGGTGCAGCTGAGCACGCAGCAGCAGCAGCAGCAGCAGCAGCAGCTCTTCCCTGTCCTACTGGGGCGGGGTTGACACCTGCAGCTGCAGCTCACAGGTGCTGCTCACTCCCCACAGGGGAAACAACCTACAAAAACGAGACTTGATCAGGTCACTGAAGCTGCCTCAGCTCCACTGTGCTGTGTGACCTCAGGCAAGACCCTGCCCTCTCTGGCCTGCAGGCTCTCACCACTGAATGGTGGAGAGGGGGACACTTCTTGCTCTTTTCCGATCAGCTATGTTTGTCACCAGGACAGCCTCTTTTCCTGCTTCCTGCATAGGTAGTCTGTGCCTCTAGCACCACCTGCCTCCAAGAATCAAGGTTGGAAACCAGGTGGGATGGTGCCCATTTCTCAGACTGGGAAACTGAGGCTCAATTCCTAGGTCAAATTCCTGCACACCCTCAGAAATGAGCTGTACTGTTCTCATTGCACAGATGAGGCCCAGGGGGCACAGAGAGGGAAGAAATGCATTCAGGACAGTCAGGAGCCTATCTCATGTCAGAGCTCTGCTCTGCCTGGCCCACCACTCCCTCCCTCAAGCAAAGGCAGTGACCCACTCATCAGCTCCAGGGAGTCCCACTCAGCTGCATGCCCCCATTCAACCTTCCCACACCTGCTCTGTGCCTGGCCAAGGGGGCAGCGAAAAGTCGGACCGGGCTCAGCCCGGGAGGTCAGCCTGGTGGAGGAGAGACAGCAACCCCAGTACCAGCCAGAGAGATCTGCTCTAAGAGGGCAGTGATGCATTCAGACGGGGCAGGAAAGGCTCGAGGAGGAGGCGGCATCTAAGCAGGAGTTCATAGGGTGGGCTGTGATTTTTAAGAGACAGAAGTGGAAGGTTCAGAGGAAGACGGAACCTTCTGGGAGGAGGAAACCATTTAGGCAAGGCGGGAGGACAGGGTGCACGGGAGAGGAAGAAAGAAAGGGCTAGCATGGCAACACTGCCACAGCCAGGTTATGGGGACCCTGAAAGCCAGTCTAAGGACTCGGCAGCGTGCCAGGGTGTGAGCTGGGCTCCTGGAGGATTCACAAGAAGTCTGGATGGAAAGGAGGCCAGGACGCAGGCAGGGAGACCAGGCTGTAGAAATGGCCCTGCGAAGCATGGCCTTGGCCATGGAGATCCAATGGAGACCCACACTGGGGCAGGGTCCACAGCACACAGCCAGGCGCTGTCTGGGAGTTTGGCTGGGGGTCCTTCCTTGGAGGCACCAGGAGGCTCACAACCTCCCAGGATGACAACCACGTCTCTGGGCAAGCAGCGTGTTGGCAGCACTTCCGGGCTCCAGGCGCTGCTCTGCCCCATGTCACATTCCTGCCCAAGGCAGCTCTGAACACCAGTGCCTCCCCTCCCCACGCCCAGAGGAGAAATCAGAGCCTCAGAATGTCCCGTCCACATCCGCATCCTCCGAGGGGGAGAATGGGGCCAGGACGGGACAAGAACAGTTACCTCTTTGTGCCTCAGAGTTCTCACCTATGAAATGCAGGTCTCCTGCTCTGCTGGCCCAACCTGCCCTCACCCCTGGCTCCCCTCACACATCTCTGCTCTAGGCAGGACTTAGCCCCAATTGTCCTTGGTATACTCATCTGCAAAATGGGGCTCCCGGCCTGGCCTTCACAGGGTGATGGTGGGGATCAAGTGACCCTGCACAGCACTGGGGTTATTGAATGAATGTCTGAGATGCACTCCACTCTGGAAAGCTTAACCTACTGTTATGTTAAGGACCCCAGGATGCGGTCTGGTCTCTGGGTCAACCCGTGGGGACACGCCAGCACGCTCCCCTCTTCCAAACATCCCTGAGCTCTGCCTACCGTGGCCTCAGGCTGGGCTCGGGGCCAGAGGTGCAGCAGCCCAGGCTCTGCCGGCAAAGGCTCCTAGGCTGAGGCAGAAGCAGACACTGAGGGTGACCCCCTGGGGGAAGCCAGCAGCTGTGGGCACCCAGGAGGGGGACCTCTGAGAATGGCGCCTGCAATGACACTGCAGTTGGCTCCTGTGGTAGGCTGAATAACTGCCCCCAAAGATGTCAACATCCCAATCCCTGGAACCTGAGAATGTTACCTTATATGGCAAAAAAGACTTTGCAGATGTGATTAAGGATCTTGAGATGGAAAGATTATCCTGGATTATCCGGGTGGGCCCTAGATGTAATCACAGGTATCCTTAAGAGGGGGACAGAGGGAGATTTGACTCCAAAAGAGGAAAAGGCAATGAGGTTACGGAAGTAGAGAGAATGGGGTGATGAGGTCATGAGGAATACCGACAGCCACAAGGAACAGAGGCTCCCCTGGAGCCTCCAGAAGCAACCAGCCTGACACCTTAATTTTAGCTCTTAAGACTCTTTTCAGACTTTTGACCTCCAAAACAGTAAGAGAATAAATTTGTGTTATTTTAAGCCACTAAATTTGTGTTAATTTATTACAGCAGCGAAAGGAAATTAATACCATTAGTATCATTCCTGTGGGTAAGTATGTAGTCTCACACCTCTCTCCTGCTCAAGGAAGTGAGTGAGTGAGGATGAAGTTGTTACTCCTTGAACTGCTCCAATGGAAAACAAAGTCACCCCAAACTTCAGTGTCTTAGTTACTATATTATTAGTAACACACCAGTTGAGTCCTACCACCTCACCCTGACTGGCAGAAGTTACCCAGCAGTGGGCAATGGGGTAGGGGCTAGCTGGGCAGGGGCAGGCAGGTCAGGCCAGCAGGCTCTCTGCCTTTTGTCCCCCAGGCTGCAAAATCCTGAGGTCATCCTGGGCGTACCCTGAAAGTGCTGGCCAGCTGGGTACCAGTGAATGGGCTTGGTCTAGTCTGGCCACCAGTCCCCTGTCTCACAGCTGACCACATGCACCACTGTGGCAGAAAACCACAGTCCACACCCACAGGCCACCATAGCCTCAGCCAGTAGCTCCCTCATACCCCTAGTCCTGGGAAAGCTGAGACCCCTAGAAACACATCCTTGAACAATTAGAACGGGGAGCAATAACTCGGGCCATTACAGGCCAGCAAATGCTCACATTTCGCAACTTCCTACATCCAAGCCTGAAGGCTGGCTTCCTAAAAAAACCTGGATTAGAACTCCAAAGGGACTTGGCCCATTTTGCCATTAGTGAGCAGGGAAAGGCAAGGCCTGAGGCCAAAGTGAAGTCAGCAGCTCGGGCGTGAACTAAAGTGAGGCAATCCCAGGGCATCACCATCAACCCAGGGAGGAGGAGAAGCTGCAGAGTCTGGGGCCCTCAAGGCAAGGCCTGGGAGGACCACTGCCAGACAAGGAATGTTTTGAGCAGAAAGGGCAAAGCATGAAGGGGCAGAAGAGGTCTCTGGAGAGGCTAGAGGAGTGGAGGGGAGGGGGTTCTAAAGGCACTCAAAACACTTGAGGACCCTGGGGCAGAGAAAGGCAGGGGTGAGGTGAGAAGACCAGCAGCAGACAGACTTCTCACCTGCCAGGCCCCAGATAGTGAGGCCGGACACAGGAGGGCTGAGAAGGCCACAGTTCTCAACCACTGAAGCCAAGAGGGGCTTCCACTTCAATGGGAGAGACCCTGTTTCCTTTCACTCTTCTTCTCCCAAAGTCGGCCCCTCCTTCCTCTGGGTTGTCCCTCCCCCAGGGAAGAAGGGATTAAGTGATGCTGATTGTTAGGTACTATTAGTTATAATGACTACCAGACACCATGTACTTCGTAAAACACTTTTAGTGATTGAACTTCATCATCAACCCCTAAATCCCTATGATTAGGCAGCATTTACCCCCATTTTGCATATGAGGAAACTGAGACTCACAGGGGAAGTTCCCTGCCTCAAGGTCACGTGCAGAGGGAGTCTCAGCGAGGAGGAGGCTTGACACAATGACAGGCCCTGCAGGTAGGACAGGTCATGGAGACAGGCTTCCCTGTGGCCACCGGGGGCTCCGGGAGGGCCACCTGTTCAGGGATCAGGGCTTCAGGGCTGTCCTGAGAGCCCACAGGGAAGGCAGGGGCAGAAGCAGCCAGAGACAGCACTGGCCTGGGAGCAGTGGCCTGGATGTCATCCCCAAAAGCCCACAGGCCGCTCACACTTCATCGACTTCCCCCAAACCTGCTCCACCCCCAGCGGTGGCTCCATCTCAGCTAGGGCCCCCCTACCCACCCTTCCCCATGCTCCACCGCCCCCTCCTGCGCAGGCTCTGGGAAGCCCTATCAGATGCCCTCCTCAGGTGCCAGGACCAGCCCTGGGTGGGGAGCTGCGGAGGGGAGAGGCGAGGGGAAGGAGGAAGGGGCCTCTCCCTGCTCGGGCCTCCTTAGCAACTCACCCACCACAGAGCCAAAGATGACACTTCTGGGATGCACATCTGATGATTTAATGCCCCTCCCCATGGGCTATCATTCAGTTACATGCTTCCAGGCCTTTACCCATCTATTCCTTGGGCCTGCAGTGCCCTGCCCTTTCTTTTCTGCTTGGTGAACTTTTCATCCTTCAGCACCCAGCACCGATATATCCTTTGCAGTGAAACCTTCCCCAGCTCCTGGGCAGGGACTGGCTCCCAGCACTGGGTGCAACTCCGGGCAGGGGCTTCTCAGTTTGACCCATCTGCCTCGTCAGTCGAAGAGAGGTTCCTCAGGGCAATGACCCCGCCTAAGCACCTCGATGTCCAAGCTCCCAGCTCTGGCCTGAAGCAGCAACAGCTGGGCCCAGCCTGCCCAGCCCTCAGCCTGGGAAAGCAGCCAGGCCTCCCCACCCCCACCCCAGGACTCTGGGGACTGCAGCAAAGGCCAGGCCCAAAGACCCTGGGTGGGAGGCTTTCAATCCTTGCAGCAGAATACAATAGTTCCTTCAGGAGGCCTCAGCACTCATAGGGTAGGCTGAGCCCCACACTCAAACACCCTCTCTTCCAGGAAGTCTGCCCAGATTTCTTCCTCCCCAGAATCCTACGAATAACTGCCCTCGGCACTTCTCTCTTCAATGCTGGTGTAGGGAGAGGATTCTGGTTTGAGAGCCAGGGCAACCCAGGTGCAAATTCTGGTTCAGCAGCCCTGAGAGAGAGAGTAGGTCACTTCACCCTCTGTGCCTCACTCTCCTCCACCCTGTGGGGTCTGGGGCTGAATCCCACCACAGGAAATGAAGCCTGGCGAGAACTTGGTACCTGTTAACGATCTGTCCTGCTTCACCTCTGGAACCCAGGTGGGTCTCCTCAGACTCCCAACTCTGAAAGGTGGTGGCAGGATCACAGCAGCCCAAGATTCATTCTCCCCCAGCTCTCCCTGCCTCCCTGGCCCCCTCACACACACACCCAAGCCCAGCAGCCCAGGAAAAAGGCCCCTATTCAACCTGGGAAGATGGTCAGGAAGGGAATCGGCTGTGGCCTTGCCCCCTTTCCCAAGCCGGGGGACGGGGGATGGGGAGGTACCCGGGAGGGGTTGTGGAATTGAATGGGTGGAGGCCTGGGAAGGGACACGAAAGGGGAATTGTGAGGAAGAGGAGGGGAAGAGCCGGTCATGCCCCGGGAGGTAAACCCCAGCGCGTAAGCACCATGAAACCAGCTCCGGAACACTCGGGTGCAGTGGGACGAGGCCCCTAGCCTCGAGCGGGGATGGGGACGAACCCCCGGGGCCGGGGCGGAGCCTGGAGGTCCCCGCCCCGCCCCCCCTCCCCCCCGGGCCTCAAAGCCAGCGCTCACCTCCTTCCTCCCCGGCTGCAGGATGTGCAACCCCACACCCACCGATTCGTGCTCACAGGGCACGCGCTGGCCCTCTCTGCACCCATACACACGCACACACCTCCGAAACACACATGAACACACGCGCGCTCGCACACGCCTCCCTCTGCGCAGCGCCTCCTACCTGCCGCGCCGCCGCGGGCCCAGCGGACTCGGGGATGCCGGGCTCGGCGCTGGCACTGGAGCGGAGGCTGGACCGGCCCCCTCAGCTGCCTCTGGCTCCGGCCGGAGATCAGCTGGGGCTGTCCTGGGGCGGGGCTCGAGCTAGAACTCCCGGGCGGCCGGGCCCGCCCAGCGGCCTCCGCCCATTGGGGGACAGAGGCGTGGCTTCCAGCCGGGTGGGCGGGCCAGGATTACAGCGCATGCGAACTGGCGCCGAGCTGTGAGGTGAACTGGCAGGGAGGTGGCTGCAGAGTTCCCGCTGGAGAGTAGGCGAGGATTTGGGGGCCTGCGCGGCCCAGCCCGACCCCTCTCGGCTTGATCGGGCCCGCGTTCTCCGTCCCTCCCTCCCAGCATCTCCGGGAGTTCCCCAGAGCCCAGCCTAGGTCGGCACCGAGGCAGGGGGCTGGGAAAAGAAGGACTCGAAGAGGCGAGCGCCCATCTCTTCCCTATCTCCATGTCCATATCCATCCCCAAGATTCTGGATGGAGGAGCGGGACCCAGACCCCAGGAGTCACAAGGAGGGCCCTTGTCAGATGGGGAAAGCAAGCTCCAGGCCCGTATTGAGTATTTATTTACTCAAAATGCTGTGATGGGGCGACAGCAGGAGGGGCATATTTCCCAAATAAGACTGAGAAGGGGGTTTCCCTGGTGGCGCAGTGGTTGAGAATCTGCCTGCCAATGCAGGAGACACGGGTTCGAGCCCTGGTCTGGGAAGATCCCACATGCCACGGAGCAGCTAGGCCCGTGAGCCACAACTACTGAGCCTGCGCGTCTGGAGCCTGTGCTCCACAACAAGAGAGGCCGCGATAGTGAGAGGCCCGCGCACCGCGATGAAGAGTGGCCCCCGCTCGCCGCAACTGGAGAAAGCCCTCGCACAGAAACGAAGACCCAACACAGCCAAAAATGAATAAATAAATAAATAAATAAATAAATAAATAAATAAATAAATGTACTATTCAATTAAAAAAAAAAAGACTGAGAAGGTTTGTGAGTGACCAGCACTAGCACATAGTAGGGGCTCTGAGACGGCAGGGCAGACGTGTTTGTTATGCTCATCCGAGGCCTGTGTCAGCCCACTTCGCAGATGGAGAAGCTCAGACCCACTCCTCTCTCCTTCCAGTGTTCCCAGTGTACCTCTAAGTCACTCTGACTAATCAGCCCCCCTTTTGTATTTCAGACTGTTGGAGCCACAAGAGGAGTGTTTCATGGTGGTTGCAAGAATGTACACTGGACTCACTGCCTGGGCTCATATTAGCTGTGTGACCTTGGACAAGTGACCCAAACTCTCTGTGCCCCAGTCACCTCACCTATAAAATTATTATAGTAGCACCCACTCCATGGTGTTGTTGTGGGGATTAAATGGACTGAGCCATGTAAAACCCCTAGAGTGGGCCCTGGCTCAAAGTAAGTATTCTCGATGTTATTTTAATCTAGCCCAACCCCCTCATTTTCTGAAGACACTGGGTCCCAAGAGCAGAGACATGTACACATGGCTGGTTAGAAGCCCATCCATCATAGGATGTTAGAACTGGAAGGGCCCACCTCAGAGCCCAACTCTGGCAGCTCCCACCTTCTCTGACAGATGAGGAAAGAGACCTAGACAGGGACAGTGACCTGTCCAGGTCACCCAGCCTGGTGGAGTCGGGGAGGCATTGGCCCTGCTCTTGTTGGGCGTTGAGATGGAGAGGTTTCCAGACAAGCCAGGAAGAGCTTGGTCTCCCAAAAAATGTGGGGAAGGGGCGGGGCTTTGATGATGCTCTGGCCCCAGGTCCCTGCTGGTCGGTTGCTGTAAACTGATTCACCGAATGGTGCCATCACGGGGCCTCCGGTGCAGGTGCTTTTCCCATTTAATCCTCACAACCACCCTTGGCAGGAGCCCTCATTAGCCCCATTTTACAGATGATAGAACTGAGCCTCAGGAGATGCCCCGGTCACACAATCGGGAAATGGCAGAACTGGGATCCTCCCTACCCTGTCTGACTCCACTCATGCCCTTCCCCTCTTCCTCCTCCTCTATCCCCCTCCTCCTCTTCTCTCCCCCAGGGAAAGGCCACCTCTGATGGCTTCTTGACTGGCTGTCTAACCTCTGCTGCATCCCCCTGTAACTGGGAGCTCATTTCCTCACAGGGCAGCCCTTTCTACTTGTCTTGGGAGAGTCTTTGTCACCCAGAGCTGACCTAGTTCCCTCTTCCTAGTTCTGCAGGACTCCACAGCCTCCACTCCACCAGAGCCCTGGAGAGAATCTTCTCTGCTGCAGGCCAGCAAACCCCTATCTTCACTGCTCCTGTATGTAATGAGTTTCCCAAGTGAAATCCTTATAATAATAATTTCTTTTAAAAATCCCAACAGATCTAATTGTCTAGCTATTGTTTGAGAACCCTAAAGGAAGCCCCTTGGCATGGGAAATGGCTCAACATGGAGGCTCCTAACGCCTGGTGTCTTGGGGTAAAATATTCAAGTAACCATTCAAGTTCCCCCACACCCATCTATCTAGCCAAGGGGATGGGATCGCAGGGAGAGGAGTGGAGGTGGACGTACAGAACTTTTCAGGACATGCAGAACTAATGGTATTCTCCTGAGAGTTTGGGAAATGGGAGAGTCACACTGGACTCCAGGGGAGAGCACACACCATGGAAAATAGGGATATGAAGGACAAAATGAATTTTGAGTTGCTCTTAATTCCATGCTACTCTGAAACACTGCTTATATTTTATTAGTATCCTGGATACTATTAAGAACCAGCCAAAACCAAGTGGGATTTATTCAGGAATACAAAGTTGGTTTAATAATAGGAAATCCATTAATAGCATTAGTTTGCTAGGGCTGCCATTAGAAAGTACCACAAACTGGGCAGTTTAAACACAGAAACTTATTGTCTCACAGATCTGGAGGCTAGAAGTCCAAGATCAATGTGTCATCAGGGTTGGGTCCTTCTGAGGGCTGTGAGGGACAATCTGCTCCATGCCTTTCTCCTAGCTTCAGGTGGTTTGCTGGCAATCTTTGGCATTCCTTGGCTTGTAGACACAACACCATGATCTACGCCTTCATATTCACATGTGTTCTCCCTGTGTGTCTGTCTATCTCTGTGTCCAAATTTCCCCTGTTTATAAGGACACCAGTCATACTGGATTAGGGTCCACCTAATGACCTCATTTTAATTTGATCACCTCTGTAAAGACCCTATTTCCAAATTTACATTATGAGGCACTGGAAGTTAGACTTCAACATCTTTGGGGGGACACAATTCAACCCATAACAAGTATGCACCATATTAATGAACCTAAGGGGACAACCATGAGTTTTTTCTATAGATGCCAAGAAAGCCTTTAACAAAATTCAACACCGATTCACAATAAAAACATTCAATGAAATAGGAAGTGAGGGATACGTTCTCAACACGATAAAATGTAGTCCTAAAGCCGACATCTTATTTAATCAAGAAACACTGGAAGCACTTCCACTAAGATCAGAAACAAGGCAAGAATAGCCACTATCTACACCACTATTCCACATTGTACTAGAGGTATTAGCCAATGCAATTAAACAAAATAAATCAACTTAAGGCCTAAGATTGAGTAAAGAAAAAAAAACTATATCTATTTGCAGATGATATAATGTTATACCTGAAAAAAAAAAAAAAACAGAGTACCAATGATAAAACTAATTCAAATAGTGAAAGAGTTCAGTGAAGTAGCAGGATTCAAAATTAAAATACAAAATTCAATGGCCTTTATATATACAAATAATAAACAAAGGTCATAAGGGTAGAGAAAACCCTTTTCATAATAAAAACAAAAAAAGATTAAGTGCTTAGGAACAAATTTAATGAGAAATGCATAAAACCTACATGAGGAAAATTTTAAAACATTCTTGAAAGACACCAACTAAGAACAAATGGAAAGATATCCCCTGTTCTTGGATTCTATGACTCAACATCATAAAGATGTTAGTTCTCCCTAAGTTAATTTGTAAATTCAATGCAATCCCAATAAAAATACCAGCAAGCTCTCTTGTGAAGATAGACGAGATGCAAAGTCCATATGGAAAGATAAACATGCAAGAATGGGAACGCTGAAAAAGTAATACTATGAGGAGGAAATAGCTTTAGCAGACATAAAAGAATAAAAGCTTCTATAACTAAAAATGGGTGGCAGACTTCCCTGATGGCGCAGTGGTTAAGAATCCATCTGCCAATGCAGGGGACACGTGTTCAATCCCTGGTCCAGGAAGATCCCACATGCCACGGAGCAACTAAGCCCGTGCGCCACAACTACTGAGCCTGCGCTCTAGAGCCTGTGCTTGCAACAAGAGAAGCCACTACAATGAGAAGCCCACGGCGCAACGAAGAGTAGCCCCTGGTCTCTGCAACCAGACAAAGCCCACACGCAGTAACGAAGACCCAATGCAGCCAAAAGTAAAATAAACAAATAAATAAACAACTGCCTCACTCTCCCCAGGACCCCTTCTGCCCCTCAGATCCCTTCTTCCACAGCCAACTGAACTTTCTAGAATACAAATCCAATCTCTTATCTATAGCTCCAAACTCTTGAGACCAGGAGTAAAGAAAGAAAAAAAAAAAGACATTTTAAAAACGTCATTTCTGTGTTTTTGGGAGTATGAGAACTAACCTTCGGGAAAGACTGCTCTTCTGCTGGGAAAATAGGTTAATGGGCCTGTTTGTTCCTCCAAGGCCAGGCTGAGTCTAGGCTGGAGGGGAGGAGAGGGTCGTCACCACTACAGAATCATTCTGCAAATGACCGTCCCAGGGTGGAGAGAGGCCAGCTCTAACAACCGTTACGACGTTGAGTCAAGGCTAAGAGATTGGCAGTTCCCCACCCCCACCCCGAAACCCGGGCACCCAGCCCGGGAGGCCCCTTCGAGGCCGGTGGTTCTGCTCTCCCGGCTTCAGGCTCCGGCTCAGAGCCCAGCCTTGACGGGCGGAGTCCTCACTCCGCTTGGGCAGCGACGGGAGGGGCTTCACTCAGGGCCCGGGCAGACAAACACTCGAAGTAGTTATCGTTCAAACCCCAGAGCGTCCGCTCCCCAGGGCTGCATTCCGAGCTGGGGTCGGGCCTGGGGCCCTCACTGTGCGACGCTGGAGCCACTGCTCCTTTCTGGGCCGCTTTCCCTTCCTTCCACTGGGGCTGGGGGCAGGGAAGGCATCTCTCGGGGCCCCTCAGGCTCGGACTTGGTCTCCCCGGAATCATTATTTGCTCTTTTCTTCCGGGTTTGAGGGAGGGAATAGGTATGGCATCGGGGTGGAGGAAACTGAGGTGGGGGCCTTACCTTTGAGCTCCACCCTCCCCTCCTGCCTCGAAGGGTTACTGCCTCCTGCTCCCAAGTGCCGCTGAGATGGGTGGGGCTGAAGGGGTTTTCCTTTGCTGAAGACACAAATAATGTTATAGCTGTATGTGCGTGTGTGCGTGCGTGCATGCGTGCGTGTGTGTGGCAAACTGCTGTCTGCCTCCTTCTCTCTGGAGCCTGGAGACCTGGCCTCTGGCCTTGTGCAGCTGCAGCCTTCGGCTCTGGGTGTGGTGGACGTCAGGCACGGTGTCTGGGGCAGTGGTCAGGGCCCAGGAATGGCAGGCAGGAGGCCCGGTCATTTACTTACCTGGGCCTCAGTCTCCACATCTGCCCAATGGGGATGATAATAATCCCTGTTCCCTGGATGGGGGGAGGATACAAGGAAGTCAGGGGCTTGGAGGTGCTTTATAACATGATATCTCTACACGTTAATTTAGATGTTTAAAAATATCTTAACTTTTTTTTCTTGCATCGCTCTTAGATTCAGTCCTAGGTACATTTTTATTTCTATTATAAATGGTACTTTTACAAATGACTTTTCCTGATTGCTTGTTACTACTATATAGAAGTTAAATTGATTTTTGTACATTGATTTTGTACTGGAAGACTTGGTACATTTAAAAATTATTTTAATTAATTAACTGTAGGATTTGGTGTGTTTTGGTGGGTTTTCTAAGTAGGCTAATGGTTTTCAATGAGGTGTACTGCCTCCTGGGGGGAGATTTGAAAATTTGTAAGGGAGTTTTTTGTTGTGCCCAAGAATTTACACATCATAATTCATACAATTCGTCTTTTATTAACCTTTTATATTACAATAAAAGAATTATATTGATTTTTGGAAAATATATGTGTGGACAGATAATATTCTCTAAGAATTTCATTTCAGGATAGGGAGTATAGCATTAATTTTGTGGGGAAATTGGATCTGATAGGGTTGCAAGCCTCTGAAGTTCTGATAATTTTCTTTCTTTTTTCAAGTCATTATCATTTTATTTTTTTAATTTTTGGCTGCCCTGCATGGCTTGTGGAATCTTAGTTCCTGGACCACTCACGCCCTCGGCAGTGAAAGCGTGGAGTCCTACCTACTGGACGGCCAGGGAATTCCCTCATTATCATTTTAAATCTTTATCTTGCCTTGCTGTGCTCTCAAGCCTTGGACAATGTTGAACAGTGGTGATGATGGACACGTCTAGTCTTTTCTGACTCTTAAAGGAAATGCTTTCACCTTTTACAAAGATTTTCTTTAAATCACGAACAGATGTTGAATTGTATCAAACATTCCCTCCCCCTGCCACATCTGAGATATTCATATTTCTCTTGGTGTGATGTACCACATTGACAGATATTCCTTTTTTATCCATGTATTCTGATTCCTTTTTTAATGCTAAGCCCACCTCAAATTTCTGGGATAAATCCATCTAGGTGCTCTGACATCCTTTTTACATATTGCCTCATTGTCTACTAGCGTTTCGTGTAGGATTTTGCATCTGTGTTTGTTAGTGAGACAGGCCTATCATTTTCCTTGCTCGTGGGGTTCTTGTCAGCTAGGCCCGCCTGGTGAAGGGAGTTGGGAGCACAGGCTCCTGAGGCCCAGATTTACCCAGACCCAAAGACCAGCCGCCCGCCTCCGCGCGGAAACTGTATGCAGGGCGCGCCCCCTGGCGGCTGCGGGGCGCAAAAGAGCCCGATGAGGCAGGCATGGGGAAGGGAACCAGGTAACATCATCAGGTGGTGCCAGGGCTGCGCGGGCCGTGGGCCTTCGCTGGGCCTGGTGACAGTGAGCAGCCCAGCTTCAGAGATGGGTTGACCAGGACCCAGAGTGACAAAGTAGGCCTATAAATGTGGCGTTCTGACTCTTCTGAGCTGTGAGTTTCCTGAATCTTAATCTCTTTACCCATAAAGTGGGATAATCCACCTGCCTGTCAGGGAAATGGGAGGAAGTTGTCACAGCACAGAATTCAGACTTTTCCAAGGACAAAGAGGTGTCCTCTCCCGACACCTCAGCATTCTTGTTTTCTTGTCTGTTACAAGCACTTGATAAATGGCAAGTGTGGGAAGAGAATTCAGGGTTAATGATACTCAGCTGTCCAGAATGAGTTCACATCACAGAGGTCTGTGTGAAGGAATCACATTTGTTAATTAATTTTTGTTCATTATTTCATTATTGTTCATTTATTCAACAAATATTTATTGGACACCGTCGTACGAGAAATAATGGCCCCCAAAAGATGTATAGGCCCTAATCCCTGAAACCTATGCAAATGTTAGGTTACATGGGAAAAGGGAATTAAGGTTATAGATGGAATGAAGGTTGCTGATCAGCCGACCTTAAAACAGGAAGATAATCCTGAATTACCCAGGCAGACCCAGTGTGATCGAAGAGTCCTTATAAATGAAAGGGGAGGCAGAAGAGTCAGAGGATATGGGAACAGTGGAAGCAGAGGTCAGAATGATGTGACTGCTGGCTTTGAAGATGAAGGGAGGCCACAAGCCAAGGAATGTGGGCACACTCTAGAAGCTGGAAAAGGCAGGGGAATAAATTCTGCCCTAGAACCTCCAGAAGGAATGCAGGCCTGCTGACACCTTGACTTTTAGCCCAGCAAGACTCATTCTGGACTTCTGATATGTAGGGCTGTAAGATAATAACTGTGTTTGTGTTTTTAAGCCACAAAGTCTGCGGTAATTTGTTACAGCAGCAATAGGAAACTAATACACTCTCCCGATGGATACAGATCATGCCACTCAGACAGATGGGCACAAATGAGTGGGCACATCCATTCATTTGTTCACCCCTAAAGCATTTAGGAAGTACTTACTATGAGCCAGACCCTGCTCAGAAGCAAGGCCGGCAAGGGACACGTGGCCACGGTTCCTGAGCACCCATGGTCGGGACTGCAGAAAGGGTGTTTGGATGGTGCCTTTTCCTCCTGCTTTTTCCACCTCCCAGAGCCAAGCATGAGCCTGCAAGATGCCAGGGCCTCCATCCACGGGGTAACACCCGATGTGATTCAAACATGGTACCTCCCTCTGGGAGCAGCCAGTCTGGTTGGGGGGAAACAGGGATCAGAGAGGACACATTAGGTTACCTGGGATAAGGCAAGGCTGCCCTAACAAAGTGCTGACAAAATCCCAGAGGCTCAATAAACATAAAGGTTTATTTTGTTCTTCTCAATAGTTTGAGCTGAGTATTCCAGGTCAGTCCATGGGCAGCCCCGCTCCCTGGAGTGAACTGGGAAGCCCTCTTGTTTCCCTGCCTTCCTCTAGGCCAGTGGTTCCCACCACAGGTGACTTTGCTCACCAGAGTACATTTGGCAACGTTTGGAGATATATTTGGTTGTCATGACTCGGGGTGTGATGCTGGCATCTACTGGGCAGACGACACGCATACGGCTAAATGTTCTCTCATGCTCAGGAACCGCCCTACCCCAAATGGCAGTAGTGTCAAGGTTGAGAAACCCAGGCCAAGGCCTGGGGTGTTGTCCTCATCTGCAAGGTCACAGGCCCATCCGTGTTCCAATCCGGGGGAAGGGGAAAGTGAGCACAGGTGAGGCCCGGGTTCAGGAGGGGTCCTCATCACAACCACATACAGCCATGAAAACAGCCTGGACACAGGCCCACGCCTCACTGCAAGGGGGTCTGGGAAGTGTAGTCTAGGTGTGTGCCCAGGAGGAAGTGGGTAGCAGAGTTTGGTGGCCAGCCTCCCCTGCAGGCACCCTCACTGATACAAGAGACACGGACAGCGGTGGTTGGTGGATGTTTCCAGTAAAGGGATCAGAGCTGTGCGACGATGCAGGGGCAGGAGAGGGCCCGACAAAGCAGGGCGCTGCACATGGTTCTGCTGGATGGAGTCTGCCAGCGAGGAGGACTGGACCTGAGGGCAGGGGAGGCATCTGGTCAGTCTTCTGGCTTCTCATCCAGGCTTTCCTCCTTGAAGCTCAGTCCTTCTTGTCCATCTTACATAGTTGAGAACTTGACAGCACACATAACTGCCTCACTCTTAAGCTGTTTCCTTGATTTTTGTACTTTGCCAACAACTGGCAGCTCCTGGAGGTCAGGACCACAGCCTGACCCTCGGAGTCTGGCCACTGAATCCCCGCCTCCTGTTCGATGTTCACAACAGACCCCAGTCGCCCCTGCACACTCCCTAATCACTGTCCTTCACGGTTACTGATCAGGTCCCCCCAGCCCCCCAAATATAGCCCCTTACATTGACCTTCCACAGGCTTTCTCAACAGTGTCCTCTAGATTCCCCAATCACTGCCTTTCCTAGTTTCCTCATGACTGACCCCCACGGCATCCCCACACTGACCCCTGAACTGAACTCCCAGCTTGGTTCCCCAAGGCCGACTGACCCTGAGGCCCAGACCCCGGCAAGGAGCCTGTCTCTGTCCCAGGGACTGAGTGCTGGCAGGGCAGGTGTGCGTGGGCCAGACCCGAACAGGCCATTAGCTGTGGTCAGGTTGAGTGTGGAGGGGACCCGTGGTGTGTTGTCTGCCAGTGACCACACGGCCCTGGATTAGTCACTGCCCTGGCTGGGCCTCGGTTTCCACTTTGCACAGTGGGGGTCTTGGCCTCACAGGGATTGGGTTTGGGGAGTAGTGGGGGAGAACCAGGTGGGAGGAGGGCTGCCAGACACCCTCAGCTCCGGCTCTAGGGGGGTTGCTTTCTAGGTCCCAGGTGCAGACTGACTTCTGGGGAGGGGAATCCCTCTGATGGCTGTCAGTCCAGCTCCACACATTTGTGGAGGAAATGATGAAGTAACAACTCACATGTGTCCTGCACCTGCAGGCGACATTTGATCCTGGCTCCTCACACCTCCGTTGCTCCATTGCCCACAATGACTCGAGGTGGGTGTCCTGGAAGGCTCATAAAGGGGGCGATGGCTGGGTCCATCCCTCGTGCAGTGGGCTTCATTCCTAGCTGCGCATTCCCATCGCCTGAGGAGCTTTAAAAAATACCGAGAAGTCTGGGGGCACCCAAGACAATCAGAACCTTTGGAGATGAGGCCAGGATATAGGAATTTTCCACCCCCTTCACCCAGGTGATGCCAAAGTGCAGCTAGGATTCAAGGGCACCACGCTGGGTAGGACAGAAGGTATCCAGAGCAGGGAAGATGCGCTCAGCCCGAAAAGCATCACGCGCGGAGGCTGCTCATCCCCGCCTCCAGCTTAGCCCACCCGGCCTCAGGAGACCCTGTGCCCCCCGCCACAGCTCAGCCCGGGGTCGCGCAGCACCTTCCACGTGAGCAGCATCTCGTAGGGGGCGAAGCGGTGCACGAACAGCAGCTCACGGTACATGCAGGGGTCGAAGGAGGGCTGCCGGGCGCCGGGCAGCTGCACGCCGAAAGGCCGGATGCCCTCGTGGCCACTGGCGCCAAGCCGGCGCGCTCCAGACACATGCCCACGTAGGCGTCGTCGATAGGGAAGAGCGGGGTGTGGCAGGCGGCTTGGCGCAGGGCCTGGATCGTGCGGCCGGACAGGCGGAAGTCGCCGCCGCTGCAGTACAGCGGGTAGGTGCGTCCGGGAAAGAGCTGCGGAGGCACGAAGTACTCGCTCCCGCTGTCGTGGATGGGCACGGAGCCGCTCATGAGCTGCCCGGCGAGGAGGTAGCGGTCGGGCGGCTGCGCCTACAGGAAGCGGAGCACGTTGGCTGTGTGCACTAAGACGTCGTCGCCGCCGCTGAGCAGGAAGCGCGCGTGCAGGCAGCGGGCCTCCAGCCAGTGGATCAGGTGCACGTGCTTGAGCGTGAGGTTGAGGAAGGTGTCCGTGGAGGCCTCCTGCAGCACGCCGCTGTGATCGCGCGCCTCCAGCGCCACCACCGCCGCCAACCCCTCGGCGCGCTCGGCGTCCTCGGGAGCGGTGGCGCCCAGCCGGAAGAGGCGGCGCCCCGTCCGCCCGCCGTAGCTGCGCTCCTGCCCCACATGCGGCGGATGAGCTCGTGACCCCCGCAGTTGGCAGGCGACCACTTCACGGCCAGCAGCAGGAAGGTCCCGCGGCTGCCCGCACACTTGGCCGGCGCATCCCAGAGCAGCGGGAAGTGGCGGCAGTGGAGGTACCGCAGGAAGTCTTGGATGCACGTGGCCAGCCGCTTGAAGTTGGCCGTGGCGTTCGCTGAGGCGTTGGCCAAGCACTGAGGCCCTGGGCTGGACGGCGGCGCGGCAACAGGGGCCACACGGGCAATCTGCGGGGAGCCATCCGACATCCTCTCCTGCTGGGATTTAGCTTCGAGGAACCACAGATGCAGGCCCAAGAAACTCAAACCCGCTAGAAGGCAGGTCAGGGTCTTGGGTTTCACGACCCTGCGGCGGGGAAAAGCCATCTGGGGGGAACCGAGTCAAAGGTGAGCCGGGAGTCGTCTTTGAATCAGCGGAATGACACCCTTCCCCCGTCATGTCTCTCCCAGAACTGAGAACCAGACCCTTCTCAACTCTGTTGTTAAGAAGATAAAATAAAAGGAACGAGAACTGAAGCATTTCACGTCTCCCAAGTTTGGAGTGTTCTGACCTTCAGATCTGTGTATCTCGTTGCCTCCTGACATCTCCTCGGGATGTCAGGTAGGCCGGGCAGACTCAAGTCAAAGCCTCCGTCTTCCCGTGAATCCATATGCTGCTTTTTCCACTTCAGTGAATGGTACCTCCCTCTGCCCAGTTGCTCCAACTGGAAGCCCTGACTCTCTACCCCACCCTCAACTTATATAGACTTTCCACATCTTGTTGATACTGCGTCCAAATCTCTCCATGCTTATTCCCTCCTCTCCACCCCTGTCGAGCCCTGACCCTCTCTGATCTATTTTCCTCCTTGGGAAGGAAAGGGAAATAGATGCCCATGCCTCCTTAGGAAGGATGAGGTGACAGACCCAGGTTAAAATTCAGTCATTACCACTTACATGTATCATCTTGAACAAGTCATTTCAGATTCCTAGGGCTGAGTGTTCCCCTCTATACCAAAGGGTTGGTAGCTTCCTACTTTGCAGGGTAGTTGAGAGCATTAAATGAGCATGAACTGGCCAGTCAATTAATGGCACCAATTCTTTACCCTCTTTGGCATCCTCTGGCCCCACCTCCTTCTATTTCTATCTGTTGGTGTTATTTTCTGTTTCCCACACATGCCAGGTTAGGCCCTCTCCTCTGTGTACCTAAATCCCCCGGCCTGCCCAGGTGCACCTCAAGCCCTGCCTTCATGAGGACACCTCAGGACAAATCCCAGATCACAACAGCCTTTCCTGTATTTATTCCCTGCTAAATTCAGCCACACCAGGTCCTCCTCTTCTTGAAATACACTGCTGTCTGTTTCAGGGACGCCACTCTCTCCTGGCTTTCCTCCTCCCTCTTTAACTATGTCTCTCAGTTTTCTTTGCTCATTTCTTCCTCTCTAACGTCCTTTAATGGTTGGGCGGGGGGTGGGGGAGGCAGTTCTCCAGGACTCTGTCCTAGACACTCTTTTCACCTTTGTGCAAGATGATTTACTTCGCTTTTAGCACCTCCAAACTCCAGAGCCATATGTCCAACCAACAGCCTGTTATGGTGGTCCACAGCCACCTTGGGTGCAGCCTGAGCTCTCATCTTCCTCCCCAGAGTTGTCCCAGAGTTCCACCCTCACGGTGTTGTTCAAGCCCCAAACTGTGATTGACTGCCTCCTTTCCCTCATCCCCCCCACCAAAGCCTGGTCAGTTCTAACTCCTAAATATTTCATCAGTCTGTCCCCTTCCATTCCCACCATCAACAGGCGAATCTAAGCTAGCATCTGCTGCTCAGATGAACTAGCCTCTGCTTGGTTTCGCCACACACTTTCTTGCTCTCAGCTGATCCATCCTCTACAGCAGCTGGAAAAACCTTTGAACAATGAAGATTTGCACGCCACTCCTCATGCTCTTTTCCTCAACTTCTCACTGTCATCCACCTATCCTGGCCATCAGCCAAGTCACAGCTTTGGACTGCCAACCTCTTCCTACCTTGAAGCTTTCTCTCACACTGTTCCGCTGCTGGGATGGACCTCCCTTCCCCTCCTTCACCTACTTAACACCTGCTTGGCCTCTTCATCCTCTAGTTCCACTTGAATAGGCATGTCGTTGGGGAAGGTTTAACATAACTCAAAGGAGACTAGAGTGTTATTTGTTTAAAGTTTTATCTTCCCTCCTAGTCTGTAAGCATCCTGAGGGCAGGGATGGCATCTGTGTTGTTCACTACTGTCTCCCCAGTGCCCTGCCCAGGGTGGGAGTTGGGACAACATACTGGTGGAAAATACTGGCTGCCTGGGTTCAAATTCTGCCTCTACTACTTTCTAACTGCATATGCTGAGCAAGCTGATATAAACTGTCAAATAGCTACCTCTTAAGAGTTACTGAAATGATAATGTCTGTAAAGAATTTAGCATGGTCCTTGGCAAATAGTTAGAGTTCAGTAAGTATTAGCTATTATGATTATCAGAGGTGCCAATAAATATTTGTTGAATGAATACTTTGCCCAGAATATGTGCTCAATAATTATTCTCGGATTGAGTCGTTTGCTCATAGTAGATATTACCAGATCGAACTGTACTCTCGTGTTTGGTTGTTACAGTCCGTACACAATGTCTAGCACAAGATGGGCGTAAAGCTGGTGTTGCGTGAAATAATGGCAGCAGTTAACTACAAATAAAAGTGGGAGAACCTTGCAAAAGTTGTAATCAGTGAGGCCCATTAGAAATAGTAGATGTAGGTTCCTATAGCTCTTAATGGATTCCTGCTTCAGTGTTTAATGCACCGAGAAAGAGAAACAGCAAAATAAACGATTTTATCATCACTATATGCTCAGTGCCTAGTCCTGTACTTGGCACATTTGGGGCATGCAATACATTTTTTCCAATGAATGAAAGAATGAAAGAATGAATGAGAATGGAATTTGGAGTCTGAATACCTTGGGCATGAGTCCCAGCTTCTTTCATTAGCTGTGTGACTTTGTATGAATTTGTTAACCTCCTAGGTTTCAGTTTTCTCATCTGAAAAATTGAGAAAGTTAACATTCATCTCTCAATGAAATACAGAGCGAGGAAATAATATTGTCAGTGCTAAAAAGTGCCATACAAATGCTAGTTTTAAAAAATAATTAAAAAGCATTCTCTACCTCCTCTTCCTGCCCACAATCATTTCTAGAAAGAAAATAATCTCAGTTTCAATGCAACAGTAATTCTTGTCTCAATTAAACCTGCATTTACTTTGATAAACTTGATCCAGAAATCTGGATCTCAGCCACCTTTTGATATGAAAGGAAAAGGATGGGCCAGGTCCTGTACCTGAGGGTGTCACTGGTTTGCTGGGCTCTGTTCTTGGGTGCTGACACTGTGAAGCTCTGGGTGTCTTCTCTGTGGTTCTTTTTGCTGGATTCCCCCCTATTCTCAAACCACTCTTCCAGGCACCCTGGAGTCCCTGCACTTTAAGCTGTCACGGTCTCTGCTGGCACTGATCCCTTGTCTCTCAGGACTCAGCTCAACTACTACCTCTTGCTGGAAGCCTCCTGGTAAGTCCAGCTCAACAGAACCTGTGTCAGTGTTGATGGATACCACAGCTGCTGAGTAGCAAAGTTGGTGAAAGAGGACAGACCTGCCACTTATGCGACCCTTTCGAACCTCAGATTCCTCATTTGTGGGACCTTGGGCAAGTTATTTATCTAAGAGGATATATGAGATATATATCCTCAGAGGGTAATATGAGTTGATCGGTGTAAGGCACTTAGAACCATGCCTGGCACATAGTACCATAGTAACGTTAGCAGTTGGCTAACACAGGAATGTTTACGGAGCAAAGCAGGTCGTCATCTTTTATGGATTAAGTTCAGCCTTCTCATGCAGGATTGTATAGAGTTCCTTTGTGACCCTCTTTCTGTGCTCCTTTCTCACTCCACACATTTACTTGCCTTTGCAGTGCTATTCACTCTACCTGGGATTCTGTCCCTTATTTTCCTGGTAACAGGAAAAGTTCCTGTTGGTTATTTCCTCTTCTGTCTTGATGCCAAGTGACGGATAGCTGGAACATAGATTCCTCCAGCCCCCTACCACCCCAAGGTATTCCTGTATATGCACCACAGATATGGCAGGCAGACACACCTTTTATTACGTTTGGCTCCAACCCCCAACATGGAGCCCTAAGCCTGGGGCTTTGCCCTGGTTCCTTTCCCCTTTGCCTCCCTCTGGTTCTTGCTTAGCACTCTAAGGAGAATGGGGCAGGGAGGGGGAGAAAATGCACCTCCTTGTTGATGGGAAGAAGCCCAAGCCCCCATCTTATCTTGAGTGTCTGAGAGAGAAGAAATAGACAGGAGCCATCACCAGACTGGGACTTACCTTTAACCCCCTTCTTTCACAGGTTGAGGCCCCACACCCAGGACTGTGGCTTAGGTTAGTATACTTGAATCTGACCAATCCATGCATCCCTCCTCCTCCTTGGAGTGGGGAACGGCTACAAGCTTCCTTCCCACAGTGACAGCTTGCTAACCCTTTATGATAAAGCTAAATGTTACCTCTTCTAGGTGTTTTCTTGACTCACCCACCAACCAACTGCCGTGTACACTCCCAGCAATACACTTGACTGAAACATTTTGATGCTGTATTGTAATGAGTAGTTTCCCTGCAAGACTGAGAGCAACTCCAGGGCCTGGGAGTTAACATAGGATATGCTTTAAAATTTTTGTTGAGTAATTTGCATGTGAAATGTTCATCTAGGCATACTTTCTAGCCAAATTCATGACATCTGAGTATACTGAACTTGGCAAGTGATCAAGGGCTTCATCCCATTACCACTGTGAGTGGTTGGAAGGGAGATGAATCAGACTCAGCCCTGGTCCTCAGAGCTCACTGTACTTGGGAGAGCCTGCTAGTAAATGACTATAAAGTGATGTGATGTGTACAAAACACAGAGGGAACTCGGGGAAGGAACCTGACTGAGCCAGGGAAGACTTCACATTAGAACTGCATTGTATCAGTTATCTACTGCTGTGTAATAAACCATCCCTAAACTTAATGGATTAAAACAACCAGCATTTTTATTTCTCAAGATTCTGTGAGTTACCTGGGAGGTTCTTGTGTTGGACCCACCTGGACTCTCTCATGTGGCTCTATTCAGCTAATGTGTAAGCTGGGAGCTGGGCTCAACTGGGGTGGCTGGGCCTCACTCTCCTGTGCTCTTTGATCCAGGGCTGCTACAACACATGGCGTGTTGGTCTCAGGGTTCCAAGATGGTGACCGTGGAGGCTACAGGCCCTCTTGAGGCCTGGGCTTCAGAGCTTGTATCATGTCACTTCTACCACATTCCGTTGGTCAAAGCAAGTCACAAGACCAGCCCAGATAAAAGGGTTGAGGAGGAGTTCCAAAAATTTGTGGCCATATTTAACCTACCACATGGCTTTTGAGGTGGTAAGGAGTTTTCCCAGCAGGTAAGGAGTGGTGTAAAGAGGGAGAGGGCACTCCGGGCAGAGGTACAGAGGTGGGACTAAACAGGACATGTCTGGGAAACATTCCACGTTTAGTGTCATTGGAAGGGTAAATATTGGGAGTTGAAGGTGCAAAGATAAATTAGAGGTTCCTGAGAAGGGCCTTGAATGCCGTACCTGGAGTTTTAACTTGAGCCTTTGAAAGTTTTGACCAGTCCGTATCTGTTTTCAAGAGTCCATTGTAGCAGGCCATATGTGGTACAGATGCCAAAGAGGGAAATAGTGGAGGAAGGGAACCCAGAGACGGGCACAGTGATCCATGAGAGGGAGGTGAGGCCAGGCCTGAACTGGGCAGGGGTCATCAGAAGGGCAGGGATGGTGTCCTCAGAGCTTGATAACTTACTGGATTCTGTAAGAATGTTCCACCTCTCAGGCTCCTTGTTCTCCTTGCTAATTTAGAGGGACTGGGCAGGGGCAAGGGGGATGTCTGGATGAGAGAAGAGTGAGGATACGTATGAGGGGAGAGTGGTGGGACAGGCCTGACCATATTCCTCCCCAGACTGAGCAACTCCTGTCCCACTCATGGCTGAGTCCAAGGCCTGGCACAGAGCAGACATCCATCCAGGTTGGCTCAATGACTTAATGTTGTTAACTCACTTTCTCCAAGCTCCCTAAAAACTCATCTTTTCTCTTTAGCAGAAATGTCTTTCGGGAAGTTTGGGGGTGAATTGAAGTGGGGAGAAAGTTAAATGGCGGTAAGCTTATTGGAATAAAGTGACCAGGCTTTAGGACAGGCAGCGATGACCTCTCTAGGAAGGTTCTGGAATGGCCAGGGAGGAACTTAGTGAGATGTATGTACTGGGTGTGGGTGGTAGGGTGGTTTCTGAAAGGTGTATTGTTCAGAGGTGGAACAAAAGAGGTGGATTAAAGCAACCCTAACTCCTTTTCAGCCCTCACCTTTACAACGGGGGATTGTTTTCACCTAGTGTAAAAGGTCCATTGCTTGTCCTGCCACACCTTCGTCAGAAAAACGGGGGAGTGGGATAAGGCAGAGGAACCCGTCTCCACCTCCAAGACAAACAGGTTCTGTGGGCATAGGTCAGTCAGGTGACCAGGAAGGGGAGGAAAGTTGGTTGTTCCAGGTTGAACTGGCCAGTGGAAGAGGGGTTGACTCCTCAGGTCTGTCCAGCAGTTTTGAAGTACCCCTGGCAAGCCTGGGCAGGCACTCTTACAGGAATGCTCCTATTCAGAAAACCCAATATAATTAGATTCATACTACACCATGGCGCTAACCCTTAAGACAATTCTACATTTTACATATATAGAATCCAACATTTAAGTGACTTGGACACAATCACACAGCTTTTCAGTGGAGGACCAGGATCCTAAGCTAGGGCTGTTAGACACCAACAATGACATGAAGTGTGTAATAGCACTCCGCCGGGACTAATGCCAATGGGCTCCAACTTGGAGCCTGCTACCTCGATGCAGTGCTGGGTCAGGTTACTCCCCTCCACCCCTCAGGCCTCGTGAAGGACCACGTAGCCAGCCCTGCCAACAGCCACAGCTGAACCCAGCCCAACAGCTGGCATCCACAGACCCCGAGGAACTAGAACTCAGGCCTATACCCTAGGCTTCCTTTTCAAGTGACTGATGACTCTCTTTGGTTGGAGGTGCCCATGTCCTTCAACATTCCTCTAATCCTTAAATAGTTTGATTTCTAGGACTCAGTCTGAGACCCTCTTCCACAAATCATCCACTCACATAGCTTCAAATACCATGTATACTTTTGATTCTCAAATTTATATTTTCAGTCCAGATCTCTCACCTGACTTCCAGATCCGCATTTTTTACTCTCCTTAAGCTCTCCACCAGGATATGTATCTCGCCCAGACTTCAAACTCAACAAATCCCAAACTTACTTGATAACTCACCCCATATCTGCTTCCTTCTGTATAACTCAGATATATTTGATTTTCTATCTCCAGTGCCTCTATCACCATTATCTCTTACTTGAACTACCACATTCTCCTTCTCCCTGGTATCCCTCCTCCTTTGACTCCATTCTCCACCCTTTCAAGAGCTTTCCAAATTCAAATTCTTAACATGGCTTTGAAAGCCCTGTGTGACTTAATTTCTGTTCATCTCTCCAGAAACCCATCACTTGTTCTTCTGTGATAACCAGCCTCTTTTTTCTTTCCTGATTCCTCTCATCCTTCAGTTCTTAATGTACTGTTCATCTTCAAGGAAGTCTTCCCTTCTCTGGTTCCCTTGTGCACACTCCCAGAGCTCCCTATACCCTTCCTCTGTGACACCCATCCCAAATGTGACTGGCACAATTATTTGTCAGACACTAGATGGTAAGTGCCATAGGGCAAGGTGTCTTATTCACTGTACTCCTAGCACCTATCACGACACAACTTTCCAAAGTTTGTTGACGGGAGGGCACAGTGCCATATGGTCCCCACATAGTAGGGCTCATGAAATGAATCCTCTGTCTCTTTTTGTGCTTTCTCCACATTTTCCTTTGAGAATCAAGCCTTATTTGGGGGCTAGGCCACCTTACCAAGTGAAGCAGGTCCTGACTTCTCTCTCATTCAGGTAGATCCACTCTGCATCCTAGTCAGGGGTTGAAGCAAAAAAAAAAAAAAAAAAAACAAAAGAAGAGGGGAAAAAATATCTCAGACATGCCACAGCTGATCCCAGAGTAAGCTCAATAAAAATCCAATAGACTAAATTGATTGTGCCTTTGTGTGTGTGGGGGCGGGGGTGTATGGCAGGGTGGCTTTAGAAAAGTACTTGGGACTTCCCTGGCGGTCCAGTGGTTAAGATTCTGCGCTCCAAATGCAGGGGGCCTGGGTTCGATCCCTGGTCAGGGAACTAGATCCCATGTGCGTGCCACAACTGAGCATTCACATGCTGCAACGAAGGAGCACATGTGCCGCAACTAAGGAGCCCACGAGCCACAACTAAGGAGCCTGGCTGCCGCAACTAAGACCTGGCACAACCAAATAAATAAATAAATTATATATTTAAAAAGTCCATCTATCAGGATTCTTAAAAAAAAAAAAAGGGTGTGTACTCTTCAGAGGTGGAATTGAAGCAATCTTAACTCTTTTTCAGTCATCCCTTTTACAAAGCACGGTCCAAATTGTGTCCTCAGGCAAGGATCCTGGTTCACCTCTTGCCAGCGTCTATCTGTTGATCCAGGCAAGGCTGCCCCTCCCTGACACACAAAAGAGGGACTAGTTGAAGAATATCATATGGTCGGCAGTGAGAGAAACGATCAATTCATGCAGGCGTGGCTAGGAAAGCTAGTATTTGAAAAGATGTTGTTTGGAAAACTAAGTGAGTTGTAGGAAATTCTAATTTGTTTTACATCTTATAAGGCACTTTGGTCATTGCCAAAGATAAGACTCTAGACATATGTGGCTTATGCAGTAAGTTTTTTCTGTTTCCAATATGTCCCCCTTCATTGTGTGAAGCTGGAAGGTTCATGCATTTACTCCAGAGCTCAAAAAGTTAAGAATGCTGTGTACTCATGGATCATTAATGTTTAATTGAAAAGTTATTAGCTTTTAACCTTGTAAATCACCCAGGCTTGGAGTAGAAATTTACTGCAGTATCACTTAAGACTAATGACAAAAAAAGTCATAATTACTAAACATCCTTCCCATGAACAGGATTGCTGCTGGCCTATACAGCCCGCTTCACTCAGAAATTGAAAAAAAGTGTGTCGTGAGACGCAACCCTTCCAAGGCACATACCGTGAGGCTTCAGCCTGTACTAACCCCCTCCCCCAACTGGGTACCATTGTGCAGTGCACAAACTGTATAACTAAACATGTGGCCCTGCCTTTATATAAATGTATAGATACATTAAATATAAACCAGGGATAAAACATTACCAGAAGTCTTATTCAAAACAGTATCATTTAATACTTTCACCAATAGCGAGGTGATTAATGCTGAAATATAGCCTAGATTATAGCAGAATTGTGTATAAAATTACACAATTCTATTTTCTAGAAAAATAACGGTGGCATTGGCCAATCAAATAGAAAAAGTGAATAAGCAAGTCTGAGATCACCTGAAAATGGTTAGTTCCTTGTATAGATCCACGACCACCTATGTTTATTAAATAATTGCTAGTAGGACAAATATCTGCACCAAAATGAAACCAGGAAACCCTGTATTAGCTTGGAAAGTTTACCTAATGGTCACACTGATAAATGACTCAGAAATATCCAAAGTATGGAAATGCTTGAAAATAAACAATGCCTTATAATACATTAAACAAAAATTATACCTATTTCTTAAAATGATTCATTTATTAATTGCTATTAAGTAATTGTTCTAAAAGAGCCAAAAGAAACAAGTACTAATTGTGGAAAGGATTTTGAACTTCTCCTTTTGGAAAGTAAAAAAAGTGTACACGACGATGATAGTTTATTAGTTCCTTGACATTACCACAGGACACATTTTATATGGCATGAGAAAAAAATGGTCAAATGATCTCATTTTTCTGGAAGTCAACTCAAAAGCTGAATGCAAGTAGCATTTTTGGACTTTATAGTAGGGAATGGAATTTCCTTTAAGATGAAAACAAAATCATGTAATTTTCCCCAAAGATTTAGGCACTTTGCAGCAGGCTGTTGCCAATCTAGTAAAACTGATATGAAGAAATACTTTATAGTGTAAATATTTAAACACAAACCATATGATTACATTCAACAAAGAAGTGAGAGATGTCTCAAATGTATAAAATATTTCATTCTGACAAATACACACTGGAATCACCCTGTGGAGAAGTGCAGTGGGAAGGACTTTCGTCCTTCCATATTTGCGGAAGGTCTAGAGAATGGGGGGCAAACTCCCAGAACCAGATAGTGAACATTTGAGGCCTCGCAGGCCACACACGTCTGTAACATATTCCTCTTCTTATTGTATGTTTCAACAATGCTTTTAAAGTGTAAAGATCATCCTTACTTTGCAGGCCATACAACTGCAGACTGGATTTCGTCTGTGGGCTGTAGTTCACCAACCCCTGGTCCAGAGCCATTTGAAATCATAGAACTTTCATCGTTTTCTTTTAGGTGCAGATGATGTCAGGATGAATATTTGTAGGGAACCATATTTCCATGCTTAAAGATTTCTCTAATAAATGTGCTCTGCTGCAACCTAGGAGTTACTTCTGCACACTCGATTTAAAAGTGATGATCTGCAGATCTGACATTTGCCAGAGAAGTTTCAGAAGCTTTATGACATTTTCGTAAATATTTAAATTAACAATGACTAAATCTGGTGCACATCACAACACTGTGCTCCTTAAAAGCCATGAAGCAGGTCTCGTAATAAGGGTTAAAAAGGAACTGTGAGCAAAATGTGACCTGTGATTGGTGCTGTAATATTGACAGCTGCTGAGCTAAACAGAGTGGGACAATTTTAGGTCACTTGCAGGCCTGTAATCGAGTGGGTTTTAGGGTTTTCTAGTCGGAAATATTCTTGTGATCATTTTCTACGCTAGCTACCAATCAAAACAGGAAGCAATTTGCTGACTTAATGATAATGAAGGTCTTGTGAAACAATACCAGATATTTAAAGTGTGTAAAGATGGTGGTCACTACTGCTTATTCCAAATGTGCATGAACAACAGCAGAAATTCTGTAGGTAACAATACTGCTTAAATTCCTTAGTGATCTGTCTTCTCCTTAGCTGCTCTGATTGCCAACTTTGTTTTCCACCTTTCCCTCAAATATGTCAAGGTTTCATTACCCAAGGTGAAAGGTTATGGTCTAAAGCTAGAGTTTTATCTTCAGTGTGAATTTCAAGTGAAGAAGTGTCTTTATCTGGGTCTAGGTAATGTCCAAATAAGACAAAATACTGAAACATTAATTACTAAGCATAAATTTATCTACTTTTGACTTATTTTTTTTGTATTTTTTTTTTGAAACATACTTTTTTTTTTTTTTTCCTCCTACTTTATTTATTTATTTATTTATTTTTGGCTGTGTTGGGTCTTCGGTTCGTGCGAGGGCTTTCTCCAGTTGCGGCAAGCGGGGGCCACTCTTCATTGCGGTGCGGGGACCGCTCTTCATCGCGGTGCGCGGGCCTTTCACTATCGCGGCCCCTCCCGTTGCGGGGCACAGGCTCCAGACGCGCAGGCTCAGCAGCTGTGGCTCACGGGCCCAGCCGCTCCGCGGCATGTGGGATCTTCCCAGACCAGGGTTCGAACCCGTGTCCCCTGCATTAGCAGGCAGATTCTCAACCACTGCGCCACCAGGGAAGCCCTTGACTTATTTTTACAGAGGGACTAAAGATGTTTGGGTTTGTTGATAAACATGTTCTTTTACCACATTCAAAAACTGTACTATGAAGAAACATATGCTGGGCTTCCCTGGTGGCGCAGGGGTTAAGAATGCGCCTGCCAATGCAGGGGACACAGGTTCGAGCCCTGGTCTGGGAAGATCCCACATGCCGCGGAGCAACTAACTACTGAGCCTGCACTCTAGAGCCTGCAAGCCACAATTACTGAGCACGTGTGCCACAACTACTGAAGCCTGCATGCCTAGATCCTGTACTCCGCAACAAGAGAAGCCACCACAATGAGAAGCCCACGCACGGCAACGAAGAGCAGCCCCTGCTCGCTGCAACTAGAGAAAGCCCACGTGCAGAAACAAAGACCCAACTCAGACAAAACTAAATAAATAAATTAATTAAGAAAAAAAAGAAACATGCTTCTATAAATTGAGATGGTGTATTCATAAATTTGTTAATCTACTACAGAATTCTGATGTGAGTTCACAATTGTCTACTTCCTCATTTTCACTGGAAATTAAGGTTACTAAGGGTTAAGAATTCTAATCAATATACATAAATAAAAATACCAGAAACAATAAAGAAGGGAAGCAATCTTGAAAGGTCTGAAAGAAATGAAGGATGTGTTTTTGTTAAGGAAAAAAGGAGAGTAATTTTGTCCTAAAGTAGTTGCTTAGAGGTTGTCAAATGGTTTTCCAGAATGAGAAAGAGGAAAGTAAAGACAAAAACCTGAATGGGTATAGAAAGTTGTAAAGCGTCTGCAGATGGTGGGGGGAAGAGGAGAGGTAGAGAAGGGAATGGGGGCGGGGAGAATATCTTATTCATGTCGTCAAGCTGGCTAAGACTGAATGCATTTATTTATAATTTTTAAAAAATGAGCTCAATGAACTGCCTGATCTCCTTGCTTGGTGCCTGCAATAAATGCTGTATTTGCCTTCACCACACACACACACAAAGAGCTCAACAGTGTACAAATGCAAAACTAGAGGTTGAAATTCCCTGTTAAAAGGACGGAGTTTCTTGGATTATTGGTCTGTATTTAATGAGACAAAGCAATTACTGTCACTTTGGTCACATAGGTAAGTATTTTTTCACAGTGACCTACAATATTATTTAATTAAGTGGTCAAACCTTTTAACAACTTCTCCAAATCAAATTCTAAATGAAGTCTTCTTGACCTCTGACTTTGAGATTTCCCAGATGGCCCCTGGAAAGCCTCAAAGGATTTGTTCTCACTTCGTAAAAAGAGAGGTGTTAAACTAATTAGGTTTATTTGATATGTTAAATTGCATGGCAAGCATTGTCAAATAAGTGATGCTTAACCTTCCCTAGATTACAGTTCCATGGGTATGTGTTATTAATATAAGTATTTCAGAAACTGTATGAAATTTCTAGAAGTTTGTTAATGTCATAGCTGTCCATGATATGTCCTGGTATAATGTCATAACTCCATTTATCTTGAAATGCTGAATGTCACAGAGTCAACCAAATTTCCTTGTCAACTGCATTTTAATGAAGTCATCAGACCTTTAACCATAGCCATTTTAAGCTTTTTGTCATTCACAGATATTGTTCTACTCTGATGCCTTCCTGAACTCTTGTAATCAGCTACAGGCTTCATTTTCAAGATCTTCTCAGAGATCCATGGAAAAGACTGTAATAGGTACCCTGAGGTACAGGCTTACGTAACTTTAAGATCACACCACTGGACTTAATAAGGATTTCCAGAACTAACGGAGAAGCTCATGGGTTCATGAAATTGCTAACCGAAATCAAGAAAGACCTGAATTTATCACATGGGACTGAGTAGAGTGATGAAGAATGATTATGATTCCTTCTATGACTTTTGCTTGGAATATTGCTGGTTCTTCATTTTTTTTTTTTAATATTTATTTATTTGGTTGCGCCGGGTCCTAGTTGCGGCAGGCGGGTTCCTTAGTTGCAGCAGGCAGGCTCCTTAGTTGAGGCTCCTTAGTCCTGGCTAGTTCCCTGGCCAGGGATGGAACCCGGGCCCCCCTGCATTGGGAGCGCGGAGTCTTAACCACTGCGCCACCAGGAAAGTCCCTTATTGCTGGTTCTTTAATGTTCTATTTTCTGGATTTAAGGAACGCCTTTTCTCTTAAGCTATCTAGCACTTACAGCAATTTAGTAGATCATATCTTTGTAAACAAAAATGAAGCATTTATCTTTTCTCCCTGTCTGAACCCTCCAAAATTTGGAAAAAACTCTTATTGAATACTTATTTCCATGGCAATATAGTTATTTGAATAAGTTCAATAAGAATTTGTTCTCCCTGTAACAAGACACAACTGGAAACACTGATTATATTACCAAGGCTTTGACTGGAATGTCATATTTGAGGATGATGTGCATAGATATGACCAGTTTTAAGGAATTAATAAGGCTGACTTTAAGGAGCCAGTGCTTACGAAGCCCCCCTGGAAAACTGCCTAGTACCTGGTTTACAGGGGTCCCAGCCTTACGGGTGAGTTAGGAAGGCCACTTCCTGGCAGGACCAGAAAGCTTAAGATATTTTGGGGACCTGGAGAAGGAGGGATTCATCCAAATCTGAAGGCATGCAAGAGAAGTCTGATGGCAAGTTCTCAGCTTGGATTCCTAGACTCGAGGAATTTAAAAGTCCAATCTGGGATTCCTAATAAAAGTTCAAAAGGCCTGTGTCATCAATTACTATTCTCATTGCACTTATATAAACAATCAGGCCAAGTTTGATGAGACTAGACTCGTTTTGCAAACAAAAACCGTCTTACCTTGATTATCTTTGACAAAACTAGGGTGATTATAAAGATAAATTTTATGTTTCAATGGAGAACTATAATATACCCATGCGGATTATCAGATTCTAGTCCTGTTCATTCTCCTTGAGCTATTTTCACCTCTTTGTAAGCCGGATCCTGCCATCTTGTGCATTTTGTCACTAATTAACATTTCCAATTTTCTACCACCCTTCTGACTTGGCATTACTAAGAACTAAAACTGCCCTTTTCCTGAAGCCCTGCAAGCTGAAGCTGGATGTAACTTTAAGGGATTTACCACCACAACAGTTTGGGCCACTCAGGAAGTTCACCAGAACATGGTCCTTTGAGCTCTGGGAAATAACCATGTGTGTGAGACTGCCACTACTATCCTGACTCCACTGTTTAAAGATGCCTTAAGACCATCATCTAGAAATCCTTTTGATTGACTGCCCTCTGTACTCAAAAACTGAGTTTATATAATCTGCTCCAACTATTAATTTTTGCTTTTCCTTTTGTTTCTCCATAAATCTATGCCTTCCTTCCCTTTGCAGATCTCTTATCTCCTAACTTCTAACCTGAATCTTCTCTCTACAGCCACCAACTTGGCTTCTGGTCTGTGAAACTTCTTGGAAAGTTTTAGACAGGGGAAATAAAAGGGTCCAGAATACACCACTATGGCATAAAAAACATTTTGAGCTGAATGCACTTGAGAATCAACAGACAGGAAGAGGCTTTTTTCCTGAATTCCCTTTATCTGACTAAAAGCAGAACCTCCCTAAAGGACTCAACTGTCAAATCCTCTCCTGGGAGTTTCAGTGCCACATCTAAAAAGACACTATCTTAACTCCTACCTATTCTCCTAAGGGCCCATTTATCTTTCCTAAAAGTCATTTGTTTTCCCCTAAGTGCCCTTTCTCGATGTCCCCTTCTCTTATTAAGATGGTATATAAACTGCAAATTCTGCCTCAAGTCACATTTTTCTCTGAACTCCCATTTACATATGTAAATAAAAACCTGCCCTTTCTCTTGCTAATCTGTCCTTTGTCAGTTTATTTCACAGGCCTCAACAACTGAATCTAAGAGGGTAGAGGAGAGGCGTTCCCCAGGAACTGGAGAAGCCGTTAAGTACAGTGGCTTGCTCCCATAAACCTCAGCAACACTGGCAGCTTTTCGCCAGTCAGCAACTCCAATTAGACATAAAATAAAAGTTTCCTTATTCTTAAAGGAAGTGCAGGAGTTTAAAAAACAGCTCTGAAATTTTCCATTCAGATGGGTCTTGACGGTTCCTTTTTTTCACTTACTGCCCCCTGCACAACGGACACTTAGCCAAGTTTCAGTCATTACTTCCAAATGTTTACAGCATGGTGAGTAAGCATAATTTTAGACATTGAAAAATAAGACAAAGTGATCAAACTAATTATATTATGGTATTGATATGATGCACAATGTAAGACAGAGGTAGATCTGCAAATTGCCACTTAGTTGCAAATTCCAATTAGAACTGGTTCTCTTTGAAACACCAGTTTTACATAAACACTTATCCAGTAGCACATCATAAACCACAGGGCTAGAATAATTTTTTCTGTCATGTAAATGCGGAACTGAGAGCTAAAACTGTTAAACTTAGCAACAGATGATTTTTTTCAAGAGCAAAGTCATATGCAACCCATAGGACTCATAAAAAACCCTTGAACTAAATTATTAGTCACCTCTAGGAACACTGGCTAAATTCTGAGGGTGTTGGCATTAAAACAGAACTTAATTTTTTTCAGGCATTTAAAGATTTTCATGCATCGTGTACCTGAAGTTTTTGGTCTCTTGATTTTCTTTGACTCACACCTCTTCCTCTCCTTGGTATATGAAAAACCCTCTTGGTGTAAGGAAAGCCCAGTCCTGGAAATTTTGCACTGAGGTTAAACCATAATATTTGATCTAATTCTAAACCAAATACCACTATTTGGGGGTCTCATTTGTGTATTATTCAAAAACAAATGTTCCTCCTGTTCATCATTAATTTATATAATATCACAAGGATAAAAGAGATCACTTCAGGAGTGTCAATGTTTCATGAAAGCACCAAGGTGCGAAGGGGTAGGCAGGTAGAGTGACCAATCAGATGAACACAACCACCTTTCACCTAGTTTTTCCATAAAAGAGTCAAACTGCTTTCAATTTTCTGGAGTGAAAATGGCAGCATAGGTAGTACAATAAAATGTGCAAGCTAACTGCTTCTTTCACATCCTCATAAAGTACTAATGTTTTCTAGAATACAATTTGCTATAGGGCTCAGAGACGAGGACCTTTCACATCAGTTGATATGCACACAAACCACTGTCTGCTCAAAAGGAAACAGGTTTTTTTGTACACTCTAGTTAACAGTGACCCTCTCAAGAAAATAAAGTGGGGGGGGGACGGTAATAACCCAACCCTGTAATAATACAACCCAGCGTCCTAGAAGGGAAAAAAATTAAGCCATATTGAAATAAAGGCAATTTAGCAATATCCTAAAGGTCACCAGTATTTCCACAATACTTGATATGGCACAGATACAAAGTCTTGAGTGTGCTAACACTTAGGTTGCTAAAAAGGCAGCCATGTGTGAGACAAAAACTAACTTGGAAAATTAAAGAGCCTGGATTTAGGCTCTGCTTTCTGCTCAACCCTTCTAAAACTTCTTTGCTGAGTGGTTTCATGCTGTTTGTTTTTACAACAGAAACAAGGGTCTTTGAAGACTTGGCCACAGTGTTACAAGTCTCTAAGGTGCTGGACAGCTTTATTCAATAAGAAACTACAGGTGGCAGTGGCTGAATTGCTCATTCAACAAACTGCTCTAAAGGGCCTCAGCGTCAGGGCGTGTTCTCTGTACCCTTAATCTGACCTTAATACTGCAGAACCTTAGTCTCAGCGTTTAGCATTGTTAGGAAGGATGTACCTTTGTTTTTATACAGATTCTTTATACAGAAGTATTTCTTAGTGAAAAGTACAAAAATGACAATGGTGTGAAACAAATGAAATCATTAAAAATTGTTAGATGACTGACAGCCTAGGTAGTTGCACATGAATGTAGCCAGACGCCAGAATCTTGTGGCAAAATAAAGAACAGTCTTACAGGCTTGTGTTGGAACTGTTTAGTTTATATTTTCCTAAGGCACAACCAAAGTTCTTTTAGATTTATATTTTGGCAAGTGTTTTTCTTGCTGGAGGATCATAAAAGCAGGTGGGAAGTATCTGCCTAATGGCATGTTGGCATGCTAAAGTAAGGAAAATAGTACTTGGACTAAAACTAAGACCAGCAAGTGAAGAAAAACAACAAAATCTGTATTCGTTTTAAATTTGTACCAAGCCTTCTTACTGAATACTAGAAAAACAACAGAAGTGTCTTACACCTTTGCTTAAGAAAAAAGTGACTTTCCTTTGGAAGCTGTAGCTCAGAATTTAATCTGGGGTAATGACATCATGTAGTAAAAACAACCTGGATTTTATAATAATGTATAAGCAGGGAAAAGTTGTAAAAATGCTAAATGGTACAGAGCTACAAAGGGGGTCTACAAAGGGGTCAAATCAGGCTTTTATTTCAGGCAGGTGTTATGTTTGTGAAGAGTGATTCAATTTGTTATACATTCAAATCCAAATTAGAACTAGCTGCCTTACAATGAGATTTCACCGCCATGTCTTAGCACTTTAATTTTTGGTAGTTCTGTTACAAGTTCAAGTAAGTTAGAGCTGTTTTCAACCCTTATATCTCTTTCCTTCAGCAAAATGAAGGAGCAGGTATTCTAATAAGCTTTATGTACATAAGATCCTGATGATTTTGGCTCTAGTTAACCCAACACATTTCCCTGGGCATAACCATGGCCTCTCTGAAAACTGGAAAATATTGCATAATTTTAAAAGTCAGAGTATAACGACATTTACTGGTAACTTCAAATGAGTTATTCTAGGAGGATGAAATATGTTTGCCCACCAATCATGTTTGCCTAGCCATAAAAACAGTGACAACTTAAAGGTCTGCAAAGATCAAAGGAAACGGAGCAACCACCTTTAACTGGGTGGAGGTGGAATATTCTACAGGTGTCCTGGTGGCCTTCATAAAGGTTACAAGATGACCCACCCACCCTGCCGGGCTGTGACCACAAACGACATCCCAGAGCCCACCGCAAATCTGGAATGTGACAAGTATAGAACCCAGTGGCAGGTCTGAGCTTGCTTATAACACTCGGACCAGCACAGAGGCAGACAATGAAGAACTACCAGAATCCCACAGATAGCTCTTTTCTTTTCTTTTCTTTTTTTTTTTTACCTTGGGAAACCATCCATGAGGTTACTATGACAAAAATATAAATCAAGGCTGAAATAGCTAAGTGCTGCCTCACAGCTGGCCATCTGGATATGGGGTTTTGCCAGTCCTTAGCTGGCTGTTTTCATTATTTAATCAAATATTAAGAAAAGTTTAATTCACATGCAAGCCTTGTCAAAAAAAGAGAAAAAGGTTAATTTCCTATGATCAGCACAAACTGTTAACCTGTTAAGAAAAGCCCAATATTTCCAGCATTCGAGTATATACATAAAATCATGTCTGTTTCTTTTGAAACATCTTAGAGTGACGGTGAGGAGGAGGAAGACAAATGAGATAAAGACACAAGCTAAACATCCAACAAGCCCCATTCCTCATTCTCTGCATGGCTGGCAGCATTAGTCAGAAAGTCACTCCTTTGCTGCGATGGTCATGATATATTTGAATGTGTAGATCTCTAAAGATTTCCTTAAACATTTGACCAGGCCTATGGTACGTGCTATTTTGTTTTATTGGTGAAATAATTCATCACTGCTTCCTGAGAGGCTCAAACAGGATCACTGGCCAGATTCCGAAGAGAAACTGTTTGGAAACAAGTTAGGACAAAATGAAAGAAGATAAAATTTTTCCATGTTATCCCTGAAAAAGAATGAAAAAGAACCCATGGGCTATGACTACAGTGGTTTGCTAGTGGTTGTCCTGGTATTAATAACCCAAGCAGAGCATATTCTTTCTAGGTCTACACCAGATCTCAGAAACTATTTTTATTTAATTTATTTAAATATATTAAGCATCTACTTTGTCAAGCATAGAGCTGGGCATTTAAATCATCTCAGATCTTTAAAATAACTCTGCAATGTAGCTATTAACAGCTCCATTTTACTATTGAAGAAACTAAGGCTTAAAGAAAACAGACTTGCCCAAGGTCATAGAGCAGTAAGTGGAAGACTTAAGATTCAAGAGCATCTGGTCCCAAGGCCTGTACTCTCTCTGCTATCTCTCCACCCCACCCCCTTCTTCCACCTCCATCCCATCCTCCCATTACCTCCGTCCTCCACACACACACACACACACACACACACACACACACACACACACACACACACCCTAGGAAGTGGACTTACCTTCACCTTTGGCCTGTATCTCAGGTAAAGTGTTCTTGTATATAAACTGAAAGAAAAGGGGAGGGGGAAAGCTTTTCAGACAAATTTTTTAAAAATTGAAGTATAGTTGATTTACAATACTGTGTTAGTTTTAGGTGTACAGCAAAGTGATTCATATATATATAGTTTTATATATATATATATATATATATATATATTTTCAGATTCTTTTCCATTATAGGTTATTACAAGATATTGAATATAGTTCCCTGTGCTATATAGTAGATCCTTGTTGTTTACCTATTTTATATATAGTAGTGTGTATCTGTTAATCCCAAACTCCTAATTTATCCCTCCCTCCCCACCCCCTTTCCCCTTTGGGAACCATAAGTTTGTTTTCTATGTCTGTGAGTCTATTTCTGTTTTGTAAATAAGTTCAGACAAGTTTTTAAATTCATGCAAACTGGCTTACTGACAAATTTAACCACAGTGCCTCTGTATATACAAAGAAAAAGCAACACTGACAAATAAACTTTGTTCATTTAGCAACCGTTTTTTGAGGACCTACTCTATGCAGAACAGTTGGCAAGATCCTAAGGAAGACAGAAATGATCAACTCTCAGACTGTAACCTCAGGATGTTTGTAGTTTAGTAGGGAGCATTCTGCTCATGTTTGATGTGATTCATGTCATGATTGCCAGTTTCATCTCTGAAGATATATGGTAGTAAGAATTAAGATAGAGTATTCCTAGAATATTTTAGAAACGGTTATACCAGCTCTATCAGGATTACAATACAGGTATGAAATAACCAAGAGTATTCCTAGAATATTTTAGAAACGGTTATACCAGCTCTATCAGGATTACAATACAGGTATGAAATAACCAGGAAGCTTATAGACAGGTGCAAAAATAAATCCTCTTTTGCAACCCAGAACTCATTGTTCAGTATGAGTTTTGATACAGATAAGAAGGAACATGATAAAAAAAAAAAAAAAATAACCAGGAAGGTATCACTTCTTCAGAGAATCCTTTAAAATGAGTCACCTCTAAAGATGAGATCAGATTCTGGGCTTCCCTAGTGGCACAGTGGTTAAGAATCTGCCTGCCAATGCATGGGACACGGGTTCAAGCCCTGGTCTGGGAAGAACCCACATGCCGCGGAGCAACTAAGCCCGTGCGCTACAACTACTGAGCCTGCACTCTAGAGCCTGCAAGCCACAACTACTGAAGCCCACGCACCTAGAGCCCGTGCTCTGCAACAAGAGAAGCCACCGCAATGAGAAGCCTGTGCACTGTAACGAAGAGTAGCCCCTGCTCGCTGCAACTAGAGAAAGCCCGCGTGCAGCAACAAAGACCCAATGCAGCCAAAAATAAATAAATAAATTTATTAAAAAAAAAAAAAAAGATGAGATCAGATTCTAATATATCAGTCCGTACAGCAAAAATAAAGTTAAATTTATCTCGGAAAAATTTATTAAACTGTCCATAACTTAACAGCATACACAGTTTCTATATAGTACACGATTTAAGTGTATTTGAATAGTAATATACAGTATAAGAACATATGCAAAACATAATTTTATAGCATGAAAAATTTTCTCCTTTAAATAAGAGAATGAAAAAGAGCATGTATTTTTTTTCTAATTAATTAATTAATTTATTTATTTTTGGCTGTGTTGGGTCTTCGTTTCTGTGCCAGGGCTTTCTCTAGTTGCGGCAAGCGGGAGCCACTCTTCATCGCAGTGCGCGGGCCCCTCACTATCGTGGCCTCTGTTGTTGCGGAGCACAGGCTCCAGACGCACAGCCTCAGTAGTTGTGGCTCACGGGCCCAGTTGCTCTGTGGCATGTGGGATCTTCCCAGACCAGGGCTCGAACCCGTGTCCCCTGCATTGGCAGGCAGATTCTCAACCACTGCGCCACCAGGGAAGCCCCGAGCACGTATTTTTGAATTTGAGTAATTTACTGTGGCTATGATGCCATTCTAATGTACCCAAAACTGGAACTATAAAGAGAAGCATCATATATTATGAATACTTTACTGTCTTAGAATATAATCATACTCTGACAATTTTTCAGATGTTAATCTCTAAAAGAAAGTTGCCATGTTTTCTCTTCTCTTTAGTGAAGAGTCCTGGACTGGGGCAGAGAAGCCCTGGATTCCAACCCTTGTTGTCACCTCCACCGCTCCCAACTATTTGTTAAGTACCTACAACATGCGGGCAAGCACTGGACCCAGAGCTTTATACACACTTCATTCTTAAACTACCCTACTAGGTAGGTATTACTATTCTTGTTTTGCATATGAGAAAGTCTCAAAAAAGGTCAAATATTTCATTCAAGGTGCTACAGCTAGTAAATGCTAGAAGCAGGATTGAATTCAGGTGCTGTCTAATCATTATCCAATATATTCTACTCCAACTAGCCAGTGACCTTGAGTGTCACTTCTCTCTGGGCCCCAGTTTCCTTCACCATCAAATTAAGAAGTTATATTAGTTTATTTCTAAGGTCTTGATTGGTTTGGGGAGACAGAAAACCCTGGGCTCAAATCCAGGCAATAACACTAAGATCATGTGTGAGGCACCTGACTTCTCTGAGCCCGTCTTTCCTCAAGTGTAAAACAGGACCATCACGAGTGTTAAAGGAATAATATATATCAAGCCCAGATGAGGCTATGAGCTGAAAATTCAAACTTTTTATTGTGGAAAATTTCAAACATAAACAAAAGTACCTGTCACATAAATTTGTTAAAAATACCTCCTTATCTTCCTTATATTTGCAGCATCTGTGGTGATGTTTCTTGTTACATTTCTGATACTGGTTATTTATGCTTTTCCCCTTTTCTCTTTTAGTCTCACCAGATGGGTCAGCTGTTAAGTTAATGTATCTCAGCTCCAAATCCACTCTTCTATATTCCATCCTGTTTGTGATGCAGGAGATGAGACTACAAACTACATTCCTGCCTTGCCAGATGCTCCCTAATAGGCTCTGCTAATTAGGGCATTTGAGAGAGACTGAAAAGCTGGAGGAGAAAGAAAGGACTTTTCATTTTTGTTTCATTTTTATCAGGGGCCACTGGCTTGTGGTTCTTGTGAACAGCATCCCAACAACACTCCATCACTATGGCAGCAACAGTTTCTTCCTGTAGCAGCAGTACCCTTTTTTTTTTAATACATTTATTTATTTTTATTTTATTTATTTTTGGCTGCATTGGGTCTTTGCTGCTGCACGTGGGCTTTCTCTAGTTGTGGCGAGTGGGGGCTACTCTTCGTTGCGGCGCATGGGCTTCTCATTGCAGTGGCTTCTCTTGTTGTGGCGCATGGGCTCTAGGTACGTGGGCTTCAGCAGTTGTGGCATGCAGGCTCAGCAGTTGTGGCTCACGGGCTCTAGAGCGCAGGCTCAGTAGCTGTGGCGCACGGGCTTAGTTGCTCCATGGCATGTGGGATCTTCCCAGACCAGGGCTTGAACCCGTGTCCCCTGCATTGGCAGGTGGATTCTTAACCACTGTGCCACCAGGGAAGCCCAGCAGTACCCTTCTTAAGAGTCCTGGGTCTCAGCCCCATGGGGTCTTTCCTCTGAGCTCAGATACCAGCTCCAGCTGAACAGAGCCTCCTGTTCAGACATGTGTTTGGAGTCCCCAAATTCTTCAATACTCCTCCTGTCAAGAGATAGACTCTATGACTTTGAGCAATGGAGTATGGTGAGAGTGATACAATTTGAGTTGAGACTAGGTTATAAAAGGCCCCACTGCTTCCACCTGGTTCTCTAGAGATGCTCCCTCTGAGGGAAGCCATCTGTCAGGTAAGAAGTATTCATTGCTGTATTATATTACACTGCAGTTATGTCCTTGGGACTTTGTGGGCAGTGTTAAAGTGCCAAGTTTTTAATTCTTGGGTTTGCTTTATAGTTATTTTTGTTTCTCCTTTTCTATCATTTGTCAGTTTCCCCAAGCATTTCCTCCCATAACCCTCCCTCTTAAATAGTTATTTCTAATGTGCTATGGGCTGAGAATCCAAATAATCAATGCAGTACGAAGTGGCAAAAAATAAAATAGTTATACTTAGAGCCAGAGTTTAAAGAACTCTTCCATGATTAATAACCTTGAGCTCTTCACAGTATGAATTCAGTGATTCTTATTTAGTTGCCCAGAAGTTCTTTTTATATCATTCTCAAGTAGTTAAATTCAGGTTGCCTAAGTAAGTTCATCTCTAGACAGGTGAGATGCAAATGTTTTAAAAGGTATTCTAAAAATTTCACTTGAGTAAATTTTCACATTGGTTCAAAGGAAAATTTTCTTTCCCTTTCTATAAATATTTCAGCTCTCTCAATTCTTGAGTGAATTTGAGATTAAACATAGACTGATTCCCTGGCAAAGAGATCAATATGTACACATTCATTCATTAAATCATTTAACAACATATACTGAGTGCTTACTATGTGACAGGCATTGATTTAAGCACTTGGGACAGTAGCAGTGAATAAGATAAAGTCCTTGCTCTCAAGAAACTTACAGTCTAGTTGGGGGAGGTAAACAAGTAAACACATGACTGGTTATAAATGTCGTGTAGAAAAATAAGGCTTGGTAAGGCGAGAGAGTGATACAGATGTATTATTTGAGCAGGGTGATCAGAGAGAATTCTGATTCCATTTTTGCTATAAATGGCTGACCTCCAACGATTCTTGAATTTATTTATTTTATTTATTTTTTGGCTGTGTTGGGTCTTCATTGCTGCATGCAGGCTTTCTCTAGTTGAGGTGAGTGGGGGCCACTCCTCGCTGCGGTGCATGGGCTTCTCGTTGTGGTGGCTTCTCCTGTTGCGGAGCATGGGCTCTAGGCACGTGGTCTTCAGTAGTTGTGGCACATGGGCTCAGTAGCTGTGGCGCACAGGCTTAGTTGCTCTGTGGCATGTGGGATCTTCCCGGACCAGGGCTTGAACCCATGACCCCTGCATTGGTAGGCAGATTCTTAACCACTGTGCCACCAGGGAAGCCCCAACAAGTTCTTTATTAGGGGAACAAGGAAAGAAAAGTGGCAACCAATTTATTTCAGGGAAGGAGACAAATTAAGTTGGGGACTTCAGATACTCATGCTTTCCCAGTCCCCACTCGGGGGATCTGGCTGCTTTTTTCCCCTTAAATTTGTTCTCTATACACAAAGATACGATGATCAACAAGAAATGGAAATGTTTAAATCCTACTTGCACTAAAAAAGGAGATGAATGATCTACTTAAAATGTAGATCATGTGCCAGAGGTCGGTTACTAGAGCTGTCACCCTTTAAAGATGAGAAAACAGAGCTTCAGAGAGAGTAAGGGACTTGCTTAAGATCACCCGGTGGCAGAGGCAAAGCTGGAACATAAGTTTCTGATTCTGTCTGTGACATTTTATATTTACACCGTTCTATTTGAAGAGTAGAGAAAGAAACACTCCAATACTAGGCTAAAAAAGTCTCTATTTCCTACCTGAAAAGGATGTGAAGATAAGAACCAAGGCCAGTCAAAATATGCCACCATGCGTGAAACTGTGTGGTAACAGCTATGATAGGTGGCACCTTCTTTCGAAAGTTCCTGTGTAGAGAGGGGGGGGGAAAATATGCATGTCAATTATTTTTTTATATTTAACAACTATTGCTGACAGTCTTAGAGCATTTTGAAATTTTGAAATGTCATTCTCAAACATGGCAATTATTTAATTTCCTTATGTCTGCTGTAGTCTGCTGTATTGTTTTCCAAAGCGTATTTTGAGGAACAGTATTCCTAACAGAAGTTCCATGAAGAAATGACTCTTTGGTCAAAATAAATGTAGGAAATAGTACATAGTTTATTGCCCTCTTGGAGATTTGTAATGCATATTAACAAATTATAGGCTTTAAAAAGTCCTACCATAACTAAACAGGTTATCTTCATTTTTTTTCAGGTAACCTACTAATACATGGAACCCTTCTTTCAGGCAATATCTTATTAGCACCTTACGGAACAAGTGTTTCCTGGAAAAACACTTTGGGAAACACTGGTCAACTTAGCTATTCACTCAAGAAACTAGACACGAGCTTTTTCTATGCCCTATGTACAACCATCATTTCAGAAGAGCACCAAACAGTCTATAAAGTCCTTTTGCATTTATAATACTATTTCACTTCATAGTGAGTCTTTGAGGTGGCTTTATAAGCTTTGCTTTGAAGATGAGGAAACTAAAATGCAGAGAGATTACTGAGTTGCCCAAGTCACTCAGCTAGTGGTACACCTGAGTCTCAAATTATAGATCTTTTGATTAAGTGTGTATCATATTAATATTCTCATTTATTAGAGGGGGGAAATTCAGTGTGAAACACCAAATTATTTTCTAGATATCCCCACAAATTTTGCGGACATCTCTAAGAACCTACTTTATTTCTTAGTAGAAACAGAGGATCTCACCCAGAGGATGATGACTTACCACTGCGTTGTAAAAGCCCCAGTTGGGGTTCTGATGGATATTATGGTACTGATTCAGAACCACTCACTTAGATCTTAGTTTTTTAAGCAAGATGTATTATTTGTTTGTGTGCATTTAAAGTCTACATTTCAAACATATGCAAAAGTAGGCAAAATAATAATGTACCCATTACCCAGCTTCAACAATTATAATTTATGGTCACTCTTGTATCATCTAAACTTCTCCCCTCCCATATTATTTTGAAGCAAATCCCCGATATTGTTATCATTTTACCTCTAAATATTTCAGTATATATCTCTAAAAGGTTAAAACTTCTTTAAAACGTAACTATAATACCATTTTCACACCTAAAAGATTAACAATAATCCCTTAACATCATTAGATATTTGACTACTGATCATAAGCTTTTTTTTTTTTTTAAACACTTTGTTTGAATCAAGATCCAAAAAAAAGTAATTACATTGAGTTTGGTTGATAATATCTCTTAAGTCTCTTTTAATCTTACGTTCCTCCTCCCTTTTTTACCCCCTCTGCAATTTATTTGCTGAAGAGACTAGGTCATTCATTCTATAGATTTCCCACAGTTTGAATTTTGCTGATTGCCTTTCTGTGGTGCTACTCAATACATTCCTCTGTTGTCTATGATTATGCAAAACTGTTAAGTCAGAATTTTGAGTTGGAAGGATCCACTAGTTTAACCTACTTAACATGTTCATTTTATGGAAACTGAGGCCCAGACAGACAGTGTCTTAGGTGACAGACTAGAGTCCAGAGACCCAAGATTCAAATTCCAGTGAATATATAATTGCTGAAAAGGTAGTAAAAAGGAATACTTGCCTTTCTTAGAAAATAACATTAAGCATATTAAAGTACAAAATTATATACACGTATTTCATATGCTTATTACAAATCATTCCTATTTCTTATTTCTTCAGTAAAGCAGATTAGGCAGATTTCAAAGCCCTAGTCAATATTTGATTAACTGTATAGTACTGCAATGCACACACAAAAAATCCCTACAGATGTTATGGAATATTCTTAGGTCCAAATTTTTAGGTAATTTAAACAAGCATTCCCAGAATTTAGCTTTATTGTGCTATATGTATATTTTTAATTTCAATGATGGCAAAAGTTCACTTCAGTGCACTAATAATTCTATATGCCTATGAAATGGTCTGCTTAATAGATTCCAAAAATATTTTTCAGAGATGAAAATATATCTTACCTCAGTGAGTCACAAAAGATGTTATCTATGTTCCATAATAAAAATCCCAATAAAAATACACCCAAGGATGTATAACCCAGTCCTCTAAGCCATGGATAAACCCTGTGGGTAGAAAAAAAAGCAAAATGAAATTTTGTCAAGTCATGTCATGATGAGAGCTTGAAGTCATCACTGTCATGAGAGGAAAAGGTTTTCATAAGTATTAAAAGCAAACTTATCTATTAAATTCTCTAATACTTTTGCCTATTACACTTAGCCATTAAAAGGTACTAAGAAAAAAATGTGCCACTAAATGTATCAAGAGAGTAATCTGAAAGTACCCAGTAACTTTATCAGTCACTTGGAAGAGGCAGAGCGGTGGTGGAACAGAAAGAACATTAATTGAGTCATTTGCTGTGTCAGGCACTACAGTATATTAGATACACACAATATATATACATAAACACACACATATGAATACAACCTTCAAATAAACTCTGTGAGGCAGGTATTATTCCTTTTGCTTCGCTGATGAGGGAACTGAAGCTTGGTGATTTATCCAAAATAACAGGTATAGCTAACATATTTTTTACAGCTTTATCCATCACCTCCAAAAGCTTAGTTTATATATTTTTTAGAATGTTATATAAATGGAATAATACAGTATGTTCTCTTTGTTACATGGCTTCTTTCATTTGGCATAATTATTCTGAAATTCATCCATGTTGTTATGTGTATCAATACTCATTTCCTTTTACTGCTGAGTAGTATGCCACTATATGGATATACCACAATTTGTTTATCTGTCCAAATGTTGGTGGATATTTGTGTTGTTTCGTTTTTTGCTATGACAAATAAAGCAGCTATGAACATTCATAAATAAGTCTTTGTATGGACATATACTTTCATTTCTCTTGGGTAAAAAGCTAGGAGGAGAGCTGAATTGTCTGGCAGGTGAATGTTAAACTTAAGACAGCTAAACTGTTTTACTAAGTGATTGTATCATTTTACATTCCCACCAGCAGGGTAGGAGTGTTTTTTGTTCTACATCCTCACTAACACTTGCTATGACATCAGTCTTTTTCATTTTAGTTGCCTCAGTAGGTGTATAGAGGTATCACGTTGTGGTTTTAATTTTTATTTCCCTAATGATTGCTACTGAGCATCTTTTCATATGTTTATTTGCCATCCCTGTATCTTCTTTGATATGGTGTTTGTTGAATCTTTACCCATTAAAAAAAGTGTTATTTGCCTTCTTATTATTGAGTTGTAAGAGTTCTTTATATATTCTAATTGTAAGTCCTTTGATGGACATATATTTTGCAAACATTTTCTCCAAGTCTGTGACTTGCCTTTCATTTTCTTTTTTTTGGATTCTTAAAAAAAATTTTTTTTTAATTGAATTATAGCTGATTTACAATGTTCTGTTAGTTTCTGGTGTACAGCAAAGTGATTCAGTTATATATATATATTATATATATATACTTTTTCATATTCTTTTCCATTATGGTTTTTTTGTGATGTGTTAATGTAGGTTTATTTTATTTTTTGAATTTTTTTTAATACAGCAGGTTCTTATTAGTTATCTATTTTACACATATTAGTGTATATATGTCAATCCCAATCTCCCAATTCATCACACCACCACCATCACCACCCCCACTTTGCCCCCCTGGTGTCCATACATTTGTTCTCTACATCTGTGTCTCTATTTCTGTCTTGCAAACCAGTTCATCTGTACCATTTTTCTAGATTCCACATATATGCATTAATATACGATATTTGTTTTTCTCATTCTGACTTCACTCTGTATGATAGCCTCTAGGTCCATCCACGTCTCTACAAATGACCCAATTTCGTTCCTTTTTATGGCTGAGTAATATTCCATTGTATATATGTACCACAACTTCTTTATCCATTCATCTGTCGACGGGCATTTAGGTTGCTTCCATGACCTGGCTATTGTAAATAGTGCTGCAGTGAACATTGGGGTGCATGTGTCTTTTTGAATTATAGTTTTCTCTGGGTATATGCCCAGTAGTGGGATTGCTGGGTCATATGGTAATTCTATTTTTAGTTTTTTAAGGAACCTCCATACTGATCTTCATAGTGGTTGTTATCAATTTACATTCCCACCAACAGTGCAAGAGGGTTCCCTTTTCTCCACACCCTCTCCAGCATTTGTTGTGTGTAGATTTTCTGATGATGCCCATTCTAACTGGTGTGAGGTGATACCTCACTGTAGTTTTGATTTGCATTTCTCTATTAGTGATGTTGAGCAGCTTTTCATGTGCCTCTTGGCCATCTGTATGTCTTCTTTGGAGAAATGTCTATTTAGGTCTTCTGCCCATTGTTTGATTGGGTTTTATTAATATTGAGCTGTGGGTTTCCCTGGTGGCGCAGTGGTTTAAGAGTCCACCCGCAAATGCAGGGGACATGGGTTCGAGCCCTGGTCCGGGAAGATCCCACATGCCGTGGAGCAACTAAGCCCGTGTGCCACAACTACTGAGCCTGCGCTCTAGAACCTGTGAGCCACAACTACTGAGCCCACGTGCCACAACTACTGAAGCCTGTGCACCTAGAGCCCGTGCTCTGCAACAAGAGAAGCCCGTGCACAGCAACGAAGACCCAATGCAGCCAAAAATAAAAATAAATAAATATGTAAATAAATTTATTTAAAAAATATATTGAGCTGCATGAGCTGTTTATATATTTTGGAGATTAATCCTTTGTCCATTGATTTGTTTGCAAATATTTTCTCCCGTTCTGAGGGTTGTATTTTCGTCTTGTTTATAGTTTCCTTTGCTGTGCAAAAGCTTTTAAGTTTCATTAGGTCCCATTTGTTTTTGTTTTTATTTCCATTGTTCTAGGAGGTGGGTCAAAAAAGATCTTGCTGTGATTTATGTCAAAGAGTGTTCTTTCTATGTTTTCCTCTCAGAGTTTTACAGTGTCTGGTCTTACAGTTAGGTCTTTAATCCATTTTGAGTTTATTTTTGTGTATGGTGTTAGGGAGTGTTCTAATTTCATTCTTTTACATGTAGCTGTCCAGTTTTCCAAGCACCACTTATTGAAGAGACTGTCTTTTCTCCATTGTGTATTCTTGCCTCCTTTGTCATAGATTAGTTGACCATAGGTGCATGAGTTTATCTCTGGGCTTTCTATCCTGTTCCATTGATCTATATTTCTGTTTTTGTGCCAGTAAGATATTGTCTTAATTACTGTAGTTTTGTAGTATAATCTGAAGTCAGGGAGTCTGATTCCTCCAGCTCCATTTTTTTCCCTCAAGATTGCTTTGGTTACTTGGGGTCTTTTTTGTCTCCATACAGATTTTAAGATTTTTTGTTCTAGTTCTGTAAAAATGCCATTGGTAATTTGATAGAGATTGCGTTGATCCATTATGGTTTATTACAGGATATTGAATATAGTTCCCTGTGCTATACAGTAGGACCTTGTTGTTTATCCATTCTATATATAATTGTTTGCATCCACTAATCCCAAACTCCCAATCCCTTCCCCACCCCCAACCCCCACCCTTGGTAACCACAGGTCTGTTCTCTACATCTGTGAGTCTGTTTCTGTTCTGTAGATAAGCCTCTTTGTTGCTCTTTTTCAAAATTGTTTTGGCTCTTCTAGGTCTTTTGCATTCCATGTAAATTTCATAAATTGTTTCTCAATTTTTACCAAAAAGCCTGCAGAGATTTTGATTGTGATTGCATTGAACCTATAGATCAATTTGGAGAGAACTGACATCTTAATAACACTGAAGTTTTCTAACCCATGAAAATGATACATCTATTTATTTAGGGCTTCTTTAATTTTGCTCAGCAAAAAACTGTTCACCACAATTTCTAACATACAGAGCTTGCATATATTTGCTAAATTTAATCCTTAAACATTTGATTTTTTTATTTTTTAAAGGAACCGGTTGGTAAGTTCTGTTTTTTTTTAATAGTTGATCACTGTAGCTTTTAAATTTTTATTTATTTATCTATCTATCTATCTATTTATTTATTTATTTATGGCTGTGTTGGGTCCTCATTTCTGTGCGAAGGCCCTCTCCAGTTGCGGCAAGTGGGGGCCACTCTTCATCGTGGTGCGCGGGCCTCTCATTATCGCGGCCTCTCTTGTTGCAGAGCACAGGCTCCAGACGCGCAGGCTCAGCAATTGTGGCTCATGGGCCTAGTTGCTCCGTGGCATGTGGGATCTTCCCAGACCAGGGCTCGAACCCGTGTCTCCTGCATTGGCAGGCAGATTCTCAACCACTGTGCCACCAGGGAAGCCCTGATGTTTTTTGATGGTACTGTAAATTGTACTTTCAAAACTTTCACTTTCCAATTGTTTGGTGCTAGTACATAGAAATATGATTTTTTAATACTGACTTGAATCTCGTGACCTTGCTGAATTCCACTTATTGCTTCTAGTAGTTTTTTGGTACCTGTTCTGTGGTATTTTCTGTACACGATCATGTCATTTGCAAACACTATGTTGGACAGGACTTCCACCAGTGTAGTGTTGAACAGAAGTGGTGACAATGGATACCCTTGTTTTTTTTCTTGATTTTAAAGGTAACTTTTAAAAACATTTCATGACTAAATGTGTTAGATGCTGCAGTTTACAGGTTGAGAAAGTTTCCTTCTATTGAGTTTGTAAAGGGTTTTATTTTGTTTATGTGGTTTATTTAGATCATAAATAGCAGCTGAATTTTTCAGAATGCTTTCTCTGAATCTATTGCTATCATCATGTAGTTTTTATATTTTGTTATTTTAACTATAAGTATTTGCATCTAAACAAATGAAAGGGGTGATTAACTTAAAAATCATCAGGAAAGCACAAACCTGGCTGTGCATGAAAAGGACATTATTGCCACTGTTTGATGAAGGTTCTCAGAGATGAGCTTAAGAGAGTCATAGTATGCCTTCAGCTTTTCTGAGTTTATCATTGCCCCATTTGAGGGAGGTAAGAATGAGTCCCAGGAAGCACAGAGTTCAGCATAGTGAAGGCATTTGGCAGATCTGCAGTGTGGGCCAGGTGCTGAGATGTGACAGGGATATGATCAGTGGGGGTGGGATACTCTCTATTTTCTCCTTCTAAGCTTACTTACCAGGGCCAATCTTCAGCTCTCAGAAGTAGTTCAAAGCAAAATTCTTCTGTGGGGTGAAATGAATGTCTTTGGTTATCCAGGTAGCAGGGCACGTGAGAGAGAGCAAGAACTTCATCAGCACATGGTCCATGCAAGCTAAGTACAGATAAGATTCTGGGGACAGACTACCTATATACTATCAGGTCAAGAGTAGTATAATACAGAATGCCCTCAACATATATGTGTCTGGAGTCACACTGCTTCATTCTGGACTGGCTGCCTGTCTAGTGTACTGCTATCATCTGAAAAATCCCTTCCCTTCGCCTTCACCTTGGGAATTGCCTTCACCTCTCTCTGTGTTGGATTTCCTATGTCTTGCATCCTATGTCTTCCTCCTTTTTGGTTTTCTCTCTCATTTTGGTCAAACACATCCTTCAACAGGTTCCTGAGCAATAGTTTATGGAATATAAGTTTTTGTGAGAACTTGAATGTATGAAAATGTATTTTGTCACCATATTTTATCGACAGTTTGGCTAGGTTATTATCCTATAATTCTGGCTTCCAGTTTTGCTTTGGTAAGTCCAAAACCATTCTGATCCCTGATCCTTTGTGTGTATATCTGCCTTCTAACTCTATAAACTTGTAGAACTGTCCTTGTCTGTAATTCTGAAACTGGCATGGGTCTATTTCCACCCACTATGCTTAGTACCCAGTGGGTTCTTTCAATCTAATAACTCATATATTTCAATTGTAGGATATTTTCTTGAATTATTTTGGTGATGATTTCCTCCCTTCCATTTTCTCTGCACAGTACCCCCTCCCCCTTTTTTATGCTGGTCCTTCTATTCTGGCTCAGTAATAATTCCATTGAGTCCCTTCTATTCTCCATTTCTTTCTCATAATTCTGATGGCCCCCAGGGTGTGGTCCATGAACTTAAGGAAACACTTGCTATTTGGCCACAGCAGTGATGGTGAGTGGGCCCAAGGTCCTGAGGCCCCAAGCTGTCCTGTTTACTTTGGACCATACCATGGGTTTAGTGTCTCTCCTGTGGTAGATGCTTGCTGGTGAATAGGGGGTGATGGACCATAAGACAATAACAATGTATGTTCAGGAGAAAGAATTCCAGTGCCTTCTTTAACTATATCTTTCAAACCCTTCATTTCAGCTTTTCATTTTATCATATTTTTAATATCCTCTTTGGGGGGATTCTCTGAATGTTCCTTTTTTATAGCATCTTACTCTTGATTCATAGATACAGTATATATCTAGGAATATTAATGAATTATAATATTTGCTGTCATTTTGTTGTTTTTGAAGTTTCTTCATGCAAAATTTGTTTACTCTAAGCTGATTTATTCCCTTATTATTTGTTTTGGCCTCTTTCATATTGAATGCATTCATCATATGTCTGGCACTGTCTCCTCATTCTTAAAGAGTAGAAAACTAAAAAGGTGATCACAAGCTCTAAGCATATGATTGAGGGCTTTAGACTAGTAACCTTCACCATAGGGTTATTTTTCTGGGCCAATTGTTAGGGAACCCCCAATATCATCAGGTCTTTTAGGTTGCTCATATTCCCTATAAGAAGATTCTTTCAATATTCTGCCTAGATGTCTTTGCATTCAGCATTCATAAAGCATGCATAAGGTCACCCAATTTACCTGATTTCAGTACAGTATTTGCATGCTCAATTGTGCCTAGCAAAATTCAATCTAGAGATACTGTTCACCCTTTCCAGAGAATAAACCTGCAGACTTCTGCAGTTGCTCCATGGCATGCAGCTGGGTGACAGAGCCTAAGCAATTAACAGTTTCTTAAAGCTTTTAACCAAACCTCTTTATTTTAGACGCCTCCTCCATCTCCTTTGCCAAACTGCCTGTTGCTGCTAATGCCTGATACTCGAGAATCAATTCTCTGATGTAAACTGGAGGTGCTTGACTTAGAATTTGGCTTTCTTGGGTTAGTTAAGGCAGTTAGCAGTAACCCATTTACTTTCTAGCTTCTAAAATTTTATTGAGTCTTCTCCTTGTGGGTTTATGCTTTATAAATAAATTCCTTTGTTGTAGTCTTAGGGCTTCAGAAAGGAACAAAATTAGATACCTGTTGATCTTCAACATTGTGCCTATTTTTTTTCATTAATTTCTGCCTTTTATCAGTATCATTCTTCATTTCTCATTGGGTTTATTCTATTCATCTGTTTTCTAATTACTCAAGTTGAATACTTAGTTCATTATTCTTCAGCCTATTTCTAATGTAAACATTTAATGTAAACATTTCCCTCTAAGAACCACTTTAGCTACATCTTACTTTGGTTTATAGTATTTTCATTATGATTCCATTCTAAGTATTTCAATATTTCTATTATGATTTCTTTTTTAACTCATATTTACAAGTGTAGTTTTAAGTTTCCCAATATATGGGCTATTTTGACTAATCCTGTTTTGTTTTAACTAATAGTCAGAGAACATGCTATGCATGTTCTTTAAAATTTGTTGAACTTTGCTTCAAAGCTAGTATTGGCAGATTTAATAATTACTCCATGCGTGGTTGAGAAGATCATGTATCCTTTAATTGTTGAGTATAGTAAATCATTTTGTTATGTTACTCAAATTTTATCAATCTTATTCATATTTTTTGTGCTGAGTTACTGTGTTAAAATACCTCATCATGATAGAGTAGTTATCTATCTCTCCTTTGTAATTCTGTCAATTTTTGTTTAAAATTTTCCATACAAGTTTAGAGTTGTCTTTTTTTGGGGTGTGGTAAATTGAATCTTATAATAACAATGTAATGAACACACTTGTTATGAATAATGCCTTAAATTTCTTTGTTATTAAAATAGCTAGTCCAGCCTTCTTTTAGTCAATACTTGTATGGCATGTATCTTTTTGTATCTTTTTCTTTCAAAATTACTATGTATTTATGTTTTAACCATGTTTCTTATGAACAGTAGATACCTGGATTTTTCCCCATTTGAGTCTTTGTCTTTTAATTGCGTAGCTCTGTTCATTTATATTTACTGTGACTACTGATATATTTTGAATTATTTCTACCCCTTCATTTTTTGCTTTGTATTTGTCCTCACTTTTCTCTGCTTCCCTTTTCCCCTTCTCCTGATTTCTTTTGGATTTGGTTTTTATAATCCCATTTACTCCTTCATGTTTTTGTAATTGAAATTGTGAAATCAATGACTGTTTTTAGTGGTTACCAAAAAAGCATATGTAAAATCCAAAATTAATCACTGAATGTACCCTAACCCCAAATAAGAAAGACCTTAGGAACTATGGACTAAGATTATTCTCTTGTGTCTCACATGTTATTTTGTCATCATTTTAATTCCTTAAAAAAAAATCTCTCAAATTAGATGTTATTAAAGTCATAATATTTTGTTCAGATAGTCCCATAGGTTTGTCACTTTTTCTCCTTCACTGTTCTTTCTTGTATCTCAACTCTTCCTCCTAAAGAATATATTTTAGAAGGTCTTTTAGTGAGGTGTACTAGTAAAATTTCATCATTTCTATTTGTCTCAAAATGTTTCTACCTTATCCTTGTTCTTGAAAGATATTTGGGTATACAATTCTAACTTGATGGTTAATTTCTCTCAGCACTTTGAAGATAATAGTCTACCGTGTTTTGGCTTCCACTGTTGCTGTTGATAAGCCTTCTGTAGACTATTTGTTATGCCTTTGTTGGTAATATGTTTTTTATCTCTGGATGTTTTTAAGATCTTAGTCTTTGGATTTCAGCAATTTTAGTGTGCTTTTTGAAAACAGGTATCAATCAGGATTCAACTGCAGATAATACCTCTATCTAAAGCAGAAAATAATTTAATAATTTCAATTCGGAAAGAAATGCTCAACATATTTAGGCTCTCTGGGAATGACTTACGAACACTACTACAGAATTATCTTGCCAAAGGAATATTTTTCTTTTTCACATTTATGAAGCTGGAGAACTGGAAAGCCTCTGGACCAACTGCTGCATCCAGCATCATACCATCATACCATCTTAGCTATAATTCACAGTCAGGAAGCTGCCATCACACCTGTTTGTTCCAGAGCTATGATGCACACCCTAGATCCATATAAGTAAATGGATGCCTACATACTACCACTTCTCCCTCCCACTTGGTTCTGAATTCAAGACTCATGTGAATACATGTGATTGGCAAAACACCTGAATGTATCTGAAAACTTACCTGTAAAGGTAAGATGGGAAATATAGGTTTTAGCTTTTTAGCATCTACATTACAGGAAGGCCCACTTGAAAGAGGCTGAAACAAAGTTGAATGAGCTAATCTATCAAATCTGCCATACCTGAGAAAGATTTTCTTTCATTTATCCTGTTTGGGAATTATTATTTTTGAAGCTGAGGAGTTATGTCTTTTACCAATTCTAGAAAATTCTCACCTATTATCTCTTTGAATATCTCTTCTTTCCCCATTTTTGCTATTCTCTCTCTTTGGAACTGCAATTAGACATGTTATTTCTCTGTGATGCTTTCTGGCTTATTTCTTTATACTTGTCTTTCCATTTAATTAATTCTCTCTTCAACTGTCTAATCTACTTTTAACTTATCCATTGAGTTTTTTATTTCAATGTTTTTTTTTATTGAAGTTGATTTACAATGTTGTGGCAATCTCTGCTGTACAGCAAAGTGACTCAGTTATACACACACAGACATTCTTTTTTAATATTCTTTTCCATTATGGTTTATCACAGGATATTGAATATAGTTCCCTGTGCTATACATTAGCACCTTGTTGTTTATCCATTCTAAATGTGATAGTTTGCATCTACCAACCCCAAACTCCCAGTCCATCCTTCTCCCTCTCCCTCTCCCCCTCCCCCTTGGCAACCATAAGTCTGTTCTCTATGTCTATGAGCCTGTTTCTATTTTGTGGATAGGTTCATTTCAATGATTATTTTTAATGTCTTTGATTCTTTTTCAAATCTGTAATTTCATTTTTAATAATCTCCTGTTCCTTGGTCATATTTTCATTTTCTCTATTTTTTCATTAAATATTTTAAAAATAGTTACTTTATATTTCAGCATCTGATTTGGGGGGGTTATTTCTGCTGTTCTGTTTCTCCTGACTTTTGCTTATGGTAGCTTATTTCCTACTCTGGTTTTAGAATTATTGATTGTGTGCATATGTTTGAGCTCCAATCTGTGGAAATCCTGAGGGGCCTACATTAAGGTATATTTCTTTGAAGTTAATTTGCTTTTGCTTCTCTTAGATACATTGGGACTCTATAAAAGGTGGATCAGTTTGAGTTAATTTTACATCTTGAGGTTTCCCAGACAATGAAGGTTATGTACATTTGAATCTCAAACATGTGTGAAGAAGGCATATTAGTGATTATAGATTCTCGGGGAAGTAATATTTCCTACCTAAAACTGAGGCTGAAAGACAAGTTGCCTTGTCATCTTCTGTTACTGAAGGGCAAATTTTTTTCTAGCCCAGGCTTCAACTGACAGTATCTCTTTGATGGTCCTGACTTTATGTGTACATGTGCGTGTGGTGGTGGAGAGGGAGTTCCAACTGCTCACCTTAAACATGCCCTAAGCTTTGTCTTCTATCTACCTTCAATCTCAAACCTAAAGTTCTGATTTCCTGGTATCTGCAAATGCCTTCAAGTTGATCATGATTTGTCATGATCATTTGTCAGTCTAGTCTGCAGCTCCAACTTTGGAGTTGATGCTTTGGAATTTTCTTTATATTCTTTTGAGCTCAGCTATGCATTTAAAAGAACATCTGTTGTATTTTATCCAGAATTTCTAGATGTTTTGTTACAGGAGAGATTTTCACATATTTTGTCAGACATAATAAAAGAAACAGAAGTTTCAGAGTTTCAATTTGATTTAAAAAATCTTTACTGATAAGCACTATTCTGAGTTCCAGGAGTTATCAAGGCAACTAAGACTTCAAGAAACTTACAATCCAGTTGGGCAAAGAGATAAGTAAATAATGAACAGTACAAAATGATCACAAAATGGAGATATAAGAAAGAAGCTGTGGTAACGCAGATGGAAGAAAGATGTTTTTATTTCATAGGATTTCCATTTTATATAGGTCCACCATTTATTTCTAAAAGTATTGGTACCCTATCTATCAGACTTGAATTTAAGGCAAGGACTGTGTTTTATATGCTTCTTTACATTTCCCTAAGGTGCCTAGACTAAAAACTGGAGACTTCTGCTTCTGGGAAGATGAAACGAACATAATTTTCCCTATTTTTCCCACTAAGTACAATTAAAAACCTTGAACATTATATATAAAAAACATAAGAAGACTCTGAAAGGTGGAGAGAAGGAGGCAGACTGGTTCAGGACTTTGGGACCCGAGTAATGCTACTGTGATAAATTCCATGTGTTTTCTTGTTGCCTCAGGCACCCGAGAGTTGGAACTGAAGAAGCTAGTAAACCAGAAACACCACTAAGCACAGACAAAAAACAGCCCAACAAAAGTCTACTCTCTCTCCAAAGAACCAGGAAAAAGGCAGTCTAGTAAGATAGAAAACTTACACAATAACCACTCTACAGCCAAACACTACAGAAAAAACTGTGGCCTCACCCACATCCATTCTCAAAGCCTGAGTGGGAAGCCTAGACTTCATTCCTCATCAGGCCCTAAGAAAGTGCCCCAACCTCCTCCTGCACAGTAATGTCAAGCAGGGAGGGGCTGGATCTTTCCCCACCCAGGAGTAACAAGCTCTCCACTTCCTGCAGTGTCAGTGGAGACCACATGGGGAGCCTGAACTTCCATCTTCATGTGGTAATAACGAGGTGTTCTCCCTCCTCACTGCAGTGGTATGAGAGTAGAGCTACTGGGGAGTCAGAATTTCTACCACTGACCAGAGGTAACAAGGTCATACCACTGAGCTGTCAGTGGAGGCCACATGGTGAGAAATAATTAGGCACTCTTGCCCTTCCCAGGCAGGGTGGTATCAGAAAGGCCTAGTAGAGAGTGGAAATTCCTACCCCAGTTCAGCAGTAATGAGGAGCTCTTTCCCCCATTTGTGTGTCAAGAGATGGCAAGGAAGAACCTGGACTCCTACCAGTACCTGGCAATAATGAGGTGGCACTCAGGGACCTGTGGGAGTATAAGGAAGATCTAGTATTCATGTTATTGGTGTCCCAGAAGGAGAGGAAAAAGAGGGCAGGAATGAAAAAGTACTTCATGAAATAATGGCTGAAAACTTTCAAATCTGGCATACACACACACATAACGAATACAAACAAACAACAACACTATAACCCACAGATTCAAGAAGCTAAACCTATGTCAAACAGGTTAAAACCAAAGAAATCCACATCAAGACACAACATAGGCAAATTTCTGAAAAATAAAGACAAGGGAAAAATGTTGAAAGCAGTGAGAGAAACAATACCTTACCCTATACCATGTGCAAAAAACAATCTGAATGACAGGATTTCTCATCAGAAAACTTGAAGGCCAGACGGATGTGGCACATTTTTCAAGTTTTAAAAGAAAAGAACTGTCAACCTAGAATTCTGTATCCAGTGAAAATATTCTTCAGGAATGAAACAGAAATCAGGACATTCTCAGATGAAGGAAAACTAAGAGGATATGTTGCTAGATCTACCCTAAGAGAATGGCTAAGGAAGTTTTCAAAACAGAAAGGAAATGATGAAAGAAGGAATCTTGGAATGTTAGGCAGGAAGAAAGAGAAATGGAAAGAGTAAAAATTTGGTTAGATTACAATATATTTTACTTCTCCTCTTGAGTTTCCAAATTATGATTTATGATTGGGGCAAAAACCAAAATACTATCTGATGTGGTTATAAATGCATGCAGAGAAAATACTTAAGATAATTATATTTTAAATGGGGCAGGAAAAAGGCAGTGTTAGAGGTTGAAGTGTTTTCCCTCAAAAAAGATATGTTGAAGTCCCAATCCCCAGTATCTTAGAATGTGCCCTTATTTGGAAATAGGGTCATTGAAGATATAACTAGTTAAGATAAGGTCATGCTGTAGTAGAATGCGCTCCTAATCCATTATGGCTCATACCCTTGTAAGAAGACAGCCATGTGAAGACACAGAGACACAGGGAGAACACCACATCATGACAAAGGTAGAGAATGGAATTGTGCAGATAAGAGTCAAGGAATGCCAAAGATTGCCAGCAAACCACCAGAACCTAGAAAGAGGTGAGGATGAATCCCCCTACAGGTTTCAGAGGAAGCATGGCCCTACTGACACCTTGATTTTGGACTTCTAGCCTCCAGAACAATGAATTTCAGTTATTTTAAGCTATCCAGCTTGTGGTGTTTTGTTACAGTTGCCCTAGGAAACTAATATAGGTATGTAAAGGGAAGGTAAGATTTCTGCACTTCACTGGAACTGGTAAAATGTTAACACCATTAGACTGTGATGTTATGTATGAAACCGAGCAGGGCCCTGTGGGGTTCCCAGGCATGGAGGCCTGCTTTGTCTCCCGTTTCTTGTAGGCAAGACTCCAGCCTCCATGACCTTCCCTGAGTTCCAAAGGGCAGATTCGAACAGTTGCTAATCAAGGGAGGAACAGCCAAGAAACCACCTGAGGCAAGATTAAAGGGAGCAGAGAAGCTCATCAGATTAGGAGACCACCTGACACAAGACGAAGGGAGTGCAAGCGCTGCACACACCCTAATCTTGTCAGCAACCCCACCCTTGAACTATTGCTATAAAACCCCTCACCAAATTCTCCCAGGTTGGGACACATAGTTTTCGAGGGCAGGAGCCTGCTGTGCCCCCCTTTGCCTGGGAAGGCAATGTAGCTGTTCTTTTCTACTTCACCCAAAACTCTGTCTCTGATATTTGACTTGGCACCAGTGTACACAGGGTGAGATTTTGGCATCATGTATATATAATGTAATACTAAGAACAATCACTAAAAAAACTATACAAGGAGAAAGACTCACAAACACTAGAGATATACTAAAATGGAAATCTAAAAAATGTTCAAGTAACTCACAGGGAGGCAGGAAAAAGAAAATATAGAACAAACAGAAAACAAAACATAAAATAGTAGAATGAATCCTTAATATAAAAATTATGTTAATATAAATGATCTAAATAAACCAATTAAAAGAGACTGGAAAAGTGGATTCAAAATCATGACCCAAGTATATGATATCCAAAAGGAAACTCAATTCAAATATACCAATACAGGCAGGTTGAAAGCAAGAGTATAAAAAAGTGTATCATGCAAACATTAATCAAAAGAAATCTATGTTGATATGGCTATATTAATGAGAGATGAAGTGGAGTTCAGACCAAAGAAAATGACCAGAGACAGAGAAGGACATTACATGATGACAAAAGGGACAATCCACCAAGAAGACATAGGAATTCTAAATGTCTATGAATCAAACAAGAGAACTGCAAAATAGGATAGATGACAGGATGAAGCAAAAATTGATAGAATGAATGAGAAACAGATAAATCCACAAGTATATTTGGAGACTTCAACACCTCCCTCTCAACAACTGATGGAACAACTACCCAGAAAATCAACAAGGATTAAAAAAAACCTCAAAAACACCATTGTGCAGCAAATGGCTAATTCACTGGGGTTGGGCTGTGCAAATACTGCACATCCCAAAGAAAGGATTGGCCTTTGACTGCTTCCTGGGAGATAACATCTAATTCCTTCGAATATCCTGTTCTATAAGAGTGTCTTTGTATACCTGACACCTAGGGCCACACCATAAAGTTTACACTAATAATGTGACTAATAGTAAATGCCTTTTTTTGTTTGTTTCTTTGCTTAGGGTGCTGGGTCATGCTGTATCAGTTTAACCTCTGGTTAAATGTAACCATGAGTATAACATTTTTTCTGAGCGTTGTGAGTCTTTCTAGCAAATCTTTGAACCTGAGTGTGGTCTTGGGGATCCCTGACACAACCATCAAACAACATGATCTAATAGATATTTATAGAAAATTTCCTCCAGCATCAGCTGAATACGTATTCTCTTCAAGCACACATATGGAACATATGCCAAGAAAGGTCATATCCTGGTCTCCCAAGAAAACTACAGGTCCAGATGGTTTCTGTGGAGAATTTTTACCTAACATTTAAAGAAGAATTAACACCAACTCTATGCAATTTCTTCCAGAAAATAGAAGGGGAAGGGAACATTTCCCAATTGATTTTATGAAGCTAATATTACCCTGAAATCAAAATCAGACAAAGACAGTACAAAAATAAAACTATAAAACAATATCTATCTTGAATAAAGATATAAAAATCCTTAACAAAATATTAACAAGTATCATTCAGCAATATATAAAGATTTTTACACCATGACTGAGTAGGGTTCATTCAGAATACACAGTTGGTTCAGTATTTGAAAATTAATCAGTGTAATACACTATACTAAAAGGAAAAAAATCATATGATCAAATCGAGTGATATGAAAAAAGCATCTGACAAAATTCAGCACAATTCATGATAAAGATTCTCAGAAAATTAGGCATAGAGAGTAACTTCTTCAACTTGATAAAAAGCATCTATAAAATCTATACAGATAACATCGTACTTAATGGTAAAAGACTGAATACTTTTCCCCTAAGACTGGGAACAACGCAAGGATAGCTGCTCTCACCACTGTTATTCAACACAGTCCTAGAAGTTCTAGTCAGGGCAATAAGGCAAAAGAAGAAATTAAAAGCACATACATTATAAAGGATGATATAAACCACTGTCTCTACTTGCAGCAAATCTCAAGGAATCTACGAAAGTCTCCTGGAACTATTAAGTTCAGCAAGGTGGCAGAATACAAGGTAAACAAAAAGAAAATCAATCATATTTTTTTCTCTTTTTAAAATTTGAGCTAATATTTACTGAGTGCCTCCTATGCTCTGGGTATTCTTCATAGAGCTTAAAATGCTCTGCATGAATTACTCTACATTTAAGCCTCATAAGAACCCTACAAAGTAGGCACTATTTTTTTTTAACATTTTCAATATTTTTTATATTGATTACGCAATGAATTGATGATATCTTGACATACTGGTTATATATAATGGGATTAAAATAAATTTCACTGATTTCTTTTTATTTTTTTCTTTTCCATTATAGTTTATTATAAGATACTGAATATAGTTTCTTGTGCTATACAGTAGGACCTTGTTGTTATCTATTTATATATACTAGTTTGTATCTCCTAATCCCAAACTCCTAATTTATCCCTCTGGTATCCCTTTGGTAACAATAAGTTTGTATTCTATGTGAGTCTGTTTCTATTTTCAAAATAAGTTCAGAGACTTCCCTGGTGGCACAGTGGTTAAGAATCCCCCTGCCAATGCAGGGAACACAGGTTCAATCCTTGGTCTGGGAAGATCCCATATGCCACGGAGCAACTAAGCCCGTGTGCCACAACTACTGAGCCTGCGCTCTAGAGCCCGTGAGCCACAACTACTAAAGCCCAAGCGCCTAGAGCCTGTGCTCTGCAACAACAGAAGCCACCACAATGAGAAGCCCATGTAATGCAGTGAAGAGTAGCCCCTGCTCACTGCAACTAGAGAAGACCCAACGCAGCCAAAGATAAAATTAAATTTAAAAAAAAGAAGTTCATTTGTGTCATATTTTAGATTCCACGTATAAGTGATATCATATGATATTTGTCTTTCTCTGCTTGACTTACTTCACTCAGTATGATAATCTCTAGGTCTATCCATGTTGCTGCAAATGACATTATTTCATTCTTTTTTATGGTTGTATAATATTCCCTTATATACACACATACACACACACACACACATATCACATCTTCTTTATCCATTCATCAGTCGATTCTCTAGATATATGCCCAGGAGTGGGATTGCTGGATCCTATGGTAACTCAATTTTTAGTTTTTTAAGGAACTTCCATGCTGTTTTCCACAGTGGCTGCTCCAATTTACATTCCCACCAACAGTGTAAGAGGGTTTCCTTTTCTCCAAATCCTCTCCAGAATTTATTTGTAGACTTTTTAATGATGGCCATTCTGACTGGTGTGGGGTGATACCTCATTGTAGTTTTGTCTGCATTTCTCTAACAATTAGCAATGTTGAGCATCTTTTCATGTCTTACTGGCCATCCGGATGTCTTCTTTAGAGAAATACCTATTTAGGTTTTCTGGCCATTTTTGGATTGGGTTGTTTGTTTTTTTGTTATTAAGTTGTTTGCTTTTTTGTTATTGAGTTGTATAAGCTGTTTGTATATTTTGGAAATTGAGCCTTCGTTGGTCGCATCATTTGAAAATATTTTCTCCCAGTCTGTAGGTTGTCTTTTTGCTTTGTTTATGGTTTCCTTTGCTGTGCAAATGCTTATAAGTTTGATTAGGTCCCATTTATTTATCTTTGCTTTTATTTCTGTTGCCTTGGGAGACTGACCTAAGAAAACACTGGTATGATTTATGTCAGAGAATGTTTTGCCTATCTTGTTTTCTAGGAGTTTATGGTGTCATGTCTTATAATTAAGTCCTTAATCCATTTTGAATTTATTTTTGTGTATGGTGTGAGGGAGGGTTCTAACTTCATTGATTTATATGTGGCTGTCCAGCTTTCCCAGTGTCACTTGCTGAAGGGACATTCTTTTCCCCATTGTGTATTCTTGCCTCATTTCTCAAAGATTAATTGATCATAGGTATGTGGTTTTATTTCTGGGCTCTCTATTCTGTTCTACTGATCCATGTCTGTTGTTGTGCCAACACCATGCTGTTTTGATTACTGTACATTTGCATCAATAGTATTGTCTTTAGTCTGGAAGGGTTACGTCTCCAGCTTTGTTCTTTTTCCTCAGGATTGCTTTAGCAATTCTGGGTCTTTTATGGTTCCACATAAATTTTAGGATTATGTGTTCTAGTTCTGGGAAAAATGTCATGGGTAGTTTGATAGGGATCACATTAAATCTGTAGATTGCTTTGGGTAGTGTGGCCATTTTAACAATATTAATTATTCCAATCCAAGAGCATGGGATATTGTTCCATTTCTTTCAATCATCTTCAGTTTCCTTTATCAACGTTTTATAGTTCTCAGCATATAAAGTCTTTGACTTCCTTGGTCAGGTTTATTTGTAAATATATATATATTTTTGATGTGATTTTAAAAGAGATTGTTATTTTACTTTCTCTTTCTGATAATACATTGTTAGTGTAAAGAAATGTAGGTTAATCTTGTAGCCTGTTACCTTGCTTAATTTATCAGTTCGAGTGGCTTTTGTGTGGAATCTTTAGGGTTTTCTACATATAGTATCATGTCATCTGCATATAATGACAATTTTAACTCTTCCCTTCCAATTTGGATACCTTTTATTTCTTTTTCTTGTCTGATTGCTGTGGCTAGGACTTCCAATACTATGTTGAATAGAAGTGGTGAGAGTGGGCAACCCTGTCTTGTTCCAAATTTTAGTGGGAAGGCTTTCAGCTTTTCACCATTGAGTATTATATTGGCTGTATATTTGTCATAAATAGCTTTTTATTATGTTGAAATATGTTCCCTTTATACCCACTTTGGGGAGAGTTTTTATCATGAATGGATGTTGAATTTTATCAAATGCCTTTTCTGCATCTATTGAGGTCATTTTTGTCTTTTCTTTTGTTGATGTGGTGTATCACATTGATAGATTTGCCTATGTTGAACCATCCTTGTGACCCTGGGATGAATCCACCTTGATAATGGTGTCTGATCCTTTTATGTGTTGTTGGATTTGGTTTGTTAATATTTTGTTGAGGATTTTTGCATCTATGTTCATCAGTGCTACTGGCCTGTAATTTTCTTTTTTTGGTAGTGTCTTTGTCTGGTTTTGGTATTGGGGTGATGGTGGCTTCATGAATGACTTTGGGAGTCTTCTTTCCTCTTCAATCTTTCAGAAGACTTTAAGAAGGATTAGTATAAGTTCATCTTTGTATGTTTGGTAGAGTTCCCTAGTGAAGCCATCTGATCCTGGACTTCTGTTTGCAGGGAGGTGTTTTTTTGTTTTTGTTTGTTTTTGTTTTTACAGATTCTATTTCACTTCTAGTAATAAGTCTGTTCAAATTATCTATTTCTTCTTGATTCAGTTTTAGTGGGCTGTATGTTTCTAGAAACTTATCCATTTCTTCTAGGTTGCCCAATTTGTTGGGATATAATTGTTCATAGTATCCTCTTATGATTTTTTTGTACTTCTGTGGAGGTATCAGATGTTATTTCTCCTCTTTCATTTCTTATTTTGTTTATTTGGGACCTCTTCTTGGTGAGCCTGGCCAGAGGTTTGTCAATTGTGTTTATCCTTTCAAAAAACCAGCTCTGGGTTTTACTGATTTTTCTCTATTGTTTTTTTAAATCTCTATTTTTTTTTTACTTCCTGTCTGATCTTTATTATTTCCTTCCTTCTGCTAACTTTAGGTTTTGTTTGTTCTTCTTTTTCTAAATCTTTTAGGTGGTAGGTTAGGTTGTTTGAGATTTTTCTTATTTTTTGAGGAAAGCCTACATTGCTATGAACCTCCCTCTTAGGATTGCTTTTGCTGCATCCCATAGATTTTCTATGGTTGCGTTTTCATTGTCATTTGTCTCAAGGTATTTTTTAATTTCTTCTTTGATTTCAAGTTGACCCACTGGTTTTTTAATAGCGTGTTGTTTAGTAATGATATTTTTCTTGTTTCTCTTTCTATTGATTGCTAGTTGATTGCTAGTTTCATGCCATTGTAGTCAGAAAATATGCTTGAAATAATTTCTGTCTCTTAAACTTGTTGAGGCTTGTTCTGTGTCCTAGTATGTGGTCTATCCTAGAGAATGTTCCATGTGCACTTGAAAAGAATGTGCCTTTTGGGTTTTTTGGATGTAATGTCATAGTATCAAAATTAAAATATCAATTAAGTCTAACTTTTCTAACATGTCATTTAGGATCTCTGTTGCCTTATTGATTTTCTGTCTGGAAGATCTGTCCACTGATGTCAGTGGGGTGTTAAAGTCTCCTACTATTATTGTATTCCCATCAATTTCTCCCTTTATGTCTGTTAGTATTTGTTTTATATATTTGGGTGCTTCTATATTAGATGCATATATGATGATGAGTGTAAAATCCTCTTCCTGTATTGATCCTTTTATCATTATATAGTGTCCTTCTTTATCTTTCTTTATAACCTTTGCTTTAAAGTCTATTTTGTCTGATATGAGTATTGCAAGTCTCACTTTCTTGTCATTTCCATTTGCATGAAATATCTTTTTCCATTCCCTCACTTTTCAATCTATGTGTAGGCAGCATATTGTAGGCTCTTGTTTTGTTATCCAGTCTGCCACTCTATGTCTTTTGATTGGAGCATTTAGTCCATTGATATTTAAGGTAATTATTGATATATATGTATTTATTGCCATTTTAAACCTTGTTTCCCAGTGGATTTTGTATTTCTTCTTTGTTCCTTTCTTTTTCTGTTTTTCATTTTGTAGTTTGAAGTTTTTCTTTTGCACTATGCTTGAGTTCTCTACTTTTTGGTTTTTGTGAATCAATTATATGTTTTTGGTTTGTGGTTACCCTTTTTTTCAAGTATGTTAGCCCATTACTATAACTACTTGCTTTAGACTGGTAGTCATACAGGCTCAAACACACTCTAAAAAAACCCCCCACATTTTCTTACTCCCCTCCCTGACATTTTATGATTTTGATGTCCTCTCTAACATCTTCATGTTTATACTTTTGCTGTTCATCATAGTTACCATTGCTTGCACACAAAAAAGTTTTTTTAAATCTACGTACTGCCTTATTTAAGGGATTTATTTTCCAATTGTGATTTCTCTCTTTCCTATAGATTCTTGCTTCTTTTCTATTGATTTATGTATGTATGTATGTATTTAATTATGCTGCACTGCGCAGTTTGCAGGATCTTAGTTCTCTGACCAGGCATTGAACCTGGGCCCCGGCAGTAAAAGTGCCAAGTCCTAACCACTGGACTGCCAAGGAATTCCCTACTTCTTTTCTATTTAGAAAAGACCTTTCAATATTTCTTTTAGGTTAGGTTTAGTATTGCTATATTCTTTTAGTTTTTGCTTGTCTGAGAAATTCTTTTTCCTTCTATTCTAGATAATAATCTTGCTGTGTAGAGGATCCCAGATTGCAGGCTTTTTATTTTCAGGACTTTGAATATATTGCAACTCCCTTCTGGCCTGCAATGTTTCTGTAGGGAAATCAGCTGATAGCCTTATGGGGGTTCCCTTGTAACTAACTCTTTGTTTTTCTCTTGCTGCTTTTAGAATCTTCTCTTTATCTTTAGCTTTTGCCATTTTAGTTATAACATGTCTTGGTGTAGGTCTGTTCAGGTTCATCTTGTCTGGGCTTCCTGTATCTGGATATCTGTTTCCTTCTTTATGTTTAGGAAGTTTTCAGTCATAATTTCTTCAAATATACTTTCAATCCTCTTTTCTCTTTCTTCTCCTTCTTGGATTCCTACTATGCATAGATTGGCTCACTTTATGTTATCCAATAGGTCTCATATATTGCTTTGATTTTTTTCATTTGTCTTTCTGTCTGCTGTTCTGATTGGGTGATTTCCATTATTCTATCTTTCAGATCACTTATTCGTTCTTCTGCATTATTTAGTTTTCTATTTATTGCTTTCAGCTTGGTTTTCATCTCAGCAAGAGTTTTCTAGTTTTAATTGGCTCCTCTTTATAGTTTCTAGTTCCATGTTATAATGATCTGTATTTCTGTCAATAGCCTTTCTTAATTCCTTCAGTATTTTTATTACCTCCTTTTTGAACTTGGGATCTAGTAGACTGGAGAGGTCTGTTTCATTGTTCTTTCAGGGAATTTCTCCCATTCTTTTAATTGGGACTATTTCCTCTGGTTCTTTTTACTTATATTTCTCTGACTCTATGAATTTAGGAGAAACATTATCTACTCTGGTCTTTAAGGGCTGTTTTTATGTGGAAGCATTCCTGTGGAGCCTGCATGAGTCTAATATTTTTGGTGTGAGGGCTGTTTTTAGTATGGATGCCTGCTGTCTCTTTCCTTAGTGTGTGCTGGCCACTATCCCGTTGATAGGTGGTGTGACTGGTGTTGTGGTGACCAGAGCCCGTACTGGATATTGAGTGGGGCCTCCTCTTTGCTCTGTGGCTGTCACAACCCTGTCAGGGGCAGGATCTGCTCCCCAGCTGTTGGAATAGAAGCCCCCAGATCCAATTCTTAAGTGTGGTGTGGGGTAGGTGGAACTGGAGTGCTTCCACTAAGTATTCCTCCGCAGGAGCTGTCCACCAGAAAGTGAGCTCTGTGGTGTCGTCTGTCACCGGTTGTGTGGGCTCACAAAGTACACTGCTGTTGGTACTGCCCGGGGCCCCGTCTCAGTCAAGGGAATGCAGGCAATCGGCCTGAATGTCCCTCAGCTGCTGTGATCACAAAGCTGCTGGCACAGATCTGCCGAAGTCAGACACAGGGACCTGCCATAGTCATGCACCTGGACCTGCCATGGGAGCTATGGAATCAGCACAGACCCTGGCCCGCCTCTGTGTGCACATTCCTGCAAAGCCAACAGGTGCTAAATCTGGACCCACCCCAGGCTAAGGAGCACCAGTAATCCACTGAGATGTCCAGAAGGCACTGAGCTAATAAAGGCACGAGTGTTGTAAATCCATCAGTCCCAAAGCTGCAAGCCCAGATTTCAGCCCTGCCTCTGAGTGTGGGCAACTGCCAGGACTTGCAAGCTCCCAGAGCTTGTAGAGGTGGAGTTGTGCCTGCTGTGAGCAATGAGGAAAATGAGGCTGCTGTGGCAGAGCCCCTTCTCTCCCTTTGCGTGTGCGTTAACAATGGGGCTTCTATGGCATACCTGGGCTCAGTCCTGCGCATACCCCAAGTTGTGGCCTGGGCCACACTCCAGTCTCTTTGGGCTGTCTCCGCAGAGCCAACCCCAGTCCTCTCCCCAGGTTTGTCCTCTGAAGCCCGAATTTCAGCACCCAGCCCCTGCACACACCAGCAGATGCATGTCTCAGGCTGGGGAGTGCAGCAGGGTGGCCATGACTGTGCTGGTCTCTCTCTGCCCTGCCTGCCACAAGCCAGTTGCTGCACTCTCCTCTGAACCTCTGACGCTCCCTTTCTGTCCTGGCTGATCTTCCAGCCAGAGATGGGGGTTCCCAGGGTGAGAGAAACTCTCCTGTTTCACAGCACTCTCCCAGGGTATAGGTCGAATCCCAATTCCTTTTTTTTTCTCTTTCATCCTGCCCAGTTACATGGTGATGTTTCTTGCAGCTCTGGTTGTATGAAATGTTTTGCCAGTGTTCAGTAGTTATTCTGTGAGAACTGTTCCACATGTAGGTGTATTTTTTATGTATCTGTGGGAGGAGGTGAGCTCCATGTCCTTCTATTCTGCCATCCTGATCTCTCTGGTACTGTTATTAATATGCTGTGTTCCTATATAATAGCAATAAATGTGTGGACACCAAAATTTAAAAATACAATACCATTTACAACTGCTTAAAAAAAAATCAAAGCTTTAGTTCACTTCCTTCTCAGTACCAAGTCAGTGATTTTCCTAGCAGAAATCTCTGGAGATTGGTTCAAGATGGCGGAGTAGAAGGACATGCTCTCACTCCCTCTTGCGAGAACACCAAAATCACAACTAACTGCTGAACAATCATCAACAGGAAGACACTGGAACTCACCAAAAAAGATATCCCACATCCAAAGACAAAGGAGAAGGCACAATGAGACAGTAGGAGGGGCGCAATCACAATAAAATCAAATCCCATAACTACTGGGTGGGTGACTCACAAACTGGAGAACGCTTAAACCACAGAAGTCCACCCACTGGAGTGAAGGTTCTGGGCCCCACGTCAGGCTTCCGAACCTGGGGGTCCAGCAATGGGAGGAGAAATTCCTAGAGAATCAGACTTTGAAGGCTAGCGGGATTTGATTGCAGGACTTTGACAGGACTGGGGGAAACAGAGACTCCACTCTTGGAGGGCACACACAAAGTAGTGTGCGCATTGGGACCCAGGGGAAGGAGCAGTGACCCAATACAGATTGAACCACACTTACCTGCTAGTGTTGGAGGGTCTCCTGGAGAGGCGGGGGGTGGCTCTGTCTCACCGAGAGGATAAGGACACTGGCAGCAGAAGTTCTGGGAAGTACTCCTTGGCATGAGCCCTCCCAGAGTCCGGATTTAGCCCCACCAAAGAACCTGGGTAGGTTCCAGTGTTGGGTCGCCTCAGGCCAAACGACCAACAGGGAGGGAACCCAGCCCCACCCATCAGCAGACGAGCGGAGCGGACTAAAGTTTTACTGAGCTCTGCCCACCAGAGCAACAGCCAGCTCTACCCACCACCAGTCCCTCCCATCACAAAACTTGCACAAGCCTCTTAGATAGGCTCATCCACCAGAGGGCAGACAGCAGAAGCAAGAAGAATTACAATCCTGCAGACTGTGGAACAAAAACCACATTCACAGAAAGTTACACAAGATGGAAAGGCAGAGGGCTATGTACCAGATGAAGGAACAAGATAAAACCCCAGAAAACAACTAAATGAGGTGGAGATAGGCAACCTTCCAGAAAAAGAATTCAGAATGATGATAGTGAAGATGATCCAGGACCTCGGAAAAAGGATGGAGGTAAAGATCGAGAAGATGCAAGAAATGTTTAACAAAGACCTAGAAGAATTAAAGAGCAAACAAACAGAGATGAACAATACAATAACTGAAATGAAAAATACACTAGAAGGAATTGATAGCAGAATAACTGAGGCAGAAGAACAGATAAGTGACATGGAAGACAGAATGGTGGAATTCACTGCTGCAGAACAGAATAAAGAAAAAAGAATGGAAAGAAATGAAGACAGAGGCCTAAGAGACATCTGGGACAACATTAAACGCAACAACATTTGCATCACAGGGGTCCCAGAAGGCGAAGAGAGAGAGAAAGGACCCGAGAAAATATTTGAAGAGATTATAGTTGAAAACTTCCCTAACATGGGAAAGGAAATAGCCACCCAAGTCCAGGAAGCGCAGCAAGTCCCATACAGGATAAACCCAAGGAGAAACATGCTGAGACACATAGTAATCAAATTGGCAAAAATTAAAGACAAAGAAAAATTATTGAAAGCAACAAGGGAAAAATGACAAATAACATACAAGGGAACTCCCATAAGGTTAACAGCTGATTTCTCAGCAGAAACTTTACAAGCCAGAAGGGAGTGGCATGATATACTTAACGTGATGAAAGGGAAGAACCTACAACCAAGATTACTCTACCCGGCAAGGATCTCATTCAGATTCAACAGTGAAATCAAAAGCTTTACAGACAAGCAAAAGCTAAGAGAATTCAGCACCACCAAACCAGCTCTACAACAAATGCTAAAGGAACTTCTCTAAGTGGGAAACACAAGACAAGAAAAGGACCTATAAAAACAAACCCAAAACAATTAAGAAAATGGTCATAGGAACATACATATCAATAATTACCTTAAACGTGAATGGATTAAATGCTCCAACCAAAAGACACAGGCTTGCTGAATGGATACAAAAATGACCCATATATATGCTGTCTACAAGAGACCCACTTCAGACCTAGGGACACACAGAGACTGAAAGTGAGGGGATGGAAAAAGATATTCCATGCAAATGGAAATCAAAAGAAAGGTGGAGTAGCAATACTCATATCAGATAAAATAGACTTTAAAATAAAGACTGTTACAAGAGACAAGGAAGGACACTACATAATGATCAAGGGAACAATCCAAGAAGAAGATATAACAATTATAAATATATATGCACCCAACATAGAAGCACCTCAATACATAAGGCAACTGCTAACAGCTATAAAAGAGGAAATCGACAGTAACACAATAATAGTGGGGGACTTTTAACACCTCACTTAGACCAATGGACAGATCATCCAAACAGAAAATTAATAAGGAAACACAAGCTTTAAATGACACAACACACGAATGGACAGATCATCCAAACAGAAAGTTAATAAGGAAACACAAGCATTAAATGACACAACAGACCAGATAGATTTAATTGATATTTATGAGACATTCCAACCGAAAACAGCAAATTACATTTTCTTCTCAAGTACGCACAGAACATTCTCCAGGATACATAACATCTTGGGTCACAAATTAAGCCTCAGTAAATTTAAGAACATTGAAATCATATCCAGCATATTTTCTGATCACAACGCTATGAGATTAGAAATCAATTACAGGAAAAAAACGTAAAAAACACAAACACATGGAGGCTAAACAATATGTTACTAAATAACCAAGAGATCACTGAAGAAATCAAAGAGGAAATCAAAAAAAACCTAGAGACAAATGACAATGAAAACACGACGATCCAAAACCTATGGGATGTGGCAAAAGCAGTTCTAAGAGGGAAGTTTATAACTATACAAGCCTACCTCAAGAAACAAGAAAAATCTCAAATAAACAATCTAACCTTACACCTAAAGGAACTAGAGAAAGAAGAACAAACAAACCCCAAAGTTAGCAGAAGGAAAGAAATCATAAACATCAGAGTAGAAATAAATGAAATAGTAAAAAAGAAAACAATAACAAAGATCAATAAAACGAAAAGCTGGTCCTTTGAGAAGATAAACAAAATTGATAAACCATTAGCCAGACTCATCAAGAAAAAGAGGGAGAGGACTCAAATCAATAAAATTAAAAATGAAAAAGGAGAAGTTACAACAGACACCACAGAAGTACAAAGCATCCTAAGAGACTACTACAAGGAACTCTATGCCAATAAAATGGACAACCTGGAAGAAATGGACAAATTCTTAGAAAAGCACAACCTTCTGAGACTGAACCAGGAAGAAATAGAAAATATGAACAGACCAATCGCAAGTAATGAAATTGAAACTGTGATTAAAAATCTTCCAACAAACAAAAGTCCAGGACCAGATGGCTTCACAGGTGAATTCTATCAAACATTTAGAGAAGAGGTAACAACCATCCTTCTCAAACTCTTCCAAAAAACTGCAGAGGAAGGAACACTCCCAAACTCATTCTATGAGGCCACCATCACCCTGATACCAAAACCAGACAAAGATACTACAAAAAAAGAAAATTACAGACCAATATCACTGATGAATATAGATGCAAAAATCCTCAACAAAATACTAGCAAACAGAATCCAACAACACATTAAAAAGATCATACACCACGATCAAGTGGGATTTATCCCAGGGATGCAAGGATTCTTCAATATACGCAAATCAATCAATGTGATACACCATATTAACAAATTGAAGAAGAAAAACCATATGATGATCTCAATAGATGCAGAAAAAGCTTTTGACAAAATTCAACACCCATTTATGATAAAAACTCTCCAGAAACTGGGCATAGAGGGAACCTACCTCAACGTAATAAAGGCCATATACGACAAACCCACAGCAAACTTCATTCTCAATGGTGAAAAACTAAATGCATTTCCTCTAAGATCAGGAACAAGACAAGGTTGCCCATTCTCGCCACTATTATTCAACATTGTTTTGGAAGTCCTAACCACGGCAATCAGAGAAGAAAAAGAAATAAAAGGAATACAAACTGGAAAAGAAGAAGTAAAACTGTCACTGTTTGCAGATGACATGATACTATATATAGAGAATCCTAAAGATGCCACCAGAAAACTACTAGAGCTAATCAATGAATCTGGTAAAGTTGCAGAATACAAAATTAATGCACAGAAATCTCTTGCATTCCTATACACTAATGAAGAATCTGAAGGAGAAAGTAAGGAAACACTCCTATTTACCATTGCAACAAAAAGAATAAAATACCTAGGAATAAACCTACCTAGGGAGACAAAAGACCTGTATGCAGAAAACTATAAGACACTGATGAAAGAAATTAAAGATGATACCAACAGATGGAGAAATATACCATGTTCTTGGATTGGAAGAATCAATATTGTGAAAATGACTACGCTACCCAAAGCAATCTACAGATTCAATGCAATCCCTATCAAATTACCAATGGCATTTTTTACAGAACTAGAACAAAAAATCTTATAATTTGTATGGAGACACAAAAGACCCCGAATAGCCAAAGCACTCGAGGGAAAAAAGCAGAGCTGGAGGAATCAGACTCCCTGACTTCAGACTATACTACAAAGCTACAGTCATCAAGACAATATGGTACTGACAGAAAAACAGAAATACAGATCAATGGAACAGGATAGAAAGCCCAGAGATAAACCCACGCACCTATGTTCAACTAATCTATGACAAAGGAGGCAAGGATATACAATGGAGAAAAGATAGTCTCTTCAATAAGTGGTGCTGGAAAAACTGGACAGCTACATGTAAAAGAATGAAATTAGAACACTCCCTAACACCATACACAAAAATAAACTCAAAATGGATTCGAGACCTAAATGTAAGACCAGACACTATAAAACTCTTAGAGGAAAACATAGGAAGAACACTCTTTGACATAAATCACAGCAAGACCTTTTTTGATCCACCTCCTAGAGTAATGGAAATAAAAGCAAAAATAAACAAATGGGACCTAATGTAACTTAAAAGCTTTTGCACAGCAAAGGAAACCATAAACAAGACGAAAAGACAATCCTCAAAACGTGAGAAAATATTTGCAAACGTATCAACAGACAAAGGATTAATCTCCAAAATATATAAACAGCTCATTCAGCTCAATATTAAAAAAACAAGTAACCCAATCCAAAAATGGGCAGAAGACGTAAATAGACATTTCTCCAAAGAGGACATACAGATGGCCAAGAAGCACCTGAAAAGCTGCTCAACATCACTAATTATTAGAGAAATGCAAATCAAAACTACAATGAGGTATCACCTCACACCAGATAGAATGGGCATCATCAGAAAATCTACACACAACAAATGCTGGAGAGGGTGTGGAGAAAAGGGAACCCTCTTGCACTGTTGGTGGGGATGTAAATTGATACAGCCACTATGGAGAACAGTATGGAGGGTCCTTAAAAAACTAAAAATAGAATTAATATGACCCAGCAATCCCACTACTGGGCATATACCCAGAGAAAACCATAATTTAAAAAGAGACATGCACCCCAATGTTCACTGCAGCACTATTTACAATAGCCAGGTCATGGAAGCAACCTAAATGCCCATCGACAGACGAATGGATAAAGAAGTTGTGGTACATATATACAATGGAATATTACTCAGTCATAAAAAGGAACGACATTGGGTCATTTGTAGAGACGTGGATGGATCTAGAGACTGTTATACAGAGTGAAGTAAGTCAGAAAGAGAAAAACAAATATCATATATTAATGCATATATGTGGAATCTAGAAAAATGGTACAGATGAACCGGTTTGCAGGGCAGAAATAGAGACACAGATGTAGAGAACAAACGTATGGACACCAAGGGGGGAAAGCGGCGGGGGGTGGGGGTGGTGGTGGGATGAATTGGGAGATTGGGATTGACATGTATACACTGATGTGTATAAAATGGATGACTAATAAGAACCTGCTGTATAAAAAAATGAAATAAAATTCAAAAATTAAAAAAAAATCAAAACTCCAAAATGCTAATGGAAGAAATCAAAGATGATCTAAATAAATGGAGAGACACACAAGACACACAGTGTTCATAGACTGGAAGACTGAACATAGTAAAGATGTCAATTTTTCACAAATTGATATACAGGTTTAATGCAATTCCTATCAAAATGCCAATAAGATTTTAAATATAGACATTATTTTTCTAAAATTTATACGTAAAGGCAAAGGAACCCAAATAGAAAAAACAGTTTTGAAAAAGAAGTGAGAAGAATCAATCCATATGATTTGAAGAGTTATTTTATAGGTAGCGTAATGAATTATCAGAGAGTAAGACCGGTAGAAGAATAGACACCTAAATCAATGCAACAGAATAAAAAAACTCAAAAATACATCCACACAAATATACCCAAGTAATTTTTGAGAAAGGTGCAAAAGCAATTCAGTGAAGAAACAGCCTTTTCAACCAGTGGTCCTGGAGTAGTTGGACCTCTGTAGGTTAAAAAATGGACCTCAACCTACTCCTTACCCCTTACATAAAAATTAACTCAAAATAAATCATAAACTTAAATGTAAAACTATACAAAACTTTTGGTAAAAAACGAGAAAACCTAGGGTTAGGCATTGAGTCCTTAGCCTGCATGCCCAAGCATGATACGTAAAAGGAAAATTGATAAACTGATTTCATCAAAATTAAAAACTTTTGCTCTGTGAAAGGCCCTGTGAACAGCATGAAAGACAAGGTACAGATTGTGAGAAAATATTTGTGAGCCACATATTTGATGAAGGATTAGTATCTAGAATATGTAAAGAATGCTCAAAACTCAAATAAAAAAAAAGAGAAACAATCCCATTAGAAAATGGGCAAAGACATGAACAGACGTTTCACCAAAGAGGATACATAGATGGTAAATAAGCACATGAAAATATGTTCAACATTATTAGCCACTAGGGAAAGAAGAATTAAAACCACAATGAGATATCAGTACACATCTGTAAGAATGACTAAAATAAAAAATAGTGACAACACCAAATGTTGGCAAGGATGAAGAGAAACTGGGTCACACATACACTGCTGGTGGGAATGTAAAATGGTAGAGCCACTCTGGAAAACAGTTTGGAAGTTGGGTTTCCCTGGTGGTGCAGTGGTTGAGAATCCTCCTGCCAATGCAGGGGACACAGGTTCGAGCCCTGGTCTGGGAAGATCCCACATGCCGCGGAGCAACTAAGCCCGTGCACCACAACTAGTGAGCCTGTGCTCTAGAGCCCGCAAGCCACAACTACTGAAGTCTGTGCGCCCTAGAGCCCGTGCTCCACAAGAGATGCCACCACAATGAGAAGCCCGCATACCGCAATGAAGAGTAGCCCTCGCTCACCATAACTAGAGAAAGCCCACATGCAGCAACGAAGACCCAACGCAGCCAAAAATAAATTAATTAAAAAAAAACAGTCTGAAAGTTTTAAAAAGAATGAAACATATGATTATCATACAACCTAGCAATTCCACTCTGGGCATTTATTCCAGAGAAATGAAAATTTATATTCACGTAAAAACCTGTAAACAAATATTCATAGCAGCTTTATTTGTAATAGTAAAAAACTAGAAATAAAAAACTGGAAATCCAGATGTTATTCAACAGGTGAATGATTAAACTGTGGTACATCCATATCATGGAATACTACTCACAATAGAAAGGGTGAACTATTGATACACTCAACAACTTGTATTAATCTCCAGTGAATTATGCTGAGTGCAAAAGGCCAATCCCAATGGTTATATATACTGTGTGATTCCATTTATATAACACTCTGAAAATGAAAAATTGGAGAAATGAAGGGCAGATTAGTAGTTGCTAGGGGTTAAGCATAGGGGGTAAGGGAACGGGGTAGGAGGGAATTGGGTGTGGCTACAGAAAGAACACACAGGGATCCTTGTGGTGATAGAATTGTTCTGTATCTTGACTCTGTCAGTGTCAAATCATGGTTATGATATTGTACTACAGTTTTGCAAGACATTATCACTAGAGGAAACTAGTAAAGGGTACAGACAATCTCTATTATTTCTTACAAATGCATGTGCTTCTACAATTATCTCAAAACAAAAAGTTTAATTAAAAAAGAAAAAAACAGGGCTTCCCTGGTGGCGCAGTGGTTGAGAATCCGCCTGCCAATGCAGGGGACACGGGTTCGAGCCCTGGTCTGGGAAGATCCCACATGCCGCGGAGCGGCTGGGCCCGTGAGCCACAATTGCTGAGCCTGCGCGTCTGGAGCCTGTGCTCCGCAACAAGAGAGGCCGCGGCGATAGCGAGAGGCCCGCGCACCGCGATGAAGAGTGGCCCCCGCTTGCCACAACTGGAGAGAGCCCTCGCACAGAAACGAAGACCCAACACAGCCATAAATAAAATAAATTAAAAAAAAAAAAAAAAAATTTAAAAAAAAAAAAAAAAAAAAAAAAAAAAGAAAAAAACAGAGCTTCCCTGGTGGCACAGTGGTTGAGAATCTGCCTGCCAATGCAGGGGACACGGGTTCGGGTCCTGGTCTGGGAAAATCCCACATGCCGTGGAGCAACTGGGCCCGTGGGCCACAATTACTGAGCCTGCACGTCTGGAGCCTGTGCTCCGCAACAAGAGAGGCCGCGATAATGAGAGGCCCACGCACCGCGATGAAGAGTGGCCCCCACTTGCCGCAACTAGAGAAAGCCCTCACACAGAAACGAGGACCCAACACAGCCATAAATAAATTTAAAAAAAAACAAAAAACTAAAATAAAAGGACATAAACTTTAAAAAAAAAAAAAAAGAAAAAAACAGGAACAAACCCATAAATCATACTATTTACTTACTGAGCATCTGTTATATGGCCAGGCCCTATGTCAGGTACTCACATGAAATATTTCTTATTTTATTTTTCATGAACTCTATAAATATTATGCCTATTTCCTAAATGATCTTTCTGGAATACTGTTTCTCTGTGACACTAACAGTCTTCCTTGAGAGGTGTTCTGCAAAAAGGGTTCCTTAGTTAAGTAGTTTGAGAAACACAAAAACAATTATTTTATTTTCTACTGTAGGATTTTTCAAGGCCTTTAATAAACTCATGTACATTATAAATATTCAAAAGGAGGCCATCACACATAGCTTTCCTCAAATTTCTTCAATTTTACAACTACTGGTTTCACGTGATGCCTATTAACAACTTACTTAAAGAACTAGTATTTCTTGCAATATACCATAATAAATGTTGGGTTATAAGTTTTCTATCAATAGCCTTTCTGGAGTTGGGTTTTATGTGTTATTTCAGTTTAGGCTACAGATTTACCACCTAAGTATACTCTTTTGATGATCCAAAGTACTTACCATGTAACAATATAAATAGATCGAACTACTAATGTGAAGACCAACATTCCATACATGACCTGAAGAAGAAAGGGAAAATGAAGTTAGTAAAATCATGATTCTTTAGCAAAGGAAGTATATTTTGCCTACAAAAATAGCCCTCCCAGTTAAATGTAAACATTGATTATCTTTCATTACATTTTAAAGAACAGATGTATAATTATATAATGAAGAGTTATACTAACCTTTGAGGAAACAGCCTGCTTGTGAATAATCAATATCAGAAGTCTCATGTCAATTTTAATTCTGAATGGTTACATGAAATTTTAAATATCTGCCGAAACCTGAACAAATGCTGTATTTTTGCCTCATATTCCCTAGAGATCCTTTCCTTCTTGTTAGCTTCACTTTCAGCAAATGATTCTACTTCCCATCTTATAAATCTGAACTCTTTTAAACTCTCCTCCTAAGTGTTTCTGCATTCATATGCACCCTCTCCCTGCATTCTTTCTCCCATTCCTAGTTTCTAAAGAAAGAGGTGCCCATTTCTTCTTGACTGAGGTTAATCGACTCCCCTGTGTTCTTTATTCTATATGCTCCCACATCTTCCCAGACTTGGCTATAACAACTAACCTCTTTCTCTTCTATATTGAGCACTGGATAGGTACTACTACCTGGAAACCTGAACCTAGTGGGAAAATTTAACTTTTAAAAGTGTGAAATATTAAATACAAGAAAACTGCATAGAATATAAATGTATAACTTAAATATTTATAAAGCCAATAGCTGGGAAAGTACCATTCAGGTCAAGACACATGTTATCTCTTCCCAGTCCAACCCTCTCCCCTACTCCTTAGAGAAAACCACTCTCCTGACTTTTATAATAAACACATTTTCTTGCTTTTATTTACGTGTTTATTAACTTAAACTGGCGTCCTAAATATGAACTCCTAAATAAGTTTTTAAAATTTTAATTTTAATTTACAATAGAATAATGTTACATACATTTGTTTTTGTTTTATCTTTTAGGATTCAATTATGTTGTATACGTAGCCATAGTTCATTCATTTTTGATATCACATAAATAACTACCACAATTTATTTACCAATTCTTGTGTTGATGGACATTTTGAGGTTATTTCCAGTTTTCACTGCTATGAACATTTTTATGCATATATTCTAGTACACACATACAAAAGTGTCTCCAGGGTATGTACCTAGGAATGTAACTGCTGGGTCAGAGAGTATATTATTATCAAAATTACTAAAAATGTCAAACTGTTTTCCAAAGTGGTTATACCAACCTTTACTCCAACCAATGTGTATTCTGAGTGTTTCTTTTATGTCACATACTCAAAACATGATATAGTCAGACTTCTAAAGTTTTGTCAGTCTATGTGGTTTTTAATATGTATTTCTCCGATTACAGGTTGAACACTGTATGTTATGTTCACTGGCCATTTGATATCTGCTATTGTTCAAACCTATTTTTTTATTTGGTTGTCTGTCATTTTCTTACTTACTTGTTCCTGTTTTAACTTTAAAAAACTTTTAAAATTAAAATATAACACACACACACAAAGTGCTCAAAACATAAACACTGTTTGAGGATTATCACAAAACAAATATCTTTGCAATTTTTGACTTTGTAGGTCAAAAAACTGAACTTTGGCAGAATACCATAAATCAACCTCATACCCCTCTCAAGTTCTATACCCTTCTCTTCCCCGAGGTTTACCACTATGCTGACTTCTCACATTAGAGTTCAATTTTGCCTGTTTTGAACCTCAATATACATGGAACTCTGTTTTATATACTTGTGTCAAGCTTCTTTTACTCAGTATTGTGTTTGTGAGCCTCATTCAACTTGTTATATGAGCTGTGGTATATCAGTGTTCATTGCTATCTAATATTCCATTATTTGAATATGTATATTTTATATATCCATTCTACTGCTGATGGACATTGGGGTCTAAGTTTTAGCTATTTATAATAATCCTGCTATACACATATATAACATAGGAAGAACACTCTTTGATATAAATCACAGCAAGATCCTTTTTGACCCACCTCCTAGAGTAATGGAAATAAAAACAAAAATAAACAAATGGGACCTAATGAAACTTAAAAACTTCTGCACGGCAAAGGAAACCATAAACAAGATGAAAAGACAACCCTCAGAATGGGAGAAAATATTTGCAAACGAAGCAACTGACAAAGGATTAATCCCCAAAATATACAAGCAGCTCATGAAGCTTAATATCAAAAAAACAAACAACCTAATCCAAAAATGAGCAGAAGATCTAAACGGACGTTTCTCCAAAGAAGATATACAGATTGAAAGAATGCTTAACATCACTAATCATTAGAGAAATGCAAATAAAAACCACAATGAGGTGTCACCTCACATGGGTCAGAATGGCCATCATCAAGAAATCTACAAACAATAAATGCTGGAGAGGGTGTGGAGAAAAGGGAACCCTCTTGCACCATTGATGGGAATGTAAATTGATACAGCCACTATGGAGAACAGTATGGAGGTTCCTTAAAAAACTAAAAATAGAACTACCATATGACCCAGCAATCCCACTCACTACTGGGCATATACCCTGAGAAAACCATAATTCAAAAAGAGTCATGTACCACAATATTCATTGCAGCACTATTTACAATAGCCAGGACATGGAAGCAACCTAAGTGTCCATCGACAGATGAATGGATAGAGAAGATGTGGCACATATATACAATGAAATATTACTCAGCCATAAAAAGAAACAAAATTGAGTTATTTGCAGTGAGGTGGATGGACCTAGAGTCTGTCATACAGTGAAGTTAAGTCAGAAAGAGGAAAACAAATACCGTATGCTAACACATATATATGGAATCTAAAAATACCAATGGTTCTGATGAACCTAGGGGCAGGACAGGAATAAAGATGCAGACGTAGAGAACGGACTTGAGGACATGGGGAGGGGGAAGGGTAAGCTGGGACAAAGTGAGAGAGTGGCACTGACATATATACACTACCAAATGTAAAACAGATAGCTAGTGGGAAGCAGCTGCATCACACGGGGAGATCAGCTCGGTGCTTTGTGACCACCTAGAGAGGTGGGATAGGGAGGGTGGGAGGGAGACGCAAGAGGGAGGGGCTATGGGGATATATGTATACATATAGCTGATTCACTTTGTTATACAGCAGAAACTAACACAACATTGTAAAGCAATTATACTCCAATAAAGATGTTAAAAAATATGTATCTGTGTGTGTGTGTGTGTGTGTGTGTGTATATATATATATATATATATATATATATATATATATATATATATATAATTTTTGGTGTACATGTTCAGGGATTTCTACTGGGCATATGCCCAGGAGCCAAGCTGCTGGATCATAGCATATGCACAAATTCAAGTTTAGTAGTTTTTACAAACTCTTTTCCAAGGTGGTTATACCGATTAACACTCCCACGTGCAGTGTATAAGTGTTGCTTAATATCCTTGCTAGTCAGCCCTTGGTACTATAAAGTCTTTTTTATTTTAGCCATTCTGTTGAGTATGTAGTGGTATTTCATTGTGTTTTCAATTTTCATTTCCATGTGACTAATATAGATTGAATACCACTTCATATGTTTATTGGCCATTTGGATATAATCTTTTGTGAAATGTCTCATCCATTTTTCTACTGGGTCTCCTACTTTTTTTTATTGGTTTGTAGGAGGTCTTTACATATACTAGTCTTTGCTTGATTATACGTGTTGTGAGTATATTATTCCACTCTATAGTGTTATGTGTTCACTCTCTTTATGTTGTCTTTTTATGACCCTAAATTCTTAATTTTAAGATTAAATTAGTGTTGTCTGTGTCTTGTAATAATGGTATAGCTATTTAATTTAGGTATTCTTTAATGTCTGTAAATGTGTTTTATAATTTCTTCCATATATAGGTCTTAGACATTTATGCTAGATTTACTCCTAGGTACTTTATAAATATTTTTAGATGATTATCATAAGTAGTAATTTTTAAATGTCATTTTCTACCTGTTTGATGCTATTATATATAAATACAACCATTTTTGGGCAAACTTTTATATAATGTGACTTTACCTTTTAAAATCTCTTCTAATAATTTATTTGTAGAGTCTTTAGGTTTTCCCTATATACATTTGTATACCACTTGTGAATATTTACAGTTTTGTCTCACCTCTTTAATTCAATAATTTTCATTTCTTTTTCTTGCTTAACTGAGTGGGCCTGGTCCTCCAGTACAATATGAATAGAATTGGTGATAACAAGTACTGCTATCTCATGCTCAGTCTCAAAGAGAAAGCTTTCAATGGTTCATCACTAAGTGTTACACTGAGTGTAGGATTAAAAAAAATTTTATTTTAATAATCTTTATCAGATTAAGAAGCCGTCTTTTATTTCTAGTTTGCTAAGAGTTTTTAAAAATCATGAATTAATATATTTTATCAAATACTTTTCTGTGTCTCTTGAGATAATCATATAATTTTTGTCCTTTAATCTTTTAATATAATTTTCTAATACTGATTAATAGTCTAACCAACTTGATACTCCTGGGATATATCTAATTTAGTCATGATGCTTTATCTTATTTTTGTTTATATTGACTGATTTGGTTTGGAAATATTTTGCCTAGGACTTCTGCCTGTTATTTTAACTCTTTCAAACTCTCCTTACTGGTATTAAAGTTTTGCTTGCCTCATACATGAGTTGGAGAGTATCTCTTCTTTTTGTTCTATTCACTATGAGAATCTGTGTAAGACTGGAATTATTTCTTCTTTTAATGTGTGGTAAACATTCTAGCAAAGTCATAATTGCACACAAATTTCTGACTACTGATTGAACTACTTTTCATTGTTTATAGGACAATTCAGGTTTTGTATTCTCTGTAAGTTTCTACAGGTTATACTTTTTTTAGGAATTTGTCCATTTAAAAAATAAAAATGAAAAATGTAAATTTATTGGCATAAAGTTGTTCATAATATTCAATTAACTTTTTAATGTCACCAGGACTTGATGTGATATCACTTTTTCATTTCTTCTTTTTTTTAATATTTATTTATTTTTTGGCTGCGTCAGGTCTTAGTTGCGGCATGTGGGATCTTTCATTGCAACGTACGAGCTCGTTAGCTGTGGTGTGCGAGATCTCACAGTGCACGGGCTCATTAGTTGAGGTGCACAGGCTCTGTAGTTGTGGTGTGTGGGCTGCAGAGCACATGGGCTGATTACTCGTGGCACGTGGGCTCTCTAGTTGTGATGCACGGCCTCAGTAGTTGTGGTGCGCAGGCTTAGTTGCCCCGTGGCATGTGGGATCTTAGTTCCCCGACCAGGGATCGAACTGGCATCCCCCGCACTGCAAGACGGATTCTTAACCACTGACCACCAGGGAAGTCCCTTCATATCTGATATTGTTTGTGCTTGCCTTTTCCCCTCTTGATCAAATTCACCAAGGGTATGTTAATTTTACTTGTCTGTTTAAAGAAGCAACTTTTGGCTTTGCTGATTCTCCCCATAGCATATTTGTTTTCTATTGTATTCCTTTTTGCTTTTATCTTTCACTTCTTGAAATATATGCTATATCTTTCCTTTTTTAGCCTTTTTTTTCTGGTACACACATTTTAAGGCTAGATATTTCCCTCCAAATATGAATTTTGCTGAATCCAAGTTTTTTTTTTAATGTAGCCATTCATATATATATATATATATATATATATATATATATTTATTTATTTATTTTGGTTGCTCTGGGTCTTGGCTGCTGCACATGGGATCTTCGTTGAGGCGTGTGGCATCTTTAGTTGTGGCATGCGGACTTCTTAGTTGCAGCACGTGGACTCTTAGTTGCGGCATGCATGTGGGTTCTAGTTCCCCGACCAGGGATTGAACCTGGACCCCCTGCATTGGAAGCACGGAGTCTTACCCACTGGACCACCAGAAGGTCCCCCAAGTTTTAACATGTATTTATTTTCATTGATTCAATTCAAAATATTTTCCAATTTCTATGATTGGAAATTTCTATATTTCTTTGATCTATATTATTTAAAATTATATTACTTAAATTCTAACATAATTGCATTATACTCAGAAATTATATTCTGATTACAGTCCTTTGAAATTTGTTAAGACTTACTGTATGAGCAAGTATATGGTCAATTTTTGTAAATGTGGAAAAACAAAGTGCTTCTGCAATTGTTGGGTGCAGTATTTTACATTTGCTCTATAGGTCAAGTTTTTTAATCAAGTAGTTTAAATCTTCTATATCTTCTTGAGTTACTGGGGGTTGTGTATTAAAATCCCCAAAGATTATAGATTTTTCTATTTTTTCTTCTAGTTCAGTCATTTTTTTTCATTATATATGTTGAGGTATTATATATATTAAAGGTACATACAAGTTTTAAATTAATACAATTTTCTGAATTGAATACTTATAATACTACAAAGTAATCCTTCTCTATCAATAGAAATACTTTCCCCTTAAAGTCTATTTTGTCTGATATTAAAATAACTATACCATATTTCTTTTGCTTAGTGTTTGCATGGTATATATTTTTCCATACTTTCACTTTCAACCTTTCTATACCCTGATGTTTTAGGTGGACTCTCTTATAAGGCCCTGCTATGACTCCAGCCTTCTACTTGTGGTCTCTCTATTAAATGGAATCCAACAAATATGTATTGAGCATTGTACTAGACCCTGGGGACATCATGGTCTGAGTAAAGGGTTAACTAATATCCAGCCTGGGATGATGTAGGCCTGGCTGCGTATGACCACAAGTCTTCCAGCCTTGAATACAACAGTTAAGATAAATGGGGAATGTTGTGTCTGCTTTTGTTGTTGTGAAGGACTGCACCTAGGTTGCAGGCTTGGGGCCTGCATTAGAACAGTATAAAAGATGCCTATTATAAAGAATGGTAGGGGAAAAAAAAAAAGAAAAAAGGGGCTGTAGCTTCTGCATGTTACAGTGACTTCCACTACACTTAACTCTCATCCCTGGCAGATGTACACAACTCACGTGGATGAGAGGGCAAAAGAAGCTGTGTATAAGGATAGCGCTGAATCTCCTGATGAGATGAAAACATTACACTTGCTGTATCCTCGACCTAGTATTCTACAATAAAGCTAAGTAAACACAGTATTAGATGAAAGCCTATTAGAGACTGATTGCCCACCTCAATCAATAATTGCAGCCATGCTGCTATAATCGTGAACAAGAAAGGCACGACCCCTGCCCTCACTGCAATTACAATCTAGTAAAGAGAGGTATAAGTAACCAGGCAGTTAAAATGTAGTATTTTAACTCTGTGACAGGGACTGAACAGAGTATTTTCTAAGCACATTGGAAGGCCACCTAATCCAAACTTATGCAGATCAGAAAGACTTCCATGGACTAGGGGTGTAATGTACAACATGAGAAATATAATTAACACTGCTATACGTTATATATGAAAGTTGTTAAGAGAGTAAATCCTAAGAGTTCTTGTCACAAGGAAAAAAAAATTTTTTTAATTAATGTTGTATCTATATGAGATGATGGATGCTCACTAAATTTACTGTGATAATCATTTCATGTTGTATGTAAGTCAAATCATTATGTACACCTTAAACTTATACAGTGCTGTAGGTCAATTATGTCTCAACAAAACTGGAAGAAAAAAAGGACTTTTTGAAGGATTTAATGTTTAATTTTATAACTGAAGTATTAGTAGGACAAGCATTATTAATAATAACAAACATTATTAAGAGAAGGTGGACGACAGTAATGGTCATAGCTTATATTCTGGGGACTAGAAAAAAGTAATGCTGTCTAGAATATATTGTTGGAGGGAAGAATGGGAAAAATGAAGTCAGAAATGTAAGCAGAGGTCAAGTCTGGCTTTTCAAGTCATGTTAAGGAGTTGGACTTTATCTTAAGAACAATGCAAAGTCAATGAAAGTTTCAGCAGTAGCTCAAAATGATCAATTATGTATTAGAAAGATGTCCCTGTTATGTTAGGTGGAGAATGAATTAGGAGGAGGTAAGACTGATGGAAAACAGACCACTGACAAAGTATTGCAGTGACCTAGGTGAGACATGGGGCCTGAACTAGGGTAGTGTTACTGGGAAAGGAGAAAAATGGATAGATTAGGGAAATATTTAGGGCTTAGACTGATAATTAATTTGATATGGGAGTTAGTATAAGTTGGGAAAAATCAATGATGGCCTGGTTTATGACTTAGGCAGTTGGGTGCACAGTGAAATTGTTTATTGTGTTAAAGAATAATCTGAAAAGAAAGACAGGGGATAAAAATGTTGACTTCATTTCTGGATATGTTTCGAGTTTGAGGTGCCAGTTAGATATCCAAGTGGAGATCTCTAGCAGGAGTTGGATATCTGGGTCTAAACCTTAGAAGAAAAAACTGAGCTGAATTAACAGATTTATGACTCATCAGCATAGAGAAGTCAAAAGAAATGGATTGTTCAGGGAGTATGTTAAACATAACAAATGCTGGATAAGAACGTATGCACTGGAAGTGCAACGGGGGTTTTTCAAATGAATTTTCTTCTCTTCACAAGCACCTCTACCCTATACATTCTGATTCTCCCCTAGGAATCTGAAGCAGACCCTGCTAGTGGCCTACTCAGTATCTATTCTTGCCTCTGTCTTTATAGAAGACTGATTTTATTAGGCTGGCAATATGTCCAGCTATAAAATCTTGATTTCCCAGGCTTTCCTGAAGCTAGAGGTGTCCACATAATCCTTTTCTATGCATATTTTAAGATAAGTCATTTTTTAAATAAAAAGATAACAGAATACATACTTTTCCACTCCCTGAAATTTTTGTCTAAAAATACTTTGACAAGGAATTTTCATATCTTTCCATATTTACTAATTTTTTCGATCTTCGAACTCCAAAGACTATAAAAAATATTATTAGTGTTTTCTCCCTGCTGAAGCATCATAGAAATATGCTGTGTGTAAACTGAGACCTGGTATTTATCCTTAAGGAGCCTACAGCCTAGGAAAAAAGCATGTTGTGTTTTTGTTTATCAGTAAAAAGAAAAGTATCTTGAGCAAAGTAGAAAAACAATTTTTTGTTCTGTGACTTGGCATTAAGATGCCTGTGTGGAAAGATTTGAAGATAGATGAAACAGAGAGGTAAAAGAGGGCAAATTAAGTGTGGGACCTTGGAAACTGTAGATATACAATAATTATTTTGATAATGAGGGAGACTGACTTACAGTATTTCTTCAGAGCTAACATTCTCCACTAAGGAATAGACTCATTCCTTATGGTCTATTCCGTGGATTAAGCCAAAACATAGAGAGGAGTTCCAAATAACTGACCAGTTTATTTTCTACCAAGTATTGGGCTGGCCAAAATGTTCGTTCGGGTTTGTTCGTAAGATTTTACGGACAAACCCAAACAAACTTTTTGGTCAACCCAATACTTACTGAACACCGACTGAATGATAGCCATTGGATGAGGCATTCATTCATCATTCAAAGATGAAAAGACACCCTATTCCTGACCTCAAAGAGCTCAGTCTAATAAAGGAGAGACACATGTAATCACATATCTAGTACTTGGATCTGGTTTCTAAATTCCATTCTCCACTCAAAGAAACCAAGCCGGGCTTCCCTGGTGGCGCAGTGGTTGAGAGTCTGCCTGCCAATGCGGGGGACACGGGTTCGAGCCCTGGTCTGGGAGGATCCCACATGCCGCGGAGCAACTGGGCCCGTGAGCCACAACTGCTGAGCCTGAGCGTCTGGAGCCTCTGCTCCGCAACAAGAGAGGCCGCGATAGTGACAGGCCCGCGCACCGCGATGAAGAGTGGCCCCCACTTGCTGCAACTGGAGAAAGCCCTCGCACGGAAACGAAGACCCAACGCAGCCAAAAATAAAAATAATAAATAAATAATAAATTTAAAAACTTAAAAAAAAAAAAAAAAAAAAAAGAAACCAAGCCTCCATGGAGATCAGGCCTGGAGCAGGGAAAGAACAAGATGAGCCAAGAACATCTTCTTGTGCCAAAAAGTAAGAGATATTCAAAGAATGACGGGAACAGGTCAAAAGGACACAGACACTGGCCTGAAAGTGCTCCACTTGCCAAATCTGAGATAATTTTTACACCAAAATAAACCATGATAGTAACAAATCATAACTCATTGAATAAAATAGGAATACAAGAGAGAGTCCATAGAAATAAAAATAAATTCTAAGTTTAATAATTAACAGTATTTTCGTAAGTCTCAGAGTATTTTACTACAAAGTTCTTATTAATTATGAAGGGACAGAGAATAACTTTACAATGGAGAAGTCTAATAGACACTATCATAAGTCATCATGCTCCAACAGGTTGACAGTATACTTTCAAGTGGTTCAGGTGGAAAAGTTCTTTTTTTTTTTTTTTTTTTTTTTAATTTATTTTTATTTTATTTATTTATGGCTGTGTTGGGTCTTCGTTTCTGTGCGAGGGCTTTCTCTAGTTGTGGCAAAGCAGGGACCACTCTTCATCGCGGTGCGCGGGCCTCTCACTATCGCGGCCTCTCGTTGCGGAGCACAGGCTCCAGACGCGCAGGCTCAGTAATTGTGGCTCACGGGCCCAGCCGCTCTGCGGCATGTGGGATCTTCCCGGACCAGGGCTCGAACCCCTGTCCCCTGCATTGGCAGGCAGATTCTCAACCACTGCGCCACCAGGGAAGCCCCTGGAAAAGTTCTTTTTATCGTTCTTGCAGCCTTTCTGTAAGTTTCATATTGTTTAAAAATAAAAGATATTTAAAAGATAAAGAAAGAATTCCATACTAACCCGCTAGAATAATTATTAGCTTCACATTGAATGCCCAGAGGGAGCTCAAGTCTTTCACTCTAGGAGAAAGGCACTCAGCTCACCTGTGGTCACGAACAGTTTATTAGGGTGGGAGATCAGGTAGGGATTTGTGGATAAAGCCCCAGTGAGTGGGAACCTATGGTAGTAATAGGTAATGGGATTTAGGCATTTGGAGTTTGTAATGGACTCATTCAATTGCCCAAACATAGTAAAGAGAACCTCTAACAGAAAAAGCCAAGGGCTGCAGTTGGATTCTAGATTTTTCTACCACCCGATTACTGCCTCAGTATATGACCTTGTATAAGTCACTTCATTTATCTTAGCCTTGGACTCCCATTTGTAAAATGAAGGGACTGAAGGGGCTGTAAATGAAGGTGACTGTGGTTTCATATTTCTATAATCATAGTCAAAATAGGGATGTAAGAGGCATTTTATTTTGGGAGTTAATATATAAATTATTCTTATATGATAAGGCTAAAAGGTTGGTGCTTCCTACATACTTAGATGATAGTTTAAATAGTAATAAGCTAAATGTAGATATTACTTTTTAATTATAAAACAATTTCATAAGTCTCATAAGGCAATGTGGTCTATTGGTAAAAACATAGTTTTTGTAGGTATATTCAGAACTGGTTTAAAATCTTAATTCTGCCCAAACTATACAGCCTTCTAATCCATCCTACATACAACTGCCAGAATTATCTGAAACAGATATTATAATCTTATGCCTCTGTCAATGGCAAAATCATAAGTTTCAAACTCTAGCATGACAGCCAGTGATTCACAATTTGGTTCCAGCCTTCTTTCTCTTCTCATGTTCTGCAGGGTCTCGTATTTAGCACAGGATTTCCCAAACAGTCCCCCAGAATACCACCGTGCTGAGAGATATTAAGAGATATTCAATAAAAAAGGGTTCCATGGTCAAATAAATCCTGCTCAAATGTCATTTCCTATGTGAAGCCTGACTGAAATCCTTCTATAAAAATTACTTAATCTCTTTTGATTCCCAAAGTACTTCACTTATATTTGACTTTGGGCAGTTTTTTGAATTGATAACTGAATTGAGGTTTACTTAAAGTAAACCACAGCTATACCTAAGTTTTACATATTCAGTCTTCACATTTTTCCAAGTTCATTATTGCACAAAAATATAAATAGTATTTTTCATTCTTTTGAAAAACATCTGACAGTAAATTAGATTCCAAAGTAATCTGCTATAAGGACATACAATATCATAAAAGCAATATGGGCTTTGAGGGAAAAAAAAAAGATCTGGTTTCAATTTCCAGTTCTGCCACTAACTAGTTGAGAAACACTGGGCAGATTACTTAACCCTTCTGACTCTCAGTTATCTTACCTATAAAATGAAGATAATTCCTAAACAGGTTTGTTGATATTTTAGTAAGATAATGAGTGAGTCAATCTATATAAACTATATGAAAGAATATATAATATTTAGCACATAGTAGACACTAAAAAAGTCATCTTCTTTTCCAAGTGTGCTTATACAGTAGTTTCCTTCTACCCTAATTTGTAATAAAATGGCACAAATGAAACATAATAGAATTTTTAAAAATCTACTTAAGTTCCTGTTTTTCAAATTGTTTACATAGTGTTCTTTCTTGCAAACCTTGAAGGTCAAATTAGAAGGGGTAGTAATAAAATACTGGTATGTCATGTCTAGAAACAATCTTTTGGAGACATCTACTTTGGCAAGAAGATTTTAAGCAACAGTACACTTTGAGACATTAGATGAGATCTCATCTGAGATATTCAACTACTGATTTGTCAATTAGCTACTTTAAGAGGGTTCAGTAACTTCTTAAATGTTCTTTTAGTCTATTCTCATGTATGCTTTTCTTTTTGTTTTCTTGCTTAAGATATGTTGGTATTTCTATTGAATGTGACAGCTATGTGATCTGAGTATTATCCTTTGCAAGGCCATCAAAATGAATAAATGGCATTTGGCTCTCTTTTGGAGATGTTTGGATCACCTTGGATTTAATACAGTAAAGTAGAACTGTTATCAGTATATTCTCCCTCAGGGAAGCTAATCTGGTTAGCAAGACAATCATCCTTGTTGTGACAGATACTTTTAATTGTACTATCACTACTTATCTCTCTAGCTCAACTCAAATATCTCCTTTTAGAAGCTTTCCATGATCATCATAGGCAGAAATTTATGCACGTCTTACTAAGTACTTTTAGTATCACACAGTATTAGTATGTTTATTGCCTTGTGCTTTGCATTACCTTATATTAATTATTTTTATATAATCCTTGTGAAATAGTACCTTTCCTTGTTTTGAACATTTTACAGATGAAGATACTGAAGAATAGGTACAGCAAGAAATTTTTCCGTGGATAACAAAATGGGAAGAAATCGAGATTCTGAACTTCAAGAAATCAAAGTGGTAAGAAATCAAGATTCCAGTCTTAATCAGAGCTCCTTTAGATTAGACCACATTGCTTTTCCTTCCTTTTCCATTATTTTTAAGATCTTGAAAAATATTGTAAATCTTGTCACAAATTCCAAAACAATTTTCTACTTACAAATTCTAAAACAATTTTTCTAAGTTTCTACACATAAAAATATCAAGTTACCTGAAAGAATTGAGAGTAATACTCCAAACTTTGACAATTAGAAGATTCTCAGAAAAAGAAGTTCTCTTTTCTTAAGAATGATACCCAGAAGATAATTAGGGATAGATTTTTTTTTAAGCCTGAAGTATAAATATCAATAGAAAGTATCAATTCTAATTACTTAACAGACCAGCATAGGATACTTTAGATTAGACATTTGAGGCAAAGTTCTCTTTAAATAAAACTTTACAAAGCAGCGAGGAATACTATTGTATCAAACTAGTGGGCTATTTTCCTTACCTTGTTCTTCAGTACTAGAGTAAGTAATAATTTAGCTACATGCACTAGGTGTATTTTGTAATCCTATTTTGAGTCATCTAAACAGACAGACTGTGCCCTTGCCTGCATTAGTACTTCTTTTACATGTTTATTACAAAACGTATATACTACAAATACGTTTTTACAAGTCAATCTTCCTGACCAGATAGTGAGTTCTTTGAGACCAGCAGCCATGTCTTATGTGCTTTAGTATATTAATATCAGTTAACATTTACTGAGTGTTTTACTATGTGCTAAGGTTTAAATGCATTATTTCATTTAATACTCAGACAACTTTAGGAGATTATTATACCAACTTTAGAGATGCGGTCTATGAGCTCTATAAGAGCAAGAGACCTCATTATTTCACTGACTAGTATATCTCCTGTGCCTAGTACAGCACCGGGCATACTGAAGGCACTTAAAAAGTGTTTGCTGAATAACGAGGAAACCAAAGTTCAAACAAGTTAAGTAACTTATTCAGAGTATACTGTGAATAAGCGGAGAGACTAGTTTGAATCCAGGTCTGCCTCACTTTAGATCTTAAAAGTCTGTGTTCTACTGCCTCTTTACTTCCAAATTCCAGCTCAAAATTTGGTAATGAGAAAGTACACAGTAAACACCTGATGAATGAATGAATGAATGTCTTACCTTCAGATTGCTTATCCACTTCACCCTAGCATTCCTTTACTTCTTCACTTCCCTATCCTGATTTTTAATCTCTAAGCCTAGGATATAAGCCATAGCTATAAGTTTTCATCCTGCCTACCTTCCTATCAGCATACACAGATATCTTCCCTATATCTTCCCTATACACAGAGAAGAAAATATTTATTACTGGAAAAACACATGGAAATTGCAGCATGAAAAGTTATATGAATAGTTTGTTCCTTTTATTACATAAACACAGTGTCAAATAAGTCAAAAACACAAAACAGAAAACTGAATGGTAATAAACTTAGAAAACTTAACTCAAAATTTCCAAATTTTGTTCTTTTGTGGTTATGATTTTTCTTTCTTACAAAGGCAAATAAGAAGCTTATAAAAACTGAAGTATTGGGCCTCCCTGGTGGCGCAGTGGTTGAGAGTCTGCCTGCTAATGCAGGGGACGCGGGTTCGAGCCCTGGTCTGGGAGGATCCCATGTGCTGCAGAGCGGCTGGGCCCGTGAGCCACAACTGCTGAGCCTGCGTGTATGGAGCCTGTGCTCCGCAACAAGAGAGGCCATGACGGTGAGAGGCCCGCGCACCGTGATGAAGAGTGGCCCCCACTTGCCGCAGCTGGAGGAAGCCCTCGCGCAGGGACGAGGACCCAACACAGCCAAATAAATAAATAAATAAATAAATAATAATTAAAGGTGCTAATAATTAAAAAAAAAAAAGACTGAATCCTAATCACTGTACTATAAGCACTTCTCCTCCCTCCACAGTTACCATGACATTACTAAAGGCCAATTTACAGCAGGTTTTAAAAAAAAAACGAAAAAAACAAAAAAAACTGAAGTATTCACATAAACTTCATTTTTTACACTGTGTCAACAAATATTTCTAATAAAGGGGTAAATATATAATGACATCACTTCAAGCTATAATAAACAGGAAAGTGAGAATGCCCCACCCCCCATAATATCTACATTAGTACATCTACTTTCAGCTGGCCTGTGGAAAAAGGCAAGGCACAATAACGTGGATTTGGAATTTATTTCTTCAAGAAACAGATTTCAGGTGGTTTGTCTAGTTTAAGTTTAAAAGATTATAGGAACATTTACTTTTTTATATAAGCACAAAATATTCTAAAAGTACAAGGCCTCTAATCCTCCTGAAATGTGTGCTTGTTTGCGTGCTTATTTAGTTATTTATCCTTTATCTATCTACCTATCTATCATATCTATCTATCTATCTATCTATCTATCTATCTATCTATCTATCTATCTACCCTGCTTTGTTAAAAGAATGATGACAGGGGTCAAACAAATCTAGTTACAGCCCTGGCTCTGTCCCTTAATAACTGTGTAACTCTGGCACAAATTACCTAATATCTCTGAGCTCATTTCCCTTAAAATGTAGACAGTAATTCATAATTTGTAGGACTGCTGGGGAGATTAGAGTCTATGTAGTAATAAGCATAGTGACCAGGCACATCATAGCACTCAATAAATAAGAGCTCTCTTTATTTAGGGTCTGATACTTCATTTTACTCTGGTTTCATTCTAGGATGCACTTAAGTTATTATTTCTTACACCAAAGTTTCCTATGTTTGTTTCCCTCAATATAAATAACCTCCCACCTCAAAAAACTACTTAAGATATGTTAGACTGAACATTCCTTGAGTATTTTCCCCTTATCTTTTCTAGAAAATAATGTCATAAAAAAGACTGTTTACATGTGCATGTGTATAATGCTTCCTGTTTTTGTTTTCTGCTTAGAAGAGCAATGCTACACCTGCATGACTATCTACCAATAGCCAGCGGGGCCTGGGCATTGACTGTTCTTGGTATATTCCTATCTTGCTTACATCTGCTTCTGTAGGAACTTGTTTGCAATCTCTGTTTTAAACACTGTTCTTTCCTAAAACATCGACCATTTCATTTACAGAAGTTGTATATGCATATAATTTACTAGAAAAGGAAAACACAAGGCAGGTTAAATAATAAAATGTGTAATAATTTTTAAAAATTACCTGATGGAATATAGGCTCCTTTACCCTAAGGTAAACCTGAAAAATATTAAAAGAAATACATGTAAATGAAGTGCATTACAAAGGGGAAAGAAAACCTATTCCTGCTACTCTGCAAATCTCAAACGTCTCCTGCTTCCTTAGTCTTGCTTCTTAGATCTGACTCCAGCCAGGTAAAACCAACCAGATTAGGTGGCACGCCACAAAAGGGCTGTTACCTACAGGTGGGGGTGCCCCAGTGCTGGCTTCATCATGGTAAACTAAATGTTTCAAAGCTGTTGTGGATTACTCTGGCCTCTTGGCCTCTGCATCAGCATCAAGGAGAGGCAGAGATGCGTGGATAACTCATGAGGGCTGAAGAAGTTATGCTGACAATCCTTGCAGCAGATCTATTCTACAGCAGCAAGAACGCTGGACTTAGAGACAGGAGCTAAATTTCAAACTGCCACTTAATTGCTACATGCCTGAGCAAGTCACTTAACCAAAAGACTCACTTTTCCTTATCTGGATAATGGGAATAATAGTGGTGAGCAATAATAAGCCAAAATATGTGCAAGTGTCTAGCGCATAATATGTGCTAATAGGTGAAAACATTTAAAACAAATTTCTTGTCCTTTCTTCTGCTTCTGAAAACCTCTAACTCATTCACCTAGATACACAAAACTTACACAAACCTTAGTTTTAGGCTCCAGTGTCATGTGGGTGATTAAGTTCAATGCCTACTTATTGCATGCATTTATTGCCCTATAAGAGTACACCTTTACGGACTTCCCTGGTGGCGCAGTGGTTGGGAGTCCGCCTGCCAGTGCAGGGGACATGGGTTCGAGCTGGGGTCCGGGAGGATCTCACATGCCGTGGAGCAGCTGGGCCAGAGTGCCACAGCTGCTGAGCCTGCTCTACAGCCCGTGAGCCACAGCTGCTGGGACCCCTGCGCCTGGAGCCTGTGCTCTGCAGTGGGAGGGGCGCCGCAGTGAGGGGTCCTCGCACAGCAGCGAAGACCCAACGCAGCCAAAAATATATTAATTAATTAAAAAAAAGAAAAACAGTACACCTTTAAAATGACATGGTAGAGAGGAGTCAAAATTTAAATCATAACCCTGAAAATGACTCTCATCACTTGCAAGACAAAGTCCAAATTTCAAAGTCTTCCATAATCTTGCTCCAGCCTTTCTGCTTGGTCTTATTCCTCTCCCCTTGTCTCTTTCTCATCCTAGGCTCCAACAAATATGCTAGTTTCATGCTTCTGTATCTTTAAACATGCTGTGCTTTACTTTGTTCAGAAATCGCCCCCTGCTGGTAAACACTCATCTTTCCAGATTTAGCTCAAACTATACCTCTTTCTTGAAATCTTTTCTGACTCCTTCTCTGCTTAGCAGAATGCATCACTCATTCTCCTTTTTACCTGACTGTCCATATATAAACTTTATGGCATTTATTAGTTTGTTTCTCTCCCCTACAAGGCAATCATCTTTTTGACAGAAAGGACGGTTCTTATCTATCTCTACAGCCTCATTTAATGTAGTGCTGATCTCATAAATTTTATGTAATTTTATAATTTGTCTATAGAACTTCTTATTCCTGGAGGAAGTTCCCTCACCACAGCAAGAGCAGATTATTTCCTTGAAGCACCCATAGAGCTTTAATAGTAAGATGTGTAGGGGCTTCCCTAGTGGTGCAGTGGTTAAGAACCCACCTGCCAATGCAGGGGACACGGGTTCGAGCCCTGGTCTGGGAAGATCCCACATGCCACGGAGCAACTAAGCCTGTGCGTCACAACTACTGAGCCTGTGCTCTAGAGCCCACGAGCCACAACTACTGAAGCCCTCGTGCCTAGAGCCCGTGCTCTGCAACAAGAGAAGCCACGATAATGAGAAGCCTGCGCACTGCAACGAAGAGTAGCCCCAACTAACCACAAATAGAGAAAGCCCGTGCATAGCAACGAAGACCCAATACAGCCAAAAATTTTAAAAAAAAAATTAAAAAAAAAAGTAAGATGTGTAGGAAACATTTCAGTAAGGCAGAATGCTTTTAATCTCTGAAATTTATTTTAAAATACGAATTTTCCTTTACATAATTTCAGAATCTCATTGTTACTAATAAAAGAAATGCAGAAGGGCATGCCTCTTAAAAGCATTTTTTTTATAAATTCTTTTTTTTTTTTGCATGGTTTTATTATACGTTATTGGTGTTTTTTTTTAATTAATTAATTAATTTATTTATTTATTTATGGCTGTGTTGGGTCTTCGTTTCTGTGTGAGGGCTTTCTCTAGTTGCGGCAAGCGGGGGCCACTCTTCATTGCAGTGCGCGGGCCTCCCACTATCGCGGCCTGTCTTGTTGTGGAGCACAGGCTCCAGACGTGCAGGCTCAGTAGTTGTGGTTCACGGGCCTAGTTGCTCTCCGGCATGTGTGATCTTCCCAGACCAGGGCTTGAACCTGTGTCCCCTGCATTGGCAGGCAGATTCTCAACCACTGCGCCACCAGGGAAGCCCTTAAAAGCATTTTTTAAGGCAAAAGAATTATGGAGTCCTTACTATGTGCCGGGTATTAATTCTTACAACTAATGTGAAATGTATGCTATTATTATTTTAATTTTACAGATGAGGAAAACTAAAGCAGAGAGTTACCTCTCTCTTTAGTAACTTACCCAAAGTCCCACAGTTATTAAGTAACAGTGTTGGTCAAAACTCAGATATGACTGGCTCCCAAGCCTAAGTTTTCAACCACATAAGCTCTCAACTTACAAAGGTAAGTTGTCTTGACTCTACCACCAATTCTCCATATAAATTTGGTTGGCCAGGCAAGTCACTAAAACTCTCTGGACATTAGTCTCTTCTTCTATACAGTAACAAGACTTCCTTTCACCTCTGAAATTCTAGGACACTTTCCTGATTCACAAGTATGTAGTTTATGCAAAGGACTACGCAGGGCAATGTAGAAACATAAGGAAATACAGTATCTTTGCTCTTTCAATCTCTTTTTCACCTTCTCAACTCACTGAAATCTAGCTTCTGCCTTCATCAATCTGCTGTGGACAGTACCCTCATTAAGATTACTTGGTCTTTTTTATGGGTCAAACCTCAATTTCATTTTATTCAGCCTCTCAGAGGCAACTGGTACCCTTTCTAGGAACCTCTTTGTACTCTGTGACATCAAGCTCTCCTGGTTTTCCTACACCTCTGATTACCTCCTTTGTTGGCTCTACCTCTTTCACTTGACCCTCAAGTGGTCAGTGTTACAATGTACAGCATGGTGACTATAGTTAATAATACTGGACTGAATACTGGAAATTTACTGAAAGAGTAGATTTCAGGTGCTTTCATCACACACACAGAAAACAGTAACTATGTGATATGTTAATTAGCTTGATTGTAGTAATATTTTCACTATGTATATGTATATCAAATCATCATGTGGTACACCTTAAATGTATATATTTAAATTTTTATTTAAAATGTTGATTCTTATTGAATTCCTTAGACATTACAAAATGAGATATTCTCATTTTATCTCTTTTTAAATTTTATTTTTTTATAAGTAGGTCCTTGTTGGTTACCCACCTTAAATACAGCATTGTGTACATGTCAATCCCAAACTCCCAATCTATCCCTCCCCCTTAAAAAGAATTTGCATATTGACAGGTTTTAAATGTCACACAGACAAATCAATTGTAACTTTTAGGGTATAATATCATAAATGTATATTCTCTTGTTTTTACTGAGAAAAAAAAAAAAGCCCAGTGTTCCAAAGGGTTGTTTTGTTTTGTTTTTTAACATCTTTATTGGAGTATAATTGCTTTACTATGTTGTGTTAGTTTCTGCTGTATAACAAAGTGAATCAGCTGTATGTATACATATATCCCCATAGCCCCTCCCTCTTGCATCTCCCTCCCACCCTACCTATCCCACCCCTCTAGGTGGTCACAAAGCACTGAGCTGATCTCCCTATGTTATGCAGCTGCTTCCCATTAGTTATCTATTTTACATCTGGTAGTGTATATATGTCAGTGCTACTCTCTCACTTCGTCCCAGCTTCCCCTTCCCCCCACCCTGTGTCCTCAAGTCCATTCTCCACGACTGCGTCTTTATTTCTGTCCTGCCCCTAGCTTCATCAGAACAATTTTTTTTTTTTAGATTCCATACATATGTATTAGCATACGGTATTTGTTTTTCTCTGACTTACTTCACTCTGTATGACAGACTCTAGGTCCATCCACCTCACTACAAAATAACTCAATTTCGTTTCTTTTTATAGCTGAGTAATATTTCATTGTATATATGTGCCACATCTTCTCTATCCATTCATCTGTCGATGGACACTTAGGTTGCTTTCATGTCCTGGCTACTGTAAATAGTGCTGCAGTGAACACTGTGGTACATGACTCTTTTTGAATTATGGTTTTCTCAGGGTATATGCCCAGTAGTGAGAGGGATTGCTGGGGCATATGATAATTCTATTTTTAGTTTTTTAAGGAACCTCCATACTGTTCTCCATAGTGGCTGTATCAATTTACATTCCCATCAACAGTGCAAGAGGGTTCCCTTTTCTCCACACCCTCTCCAGCATTTATTGTTTGTAGATTTCTTGATGATGGCCATTCTGACCCATCTGAGGTGATACCTAATTGTGGTTTTGATTTGCATTTCTCTAATGATTAGTGACGTTGAGCATCCTTTCAATCTGTTTATCTTCTTCGGAGAAATGTCTATTTAGATCTTCTGCCCATTTTTGGATTGGGTGGTTTGTTTTTTTGATATTGAGCTGCATGAGCTGCCTGTATACTTTGGAGATTAATCCTTTGACAGTTGCTTCGTTTGCAAATATTTTCTTCCATTCTGAGGGTTGTCTTTTTGCCTTGTTTATGGTTTCCTTTGCCGTGCAAAAGCTTATAAGTTTCATTAGGTCCCATTTGTTTATTTTTGTTTTTATTTCCATTTCTCTAGGAGGTGGGTCAAAAAGGATCTTGCTGTGATTTATGTCAGAGTGTTCTGCCTAGGTTTTCCTCTAAGAGTTTTATAGTGTCTGGCCTTACATTTAGATCTTTAATCCATTTTGAGTTTATTTTTGTGTATGGTGTTAGGGAGTGTTCTAATTTCATTCTTCTACATGTAGCTGTCCAGTTTTCCCAGCACCACTTATTGAAGAGGCTTTTTTTCCCTCCATTGTATATTCTTGCCTCCTTTATCAAAGATAAGGTGACCATATGTGCGTGGGCTTATCTCTGGGCTTTCTATCCTGTTCCATTGATCTATATTTCTGGTTTTGTGCCAGTACCATACTGTCTTGATTACTGTAGCTTTGTAGTATAGTCTGAAGCCAGGGAGCCTGATTCCTCCAGCTCCCTTTTTCTTTCTCATGACTGCTTTGGCTATTTGGGGTCTTTTGTGTTTCCATACAAATTGTGAAAATTTTTGTTCTAGTTCTGTGAAAAATGCCATTGGTAGTTTGATAGGAATTGCATTGAATCTGTAGATTGTTTTGGGTAGTACAGTCATTTTCACAATGTTGATTCTTCCAATCCAAGAACATGGTATACCTCTCCATCAGTTTGTATCATCTTTAATTTCTTTCATCAGTGTCTTATAGTTTTCTGCATACAGGTCTTTGGTCTCCTTAGGTAGGTTTATTCCTAGGTATTTTATTCTTTTTCTTGCAGTGGTAAATGGGAGTGTTTCCTTAATTTCTCTTTCAGATTTTTCATCATTAGTGAATATGAATGCAAGAGATTTCTGTGCATTAATTTTGTATCCTGCTACTTTAGCAAATTCATTGATAAGCTCTAGTAGTTTTCTGGTAGCATCTTTAGGATTCTCTATGTATAGCATCATGTCATCTGCAAACAGTGACAGCTTTACTTCTTTTCCGATTTGGATTCCTTTTATTTCTTTTTCTTCTCTGATTGCTGTGGCTAACACTTTCAAAACTATGTTGAATAACAGTCGTGAGAGTGGGCAACCTTGTCTTGTCCCTGATCTTAGTGGAAATGGTTTCAGTTTTCACCACTGAGAATGATGTTGGCTGTGGGTCTGTCATATATGGCCTTTATTATGTGGAGGTAAGTTCCCTCTATGCCTACTTTCTGGAGAGTTTTTATCATAAATTGGTGTTGAATTTTGTTGAAAGCTTTTTCTGCATCTATTCAGATGTTCATATGGTTTTTATTCTTCAATTTGTTAATATGGTGTATCAAATTGATTGATTTGCATATATTTAAGAATCCTTGCATTCCTGGGATAAACCCCACTTGATCATGGTGTATGATCCTTTTAATGTGCTGTTGGATTCTGTTCGTTAGTATTTTGTTGAGGATTTTTGCATCTATGTTCATCAGTGATATTGGCCTGTAGTTTTCTTTCCTTGTGACATCTTTGTCTGGTTTTGGTATCAGGGTGATGGTGGCCTCGTAGAATGAGTTTTGGAGTATTCCTCCCTCTGCTATATTTTGGAAGAGTTTGAGAAGGATAGGTGTCACCTCTTCTCTAAATGTTTGATAGAACTCGTCTGTGAAGCCATCTGGTCCTGGGCTTTTGTTTGCTGTAAGATTTTTAATCACAGTTTCAATTTCATTGCTTGCGATTGGTCTGTTTATATTTTCTATTTCACCCTGGTTCAGTCTCAGAAGGTTGTGCTTTTCTAAGAATTTGTCCATTTCTTCCAGGTTGTCCATTTTATTGGCATATAGTTGCTTGTAGTAATCTCTCATGATCCTTTGTTTTTCTGCAGTGTCAGTTGTTACTTCTCCTTTTTCTTCTAATTCTGTTGATTTGAGTCTTCTCCCTTTTTCTCTTGATGAGTCTGGCTAATGGTTTATCAATTTTGTTTAGCTTCTCAAAGAACGAGCTTTTATAGTTTTATTGATCTTTGCTATTGTGTTCTTCATTTCTTTTTCATTTTTTTCTGATCTCATCTTTATAATTTCTTTCCTTCTGCTAACTTTGGAGTTGTTTTGTTCTTGTTCCTCTAATTGCTTTAGGTGTAAGGGTAGGTTGTTTATTTGAGATTTCTCTTGTTTCTTGAGGTAGAATTGTATTGCTATAAACTTCCCTCTCAGAACTGCTTTTGCTGCATCCCATAGGTTTTGGGTCATTGCGTTTTCATTGTCATTTGTTTCTAGGTATTTTTTGTTTTCCTCTTTGATTTCTTCAGTGATCTCTTGGCTATTAAGTAGTGTATTGTTTAGCCTCCATGTGTTTGTATTTTTTACAGTTTTTTTCTTGTAATTGATATCTAGTCTCATAGCATTGTGGTCGGAAAAGATACGTGATATGATTTCAATTTTCTTAAATTTACCAAGGCTTGATTTGTGACCCAAGATATGATCTATCCTGGAGAATGTTCCATGAGCACTTGAGAAGAAAGTGTATTTTGTTGTTTTTGGATGGAATGTCCTATAAGTATCAATGAAGTCCATCTTGTTTAATGTATCATTTAAAGCTTGTGTTTCCTTACTAATCTTCTGTCTGGATGATCTGTCCATTGGTGAAAGTGGGGTGTTAAATTCCCCTACTATGTGTTACTGTCAATTTCCCCTTTTATGGCTGTTAGCATTTTCCTTATGTATTGAGGTGCTCCTATGTTGGGTGCATAAATATTTACAATTGTTATATCTTCTTGGATCGATCCCTCAATCATTATGCAGTGTCCTTTTGTCTCTTGTAATAGTCTTTGTTTTAAAGTCTATTTTATCTGATATGAGTATTGCTACTCCAGCTTTCTTTTGATTTCCATTTGCATGGAATATCTTTTTCCATCCCCTCACTTTCAGTCTGTATGTGTCCCTAGGTCTGAAGAGGGTCTCTTGTAGACAGCATATATATGGGTCTTGTTTTTGTATCCATTCAGCCAGTTTATGTCTTTTGGTGGGAGCATTTAATCCATTTACATTTAAGGTAGTTATCAATATGTATGTTCCTATTACCATTTTCTTAATTGTTTTGGGTTTGCTATTGTAGGTCTTTTCCTTCTCTTGTGTTTCCTGCCTAGAGAAGTTCCTTTAGCATTTGTTCTAACGCTGGTTTGGTGGTGCTGAATTCTCTTAACTTTTGCTTGTCTGTAAAGGTTTTAATTTCTGTGTTGAATCTGAATGAGATCCTTGCTGGGTAGAGTAATCTTGGTTGTAGGTTCTTCCCTTCCATCACTTTAGATATATCATGCCACTCCCTTCTGGCTTGCAGATTTTCTGCTGAAAGATCAGCTGTTAACCTTATGGGTATTCCCTTGTATGTTATTTGTTGCTTTTCCCTTGCTGATTTTAATATTTCTTCTTTGTATTTAATTTTTGATATCTTGATTAATATGTGTCTTGGCGTGTTTCTCCTTGGAGTTATCCTGTATGGGACTCTCTGTGCTTCCTGGACTTGACTATTTCCTTCCCCATATTAGGGAAGTTTCCAACTATAATCTCTTCAAATATTTTCTCAGTCCCTTTCTTCTTCTCTTCTTCTTCTGGGACCCCTATAGTTCGAATGTTGGAGCGTTTAATGTTGTCCCAGAGGTCTCTGAGACTCTCAATTCTTTTCATTCTTTTTCCTTTATTCTGCTCTGTGGTAGTTATTTCCATTATTTTATCTTCCAGGTCACTTATCCATTCTTCTGCCTCAGTTAGTCTGCTACTTATTCCTTCTAGAGAATTTTTAATTTCATTTATTGTGTTGTTCATCAGTTTGTTTGCTCTTTAGTTCTTCTAGGTCATTGTTAAACATATCTTGTATTTTCTCCATTCTATTTCCAAGATTTTGGATCATCTTTACTATCATTACTCTGAATTCTTTTTGAGGTAGACTGCCTATTTCCTCTTCATTTTTTTGGTTTGGTGGGTTTTCACCTTGCTCCTTTCTCTGCTGCATATTTCTCTGTCTTCTCATTTTGCTTAACGTACTGTGTTTGGGGTCTCCTTTTCACAGGCTGCAGGTTCGTAGTTCCTGTTGTTTTTGATGTCTGCCCCCAGTGGGTGAGGTTGGTTCAGTGGCTTGTGTAGGCTTCCTGGTGGAGGGGACTGGTGCCTGTGTTCTGGTGGGTGGGGCTGGATCTTGTCTTTCTGGTGGGCAGAGATGCATCCAGTGGTGTGTTCTGGGGTGTCTGTGAACTTAGTATGATTTTAGGCAGCCTCCCTAATGGGTGGGCTGTGTGCCTGTCTTGCTAGTTGTTTGGCATGGGGCGTCCAGCACTGGAGCTTGCTCGCCGTTGGATGGAGCTGGGTCTTAGCGTTGAGACAAGAGATCTCTGGGAGAGTTCTCGCCAACTGATACTACGTGTGGCTCGAGGTCTCTGGTGGTCCAATGTCCTGAACTCGGCTCTCTCACCTCAAGAGGCTCAGGCCTGACACCAGGCTGGAGCACCAAGACCCTGTCAGCAACACAGCTCAGAATAAAAGGGAGAAAAAAAGAAAGAAAAAATAATAATAAAAAAATTTAAAAAAATAGATTATTAAAATAAAAAAGATTAAAATAAAAAAATAAAAAATAATAATAAAAAAAGAAGAGAGCAACGAAACCAATAAACAAATCCACCAATGATAACAAGTGCTAAAAACTATACTAAGATAAACATAAAAATCAGAAACAAGTCAGTTGCAGACAGCAAACCCCAAGTCTACAGTTGCTCCCAAAGTCCATCGCTTCAATTTTGGGACAATTCGTTGTCTATTTAGGTATTCCACAGATGCAGGGTACATCAAGTTGATTGTGGGGATTTAATCCGCTGCTCCTGAGGCTGCATGGAGAAATTTCCCTTTCTCTTCTTTGTTTGCACAGCTCCTGGGGTTCAGCTTTGGTTTTGGCCCCGCCTCTGCATATAGGTCACCCTCAGGCATCTGTTCCTACCCAGACATGAGAGGATTAAAGCAGCAGCTGATTAGGGGGCTCCTGCTCACTCATGCCACGGGGAGGGAGGGGTATGGTAGTTATCATTGGAATGCGGGGTGAGCCTGCGGCGGCAGAGGCCAGCATGACATTGCAACAGCCTGAGGTGCGCTGTGTGTCAGGACCCTGGCAGTGGCTCCTGGGCCGGGGGGGTCGGGGAGGGGCCGCGTGTGGATAGTGACCTGTGCGTTTCATGCCCGTCTCTGGTGTCCGAGCTAATAGCCGTCTCTGGACCTCATTTAGCCAGCGCTCTGCCTTCTGTGTGCAGACAGGGAAGGAATCCCCTCCCCTGGTGCAGCCCGAAACAATGGTTTCTTGCCTCTTAGGCATGTCCAGGCTTTTTCCCGGACTCTCTCCTAGCTAGCTGTGGCGCACTAGCCCCCTTCAGGCTGTGTTCACGCAGCCAACCCCAGTCCTCTCCCTGGGATCTGACCTCCGAAGCCCGAGCATCAGCTCCCAGCCCCAACCCGCCCCAGCGGGTGAGCAGACAAGCCTCTCAGGCTGGTGAGTGCTGGTTGGCACCAATTCTCTGTGCAGGAATCTCTCCACTTTGCCCTCTGCACCCCTGTTGCTGTGCTCTCCTTCATGGCTCTGAAGCTTCCCCCATGCCCACCCACATCTCTGCCAGTGAAGGGGCTTCCTAGTGAGTGGAAACTTTTCCTTCTTCACAGCTTTCTCCCAGAGGTGCAGGTCCCATCCCTATTCTTTTGTCTCTGTTTTTTCTTTTGCCCTACCCAGGTACGTGGGAATTTTCTTGGCTTTTGGTCTTCTGCCAGCATTCAGTAGGTGTTCTGTAGGAGTTGTTCCACATGTCGATGTTTTTTTTTTTTTTAATTGAATGCAAACTAAGACCACTTGACTGTTACTGAAATGAATAGCCCAGTTTGCTTTTTTTTTTTTTTAAAGAAATTCATGTTCTTTTATTTATTTATTTATGACTGTGTTGAGTCTTCGTTTCTGTGCGAGGGCTTTCCCTAGTTGCAGCAAGTGGGGACCACTCTTCAGCGCGGTGTGCGGGCCTCTCACCATCGCGGCCTCTCTTGTTGCGGAGCACAGGCTCCAGACGCGCAGGCTCAGTAATTGTGGCTCACGGGCCCAGTTGCTCCGTGGCATGTGGGATCTTCCCAGACCAGGACTCGAACCCGTGTCCCCTGCATTGGCAGGCAGATTCTCAACCACTGCGCCACCAGGGAAGCCCGACATGTCGATGTATTTTTGATGTATTTGTGGGGAGGAATGTGATCTCCACATCTTACTCCTCTGACATCTTGAAGGTCCCCCCACAAGGGTTGTATCTTTGGTTATCATAATGGTCTATGCTATCTCTGTGCCAGTTCATCTATTCCCACATTTCTAGTACTACCTATAACCTGACAACTACCAAATCCACATCTTTAGCCCAACCTACTTGTTAAGCCTCAGATATCACTAATGTCAGGCACCTCAATCTCAGCACATTCCAAAGTGAACTTATCTACCCCTACCCTGTGACACAAACCTACTCATTATCTTTCCTGCAAAATCTGCTCATGTTCCAAGTTGCCTGTCTTGGTTAAGGACTTACTACGTACTCTGAGGACCAGGCCATAAACTGAGGAATCATTGTAGACAATTCCTTCTTTTTACTCCATTTCTACCCCTTTCTACTTAGTGGGTCACAAATACCATGGATTATTTATGCAAGTTATTTTACTTCAGTCTGAGTCTCATATCTTGCCTAAGCAAATGCAAAAATCCCTAGGTCTAGACTCATACTCCTCTAATCCATCATCCATAATCAAATCTTTCTAAAACACGTATCTATTGATGTTTTTCCTCTACTTTAAACCAATAATGGCTCCACGCTACCTTGAGGATAAAAATCCAAATTTAAACATGGTATATAAGAGTCTTCATAATCTGATATTTGTCTGATTCACTACACCTGTTCACTCACCACTTAACTTTGACCCAGTCATATTAAATCTCTCCCAATTCCACTGGCAGTGATGATTCAATGAGAAAATAAATGTAAAGTACTCAGTAGAGTATCTGGCACGTAATAAGCACTTAAAAATGATAGTTCACTATGTGTTCCAAGATTCTAGGCCTGTGGACAACTTAATGGTCTATTTAGAAGTGCTCCATAACGCTCTTACCCCGGGGCCTGGTGAACTCCTAATCAATTAAAACCCAGCTCAAGTACACCTCTCTGCAGCTTTCTTTGACCCACTCAAGCAATTCATTAATCCTCATTTATCTCATCATCATATAACTGGTTTTTACCTGTATGACTGCAATTATCATCTTTCGATCCAATTCTTTGTTTACATGTTTAAGTTCCCCACTAGAATGCGGTCCTCAAGCATAGTGACTACTTCTTAGTCATCTTTGTATTTTCTACTGCCTGATATGTTAGATTTGTGATAAAAGTTTGTTGAAATTAATATCTCTTAATACAAAATGTAATTCACTTGAGGAAAAAAGCGCTAGGGTAGGATCAGAAGTGATTGGCTATCTCAACCTATTTGGAAAAGGTTAACCATTAAAAGAGTCACACTAGGCCCTACGGAGCAGAGCCAATTTCTTTTTTTAACAAATAGGAGGCAATATGTGAATCCATGAGGAAAAGTTAATTGTTTTCCATTGCTACTAAATATTTGCCTTTTGACTTTTTCCCCTTCTGTAAAAACAAAAACCAAAAAAACAAAAAAACAGATTTTTTAAAAAGTTGTTTCAACTTTTTGTTGAGAAATAACACCTAAATAGGAAACAAAGGGGCAATATCTATAAGTAAGTTTTGTGTAGAAATATTTCAGTTTGAACAGCATGAAGCAAATACTAGAAGTAAAATGTACCAAACTCCATAAATGGCTAGTTTACATGCTTAATCTGTTAGAAATAAAATATGACTTACTGTGGTTACTATTAAACTGAACAGAACTAAAGTAAAAAGCAGATGGTAGTTTACAGAGTTCTTTGTCTTGAAACATTCAAACCTTAAAAAGAAAAAAGAGAGAGAGAAAGAAACTTGTTTTAGAATACATAACTAGGAAAACAAATAGAACACTGTTTTACCACTCGTATACATGCCCCTGGGTCTAGTGATGCCCATCATTTCCTCTCAACCACACACTCATCTTAGAGAACCCACATTGCCTACAGCCTCCAAGAGGCTACGGGGACCAGGAGTAGATGCCTGACTTAAACTGGGCCAGTGAGAGGCTCTCTTCTGAAAATTTGGAGTTTGGGAGCCAGAGACTGAATCAAGTGTAGAGAATCAAAGTATAAAGCCGTGTGGACTCAAGGTCTGATGCTTATATTTGGGCAACTAACTTAAAGTAGATGAGTGAGCGCAGAAGTGATCTGCAGGAAGAGAAAAAGAAAGCAGATACAAAGACTTGAAGCCATGTGGAGAGGAAGGAATAGAGAAAAGAGGGAGGGAGAGAGAAGTTGCCCTTCCAGTTCTGGTGAGCTGGACTTCCTGCTACTGGGTGCCATATAATTCCCTCGTGTCCTTACAGTAAATAAGTCTCTCCTAAATCAACTGGCTTGAGTAGGTTTCCACATCTTGGAACTAATGATCCCTGACGAACGCACACTGTCATAGAAAATATCACTCTATTACCATTGTCTCTTTGCTTATCTGTCTCCCCAACCAGACTGTGAATTTCTTGTGTGCAGGGATAAAATCTTTTTTTCATATACCTAGTCACTAGGAAAGTCTGACACAGGAAACATTCGGTGAATAAGTAAATATGAACATATATTTGGCTATCAGCTAAGTATCCAACCTTTGAGCCTATGTTTTGTATAAGCAGCAGGAGAGTTCTCTCAGTTTACTAATTAATAGGAATTGGATCCAACTCCTATTTCCCTATCTGTAAAGAAAGGTGGCTGGAAAGTAATGGCGATCATATATTGAAAAGAATCAGATAACCATCACATAAAGGATTCAGAGAAGTCTTACTAGCACTAAGACCTCTTTTACCTTTAAATTCTGTGACTTGATGACTTTTTGTGTGTGTGCATGTTGTGCCTGATTGTTTTACCATGGTTTATTGCTTCATTTAATGAGATACATAACCAGACTACTTGAGAGGGATGTTTTTCGAACAAAACATTAACTGAGGTAAGAAGGCAGTCATCTTCTGCTTTCTGCTCTCCCTTTCTTGTAGTACTTGTCTGGGTACTTTTTAAGTATCTGCTCTCAGCTTTGTCTCATGCAGGTACAGGTACATCAGGACATTAGCATATCAATGCTCACTGTTACTTTATTTTTCTTTTAATAAATATAGTTTTGACAGAAAAGATAGATCAGTAAACAATGTCAAGGAGAGCAAAGACCTTAGTCTCAGTCTTGAGGATAGCTTTCAGAAAATGGTGCATGGGATTTCCTTGTTTTTGATCTTGTTTTCTAACTGCCTAAATCTGCTTGTCACAGATGCAGACTGTGATGGGCTGATGACTTATTAAGAGTCATCTGAAAATATTTTTCTAGATCAGGGGTAGCAAACTACAGTGTAGGAAGCAATTTCTCAACCTAAGCCTGTTTTTGTAAATAAAATTTACTGGAAGACAGTCACACCCATTGGTTTACATATTATCTATGGCTGCTTTCACACTACAACAGCAGAGTTGAAGACTTGCAACAGAGACCACAGGCCCAGAGAGTCTAAAATAATTACTGTCTGGTCCTTTACAGAAGAAGTTTCTGATGAGCTCTTTTTAATAATATATTTTTTTCAAACTATTTTTATTTTTACATATCTTTAGAAGATATTCTTGAGCTAGCAATGATGATCCTGTTAAAAAGAATCAGATAACCATCACATAAGAGGTTCAGAGAAGTCTCAAGAATTAACACTAGAAAACAGAAGGTATATTTTAAAAGTTAAGTTTATTAAACCTGTAGTTCAATTTCCAACTCTGACACTTACTAACTGCATGACCTTAAGCAAGTCACCTAAGCATAAGCTCTGCTTATATTCTTAGATAAAATGGGGACAATACCTATTTATCTTGCACAACTGTGAGAATTTAGAAATGACTTCGTGTGCTGCCCAGCACAATTACAGGTACAAAGTAGAGAAATGTTATTATGGCATAATATATAAAATCTTTACCTAAATTTTTATATATTCATAACTCAAGGAAAGGCAAATTGTGTAAGTTAGTTAATCTTACTTAATTTAAGTAAGATTCTATCTAAATTGGCTATAAGGTTTTGAGATCAAACAAGTTCATAAACAATATTATTATAACTTCCCAGAAATTATACTCTACATTGAAATCACAAAAGTTACAATCTTCTACACTGTTACAATCTCCCAGTAATATCACTGGATTAGTTATATTACATAATTCCCTATGAAGCAAACATGAATTTAAAAATATATCAAGCATATGAATTTTAAACGTAAATACTTACATGCAGTATACAAATATACAACAGCTGTAAATCATTGGGAGTTCATCCAATAGCTGTAAGAAACAAAGGTAACAGGACTTGAATATTGTAGAGCTGCAATTATTATGCAAATCCAAAATAAAACATCAGAATGATTAAGATGGTCACCTCTTATTATCTTATATCTTTTACTAATTCTCATATATTTATCATCATCTAATTTATTCTCAGTGTGTATATTTAGTTTATTGTTTTTGAACAAAGAAGCTTATCCACCCATCTGTCCTAATCTACACACCTAAGTAGGATGCCTGACTCACTGGTCAGCTTGGATCATTCAGTATCATAAACCATGATAACATGCCTCCAGGAAAGAATGATGTCCACCATCTACAGGTGATAGGTCCTATCAGTATTCTTTTGCATTTTCCCCCCATCCTATAGCACCTAAGATAAATAAAATGTTCAGTCATATACATAAAAAGAGATAGTAATGGTTGGGGAAGTCACTTAATCTAAGTGATGTCTAAGTATGTCTCTGAAAAATAATAATATTATTAGCAATAATAACAACTATAGTTATTACATATTAAACTACAAGCTGGACACTAAGTGTCCAGCTAAGTGTTGTGATAGGTTATTTCTAATACTTAAACCAATCCTATAGAATTTATTCACTAGATATGCATTTGATGAATTGTTTAATAATATATCTACTATGTGCCAGGCAACGTTAGGGGCTGAGGATACGATAAAAACAAGACATAATCACTGCCCTCAGGGAATTCAGTCTAGTGAGGTAGAGGGAATGAAAAACATGTGATTAAATACACAGTAAAGATTCCAAAAATGGGGGCACAAAGAAGCCAGAAAAGGTGGTGGCAGGAAATGAAATGATGGCAGAGAAAGGCATTCTAGGAAGAAGGAAGAGAATTTATGCAAAGTGATATATTGTAGTAAATTACTGGAATAATGAAAATGACAGCGTTTGTGCAAGGTCTTATGATTACATGTTTCACATTTATTATTTCATTTAAATTTTCACAATTCTAAGGTAGGAACTATTATCTACATTCCAAGATGAGAACACTGAGGCTTAGAAGGTTTAAGTAACTTTTTTTTTTCCACATCTTTATTGGAGTATAATTGCCTTACAATGGTGTGTTAATTTCTGCTGTACAACAAAGTGAATCAGCTATATGTACACATATATCCCCATATTCCCCCGCTCTTGAGCCTCTGAAGATCACATGCTAATATGTAACAGAGCCAGATTTTGAACGGACTCTATATTATGTTGCCTCCAAAACCATTCACTTGAATCACCTATAAATGTTCAAAAAAACTGGTATAATATCGTGACTTACTGCAGGTAAATCTACCACAGTTTTATGATATACATAAGATTCCTTTATTTAAAGTTTTGAACCAGGATCTACTGACTTTACATTAAACATCTTTAGATGGGTCTTTTGTGTTTCTATATAAATTTTTAAATTTTTTGTTCCAGTTCTGTGAAAAATGCCACTGGTAATTTGATAGGGATTGCACTGAATCTATAGATTACCTTGGGTAGTATGGTCATTTCTAACAGTATTGTTTCTTCCAATCCAAGAACATGGTATATCTTTCCATCTGTTTGTGTCATCATTAGTTTCTTTCATCAGCATCTTATAGTTTTTGGAGTACAGGTCTTTTGCCTCCTTAGGTAGGTTTATTCCTAGGTATTTTATTCTTTTTGATGAGATGGTAAATGGGATTGTCTCCTTAATTTCTCTTTTTGATACTTCACTGTTAGTATATAGAAATGCAACAGATTTCTGTATATTTATTTTGTATCCTTCAACTTTACCAAATTCATTGATGAGCTCTAACAGTTTTCTGATGTTGCTTTAGGATTTTCTATGTATAGTATATCATGTCATCTGCAAACAGTCAACATGTGATTTTTGAGAGGACACAATTCAGTCCACAGAAGTGTGGCAGTGTGTTTCAAAATATAAATTTTATTATTATTCAAGTATGGTGAAGCCAACAGATCAGGAGATGATTGCCACTGAAAAGGAATTCCCTGGCGGTCCAGTGGTTAGGACTCCATGCTTCCACTGCTGGGGGCCCAGGTTTGATCCCTGGTCAGGGAACTAAGATCCCGTAAGCCATGCGGCATGGCCAAAACAAATAAACAAGGAAATAAACAAAATAGGAGGTAAAAATTAAGGGGGAACTTTCCCCCTTAAAAAAAGAAAAAGTGTGTTATTCACAGTTCCCAAGAGGAGGGGGTACGCCATGCCATGCAGGACAGCATAGGAAAGCACCAGGGTCAGTGAGGAGGCAGAAGGAGCAAGAGGAAAAGTGTGGGCAAGACCCTTTATTGCGGTTTCCTTAAGAAAGGCAAGGCAAGGGAGGGTAAGCAGGTTTAGAACTGGCTAATTTGAATAACTTCAGGCGGCCCTGGGGTACAGGAGCTATCTTTAGTTATCTGGTACCTGGCTCTGGGGTGATTAGAGCAAAGGAATACTGCCTCCTGGAGTGTAAGATGTGGTTTAGAGAATGGGTTCTGGATTGGTTAGTTTGCATATGAAAGGCACAGACCAGGTTGAGCTGTTTGCTATACCTAAGAACTGGCTATCCCTGGGAGGGGCAGTCTCTCACTAATCAGCGAGGACCCAGATGCTAGAACATCAAGAATACATAAGATAATATAGTTGTTATGAACTGAATGCTTGTGTCAGACACAAATTCATATGTTGAAGGTCTAACCCGAAATCTGATGGTATTTGTAGATGGGTCCTTTGGGAGGTAATTAGGGTTAGACGAGGTCATGAGGGTAGGGCCCTCACGATGGGATTAATGCCCTTCTAAGAAGAGACACCAGAGAACTTGTGAGAAGGTAGCTGCCTGCAAGCCAGGAAGAGCTCTCACAAGACCTGACCATGCTGGTACCCTGATCTCGGACTTCCAGCCACCAAACTATGAAAAAAATAAATGTCTATTTTTAAGCCACCTACTCTATGGTATTTTGTTATGGCAGCCCGAGATGACCAATACAGTAGTAAACATTTGGTGCCAGATCAGGTACGTGTGGAGAGTGCTCTGAAGGGAAAAAACATGGATGTGGGGTGACTAGCTAGGAGGTTACAGAAGTCAGACTAAGCAAAGTTGCTACTTGGATTAAGGTAACAGAATTGGGAATAGACCTCGGTGAACAGACTTGAGAAATATTCAGGAAGTAAAATAAACAGAGATTTGTGATTGATTTGACATAAAGGTGAGGAAGAACAAACTCTCAAGGATGGCTCCCAAGCTTCTTGCCTATACACTTCAGTTGATGGTAAGCATAGTTTACTGAGATTGTGAAAACAGAGACAATTACAAGAACAATTTTCAACGTGTTCGGTTTGAGGTACCTGTGAGACAGCCAAGTGGAAATGTCAATCAGACAACTAGAAATACAGATTTGTAGCTGAGAAGAAAGGTCTGGACTCCAGATGTTGGCTGCTTTTCTGTTTATTTGTTTAAAGAAACTAAATTGAATTAAGCATATGTTAAAATGGCATGGATTTTAAAAGCTGGTTAATATAAATACAAAAGTCTTATTTCAAACCGTAACTAGCAAAATTATGACTGGTAAAAGAACACAGAGTTCTACAGTGGGGTGGGGTATGTGTTTGAAGATGAGTCTGGAGAGGTAGGCAGAGGCCAGATCACAAAGCCTGTGGTTTAAATTCATGCGCTTGAGCTCTGGGAAGTATTAAAGAGGTTTAAAAAGTAACATGCCATCTGAAGAGCAGGGACTGTATTTATGCATCTCATCCCCAACACTCCGTACAAAGCCTAGCAAACATTGCTAAAAGAATGAAAACAGGATGAGTATTTCTATTCCAGTGTGACAAAAAGATAGGGGAGGCAGGGACACCAATTAGGAACCAGTTACAGGAATCTGGGTTGAAGATGATGGATTAAGGCAGTGGCAGTGGAGACAGCTAGAGGTAGACGTATTTAAGAGTTATTACAGAAGTTGAATCAAGAGGTTTTAGAGTTTGTAGAGGTGAAAATAGTAGGAGAAATCAGAGATGAATCATAGGTTTTTGGTTTGGGCTTTGGGTGTAAGGTGGTTTCATTTACTGAGATAGGGAGCAAAGGAGAAAGATGGGTAGTATTTATAACCAGAACATCTGCTGTTAACATTATAAAGTCTGACTTAGCTTACATTACCTAACATTTAAGCTATTTTTGTTTTTGTATTATAAATAAAGTTATAAGTGAACAAAATAGTTTTTTGGTTTTATTTTCTAGGATAAATATATTTATTTTTACTTACGAGAAATACATGAATACATTCTTTTTTTTTACTAGCATTTTTTCCTAACATCAAACATATTACATGCTCAGTATAGAATACATGGAAAAAGCAGAAAAACAGAAAGAAAAAACTAAGAAATTACCTTCAATTTTACCCTCCCTGTGATTATCAATAACTGTATATATCAGGTAGTGAAAGCAAAAAAGAATGAGTTGAATGACTGAATAGATGAAAAGAAAATCTGGGAGAAGTCTCCTAAAAACTTAAAGTTCCTACCACCATCAACGCAAGATAAAATCCTAAAACAGGTAAAGGCAACAAAAGAATACAAAACAAAATGTGGGTCCTAATCTTGTCCCTAACTTCTAGTCAGATCACTTTCCCTCTCTTGGGCTATTCTTCCATTTATAAAATTTATAGATTTGGACTAAATTTCAAAAATCTCTTTTAATATTAAAGTTCTATGATTCTAAATTGTTCTTTGGTACCTTTTACCCCTTATGTGAAGGCCGTCTGCTCACTCCTGTTATCTCTACCCCTTCTCTAATGTTGTCCTCAATCTCACTCCCAAATGTATTGCTCTTGGTTGGTTGCCACAAGAATGTGACACATTAATCAAGAGAAAGGAGTTAGTAATAGCTTAAAACGTTACCCTCCACAGGGGCACACATAATTTAACACTACTTACAGGAATGAATCACTAACAGTGAATCAATAATGGTGGTTTCAAACATTCTGACTGAAGAAAAAGGAAGGAAACTAACATTTATTAAACACTTATTTAATAGATCCTATTAAATAAGGATGTCCTTTCACATATGCCAATCAACTGATCCTCATAATACTCCTACAGGCATATCAGACCCATTAGACAGATGAGAAAACTAAAGCTCAGCAAGATTAAGTGGCATGTCTATGCTCAAATAGTAAAGTGATAGAATAAGAACTGGAACCCATGCAGCAGCCACCCAGGAACAATAAATCTGATGAAAATACCATTCAAGCTCCAAATCATTCTGAAGACAGAACTGTCAATATCTGCTTGTGCTCAGTTTAGGCAGGAATAAAAAACAGGCCTCCAATATCTCTACAGCTACAACAAGCCAAGTTCAGGCTGGTGAAATGGTTCACTGACCACCAGAGGCAGGTAAGTGGCAACATTGCCATTTCTTACTTTGCTTCAGTGATTGTGCGTAACAAATGATGGCCTAACATTGTTGAGTCAAATTTATCCTGAAAGGAGACAAGACAGGGAACCTGCAAGGGATATCCATGATCATGTTATGTTTAGATTAAAGAAATGGAGAAGCTATTTAAAGAAATCCTTTGGTACTGATGATTCTCCCCTCCTCCTCAATCACTGGGAAAATGGGTCACGTGTCATTTCTGCCATGTTAGGCAAGCACATAAAACCACCATCGTGTAGGCCAAAAGGGGAATGAAATAAGGCATGTGTAAAATTTATCCATGAAGTTGATAAAGCAGTATGATAATAATGATAAAGCATAGTGTCAAAGATCTCAGGATCAAAGGCCATCTTGTCCATCCAAATGCTATGCAATCTTGGTGACAATCTTGCCAAGTATTAAGTTTACATGCAAATCAAAGTGTGTCCCACCTCTGCTCAAAATACAGGTTAAAATAATGGTTCACAGGGGATAAAGTCCATGAGGCTTTGATGCGCCTGTGGTTAGTTCCCCAAACCACATCTCCTGCCACTTAGTTCATTGCCTGCCTGCTCAATAATGTAACAAATGTTACCTATTATTACTGGTAGAACTGTCACCATCATCACCACATCCTCCCACTCCAAGGCTACAACCATAATGTACTACCTGCAGGGCTCTGAGAAGCCAAACATACTCTCACAACTCTGCGGGTTCTAGTTGGCCTGGCAAATTCCTATTCATCTTTGACAACGCAATTCAAACATGTGTCTGAGTCTTCTGTGTGAAACCCCTTTTCTGACCTCCCCGCCCTAATATTCACTTTCTCTTTCCAATCACTGTATTCACTAGCATATTATCTTCATTCCTAGACCATAGATTCCTTGAAAGAAGGATTATATAATCTTTACCTATGCATAGCTATTACCCAGATACCAAAAACCATTTTATTGAACTAATGAAAGTGTTTGTCTAGCCTATGCTTGGGTACCTCCAGGGACAGAGGACTCCAGATCTTCTAAGGCAGGCCTTACTATCTACAGGCTCAGAAAATTATTCCCTATGTTGAGCAAGATGTCTCTTAGTCTTTAACCCCACTAGGACCACAAAGAATAAACCTGGTCCTCTTCAACGTGTCAACCCTTAAATACTGATTTGTAAAACATTTATGTTGTGTTATATGCCAGACCCATGGGAAAAGTAGAGGATATGCCAAGGTCAAGCAGAGAGAGTCCCTGCTCCTTGTGAACTCACATTCTGATAGAGTAGTCAGACACATAAATATACATAAAATAACACTGATAAGGGCAAGTAATAGTGATACATGGAGCATGATATGGAAGAACACATGAGGGGTACATATGCCACCCTGGGGCCATGGAAGCCTTCCTAGAAGAGCTGCCCCTCTGCCTGAGAGTTTAAAGGACGAACTAGAATGGAGAGAAAGCCTGGTGTGTACAGCTGAGTGGGGGTAACTGAACATGTCTTCTCTTCTTCAAGCTAAACATTCTCAGTTCCTTCCCCTAGTCAGGTATCATGACTAGATTTTTAATTCTTTCACCATTCTGGGGTCTCTCATTTGAATACATAGCCAGGTCAGGCCTTAGACCTGAATGCAATATTCCTGTCATGATCTGATCAGTGCACAGCAGGGGAGTTTATTCCTCCCGCCCCACCTCACTCAGATGCCTAGTCTTGCCTGACAGCTTGTCTCAGCACATTGATCCAGCTGTTTCCTCATGTATGGAAGAGACACACACTAACTTCCAGGGTAAACATTTTAGGACTAATGGACAGCAAGAATGATCCTTGAGATTTTAAAATTTAAGTCTTAGAAAACATGTGTTAAGGGAATGTCAGAGAATACTGCATGCACAGAATTAGACTAGAAGCTTTGTAAATTTTTCTGGTTATTTGTCACTGTATAAAAAACCACCCCAATCTTGCCACTAGGAGTATTTACTGATAGTAGCTTGTCATTGCTTCTAAGGCTTTTCCTTGGACAGAGCTAAGAAACACGTTTTTTTAAGAGGAGGGGAAAATTCGTATGTTCTCACTGATATTTCTGTTCAAATATAAAATTACAGGGTCTTAACATTTTTTATTTTATATTCATATCTCTTTTTCTTATGCTAAATTATTGATACTTAAGAAAATTAACATACTTAATAATTTGCTTTATCCTATTATATACATGTAATAGTTAAGAAAATAACAATACTGATATTATTACCAACATTGACTACTGAATGAAGTATAAGACTTCTTGGTTTTTTTGTTGTTTTTTTTTGTCCTTATAGTATATTCCACTGAAGATTGAGAGTAATACTATTTCTAAGTTTACTTGGAACAATTTCTTTCCTCTGTTAGAATAAATCCGGTTGCATTTATTCAATTTGCTTTTAATATTTACAGATTGCTTATTAAACTTTTGTTTTTTTAATTATATAAAAACACTTACAACACACCAAAGTGAAAACTATAAAACAAGAAGTTTTACTTCCATCCCTGTCCTCTCTACCCTTCCTCTGACTATAATAATTTTTATTAATTTTTGGTTTATCAATCCACTATTATTTCTTTCTGCAAATATGAGCAAATATACAAATTATACAAAACATAACATGTTAGAGAACCTATTCTGTACTTATTTCTTTCACTTAATAATATATTCTGAAGATCACCATCTATCAATGTATATATATCATTCCCTTTTGCAGCTGCATCTTGCTTCATTATGTTGATGGCCATAGTTTATTTAATAAGTTCTCTATTAATGATTATCTGGGTTATTTCCAATCTTTTGCTATTACAAATACTGCCACAATGAGTAACCTGTGCATAAGTTCCTTTGTATTTTTGCAAAGCACAATCTTTTTAAAAGTAGGGAACAATGAAAACAAGGATTCTTTATTAGGGAATGTTTGCCGAAACGTCTCCTTCTATTGTATAGTATTAGCAAATGAATCCAGCATCCTAATAATAATAGATTACACACATATAGGTCTCTCAAAAACACCTCCGCCTTCACTGTTCTGTGTCTGTAAACTAGGTGATTAGTTAGGGAAGGCGAACTGCTGTAATAAACAAAAAAACTGTGGTGACTTAACACAGTAAAAGTATTGGTCTGGTGTTCCTGGTTGGTGGGTGGCTTTTGTGTGATTGATCTTGAGGCTCTAACCTCCTATCTTACTTTGGAGTCTCCTGCTTTGTGTGCAACTCTCAAATAGAGAAAAAGAGGGTGGAGAAGACACAGTTACTTTTTAAAAGCCTTGATGTGAAAATGACACATGCCACTTCCACACACCTTGACAAGGACCCATCACGTGGCCACCCCTCCCTGCAATGTAGCAGGAGTTCTGGTGGAATGTTCAGGAAGAAAAAATGGTTTTGGTGAAGTGAGTCAATATCGGTCTTTCAGAGCTCTGGTTATCGGCTTCATATTCTTCAATATATTTGTTCTAATGTTTATATACAAATCTGTAGCCCAGATAAATAAAGATCATGTCAGTGAAAAAAAAAAAAAAAAAACCACCCCAAAACTCAGCAGCTTAAAATAGCAGTATTTACTTTACTCATTAATGTGTGTTTAAAGCAGGGTTGGGAAGGGAAGGTCCATCTCTACTTCACTCACTGTGAGCTGGGATAGCTCAAAGGCTGGGAACTGGAATCATCTAAAGATTCACCCACTCAAATTTTTGGCAGTTGATGCTGGCTGAAGTCTGGGGATTTCAGTGAGGTGTAGCAAGAACACCTACACATGGCTCTTCCAAGTGGCTTCTTTACAATATGGTGCTGGGTTCTGAGGGTAAATGTCCCAGGAAGACTAGGCAGAAGCTGTACTGCTTTTTATGACTCAGTCTTGGATGTCATATAGCTTCAGGTCTACTATAGTCACAATCCTGCCCAGATTCAAGGGCAACAAACAAGAGATTCCACCTCTTGAGGAGAGTCAGTGTCACCTTGTAAGAAAAGCAGGTGGGATGGGATATATGGATGTGAACATCTTTGGAAAATAAAATAATCTTGCCACATAAATAAAACTCAAAACTGAGTTAAATGTCCCCAACAATAGGAGGCAGTCTGCTTTAGGATGAAGGGTATTCTGATTAGCTTATTAGTATTACTATTCCTCCAAAGAAACTTTGGAGTCTTTTAAAGTCTCCTTTCTTTACAACAAACATAAACATGTTTTTCTTTATCATAAAAGTACTTCATATTTATTGCAGAAAACTTGCTAAATATAGAAATGCAGAGAGAAAGAAATATAATTGCCTGTAACCCCACAAACCAGGGGTAACTACAATTTAATATTTCAGTAGAACTCTTTAGTCATTCACTCGTGTGATTAATTAAATGCCCTTCCTTCCTCCCTTTCTTCCTCCCTTCCATGTATGTTTTTATCATGCATATGTCAGCACTATTTTATATGCTAAGATAGAGCAGTATTTAAGAGAGGTAAGATACCTGCTCTCAAGTTTACATTCTAGTAGGGGAAAGTTCAAATAAGATAATTTCGAATAGCAATAAGTGCTATGAAAAACATAAAGTAAAAGCAATTCACGGAAGGGATTGCTTTACATAAAGTGGTCAGAGAAAGCATGTCTGAATAGATGTCATTTGTATTGAAGAGTGAGAAGGGACCAGACATGCAAAAATTTGCGATAAAAGTATTGCAGGCAGAGGAAATAGCAATTACAAAGGCCATGAGGTCTTGTCTGAAGAACAATAAGGCCAGTGTGGCTAGAGTGTAGTGAACAATGCAAAGGAATTGTAAAAACTGAAGCTGCAGAACTAGAGCTGGATTGGATCATGTAGGCCATGGTAAAGAATCTGGATTTCACTTTAATGCAAATGGATGCCTTGGAGAGTGGTTTTTTTCTTTTTTAATTTTATTTATTTTTGGCTGCATTGGGTCTTCGTTGCTACGGGAGGGCTTTCTCTAGCTATGGCGAGCAGGGGCTACTCTCTGTTGTGGTGTGTGGGCTTCTCCTTGCAGTGGCTTCTCTTGTTGTGAAGCATGGGCTCTAGGTGTGCGGGCTTCAGTAGCTTCAGCACACAGGCTCAGTAGTTGTGGCTCGCAGGCTCTAGAGCACAGGGTCAGTAGTTGTGGCGCACCGGCTTAGTTGCTCCGCGGCATGTGGGATCTTCCTGGACCAGGGAGGGCTCGAACCTGTGTCTCCTGCATTGGCAGGTGGATTCTTATCCACTGCACCACCAGGGAAGTCCCTCTTGGAGAGTTTTAAGCAGGAGAATGACATGACCTGATTTAAAGTTTCAAAGATCACCTTGGCTGATTGCAGAGGCAACGGCTGACTACTGCAGTAGTCAAGAAATGGGATGGTGATGCCTTACACTAAGGTAGGAGTAGTAAAAACAGGGAGAGTAGGCAGATCCAGGTATATTTTAAAAGTAAAACCAGAAGAACAGATTAAATGTGAGGGATGAGGGAAAGAAAGAAATCAGGGATGAGTCTAGGTTTTTGGCTTCAGCAAATGGGTGGGTGATGGCATCACAGAGGAACACCAGGAAGGAACAGGTATGGGAAAAGAAATAAAGAATTATATATTGTCCATATTAAAGGTTGAGATTTCTATAATATGTCAAACATACAATTGGATATACAAATCTAGAGCTAAAAGGTTAGGTCAGAACTAAAGATAGATGTTTTGAATCATCAGTATATAGATCACATTCAAAGCCATGAGATTATATAAGATCACCTAGGAGAGAATACAGAGAAGGTAGCCCAGGACAAAAGAGTAGCCAGTGAGGTAAGGAAGAAAGCTAGGGGAATTTCCTTTTCCATAATCAAGGAAAACTGGGAAGCCAAGACAAATGTTTCATGAAGAAAAACGCAAACAACGTGTGGAATGCTACTGAGAGGTCAAATAAGAAGAATATAAAAATGTGTCTATTGGATCTGGCAAGATGAAGGTCACTGTTGACCTTGACAAGCAGTTTCTGTGAAGTGAAGGGAAGAGATGCCTAACTGGGATGGGAGGGAAAGAGAGGGAGGTGAGTGGAGAGAGAGAGGAGATAATCAAATGGTTCTGATGTGATAAGGAACTGAACAATGACTCAAGAGCTAGGGCTGGACACAAGGTCAATGGAGGAATAATTTTTAAAAGATAGGAACTGTTTGAGCATGTTTGATGCAGATGGCAGTGACTGAATGTAGTGACTTCCTAAAGACTGTGGTGGAGCAAGAGACTGCAGTGGGGTATGTAACTGTAGGAGTGAAGTCTTTTGAGTAGGAGGGAGGGGATAAATTTAGAGCCCCAGGAAGGGGACACTGGCTTTCAAAGGATTTGATACATTTCTTCCATAATAATAGGAGGAAGAAGGTGGTGATAGAAAGATGAGGGAGTTCTTGACTGATTCTGTCTATATTCTCATGAAATATCGAAGAAGATATCAGCAAGGAGAATGGGGTATGAGGCAAAAGAGATGTAAAAAGAAATCTAAAGAAAGGAACAGGTGTGAAATAATGATTCTGGGAAGTGAAATTATCCGGGAAATGTAATGGCACTGCCTTGTGGCACTGAGTGCTTATTTGCGATTTCTGTTCAATAATTTAAAAGTGAGATCATTTAACAAAGGGATGTAATTTCTATGAGCAATACTTCGCTGCTCAGTTCAGGCACAGAATAGACAGATAATTGAGCTGGATGTGGGCTGAATATTACTCAAAAAGCAAGGAGCAAGGGCTTTAAGGATATCTGTATGGGTGGGTAAGAGTTATAATTAATTTGGGGCCATAGGTTGCAAACATTGTAAAAAGGGGAAAGAAGTGAGGCAAAATGTACTTCCTTCCAGTCTTTTCACTATTATTTATAAAATTGATATCATATTACATAAAGTTTTATGTCTCTATAACATTTTCCCATGTAAACAGTCTTCAAAATATTATTTTAATTTAGATATATCATAGTATATTTAACAATCTCCCTACTTTTTTTTTTCTTTTTTTGGCCATGCTGCGCAGCTTGTGGGATCTTAGTTCCCTGACCAGGGATTGAAGCTGGGCCTCGGCACTGAAAGTGCTGAGTCTTAACCGGTCCCAATGGACCTCCAGGGAATTCCCAACAATCTTCCTATTATTAAAACATTTAGATCATTTAAAAGTCTTTATCACGTGTAATGCTGTGATAAACACCCTTGTGAAAATCTTTTCTCTGTCTCTGATTATTTTCTTAGGAAGTATTCCTACGACTGCAATTACTGGGTCAAAGGATATGTATATTGCTTTTCTGTTTAAAAGAAAATATTAAAACAATTCCAACCTACAGAAAAGTTTGAAGTACAATACAAATAATTTTCTTCTCCCTGAACCATCTGAGTAAGCTGCTGACATGAGGTTCCATTACTCCAAAGTACTTTAGTGCATGTTTCCTTCAAGGATATTCACTCAGATTACATGCCTTGACCAAATGGGATTTATCACAGGAATCCAAGTTTGGTTCAACGTATGAAAATAAATCAACATACTAGACCTTACTAATATAATAAAGAAGAAAACCCACATGGTCATCTCGAGATGCAGAAAAAACATTTAAAAATTCCAACACATTTTCTTGATAAAAACACTCAACAAACTAGGAATAGAAGGGAACTTCCTCAGCCTAATAAAGGACATCTACACAAAGCTCCAGCTAACATTATAATTAATGGTGAAAAACTGAAAGTTTTCTTCCTAAGATCAGGAACAAAACAAGGATGTCTGCTCTCTCCACTTCTATTCAACAGTGTTCAGAATACAAATGAATGTATATGCAAAACAGAAACAGACTCACAAATATAGAAAACAACCTTGTGGTTACTGAAGAGGAGAGGAAGAGGGCTGGGACAAATCAGGGTATGGAATTAACAAACTACTATATATAAAATAGATAGGCAACAAGGATATATTGCATAGCACAGGGAATTATAGCCATTATCTTGTAATAACTTATAATGGAGTATAATCTGCAAAAATACTGAATCATTATGCTGTATACCTGAAACTAAAATAATAATGTAAATCAACTATATTTCAATTAAAAAAAACCACTGTGCTAGAAGTTCTAGTCAGGGCAGTTAGGCAAGAAAAATAAGCATAAGGCATCTAATTGCTAAGGAAGAGGTAAAACTACCTCTATTTGCATATGACATGATCTTGTATGCACAAGGAAGAGGTAAAACTATCTCTATTTGCATATGACATGATCTTGTACACACAAAAAACCCTAACAAATCTATATACACATACACATAAAACTGTAAGAGGTAAAAAACAAGTTCAGCAAGGATACAAGAGCAATATGCAAAAATCATTGGTACTTCTATACAACAGGCATGAGAAATCAGAAAGTGAAATTAAGAAAACAATTTCATTTATAATAGCATCAAAAAGAATACTTATAAATAATGTTAACAAAAGAAGTCAAAACTATAAGACATCACTGAAAGGAATTAAAAAGACTTGAATAAGTGGGAAGACATCCTGCGTTCATAGATTGGAGGACTTAATATTAAGATGGAAATACTCTCCAAAGTATGGATTCAATGCAATCCCTTTCAAAATCCCAGTTAACTTTTTGCAGAAATTGATAAGCTGATCCTAAAATTCATATGGACATTCAAGGGACCCAGAATAGACTAAACAGTTTTTAAAACAAAGAATAAATTTGGAGGATTCACAGCTCCCAATTTCAAAACTTACTACAAATCTACAGTAATCAAGGTACATATAGGTCAATGGAACTGAGAGTTGAACTGAGCGTCAAGAAATAAACTCATGTATTTATAATTGATTGATTTTCGACAGGGGTGCCAAGACAATTCAATGAGGAAAGAACAGTTTTTTCAACAAATGACTTGGGACAACTGGATATCCACATGCAAAAGAATAAAGCTAGACCTGTACCTCACACCACATACAAAAATTAATTAAAAATGGACCAAAGACCTAAATGTAAGAGCTAAAACTATAAAGCTAACTTCTAACTGTGTTAGAAGAAAACATAGGTATAAATCTTCATAACCGTGGATTAGGCAATGGTTCCTTAGATACAACATCAAAAGCAAAAGCAACCAAAGAAAAAATAGATAAAATGAACTTCAGCAAAATTGAAAACTTTTTTTTGCTTCAAAGAATGCTATCAAGAAAGTGAAAAATCAGCCCACAGAATGAAAGAAAATATTAGAAAACCATATATTTGATAAGGGTCTATATTCAGAATATGTATAGAACTCTTACCATGTAATGACAAAAAGGCAAATAACCCAATTTTAAAATAGGCAAAAGGATATGAATAGACATTTCTCCTAAGAAGGTAAACAAATGGTCAATATACACATGAAAAGATGCTCAATATCACTTATTATTGGGGAAATGCAGAACAAAACCACAATGAGATACCACATCACACCCACTAGGATGGCTATAATCAAAGGGACAGACAACAACAAGTATTGGCAAGGATATGGAGAATTGCCAGCAGGAATGTAAAATGGTGTAGTCACTTAGAAAAACAGTCTAGCAGCTCCTCAAAAGGTTAAACATAGAGTTACCCTTTGACTTAGAAATTCCACTCGTAAGTATATACCTAAGACAACTGAAAACATACATCTACACAAAAACTTGTATATGAATGTTGATAGAAGCATTATATATAAAGGTCAAAAACTCATAAACAACCCAAATATTCACTAATTAATAAATGGATAAACAAAATGTGCTGTATCCAAACAATGGAATATTTCAGCCTAATTGAACCAAAAGGCCACATATCGTATGATCCATTGCCATGAAATGTCCAGAATAGGCAAATCCATGGAGAAAGAGTAGATTAGTGGTTGTCAAGGTAGAGGGATTAAGGGGAATGACTGCTAATGGGAATGGGATTTCTCTTTGGAGTGATGAAAATATTCTGGAATTAGAGAGTGCTGATGGTTCCATAATTCTGTGCGTATACTTAAAACAACTCGTATACTTTAAAAGGGTATATTTTACGATATGTGAATTATATCTTTAAAAAAAGATATTCACCTACCTATCCACAATACTACCAACAAAATCAGGAAATTAACATTGATTTATTACTATCATGTAATCCTCAGACCCCATTCAAGTTTTTCTAAGTGTCCCAATAATATAAGTATAAGCACGCACGCACGCGCGCGCACACACACACACACACACACACACACACACCCACACACACAGGATCCAGCCCAGAATTACACAGTGTATTTACTTCTCATATCTTTTTAGTCTCCTTCAATCTTGAACAGTTCCTCAGTCTTTTAATTTTATGACCATGGATACTTTTGAAGACTACATGCCAGTTGTTTTATAGAATGTCACTCAATTTGATTTTGCCTGATGGTTCCATATGACTAGATTCAGATTATGTATCTTTGGCAAGAATATCAGAGAGGTGATGCTATGTTTTTGCCACTGCATCCTCCGGTGGCATACAATTTTGATTTGTCCCATTATGAAGATACTCATTCTGATTGCTTGATTAAGGTGTTGTCTGCTAGTCTCCTCCACTGTAAAGTTACCCTTTTTCCTTTTATAATTATTTTGTAATAATGTACTTTGAAACAATGTAAATTCAACATCAAACTTTTAATCTATTCATTTATTCATAATCACTTACTGTTTCATTTATTATATCATGTATTATTTTAGTATGGACTCATGATTTCCCATTTTATTCAGTGGGTTGTGTCTTCAATGGATTTAATAACTGTTATGATTCGTTACTATCATTGCTTATTTTGATGCTCAAATTGTCTCAAATTTGAGAGAAGCCCTTCAAGTTGACTTCAGTATCCTTTTGACATCTTCCCATCATTCTTTTATCATTTCCATTCCTTCTGGCACAAAAAGATGTTTCAGGCTCATACTGTCCTTTTTTTTCTGCCCCAACCCTCAGAATCCAGCCAGATTCCTTTTAATGGCAAACGATCTGGATGATAGGTATGCTCTTTGGTATTGGGGTTCCCGGCTCCTAGGTCCTCTCATGGACAGAGTCAGAGAATAGAATGGATGTGTGTATGTGTGTGTAAAGAAATCTGCATGTGTGTGTGTGTGTGTGTGTGTGTGTGTGTGTGTATGTGGTGTGTGTATATCATTTATAAACTGTGAATGATTTTGGTCAAATCAACTAGCCTCTTTCAGTTCTAGTACTAGAATTTATAAAACATGAGTAATAACTATCTAAGATAGTATATATGGAAGCATTTGATGATTGCTAAAGCTGGACAAATTCTAGTTATTTTTTAGTATGATAAAATACAAAGCCTTATTTTCAGGGTTATTATTTAGCTGTTGCTCACTGGTATCACCATTCTGATTGCTGGTATTCTTGCCATACAGTTAAAAATTTTTGAATATCATTCCTGTCATTTCTTCAAACATTTTAAGTTCTAGCTTTATCACTGTTGTCAGATACACCATTATTGTAATGACTCCCTGCTTCTGTTTATGTCATAGTGCAAGTGCAGTATGTCATTTCACCTTTCGCTACCTAAAAAGTTTCAACTAAATTCTTTCAGATTCTGTTTAAATGTCTTTAACGATTATAGATTCTTCTAAGCTCCACTGTGTTGACATAGCGTATTTGTACTTCTTTAAAAATAATTTCCATATTATGTCACTGTTTATAAGTCTTCTTTCCCAGCCCGAGAGTGTGAGAAATGTGTTCTATGCTCAATTAAGTCAGGCCAGTGTCTTATTCATTTGTGTATTCTCCATGTCAAGCATGGCATGCACAGGAAACATGACACCTTATTATAAATATGTGTAGAATATTAAAATCAATTCTAAGAATTAATTCTTAAATTTTAATATAGCTGTAATTAATAATTCATAGACTACTGTATAAACAGATCCTTCCAGAATAGCACTATCCAACACAGTAGGCACTAGCCTTATGTGGCTATTGAGCACTTGAAATAAACCTAATCTTAATTGAGATACACTGCAAGTGTGAAACATACACCCAGTTTCAGGCTGTGAAACATTTCATTAATAAATTTTTATACTGATTACATGTTGAAGTAACACTTTGGATATACTGGGTTAAATAAAATATATTATTAAAATTAATTTCACCTATTTCTTCTTAATGTGGCTTTTTAAGATGTGGCTACTGGAGATTTTTAATTATATATGTAGTTCACATTATATTTCTACTGGACAGTGCTATTCTAGAAGTTTCTGGGCTAGTGATGGGGAACAAAGAGGTTAAAAGATTGAGGACTAGCTATATGGCCCCCTTAGAGCAAGGACAGTAAATAAAAATCCTTGCATAGCTCTAAAACCTTGCTATTAGAGGGAACAGACCATTCAAGTGGATGCCACAAGAGAGACATAAGGGAATGCAGGCAGCCAAGAATAAGAATACATTACTTTGGTGAAATGATTTTATCTTCTTAAGATGTCTCCATGAGACTCTACTTTCTAATCCTGCTCTAAAATCGTACCTGCCTGCACAGAGGTGGTCAAAAACCCATTCTGCTCTCACTTGTTTTCTCTATGGACAACTTATTTGCTTGCCTCTTCACTTACTCAACCTGGATCCTTTGGCCTGAAGTAAAAAACTCCAGGGATTACAAATTCCATCTTTTTTTCTTCTTGCCTCAATATCATCCTCTAGTAATGTGCTCTTTCCTCAAATTTGAAGTGTCTCTGGATTAAGAGAAATAAGCATTTAAGTCAATTTTGTCATTACTGACCTGCATTTCATATTTCAGAGTCATGTGGAAGCACCAGGATCCCATTCCTACCACTGAAATTAAAACAAACAAATAAAAAAAAAACAATTAGCATGAAATTCTTTGGGGGTGGCCAGAGTGACTTGAGAAGACAGTAAAACATTTCAAAGCACTGAGTTTTAGAACAAATTTATGAAATCTTGTGGCAGGATATAGGAGACCCTGCTTAAGCTCGATCTATAATTGATGAAATTTTGGTACAGAAAAAAACAAGTACAAGTTCTCATAAATTCCCTCCACTAAGTGATTTATTAGATTAATCAATATTCTCCATTTTTTGTATAAAATGTATTACAGATGCTCAGGGTAAGCTTTAATGATCATAGCTGGTTAGCTACTCTTCAGTATTTCCTTTGGATTAGCGAGTTCTAATCCAAATAGTTGAGGTGGATGCTTAATAAGAGCCAGTCACTTCTATTTGTTCCTAAACTTGTTAATGCCACTGTATTTAGTTATCAGAAGTATGACTGCAAAAAGAGAGCCACTGTTTCTACGAAAACTGTTTAAAATGTTTAAAACAGACTCAATACAGTTGAGTTGCTAATAAAAATTGCTGTTGTATTAGCTGTGGATAAGATATCTGTTATAGATTGGGAAAAACAGTAAAAATCTAAAGATTCTGTATTCATGTCTCAAAGTTCTTTCCAAGTGCCTCCATTTTAAATAAACTGTTTTCATTTTAGGGTTTAAAATTTTTTGTTTGTTTTGCAATGCAAGAAAGACTAAGTAGAACTATAATTAGGGTCCCATATTCAAAGGCCATGCCCTACATCAAATCATTGTCAAAGATTATACAACTATATGTTAATTAAAATAAAACTTGAAGGTGGGTATACATTTTTTTCAATATAATTATAGCTTTGACTCTTTAAAAATTAACGGACTAAATATCACTCCCTATCACATCTGATAACACAGATTCTACTATGATTAAGTTTAGTTCAACAAGTCTTTACTGAATACCTCCTATTTGCCAAATTCAATTGCAGATGCTGAGGTACAAAGATAAGATCCAGTCATTGGCCTTAATGAAGTTTATAAGCTAATGGAGGAGACAGGCAGATAAATAGAAGATGCCAGTATGTGGAGATATGATAAAAAAATTAAAAAGATATGCATAGAGTACCATAGGAGCACAGAAGAGGGGACTTATGAAAGAAGTCAGAGAAAGCAAAAATGACATCAGAGGAGTTAGCCTCAAGGATGTAAGAGTCAGCCCAACAAACATGGTAAATGTGGATGTTACCAAATCATTTGTATGAAGCCACTTGAGAAAAATTTCAAACTCTTTGTTACTCTTGCTTTAAAAAAAAATCATTACAGACATTATCACGTTATTTACTGCTCAAAATGAGATGAGAGAAGTAAAGAGTTATTGCACTCATCTTACTAAAGAAATGAGGAAGTGGATGGTTGCTGTCTTTTTTCCGAAGGAGAAATTAGAAGGTGCAAAGGAGAATAAATTAATGGAAGGAGGGGGAAAAAAAAAACCCTGTGAGTTATTTAAAGTCACATAATATACTATAAAGTAAAGAAATTAAAATGAGGTGGATGACTATTCATCCTGAAAGGCAGACTGGCTACTAAATCATGTCTCACTCAAGAACTGCTTTTATCCAAACCTTTCCAAATGTCCTCTTGTTACTGTTTATTATATCGCATTAAAAGTCTGATTTTTAAAAAATCTCTACAGTTTATTTCCTTTCAACACTCCATTTAGAATGCAAAGAAATGTAATAGAAGAACATCACCTTTCTCCATGCAGTATTTTATATTTTGCCATTTTAAAGAAAACTACCAATTTTTACTAAAATGTATTAGCTTTACTGATGCAATTCACATACTATAGAGTTAAAGTACACAATTCAATTGTTTCTAAAATTTTCACAGAGTTGTGCAACCGTTATCATTATTAGAACATTTTCATCACCCCAAAGAGAAACCCCAGGCCTATTAGCAGTCACCCCTATTTCTCCTCAAACCTCCTCCCTCCTCAGCCCTAGACAAGCATTAATCTATTTTCTGTCCCTAAAGATTTGTCTGCTCTGGACTTTTCATATAAGTGGAATCATACAATATGCAGTCTTTTCTGTCTGGTTTCTTTCATTTAGCATATTTTCAAGGTTCATTCATATTACAGCATGTATAAATAATACCTTCCTTTTATGGATGAATAACATTTCATTGTATGAACATGCTACATTTTATTTATCTATTCACCAGTTGATGGACATTGCTAAGGACTGCACATTTGTGTCCCCTCCAGATTCACATGTTGAAGCCCTAACCCCCAATGTGACAGCAGTTGGGCATGGTGCCTTTGAGAAATAAATAGGTTTAGATGAGGTCAAGAGAGTAGGGCCCCCATGATGGGATTAGGGTCCTTATAAGAAGAAGAGACAGGACTTCACTCTCTCTCCCCAACTACATGCAACAAGGATAGGCCACATGAGGACACAGGGAGAAGGTGGCCCTCTGCAAGCCAAGAAGAGGGCTCTCACCAGGAATGGAATTAGTCAGCACCTTAATCTTGGACTTCCTAATCTCCAGAACTCTGAGAAATAAAGTCTATTGTTCAAGTCTATGGTGTTTTGTTATGGCAGTTTGAGCTAAGAGACATTTAGGTTTTTTCTACATTTTGGCTATTATTAACAATGCTGCTGTGAGAATTCATGGATAAGTTTTTGTGCAGATGTATGTTTTCATTTCTCTTGGGTATATATTGAGGATGGAATTTCTGGGTCATATGGAAACTCTATGTTTAGCATTCTGAAGAACCGTGAAAGTGTTTTTCAAAGTGGCTGCACTATTTTATACTCCCATTAGCAATATATGAATTTCTCCACATCCTCCCTACACTAGTTGTTGGTTGTCTTTCTGATTATAGCCATCCTAATGGATTGAAGTGGTATTGTGGTTTTGATTGGCATTGCCCTAGTGATTACCCCATTCCCTTTTTTTTTTCTTATTATATGTTCCATATTTCAGATTTGTCTCACAATCTGTGTGTGTGTGTGTGTGTGTTTAATGGACTTTATTTTTTAGAGCAGTTTTAGATTCATAGCAAAATTGAGCAGACGGTACAAAGATTTTCCATATAACCGCCACTCCCACACACACATAGTCTCCCCCACTATCAACATGCCCCACCACAGTGGTACATTTCTTATTACAGTTGATGAACTCATACTGACACATCATTATCACTCAAAGTCCACATTTCATATTACAGTTCACTCTTGAGTATAGATAAATTTATAATGACATGTATCCACCATTATAATATCATACAGAATAGTTTCATTGTCCTGAAAATCCTATGTGCCCTGTCATTTCAACTCTCCCTCTCCCCTAACCCCTAGTAACCACTGATCTTTATAGTTTTGTCTTTTCCAGAATGTCATACAGTTGGAATCATACAGTATGTAGCCTTTTCAGACTGGCTTCTTTCACTTAATAATATACATTTATGGTTCCTCCATGTCTTTCCATGGCTTTATAGCACACTTCTTTCTAGTGCTGAATAATATTCCATTGTCTGGAGGTACCACAGTTTATTTATCCATTCACCTGCCGAAGGGCATATTAGTTGCTTCCAAGTTACGGCATTATGAATAAACCTGCTATCCGTGTGCAGGTTTCTGTGTAGGCAACAGTTTTCATCTCTATCAGGAAAATGTCAGGGAACGTGATTGTTGGATTGTATGGTGAGAGTATGTTTTAAAAGAAACCGCCAAACTGTTTCAAAGTGGCTGTGCCATTCTTCATTCCCACCAGCAATGAATGAGAGTTCCTGTTGCTCCACAACCTCATTCTCTTTTCAACAAATATTTACTGGGCTCTTGACAATGTCCCAAGCATTTCCACTGGGATAAAGGAGTGAACAAGAGAGATATGTTTCCTGTCTTAAGAACTTTTAGCAAGCCACTAAAAATATGAGAGGGGCCATTTCAAAGCTATGCAAAGGGGTTACTACCTTGCAAAGGGGCTACTACCTTGTCTAGGGAGTCAGAAGAGGGCTATCAGGGGAAGTAACGCATAAGCTAGGACTTGAAAAATAAACTGAGTTAACCAGGTGAAAAGAATTTTTTTTAATGAGATCATCCTACATAGAAGGATCATCTAACACAGAGGCAAGGTAGTGCATTCAAAGAAGTAAAGGAGCTTGGCTTAGACCATGAATACTTGCATCCAGTGAGAAGACTGGCATGATTTGTAGGCAGTAGACTGAGAAGAGCCTTTAAAGTCATGTTACGATTTGGACTTTATCCTAAACACAAAGTAAGTTGTTGAAAAACTACATACACATACACAAACACATAAATACACACACACACATATAGAGAGATTAACAGGACTGATTTTACATTTTAAAAATATCACTCTGGCTACAAGGCAGGAAAATGTCTACAGGAGTAGTCTCCTAACTTTGATAGCAAAAAAGTTTTTTAGGGCGGGCTTCCCTGGTGGCGCAGTGGTTGAGAGTCTGCCTGCCAATGCGGGGGACATGGGTTCGAGCCCTGGTCTGGGAGGATCCCACATGCCGCGGAGCAATTGGGCCCGTGAGCCACAATTACTGAGCCTGCGCGTCTGGAGCCTGTGCTCCGCAACAAGAGAGGCTGCGATGATGAGAGGCCCGCGCAGCGCGATGAAGAGTGGCCCCCACTTGCCACAACTAGAGAAAAGCCCTCGCACAGAAACGAAGACCCAAAACAGTCATAAATAAAAATAAATAAATAAAATAAAAATTAAAAAAAAAAAAAGTTTTTTAGGAACTCCATATATGTATATTTATTTATAAATTGTATACATACTGCTGTGTTAAGATACTACATATATTTTTTAATACATAAAAATAGAAATTTTAAAAAATGATATAAATACATACAAACAGAAGTTACAAAGTTTTCTTCCTGCACCCCAACAGATCATTTTTCTCACCACCTGGGGAATGAGCATCCTACTTGGTGACTGCTAGTTTTAATGATGAAAACTAAACTCCTTGCAGGGCACACATGGAGCTTCATAATCTGGCTCCACTCATTTCTTTTTACTGAACTTGTAATTCAGTTACACCTGACTGCTTACCTGTCTCTTATCTCACACTATCGTATTCTAGTCTGTTCTGCTTTTGTTCAGAGCCTACCCTGTCCTTTCAGCCTGGAATACTTATCCCCTTCATTATCCAATCCTGCCTCTACCTATGTCTCTGCTTATTGGAATCTTATGTAACTTCTAGATCCAATTTATTTTTGATCTTCATTCCTTCCAGCTTTTTTCTTTTCAAACAATTTCAAACTTCAGAAATGTTGAAAGAATAGTATAATGAACTCCTGTATATGTTCTATTCAGATTCACCAATTTTAATATTTTGATAGATATATAAACTATTATTTTTCTGAACCATTTGAGTAAGTTGGGTACGTCATGTCCCTTTACCCCTTAATACTTCAGTGTGTATCCCAGATCCATTTTAAATGTCACCTCCTAAGTTAAATCTTCCTCTGCTTCCTCCCCACATAAGTCAACCATACAAGGCATCTAAGAAATAATGTTTGGCTAGGCCTGTAGTTACAGTTTTTGAAAAACACTATTTTGCCTCCAGATCTTTGTAAATGCTAGGCCCTCGTCCCAGAAACTCCTGATTCAGTGGGTGCCCTCGTACCTGTATTTTAAAGGCCTGCCAATGATTCTGTTGAACTCAAAAGCCAAAGATCACTGTTAAATTCTAAGATTCATAAGGCATGGTCCAAGTCTCTACAGTTCACTAAAGAATCTCCAGAACCTAGCACAGAACCAGGCATATAGAGAACACTTATTAAGTATTTGGTGACTGGCTGATATTTTTTTTTTCTTCCTTCTCGATGATCCAGCATTTCACTTTAAAGTAAGAGTATGTGTATGTGTAGTAGAGGGAAGTGAGGAATGAACTGAGAAAATGTAATAGAAGAAATAAATGAGTTCCAAAGAGGAAAAAGTGTTATTTGGGTGGAATGTGGACAACAAGAACAGAAAGGCTTGCCTGGAAAGGTGACATTGGAGCTAGAGAGATTCACAGGCAGAGACGGTGAGGGAGAACGTATAAACACAGAACATACACACAGTGTGAGTCTAAATATTTAGCTAAAATAACACTCTGGTTCTGTTCTCATTGTTATCAGTTAGTGTTCCATGTTGCCACCACCTCAGGACCAGTGTGCTCCTTCCCTCCTTCCCTGTGGCAGCGTGCCTCTTCCATGCAAAGGCCAATCGGGCTCTTGTGCTCTAGGATATCACCTGGTCTCTAAGATCTGCATGTTATTTATCACCTTTCTCTCCTGTACCAGCCATCTCCACCTCTCTAATGGACTGTTCACACAGTCTCTAATATCTCCTGTCCCATTTACCTGCACCTCTTCACTTTCCTGAGTTTTCAAAAGAACTGCCTCCACTTCCTCACCTCGCTTCCGCATCCCCTCCTCAATTCTATTCACACCACTGAAACAGCCCTTCTCTCTCTTCATCCTCCTCAGTCTCTTAATAGCACTTAATAAGTGAAACACATCCTCTCTAGTTTTCTGTAACACCGTATTCTCCTGGTTTTCCTATCTTGGTGTTCCTTCCTCATAGGTTCCTTTGTTGGCTCCTTCTATCCTTAACGTGTAAATCAGGCGCTGTAAATTCAAATGCCCAGAGAGGCATTTGACTAAAACAGGCTAAGTAAAAGAAAAATAAGGAACAGTGTAGAGACTGTGGTCAACTGGACAGACCATACTAAAGAGCATAGCTTAGGCTGATTGTTACTGCATAGAAATACAGGCTCAGTGATGTTGCACCTTCTGATTATTCAAGAGAAGGCAAAGATCCGAATTTTAATGGGAACTCTCAATTTTCAAATGTGAGAAACCAGTTTAAAGCATTTTTAAATTTTAAATATGGCAATTAAAACAGGTCTGGATGCCAGATTCTGCCTTGGTTGATGAACTTGTGGTATTTATGTTCATCTTTGGGCCCTCTTCTCTCTCTATATTCATCCTCTTGGTGATCTCATCAGTTCCCATGGTTTTAAATACCAATTATAACAATGATGCCTACACCTCACCTCTGAATTCCAATGTCACATATTTAAATGCCTACTTGATTCTTCATTGAATGTCTTCCAGGCATTTCAAACATAATCAAAACAGAATGCCCGCTTTTCTCTCTACACAGCTGCTCGAACTAGAAACCTGAAAATAAACTTTGAAAATCTTTCCTTTTTTTCAACCCCCACTTTTAATGCATTAATGAGTCCTATAGGCACTAACTCCAAAATACATCCTGAGTCATCCACTTTTCTCCAGTCTCCACTGGTGCTATGCTAGTCTAAGCCACTATTATCTCTCACTTGGACCACTGCAGTAGCCTCTGTTGACTGGTTTTCCAGCTTGCACTCTTACTGTCCACAAATCCATTCTCCACCGAGCAGCCAGGGAGATATTTTAAAAACACATATAGGATCATGTCACTCTCCTGCTAAAACCCTCCACTGGCTTTTAGAATAACATCCATACTCTTTACTCTGGCCTAAGTTAAGACCTTATGTGATCTGGTCCCTGCCTAAATCTCTCCAACCTCATATTCTGCTACTTTCCCCCTTAACTACTAAAGAATATTAGGGGAAAATCAAAAAGTAAACAGATAATACAATATGGTGTAGTAAGTTGCTGTGATAAAGGTATGCATCTTATTCAGTGGGTCATCTAATTCTATCAAGAGGCTGAGGAAGGTTTAACGGAAGGCTTTCTAGAGGAAATGACACTTAACTGAGTCCTGAATGACAGACATGCCAAGTTTACCACACAAAAGAGGTTAAAGGAAGAGATATAAAAATATATATGGTACTAAAAACAGCAAATAGTTTTATATAGCTAAAGTGTAAGCTACATGTGTGAGAGTTGTGGAAAATGAGGCTAGTAGGGCAGAGGGTCCAGATTAGGACCAACCTGCCTGGGAATATATCAACAGATTTTCAAATGGGTTATCTCATTCAAAGAGAAAATGGTTGAATCAAAAGAGGCATCCCTGCCTGGAGAATACTGGTAAAATTTAGCACAGTAAGCCAGTTTTCACCAGTGACACACTACAATTTATCAACAGGTGCATATTTTCTAAAATATTATCCAAATTGGCACAAATAAGAAATTCAAGAATAGGAAAGTTGAGTTATTTAGGCCAAAGAAACAAATGCTAAATGTGTGAAAGCAAAACAACACTCACTGATCCCTGAATTATACAAATTAGAAATTCTACAGATACTTAAAGGGATCTAAGCATTTTCCTTTACTTCTTTTGCAATTTAATTGATTCAATCATATGGAGAATAAAACATTTAATTAATATAAGGGTGACTCAGCCAACATTTCATCACAATGTCTCCCTTAAAAAGTCTGAGACATCAAAGTGAAAATAAAATTCACATTTTTAGGAATTATCCAGAGCATTCCAAGAAACAAGTAACAGGGACAAACAAATTTGCCTACATGGTTGTGGCTATACGTAGTGAAAACTGAGGCAGTCAAAATTGTAATGGAACCGGAATAAAGAGGTCAAATGCACCATTTGAATCTTCTAACTAGATGTTCATATTCACAGCATTTTACCACAATTTTAAGAGTCTCTCAAGCATATAAATAGAATTTCACCAAGTTGGAACCTCTTGATTCAAATATTTTGGCATGCTACCAAACTTTTTCAAGGTTACAACAGAATACAGATGTGTTCTGATACACATTTATTTTGATCCATTTGACTGACCACACTGAGGAAAGAGTGTACAAGGGCTTTGGAATCAGACCTAAACTAGCATCCCAAATCTGTTACTTACTACTTATCAACTTTGGCAAGTTGCTTAAATCTTAAATGAGACTTGTATCAGAATTCTAATTTAAAGAACTGCAAGATAATAAATTTATCCTTTTTTTGGTACTTTGTTACAGTAGCAGTAGAAAACCAATACAATTACTAACAGATGGCTAGTTTATTAGTTACTGGTATCTGAAGTGCCTCTTAAAACTCTTGCCTAAGAACTTTGGCTCATCTGAAGATTCTGAAGTAAAGTAAAAACTCAAGCTACAGACTAGGAGGAAATATTCACAATACATATAATATCTAACAAAAGGCTCACATATAGAAAATGTGATACAAAAATCAGATAGAAAAAGACAGCCCAATTTTTAAATGGGCAGATGATTTGTAGAGGCACATCACAAAAGATGATACCCAAAGGGTCAATATCAAGTGCTCAGCATCATTATTCATTGGGAAATACAAATTTAAACCTCAGTGAGATATCACCACATAGCAACCCAGAATGACTAAAATTAAAAAGATAGACAAGTATAGGACTTCCCTGGTGGCGCAGTGGTTAAGAATCTGCCTCCCAATGCAGGGGACATGGGTTTGAGCCCCGGTCTGGGAAGATCCCACATGCTGCGGAGCAACTAAGCCCGTGTGCCACAACTACTGAGCCTGCGCTCTAGAGCCTGCGAGCCACAACTACTGAGCCTGCGTGCCACAACTACTGAAGCCCGCGTGCCTAGAACCAGTGCTATGCAGCAGGAACCTACTGCAATGAGAGGCCTGTGCACCACAATGAAGATTAGCCCCCGCTTGCCACAACTAGGAAAAGCCTGTGTGCAGCAACGAAGACCCAATGCAGCCAAATAAATAAATAACTACATTAAAAAAAAAAAAGATTGGAAAAAAAAAAAGATAGACAAGTATAGATGACAATGTGGAATAACTGGAACTCTCAGATATTATTGGTGGGAGTGTAAATGGTCCAAACATTTTAGAAAATTGTTTGGCAGTTTCTAATAAATTTAAACACAGACTACCCTATGATCTAGCAATTCTAATTCTAGACATATAGCCCTAAAGAAATGAGCGCAACTGTCCATCAAAAGACATATACAAGAATATCCATAGAATCTTTATTCATAAAAGTCTCAACTGAAAACCCAAATGCCCATTAACAGAAAAATTGGCAAATGAATTATATTCACACAATGGAATATTATATATCAATAAAAAAGAATGAACTACTGATAGAAACAACATAGATGAACGTCAAAAACATTACATTGAGTGAAAGAAGCCAGATGCCAGAGTACACACTATATGGTTCCATCTATATAAAGTTCAAGAACATGCAAATTAATATATGGGCATGGAAGTCAGAATATCGGTTATCATTTTGGGGATGCGTTGACTGAGAAGGGGCACAAGGGAACTTTCTGGGATGACTGAAAATGTCTGTATCTTGATCTGGGTGGTGATTACACAGGCAAAATCTCATTGAGCTGTATGTATACTTAAGATTTGTACATTTTACTCTCTATGGAATACACCTCAATTTAAAAAAAGAAAGAATTTAGAGGGGGAATCTTTCACATGCAATGCTCCAAATATACTTTGCCTGTCAAAATATTCCCACTTTAAGTGATTTGCTTTAGTACTTTTCATACTGTTTCTGAAACAACTCTATCCAAGCTTTCAGGCAGGTTAAGTTAGTAACAAGCAAATGTTCCACAGGTAGAGGAAAAGTAAGAACACAAAATAACAACGATAATAATGGATGAGACAGAATATGGTAATTGAAGGGAGAACCAAAATAATTCTAAGAATATCTATAGCCAAATGAGGGGAATGTTTGGACTGCCTAGGGAGGTTAAGGTATGTTAAAGAGAATGGAGCTAGAGCAATAATAATAACAGACATAATAATAAGAGAAATGAGATGACACTATGATATTTTATACTTATTTTCTTAGAAAATAATTATCATTCAATTATTGTCTTATTCTGGCTCCAGCCTAAAACACTGAAACATAAACCACAACTGAGGCCACAGGAAGCAGATGAAGAGCCCTTACAGCTCATGCTTTCTGGCTTAGGCTATTTTCTACCTGGCTTTCTACCTTTCTACTTTTACTTCCTACCAGGCTATTTTCCTGGCCATTTCACTTCCTCACTTCCTGTTCACTGACTACACAGGCTACTTAGCTAACTGGTTCCTGCTTCTCTGGCTGAACCTATCCCTGGGTTTTGGCCTCTAGGTTGGGCATGTTTATTCAAAGTGTAGTCATATAAAACCACAATTGCATATGCACAAAGATTAGGAACTATTAACTAATAAAAGAAAATACTGTGTTTCTGTTGGGTGATGGGATTATGGGTATTTTGCATTGTCTTCCAAATTTGTCTTCAATGTTACTATATTACTTTTCCCACTAACTAGAAAAAAAGACCATTGATGTTTCTGGCAATGTCTGGAAAACTGGGACTAAATAAAGGGGACTAAATAAGTTAGTAAACAAGTTATGAAATGATTTCTGAAGTTCCTTTCCACAGCATATTGATTTTATCTCTGTTTCACTGCTAAGTGTAATTGCTATAATCTAAAAGATTATTAGTCTAGTACGCAGTCCACTCACTTTCCCCTTGACAAATGGCATAATATTTTTTTTTTAAAGTTTAATTCTTATTTATTTATTTATTTATTTATGGCTGTGTTGGGTCTTCGTTTGGTATAATATTCTTAAGATCACTTCAGATGACTTTGATTGAGTATGGCAGTGACTACTGTAAGTATGATCACACTAATCTTAAGCTACTCCATGCAAAGAATTTCCAGTGGTCCTTTCCACGGGGAAATGACTTTGTGATATTTCTATTTCAGCACCGAAGTCTATCTTCAACAGACTTTTTCTGCTCTACTTTATTAATGTTTTGACTATTTTACCACTCATTTTTTCTTGTTGCCAATTACCTACTCATTTAGATAACTGCATGACAAATACATTTGTACAACTACAAATAGATTTTGTTGTTTATATGCAATTCATCTCTCCTCAATGTAGTATAAGCTCTCTGGGGACAGACTTTGTCTTTTTATGCTGGCACATAGTATGTACTCAAAATTATTTGTAAAGGAAAGTGAACCTATTTCTATTTTAAAGGAATAAGATAAACAACAATTTGTGACTTTGGGAGTAAAGAGAAAAATTAAATTTCATGAAAAAACAAATCTCATGGAAAAGGCTTCTTTTGGTTTGTTCTCTTTTAGACAATGCACAGTTGTAAATAACTGTCTTATGGCATAATGATTAAAAGCATATATATTTGGGTTCAAGGTATGGCTCTACCATTTACTCATTGTGTGATCTTGGTCAAGTTATTGCTCTTCTCAAATATTACCTTTATAAAATGAAGTTGAAGAGTTCCTCATAGATTGTAGAGAATTTTAAATGACATAATAATATAATTTAATGTACTTCCCATAGAGCCTGGTATATAATAAATGCTCTATGAATGACAATTACTATTATCTCTCTAAACTCCACCAACATTAGCAGCAAATTTTATGACCTCATAAAAAGTAATGACTAAGTCAATACCACATGAAGCTTGGAAAATGTTAAGAGTCCTAACGTCAAATACTAATAGCAACTAGGCAGGCAGAATTTAGCGTCAAATAACTTGTCTTTACTTTTCAATTTATTCTCCTAGTTTTATTATGGGACAAGGAGTATTAAATTCACTTGAATTCTTTATCGTCCTTCTCTATATTTAAGCAGAAATAATTTTGCTGATTTTAAAAATGTTTACTTAAAACAAGTATTAGGTTCTTAATCCCCCCCCCCTTTTTTTTAAATCTTAGCTGCCCCAGGTCTTAGTAGCGGCACGTGGGATCTTCATTGCGGCATGCAGGATCTTTAATTGTGGCATGCAGACTTCTTAGTTGCGGCATGCAGACTCTTAGTTGGGCATGCGAACCCTCAGTCACGGGGTGCGTGCGGGATCTAGTTCCCCGACCAGGGATCGAACCTTGGCCCCCTGCATTGGGAGCGTGGAGTCTTACTCACTGAACCACCAGAGAAGCTCCCCCCCACCTTTTAATAGCAAGTTTTACTAAGAGACCTATTAGAAAAATAATCAGAGAAGACATCTTTGATTCTTCTATTGATGTGTTATGAGCATCTCTTCCTTTCATAAAATGTGCATATTTGGGATAAAAATAAACAAAGAGGAAGAGAAAAATATTAGACAAAGGGACTGGGTGGTTCCAAAACAGCTGTAACTGGGCAGGTGGACTAAACTGAAATCAGGCTTATTGGAAGAACTGGCAATTGCTCAAGGACATGGAATGGGAAAAAATATTTTAAAAGTAATGTTTGTAACTCTTAACTTCCCTAATTCTTCCTCACTGTACTTGGTACCTTTTCTTTATAACACTTACCACACTGTTAGTGCATACTTAATTATAAAATTATTTGATTGATTTCTGTTTCCCCTGCTAAACTCTAAGCTCCAATGAACAATGGTTTGAGAGCTAGACCTAGTACATAACTGATTCTCAGTAAAAATTTGTTGAATGAATTAAAAAACGACTAAATTCTTAGTAAATCTAGGCTCTAAGCCAGAACACAACGACCCTCATAAATTACTAACAATCTGTTCCTAATATACTTCTACACAATGCCAAAATTTCCAATTCTTTCTGCAAAATCTCCCTCAACTCCAAAAAGTTCATATCAACTAAGTAGTTATCATAAATTTTTGGTCATAAAATTAAAATACTGAAAAATCTTATATGGTATTCAGTAAATGTCCTTGATTTATTAACCGAATCTGTTTCTAGATAAAGTTTGTTCTCTGTGTGTGTGTGTGCATATGTGAATCTCTCTCATACACACACACACATACAAATTTGTTTTTTGGTGGGGAGACTTATCTCAGTGAAAAATTCAAACAAGTACATGAAAAAGAAGTCCTAGCAAAAATGCCTGTTGTTTAAAATAAAGTATACATTCATTCATCAAACAGCCTCATGTATTTGGTTTGCACCAGGTATTGCTGAATGCCAGAAATCCAGAAGAGTAATAACTCAGCTGCTTTCAGGAAGCAAAGCTTAGTCTTGTAGAAGGGACAGACTTAAAAACCATCCGTATTCAAACTTTGCTGATTTGCCCAATATTGCCTTTTAGACCTTCTCCTTGTGCCCCAATTCAGGATCCAATGAAGATACTGCATGTAGTTGTCCGTCTCTTTTAACCTGGAACAGTTCCTCAGCCTTCCTTTGTTTTCATGACTTTAACATTTGTAAAAAAAAAAAAAAAAAACAGGTTGGTTGTTTTATAAAATAACCCTCACAAACTGGGTTTTTCTGATTGTTTTCTCATCATTTGGTTCAGGTTATGCACTCCTGGTAATAATATTGTATAAATGATGTTGTTTCCTTTTCAGTGCATCACACCAGGAAGAATCAGTTGTTAGTTTATACTGTTATTAATGATGTTAGGATTGATTACTTGAATTAGGTGGTATCTGTCAGATTTCTGTGTTGTTACCATTTTTCCATCTGTAACTAATGAGTAATTCATCAGGAGATACTTTCAGGCTGTGTAATCATCATGTTCCCAAACACTTTCACCCAATATTTTTAGCATTCACTGATGACTCCTGAATCAATTATTACGATGATGGTTGCAAAATGATGATTTGAAAAAACCCTATCATTCTGTTTACATTTATTAGTTGGCAATTCTACTCTTTAAAAAAAACGTTTTCCGTTTCTCACACCATTTGTTTGTTAGTATCAGTATGAGCTTGTGCATTCTTTTTTTATACCATGTGTTACATAACCCAGTACAGTCATTTTCCATTTGGAAGCTCAAATTTTCACTTTGGCCAAACTGTCTTCTGTGTCATTTTGACATTATTCCCTCATTTTTTGAGCCCTTTCTTACTTTCTGGAGTGACAAGATGTTCCAGACTCATCTTGCGCTTTCCCTGCCTTATCCCAGAAATGAGGCATTTCTCCAAGAAGCCTTAGTTCCTTTTAGTGAAGAAAGATTTTTAGAAACCAAGGTGTGGGCACTAGGTGTGTCCATTGCTACTTAAGACTCATTGCTTCCAGACCCTTTCAGAGGATAGAACATGTGAAATCTTTTTTTATTTTTAATCATTCTGATACCTCAGAGTTCAATGTTCTTTCAGGGTTCTTCCTTGCCTTCCTCCATCCAAATTTGTATCTCCTTCTTCTACATGAGAACCCTAGCCCCCAACAATATCAATATATTTCCTCATTTGCTTAATCCTAAAATGCAAAGATAACTTCAGAATTGCTATATTCATAACATTACTGACAATAAAAAGTAAATAAATAAATACATAGTAAATAAAGTTAGTAAAGTAAGGTTCAATATCTCACTGAATTCTCTTTCTGTTTTCAAATTGGGTATATGAGAAAACCATTTCAAAGTTAACTGGATTAATGGATTAACTTTCCTCTTATGTGGTTATGTTCTCTGTTTGATAAAGAGTACAATACACTTTAAAAATTAAGACTTTTTTCTAGAACACTTTTAGGTTCACAGCAAAATTAGGCAGACGGTACATATATTTCCCATATAATGCCGGTCCTCCTCACCCCCCCCCCCACCCTCTGGCTTCCCCCATTATCACCCCGCCCCCCACCAGAGTGGTACATTTGTTACCATAGATGACTCTACACTGACACATTATTAGCACCCCAAATCCATAGTTTACATTATAGTTCACTCTTGGTTTTGTATATTCTATGGGTTTGGAAAAATGTATCCACCATTACAGTATCATACACAATAGTTTCATGATCCTAAAAATCTTCTGTCCTCTGCCTATCATCTCTCTCCCCTCAACACCTAGCAACCACTGATCTTTTAACTGTCTCCACAGTTCTGTCTTTTCCAGAATGTCATATAGTTGGAATCATACAGTATGTAGCCTTTTCAGACTGGTTTCTCTCACTTAGTAATATGCATTTAAGGTTCCTCCATGTCTTTTCAGTTTGATAACATACTTCTTTTTGGCACTGAATAATATTCCATTGTCTAGAGGTACCACAGTTTCCTAATCCATCCACCTACTGAAGGACATCTTGGTTGCTTCCAAGATTGGGCTTTACGAATAAAGCTGCTTTTGTGTAGACATAAGTTTTCAACTCCTTCGGGTGAATACCAAGGAGAGTGATTGCTGCATAGTATGGTGAGAACACATTTAGTTTTGTAAGAAACTGCCAAACTGTCTTCCAAAGTGGCTGTACCATTTTACATTCCCACCAGCAATAAGTAAGAGTTCCTGTTGCTCCACATCCTGGCCAGCATTTGGTGTTGTCAGTGTTCTGGAATTTTGGCCATTCTAATAGATGTACAGTAGGATCTTATTGTGGTATTAATTTGCATTTCCCTGATGACATATGATGTGGAACAACTTTTCATATTATTTGCCATCTGTGTATCTTCTTTGATGAGGTGTCTTTAAGGTCTTTGGTCCATTTTTTCAATCAGATTGTTTGTTTCCTTATTATTGAGTTTTACATTTATATTTTATGTACAAAAAAGTTCTGTGTGTATTTTGGATTAACAGTCCTTTATCAGATGTGTCTTTTGCAATTTGTTTTTCTTTGTATTCAATTTTAGGGTCTCTCTTCCTAATTTCCCCAACTCCTGTTCTGGTTGATCTAATTATATTCTTTGAATATGTGAAATCATAATAAGGTTGCAAAAATAAAAATACAAAAGGGTTTACTCAGAGAAGTGTCACTGCCTCCTCTAGCCTTTCCACCCACCCCGCTGTAGAAACTAATTTCATTATTTTTCTGGTTCATGCTTTCTATGTCTCTTTTTGAAAAACTAAGCAGATATATGTATATTTGATTTCCCCTCTTTCTCCAAGAAAAAAAATTATATACCGTGTGTGTGTGTGTGTGTGTGTGTGTGTGTGTATGTGCGCGCGCGCATGCGTACTTTTACATGCTGCATCTTTTACTTAACAATAAATCCTGGAAATCACTCCATATCAGTTCTGAGACATTCCTCATCCTTTCTGTATCTTCATAATACTCACTGTGTAGATTCACCAGTTTATTCAACCAATTTCCAACATATGGGCTTTTAGGTTGTTTACATTATTTTGTAATTAAAAATAATTCTGTGATAATCTTGTGCACATTTAATTTTGAATTACAGGAGATATATCTTCACAGAAAACTTTTTAAAATGTGGTTGCTGGACTTCCCTGGTGGTGCAGTGGTTAAGAATCCGCCTACCGAGGAGATTAACCAAGATGGCGGAGTAGAAGGACGTGCTCTCACTCCCTCTTGCGAGAGCACCAGAATCACAACTGGCTGCTGGACAATCATTGACAGGAAGACCCTGGACTTCACCAAGGAGGACACCCCACGTCCAAGGACAGAGGAGAAGCCACAGTGAGACGGTAGGAGGGGCGCAATCAGAGTAAAATCAAATCCCATAACTGCTGGGTGGGTGACTCACAGACTGGCGAACACTTATACCACAGAAGTCCACCCACTGGAGTGAAGGTTCTGAGCCCCACCTCAGGCTTCCCAACCTGGGGGTCCGGCAAAGGGAGGAGGAATTCCTAGAGAATCAGACTTTGAAGTCTAGTGGGAATTGATTGCAGGACTGTGACAGGACTGGGGGAAACAGAGACCCCACTCTTGGACGGCACACACAAAGTAATGTGTGCATCGGGACCCAGGGGAAGGAGCAGTGACCCTGGGGGAGACTGAACCAGACGTACCTGCTGGTGTTGGGGGGTCTCCTGCAGAGGCGAGTGGTGGCTCTGTTTCACCGTGGGGATAAGGACACTGGCAGCAGAGGTCCTGGGAAGTTCTCCTTGGCGTGAGCCCTCCCAGAGTCTGCCATTAACCCCACCAAAGAGCACGGGTAGGCTCCAGTGTTGGGTTGCCTCAGGCAAAACAACCAACAGGGAGGGAACCCAGCCCCACCCATCAACAGTCAAGTGGATTAAGGTTTTACTGGGCTCTGATCGCCACAGCAACAGGGAGGGAACCCAGCCCCACCCATCAACAGTCAAGTGGATTAAGGTTTTACTGAGCTCTGACCGCCACAGCAACAGTCATCTCTACCCACCACCAGAGCCTCCCATCAAGCCTCTTAGATAGCCTCAACCACCAGAGGGCAGACAACAGAAGCAAGAAAAACTACAATCCTGCAGCCTGTGGACCAAAAACCACAGTTACAGAAAGACAGAGAAGATGAAAAGGCAGAGGGCTATGTACCAGATGAAGGAACAAGAAAAAACCCCAGAAAAACAACTAAATGAAGTGGAGATAGGCAACCTTCCAGAAAAAGAATTCAGAATAATGATAGTGAAGATGATCCAGGACCTCGGAATAAGAATGGAGGCAAAGATTGAGAAGATGCAAGAAATGATTAACAAAGACCTAGAAGAATTAAAGAACAAACAAACAGAGATGACCAATACAATAACTGAAATGAAAACTACACTAGAAGGAATCAATAGCAGAATAACTGAGGCAGAAGAACGGATAAGTGACCTGGAAGACAGAATGGTGGAATTCACTGCTGCGGAACAGACTAAGGAAAAAAGAATAAAAAGAAATGAAGACAGCCTAAGAGACCTCTGGGACAACATTAAACGCAACAACATTCGCATTATAGGGGTCCCAGAAGGAGAAGAGAGAGAGAAAGGACCAGAGAAAATATTTGAAGAGATTATAATCGAAAACTTCCCTAACATGGGAAAGGAAATAGCCACCCAAGTCCAGGAAGTGCAGAGAGTCCCATACAGAATAAACCAAGGAGAAACACGCCGAGACACATAGTAATCAAAGTGGCAAAAATTAAAGACAAAGAAAAATTATTGAAAGCAGCAAGGGAAAAACGACAAATAACATACAAGGGAACCCCCATAAGGTTAACAGCTGATTTCTCAGCAGAAACTCTGCAAGCCAGAAGGGAGTGGCATGAAATACTTAAAGTGATGAAAGGGAAGAACCTACAACCAAGATTACTCTACCCAGCAAGGATCTCATTTAGATTTGATGGAGAAATCAAAAGCTTTACAGACAAGCAAAAGCTAAGAGAATTCAGCACCACCAAACCAGCTCTACAACAAATGCTAAAGGAACTTCTCTAAGTGGGAAACACAAGAGAAGAAAAGGACCTACAAAAACAAACCCAAAACAATTAAGAAAATGGTCATAGGAACATACATATCGATAATTACCTTAAACGTGAATGGATTAAATGCCCCAACCAAAAGACATAGACTGGCTGAATGGATACAAAAACAAGACCCATATATATGCTGTCTACAAGAGACCCACTTCAGACCTAGGGACACATACAGACTGAAAGTGAGGGGATGGAAAAAGATATTCCATGCAAATGGAAATCAAAAGAAAGCTGCAGTAGCTATACTCATATCAGATAAAATAGACTTTAAAATAAAGAATGTTACAAGAGACAAGGAAGGACACTACATAATGATCCAGGGATCAATCCAAGAAGAAGATATAACAATTATAAATATATATGCACCCAACATAGGAGCACCTCAATACATAAGGCAACTGCTAACAGCTATAAAAGAGGAAATCGACAGTAACACAATAATAGTGGGGGACTTTAACACCTCACTTACACCAATGGACAGATCATCCAAAATGAAAATAAATAAGGAAACAGAAGCTTTAAATGACACAATAGACCAGATAGATTTAATTGATATATATAGGACATTCCATCCAAAAACGGCAGATTACACGTTCTTCTCAAGTGCACACGGAACATTCTCCAGGATAGATCACATCTTGGGTCACAAATCAAGCCTCAGTAAATTTAAGAAAATTGAAATCATATCAAGCATCTTTTCTGACCACAACACTGAGATTAGAAATGAATTACAGGGAAAAAAACGTAAAAAAGACAAACACATGGAGGCTAAACAATACGTTACTAAATAACCAAGAGATCACTGAAGAAATCAAACAGGAAATAAAAAAATACCTAGAGACAAATGACAATGAAAACACGACGACCCAAAACCTATGGGATGCAGCAAAAGCGGTTCTAAGAGGGAAGTTTATAGCTATACAAGCCTACCTAAAGAAACAAGAAAAATCTCAAGTAAACAATCTAACTTTACACCTAAAGAAACTAGAGAAAGAAGAACAAACAAAACCCAAAGTTAGCAGAAGGAAAGAAATCATAAAGATCAGAGCAGAAATAAATGAAATAGAAACAAAGAAAACAATAGCAAAGATCAATAAAACTAAAAGTTGGTTCTTTGAGAAGATAAACAAAATTGATAAGCCATTAGCCAGACTCATCAAGAAAAAGAGGGAGAGGACTCAAATCAATAAAATCAGAAATGAAAAAGGAGAAGTTACAACAGACACCGCAGAAATACAAAACATCCTAAGAGACTACTACAAGCAACTTTATGCCAATAAAATGGACAACCTGGAAGAAATGGACAAATTCTTAGAAAGGTATAACCTTCCAAGACTGAATCAGGAAGAAACAGAAAATATCAACAGACCAATCACAAGTAATGAAATTGAAACTGTGATTAAAAATCTTCCAACAAACAAAAGTCCAGGACCAGATGGCTTCACAGGTGAATTCTATCAAACATTTAGAGAAGAGCTAACACCCATCCTTCTCAAACTCTTCCAAAAAATTGCAGAGGAAGGAACTCTCCCAAACTCATTCTATGAGGCCACCATCACCCTGATACCAAAACCAGACAAAGACACTACAAAAAAAGAAAATTACAGACCAATATCACTGATGAATATAGATGCAAAAATCCTCAACAAAATACTAGCAAACAGAATCCAACAACACATTAAAAGGATCATACACCACGATCAAGTGGGATTTATCCCAGGGATGCAAGGATTCTTCAATATACGCAAATCAATCAATGTGATACACCATATTAACAAATTGAAGAAGAAAAACCATATGATCATCTCAATAGATGCAGAAAAAGCTTTTGACAAAATTCAACACCCATTTATGATAAAAACTCTCCAGAAAGTGGGCATAGAGGGAACCTACCTCAACATAATAAAGGCCATATATGACAAACCCACAGCAAACATCATTCTCAATGGTGAAAAACTGAAAGCATTTCCTCTAAGATCAGGAACGAGACAAGGATGTCCACTCTCACCACTATTATTCAACATAGTTCTGGAAGTCCTAGCCACGGCAATCAGAGAAGAAAAAGAAATAAAAGGAATACAAATTGGAAAAGAAGAAGTAAAACTGTCACTGTTTGCGGATGACATGATACTATACATAGAGAATCCTAAAACTGCCACCAGAAAACTGCTAGAGCTAATTAATGAATATGGTAAAGTTGCAGGTTACAAAATTAATGCACAGAAATCTCTTGCATTCCTATACACTAATGATGAAAAATCTGAAAGAGAAATTATGGAAACACTCCCATTTACCATTGCAACAAAAAGAATAAAATACCTAGGAATAAACCTACCTAAGGAGACAAAAGACCTGTATGCAGAAAACTATAAGACACTGATGAAAGAAATTAAAGATGATACCAACAGATGGAGAGATATACCATGTTCTTGGATTGGAAGAATCAACATTTTGAAAATGAGTATACTACCCAAAGCAATCTACAGATTCAATGCAATCCCTATCAAATTACCAATGGCATTTTTTACGGAGCTAGAACAAATCATCTTAAAATTTGTATGGAGACACAAAAGACCCCGAATAGCCAAAGCAGTCTTGAGGCAAAAAAATGGAGCTGGAGGAATCAGACTCCCTGACTTCAGACTATACTACAAAGCTACAGTAATCAAGACAATATGGTACTGGCACAAAAACAGAAACATAGATCAATGGAACAAGATAGAAAGCCCAGAGATTAACCCACGCACCTATGGTCAACTAATCTATGACAAAGGAGGCAAAGATATACAATGGAGAAAAGACAGTCTCTTCAATAAGTGGTGCTGGGAAAACTGGACAGCCACATGTAAAAGAATGAAATTAGAATACTCCCTAACACCATACACAAAAATAAACTCAAAATGGATTAGAGACCTAAATATAAGACTGGCCACTATAAAACTCTTAGAGGAAAACATAGGAAGAACACTCTTTGACATAAATCACAGCAAGATCTTTTTCGATCCACCTCCTAGAGTAATGGAAATAAAAACAAAAATAAACAAGTGGGACCTAATGAAACTTCAAAGCTTTTGCACAGCAAAGGAAACCATAAACAAGACGAAAAGACAACCCTCAGAATGGGAGAAAATATTTGCAAATGAATCAACGGACAAAGGATTAATCTCCAAAATATATAAACAGCTCATTCAGCTCAATATCAAAGAAACAAACACCCCAATCCAAAAATGGGCAGAAGACCTAAATAGACATTTCTCCAAAGAAGACATACAGACGGCCACGAAGCACATGAAAAGATGCTCAACATCACTAATTATTAGAGAAATGCAAATCAAAACTACAATGAGGTATCACCTCACTCCTGTTAGAATGGGCATCATCAGAAAATCTACAAACAACAAATGCTGGAGAGGGTGTGGAGAAAAGGGAACCCTCTTGCACTGTTGGTGGGAATGTAAATTGATACAGCCACTATGGAGAACAATATGGAGGTTCCTTAAAAAACTAAAAATAGAATTACCATATGACCCAGCAATCCCACTACTGGGCATATACCCAGAGAAAACCGTAATTCAAAAAGACACGTGCACCCGAATGTTCATTGCAGCACTATTTACAATAGCCAGGTCATGGAAGCAACCTAAATGCCCATCAACAGACGAATGGATAAAGAAGTTGTGGTACATATATATGATGGAATATTATTCAGCCATAAAAAGGAACGAAATTGAGTCATTTGTTGAGAAGTGGATGGATCTAGAGACTGTCATACAGAGTGAAGTAAGTCAGAAAGAGAAAAACAAATATCGTATGTTAATGCATGTATGTGGAACATAGAAAAATGGTACAGATGAGCCAGTTTGCAGGGCAGAAGTTGAGACACAGATGTAGAGAATGGACATATGGACACCAAGGGGGGAAAACTGCGATGAGGTGGGGATGGTGATGTGCTGAATTGGGCGATTGGGATTGACATGTATACACTGATGTGTATAAAACTGATGCCTAATAAGAACCTGCAGTATAAAAAAACAAACAAAACAACTAATACTAAACTTTCATTGGGTTATTTGTATGGAAATATGTTAATATAAATGTTTCAGACATTACATGAAATTTCTAAAAATCTTATATTCGTATTTGTATGGAAATATGTATGGAAATATGTTAATATAAATGTTTCAGACATTACATGAAATTTCTAAAAATCTTATATTTGTATTTGTATGGAAATATGTATGGAAATATGTTAATATAAATGTTTCAGACATTACATGAAATTTCTAAAAATCTTATATTTGTATTTGTATGGAAATATGTATGGAAATATGTTAAGATAAATGTTTCAGACATTACATGAAATTTCTAAAAATCTTATATTTGTATTTGTATGGAAATATGTATGGAAATATGTTAATATAAATGCTTCAGACATTACAGGAAACGTCTAAAAATCTTATATGTTCTGGTATAATGTTATAAGTAATAATCCTAGTTATTACTTTAAAATGTATATCTCAGAAATAACTAATTTTCTTGTCAACTGCATTATTATGAACTTTCATCAAATCTTTAACCATGGTCATTTTTAAGTCTTTTGTCATTTACAGACAGTTCTGGGTGTACTCTGATGATTTTGCAAATATGTTCCTATAAAAGAGTTTCATCTTCAAGAAATTCATGGAAAAGACTCTGACAAGTACAGGTTTCTGGTAACTGACTGTACTGCTGAACTGAATGAATAAGCATTTTCAGAACTCTAATGAAAAACTGATGAACTCATAAAAGTGCTAACAAAAGATCAAGATGAAAAAAAAAGAAATTAATTACATGGGACTGAGTGAACTGATGAGGATGAGTATAATTTTTGTGACTTTCTGTCTGAATTAAAAAAAAAAAATCCCACAAGGACTCAGAGGAAAAGAATATACAAATCAATTTTCACTGCAAAGTAAAGGAGCTGTTACAGTGGAGGATTACTGGACTGAATGTCAATATTATGACATAGTATAAGTGTGTTTCATGTTTGGTAATTGCAATCATTGTTGCTTTTGTTGTGGTCATCCATGTACAATGCTTGGTGTCAGTCTATCTATCTCTTGTAAAAATAAAATACAGTGTGTGTGTGTGGAAAAAAAAAAAAAAAAAAGATAACAAATAACAAATGTTGGTGAGAAGGTGGAGAAAAGGGAGCCCTCATACACTGTTGGTGGGAATGTAAATTGGTGCAGCCACTGTGAAAAACATTATGGAGTTTCCTCAAAAAATTAAAAATAGGATTACCATGTGATCCAGCAAAAAAAAAAAAAAAAAAGAATCCGCCTACCGATGCAGGAGACACGGGTTCGAGCCCTGGTCCAGGAAGATCCCACGTGCCGTAGAGCAACTAAGCCCATACGCCACAACTACTGAGCCTGTGCTCTAGAGCCCGCGAGCCACAACTACTGAGCCCACGTGCCACAACTGCTGAAGCCCGCGTGCCTAGAACCCGTGCTCCCAACGAGAAGCCACCACAATAAGTCCACGGACCACAATGAAGAGTAGTCCCCGCTCACCGCAACCAGAGAAAAGCCCACATGCAGCAATGAAGACCCAACGCAGCCAAAAATAAAATAAGTTAAAAAAAAATAAAAAAATAAAAAAAAATAAATGTGGTTGCTGAGTCAAAGGGTAAATGCATATAGAGTTTTGTTAGATATTGACAAATTCACCTACAAAAATTTTGCATTCTCATCAGCAATGTGTGAAGAGTACCTATTTCTCCCACAGCCTTGCCAAGAGTGTGTTGTCAAGTGTTTCACTTTTTGTCAATCTGATAAAAGAAAAATAATGTATCAGTGTAGCTGGATATCTTTTCTTATATATGCTGGCTATTCTGTAGTATCTTTTTTGGAGAATATTCTGTCTTTATTTCTATTGGATGTTTTGTCCTTTTTATCCTCAATATTTAAAAGTCATTTTTGTATCAGGGATATTAAACCTCTATCCTTAGTGTATGTCACAAATATTTTCACAATTTGGTCTTCTGCTTTGGACTTTGCATATGGTATTTTTTGCCATGCCAAAGGTATGGTTGGCTAATTTATTTAATTAGCCAACATTTTATTACATCTGGATTTTGAATGATAGTTATAAATACCTTCCCACACACTGAATATAGAATAATTCACGTTTTCTTCTAGTACTTACAAGATTTTAAATCTATCTATCTATTTTTGGCTGCGTTGGGTCTTCGTTGCTGCATGCTGTCTTTCTCTAGTTGCGGCGAGTGGGGGCTACTCTTCATTGCAGCACGCGGGCTTCTCATTGCAGTGGCTTCTTTTGTTGCGGAGCACAGGCTCTAGGTGCGTAGGCTTCAGTAGTTGTGGCATGCGGGCTCAGTAGCTGTGGCACGCGGGATTAGTTGCTCCACGGCATGTGGGATCTTCCCAGACTAGTGCTCCAACCCATGTCCCCTCCATTGGCAGGCGATTCTTAACCACTACACCACTAGGGAAGTCCCACAAGATTTTAGTTTTTACATTTAGGTCTCTAATCAATTTAGAACATATTCACATGTATAATGTAAGGTATACATCTATTTTATCTTTTTCCAAATATCATTTATTAAAATATTCATCTTTGCTGCAATGCTCAGAGATGCCATCTTTACCATACACTAAACTCTAATATGGATTTGGGTCTATTTATGCTTTTTCTTTTAAATTCCATTGTATTATCAAAATATCTGTACTATTTTACTGAGGCAGGTTTTGCAGTACGTTTTAATATATAGGAGGATTAGTACATCCTTCTGGCTCTTCTTTTTTAAAGATTGCCTAGATATCTTTGCATGTTTATATTTTAATATGAACTTTAGTATCAACTTGTTTGATTAAAAAATACTTATTGGGTTTTTTAAATTATTTATTTATTTATTTATGGCTGCATTGGGTCTTCGTTGTGGTGTGCGGGCTTCTCATTGCAGTGGCTTCTCTTGTTGCAGAGCGTGGTCTCTAGGGTCACGGGCTTCAGTAGTTGTGGCTCGCAGGCTCTAGAGTGCAGGCTCAGTAGTGGTGGCGCACAGGCTTAGTTGCTCCATGGCATGTGGGATCTTCCTGGACCGGGGCTCCAACCCATGTCCCCTGCATTGGCAGGCTAACTTGTAACCACTGCGCCACCAGGGAAGCCCCCTACTTATTGGTATTTTTATTAGTATTACTTATTAGATATAACTGACATTTTTCAGTTTTCTTAAGTTATTCAAGAACAACTTTTCATTTGTTCAGGTTTACTTTCATGTCTTTCAGAAGTGTTTTAAGTTTTCTTAACATAGGTTTTACACATATCTTGTTAAACTTATTTTTTGATATTTATCCTTTTGGATGTTATTTTAAATGGGATTTTCTTCTCTATTATATATCTAATGGGAGATTGTTTGTATATATGAAGGCTATTGCTTTTTGTGATCATTTTAAACCTAATACCGAACTAAATAGTTTTATTGTTTGAATAATAATTGTTTGCTTGATAACTGATTTTCTAGGCTAGAATTTTCAGGAATACCATGATAGCTGTAAATAGAGATAGTTTTCTTTTCCAGTCCTTAATCATTTTCTCTGGTATAAATGCATTGATTAATACTTCCAGTACTTTGTTAAATAGCAGTGGAGACAGACACACTTGCCTTGTTTTGACCTTCATAGGAATGCTTCTAGGGCTTCCACACTGAGTAAAATGCTAGCTTTAGGACTGATGTGTGTATATTATCATGTTAAGACAGGATTGGTGAATTTCTGTTTTCTTTAGTTTTTCTTTTTAAATCAGAAATGGTTGCTGAATTTTGACAAAGGCTTTCACAGCATCTATGGAGATAATCGTGTGGTTTTTCTTCTTAAATCAATTAATATAGTAAATTGCATGAATGGATCTCCTAAATTTGAATTGTCTTCCATTCTGGGAACAAACTCCATTTGTCTTGGTGTTTTATTTCCCTAATGTCGGACTAGATTCTGTTTACTATTTACTACTTTTTAAAAGAAGAAAACAGAGAGTTAGATAAACTTACATATTTTATTTAATAATACAATTCCCAAAAAATCTTTTAAAACCAAAAGATATTTTGTCCTTTAAGTTTGGCACAAATCATTTGATAGCAAAACCTGACCTAATTGGACATGAGGCTATTTATAGTGATTATTTAGCCTAGTTACTGTGAATATTCACACATTAAGCAGCAATATGGATATGTTCACCTACAGGGTGCTGTCCCAGGTTTTGGTGGGCTTAGTATACTATAGCAAACACAGTCTATTAACTTTCTAGAATTCAAAAACAATATGAGTTCAGAAATACTTCTGGTCCCAAGGATTTGGATAAGGACTTGTTAATGTATATTAGTGATGTAATTGGAAAACATTATAAGAAAGAAATTGAGCTCAAGGGCTTTCTCTGAACTTCAGAGAATGAACTTTATAAGGATGACTTTCCATGAAGAGATACTGATACAAAGAGACCTGTCTAAAAATTATCCCCCAACTTTCTTCAGTTGGAAGAAGGTTACAGGAAAAAATAATTTAGAAAATATGTTCCTCCATATATTCACAAGAATATTAGAAGAGGGCAGATTACTGTATGTGGAATAGTTTCTCAAATCATTGTACCTGTATAAAGATCAAAAAATAACTTTAGGTCTTTAACATGCAAAGGAAATCACTTAATAAGGCACGGATCCTTGTTAAGAGAGAACAGAAAATCCTCAAACTCAGAGTGACAAATAGGATTCATCTAATCTTGAACAATCAGGAGTGGCTGCCTGGATTCTACCTGTCAAGGACAACAGGAAAAGTAGTTGTATTCTACTAGAGAAGAGTTATAGCACCTATACATGTTAGCACTGACATATATATTTTTTTGTTTATTTGTTTGTTTGTTTTTCTGCTCTATTTTCTTTCTTCCTTCAACACCACCTCTGAGATGTAAGGACTAAATATCTCTCCTTCTTTCACACAGTGTGCACATTCCTCCATTTCCTGTGTCCACTGGTTTTTATTTTTTAAACAAGTACTGAGATATACCACTAGATTCACTCATTGTAAGTGTACAGTTTTAGGAGTTTTAGTAAATTTAAAGAGTTGTGCTACCATCATCACAATCCAGTTCTGTGATAACTCCATCACCCCTCAAAGTTCCCTTATGCCTATTAGCAGTCAACATCCACTCGAAACCCCAAGTAACTAATTATTTGTTTTTAACTCGATAATTTTGCCTTTTCTAGAAATTTCATATGAATAGGATCATATAATCTGTGGTCCTTTGCGTGTTTTGGTTCCTTTCACTTGGCACGTTTTTAGGGTTCATCCGTGTTGTTACATGTATCAGTAGTACTTAGAAAAAGTATCATTCCTTTTTGTTTGCTAATAATTTACTTAGTATATCTGCACTGATATTCATTCACGATATTAGTCCTTAATTTTCTTTTTTATGGCATTTTTATTAGGTTTATATAACAATGTTGTTTGCCTCATAAAAAGAATTTGGAAGTTTTCTTTCATTATCTGTGCTTGAAAAAATTTATGTAGCATTGGGACTATCTGGTCTTTGAAGGTTTATTGGAACTCTCTGTGAAACTATCTGGATCCAGTACTTTTGTGCAGGAATTCCTTGATAAGTTACTCTATTTCCCATACAGAAATTGGTCTGTTCAAAGCTTTCTATCTTTGGGGTCAATTTTGACAAACTGTATTTTCCTAGGAAATTATCCAATTCTAAATTTATTTATTTACATAGAGGTTAAAAATTTTTTTTTCTTGTTTCAGTGGATATTTCCTCTTTGTCATTTCTTATTTTAATGTTTATGTTTGCTTCCTTTTTTCTAAAGTTAGCTAGTTGTCTACTTTTTCTTAAAGAAAAATAGATTTTGATTCATTAATTAGAACGTTTTTCTGTTCTCTATCTTGTTACTTTCTGCTTTTATCTTTATAATTTCCTCCCTTAAACTTTCATTTGGTTTATTTTGCAGTCTTTTTCTTGCCTTGTGAGTTGGGATTTTAATTAATTTTTCATCTTTAGTTTTTATCTTTTATTATTTAATTGTTTAAACCTATGGATTATCCTCTGATGGCTGCTTTACATAAATCCCCATAGATTTTGATATGCAGACTTTTTGTTACAACTGTATTTTAGGACTCCTATAATTTCCATTTCTATTTTCCCTTTCAACCAAGAGTTAACAGAGGATTTAAAATTTCAAGGAGGAAGAGTTTTTTTTATGGTTTGAATTTGTTGTTAATTTCTAGCATGGATGCACTGTGACCAGAGGATGTTGTTTTAATATTTCTACTTAACAGAACTTACTGTTTTGTTTTTATGAATGTTCTATGTGTACTTCAAAAAGAGGGTATATTCTGTATTATAAGGGTGTAAAGTTCAGCATAAAGCCATAAGATTCATTTTATTGGTTATGCTCTTTAGGTCTTCCAGATATTACTGATATATTTTGTTCACTTCATCTGTCTTGTACTGAGTGTGGCATATTAAAATCTTCTATTATTCTTATGTTTCTATCTATTTCTCTTTGTATCTCTTGTAGTTTCTGCCATATAATAGTGGTGGTTGTGTTATTTGGTACAGATTTATTAAAAACTTGTATTTTCACTTTGAATCATGGCTTCAACATTAAAAACATCCTTCTTTGTCACACAATGCTTTTTGAAGGGAATTCTACTTTATATGATATCAGGATCACTATCCTTGCTTTCTTATTTCTGTTTCTAACTTTTCTGAATCACTTTTAGTTTTAGATATGTCTTTTGTATATAGCATAAAGTTCAATCCTAATTGCTGATCAAATTCAAAAATCTTTTTCTTTTGATATTAAGTTAAGCTGATTCATTTTGATTCATATGACTGATGTTTAATCTCAAATCTGTCATATTGTTTCATTATAATAGTTACATATATTACTTTATATTTAATGTATTTCTCTAAGTGAAATGTCTTTTTTGCACTTAATTCTTTTGGTATTTAGAAAAGAGGCTTTTTTGGCCTAGGGGTTACTTTTGTACTTATGCCTTTTATAGTACCCTGAGTTCTCCCCTTTTTTTCTTAACCTTTTACTATTTAGTTTGTTACTTTTAGATCATATTCTTCAATACTCAACTTACTACATAGGCAATAGTCAATGAACTTATTCTACTTTGCCCTTTCCTTCTCCCATTTAAAAAACTGCATTCTCTCTACTTTACCAGACCATATAATGTCCATATACTATTCTTCAGTCCTTATCACATCTGTTTTAGTCTTAGATCTATAGTTAAATGTGTTAAATGTTCATCATCAGACATTTTGCCCAAGTTCGCCCAGTCTTCTCTTAGTTGGATGAACATCATTCTCTAGTACAATGCAGTCAGTAGAACTTTCTGTGATGAAGGCAATGTTCTATATCTGCACTGCCCAATACGGTAGCCATAAGCCACATATGGGTACTGAGCACTCGAAACGTGGCTAGTGTGACAGAGGAACTGAAATTTGCATTTTATTTAATTTTCATTTATTTAAATTTAAATTACCACATGTGGATAGCAGCTACTAAATCAGACAGAGCAGTATTCATGGATTCATCAGGAAGGAGTCATGTGTACAGTTTTCAATGAGTACTTGTATGTTTAAAACTGTCTTTCTATAACCTGGATAACTGAAAAACAATTTGGTTGGAATATAAAATCTTTGGTTTGCACTAAAAATGCAGTTCCACTGATGCCTTTCTTTTTATGTTGCTGATGAGGTCTAGTGCCAACCTAATTTTCTTGCCCTTATAAGTAGTCTGGTCTTTTTCCCTTGAGCTGTGAGGATTTTTTTCATTTTTAAAATCCAGTAATTTTACTAGTCTCTTTCAGAGTTGACCATTCCAAGTCAGTTTTATGAGACAAAAATGGACTTTTCAATATCTAGATTTGGGTCTTCTTCCATTTCCAAAAAGTCTTCTTTCAAATTAATTTGAAAATTACAATTTTAAATATAAGATCTGTTTCATTGTTTTATTTTCCTTCTTCAGGGACTCCAATTACAGTTGTATTGAATCTTCTTAGTCTGTCTTCCATTTCAATCACTTTCTCTCTGACCCTTTTTATTTCTTTATCTCATTTTCATTCTCTTGCTTCTCTGTCTTTCTTAAATAGCCCTTATTAAATACTCAACACATTGTAATTCAGGCTTAATTTCTTTCCTAAGTTTAATCAATTCTAATTTTATTTCTTTTGGGGGGTGAGGAAGCTATTTCTGTTATTACTTTTTATTTTTTTAATTAATTTTTATTGGTGTTATTAGTTTTTAAATATTTATTCATTTATTGGTTTGAGGCTAATTCAGTTAGGAGTATTGTGCTGCAGTTTCTTTCTGCTTTATATATATTTATTGTTATTACTGATTGTGATTTGTTGGTATTTTATAAACATTCTTAAAACATCCCAGGAATTAAAGCAAAGGGCTAAGTTTGTGGACAAGTCTTCCTTTTGAAGATGAATGAAGTAACTTTCTCAAAACACCACACACATGAGAAACAGATTCAGAAAATAAACTCTCTCATATGCAACGACTAATATAATTATATAAAATCTGATATGATATACTATAGCTTATAGTTTTGTGGTAATTAGAGGTCCTTTCTGCCCATGTGTAAATAATATCTACCTTGAACTAAAACAAAAGAAATTGTGTTTAATTTAGAAAGTTACATAAAAGAAGCAAACTAGAATCTACTTTCTTTGCTATTTTTGTCTTTATGATGATAATGCAAGGACATGAAAGAGTGATTTTCCCATCTTAGGCTCTGGTAAAGTTCACTCATCCCTCCATGTAACATATATTGAGGACCACTAACTTGCCAGGCAATAGGGATACAAAGATAACTAAGACACAGTCCCTGTCTCACAGACAAGTAGAGGAACAGGAGTAAGTTGCAGAAGATCAGATACAGTAGAATATCCTTTACAAAAAGTTTTAAAATATGTGAATGATATTTTTCATATTTTTAAGGATATATACATATATAGTATAAACACAAAAACGTGAGAAAATGATAAATTCAGTATAGAGGTTAACTCTAGCAGGGTGAGCTGGGAGGAAGATGGGAATAAAATCAAGCAGGAGTAGAAAGGGAGCTTCAACTTTATCTATAGAAGTTTATTTCTTTAAAAAAGAAAAAGTAAAAACTGAAACAAATATTGCAAAGTGTTAAGATCTGACAAAGAAGGATGGTGAGATACATGGATATATTTGTTATATTATCCCTGTTCTTTTCTGGATGCTTGAAATATCTTGTTATTTTTTTAAAATTTATTCAAAATACAGTTCAAATACTGGCAAGATATGTGGAGTTTTAATTCAGAAGTTTCAGAATATGCTCAAGTTGTATAATAAACAACACAAAATTGAGAAACAATTTTAGGAAAGAATGAGAAAAACAGTCTTTCTGAATATGGTACATCATCTCTTTTCACATCATTTTTTAGATGAAGTGTTATACATACCTGTGAGTGCTAAATAGGAAGCAATGTACCGCTTTTCCAGTCCACCTCTAATGCTCTGAATTGCACCAAAAATTGGAGGTATAATCATAATCAGGTTACTCACTGTATTCCCTATAGAAAAAAAAACACACACAAGAAGATAATGAGATTAATCAATACTACTTTAAATAAAGATATACACAGTTAGCCCTTAGCAAAAATTAAGTAGGTGACTTCTTAGAAAGATGATGGAAAGATATTTACAAGGTGCTAAAGGAAAATAGTTCTCTACTCAACAAAAATTTCTTACAAAAATCAAAGTAAAATACAGATACCTTCAGACAAATGAAACTAAGAATTTTCTACCAGAACATCCACTAAAGGAACTTATAAATTCTCAAGGTAAAAAGCAAAAGTATCTCAGAAAGAACCTCAAAGATAAGCAAAAAGTGAGTTGGAAAAAGCAGCTTACACCAATGCTACTGAAAGGGTGGTCCATGGATAACAGTATGACAAGATAAAATACAGAACTGAGTTAATTTGTCTCTTGAAATGGATGACAACAAATCAGAGCTTGCATTTTGCATCTCTTCTTAAACTTTAATTTTTGTGGCAATGTTTTTAGTTCCTAGTTTGTGTTTCTAGTGAACACAAAAGGCAACGGATCTTGATGTGATTTTTGATCCTCTCTTTACAAAAACAAAGCTGAAATATGAATAGCAAAGAAACAATAGAAACTGTAATAGCAGAAATAAATAGTAAAATGGGGAAAAAGATGGCTAAACTATTTTGTATATTGATTCTGGGTAGTATTTTATACATTTATTCTGGGAATATAGTGGCACAATACATTCAAAATTCCAAATTTGTGATTTTCAACATAGGAGCTGATATCAGGACAAATATTAATTAATGGACATATACAAAACACTCTACCCTACAACAACAGTACATACATTCTTCTCAAGCGCACATGAACATTTTCCAGGATAGAGCATATGTTAGGCCATAAATTAAGTCTCAATAGACTTAAAAAGGCAGATATAAAGTATCATATAAAATATCTCCTCCAATCACAAAAGAATGACGTTAGAAAAAAATAACAGAAGGAAAACTGGAAAATTCACAAACCTGTGGAGATTAAACAAATATTATTAAACAACCAATGTATCAAAGAAGAAATCAACAACCAAATTAGAAAATACATAAGAGATGAATTAAAATTAATACACACATACCAAAATTAATGGGATGTAGTAAAAGCAGTGCTGAGTGGGAAATTTACAGCTATAAGTGCTTACATTTAAGATCTTCCAGCTGAAATGAAAGAATGTTACTTAGTAACATGAAAATATATGAAAATGTATAACACACTGGTAGAGCTAAGCATAATCAAATTCAGAATACTGTAATACTGTTATATGATGGTGTATTAATCACTTAAGTCTAGTACAATGAAGAAAGGACGAAAGTATTAAAAATAACTACAGCTACAATAATTTGTTAATAAATACAAAATAAAAAGCAGGTAAATTGTGATATCAAAATCCTAAAAGGGTGTAGTAAAAGGATAGAGTTTTAGTATGCAAGGTTACTATCAGTGTGAAAAAGACAGTTATATCTATAAGTTGTTTTATGTAAGCCTCATGGTAACCACAAAGCAAAAACCTACATTAGACACAACAAAAGATTGTTGTTGGAGGGAATCAAAAAGGAGGAAATTGAAGTATACCACTACAGAAAATCGTTAATTCACAAAGGAAAGCAGCAAGAAAGGAATACAGGAACTACAAAACAGCCAGAAAACAATTAATAAAATGAAACTAGTAAGTCCATATCTATCAGTAATTGCTCTAAATGTAAAGGGGTTAAATTCTCCAATTAAAAGGCATACAGGGACTTCCCTGGTGGTGCAGTGGTTAAGAGTCCGCCTGCCAATGCAGGGGACAGGGGTTCGAGCCCTGGTCCAGGAAGATCCCACATGCCATGGAGCAACTAAGCCTGTGTGCCACAACTACTGAGCCCATGTGCCTAGAGCCCATGCTCCGCAACGGGAGAGGTCACTGCAATGAGAGGCCCGCCCACCACAGTGAAGAGTGGCCCCTGCTCGCTGCAACTGGAGAAAGCCCACGCACAGCAGCGAAGACTCAACGCAGCCAAAAATAAAACAAAAACAAAAACAAAAAAAGGCATACAGTGACTGGAAGGATAAAAAAACAAGACCCAACTACATGCTGGCTACAAGAGATTTACTTCAGCTTTAAAGACATACATGGGCTCAAAGTGAAATGATTAAAAAAGATAGTCTATGGAAGTAAAAACCAAAAGAGAGCAAAGGTAGCTATAGTTATATCAGAGAAAATAGACTTTAAGCCAAAAACTGTAACAAGACAAAGAAGATCATTATGTAATAATAAAGGGTTAATTCATCAAAAGGATATATCAGTTGTAAATATATATGTACCTAAATCAGAGCATCTAAATATATTAAGCAAATATCAACAGATCTGAAGGAAGAAACAGACCACAATACAACAGTAGTAGGGGAATTCAATACCCTACTTTCAACAATGGATAGAATCATCCAGACAGAAAATCAACACAGAAAAGTTGGATTTCAACTACACTTGAAACCAAATGGATCTAACAGACATATGCAAAACATTCCATCCAAGAGGCAGCAGAGTACATATTTTCCTCAAGCACACACAGAACATTCTCCAGGACAGATGATATAATAGGTCACAAAACAAGTGTTAGAAAATTTAAGAAAACTGAAATCATATGAAGTATCTTTTCTAACTACAATGGCATAAAACTAAAAATCAACAATAGGAGGAAAACTAGAAATTCACAAATATGTCGAAGTTAAACAACACACTCCTGAACAACAAACGGGGCAAAGAAGAAATCAAAAGGTAAATAAAAAATATCTTGAAACAAATGGAAATGGAAACACAACATACCAAAATTTATGGGATGCAGCTAAAGTAGTTCTAAGAGGGAAGTTTATAGTAATAAATGTCTATATTAAGAAAAAAGATCGCAAATAAACAACCTGACGTTATACCTCAAAGAACCAGAAAAAGAACAAGCTAAGCCCAAAGTCAAGAGAAGGAAAGAAATAAAGATCAGAGTGGAAATAAAGAAACTAAGAGCTGGTTTTTTGAAACAATAAACAAAATTGACAAACTTTTAGCTAGACTAACTCAAAAAAAGAAGACTCAGATAAATAAAATCAGAAAAGAAAGAAGATATTAAAACTAATACCACAGAAACACTCACTGGGGAAAGGTTAGTCTCTTCAATAAATAGTGTTGGGAAAACTAGATAACCACACACAGAAGAATGAGACTGAACCTCTATCTTACAAAATGAACTCAAACTGGATTAAAGATTTAAGCACACATGAAAAACATGCTCAACAACACTAATCACCAGGGAAATGCAAATCAAAACCACAGTGAGATATCATCTCACACTTGATCGCTAATTATTAGAGAAATGCAAATCAAAACTACAGCGAGGTACCATCTCACACTGGTCAGAATGGCCATCATTGAAAAGTCTACAAATAACAAATGCTGGAGAGGGTGTGGAGAAAAGGGAACCCTCCTACACTGTTGGTGGGAATGTAAACTGGTGCAGCCACTATGGAAAACAGTATGGAGGTGCCTCAAAAAACTAGAGTTGCCATATGATCCAGCAATCCTACTGCTGGGCATATATCCGGACAAAGCTATAATTCAAAAAGATACATGCACCCTTATATTCATAGCAGCACTATTCACAATAGCCAAGACATGGAAATAGCCTAAATGTCCATTGACAGATGAATGGATAAAGAAGATATGGTACACATATACAATGGAATACTACTCAGCCAGAAAAAAGAACGAAATAATGCCATTTGCAGGAAAATTAATGGACCTAGAGATTACCATACTAAGAGAAGTCAGAAAGAGAATGACAAATACCATATGATATCACTTATATGTGGAATCTAAAATATGACAAAAATGAACTTATCTACCAAAACAGAAACAGATTCACAGACATAGAAAACAGACTTGTGGTTGCCAAGGGGTAGGTGTGGTGGGGGAGGGAGGGATTGGGAGTTTGGGATTAGCAGATGCAAATTATTACATAGAGAATGAATAAACAACAAGGTCCCCCTATATAGCACAGGGAACTATATTCAATATCCTGTGATAAACCATAATGGAAAAAAACATGAAAAGGAATATATATATATATATATATATATATGTATAACTCAGTCACTTTGCTGTAAGCAGAAATTAACATAATACTGTAAATCAACTATACTTCAATAAAATAATTTTTTTTAAAAAGATAAGTTTTGGCAAGAATGTGGAGAAAAGGGTTGTAAAACGTGTGTTGGTGGGATGTAAAACGGTATAGCCACTACATAAAACAGTATGGAGGTTCCTCAAAAAAATAAAAATAGAACTACCGTATGATTCAGCAATCCCACTTCTTGGTATATATCCAAAGGAAATGAAACAGGACCTCAAAGAGACACCTGCACTCCCATGTTCATTGCAGCATTATTCACAATGGCCAAGATATGGAAACAACCTAAGTGTCCATCAACAGATGAATAGATAAAGAAGGTGTGGTATATATATACAACAGAATATTATTTCAGCCATGAGAAAGAAGGAAATCTTGCTGTTTGCAACAACTTGGATGAAACTTGAGGAAATTATGCTAAGTGAAATATGCCAGAGAAAGACAAATACTATATGATATCACATATATGTGGAATCTAAAAAAACCAAACCCAGAGAAACAGAGAATAGAGTGGCAGTTACCAGGGGCTGAGGGTGGGGGAAATGGGGGAGATGTTTTCAAAGGATACAAACTTCCAGTTACATGACTAACAAGTTTGGGGGTCTAATGAATAGCATGGTGACTACAGCTAATAATACTGTATTATATACTTAAAAGTTGCTGAGAGAGAAGATCTTAAATGTTCTTAACACAAAAAAGAAATGGAAATTATGTGACGGGATGGAGGTGTTAGCTAATGCTATGGAAGTAATCATTTTACGAATATGTGTATCAAATCAACAGCTTGTACATCTTAAATTTATATAACGCTATATTTCAATTATACCTCAGTAAAGCTAGAACAAAATCCGAAAGGATCAAACTATTTTCAAGTAACTTAACTGAATCCTTGAACAAAATTCAAGCCTATTTATGGTAATACAAAAAATATCCAGGACCCAACAAGGTAAGAAGCACAATGTCTTACATCCAATTAAAGATTAGCAGGCAGGGAATTCCCTGGCGGTCCAGTGGTTAGGACTCCGTGCTTCCACTGCAGGGGGCATGGGTTCCATCCCTGGTCAGGGAACTAAGATCCCACTAGCTGCATGGCACAGCCCCCCCCACAAAAGATTACCAAGCATACAAAAAGGAAGAAAACCAACCCAAGAAAATACTCAATTGAAACCAACCCAGAACTGATACAGATGTTAGAATTGGCAGACAAGTATTAAAACAGTTCATATAAGTCTAGAAAATACAAACTAACCTATACTATAGTGTCAGAAAGCAGATCAGTGGTTGTGGGTAGGGCTGGGGTGGAAGAGACAGCAGGATGGAGGACTTATAAAGGGACATGAGAAAACTTGGAGGTGATGAATCTGTTCACTGTCTTGATTGTGGTGATGGTTTCACATGTGTACACATACGACAAAACTTAATTTGTACACCTTAAATAGGCACTTTCTATTGCATGTCATCTATACCCCAATATAGCTGTTTTTTTTAAAAAAAAAGTTTTGCCTCTGGGGATTAGAATTGGAGGGTAGAGAGGAAAGAGTTAGGAAAGGAAACTGCTTTCTGGTTTCGTTACAAGTCTTTTAGCACAGGCTGGATTTTTATCTATTTTTAATGCATTACTTTAATAAAGTAAAAGTTAAAGAAACTTTTAGAAAGGGAATAAAATAGTTGGGGATAATTTCACAGATGTGATAAGATTTGAGCTAGACCCTGAAAGGAGAGAAAGGAACAATAAAATCTACTGAGCCTATTATTAAGGACCAAGTACTGGAATTCACATTTTACATATGCTAACATTTGCTTTTCATAACAATATTGTGAAATATTATTGCCCAATTAAGCAAACAAAGTCAGGCTACGGGATTATATAATTTTCCCAAATTCTCACAATAAGCAAATGGTGGAGCCAAGATTTTATTCCAGGTCTATCTGTCCTTACAGCCAATGTTCCTCTCCCTAAATGCACTAGCACAGTGTTTGCACAAAGAAGATCCTTATTAACATTAAAAAAATTATATCAAAGAGTATTCTATTCAAAATGTTTTAAGTAAATTCCAAATTATACAAATAACAAAGTCATTTGCCTAGGTGAAGTGTGAAAATATAAGGTGGAGAGCCAGGCAGATTGAAAGATATATATCCAAACAGCAGTTATCAATAACTTTAAGTAAACCTATGGAAGATGTTGAATATTATGCCATTTAGGAGAGCCCTAGGATTCAAACTAATGAAAATCTTTATTGATGACTGAGATAAAGGAAATGAAACACGCCCAAAGGTCCAGATAATATTAAATTTAGCTGAGATGTCAATACTCTGGAAGTCAGAAATACATTTCTGAAGGTAGAGGATATGGGACGGTCCCACAAACTACATTAAACTCAATTAAGGATAACACAAAGTTTTACATATTAGAATGAGGAACTGCAGACCACAAATACAGGCTACTGTGACAGACAGAATAAGGACAACTCTGAGAGAAAGATCCAAAACAGAAAGATGACAGTAGACTATTCTTGGGGGAAAAATCTCAATATACTACCTTAAAGCAATACTTAGAGGTAAAAATGGAAAGAGCTGGATAGTGACCATCCTACTTCTCTCTGCTTTAATTCAGCTTCTTTTTAGAACACTTACGTATTTGTGGAACCCTACTTTAAACAAAATAGAGATCCTAAGTACTGAGAGAGATACTAAAACAAAGAAATCATTTACTTAATAAATAAAACGTGTCATATGAGGAATGGCATAACTGTCTTCAAATATCAACTTCAAAGTTTAAAGGAATGTTAAACTAAAGGTGAATGAGGCTTGCTATGGCTATAAAACATCAACATTAAATTCAATGAAGTTACAGAGAAGCATATTTCCGCTCAATACAAGGTAAAACATTCTAAAATTAGAGCTGTCCAAAAAAAAAAAAAGTAACAAGACCATGAACTTTTGGGGCAGGGACCATGTCTTACTCATGTCTGTATGCTTTTGACTGGCACAACACCAAGGACAGAGCAGGCACTCAGGAAAGTCTGGTAGAATGAATAAATTCATATATGCATGCTTACTGAAACCTGAGTATAGCAGTTTCTCCTTTTATCCCCTGGTATTATTCACAAAATTACGTGTTTCTTACTTTTTTGATTTAACAATGGTTATAGTAGATGGTAGCTTGTTTATTTTAGCATAACTTCACTCTTTTTTAAAAAGTGACAAATGTTTATTGTAAAAAATTTAAACAATTTAGAAAAGTGTAAAAAAAATTAAATCATCAAATATCCTAACACCCAGTGATTATCATCATTAATATTTGTTAAGGGACTTCCCTGGTGGCGCAGTGGTTAAGAATCCGCCTGCCAATGCAAGGAACATGGGTTCGATCCCTGGTCCGGGAAGAGCCCACATGCCGCAGAGCAACTGAGCCCGTTTGCCATGACTACTGAGCCTGCGCACCGCAACTACTGAAGCCTGTGCGCCTACAGGCCGTGCTCCGCAACAAGAGAAGCCACCGCAATGAGAAGCCCATGCATTGCAACAAAGTGTAGCCCCCGCTCGCCTCAACTAGAGAAAGCCCGTGCACAGCAACGAAGACCCAATGCACCCCCCCAAAAAATAAAAATTTGCTAAGTTTTACATATACAGAGAGAGATGAATGCGTGGGAATTAAGAAAGAAAAGACAAAGTTTTAAAGGCTATTAGACATGTTCTTCTTTTATAAAAATGTTTTAACAAAAGAAAGTAAAACTGAGTATGAAACAATTGAAAGATTAGAGTCCTGATTTTTACATGGTTAATTTTTATAGCATATGCAGCCTTGCCATGAAACAAAGAAATTCACACTCCTAAACTTCCTCCCACCTCCCTTCCACTATGTACTGATTTTTATTAGTCATATCTACATTTTCAAGGACTATATATTTCACATTGTCAAGGATTTACATTTAGTTCTGCAAACCACATTTTTCATCCTTGTTTTTTAAAAATAACAGATTTATCAAGATATAATTCACATATCGTAAAAATAACCCTTTTCATGTGTACAATTCAGTGGTTTATAATGTACTCACGGATTTGTGCAACCATCATCACTATCTAATTTTCAAACATTTTCATCAGCCCAAAATGAAACCCCAGACCCATTAGCAGTCACTCCCCCATCCCTTCTCCCCAAAGTCCTTGGTGACCACTAATCTAATTTCTGTCTCTGGATTTGGCTATCCTGGACACTTCATATAAATGAAATCATACAATATGTAGGCTTCTGTGTTTGTCTTTTCTCAGTTAGCATAACATCTTCAAGGTTCATCCATGTTGTAGCACGCATGTGTCCAGAACTTCATTCTTTTTTATTGACAAAAAGTTCACTGTATGGATATAACACATTTTGTTTATACATTCATCAGTTGGACATCTGGGTTGTTTCCAACTCTGTGGCTATTATAAATAATGCTGCTATGAACATTCATATACAAGTTTTTGTGTGGTCATGTTTTCAATTCTCTTTAGTATATACCTAGGAGTGGAATTCCTGGGTCATATCATGATTCTATGTTCATCTTTGTTTTTAGTCTCAGGTATCTATTTAAATGGATATAGTGCCAAACTCCAGTCTTTTCCCCCATGGCTTTTCTTTCCATTTTGCCTTTGTTTTTTTTAAACCAAGTTTTACTTGTTTAGATTTCATCATTCATCTTCATATAGTTTTTTCAAGGATTTATATGTGCTGTATTCCCTGACTTCCTGAGTGCGTGAGAATATTGTCTTTTACCTTTATACTCAAAAGATAACTTAGCTATAAAATTTTGGGGTCTTTCTTTCTTTCAAAAGTTTGTAAGTACTGTGTTGTTGTCTTCCAGATTGAATATTACTATGAAGAAGTTAGAAGCTAGTCTGAACTTTTCCCTTGTAGATGACTTGCTTTTTTGCCTGCACTCCCAATGAATTCTTTCTTTATACTTGAATCTGTGTATTTGAGTAGCCACTGGGCATCCAGATAAGATAGAGATGCTATACCCACTCTATCTCTATATAAAGCTAAGTAAACATAGTATTGAAGACATTTTTTACTCAAGTCAAACTGACAACTTGAACCTGTAACTGCCGCTGTGATGCTACACATATAATTTACAATAACCTCAACACATGTCACATACCTAGATACAAATCTAACAAAAGATGTGCAAGACATAATACTAATAAGACTCCCAACAGGTTTTTTGGGTACAAATTGATAAACTGACTCTAAACTTTATATGAAAATTTAAAAGGCCAAGAAGAGCCAAGACAATCTTGAGCAACAACAAAACTGGAATATTTATACTACTAGATATCAAGACCTATTAGGAAGGACAGATAAACAAAACAGTAGAACAGATAAGATTCCAAGAACAAACTAACATTTACAGTCACCTGATTTATGACAAACATGACCTGCAGTGCAGTATGAAAAGGACACTCTTTTCAATAAAGGGCACTGGATCAACTGGATATTTACACAGGAAAAAAAGGAATCTGGACCCCAACCTCACATTTCTTATACAAAAATAAATTCCAGATGTACTGCAGATCTAAATGTGAAAGGTAAAACAGTATAATCTTTAGAAGAAAACGTGGGAGAACATCTTCACCACCTTGGAGTGGCAAAGAATTTTTCAATAGGACACAAAAAGGATGAACCACAAAAGCAAAAGACTAAAAATGTCAAGAAGCTAAGACAATAAAATCAAGAAGAATAAAAGGTTGTTTTTATTTTTATTTATTTATTTATTTATTGGCTGCGTTGGGTCTTCGTGGCTGCGCGTGGGCTTTCTCTAGTTGCGGTGAGCGGGGGCTACTCTTCATTGCGGTGCGCAGGCTTCTCACTGTGGTGGCTTCTCTTGTTGCGGAGCACAGGCTCTAGGCACGCAGGCTTCAGTAGTTGTGGCATGTGGGCTCAGTAGTTGTGGCTTGGGGGCTCTAGAGTGCAGGCTCAGTAGTTGTGGCGCACAGGCTTAGTTGCTCCGCGGCATGTGGGATCTTCCCGGGCAAGGGCTTGAACCCGTGTCCCCTGCATTGGCAGGCGGATTCTTAACCACTATGCCACCAGGGAAGCCCAAAAGGTTGTTTTTTAAAAAGCTGATTTAAAGAAAAATAGATGCAAAATTGCTTTGTAAATAAGGAGATATATGCATACTAGCTAATTTAACTTTGCTGAACAAAAAGAATGCACAAAAAATTATCATGGACTGAAAATTTTTAGTTAAAAAATGCTATCAGCCTGGGTCCAATCAGGAGCGATAAGCCACAGAGTAATTTGAACAGGAAAAGTTTACTATAAGGAATCATTAACTATAAGAGGGAACTGGAGTAATGAGAGATTGGCTAGTAGTAAGTAAAGAGAACTCTACAGAATATAGGAAGAGCAGATGTAAGGAACAGCCACTACTCCTAAGATGGAGACAACACTAAAAGAAGAGATCTCAGCCAAGGCTGAGATGCAGACCCTGTGGGAGAGGGCATGACCACAGCTCAACAAATAGCAGAGAAGTTGCTGTGATGCCACCCCTGCTGACCTCAGTGAAAATCCACCCTTAGGAACTTGTCTTTAATCTGCCCTCTGGGATGCGGGGGAAAGCTGATCACCTGGAGTGGGGAGCTACTGGCCACTGGGTGCTGCTGACTTCAGTAATGCATGAGCTGGCACTGGAGAAACTGAGCAAACTTCAGGATCTGGGCATTGTATGAGACAGAGGCTGGATGAACCACTGGCACTGCAAGAGCCAGGCACTTAAGAAGCCACCAAGCCAGCACACAACCACCACGAAGGAAAACTCTTCCTCTTGCAACGTCTCTCCAGCACCCTCTACTGACAAAGCTTAACATCCGGCTAGTTGGCAAAGGAAACAAATTTAAAGGGCCCAGGTCCATTTTCACAGAGCATGAGATAAATGATGAATTTGGAGCAGAGAGGGAATAAATTGATAACTATTACTGATAACAACTATAAAACTTGTTTTTACCAAAACATATGTTTATCATTGCTGGGCCAAACTATGCTTGATGAGGGTTCCCCAAGCACCAAAATAAGAGAGTCTTAAGATGGTAAAGTGATGGATTTTTTCTCTTCTTTTTTTCATATTTTCTACAATGTGGTTATATTGTTCTTGTAATTTAAAATTAAAATATTAATAATATAAGGGAATGATAGAAAATAAAGGCTAAATTTCTTCTATAAGAGTTTAATTGAGTTTGGGGTGCTTCCAGAAGATACAGGGTTTTTTCCAGAAATGAAAACTAGAGATTCATTCATATACCACACAGTAGTGTACTAAAACATGAAAGTAAGAAAAATCTTTTTTTTCTACAGGGAATCCTGTTTTGATATGAACTTATGGGATTTAAAAAAAAAATCTGAAAACCATATTTTTATACTCCCAAACACAGTATCTCTGAATTTTCCCCTCAATACAAATTATGGGTGAAGCTGACGACATTTCAATAATTTCAAGATTTCTTAACAGGTAAAGCCATCTTTTAGCAAGTGAAAAGAAAACTCAAATATCAAAAGTATAAGAAAGAAGGTCAGGGGAAAAAGGTTATGTGCAAAAGAGTAAGTTTGAAACAACTCTGAATGAAGATGCAGTAGGAAGATGTTTGCCTCAGCCTGACAGTAGGTGGAGCTAGTGTGCTCAGCAGTCTTAAAAGTGCTCCCAAGTTTGGCAAAATACATAGAGCCCTGGGGCAACCAGGTAGACAATTTAGAGCTCAGTTGTATTTACAATTGTGTAACCACCACCCAAAACAATAGTAGCATTAAAACCTGGTGAAGCTGAAAAAGTGATCTATACTGCTTCATTGCCACTGTGAGGATCCCTCCTGCACAGTCAGCAAATGAGCTAGATGAAAGCAGTAACTGGTTTGAGCCTGAAAGCAACCCAGTACTTTCCCCAAAGCAAGTTCATTTTGTCAAATATTTTACTGTTTATGCAAGTGCTCAAATAATGTTAAAGATTCCCAGAACTTCAGAGTCTTTGGAGCTAGAAAAAGACAGGGAGATCATCTAATTTAATCTCCTCAATTATAGAAGGCAACATTGTGTTCATACCTACTACCACTTTTTAGCTGTGAAGAGGGCAATTTATTTATGCTTAAGTCTTAGTTTCCTGACCTATAAAAAGGGGGAAAAATACTTTTTAAATAATTAAAATGATGAAAATAAATATGACCAAATAACACATGTAAAGATTATTTCTGATATGAGAAAGATCCACTGAACATTATATAGGAACTTCCACAATCTTGCTATGTTAAGAATTAAGTGCTGCCTGGGAATTGCCTTGGTGCTTGGATCAGCTCAACAGCTGTCACAAGGGAGAAAGTTTGCCTTCCAATCCAGACCAATAACAAGGAAAGTTGAGTACTCTTATTCACTAAGTTTAAAAAAAAAAAAATTATATACATGTATGTTATAGTACTAGGAGCTCCTTAGCAGCTTTTAATTAAGATAGATTATCAGAATAAAAACAGGAAACTATTGTAGGTATGTCTTACTTTAAAAAGCGATAAATACAAATTCAATTCAATTTGACAAACATTCATTAAGAATTTTCTGTGGGCAAGGCACTGAATCAGGAGATAGGAAGAAAGGTTAGCAACCCTAGTTGCTGTCCTGAGAAAGTATATATACAATGTAGTAGGAAAGACAGACAGGTAAACAACAAGTAAGGGAGAAAAGCAGGACCAAAGAGCACAAACAGCATACGGAGGAAGGGAACCCAAGAAAGGCTTCATTAAGCAGGTGGCACTTGAGCTATGCCTTGAAAGAGGGAAAGATAAGAAGTCTTTATCACTATCAATACAAGAAGCACCCTACTTCCTCTGCAGCACAGAAAGTAGCTTCAAAAACATTATTTAATTTATGAAAACTGGTTTTTCACATTATTTTTAAAAAACATCTAAGTTACACTTTCACTTGCATGTACTTGCACTTACATTGCATGTAAGTTGTAACAAAAATATTTTAAGACCACATATTATAAAAATGGAAATGATCATATTACATTCAAGAGGAAGTACATTTTAGATTTGGGAAGAAAGGTCAAATACATAGCAGTAAAGAGATAAGAGAAGAACTTGGGAGCTCCATATCAATTATGGCTCAGGTAAACTCTAGCCTAACCAGACAGAGGTTATAGGGGAGGGGAAAGACTCATAGCAAAAAGAGCATTACCTGTATATAATACTACTTTGAAGAAAGTTCAAAGATGAGAGCTGAACAGTGAGAATAAACAGTTAACAGATAAACATGGTGGAGAAGAAAAGAGTCAGAACAAGGGAAATAAGACAGTCTTAAACTCTCTGGAGAAATACTTGATGAAATCAAGATTTTTTATAATTTCTACTTTCTCTCCATTTTTATTAAAATGTTCTTTTCAGGGCCCAACTAAATAAAGTTAGTTTTGCCTAATCACCCTACTGAAAATGATCACTCTCTTCTTACAGCACTTATTCTAACCTCTCATCTGGCACTTAGCACAGATTGCCTTCCTCAGATAACTCTCTTTTCACTAAATCAGAATATAGATATTTCTGTCTTATCTCTTTAAGTTAAACTTCTTAAGAGCAGTTGCCTTACATTCAACCAGTCATTCAGTAGCAAATACTGAGCATCTACTCTGAAAGGCATTGTATGTAAGGGAATACAAAGGAAAACCAGAAGACTCTGCCCTCATGCAAATTAAACTAGTATCAAATTTACAAAATAGTAAAGATATTTAAAACCTAAGTGATTTTATTTTAGATGCAGTTCAATTATGATATAATGGAGTCATTCTTTACTCTCAAATTAATTTGATTTAACAGATTCATCCTTCACTCCAAACTAATTTCACTATAATTTTTCATTCACCCTTCATTTACTTAGAGTTGAAATATATCACTTAAAAATCATGAATGTACAAATCCTGTAAAGTGCATTTAAAATTTTAGACTAAATTAACTCTAATAAAAATGCAAGCTATTTATTACTATTAAAATCTCACTGAAGACACTGTCCACATTTTTATGATTTATTTTCATTAAGTTTTCTCCAGTGGCATAAAAAATTTCCTAACTGCCTTAAAACATGCAAAAAATGGTTTTAAAGTAGCTCATTCTCATATATATTAGGCACAAGGGGGAAAAAATTGGACTGTTACACCACCTCCAAGTTACTCTGATCAAGATTCAGGGATCCCTCCCCCAAAGAGTGATCAGGGTGCTATAACTTTTTTCTTTAACAGTGTATCATTGCCCTGAGGGAACATACCTCAACATGATAAAGGCCATATATGATAAGCTCACAGCTAACATCTTACTCAAGGGTGAAAATCTGAAAGCATTTCCTCTAAGATCAGGAAAAAGACAAGGATACCCACTCTTGTCACTTTTATTCAACATAGTATTGAAAGTCCTAACCACAGCAATCAAGACAAGAAAAAGAAATAAAAGGAATCAAAGTTGGAAAGGAAGAAGTAAAACTATTACTGTTTGCAACTGACATAATATCAATACTACACATAAAATCCTAAAGACACCACCAAAAAACTGCTAGAACTCATCAATGAATTTGGTAAAGTTGTAACATACAAAACTAATATATAGAAATTTGTTGCATTTCTATACACTAACAATGAACTATCAGAAAGAGATATTAAGAAAACAATCTCATTTACAATCACATCAAAAAGAATAAAATACCTGCAAATAAATCTAACTAAGGAAGAAAAGACCTGTACTTGGAAAACCGTAAAACACTGATGAAAGAAATTAAAGACAACACAGATGGAAAGATATACTGTGCTCATGGATTAGAAGAATTAATATTGTTAAAATGACCATTCTATTCAAGGCAATCTACAAATTCAATGCAATCCCTATCAAAATACCAATGGCATTTGTCACAAAGCTAGAACACCTAATTCTAAAATTTGTATGAAAACACAAAAGACCCTGAATAGCCAAAACAATCTTGAGAAAGAAGAATAAAGCTGGAGCTATCATGCGCCCTGATTTCAAACTATATTACAAAGCTACAGTAATCAAAACAGCATGGTACTGGCACAAAAACAGACACATAGCTCAATGGAACAGAACAGAGAGCCCAGAAATGAACCCACACATATATGGGCAATTAATCTATGACCAAGGAGGCAAGAATATACAATGGGGAAGCGATAGTCTCTTCAATAAATGGTGCTGGGAAAATCAAACAGCTACATGCAAAATAATCAAACTGGATTACTTTTTCATACCATATAAAAAAATAAAATCAAAATGGATTAAAGACTTAAATGTAAGACCTGAAACCATAAAACTTCTAGAAGAAAAGATAGGCAGTATGCTCTTTGACATCAGTCTTAGCAATATTTTTTGGATATGTCTCCCCAGGCAAGGGAAACAAAAGCAAAAATAAACAAATGGGACTACATCAAACTAAAAAGCTTTTGCACAGCGAGGGAAACCATCAACAAAAAGAAAAGGCCACCTACCAAATGGGAGAAGATATTTACACATGGTATGACTTATAAGGGGTTAATATCCAAAATATATAAACAGCTCATACAACTCAACATTAAAAAAAAATTTTTTTTTAAATGGGCAGAAGACCTGAATAGACATTTTTCCAAGAAAGATATACAGATGCCAACAGGCACATAAAAAGATGCTTAACGTCATTAATCATCAGAGAAGTGCAAATTAAAACCAGAGTGAGGTACTCCCCTGGTGGCGCAGTGGTTAAGAATCTGCTTGTCAATGCAGGGGACACAGGTTTGAGCCCTGGTCTGGGAAGATCCCACATGCTGCGGAGCAACTAAGCCCATGCACCACAACTACTGAGCCTGTGTGCCACAACTACTGAAGCCTGCATGCCTAGAGCCCATGCTCCGCAACAAAGAGAAGCCACCACAATGAGAAGCCCGTGCACCGCAACGAAGAATAGCCCCCGCTCGCTACAACTAGAGAAAGCCCACATGCAGCAACGAAGACCCAATGCAGCCAAAAATAAATAAATTAATTAATTAATTAAAAAAAAACCCCACAGTAAGATACCACCCAACACACCTGTCAGAATGGCTATCATCAAAAAAAAAAAAAAAAAGTGTTTCCCTGGTGGCGCAGTGGTTGAGAATCCGCCTACCTATGCAGGGGACATGGGTTCGATCCCTGGTCTGGGAAGATTCCCACACGCTGACAAGCAACTAAGCCCGTGTGCCACAACTACTGAGCCTGTGCTCTAGAGCCCGTGAGCCACAACTACTGAGCCCGCATGTCACAACTACTGAAGCCCGTGTGCCTAGATCCCATGCTTTGCAACAAGAGAAGCACTGTAATGAGTAGCCCCTGCTCACTGCAACTAGAGAAAGCCCGTGTGCAGCAATGAAGACCCAACACAGCCAAAAATAAATAAGTAAATAAATTTATTTTTAAAAAAAAAACCCCACAAGTAACAAATGTTGGTGAGGATGTGGAGAAAAGGGAACCCCCCATACACTGTTGGTGGAAATGTAAATTGGTGTAGCCACTGTGGAAAACAGTATAGTGGTTCCTCAAAAAAACTAAAAATAGAACCACCATATGACTGAGCAATTCCACTCCTGGGTACGTATCTGAAAAAAAGGAAACATTAATTTGAAAAGATACACACACCCCAATGTTCATGGCAGCATTATTTACAATTGCAAAAATATGGAAGCAACCTAAGTGTCTATCAACAAATGAATGGATAAAGAAGATGTGGGAGTTCCCTGGTGGCTAGTGGTTAGGATTCCAGGCTTTCACTTCTGTGGCCTGGGTTCAATTCCTGGTCGAGGAACTGAGATCTCACAAGCTGAGCAGCTCAGCGCAAATAAATAAGATGTGAGACACGTGCACGCACGCGCACACACACACACACACACACACACACACACACACACACACACAAAAATACTACTCAGCCATAAAAAATGAATGAAATTTTGACATTTGCAACAACATGGATGGACTTGGAGCATATTATGCTAAGTGAAATAAGTCAGAGAAAGACAAATACTATACGATTTCACTTATATGTGAAATCTAAAAAACAAAACAAATGAACAAACATAACTAAACAGAAACAGACTCATAGATAAGAGAACAAAAAGGTGGTTGCCAGAGGGGAGAGGGATTGGTGAGGGAGATCAAGAGGTACAAATTTCCAGTTACAAAATAAATGAGACGGGGCTTCCCTGGTGGCGCAGTGGTTGAGAATCCGCCTGCCAATGCAGGGGACACGGGTTCGAGCCCTGGTCTGGGAAGATCCCACATGCCGCAGAGCAACTGGGCCCGTGTGCCACAACTACTGAGCCTGCGCGTCTGGAGCCTGTGCTCCGCAACAAGAGAGGCCGCGATAGTGAGAGGCCCGTGCACCGCGATGAAGAGTGGCCCCCGCTTGCCACAACTAGAGAAAGCCCTCGCACAGAAACGAAGACCCAGCACAGCCATAAATAAATAAGTAAAATTTAAAAAAAATAAAAAATAAAAAAAATAAATGAGTCACAGGTATGAAATGTACAGTGTGATGAATACAGCTAATAATTATGTAATACCTTTGTATGGTGACAGATGGTAACTAGACTTATTGTGATCATTTTGAAATGTCTAGAAATAATCAAATCACTATGTTGTGTACCAGGAACTAACATAGTGTTGTAGGTCAATTATACTTCAAAAACAAATTCATAGAAAAAGAGATCAGATTTTGGTTACCCAGAGGTGGGGGGTAAGGGGAGGTGGAATTGGATGAAGGTAGTCAAAAGGTACAAACTTCCAGTTATATGATAACTGTACTATAATAGTACTAGCGATGTAACATACAACATGATAAATATAATTAGCACTGCTGTATATTACATATGAAAGGTGTTAAGAGAATAAATCCTAAGAGTTCTCATCACAAGGAAAAAAATTTTTCTATTTCTTTAATTTTGTATCTCTATGTGATGATGGATATTCACTAAACTTATTGTGGTAATCATTTCATGAGGTATGGAAGTCAAATCATTATGCTGTATACCTTAAACTTATACAGCGTTGTATGTCAATTATATCTTAATAAAACTGGAAGATAAAAATAAAAAATTACCTGAACGATGAACAATTTTTAAAAATGTGTCACTGTCTTCTTTAATCTATAAATAGAGACCTATCATTTTAACAAATGATCTCATAGTATTACATTTTATGGATATATTATAATTTATGTAATCAATCCCTTATTGGTGGACAGTTATGTTATTTCCAGGTTTTTACTTTGGAACAAAAATGCTGTAAACATCTGTACTAGTTTCCTAGAGCTACCATAACAAATTACCACAAACTGGGTGACTTAAAACAACAAAAATTTATTCTTCGGGGGGCCAGAAGTCAGAAATCAAGGTGTCAGTAGGGCTGGTTCCTTCTGAAGGCTCTCAGGGAAAATCTGTCCCATACTTTTCTCTTAGCTTGCAGCTGCTGCTGGCAATTCTTGGCGTTACTTGGCTTGTAGACACATCACTCCAATCTCAGCCTCATCTTCACAGCTTTCTTCTCTCTCTGTCTCTGGGTGTTTTCTTCTTATAAAACTATCAGTCATTGGACTTAGAGCCCACCCTAAATCCAGTATGACTTCATCTCAAGATCTTTAAGTAATTATATCTACAAGGACCCTATTTCCAAATAAAGTCACATTCCAAGGCTCCGGGTAGACATAAACATCGGGGGGATAACTTTCAAGCCACTACAACCTTGAACTATTTGTTTATGCATTTTATTAAGTTCACAGGATGAAATTTCTAGGAGGAGAATCTTCTCTTGGAGAAAGTGTCCAGCTTTCTTTTAGTGTTGGCTCCCTAGCCCCTTCTGGAGTAGGTAATGGGAGGTTACAAGATCTTCCCAATTCCCTCATCCCCCCAGACAAATCTCACACTAATTCCAGACTTTTTGACTGAAAAATTAAAATTAGGACTCAAATAAAAGCAACACTCTTTTGGATACTTGTACTGAAAGGTAGTATAAAGCTAAAGTCAAAACATCCATATTTAGGCAAAGTGTATAATGAAGCAGAGAAAGTTGTTCTGAGGAAAAGGGCAGATGGGCAGAGAGTAGCAGACATAACACACCATATAGTAGCAGACACTGTAGAGAGTAATCTTAATAACTATAAAGAACTTTACAGCTCTAAAAATAGTTTTTATAACTATAATGGCACTATATGTCCATTGGAAAAAAACCCTGGAAAACATAGAAATATAAAATCAAAATCATGCATAAGCCTTCCATCATACTGTTAATATTTTTATGTATTTCCACCTAATTAAATTTAGAATTGTACAATAATTTAGAATCATACTATAACTTCAATAGTACTGAATGCCAATTTTTGTACTTAACATTATCACGTGAGTATTCATCCATGTAACTTAATAATCTTGAAAATAATAATTTGGATGGCAGTATAATGTTCCACCATATGATAATCACTTTATTAATAATTTTACTTGTGGGTACAGTACACAACACAACCAAACTGCTCTCCAGAATGGGTGGAACAAGCATTCTCCTATTAGCAGTGTGTAAGGCTGAGTGGCTCACAGTATAACCCTAAAATTGAACAATATAATGTCTTATTTAAGAGGTGAAAAATTATATATCATTATATTTCTTTGGGTTACTGAATTACTTTTATGTTTATTCATTTTTCTTTTTATTAATAGTATATTATATTTTATGAAATGTTTATTCAGGTTATTTAACCACCTTAAGGCTTAATCTTCTCATATGTAGATTAGGCTCAATACCTATCGTTATGATGATAAAATACTGCAAAAGTAAACTGAGTAGGTATACAATAAATGTTAGTTCCCTTCCTAAGATTTTATTCTATAATAAGATAAACAGTTTTATTCTAATAAGGTAAAAGAATTTAGAAAAATATACAACTATAAGTCATGTTAGAAATAAAAGTTAATAGATTCACTGGAATTACATGTAATCTTAAAAAAAAGGAATAAGAAATGGTTATCTGTGAAAATTATAGTTTGTATACCATGATAAGCAACAATAGTTTTATAAAACTGGACATTGTGGGCTTATTTCCTCAGATTCAAAAATAATCTTGTGGACTTCCCTGGCGGTCCAGTGGTTAAGCCTCCGCGTTTCCAATGCAGGGGGCACAGGTTTGATCCCTGGTCAGGGAACTAGGATCCTGCATGCTACACAGGGAAAAAAATTTAAAAATTAAAAATTAAAAAAAAAATCTTGTAAATCTGAACAGTTAAAAATCAAGATGAAAACAAATAAATGCACTCAAGAAAGTCACCAGATGAGTATGTTATCCTTGTTGCCAACAATATGAAAGAGGTAACCACAGAAACAGAGACATAATCACACCACTAATAACAAATTAGCTAAATAGCACAGGTTTCACAACAGATTCATTTGAAATAGTGTCTGGTGAGTTGTAATTTACACAAAGACTTACAAGTGCAGAAGAAATAACTGGATAATAACACAAAAGTTGCTAGACAGGGAGTATTGGTATCTCTCATAAGAAATGGTTCCTGGCCCAATGTATTTTAAAGAATGTTTGTTTCCTGAATTTGTACCTCAGAGTATCATCACTGGGGGGGGTGGGGGGGGTAGTTTCTTTAAAGTGTACAGAGAAGCTATGAACACTGGGATGCATGTATCCTTTCAAATTATGGTTTTCTCCAGATATATGGCCAGGAGTGGGATTGTTGGATCATATGGTAGCTTTATTTTTAGTTTATTAAGGAATCTCCATACTGTTCTCCATAGTGGCTGTACCAGTTTACATTCCCACCAACAGTGTAGGAGGGTTCCCTTTTTACCACACCCTCTCCAGCATTTATCGTTTGTAGATTTTTTGATGATGGCCATTCTAACCAGTGTGAGGGAATATCTCATTGTAGTTTTGATTTGCATTTCTCTAATAATTAGTGATGTTGAACATCTTTTCATGTGCCTCTTGGCCATCAGTATGTCTTCTTTGGAGAAACGTCTATTTAGCTCTTCTGCCCATTTTTGATTGGGTTGTTTGTTTTTTTGATATTGACCTGCATGAGCTGTTTGTATATTTTGGAGATTAATCCCTTGTCGGTCGCTTCATTTGCAAATATTTTCTCCCATTCTGTGGGTTTTCTTTTTGTTTTGTTGATGGCTTCCTTTGCCGAGCAAAAGCTTTTAAGTTTAATTAGGTCCCATTTATTTATTTTTGTTTTTATTTTCATTACTCTTGAAGGTGGATCAGAAAAGATCTTGCTGTGATTTATGTCAGAGAGTGTTCTGCCTATGTTTTCCTCCAAGAGTTTTATAGTATCCGGTCTTACATTTAGTTAGGTCTTTAATCCATTTTAAGTTTATTATGGTGTTAGGGAATGTTCTTTTTTTTTTTTTTTAGATATTCATTTTTAGATGTTTTACACTTAAAAAAAATTTTTTTTAATATTCTTTTTTTTTTAAGAGCAGTTTTAGGTTTTATAACAAAATTGAGAGGGAGGTACAGAGTTTTCCCATGTGCTCCCTGCCCCCACATATGTAAGGCCTCCCCCATTATCCACATTGCTCACTAGAATGGTACATTTCTTACCAAAAATAAATCTACATTGACACATCATAACACAGAGTAATTTTAGGGCAGTAAAAGTACTTTGTATGATATTATAATGCTGGATATATATCATTATACATTTTTCCAAGCCCAGAGGATGTACAACGCCAAGAGTGAAACCTAAGATTAACTATGGACTTTGGGTGATTATGATGTGTCAATGTAGAAAATGTTCTAATTTCATTATTTTACATGTAGCTGTCTAGTTTTCCAAGCACCACTTATTGAAGAGACTGTCTTTTCTCCATTGTATATTCCTGCCCCACCAATAGTTTTTATTAATAAAAATTATAATTGAGAGATCCATTAGATAAAGGATGCTCTAGATCATTCCTTTAAATTGCTGTATAGTATGCTATCACAGGAATATACCAAATTTTATGTATCTATCCTCATACCAATGGACATTCTAGGTTGTTTCCTATGTTTTTCTATTAAACAGTATTTCGGTGAAATCCTTATTTATGTACATTTACACAAGTGTCTTGCTTTATGCTTTATATACATATGGAAGAATCTTTCTGGTTGGGGAAGAAGGAAAGGAAAAGAGGAAAGGGATGGAAAGGGGTCCTAGCTATCACAGGAGGCAGGTCAATGGACAAAGGATGAGAATGCTCACTGGAGTAGAGTTCCCTTACATCCATCTTCACTGTCACTGCCATATTTCAGGCCCTTACCTTGACTTGTATGATAAAAAGTAAAGTAAGTGAAAACTTAAAGAACAATGCATGCTAAGAGTATTATTTTACAAGCAGAGAGTCAACAGATATTGTTTCACTTTTGATAGAGAAATGTAGGCTCAATTTTTTTAATTTAAAGGTAAACTTTTCTTTTTATTCTCTAGGAGCTTATCTTCTAAATTACTTTTTAAAGGCATGTAAGTGTTCATTATATTCATTAAGTGAGAAAATCACATCAAAAATATTACATAATGCATAATCATATTTTTATTTAAAAAAATATATGTGTATATACATACAGAAATAGAAGAGTCTGGAAAATTTATAGCAAATAATTAACTGGTCTTAAGAAATTTTCCATGAGGTCACAGCTATGGGATGAGGGTGGGATGGTGAAGCAGTAGGACCTGGTACCATGGAATCTAAGCCACCTGCTTGGGCAGTTTAATTGTGCGTCATGGACCTGCTTGGGTCAGGTCCCATATTTACCAATTTCATTTTATAACATAATGCTGGGCAGAGTGATTACTGGTGCTTTTCATTTTCTTTTTCTGCTTCTTTATATTTTCTTTAATTTTTCCTTCACAGTATTTTGAAGAGTTAAAGTATTTGTTTGTTCGAATACTTCCCCAAGTCTACTATGAGCTCCACAAAGACTTTACCACTGTTTCTCTCAGGCTTAGCATTGTGCCTGGCATATTGAAAGTAATCAATTAATATTTGCTGACTAATTAAAAATGTTCTACAATAGGAAAATCATTACTTTCTAATAAGAAAAACAACAGGGCTTCCCTGGTGGCACAGTGGTTGAGAATCTGCCTGCCAATGCAGGGGACATGGGTTCGAGCCCTGATCTGGGAAGATCCTACATGCCACGGAGCAACTAGGCCCATGAGCCACAACTACTGAGCCTGCGCGTCTGGAGCCTGTGCTCCACAACAAGAGAGGCCACGATAGTGAGAGGCCCGCACACCGCGATGAAGAGTGGCCGCCGCTCGCCACAACTAGAGAAAGCCCTCACACAGAAACGAAGACCCAACACAGCCAAAAATGAATATACAAATAAATTAATTAATTAAAATACATTTAAAAAAAAAGAAAAACAAGAAAAGTAGTTTTCACAAAGAAAATCCATATGAACATAATATCAATTTTTATTATTTAAAAAAAATTTTTTTAACATCTTTATTGGAGTATAATTGCTTTACACTGTTGTGTTAGTTTCTGCTGTAAAACATATAATGAAGTGAATCAGCTATATGTATACATACATCCCCATATCCCCTCCCTCTGCGTCTCCCTCCCACCCTCTCTATCCCACCCCTCTAGGTGGTCACAAAGCACTGATCTGATCTCCCTATGCTATGTGGCTGCTTCTCACTAGCCAACTATTTTACACTTGGTAGTATATATAAGTCCATGCCACTCTCTCACGTCGTCCCAACTTACCCTTCCCCCTCCCCATGTCCTCAAGTCCATTCTCTACGTCTGCGTCTTTATTCCTGTCCTGCCCCTAGGTTCTTCGGAACCATTTTTTTTTTAGAGTCCATATATATGTGTTAGCATATGGTATTTGTTTTTCTCTTTCTGACGTACTTCACTCTGTATGACAGACTCTAGGTCCATCCACCTCACTGCAAATAACTCAATTTCTTCTCTTTTTATGGCTGAGTAATATTCCATTGTATATATGTCCCACATCTTCTTTATCCATTCATCTGTCGATGGACACAATATCAATTTTTTAAATGTAACATACCAGAAAATTGTGGAGCCTGAACCAAGATGGCGGAGTAGAAGGACGTGTGCTCACTCCCTCTTGCGAGAACACCAGAATCACAACTACCTGCTGAACAATCATCGAGAGGAAGACACTGGAACTCACCAAAAAAGATACCCCACATCCAAAGACAAAGGAGAAGCCACAATGAGACAGTAGGAGGAGCACAATCACAATAAAATCAAATCCCATAACTGCTGGGTGGGTGACTCACAAACTGGAGAACACATACCACAGAAGTCCACCCACTGGAGTGAAGGTTCTGAGCCCCATGCCAGGCTTCTGAACCTGGGGGTCCGGCAACAGGAGGAGGAATTCCTACAGAATCAGACTTTGAAGGCTAGAGGGATTTGCTTGCAGCACTCTGGCAGGACTCTGACAGGACTGGGGGAAACAGAGACTCCACTCTTGGAGGGCACACACAAAGCAGTGTGCACATCGGGACCCAGGGGAAGGAGCAATGACCCAATAGAGACTGAACCAGACCTACCTGCTAGTGTTGGAGGGTCTCCTGCAGAGGCGGGTGGTGGCTGTGGCTCACCGTGGGGACAAGGACACTGGCAGCAGAACTTCTGGGAAGTACTCCTTGGCGTGAGCCCTCCCAGAGTCCAACATTAGCCCCATCAAAGAGCCTGCTGGCTCCAGTGTTGGGGCACCTCAGGCCAAACAGCCAAAAGGGAGGGAACCCAGCCCCAGCCCCAGCCATCAGCAGTGAAGCAGATTAAAGTTTTACTGAGCTCTGCCCACCAGAGCAACACCCAGCTCTACCCACCAACAGTCCCTCCCATCAGGAAACTTGCACAAGCCTCTTAGATAGCCTCATCCACCAGAGGGCAGACAGCAGAAGCAAGAACTACAATCCTGCAGCCTGTGGGACAAAAATCACATACACAGAAAGATAGACAAGATGAAAAGGCAGAGGGCTACGTACCAGATGAAGGAACAAGATAAAACCCCAGAAAAACAAATAATGAAGTGGAGATAGGCAACCTTCCAGAAAAAGAATTCAGAATAATGATAGTGAAGATGATCCAGGACCTTGGGAAAAGAATGGAGGCAAAGATGAAGAAAATGCAAGAAATGTTTAACAAAGACCTAGAAGAATTAAAGAACAAACAAACAGAGATGACCAATACAATAACTGAAATGAAAACTACACTAGAAGGAATCAATAGCAGAATAACTGAGGCAGAAGAACGGATAAGTGACCTGGAAGACAGAATGGTGGAATTCACTGCTGCAGAACAGAATAAAGAAAAAAGAATGAAAAGAAATGAAGACAGCCAAAGAGACCTATGGGACAACATTAAACACAACAACATTCGCATTATAGGGGTCCCAGAAGGAGAAGAGAGAGAGAAACGACCTGAGAAAACATTTGAAGAGCTTAGAGTTGAAAACTGTCCTAACGTGGAAAAATGGCCACCCAATTCCAGGACGCGCAGAGAGTCCATACAGGATAAACCCAAGGGGAAACATGCCAAGACACGTAATAATCAAACTGGCAAAAATTAAAGACAAAAAAAAATTATTGAAAGCAGCAAGGGAAGAATGACAAATAACATACAAGGGAACTCCCATAAGGTTAACAGCTGGTTTCTCAGCAGAAACTCTACAAGCCAGAAGGGAGTGGCATGATATAATTAAAGTGATGAAAGGGAAGAACTTACAACCAAGATTACTCTACCTGGCAAGGATCTCATTCAGATTCGATGGAGAAATCAAAAGCTTTACAGACAAGCAAAAGCTAAGAGAATTCAGCACCACCAAACCAGCTCTACAACAAATGCTAAAGGAACTTCTCTAAGTGGGAAACACAAGAGAAGAAAAGAACCTACAAACACAAACACAAAACAATTAAGAAAATGTTCATAGGAACATACATATCGATAATTACCTCAAACGTGAATGGATTAAATGCTCCAATCAATAGACACAGACTTGCTGAACGGATACAAAAACAAGACCCATATATATGCTGTCTACAAGAGACCCACTTCAGACCTAGGGACACACAGAGACTGAAAGTGAGGGGATGGAAAAAGATATTCCATGCAAATGGAAATCAAAAGAAAGCTGGAGTAGCAATACTCATATCAGATAAAATAGCCTTTAAAATAAAGAATGTTACAAGAGACAAGGAAGGACACTACATAATGATCAAGAGATCAATCCAAGAAGATATAACAATTATAAATATATATGCACCCAACATAGAAGCACCTCAATACATAAAGCAACTGCTAACAGCTATAAAAGAGGAAATCGACAGTAACACAATAATGGGGGGGGGCCTTTAACACCTCACTTACACCAATGGACAGATCATCCAAAATGAAAATAAAAAAAGGAAACAGAAACTTTAAATGACACAATGAACCAGATAGATTTAATTGATATTTACAGGACATTCCATCCAAAACCAGCAGATTACACTTTCTTCTCAACTGCACACAGAACATTCTCCAGGATGGAGACTCATCAGGAAAAAGAGGGAGAGGACTCAAATCAATAAAATTAGAAATGAAAAAGGAGAAGTTACAACAGACACCGCAGAAATACAAAGCATCCGAAGAGACTGCTACAAGCAACTCTATGCCAATAAAATGGACAACCTGGAAGAAATGGACAAATTCTTAGAAAAACACAACCTTCCAAGACTGAACCAGGAAGGAATAGAAAATATGAACAGACCAATCACAAGTAATGAAATTGAAACTGTGATTAAAAATCTTCCAACAAACAAAAGTCCAGGACCAGATGGCTTCACAGGTGAATTCTATCAAACATTTAGAGAAGAGCTAACACCCATCCTTCTCAAACTCATCCAAAAAATTGCAGAGGAAGGAACACTCCCAAACTCATTCTATGAGGCCACCATCACCATGATGCCGAAACCAGACAAAGATACTATAGAAAAAGAAAACTACAGACCAATATCACTGATGAATATAAATGCAAAAATCCTCAACAAAATACTACCAAACAGAATCCAACAACACATGAAAAGGATCATACACCATGATCAAGTTGGATTTATCCCAGGGATGCAAGGATTCTTCACTATATGCAAATCAATCAATGTGATACACCATATTAACAAATTGAAGAAGAAAAACCATATGATGATCTCAATAGATGCAGAAAAAGCTTTTGACAAAATTCAACACCCATTTATGATAAAATCTCTCCAGAAAGTGGGCATAGAGGGAACGTACCTCAACGTAATAAAGGCCATATACGACAAACCCACAGCAAACATCATTCTCAATGGTGAAAAACTGAAAACACTTCTTCTAAGATCAGGAATGAGACAAGGATGTCCACTCTCACCACTATTATTCAACATAGTTTCAGAAGTCCTAGCCACAGCAATCAGAGAAGAAAAAGAAATAAAAGGAATACAAATTGGAAAAGAAGAAGTAAAACTGTCACTGTTTGCAGATGACATGATACTATACATAGAGAATCCTAAAAATGCCACCAGAAAACTACTAGAGCTAATCAATGCATTTGGTAAAGTTGCAGGATACAAAATTAATGCACAGAAATCTCTTGCATTCCTATACACTAATGATGAAAAATCTGAAAGAGAAATTAAGGAAACACTCCCATTTACCATTGCAACAAAAAGAATACAATACCTAGGAATAAACCCTACCTAGGGAGACAAAAGACCTGTATGCAGAAAACTATAAGACACTGACGAAAGAAATTAAAGATGATACAAATAGATGGAGAGATATACCATGTTCTTGGATTGGAAGAATCAACATTGTCAAAATGACTACACTACCCAAAGCAATTTACAGATTCAATGCAATCCCTATCAAATTACCAATGGCATTTTTTACAGAACTAGAACAAAATATGTTAAAATTTGTATGGAGACACAAAAGACCCCAAATAGCCAAAGCAGTCTTGAGGGAAAAAAGTGGAGCTGGAGGAATCAGACTCCCTGACTTCAGACTATACTACAAAGCTACAGTCATCAAGACAATATGGTACTGGCACAAAAACAGAAACATAGATCAATGGAACAAGATAGAAAGCCCAGAGATAAACCCACACACCTATGGTCAGCTAATCTATGACAAAGGAGGCAAGGATATACAATGGAGAAAAGACAGTCTCTTCAATAAGTGGTGTTGGGAAAACTGGACAGCTACATGTAAAAGAATGAAATTAGAACACTCCGTAACATCATACACAAAAATAAACTCAAAATGGATTCAAGACCTAAATATAAGACAGGACACTATAAAACTCTTAAAAGAAAACATAGGAAGAATACTCTTTGACATAAATCACAGCAAGATATTTTTTGATCCACCTCCTAGAATAATGGAAATAAAAACAAAAATAAACAAATGGGACCTAATGAAACTTCAAAGCTTTTGCACGGCAAAGGAAACCATAAACAAGACGAAAAGCAACCCTCAGAATGGTAGAAAATATTTGCAAACAAATCAATGGACAAAGGATTAATCCCCAAAATATATAAACAGCTCATGCAGCTCAATATTAAAAAAAGAAACAACCCAGTCCAAAAATGGGCAGAAGACCTAAACAGACATTTCTCCAAAGAAGACAGACAGATGGCCAAGAAGCACATGAAAAGCTGCTCAACATCACTAATTATTAGAGAAATGCAAATCAAAACTACAATTAGGTATCACCTCACACCAGTTAGAATGGGCATCATCAGAAAATCTACACACAACAAATGCTGGAGAGGGTGTGAAGAAAAGGGAACCCTCTTGCACTGTTGGTGGGAATGTAAATTGATACAGCCACTATGGAGAACAGTATGGAGGGTCCTTAAAAAACTAAAAATAGAATTACCATATGATCCAGCAATCCCACTACTGGGCATATACCCAGAGAAAATCATAATTCCAAAAGATACATGCACCCCAATGTTCACTGCAGCACTATTTACAATAGCCAGGTCATGGAAGCAACCTAAATGCCCATCGACAGACGAATGGATAAAGAAGATGTGGTACATATATACAATGGAATATTACTCAGCCATAAAAAGAAACAAAATTGGGTCATTTGTTGAGACGTGGATGGATCTAGAGACTGTCATAAAGAGTGAAGTACGTCAGAAAGAGAAAAACAAATATCATATATTAACGCATATATGTGGAACCTAGAAAAATGGTACAGATGAACCGGTTTGCAGGGCAGAAATTGAGACACAGATGTAGAGAACAAACGTATGGACACCAAGGAGGAAAGCGGCAGGGGGGTGAGGGTGGTGGAGTGATGAATTGGGTGATTGGGATTGACATGTATACACTGATGTGTATAAAATTGATGACTGATTAAAAAAAAAAAGTAACATACCATAATGGAGGTTGATAAAAAAATGTTATCAATTAATTAAACCTTGGTTTGGTATAATTGATGAAAATTTCACAGAAGAGATATTTGTGTGTGCCTTAAAGGATGAATAGGAATTAGACAAGTGCAGAGAACAGTATTCAGGGAAGAGATAAAATATGGATATGCGAAAGCAAGAAAGAACACGGTGTGCCTATGAAACCACAAGAAATAACCTATATTATGTCTAGCAGGCAAGTTGTGTAAGGAGATAAAGCTACTAAGATAAACTAGAACTAACATAAAAATGGGTAACATGTTTGTGATCTCCCTATCACACTGAAAAATTTGAACTCTATCCCAGAGGGTGCAAATGGAGAGCAAATGATGCAGAAGAATGACAGAAAGACAAGTAACTTTAAGATAAGCCTGACAGACTGGTTATGGTAGGAAGGGGACAAAGAGGACACTACAGCAATAGTTCAAATAAGTGATGATAGAGGGCTTGAACTAAGACAGCTGTAAGATGGGGAAAACGGAAGAGCAGGCATAAATTTGACTAAGAGAGTTCTCTATGATGAAAGAATGCATTCCCAATTGGTTTCCCAGTTGATTATGCAAAAGGCAAATAAAAACATGCAAGTACGTAATTACTACTCTACTGAAAAACTAATAAAATGTCACAAGTGTGAAGAAAGTTACCTGCTTTCTTTCCATAGAAGGAGGAAATAACTTTTAACATGAAGGGCCATCATCATTAATATACCCTATTCAGATTTTTCATTATAATTAAACAAGGTGCTTAGCATAGTGGCTGGCACACAGTAAGTGCCAGTAAATATGAGCTGCTGTATTAATATTGTTGTTTTTAATATTATCAAAAAGGCCACAAAAGGAACTCATTTTCCCCTGGACATCTGCATATTTAACAAATAGTGATTCCTCCTTGAAATACTGGCCTGAGTTCTCAGAATTTAAATCTTTCCTACTGCCTAGGGCATAAGGAATTACATCAGATCTAATCACTGAAAGAGTCCTTAAATAGAACAGGAAGTACATAAAACTAGCAGTGGTAGGGAGGCGAACAATGAGCATTTTAAATATGTCTATGCATAGAGTAGGGCCCATTATCTGAAACGACTAATTAATTATATTTTCTTACTTCCTGTTTACTCCATGTAAACGCTTCTACGAAGTACTAGACTTCAAAAAGCGAAATGTTAAATACTATGTGTAAGTGTATAAATCTTTTCTTAGTAGGTTAGAGCAACAGTTCTCAAACGTGGTCTGTGGATTCTTCAAGGGGTCCTTGAGGTCAAAACTATTTTCATAATACTGAGAGTTATTTACTTTATTCACTGTATTCACATTTGCACTGATGGCATGAAGGTAATTCTGGGTACAAATGCTGGCATCTTTGCGCGAATCAGGGCAGTAGCAACCAAACTATACTATAATCATTGTATTCTTCCCTACCACTGAACATTCACAGTTTTTTTAAAAGGCAGTTTCATGTGAAGTGATGTCTGTGTTAATTAACTTGATTATGGTAATCATTTCACAATATATATGAGTATCAAATCATCATGCTGAACTTTAAATATATACAATTTTATTTGTCAATTATACCTCAATAAATCTGGGAAAAAAGTGTTAAAGTAAAAAAGCAGTTTCAATCAGCAATGCCTTTGATGAAGGCTTTCATTTTGATGAAGACTTTAAATAATGCCTTTTATTTTGATAAAATAAAAATTACTAATTGTATTAAATCTCAACTCTTGAGCAGACAATTTTTTAATATTCTCTGCAATGAAATGGGAAGTTGCATAAAGAACTAAAGATTTTAAAGCATGATGGTCATCTCAAGAAAATCTGTGTGACTGTTTTGAGTTGTGATCTCAATTAGCTACTTTTTCCATAGAACACCATTTTAAAAGAACTGACAGGTAAACTATGATTATTCATTTTGGGGTATTTGGAAGACGTTTTCCTAAAAATGAGTAACGTGAGCCTGTCACTTCAAGAAAAACAACTAACAGTATTTTTGCCAATGATAAAATTCAAGCTTTCAGGCAAAAATTAGAATTTTGAAAACTTTGCATCTGCCACTGTGAGTCTGATAGCTTCCCAATACTTAAAAGACCTTCCAATGCAATGTGAGATGATATATTAACAAATGTGATCTTCTGATATTATATAAAGAAATATGTCAACATCTGGAAGATCGGCATCAACAGTGAACCAATATTTTCCGTAAGACCAATGATGCATGATGCTACAAAATCATGCCTGGGTAAAAGTCCATTCAAAGTGCAAGATAGACCAATGAATTTTAATGTAACATAGTTAAGAAAAGTTCAATGACACAGCCTCAGATTCCACATTCCAATTAACCCCAGGACGGCCACTTGTCAAGTTTTGATATACTATCAAAGAAGAATAGCCACAATTACCTGTAAAGGCTATTATTAAAATAATTATCCCTCTTCCAGCTACACATGTCTGTTTAAAGCCTGATTTTCTTTATACACTTCAATCAAAACATTATTACAAGAGACTAAATGCAAAATCAGAAGTGAGAATCCAGATGACTTTGTTGTTGTTTTTTTTAAATTTATTTTTGGCTGCATTGGGTCTTTGTTGCTGTGTGAGGACTTTCTCTAGTTGCCGCAAGTGGGGCCTGCTCTTTGTTGCGGTGCGCGGGCTTCTCGTTGCGGTGGCTTCTCTTGTTGCGGAGCATGGGCTCTAGGTGTGCGGGCTTCAGTAACTGTGGCATGTGGGCTCTAGAGCGCAGGCTCAGTAGTGGTGGCACACGGGCTTAGTTGCTCTGCCGCGTGTGGGATCTTCCTGGACCAGGGTTCGAACCCATGTCCCCTGCATTGGCAGGCGTATTCTTAACCACTGCACCACCAGGGAAGCCCTAGATGACTTCTATTAAGCCATACTTTAAAAAAGACCCCCCCCAAAACGTAAAGCAATGCCACTTCTATCAGTATATTTGTTTGTTTTGGCTATTTTTCATAAAAATATGTTATTTATGTTAACATGTAATAGATTTATTATTTTTAAATAAATTAAAACATAAATATTTAAAATTTTTTCTCAGCTTTAATTTCTAATATGGTAAATATCAATAGATAAAACCCACATATAAATAAAAACTCTTTGGGATTCTTAATTTTTAAAAGTGGAAAGAGGTTCTGAAAGCAAAAAGTTTGAGAACAGGAGAGAACAGCACTAGCCCAAGCCAATCTTCTATTCAGAAACAGCTAGAATTGGAAGTTGAGGTCGGGGAGGTCTCCTTTAGCCAAGTTCCCATAATGCACTTCTGTCTCAAAGATTTCCACTTAGTGGGACAGTAGTGAGAAGCCCTGAAGGAAGGATTCCACTAGTCTTCTTTATTCCCCTTAACCATTGTATGGAAGGATAAAAAGGAAGAATAAAATGTCATGAAAACCCCAGATGCGGCTCCAGAACTTGGGCTTTGGTAAGACAGTAAGGATACAATGAATGGTAGATGTGTAAAACATGTTTCAAGGATTCAAACATTTAAAAGCAAGAATCCTTCTGTACAGAGGGACAGATACGAAGTGAATTTCCTAATTTTGCAGTTTGGCCTAAGGGCAAGCCACAGTCATAACGATGCCGCTAACCTCCAGAGAGAAAGCCTACAGTCACTTTGGCCTGAGGAACCAGGGAGTGGAGGCCAGGGCAACCACTGCCACCTGAGACTGAGGGGAGAAACACAGATGGGGGAGCCCTAAATTCTGTGTATGAACTCTACCCAAGTCTCTGGTAGACCCCTGAGCTATGCATGCACAGAGCCAACTCAAAGCAGCTTGCAACTATGGTTGGAGAAGTGAGCTGGTATGTTTATTTCTAAATATGGCAAATGCTGATAGACACAACGTTGCTATATAAACAAAAGCTCTTTGAGGTCCTCAATTAAGTTTTCAGACTATAAGGGGTTCCAAAACCAAATTGTTTAAGAACTGCCGGTCTGGGACTTCCCTGGTGGTCCGGTGGGTAAGACTCCACGCTCCCAAGGCAGGGGGCCTGGGTTCGATCCCTGGTCAGGGAACTAGATCCCACATGCATGCTGCAACTAAGAGTTCGCGTGCCGCAACTAAGAGCCGGCATGCCGCAACTAAAGATCCTGCATGCCACAACTAAACATGCTGCAACGAAGATCCTGCATGCCACAACAAAGACCTGGTGCGGAAGGAAGGAAGAAAGAAAGAAAGAAAGAAGAAAGAAAGAACTGCTGGTCTATAGGATAAACTATTACTTATAAGATAAAATTAAACTTATTAAGATGTCATATAAAAGCTTTAATAATCTGTCCCTAAATCACTTTTCCATTACCACCATGCATTCTATGCACAATCACATTAGATTATCTGTTCCCCAGAAAAGCTTGCACTTTCATCATGTATGGATTTGAACATACTGTTCCCTACCTTAGGTGACCTATAATTAAATATATCAAATATTAATTGAATGTCAGCCACTTGTGCTAGACATTGGCAAAATTCTATTCATCATTTGAACTCATCTAAATTGTTATTTCCTCTGTGAAGCCTTAAGTAAGTTTTCACCAGACACCCTAACAGAGTTAGCTGCTTATTCCTCTAAATGCCAATATCGCTTTGTTGATTTTCTATTTTTTCTTCACTAATCTCTGATCTCTCTAGTTGTCTTACTCCTCTTGGTATGCCGAAGTCATAGCATATACCTTGTGCACAGTAGGCACTCCAATATAATTGTGTAGGATAGTCAATTTATAGCTGGACTAGGAAAGCCCTATCCTTATCTCTGGAGACACCTGGATGTCTGGCTTTTGGACAAGATAAAGTCAGCTGGATTTATGATGTGCTGTTTAGAGTCCAAAACTGCCCTGGTGGCCTCTGAATCAGTGTTTACTGATGGTTTTCACCTGACAGAACTCATTAGCGAGCCTACCTTGACTACATGACCAGAGCGACATAAAAATACCCCACTGGGATCTTCTGCCTTGAGCGCTCCTGAACGCAAGACTTATGACACAGATCTTGGTGGTTCAATCCAGAGATGAAAGGGACCTGGGTGCAAATTAGGATCCTGAGTTTTCCTTTGACATTCCCCACATCCTCAATGCTTGTCTGCCCTCTCTCTTGCTGCACCATATCCTTTGCCTTTAAATAAAAGCCTTAGGTGAATATGCTCTATGGAGATTTGTGAGTCCTTCAACTATCCAAACTTGTGAAATCTTGCAATAATACTTTCTGCACACTTTACACACTTTCATGAATGTAAAAATAACCCCATGACCCAGCTCATATCTGTGTCAATCTTAACAAAAGAAAAATTTCTACATTTTATAAATACTTTCACATCCACCAACGCTAAATTCCCAAAGTAATCTTGTAGAGGGGTAGTCTCACCATTTACTAGAAAAACTCAGGCTCAAAACATTAAATGACTTGTCCACAGTAGCTCAACCAGTTAGGGGCAGAACTGGACTCAAGCCTAGGTCTAGGCCTCTCAGCTGTACCAGGCTGCCCCAGTGTTTGCAGCAATCATAGTTGACCCTTGAACAACATGGGTTTGAACTGCGCAGGTCCATTTACTGATTTTTTTCAATAAATAGGTACTACAGTAGTACACGATCCACGGTTAGTTGAATCTGTGGATGTGGAACCCTGTACACAGGTATAAAGTTATACAGGGATTTTCAAGTATGCAGGGGTCGGCAGCCTAACCCCTATGTTGCTCAAGGGTCAACTGTACATGCCTACGCTGTAATTTGAGGATTTAAGGTAATATCTCTGTATCCTGATAAAGTTTATTGAAACAAGTCACAAAGATACCTGCATTCATCTATTAAAGAGGTTAATAGTAATATACAATGTTGATATCAAGAAGCTGAACATATTAATCCCTTTACTCCACAATTATATGAGCACCTATTATAGGGCTTAGGCACTGTGTTAGGTAGAGTTTACAGTTTTAGTGAAAACGTGAGACATTTTAAAGAAGAAAAATGAATACCTTTTCAGTTCATGGATGAAAAGAAAGTTCGAATTTAAGTGCATAATCTGATATTCTAAATTCTTAAGTCATTAAACAACATTTATATAGTACTTTAGAGTGTATAAGGTCATTACTTTGCCTAATTTCATCCTCAAAACAAACCTATGAGACATTTTAAATCCAATTTGACAGCTAAGGAAAGTGAAAATAAAAATTAAGTAATTTGTCCTAATATATACAAAATCACATAGCTTGTATTAGGCAAAGTCAGGATTCAAGTACAAGGGTACTATTAATTTATTTTCTTTCTACTTTATACTTCTCTTATTCTTATGTTGATTTAGATTTAAATGTGCTATTTCACTTTTTGTTTTAAAAATCCATAAAATAAAAATCATTAAGTAAAACATTTGCTTATCATGATAATTATTAATAATTCAGAATTTAAAGTAAAATAATTTAAATGTCCTAGTGATGGTTTTCTGCTTTCTCTCTTTTTTTTTTAATTGAAGTATAGTTGATCTACTTCTCTTTCTAGCTGATGACTATAAATATGTTTCTTAAACACTTATTGAATGACACATCTTCAACCTCTGGGTAATTTTAAACAGTTTTTTGGTAAATGAAATAAAAATCATTCATTTCTTTTAGTCAGCCTGCAGATCAATATAATGAAAACAAATAACTAAATTTAGATATGTATTTTCTAAACATGAAAAGCTTTCTGAGTTGCAGAATTTTTGGAAAATGTATAATTAGTTGTTAATGTTTAACAGTATCTCATTCTTAAACAGTGTAAGCAACTAAATATATTTTTTCCAAAAGAATACATTAAGTAAAAAATAAGTTTATGAAGTTAATTCATTTAACTTAAATTCTTAAACAGTGTTAATGCTAAATTCCTAAGCAGTAAGGAAAAAATTAAAGACTGTAAAACACAAGTTTTAAAATTTTTTTCATTTCCAAATCTCTCAGATGAACTGTTCTAGTTCTATCTGAATCCTTTGGGCCAAGTTCCACTGGAACAAGTCTTTTTTCCAGGGTATTCATTGCCCAAGTGTCAGCTTTTAAAGGTCTGAAAAAACCTGCTTTAAAGAAAGCCAGAGAAAATGAGACAGGCCAGCCCAGACAAGTGTGCCATGTAGCAAACAGTGGTTTCTCTGTGATCCAAATAAAACAGCAGTGCTTTTATACCCATACACATATATAACTGGAATATTTCTATGGTCGTTCCCATTAACCTTTAATCTAAATATTAATTTATTTATTTTTTTAAACTTAGTTTTGATTTTATATTAAACAAGAAAAAGAATGAAACAGTGAAAAAATTCACACAAATTAGATAATAAAAGAAAAAGAATAAAACAGAGTACTAAAATCTATTGAACTTGTATGCCTGGAATCATGCTGGTGACTTTATTTACATAATCTCTCTTAATACAAACTATCACCTTGTGAGCTGGTGTTAACATTCTTATTTTACATATCAGGAAATTGAGACACAGTATGAATAAGAAACTTGCCCAGTGTCATATCGCTCCTAAATGGAAATACCTACATTCAATCTCATACCATTTCTCTTTAACAAGCTGTGGTCCTCCTACCACATCATGCAAAAACAAAAAGCAAAAGAGAAGAAAAAGGACAAAAGAGACAAAATCATGAGCATTGGTCTACTCTAATAATTCTTTTTTTTTTTTTTTAACTTTAATAGCCTTACTTTTTTTTTTTTCCGGCTGTGTTGAGTCTTCATTGCTGTGCGCGGGCTTTCTCTAGTTGTGGAGCGTGGGGGCTACTCTTCGTTGCCGTGCGCGGACTCCTCATTGCGGTGGCTTCTCGTTGCGGAGCATGGGCTCTAGGTGTGCAGGCTTCAGTAGTTGCAGCGCATGGGCTCAGTAGTTGCAGCACGCAGGCCCTAGAGCATGCGGGCTTCAGTAGTTGCGGCGTGTGGGCTCCAGGGAGTGAGGGCTTCAGTAGTTGTGGTGCACAGGCTCAGTAGTTGTGGCACACGGGCTTAGTTGCTCCGCAGCATGTGGGATCTTCCCAGACCAGGGCTCGAACCCGTGTTCCCTGCATTTGCAGGCGGATTCTTAACCACTGCGCCACCAGGGAAGTCCCTCTAATAATTCTTAAGAGGGAAGCAAACCATAAAATTCTGGCAACTATACTAGGTTCATCTGAACCTCTACAGAATTTATTCGTTTGTAATCCATAAGAGTAAAGAAACAATACTGTCTTAAAAACAATTCCTTCACTGGTGTAATGAATCATTTATCTTTTGTGCTATTTATCTTTTCACATTTTTAAGTTTATATACTAGCTAGCACATAACCTATTGGGAAAAAAAAATCTATCATACAGCACTGCAAAGTAATACACATAGAGTAGGTATTTAGTAAATATTTGTTGAATACTTTGTATATTCACAATGCCTTGAAATCAGTTAAGTACCTAAATAGCTAATGATATTAGCCTTCAGGGACACTGGTCTTAAAGTTCTGGTTTTGGAGTTCAGTTTGAAAAAGGGTTCTATTTTAATCGATCATGACCAAGACACACTACTGTTTATCTGAGTTGATTCATCATTTCTCTAGTATTCTCCATTTTATCAAAATGGCTTCAGAATGACAACCAGGCAAAATAAATATTTTTTATTCTGCAGATTACAATGGGCAGAATATGCCAAACAATTCCTCACTGGTTTAATAAACATTTACTGAGAACTTAATCCATATTAGACACTATGCTAAGTGCTGTGGATACAAGGTTAGAGTTAAAAAGTTTTTAACTTGAGGCATTATCAATAAAGTGGAGAATATACACACATATATAAATAATTACAACACTGCGTGAAGTGTACACACATCATTCATTCAGTAAATATTATTGAAAGCCTCATGTAACAAACACTGTAACAAGCCCGGGATACAGCAATGAACAAAACTCTAGGGTCCCTGCCCTCATAGACTTTATAATTTAACATGGCCTCAAAGACTTCCCAAGTCTCCAGAAAAATGAACTCATGGTCAAATATCACAAAAACACATGAGGGAACATGCACCCATAAAGAATGAATCAGTAAAAGAATGAATATGCAAAGATGAAAGATACTGAAATTAATAGATACAGAATATTAAGTATGTTTAGTATGTTTAAAGAAATGAAAGCAACAAAAAGAACCAAAGAAGAAAAAAATCATCAAAAATCATCATGCAGATTTGAAAAAGAAACAACAGAACCTTTAGAAATGAAAAAATATAATAATTAAAAATGCTAAAGACAAAAAGTGAATTTAGGAGGAAAAAAAATAAGGCTGAATTAACCAAATAAGAGAGATGAGAGGGAGAAAGCAGGACATCCCAGACAGAAAAGACAGTGTATGCAAACACATGAAACCATGAAGCTGCATTCTGTGTTTGAGGAAATAAAAGCTGAATTATATTGCTGAAGTATAATGTGCAAGGGTTTAAAAAGGAAAGCGATTGGGCTTCCCTGGGGGCGCAGTGGTTGAGAATCTGCCTGCCAATGCAGGGGACACGGGTTCGAGCCCTGGTCTGGGAAGATCTCACATGCCGCGGAGCAAGTAGGCCCGTGAGCCACAATTACTGAGCCTGCGCGTCTGGAGCCTGTGCTCCACAACAAGAGAGGCCCGCGCACCGCGATGAAGAGTGGCCCCCACTTGCCGCAACTAGAGAAAGCCCTCACACAGAAATGAAGACCCAACACAGCCATAAATAAATAAAATAAAAATTAAAAAAAAAAAAAAAAGCAAGGGTACCTGAGCACACAGGCCTGCTTTGTTGGATTCTTCTCCTTTCAAATTTCATCCTCGTTCTTCATCAATCCTAGTCTCCCTCCATGATCAATATTCTCCTTAGAAGATGGTTGTTTCATGAAAACTTTCCCAAAAACATCTTCATTTTTAATCACATAATTGTAACATGTTAATATATCTCCCAAGCGTTACACTATCATTGTCATTGGTACTATACTGAATTGTTCTGAACTGAGTGTAGAAAGATTTACTCTTCTGGCTAAAACCTTCCAAAGGCTTTTGATCACAAATAAAATAAAAACCAAACACCTTACCATGGACTACAAAGCCAACACAATCGACCTCTGCCTTCCTCTTCTAACTATTCTTCTTGCCCACCCATTCCAACACTAGCCTTCCTAATGCTCCTAAAAACAAACCAAGTCCATTCCAGTCTCAGGGCCATAAGCAGAACTACCTGGAACATCATTACCCCAGATTACCTCTGGGTAATTCCTTCTCATTCTTTAGGTATTATGCCAAATACTACCAACTCAGAGAAGCCTTCCTTGATTACCCTATCTAAAGAAGTCCTCTAACCATTCTCTATCATATTACCTTGTTTTATTTCTTCATAGCATTTATCACAATTAGAAGCCTTTATATAGTCAGTTATATATTTGTCATCTTCCCTCATTAGAATGCAATCTCTTGACAACAGCAATCTTAATTATTTTCTTCACTGCTGTATCACAAACTCCTAGAACAGTACTTGTAATAGCCATGTGTTCCGGTTTTTGTCACTTCTGCTTTGACATGTGGGGTCTTGCTGACCTTGGTGGGACTGTTCTTCCCAGGGCTAGCTAGTTCGCATACTACTTGCCTGTAAGCACACCTTTTATATGCAAACCAAACAATCACAGCCCATAACCCCAGCTACCTCCTTTATCAGACTCTAGGTCACTATTCCCCTGCCCTAATCACTTCTGGGCCATGTATCAGACAACTAAAGACAGTCCCTAAGCCCCAGAGCCCACTGAAATTATTCAAACTAACCAATCCCAGGCCTGCTTACCCTACCTTGCCCACTCCTTCCCACAGAAGCCACAATAAAGGCTCTCACCCACATCTCCCCTCCACAACCTCCCCTCCCTAGACTGACCCTGGCGCTTTCCCATGTGGTAAAAGGCAGTGTGCTATGCCTCCTGCTTCTAAGGAACTGTGAGTAATAAAAAATTCTTCCTTTATGGCAATCATTTCCATGTTTGTGTGTCTTATCATACCTAATTAAACAAATCCCAGGTACCTTTAAAATAAGTGCCTAGCATAAAGTACATGCTCAACAAATATTGTTGAATGTATCACCTGGAGAATAAATTCCTTTTGTTTCCTTTCAGTTCCTAGCATGACTGAGTTTACTCATATCATTCTTCAATACACTTTATTAATTAAATCATTTGTAAAACATGTATTCTTTGCCCAATAAGAGATAGTTATCATGCTAAGTACTAAAGATATAGGGATGAATAAAAAATAGATATGTTCTGTTCATAAGAGTTTCAAATAAGATATGAGAATGCAGAAAAGTCGAAAATAAAAGAATGAAAAGATAATCTATAACTACTACAGAAAAAAAAAAACTGGTATAGCTATCATAACATCAGACAAAAAAGAACCTTAAAATAAAAAGTATTACAAAAATAGGGATCCAATTCACCAAGAAGATATCATAACCCTAATCACATACATATCTAATTTAATTGCATAGCTTCAAAACACTTAAAGCAAAAACTAACAGAATAATATAGGGAAAATAATCATATCCATCAACATACCCATCTCAGTGTTTGAAATATGAAGGAACTTTCCCCATTCTCCTCTCCACACCACCCCCAGCCCCAAATCAGCAGGGTTCCAGAAGATTTTAACACCACAAGTGGCTTGAACTAATAAACATTAGCACTAATAGACATAAGGGCACTACAATAATCTAAGGGCCTTTCACATCTAGCCATGATAGAGTAACTGGACTGGACTTTCCCTTGCTGTCAACAACTAGAAAGAGGGCAAAAGATATGAAAAACCTCCTTTCAGACACTGAACAACAAGGTAGTACAGAAATGTGACCCCTGAGAAAAGGGAAGCAAATGAGGTAAGTGATATGATTACCCCAGTTTTCTAGAGGACACAATTTCCAGATCTTGGTGTAAGGAAAGGGAATCCAAACATAGCACAGCCATCTCACTAAATTGAGGAGACAGAGTTTAGACTTCAAAAAGACTGAGCCATTAAGATTTACAGGACAGAATACCAAAGGAGGTAGCTTTGCAGAGAAAGAGGTCCAAAACTTTAAAGGGATCCTCTTGAGTCTGTTGTTGAATACTAAGCTGCACATGCACAGAGTAAGACTCAATTAGGCAGAGAAAAGAACTACTGGGGAGAAAAGCTACTAGAGAGCTGTAAAATGAACAACTACCATAGCACACAGACAGAATACAGATCACACTGAACACCTAGAGCATTCAATAGGGATCCCAGAAAGGTCACATTTCAGTAAGGAAGCAAAACTAGCAAGAGAGTAAAGACAACAACTCTAAACCCACCCAAAAACATGTTTTAAATCAAGCCATGAGAGATAAGCTGACCAGAAATTTAATCACTGGCCAAAAAAGAAGTCAAACATCCTTTAAAAGAGGACAACAAAATTCAGTCACTCAACAACATCACAATTCCAACATCCAAACAAAAGCTGCTATATAAGGTTAAAAAGCAAGAAAATCAGTCAAAAGAAATAACCCAGAAATGACAGTGATGGTGAAACTGACAAAGATTTTAAATCAGCTATTATAACTATGTTCAAGAACATAAAGAAAAACATGAAAATAATGAAGAGAGAAATGTAATAAATTAAAAAAGACAAAATACATTTCTGCTTCCAGTAATGACAGAGTAAGACCCCATTGTCTGATTCTCCCTAAAAAAAAAAGGTAAAATCTGGAATAATACAAAAAGAGATTTTATGTGAAAGCACTGGAGAGTAAAAGAGAAGCAGACAGACTCCAACGGAGAGTACATACTTGAAGAAGGGGAGTTATACAAAGTGGGTTCCCATTTTCACAGCTTTCAGCCTTGGGCAAAGTACAACACACAAGGAGCAGTGGAATGTAATACTACGGGCTTTCTAGCCTGGGGAACCAAGAAACTGAAGTCAGAAGAAACATGACCACTAAAGAGAATGGAGAAATCCTTAAAGGGAACAAGACAGAGAAGGTACCCCCAAATTCTGTCTGCTTATGTCTCTACCATTAGAGACCCATGCATGTATATATGACAGATTGAAAGGAGTTCAGCTAAAGGCAAAAAAGGTGCTGGCCAAAAACATAGTTTACAGTTCAAGTCAAGTCAGTCAAGATAACTGTCAACTGAAACCAAAGAAACAACACTCACCAGGAAAAAACAAACAAAAAAACAAAAAAGAACAGAATCTCCACAATTTAATATTCTTTTTTTTTTATATATTATTATTATTTTTTAATTTACTTTTGGCTGCGTTGGGTCTTTGTTGCTGTGCGCGGGCTTTCTCTAGCTGCGGTGAGCGGGGGCTACTCTTCGTTGTGGTGCACAGGCGTCTCATTGCGGTGGCTTCTCTTGTTGCAAAGCATGGGCTCTAGGTGCCAGGGCTTCAGGAGTTGTGGCTCGTGGGCTCTGGAGCACACGCTCAGTAGTTGTGGCGCATGGGCTTCGTTGCTCCACAGCATGTGGGATCTTCCTGGACCAGGGCTCGAACCCGTGTCCCCTGCACTGACAGGCGGATTCTTAACCACTGCGCCACCAGGGAAGCCCTAACATTCTTACTATCTAAAATAAAATCTAAAATTACTCAATATATGAAGAATCAGGAAAATGAAACACATTCTCAAGAGAAAAGAGTGTCAACTGAGACTGACCCTGAGATCACCCAGGTAGACAAGGGCTTTAAAGCGGCTATTATAACTATCCTCAATGAATTAAAACAAAATATACTAACAATAATGAAAAGATAGGGAATTTGTGGAGAAAAATAGAAATGATAAAAAAAGCACTAGATGCAAGTTCTAAAACTGAAAAAATACAGTATCTGAAATAAATTATTCACTGAATAGACTTAACAGACAAATGGAAATGACGGAAAAAAAAGGTAAGTGAACCTGAAGACAGATCAATCAAAATTATCCAACCTGCACATGCACAGAGAGATAAAAATATATTTTTTTGTAAAATGAACTGACCTTAAAAGGCCTGTTACATAACGAACAGTCCAACATACTTGTAACTGGAAACAAATGATAGAAGAGAGAGACTGAGGCAGAAAAGGATATTTAAAGAATGAACAGGGCTTCCCTGGTGGCGCAGTGGTTGAGAATCTGCCTGCCAGTGCAGGGGACACGGGTTCGAGCCCTGGTCTGGGAGGATCCCACATGCCGCAGAGCAGCTGGGCCCGTGAGCCACAATTGCTGAGCCTGCGCATCTGGAGCCTGTGCTCCGCAACGGGAGGGGCCGCGATAGTGAGAGGCCCGCGCACCGCGATGAAGAGTGGCCCCCGCTTGCCACAGCTAGAGAAAGCCCTCGCACAGAAATGAAGACCAACACAGACATAAATAAATAAATAATAAATTAAAAAAAAAAAAAAAAGAATGAACAAAGTTTCCCAAAATATGCTTAATGGCAGAAATTTATAGATATGACTCTCAACTTGCTGAAGGGAAATGATACCAGAGGGAAATCCAGATCCTCAGACAGGAAAGAAGAGCATTAAAATGGTAAACCCCCAGTTAAATGCAAAAGTTAATTATCTTGTTTTCCTTAAATTTATTTATAACTTATTTACTTTTAACATATAGCTGTTGTGAACATAACATATGTAGATGTAATATAACAACTATAACATAAAGAACATGGTAAGTAGGATATGGACCTATACAGCTGTCTTATTCTGCACGCTTCTACATTTTTCATGAAGTGAGCTGTGAAAAGTTAAGGATAGATACTGTAATCCCTCAAGAAACCACTAAATAAATAATACAGTTGAAAAGCCAATAGGAATGTTAAAATGGAATTCTCAAAAATAGTCAAAAAATTTTTTAAAGTAAGAAAGAACAGAGAAAATAAAAATAATAATAAAATGGCAGACCCACACCTGGCCATATTAACCATAGTAAACCTGATAGTCTGTTGCCCTGTTGATAATATTTACATTGTTATCTGTTCAGGGTTTTGTTTGTTTTTAAAAAGATAAAAACTTGCAATATTTCTTTGTTAGAAGAGCTCTGGGAATTTCCTTCTCCTTTCATACTTAAAAGTAAAATAAAACTGTAACTCTAATGGATTTCTTACTTAAACAAAAAGTTTGAGGGTTGCTGTTCATTTAATTCAACAATTAGTGCCTAGACCAACCCATATGAGATCAGCAACAGAAGAATAATGGCTCAAGGTGGGGCTCAGATAACAGCTGGCAGAGAAAGGTAAAAATGACCTTCACTGGGGTCCCACGGAGGAGCCTGCCTGTTTCTACAGTTTGTTTCTACACTGTTTCTGTTTGTTCAGAACTTCAAACTGTTTATACTGAAAGAATCTTCAGAGTTATCAGAAGGTGTCCAAGGCAATTGCATAACAGAATTACATGGTTTTCCTCTTGCAGTTATCTTGAGGTTCTATTGATTATTAAGATGCACAGTACGTGTATTGAGTTAAAAGAGTGACTATCTGGGTTGTGCCCTGAAAGTCTAGGGTTCTGGTTTTGAGAGTCTGATCAGGGTAGAATCTTAATCTGATCTAAGAAAAGAGTTTTTTTCCTTTGCAAGAATTACAACTAACCCAATCCTAGCGAGTGGAGGTGTCCCCAGACTGCAAGCAAACTAGCAGACATTCTACGAGGTAACTGGTATATAATCTTGAAAACTGTCAAGGTCATAATGGTCAAAAAAGATTTAGGAACTATTCCAGATAGAATGAGACTAAATACACATGAAATCTAAATGTAACATGTGATTCTGGACTGGATACTCTTGCTATTAAGGGCATTATTGGGACAACTAAAAAATGTTAAATGGGATTATAGGATTAGATGGTAGTAATATATCAATGTTCATTTTCTGATTTTAATGGTTGTATTGTAGTTATGTAGAACAATATCCTTGTTTGAAGGAAATATACAATAAAATATGAAGGGTAACAGAGGATTACATTGGCAATTTACTTTCAAATGGCTTAGAAAAAGTTACTTGTCCTGTACCTGAAACTATTCTTTACATTGGAGATTGCTTTCGAAGTATTTTTTTCACTAAAGCAGATACAGCTATAGATAAAAATGTTTATATATTTATATATTTACTCTACATGCAAAGAATCAGGAAAATGTGACTTACTACAAGGGGAAAAAAATCAGACCTAGAAATGAAGAAAAGAGCAGAACTAGCAGATGAGGATTTAAAACACCTATTACAAATATGTTTGAGGATTTAAAGAAAAACATGAATACAACAAAGAGAAATATATAAACTATTTTTTAAAAATCAAATGAAACTTCTAAAGCTGAAAAATGCAGTATATGAAATTTAAAAATTCATTGTATGTGCTTTAAAAAAAGGAGCTGTGAACTTGAACCTAAGGAAATAGAAACTACACAAATTGAAGCACACAGAGAAACAAGGCAAGAAAAAAAAAAAGAATGAAATGACAGGTAAGATAATATCTATTTAACACATGTATAACTGGAGTACTGGAAAAAAGAGGAAACAGAAAACAAAGTAGGAAAATATTAAAGCTATACTGACTTAAAATATTCCAAATTTTATTTTTTAAAAAATCAAGCCACAGACCTAAAAAGATCAAGAAACTTCAAGCAAGATTACCACGCAAATACCACCAATACCACCACCATACCATCACTAAGGAACATAATAATAAACTGCTGAAACCAAAGATAAAGAGAAAATTCTAAAAGCAGATAGAGAAAAATGGCGAGGGGAATAAAGATAGTAATAAATGACTTCTTAAACAAACAAATAAACAAAATGCAAACTAGAAGACAATGTAACAAATTGTTAGGTGCTAAAAGAAAATAACCATCCAAAAAGAATTCTATACCCAGCAAAAATGTTTCAAATAAGAAGGTGAAAAAAGACATTTTCAGACAAATATAAGCTGACAAAATTTATCGCCAACAGAAGTGTACTATAAGAAAAGTTAAAGTACACAATTTAAGGTTATTACATTATACATTAAGTGGTATAATATTATTTGAGAGTAAACTATAAGTTAAAAATATATACTGTAAAGTCCTAGCAAACTCTAATGAAATAAAAGAGAGATGTAACAGAGAAGCTAGTAGACAGGATGAAATAAAACACTAAACACACACACACACACACACACCCCTAAATTAATTTAAAAGAAGCCAGGAAAAGTGTGAGGGGGAAAAAGCCAAAAAAAACAGATGAAAAAAATATAAAATTAACAGCAAGATAGTAACTTAATCACACTGATAATTACATTAAATGTAAATGGACCATATGCACTAATTAAGAAAGAGAGGCGGTCAGGGAGTTCGCTGGTGGCCTAGTGGTTAGGATCTGGGGCTTTCACTGCCATGGTCCAGGTTCAATCCCTGATTGGAAACTGAGATCCTGCAAGCCATGCAGCATGGCCAAAAAACAAAAAAAAACTTAAAGAAATCAAAGATTTGGAACCAAAATGGCAGAGTAGAAGGACGTGCTCTCACTCCCTCTTGTGAGAACACCAGAATCACAATTAGCTGCTGGACAATCATTGACAAGAAGACACTGGAACTCACCAAAAAAGACACCCCACATCCAAAGACAAAGGAGAAGCCACAATGAGATGGCAGGAGGGGTGCAATCACAGTAAAATCAAATCCCATAACTGCTGGGTGGGTGACTCACAGACTGGAGAACACTTATAACACAGATGTCCACCCACTGGAGTGAAGGTTCTGAGCCCCACGTCAGGTTCCCAAGCTGGGGGTCCAGCAATGGGAGGAGGAATTCCTAGAGAATCAGACTTTGAAGCCTAGTGGGAATTGATTGCAGGAGTTCGACAGGACTGGGGGAAACAGAGACTCCACTCTTGGAGGGCACACACAAAGTAGTGTGCGCATCGGGACCCAGGGGAAGGAGCAGTGACCCCACAGAGACTGAATCAGACCTACCTGCTAGCGTTGGAGGATCTCTGGCAGAGGCGGGCGGTGGCTGTGGCTCACTGAGGGGACAAGGACGCTGGCAGCAGAAGTTCTGGGAAGTACTCTTTGGCATGAGCCCTCCCAGAGTCCACCATTAGCCCCACCAAAGACCCTGCAGGCTCCAGTGTTGGGTCCCCTCAGGCCAAACAACCAACAGGGAGGGAACCCAGCCCCAGCCATCAGCAGTGAAGCAGATTAAAGTTTTACTGAGCTCTGCCCACCACAGCAACAGTCAGCTCTACCCACCACCAGTCCCTCCCATCAGGAAACTTGCACAAGCCTCTTAGATAGCCTCAACCACCAAGGGCAGACAGCAGAAGCAAGAACTACAATCCTGCAGCCTGTGGGACAAAAATCACATTCACAGAAAGATAGACAGGATGAAAAGGCAGAGGGCTACGTACCAGATGAAGGAACAAGATAAAACCCCAGAAAAACAACTAAATGAAGTGGAGATAGGCAACCTTCCAGAAAAACAATTCAGAATAATGATAGCGAAGATCATCCAGGACCTCAGAATAAGAATGGAGGCAAAGATCGAGAAAATGCAAGAAATGTTTAACAAAGACCTAAAAGAATTAAAGAACAAACAAACACAGATGAACAATACAATAACTGAAATGAAAACTTCACTAGAAGGAATCAGTAGCAGAATAACTGAGGCAGAAGAACGGATAAGTGACCTGGAAGACAGAATGGTGGAATTCACTGCTGCAGAACAGAATAAAGAATGAAAAGAAATGAAGACAGCCAAAGAGACCTATGGGACAACATTAAACACAACAACATTCGCATTATAGGGGTCCCAGAAGAAGCAGAGAGAGAGAAACGACCTGAGAAAACATTTGAAGAGCTTATAGTCGAAAACTGTCCTAACATGGGAAATAGCCACCCAATTCCAGGAAGCACAGAGAGTCCATACAGGATAAACCCAAGGAGAAACATGCCAAGACACGTAATAATCAAACTGGCAAAAATTAAAGACAAAGAAAAATTATTGAAAGCAGCAAGGGAAGAACGACAAATAACATACAAGGGAACTCCCATAAGGTTAACAGCTGATTTCTCAGCAGAAACTCTACAAGCCAGAAGGGAGTGGCATGATATACTTAAAGTGATGAAAGGGAAGAACTTAAAACCAAGATTACTCTACCTGGCAAGGATCTCATTCAGATTCGATAGAGAAATCAAAAGCTTTACAGACAAGCAACAGTTAAGAGAATTCAGCACCACCAAACCAGCTCTACAACAAATGCTAAAGGAACTTCGCTAAGTGGGAAACACAAGAGAAGAAAAGGACCTACAAAAACAAACCCAAAACAATTAAGAAAATGGTCATAGGAACATACATATCGATCATTACCTTAAACGTGAATGGATTAAATGCGCCAACCAAAAGACACAGGCTTGCTGAATGGATACAAAAACAAGACCCATAAATATATCTTGTCTACAAGAGACCCACTTCAGACCTAGGGACACATACAGACTGAAAGTGAGGGGATGGAAAAAGATATTCCATGCAAATGGAAATCAAAAGAAAGCTGGAGTAGCAATACTCATATCAGATAAAATAGACTTTAAAATAAAGAATGTTACAAGAGACAAGGAAGGACACTACATAATGATCAAGAGATCAATCCCAGAAGAAGATATAACAATTATAAATATATATGCACCCAACAAAGGAGCACCTCAGTACATAAGGCAACTGCTAACAGCTATAAAAGAGGAAATTGACAGTAACACAATAATAGTGGGGGACTTTAACACCTCACTTACACCAATGGACAGATGATCCAAAATGAAAATAAATAAGGAAACAGAAGCTTTAAATGACACAATGAACCAGATAGATTTAATTGATATTTATAGGACATTCCATCCAAAAACAGCAGATTACACTTTCTTCTCAAGTGTGCACGGAACATTCTCCAGGACAGATCACATCTTGGGTCACAAATCAAGCCTCGGTAAATTTAAGAACATTGAAATCATACCAAGCATCTTTTCTGACCACAACGCTATGAGATTAGAAATGAATAACAGGGAAAAAAACGTAAAAAACACAAACACATGGAGGCTAAACACTATGTTACTAAATAACCAAGAGATCACTGAAGAAATCAAAGAGGAAATCAAAAAATACCTAGAGACAAATGACAATGAAAACACGACGATCCAAAACCTATGCGACGCAGCAAAAGCATTTCTAAGAGGGAAGTCTATAGCTATACAAGCCTACCTCAAGAAACAAGAAAAATCTCAAATAAACAATCTAACCTTACATCTAAAGGAACTAGAGAAAGAAGAACAAACCCCAAAGTTAGCAGAAGGAAAGAAATCATAAACTTCAGAGTAGAAATAAATGAAATAGAAAAAAAGAAAACAATAACAAAGATCAATAAAACGAAAAGCTGGTTCTTTGAGAAGATAAACAAAATTGATAAACCATTAGCCTGACTCATCAAGAAAAGGAGAGAGAGGACTCAAATCAATAAAATTAGAAATGAAAAAGGAAAAGTTACAACAGACACCGCAGAAATACAAAGCATCCTAAGAGACTACTACAAGCAACAGTATGCCAATAAAATGGAAAACATGGAAGAAATGGGCAAATTCTTAGAAAGGTATAAGCTTCCAAGACTAAACCAGGAAGAAATAGAAAATATGAACAGACCAATCACAAGTAATGAAATTGAAACTGTGATTAAAAATCTTCCAACAAACAAAAGTCCAGGACCAGATGGCTTCACAGGTGAATTCTATCAAACATTTAGAGAAGACCTAACACCCATCCTTCTCAAACTCTTCCAAAAATTTACAGAGGAAGGAACACTCCCAAATTCATTCTATGAGGCCACCATCACCCTGATGCCAAAACCAGACAAAGACACTACAGAAAAAGAAAACTACAGACCAGTATCACTGATGAAAATAGATGCAAAAATCCTCAACAAAATACTAGCAAACAGAATCCAACAACACATGAAAAGGATCATACACCATGATCAAGTGGGATTTATCCCAGGGATGCAAGGATTCTTCAATATATGCAAATCAATCAATGTGATACACCATATTAACAAATTGAAGAAGAAAAACCATATGATCATCTCAATAGATGCAGAAAAAGCTTTTGACAAAATTCAACACCCATTTATGATAAAAGCGCTCCAGAAAGTGGGCATAGAGGGAACCTACCTCAACATAATAAAGGCCATATACAACAAACCCACAGCAAACATCATTCTCAATGGTGAAAAACTGAAAGTATTTCTTCTAAGATCAGGAACAAGACAAGGATGTGCACTCTCACCACTATTATTCAACATAGTTTTGGAAGTTCTAGCCACAGCAATCAGAGAAGAAAAAGAAATAAAAGGAATACAAATTGGAAAAGAAGAAGTAAAACTGTCACTGTTTGCAGATGACATGATACTATACATAGAGAATCCTAAAGATGCCACCAGAAAACTACTAGAGCTAATCAATGCATTTGGTAAAGTTGCAGGATACAAAATTAATGCACAGAAATCTCTTGCATTCCTATACACTAATGATGAAAAATCTGAAAGAGAAATTAAGGAAACATTCCCATTTACCATTGCAACAAAAAGAATAAAATACCTAGGAATAAACCTACCTAGGGAGACAAGAGACTTGTATGCAGAAAACTATAAGACACTGATGAAAGAAATTAAAGATGATACCAACAGATGGAGAGATATACCATGTTCTTGGATTGGAAGAATCAACATTGTGAAAATGACTCTACTACCCAAAGCAATCTACAGATTCAATGCAATCCCTATCAAATTACCAATGGCATTTTTTACAGAACTAGAACAAAATATCTTAAAATTTGTATGGAGACACAAAAGACCCCAAATAGCCAAAGCAGTCTTTTTTTTTTTTTTTTTTAAAAGACTTTCTACTTTTTTTTTTTTTTTTTAAATATTTTATTTATTTATTTATTTATTTATGGCTGTGTTGGGTCTTCGTTTCTGTGTGAGGGCTTTCTCCAGTTGCGGCAAGTGGGAGCCATTCTTCATCGCGGTGCGCGGGCCTCTCAGTATCGCGGCCTCTCTTGTTGCGGAGCACAGGCTCCAGACGCGCAGGCTCAGTAATTGTGGCTCACGGGCCCAGTCGCTCGCGGCATGTGGGATCTTCCCAGACCAGGGCTCGAACCCGTGTCCCCTGCATTGGCAGGCAGATTCTCAACCACTGCGCCACCAGGGAAGCCCCTGCCAAAGCAGTCTTGAGGGGAAAAAACGGAGCTGGAGGAATCAGACTCCCTGACTTCAGACTATACTACAAAGCTACAGTCATCAAGACAATATGGTACTGGCACAAAAGCAGAAATATAGATCAATGGAACAAGATAGAAAGCCCAGAGATAAACCCACACACCTATGGTCAGCTAATCTATGACAAAGGAGGCAAGGATATACAATGGAGAAAAGACAGTCTCTTCAATAAGTGGTGCTGGGAAAACTGGACAGCTACATGTAAAAGAATGAAATTAGAACACTCCCTAACACCATACAAAAAAATAAACTCAAAATGGATTCGAGACCTAAATGTAAGACCGGACACTATAAAACTCTTAGAGGAAAACATAGGAAGAACACTCTTTGACATAAGTCACAGCAAGATATTTTTTGATCCACCTCCTAGAATAATGGAAATAAAAACAAAAATAAACAAATGGGACCTAATGAAACTTCAAAGCTTTTGCATGGCAAAGGAAACCATAAACAAGACGAAAAGCAACCCTCAGAATGGTAGAAAATATTTACAAACGAAGCCACGGACAAAGGATTAATCCCCAAAATATATAAACAGCTCATGCAGCTCAATATTAAAAAAACAACCCAATCCAAAAATGGGCAGAAGACCTAAATAGATTTTTCTCCAAAGAAGACATACAGACGGCCAAGAAACACATGAAAAGCTGCTCAACATCACTAATTATTAGAGAAATACAAATCAAAACTACAATGAGGTATCACCTCACACCAGTTAGAATGGGCATCACCAGAAAATCTACAAACGACAAATGCTGGAGAGGGTGTGGAGAAAAGGGAACCCTCTTGCACTGTTGGTGGGGATGTAAATTGATACAGCCACTATGGAGAACAGTATGGAGGGTCCTTAAAAAACTAAAAATAGAATTACCATATGATCCAGCAATCCCACTACTGGGCATATACCCAGAGAAAACCATAATTCAAAAAGACACATGCACCCCAATGTTCACTGCAGCACTATTTACAATAGCCAGGTCATGGAAGCAAACTAAATGCCCATCGACAGACGAATGGATAAAGAAGATGTGGTACATATATACAATGGAATATTACTCAGCCATAAAAAGGAACGAAATTGGGTCATTTGTAGAGACGTAGATGGATCTGGAGACTGTCATACAGAGTGAAGTAAGTCAGAAAGAGGAAAACAAATATTGTATATTAACGCATATATGTGGAACCTAGAAAAATAGTACAGATGAACCGGTTTGCAGGGCAGAAGTTGAAACACAGATGTAGAGAACAAACGTATGGACACCAAGGGGGGAAAGCGGCGGAGGGTGGGGGTGGGGTTGTGATGAATTGGGCGATTGGGATTGAGATGTATACACTGATGTGTATAAAATTGATGACTAATAAGGACCTGCTGTGTAAAAAAAATAAATAAAATTCAAAAATAAAAAAAAAAAAAAGAAATCAGAGACTGTCAGACTAGACCAGAAAGAAAAAAAGAAAAGAAAGGGAGAGAGAGAGAGAGCCAACTATAAGCAACTACAAGAAAAGCATTTTAAATGTAAAGATACAGAGAGGTTAAAATTAACAGGATAAAAAAGAAGTACCATGCCAATGCAAATTATAAGAAAGATGAATGGCTACATTAATATCAGGCCAAATAGACTTCAGAACATAGGATATTGCCAGAGAAAAAGGAGGACATTTCATGATGATAAAGGGTGAATACCTCAAGATTACATGACAATCCTGAAGTGTATATGCCTAAGAATGTAGCGTCAAAACATATAAGAATAGAAAGGAGATATAGAAAAATATACTACTAAAGTTGTAGTATTGGTGATTCCAATACTCTTCTTAATAATTAACAGAAACAGACAGAAATATCAGTAAATACACAGAAGACTTGAATAACACTAGCAACCAATTTGACCTGACATTTATAGAATACTACATGCATAAACAGCAGAATATATATCCTTTTCAAATCCGTGTGGAACATTCACCAAGTAAAACATGTGAAGAGCCATAAAACAAGCCAATAAGTTTAAAAGAATTTAAATTAAAAATATGTTTGAGGAACTTCCCTGGTGGTCCAGCAGTAAGAATCCACCTTCCAATGCAGGGGATGCGGGTTCAATCCCTGGTCGGGAACTAAGATCCCACATGCCCCAGGGCAATTAAGGCCGCGCACCGCAGCTACCGAGCCCGCACGCTGCAACTAGAGAAGCCCATGCACTGCAACAAAGAGCCCACATGACACAACCAGAGAGAGAAGCCCGCGCATCGCAACTAAGACCCAACACAGCCAAAAATAAAATAAATAAATAAATAAATACTTTTTTAAAAAATAAAAATATGTTTTCTGAACATAATGAAATTAAACTAGAAATGACTAACAAAAAGATACCTTGCAAATTCCAAATATTTGGTAATTAGACAACACACTTCTATATAACCTATAGTTTATTTCTACTTCCCCTGTGATTTCTTCTTTAACCTATGGGTTATGTAAAAGAAATCACAGGAAGAATGGAAATAAAGCATATTAAAATGTGTTGACACACAGCTATAGAGTGCTAAGAGTGAAATTTATAACTATAAATGATTCTAATTTTTTAAAATAAGGTCTAAAATTAGTGTTCTAAGCTTCTATCTCATGAAACTAAAAAAATATAAATTGAATAAAAGATAAGTGAAAGAAAAAAAAGAATAAGAAAAAAGTAGAGAAAATTAACATAGCAAGAAGTACCTCTGACATGATTAATAACATTTAATAAACCACTAAGATGATTAATAAACAAAAAAATAGAGAATACACAAATTACCAATATGAGGAATGAAAGAGCAGAGATCACCTTAGAGTCTACAGACATTAAAAGACCAATAAGAGAACATCAGAAAATTCAGCAATTTACATAAAATAAATTTCTTGAAAAATACAACCTATAAAAAACTGACAAAAGAAACATAATGGAAAACAAAATTATAGACCAGTCTCTCTCATGAACAAAGATACAAAATCCTTAACAAAAATACAGTTGACCCTTGAGCAACACTGGGTTTAGGGAAGCCAACCCTCCAAGCAGTTGAAAATCTGAGCATAACTTTACAGTCCGCACTCTGCACCCACGGGCTCAATATCAGTGGGTTCAACCAACCATGGATCATGTAGTACTGTAGCACATATTCACTGAAAAAAAATCCCTGTATAAGTGGACTTGCACAGTTCAAACCCATGTTGTTCAAGGGGCAACTGTACTGGCAAATCAAACCCAGATATAAATTTATAGATATAGATATGGATATGGACATGGACATAGACAGAGATGGAGAGATAGAGATGTTAATACATCATGTCCAAATGGGCCAGGAAAGCAAAGTTGATCCAACATTAAAAAATCAATCAGGGCTTCCTTGGTGGTGCAGTGGTTGAGAGTCTGCCTGCCAATGCAGGGGACACGGGTTCGCACCCTGGTCTGGGAAGATCCCACATGCCGCGGAGCAACTAGGCCCGTGAGCCACAACTACTGAGCCTGCGCGTCTGGAGCCTGTGCTCCGCCACAAGAGAGGCCGCGATAGTGAGAGGCCTGCGCATCGCAATGAAGAGTGGCCCCCGCTTCCCACAACTAGAGAGAGCCCTCGCACAGAAACAAAGACCCAACGCAGCCATAAATAAATAAAAATAAATAAATTTTAAAAATAATCTGTAAAAAAAAAAAATCAATCAATTGAATTCATCATATTAACAGAAAGGACAAAATCACTTCAATAGATATAAAATAGTATTTGACAAAATTCGATACCCACTAATGATAAAACTCAAGCAAGTCAGGAAAAGAAAAGAATTTCCTCAACCAAGAAGTCCTACAAAAAATCTACAGCTGGGGGCTTCCCTGGTGGTGCAGTGGTTGAGAGTCTGCGAGCCAATGCAGGGGACATGGGTTCGAGCCCTGGTCTGGGAAGATCCCACATGCCACGGAGCAACTAAGCCCGTGAGCCACAACTACTGAGCCTGCGCGTCTGGAGCGTGTGCTCTGCAACAAGAGAGGCCACGATAGTGAGAGGCCCACGCACCTCGATGAAGAGTGGCCCCCGCTCACCACAACTAGAGAAAGCCCTCACACAGAAACGAAGACCCAACACAGCCAAAAATAAATAAAAATAAATAAATTTTTTAAAAAAGAAAAAAAATTATTAAAAAATAAAATAAAATAAAATAAAGGACTTCTTAAAGAGAATCTTAAAATTTCAAAAAAAAATCTACAGCTTACTTAATAATAAAAAAACCCCACCATATCTAATAATAAAATATTTAATGCTTTCCTCCTTAAATTAAAAAATAAAAATAAAAAAGGCAAAGCTGTTTGCTCATATCACTTCTACTCAACAATGTACTGGAAGGTCCTAACCAGTACAGTAAGGGAAGAAAAATAATGCATAAAGATTATTGAAAAGGATGAAGTGAAACTTTCTATTCATAGATTACATGTTTACTTAGTGACAAAAAAATTAATAAGTTTAGCAAGGTAGAAGATATAAGGATGATAGACAAAAATCAATTTAAATATCTATGCTAGCAATAGAGAAACAATGAGAAAATGAAATTTTTAAAATATAATGTATAAGAACATCAAAAAATATAAAATACTTAGAAATAAATTTAACAAGATGTTTAAGACCTCTACAATGAAAACTACTGAGAGAAATTAAAGGAGACCTACATAAATGGAGAAATACAACATGGTGGATTGTAAGACTCATATTTTTAAGATGTCTGTTTTCCCCAAGATGATTTATAGATATGATACAATCCCAGTAGGCTTTTAAAATAAAAATTGATGTATTATCTATTTTATAAAACAGATTACCTCAAAACTTAGCAGCTTAAAACATCAGACATTTATTATCTCACATAATTTCTGAGAGTCAAAAATATGGAAGCAGTTCAGACTCAGGATCTCTCATGGGGATGCAGTCAAAATGTTGGCCAGCTCCAAAGTCATCTGAAGGCCTAAATGGAGCTGGAAGGTCAACTTTCAAGATGGCTAATTCACCTGTCTGTTGGCTGGAGGCCTCAGTTCCTCATCACATAGACCTTTAATGACATGAGGGCTGTCTTCCCCAGAGTGAGTGATCCAAGAAAGAGGCCAAGAGGGAAGCAGTCATGCCTTTTATAACCTAGTATCCAAAGTTTCATCACATTACTTCTAATTTATTTTATTAGAAGCAAGGTACTAAATTTGGACCACACTCAAGGGGAAGGTAATTAAGCTCTACAGAGAAATAGCAAAGTGCACATCTTTTAAAACCATGATAATAGACAAACTGATTCAATAATTTATATGAAAATGCATAAGACCTAAATATCCAAAACAATATTTTAAAAGAACCAAGTTGGAAGATTTATAGTAGTTGATTTCAAGGTCTACTATAAAGCTATATATATATCAAGACTCTGTGGTAATGGCATAAGGATATGCAAATACATCAACAGAGCAGAGAGCCCAGAAATAGACCTACATGTACAGCTCATGATTTTTGACAAAGGAGCAAAAGCAGTCCAATGGGGGGGAAATGTTTTTTCAGCAAATAATGCTGTAACAACTGGACATGCATATGAGAAAAAAATAAACTTCAATCCCTACCTCACACCATATATACAATGAATTTGAGATGGATATAGACCTAAATATCAAGCTATAACTATAAAACTTCTATAAGAGAATATGGGAAAATACCTTTATAATCTGAGGGTAGACAAAGGTTTTTAAACGGGATAAGGAAAGCAATAACTATAAAAAAAAAAAGATAAATTAGACTCCATAAAAATTTTAAACTTCTCCTCATTAAAAGATACTTTTCAGAAAATGAATAGACAAAACATAGGGAGAAAACAGTCACAAAACATCCATCTGATAAAAGGACTTACGTCCAGAATATATAAGGAACCCTTGCAACTCAATAATAAAAAGACAACCCGGGCTACCCTGGTGGCACAGTGGTTGAGAATCCGCCTGCCAACGCAGGAGACATGGGTTCAAGCCCTGGTCCGGGAAGATCCCACATGTCGTGGACAACTTAGCCCATGTGTCACAATTACTGAGCCTGCGCTCTAGGGCCCGTGAGCCACAACTACTGAGCCCGTGTGCCACAACTACTGAAGCCCACGCACCTAGACCCTGTGCTCCACAACAAGAGAAGCCACCGCAATGAGAAGCCCGCACACTGCAACGAAGAGTAGCCCCCGCTCGCCACAACTAGAGAAAGTCCGCGCGCAGCAATGAAGACTCAACGCAGCCAAAAATAAAATTAATTAATTAATTTTAAAAATAAAAAGACAACCCAACTTTTTTTAATGCGCAAAAGATCTGAAAAGACAATATACAAAAGAAGATATATGAATGTCCAAGAAGCACATGAAAATGTGCTCAGCATCTTTAGTTATCGGTAAACGCTAATTAAAATCACAATGAGATGCCATTATACCCACTCCAGAATGGATAAAATTAAAAAGTATGGCAATGCTAAATGTCCTTGAGTGTGTGGAGCACCCAAAACTTCCATGATGAGAATGAAAAGTTACATCACTTTGGAAAAAAGTCTTGCAGTCCCTTAAAAAACTAAACATAAACTAACTCTATGACCTGGTAATTCCACTTCTATGAATTTACCCAAGAAAGATGAAAAATATATTTTCACAAAAAGACTTGTATAAGAATGTTCATAGCAGCTTTATTCATAATAGCCAAAAACTGGAAACAGTCCTAGTATCAACAGGTAAATGGATAAACTAACTATAGTACATTCATACAATGAAACACTACTCAGCAATAAAAAGGAACAAACTACTGATTCAACAGCAGGACAAATCTCGTTTCTCATAGACACGAATCTTAAATGGACTAATAAAGATTTGTTTTTAATTTTAACTTCTAAAATAGTAAATACTAATAGACTTAACTCACAAAGTTTTCCAGGGTTCTCAATAATTTTAAATGTGTAAAGGGGTCATAAGACCAAAAAGTCTGAGAACCGCTGATCTAATAAAAGTTGAATACAGGCATGCCCTACAATCTAATAATTATACTCCTAAATATACAGACACTCTTACACTTGTGTGTACCAGAAGATGTACAAGAATGTTCATAACATTATTTGTAATATCAAACACCTGGAAACAACAAAACATCAAACGATTGAAGAATGGATAAATCAATATATTCATACAGTGAAATTCTAAACAGTAAGAAAAAAAATGAACTATCAACGTAGATAATTCTCAGGAACATGGATGATACTAAGGACCACAATTTGAGTGAAAAAAACGAGTTGTAGAAGAATGTATATATAGTAAAATTCTACTCACATAAAATGTAAAACAAGCAAACCTAAACTGTATTTTCTAGGAATGCATAAGTGGGAAAAGACTAGGAAACGAAACACTAAATTAAGGATAGTGGTTATCTCTGAAGAAAAAGAAAGAAGATGGGATGAGGGAAGGGCACATAGGGAGCTAAATGTTTACCCAATGATGGCTGTTCTTAACCAAAGAATAGTCTTCCTTTATCAAGGTCATAATTCTCTTCAATTGTCAAGCTTTAAATTGGACATTCCTAGCATAGTGAGAACAAAGAATATCCATTTGATTGGCAAGCCTAATTGAATCAACTCCAGTGATTAACAGATCAACAGAATATCAGACAACAAAGCCAGACTGCCCTCACATCTACTTTAAAAAAGCATGTGTGGGGGGCTTCCCTGGTGGCGCAGTGGTTGGGAGTCTGCCTGCCAATGCAGGGGACACGGGTTCGAGCCCTGGTCTGGGAAGATCCCACATGCCGCGGAGCGGCTGGGCCCGTGAGCCACAATTACTGAGCCTGCGCGTCTGGAGCCTGTGCTCCGCAACAAGAGAGGCCGCGATGGTGAGAGGCCCGCACACCGCGATGAAGAGTGGTCCCCACTTGCCACAACTAGAGAAAGCCCTCGCACAGAAACGAAGACCCAACACAGCCATAAATAAATAAATAAATATTTAAAAAAAAAAAAAAAAAAGCTTTCTGATGGATATTTAAAAAAAAAAAAAAAAAAAAGCATGTGTGTACATGGGGACAACTTATGGAATGGGAGAAAATACCTGCAAATGATGCAACTGGCAAGGACTTAATTTCCAAAATATATAAACAGCTCATACAACTCAATATCAACAAAACAAACAACCCAATCAAAAAATGGGCATTAGACCTAAACAGGTATTTCTCCAAAGAAGATATACAGATGGCCAATAGGCACATGAAAAGATGCTCAACATCACTAATTATTAGAGAAATGCAAATCAAAACTACAATGAGGTATCATCACCTCACACCAATCAGAATGGCCATCATCAAAAAGTCTACAAATAATAAATGCTGGAGAGGGTGTGGAGGAAAAGGAACCCTCCTACACTGTTGGTGGGAATGTACAATAAATTGGTGCAGCCACTGCAGAGAACAGTATGGAGGTTCCTTAAAAACCTAAAAATAGGGTTACCATATAATCCAGAGTCCCACTCCTGGGCATATATCCAGAAAAGACAAAAACTACCACAATGTTCATAGCAGCACTATTTACAACAGCCAAGACATGGAAGTAACCTAAATGTCTAGGTATTTACCTATGAGAAATGAAAATATATATCCACAAGAAGACCTGTACAAGAATGTATATCACAGCTTTATGGTTACCAAAACCTGAAAACAGCCAGGTGTCCACCAACAGGAAAATAGATAAACTATGTTATATTCATACAATGGAATACTAATTGGCAATAAAAAGGAACTACCAACACATGCAACAACATGAATATCAAAAATACTATGTGAGTGAAAGAAGCCTGACACCAAATAGTAAATATTATATAATTCTACTCACATGCAGTCCTAGAATGAACAAATCTAATGTATGGTGAAGAAAAAAATCAGAACAGATAGTTGCCCTGGAGAGAAGGGGGAAGGTGAAGGTGAGAATTACAGGGAAGGGGCGTGAGGAACTTTCATGTTTGACGGTAAAGTTCTCTATCTTGATAGGGGTTTTGGTTATGCATATAAATGCACTTCTTAAAATTCAGCAAATACACACGATTTGTGCATTTATACTGAATACAAATTATACATCCAAAGAAAAAACAGAGAATTGAACTTTAGTTAATGATATGTATGTTGAAGTATTTAGAGGGAAAGTATACAGATGTTTGCAATTTACTTTAAAATGTATCAAAAAATAAAATGAATTGATAGAGAGAGGAATGGATAAATAGATATATGATAAAATAAGTACTGTAGGGCTTCCCTGGTGGCGCAGTGGTTAAGAATCCGCCTACCAATGCAGGGGACACGGGTTCGAGCACTGGTCCGGGAAGATCCCACATGCCGCGGAGCAACTAAGCCCGTGCGCCACAACTACTGAGCCCGTGCACCTAAAGCCTGTGCTCCGCAATAAGAGAAGCCACCGCAATGAGAAGCCCGCGCACCACAGCGAAGAGTGGCCCCCGTTCACGGCAGCTAGAGAAAGCCTGCATGAAGCAATGAAGACCCAACGCAGACAAAAATAAAATAAATAAATTTAAAAAAAAAAAAAAAAAAATAAGTACTGTATACTAAAATGTTATTGGTAGGATTTAGGCAATAGGTGAATGGATAATCACTGCAAAATTCTTCTAACTTTGCTGTACATGTGAAAATATTCATTAAAAAAAGGGGCTTTTCATGCCATATTTACTATTTGGCCTTTATCCTTCAGTCAATAGAAAGTCTTCAAATGGAAACAGAAGAAGCACCTAATTCTGTAAGGAGTAATCAGTCAAGGTTTAAAGAGGTATCCACTGACTGGGAATGCAGCTACAAATGACAAGGGAACAGCAGATGCAAAAGCAATCGGGTTAAGGTTGTGCGGCACACTAAATACTCCAACTGACCTTTCCACTGAAAACATCTAAAAATTCTGGTATATTCACAAAATATTCAAATAAATGAAACAAAGAAGGAAGAAAGGGAAGAGGGGTGAAGGGAGGGGAGGTCCACCAAGGTGAGGGGTCCGATAGGAGACCTCCCCAAATAAAGGCTTAACTTCCCTACCCCAATCCCTAAACTCAGTGTTTGCTCTTACGGCCTTTCAACTGTTTAAATGAGGCCCACTCACATTAGTAATCTTCACTTAAAGTCAACTGACTGTAGGTGTTAACCACATTTACAAGATTCCTTCAGAGCAATACCTAGATCAGTATTTGATTAAGTAACTGGATACTATAGCCAAGCCAAGTTCACACATAAAACTAACCATCACAGATAAGAAGGCCACAACTATAAGAAAGCAGGATTTATTTTTTAAACTTATTTTGAGTAGATTCCAATTCGACTTTTATTGAGCACCTAGTATTTGCCAGGCACTTCCCTGTGCGTTTTCACATGTATAATGCCATTTAATTCTCACAACCCTACCAAATATTCATTGTTCTCATTTTATAGAAAATAAACTGGTACAAAGAATGATTAAGTGATTTGCCCAAAGTCACAATGTTCAATGGAGCAACATTCAGAGAGGATTCTGATTCTGACTTCAAGTCATTATGTCAGTTACTTTTCCCACAGGAAAGCATGTAGGGTTTCATGTCACCATAAACTGCTTTTGCTGTCTCTTTTGGGCTCAATCATTTTTCTGGGTCCTAAAATGTTTCTTCATGCCCTTACTTTTCTTTTTTTTTTTTTGGCTGCGTTGGGTCTTCGTTGCTGCGCGCGGGCTTTCTCCAGTTGTGGCGAGCCGGGGCTACTCTTCACTGTGGCGCGCGGGCTTCTCATTGCATTGGCCTCTCTTGTTGCCGAGCACGGGCTCTAGGTGCGCGGGCTTCAGTAGTTGTGGCTCCCGGGCTCCAGAACGCAGGCTCAGTAGTTGTGGCGCACGGGTCTAGTTGCTCCGCGGCACGTGGGATCCTCCCAGACCAGGGCTTGAACCCGTGTCGCCTGCATTGGCAAGCAGACTCCCAACCACTGCGCCACCAGGGAAGCCGCCCTTACTTATTTATTTTAAAACACTCTTTGTCGCACTACCGAAAACTCTCCAGGTGAGTGTTTTTTTCTGCCCACTATGAAACAGTTGGCAAAGGAACAAGGGTAGAACCCCAAAATCAAAGAAACAACTTAAAATTTCAACCTGAACTAATAGTGTACTGGACAAAACTTTAAATGTTTACTATTTTCTGTATTCCAGTTAGCAAAGTTGCCCAAATTACAATTTGAGGTATTTGTTCTCCTTATTTACCAATACATCAATTACTGTTCCATTAAAATAAGTAAATAGGGACTTCTCTGGCAGTCCAGTGGTTAAGACTCTGTGCTTCCACTTCAGGGGGCACAGGTTTGATCCCTGGTTAGGGAACTAAGATCCCATATGCTGCACAGTGCAGCCAAAAAAAAAAAGGAAATAAATCATTTCTTCCAACAGGTGCTACCAAATGACAATTTTTCCTAGTTAAAATCTTGGATGACCTAGGTAAATGCTAAATCAAGATTAGACTTCAAACTGTACTTAGCCTTCAAGTACAGTAGTTTCTCCTAATCTGCGGTTTCACCTTCCAAGCTTTCAAATACCCATAGTCAACTGCAGTCTGAAAATATTAAATGGAAAATTCCAGAAATAAACAATTCATAAGGTTTTAACTGTGCACCATTCTGAGTAGCATAATGAATCTTGCACCGTCCTGCTCTGTCCCGCCTAGGATCCTCAACCATCAACATCACCTGCTCCTGGCATCCAACCATCCACATCATTATGGTTCAATGATCCAGGATCACCCAAAGCAAATGAATCTCCTTCTCTGAATAATCAGAAGTTAATAGTAGCCTAACACTAGGTCACAATACCTTCTCATCATGTAGGCATTTTATCATCTCAGATTATCACAAAAATAAGGGTAAGTACAGTACAATAAGATATTTTGAGAGAGACCACATTCACATAACTTTTATTACAGTATATTGTTATAACTGTTCTATTTTATTATTAGCTGTTATTAATCTCTTATTGCGCTTAATTTATAAATTAAATTTTACCATAGGTATGTATGTATAGGAAAAAAACACAGTACATACGGTTGACCCTTGAACAAAACAGGCTAGAACTGTGCAGATCCACTTACAACTAATTACTAACTATAGACCAAAGTCTAAAAGATAGTTTGGTTTGAGCTTCGCTTAGGTATTGGGAACAAATGAAAAGAAAACTGTTTCTAAAATGAAAATGTAATATGTTCAATTTTAAATTCAATTTAGCTCATTACCCAGAACAATCATTTTCAAACTTCGGTTCACATGCAGTATTTTTGGCCTGTTACTGCTGGGGGCAGGGTGGGGGAGGGGGGGTGGTGATCAACACCTAACTTGATTTGCAAGTTAGAAACCTAGGTTCCAGTACCAGCCCTGTGATCCTGAACAAGTCACTTATCCTTTTGAACCTCGTTCCTTACATACAGACAGTGATAACGCTTACACCCCATAGGAAAAAAAGAATTAACAGTGTTTTTTGAACAATAAAGTCTTGCTTCTCCAAGTATAATCTCCAGACCAACAGCACTGGAGTCATCTGATAGCTTATAAGAAATGCAGAATCTAAGGCCACATTCCAGACCTACTGTACTGGAATATGAATGTTAACAAGACCTCCAGGTAATTCACATGCACATTAAAATCTGAGCGGAACTACTATAAAGTACTCTACAGATGTTAGGTATCTTCACCATAAAAAAAAAAAAAAGTTAATTAGGAGCTCTTTTTGTTCTGAGGAAGTCCTACGACCTGGTAACTCATTAACAATATGACATCAACAATATTTGACATCATCCTCCTCAGCTCTACCATTTCCCATACTGAGAAACTACTGAACGTGGATTCTGGTCTAGGTTTCACAACTAATTGGCAATATAATCTTGAGCAAATCATGTGAACTCTCAAGGTCCTTCTCCTTACATGTAAAATGAGAAGGTTAGACCACTAGTTACCAACCTGAGGTCTCTGGACCCACTGGGGTCTGAAAAAGTAGTAATGGAGGGAGGCAAGATAGTATGATAGTTAAGGGCATAGTTTTAGAATCAAATGGCCCTTGGGTCACTTAGGCTCTGCCACTTAATAACGTTGACCTAGGGCAAGTTACTTAACCTTCCTAAACTTTAAAAGAGTTGTTATAAGGATTATAATAAGGGTTCATATAAAATAATATACACATAGAGCTTTGCACATTGTGTCCCATAATGTTAGCTTTTATTATTTCTATTGGCTATTTTCAGTATCTCAAAAATCATATTTATCTGAAATAAGGCTGCAATGAAATTATTATGCTCTTTTGCTTTGGACTAGAATTATATCAGTATATTAAGGTAATACATTACCTTATCTCATATATCTCACATGGATCAATACAGTGTAGTAACAGTGACTAGATCTCCTCTAATTGACAGTCACATATGCCTTTGATTATTTGAAATGGGGATAAAGTACATTAATAATTATAATTTATGTAGAAATAATAATAAGTTACAATTTATATAAAAATAATAATAAATTCATGGGGCCCATGACAGAAAATAATAAAATGCTTCTTTCTAATGAAAAAGTTAAAATAGACACTACGTCACCATATGATCCAGAAATTCCACTTTTGGGTTGAAGAGATATTTGTACACCCATGTCACAGCCTCACTATTCACTACAGCCAAGAGGTGGAAGCAACCCATGTGTCCATCAGTGGATGAATGGATAAGCAAAATGTAGTGTATACATACAATGAAATATTATTCAGCCTTTGGAAAGAAGGACATTCTAACACATGCTACAAAATGCTACATAAGGACATTATGCTAAGTGAAATAAGCCAGTCACCAAAAAAACAAAAAAAAAAACCCACTGTTGATTCCACTTATATAAATTCATAGAGACAAAAAGCAGAAGATTGGTTGCCAGGGTCTGCGGGGGAGGAGGGAATGTGGAGTTGTTAAATGGAAATGGAGTTTCAGTTTTACAAGATGAAAAGAGTTCTGGAGATTGGTTGCACAACAGTGTCAGTGTACTTAACACTACAGAAACTTAACACTACAGAACTGTACACTGAAAAATGGTTAAGACGGTAAATTTTATGTTATGTGTGTTTTTCCACAATGATTAATAAATAAATAAATACACAACCAACCAACCAGCTAGCTGGTATGGCAGTTCTTCCAGCACTAACACTGTAAAGCCTTTTTTTTTTTTTTGGCTGTGTTGGGTCCTCGTTTCTGTGCGAGGGCCTTCTCCCGTTGCGGCAAGTGGGGGCCACTCTTCATCGCGATGCACGGGCCTCTCACCATCGCGGCCTCTCCCGTTGCAGAGCACAGGCTCCAGACGCGCCGGCTCAGCAGCCGTGGCCCACGGGCCCAGCCGCTCCGTGGCATGCGGGATCCTCCCAGACCAGGGCTCGAACCCGTGTCCCCTGCATCAGCAGGCGGATTCCCAACCACTGTGCCACCAGGGAAGCCCTGTAAAGCCTTTATGCTTTAAGTTTTTAATAAGCACCCCTTCCTTGCATTCCAAAGTACCATATACATATGTCCATCACAGCACCCGGAACAATTTACTGGCAGTCTCTGACTGTATAAATTAAATCTAAACCCTTTGGTACACTAAATTTGACCCTTCATTTGACCTTCATTCTTCAGTGGACTTACGGTGTTTCTGAGCTATGAGTCAGAGGCAGTGATGCTTGCTCATCAATAACCCTCAGGAAAAAGACTATCTTCCTTAAGGTGACAGGATGTCACTCCACCAGCCCACAGAATCCCATGGCCAAAAGAAGCCTGAAGCACGCTCACTTCCTTGAGGCTACTATTCAGAGAAGATAGTGGGAAGGGGCCTGAAAAAACGAAAGGAAAAGGGTGCAAGGAGGTACAAGCAGCTAGATGCCTTGAGTGGCAAATGTGTACAGCAGGGGCAGCTGATTAAAGCCTCTCTAGTCTTGTGCTGCACTGGCAATGAAGGACAGACTCCTTTATGCCATCTAAGCAAATCCTATCATAAAAGCGTAAAGACTGAGGGTTGCCCTGCTTCCCTTCTGCCCAATTCCTATGAATAGATGGGGAGAGGGGCAGCAAACCTGTGAGAAGAGACAACACCTACCTAGCTTGAATCATCCTAGCCCAAGGACAAAAGGGAGATAGCTAGATGGTCCTACCAGAAGTTACCATCCATTCTCCCCATCCATGAAAGTCTTACTAGCCAGGTTACCCCCTCAGACTGAAGTAGCTCCTATGAAACCCATAATTAGGATTTTAAAATATTTTTTAGCTTTCTGATAAATAAACCCTCCTTTATAATATATCAAATTTTAAACATTCTTCTTTCAAATACATTTTTAGGAATGCATTTCCCTTGAAAGTAGGAAATGCCTATTTGAACTTATCTGTTCATACCTCTACTGGCTTAATAGCTACCTTGAACAGAGAGACAGTCTTTGTATAGTTTTGTATTTTAAGTCAATGACAAAATAAGTTTTCAATAAATATTTGCTGAATAAATTAAACATTCTGAAAAAAAAGGGTAATTCTCCCTTGAGGCCATCATTAAAACACAGAATTCCCTTCTGCTTCCCTTTAGGAAATATTTCTTCCATAAAAACGACAGCACCTGAAATTCCACTTCCTGTGACAGTGTTTCTTGGTAGAAAGAGTTGTCAGACCTATATTTGAATACCATTTCTGCCACTTACTAGCTGTATGACACTGAGCAAGTTACTTAACTTCTCTAAGACTCAGTTCCCTCACCTATAAAATGGGGATAACACCACCTACTTACTAGGAATGTTACTAGGATTAGAAATACACAAACGGTCTTCACTTTGCAGAGTTCTAATATGCACAAGTTTCAGTTACCACAGTTTCGTTGAACAATACCAATTCCCCAACAACACAATTCAAATTTCAGTTCCCACAGTATATTAACTGTGAATAACTGAATACAGTACAAACTTCACTACTAGATCTTCAATCCACAAATGACTATGTAAATAATAGAAGCACATCACGATCGGTAACTAACCAAGTCACTTCTTTTAAAGTTTGTTGGTGGATTTGACAAAATAAATTGCAAAGGAACAACGATTAGGCCGTTGGTGGACTCCTCATCAGTAACAGTAAAAGCCAGGATACAATGGAATAATATCTTCAAAGTGCTGACAGAAAAATATCTCTCTGCCTAAATTTCTAACTATAGATAAAAGACCAGGGCAAAGTCTGTTGGTGTTTAGTCACTGCACAACTGTTATTCAGTTCATGTACAGATGGCAAAGCATGTAGCTGAGTTGCCTCCTTGTCGCCTGGTGATGAATGTACGTGACATGTTACAAAAATGGATAATTGAAAGGTGGAACAGGCCAACAATGATGAAAGTGCAGCAAAGAAACAAAAAGTAATAGTGTTAAGGGGGTGGGGGAGGGATGGATTGAAAGTTTGGGATTAACAGATGCAAACTATTATATAGAGAATGGATAAACAACAAGGTCCTACTGTACAGCACAGGGAACTATATTCAATATCCTGTGATAAACCATGATGGAAAAGAATATGAAAAAGAATGTATGTATGTATAACCAAATCACTTTGCTTTACAGTAGAAATTAATACAACATTGTAAGTCAACTATACTTCAATAAAATAAAAATTTTTTAAAAAAGTAATAGTGTTGGAAATAAAATCCCAATCAAACATAAACGGAGTTATAGAAGAAATAACTGACCATGACAATGTTGACCTTGTTGCCACTCGAGAGACCAGATATGCAGCCAGAGGAACTTAGTGAAGGCAAACTTATCGACACAAATGAAGAAAGGGGTTGTGAGAAAAGGATGAAGATGGAACAGAAGTGACACCAGCAAAAACTCTGCATTACAGGAACTCTCAGAAATATTTCACAATATTGAAAGTGCAAAGAATGAAATGTTGGAACCTGATCCAAAGTTAGAAAGGAGCATGACAATCCACCAAGGCATAGAAAAAAATACTCATTCCATATCATAAGTTACATGACAAGAAGGCAAGTACTACTCAAATTACTCTAGGTAAGTTCTTCTACAAAGAAATAACACATTTTAATTCTCAGTGTTTTCAAGTACAGTGTACTAAATATTAGTTTTAACATTTTTTTCATTTCTCCATATATTTATGACTAACAATAAGAGGATTTACAATGTTTGACAAAAATGTGTAAAGGTCACGGAATACTCATAACTTTTCTCATTGATTATGAAGATTACTTTGCCAGGTTTTAACTCGCATGGTCATTTGTACTGTCCCATACTACCATGCAAAGTACCTGTAACTTCTGGCACATCAAGGCACTTAGTATTTCACAACCGAAGAGAAACTGGCTACCTTTTCCCCTGATTCTTACAATCCACCCAAACAAAAAAGGAATATGAGCTCATCTTGGATGACGTTAAGAAGACAGCGTTTCAGGTTTTTCAGTGACTAAGAACTGTTGCCATCTTTACATGCAATTCCCCAAACTTGTCCTTAGATTACCCGAAACACACACACCCCAATGCTGAAAGATAGGCTTCCTGAATAGTTATTCAATTTGTCATCTGTGATCGTGTACTACTTCATGCTTGTCCTCATCCCCTGCATGCAGGGGCAAAACAATGAATGTGTGATAGAAGTAATATGGTATAGTAGCTTTAGAGTCAGACCTCAACTTGAATACTACCTCTACCCCACTTTTTGCAACCTTAGTAAATTACTTGTTAGAGTTTCAATTTCCTAATCTGTGAAATAAGGATAATAATGCCTTCTTTTTGGAATTATGGTAAATATCGAAAAAGGTAAGATATATGAAGTGCTTAGCAAAGTGTGGTACATAGTAAGCATTTAGGTATAGCTATTATCACCATTATTATTATCCTGAATATTTCTATCATTATTGTAAATATTATAATGATGATAAAGTTGCATTTGTTTTAAACACATTACTAATCAGCCTATTTTTCAAAGATCAAGTCTCTTACTCAAAGATATGATAGACACACACCACTTGCTGGGTGAGAAGGTTGACCTCAACCTCCTCCAGATCATTTTCTCCCAAGGTACAAGTGCAAAGGGCTGCCAACACTCACTCATCCTGTTCTTGCAACCCCTGATTCCTATGTCAAAACCCTCCCTGCCGGCTGCTCAGAGTTTCCTCTTCTGAGGTCATTAAGAACTAAAGCCATTTCCCATTTCTCAGAGCTATCTGTCAGAACAGTAGTATCTTGCTGTCTCATAACTCACATGACTTAACTGTCAGTTTTCTCTTTTGATTCTAATCCTTCATTCTAAACTAAGAGTCATTATTACCTATATTGACCCATAAAGCTGCAAAGGACCTAAAGGCCAACTAAAGCCAACCCCTTTTCTCTACCAAACAATTAATTCCCCCTACAATATCCATGTGAGTTAGTTGAGCAAGGTCTGTTTGAACACTTTCAGTGACAGAAAGTCCTCTACCTCTCAAATCAACCCAATCAATGAATATAACTTTAAAATTTTCCTTATGTTGAAGCAAAACCTCTCCCCTTACAGGCAGTTTCCACCCATAGGCTCTAATTCCACATTCTAGAGAAATACAGAAAGCTTAACTGCTCTATAGCACAGCCCATTCAACATTTTAAGAACCCTGAGTTTCACTTTTCCACATTACAAATTTCTAGTTCAGAAAGCACAATTTTAAGTCCCTTCTCTCGTGGACCTCCTCTGGACCATGTATGGGCTTGCCAACGTGATCTAACAGCAAACTGGTAAAGCACTTCCTTTGCCAACATTTGAGCTGCCGAGTAATTATACTACAAATGACCCCTTTGCCCATATTCATCCATTATTATATAAAAATTATTAATTTAAGCTAGTAGTTCAGGAAAAGTAACTCTCAGCCTAAATCACAGTTTAAAGAGAATAGTACTAAAAGTCTTAAAAACTACCAAAAGAGTTCTCTTTTTTTTTTTTTTTTTTTTTAATCCTAGCCAATTACTGGGAATGCAATAAAGTAGGATCAGCTGGCATGAAAGTCTTGCCTCTTTCCTACAAAGCCAAACACATGTCTGGGACAAAGACCCAACAATGGGAAGGTTAGCTAAAAAAGAGTTTTGCTTCACGTCCTGAGAAAGTTGAGCCAATTAGAAGAAGGCAGTAATAGTGAGCCAAAAAATATTCTCTGTACCTTGCCAGAAGCAGGTACCTGAAGAAGGATCAAATGCTGTGCTCTCAAAACTTGACCACAGTAAACTACAGAAAAACAAGTGGCAGATTTTTCCTGTTCCTAGCCGGAAGGAACAATCATCTGGGGAAACACACACACACACACACACACACACACACACACACACCCCACCCCACCCCCACCCCAAGGGGCCAGTCAGGGGCAGCAGCTAGAGGAGGATTCTTCCCCAAGTCCTCAGAAGGTGTAATCAGTGGACGCTCAGAAGAACCTTAACCTTCGTCAGGTGGTCGGAGAGGAGGCAGAGTGGAGTAGGGACTTGATCCCTTGTGCTCTTAGGAACCTGGCACGAGCCGGAAGGTACAGACTAGATGCTGCCTTCTACTCCTGGTGCAAGGAGAGAGCTGAATGATCGTACTCAGAAAGGAGGTGATCGCTGGTACCCGAAGATATCCTGGGTGAGAGTGGGCTGGGGGGTAAGGGTGGGGGTAGGTATCTGAGACCGGGAAAACCGTTCACTGGAGGTGACCGAAGGAGGACTCACAGGAACAGAGAACGAGGAAGGGAAAGACCGCGTTTTCACGTATTTGGGGGAAGATTGAGCTAGGACCTGTTCCCTTCTCCTGTGTCCTTGCGACGAAGGTGGTGGCAGCAACAGTAGAAGCAGGTGTCCCGGGCCCTCATTCAAATAAGCAGAGTCCCCCACTGTCCCAAGCTCTACTCGGGCTGCCCCCACTTGCCCCTCAGGCAGCGGAATCCCCATTCCCAACCCTGCCCCTCAGGCTTCCCCTAAGGTCCAGCAGGGGCTCTCCACATATCTTCCGCCCCCCCAACCTCGAGGCCCCCCTCAACCCGTCCAGACCGGCCCTCCTCACCCGCCACACTGGATTCCCCTAGCTGCTGCCTTCCTCCGCAGCATTCCCGTTCCTGTCCCCTGGCCCGCTCTCCCCACGCCACCTCCCCCGGCCAGGCCCCGTGCCTCCCCCGGCGGCCAGGTCCGCCCTCTCCCTTCCTCACGCGGCGTCTCCCCTTCAGACCGGCGCCCTCCCTCCCTCGCTCCCGCCTCAGGCCGGCACCCGCACTCACAGAACTCGGCGATGTACCAGGTCACCGCGTAGTTCTCCTCGCACCAGTCCAGCGTGGAGGTCGTGGGGCCCCAGTAGCCCTCGCGGTCTCCGGCGGGAGCCATAGCGTGCGCCGCCGCCGCCGCCCAGGCGCTCCGCTCTTTGCGCTGGGTTCCGCGGGTTCCCAGGCCGGCTCTGGCCCTGCTGGCGCGCCAGCCTCGCACTCCACCCGCTCTCCCTCCCCGAGGGGCGGGGCCCGGCGCCGTCAGAGACCCGCCCGGCCGGAGACCCCGCCCACCGCGGCCGGCGCAGGGCCCAGCCGGAGGGCGCTGGGACTGCCCTGCCCCCTCCTTCCCAGGGAAGGGGTGTGAGCTGGGCCACCGGCCCCGCCTCGACACGCCCTTGACTGTGGGTTGGGCGTTCCTGACATCCCCGAGGCTGTTTTCTATCTGGATGCTTGAGCTTCTGGTGAGGGGGCGGGAGGGGGGGGAGGGGGAGGGGGGTTGATTTTACTGCGGCGGGGGTGGGATGAAGGCTTCAATCAAGCCCTGGCTTGATTAAACTAGTGCAGAGACGCACCTCAGTGTCTTTCTTCGGCAGAAGGCCTGAAAAGGAGCTCAGGAACCGAATACTCCCAGCCCCGCCGGGGACTCCCAGGAAATAATAATTTTCTGATAAAGGTGTGTCACCTGGGAACAAAGGGAAAGGACAACAAACCCCGGACCGAGCAAAAAGAAGGGGGAGGGGGGGACTTCGGGATCCTAAAAAACAGTGCAGCCAGAGCACTAAAGCAGAGTTTACTTGCTTCCGTTTGGGCTTACAAGCCCAGAAGTTTCTACCTTCTAGTAATCTATAATTGTGTCCTACTCTTCAGGCAACCAACAGCCTCCCCTACTACCAGCCTCAAGACCCTAATACTCCTCAGAGCTGCTGCAAGGATCTTTTTAAAACACAAATGCAACCGCCCCCTGCCCCTTGTGTTCAGCTACACCAAACTCTTCCCTAGCTCGGAATGTGCAGGGTCCACTCCCATCTTCCTGCCTTTGCTCCTGCAGTTCAGCTGGGACTGCCTGCCTTCCTCTCTTCTCCATTTAGCTAATTTCCACTGGTCCTTTAGAATCCAGCTTCCTGAAACCCTCCCTGACTCTCATCCCCAAGAGCTCCCTTGACCTTTGTTCACATCCTCCAGTGATAGATACATCCTGATCTGAAAGTTTGATTTCCATTCTTTATGATCCCAACACCCAGGACTCCGCCTGACCAAGCAGCTCGAAATGAAGAGTATAGTTAAGGATGACACAACTGCTATTTCCTAAAGAAATAAGTCAATTAAGGTGTAATCGAAGGTAAAAGAAAAAACAAGGAGAGATGAGGCACCCACAGCCTCTCTACAAAGTGACCCTACCGGATGACAGATGCAGAACCTTTACTTGCAGGGTGCAAAACCTAGGAATATAGGCTGTGTTTTAATAGAAATAGTGGGATATCGAAATTTTTCTTTTGAACAGCAGACATTGAGCTTCTGCTATGTACCCTGCCTTTGGCTGAGTGCTAGGAACACATGGAGGTAAACAGTAAAGATTCAAGATGGCAGTCTCTGGAGAGATCAATAAAATTGAGGTGTGAGAAAACTTCTATTTCTAGTCATTTTTTATCTTGTCCTCTAAAATTTCTGTCTCGTGTGTTCTTAATATGTATATTAATCATAAGTATATATAATTTATAAATGAATAAATATACATATATTTGTATACTCATAATGAATATGCAAAAATACATACTAAAAGTGATTTGCTGATGACATTGCAATAAAAACTGTAGAGACCACAACCGTAGACTGTGATAATACTTGCTAGGAGTAAAGCAAAAATTAGGGCTTTGCGGGAGCCCTTATGTGGAAAGAACCCCTAACTCAGCCAAATGACTCAAAGCAGGGGATGAGGCCTTGGCTATATCAATACCTTGCCACATCAACAGTTACAGGGGGGTGGGACCTACCATGACCAGGACAAAATTTAGAAGAGAAAAATTAATTTTTCTCACCAAGACAAAAGGTGCACTGCAGTAGTGTCGCTCAGAAAACACAAATGTATTTCATAGGTCCTTCAGCAATGTCTGTCCTCCTTTCTCTCTTTTCTAAAAAACTCCCCCCAGCCCCTAGTATAAATGCAATGCATGGAAATGTAAGGAACCCAGAACAGCCAAAACTATCTCAAAAAAGAACAAAATTGCAGTGCTTCCCCGGTGGCGCAGTGGTTGAGAATCTGCCTGCCAATGCAGGGCACACAGGTTCGTGCCCTGGTCTGGGGGGATCCCACATGCCGCGGAGCGGCTGGGCCTGTGAGCCACGGTTACTGAGCCTGCGCGTCTGGAGCCCGTGCTCCTCAACAGGAGAGGCCGCGATAGTGAGAGGCCTGAGCACCGCGATGAGGAGTGGCCCCCGCTTGCTACAACTGGAGAAAGCCCTCGCACAGAAACGAAGACCCAACACAGCCATAAAATAAAAATTAAAAAATAAATAAAAAGAACAAAATTGGAGGACTTACACTTCCCGATTTCAACACTTAATACAAACCTACACTAATCAAGACAGTGTAGTACTGGCATAAGGATAAACATGTAGATCAATGGAATAGAATTGAGATTTGAGAAATAAAAACTGTAAATTTATGGTCAGTTGATTCTCAACAAGGATGCCAAGGGAATGAATAGTCTTTTCAACAACTGGTGCTGTGACAACTGGATATCAATATGCAAAAGAATGAAATTAGATTCCTTCCTGCCATAATAAACAAAATTTAACTCAAAATGGATCATAGACTTGCATGTAAGAGCTAAAACTATAAACTCTTAGAAGTTTATATAAAAGTAAAAATCTATTATGTAACCTAGGGTTAGACAATAGTTTCTTTTATAAAATACCAAAAACACAGGTGACAAAAGAAAAAATAGATAAACTGGACTTCAACAAAATTTAAAACTTTTGATACAAATGATACCAAAAATAGGAGAAAACATTTGCAAATCAGATATCTGATAAGAGACATATTCTGAATATATAAAGAACTCCTACAACTCAAAAAAAGAAAAATAACCCTAAAAAATGGGGAAAGCAACTGAATAGACATTTCCCCAAGCAAGATATACAAGTGGCCTATAATCACATGAAAAGATGTTCATATTTGCCATACTAGAAATGCAAATCAAAACCACAATCAGAGACGTGGATGAACCTAGAGACTGTCATACATAGTGAAGTAAGTCAGAAAGAGAAAAACAAATATTGTATATTAACACATATATGTGAAATCTAGAAAAATGGTACAGATGAACTGGTTTGAAAGGCAGAAATAGAGACACAGATGTAGAGAACAAACGTATGGACACCAAGGGGGGAAGTGGGGGTGGGGGTGGGGGTGATGAATTGGGTGATTGGGATTGACATGTATACACTGATGTGTATAAAATGGATAACAAGAACCTGCTGTACAAAAAATAATTAAAATTCAAAAAAAATAACCCACAATCAGATGCTACTTCACACACAATAAGATGGCTATAATCAAAAAGACAAACAATATGAGATTTCCCTCGTGGTCCAGTGGCTAAGGCTCTGCACTCCCAATGCAGGGGCCCCTGGCTTGATCCCTGGCCAGGGAACTAGATCCCACATGCTGCAACTAAGAGTTCACATGCCACAACTAAAGTTCCCATATGCCGCAACTAAAGATTCCCCACACCGCAATGAAGATCCTGCACGTGGCAGCAAAGATCCTGCGCGCTGCAACTAAGACCAGGTGCAGCCAAATAAATAAATAAATAAATAGACAAGCATTAACAATTGTTAACAAAGATATGGAGAAATTAGAACACTCATACATTGCTGGTATGTAAAATGATGCAGCCACTTTGAAAAACAGTTCCTTAAAATGCTAAGTGGAGTTACCATATGACCTAACAATTCTACTTTTAGGTATATATATATATAAATATATATAATTCTACTTCAAAAGACTTGAAAACATATGTCCACAAAAAATTGTACAAGGATGTTCATAGCAGCATTACTCTCAATAGCCAAAGAGTGGAAACAAAGCAAATTCCATCAACTGATAAGCGAATTAATAAAATGTGGAATATCCATACAATGGAATATTATTTGGCAATAAAAAGAAATGAAATACTGATACATGTTACAACGTGGATGAGCCTAGAAAACTATGCTGCATCAAAGAAGTCAAACACTAAAGGGTACATATTGTATGATTCTGTTTATATAAAACATCCAGAGCAGGCAAGTCTATAGAATAGAAAATAAATCAGTTGTTGGCTGAGAGAGGGAATAGGAATGCAGAGTGACTGCTAGTGGGTACCCACTGGTTTCTTTGGGGATGATGAAAGTGTTCTAAAATTAGTTTGTGGTAATGGTTGCACAACTCTAAATATGCAACAACAAAAAAATGAATTGTATACTTTTTTTAAAATTAATTAATTTATTTTTATTTTTGGCTGTTTTGTTGCTGTGCGTGGGCTTTCTCTAGTTGCGGTGAGCAAGGGCTACTCTTCATCGCGGTGCGGGGGCTTCTTGTTGTGGTTGCTTCTCTTGTTGCGGAGCACGGGCCCTAGGCTCACGGGCTTCAGTAGTTGCAGCACACGGGCTCAGTAGTTGTGGCTCACGGGCTCTAGCGCACAGGCTCAGTAGTTGTGGCTCACGGGCTTAGTTGCTCCATGGCATGTGAGATCTTCCAGGACCAGGGCTCGAACCCGTGTCCCCTGCATTGGCAGGTGGATTCTTAACCACTGCGCCACCAGGGAAATCCAAATTGTGTACTTTAAATTGTACACTAAATGTTCTAAATAGTGGAACTGTGTGGCATGTGAGTTATGTCTTAATAAAGCTTTCTTTAAAATACATTCTCATGTTGGAAAAATTAGAAAATATCCAAAAAAGTGTAAAAAATAAAGGAAATCACCTATAATCTCACCAACTAGCAATAACCATTATCAACCTTTAAGTATATTTTCTTCGAGCGTTTTACCTATGGATTCCTTTTCACATGATAGAGCTAATAATGCCTTTATACAGCATATTTTTTCATAAGCATTTCTCATGCCATTAAAAAATCCTTGTAAATATATTAATAGTCATATTCAATTTTATAGATAAACCACAGTTTACTTAATTATTAAATATCCATGTTACTATTCCCTTAACACTAGGTATTTAGGTTATTTCCAAAGCCTATATTTATTTTTCAACTAACAAATGAGAACCCAAATTTGAAAGCTTTGAACCAGATTCCTACTGGAAACCCTTTCTACTAGTTCCCAAAACAACTAAAGAAATCCCAGCTGTAATCCATCTTTTCCACACAAGATACATTGCGCCATAACTTCATAACTGCAAAGGAAAATTTGAATCCACCAAGACTGAGTGTGTAGGCTCACCACAGATTAAGTGACCTTATGATCTACAAGTTACCTCTTGGCCTCTCTAACAGCGAGGCACAGTCATGGCAGCCTATCAACACTTCCTAGCCCCCATTCATAGGGGATATTAGAGCATCACCCAAATGCAATAGACTGCAACCTGGGGACACAGCCCCAAGCCTCTCTGGGAAGAGTCTCCTGACAGCCAGCCTGGGTTGGGGCCTCTCTCTGTTCCTGCAGCCCTTGGGTTTCCTTCCACCATAGCCCTTCTCACCCCTCACAGTAGTCTGTTTAGGAGCTGGTCTCCAGCCCCTGTCACATTCTACCTCCGTATCTCCAGTCCCTCACTTAGGCCTGACACAGAATTGGTGCTCAGGGAATAGTCATAGAACAATAATAATAATAAGGTAACATTTATTAAATTTATTAATTTATTACTTAACCATGGGCCAGGCCCTGTTCTGAGTCCTTTATAAACATTAACTTAGTTATATCTTACAACAACCCTGTGAGGTATTTAGATACTGTTCTTTTCCCCATTTCATAGTTAGGGACATTAAAGTACAAGGAGGTTGAGTAACTCGCCTGAATATACATGACTAGTTGGCAGCAGAGCCAGGATTTGAATTTAGGCATTCTAGCTTCACAGCATGGGTGCTTAACAGCTATGTTAAGAAAAATTGCTAATGAATTTGTAAAATATTGAGAATGAAGCCTAACTCTGAGACTTTTATAGGGATATGGAGGGCACGCATGAAGGTAAGTTCCACAAGTACAGGCACTGTGTAACACCACTGTATCCCCAACACACAGTTTGATACAGATTAAGTTCTCAGTGAATATGTGGTAAATGAATGACATAAAAAGACAAGGATGGAAAAGGTACAAGAGAAGAAGAATTTTTAAAGTGTTACTACATTTGTTATTTACTTTCTCTGTTTAATATAACAAGCAATACACATTCATTATGAAAAAATTAACAATATAGATGAGGAAAAGTTTTATGATGAAATATATGATACATAAAATAATATATCACTTATATATAAAGTATCAAGAATAATGATGAAGTGAATCTTGATATAGTCACCACCCAGCTTAAGGGATAGAATTCGATTCCTTAAGCCCTTGTGTGTCCTTCAATCTCATCACTTTCCTCCTTCCAGAAGCAACCACCTTCCTGAATTTTGTTTTTATCATTCCTTTACTTTTCTATATACTTTTATCACATGAATGTATCCCTGAGCATGAATTTTGTATTTTTTGAATTTTATAAAAGTGGACTCATGTAATAAGTATTCTTCTGAGATTTGCTTTTTTAAGCTCCACATTATTCTTTTAAGAGTCATCCATGTTATGCCATAAATCTGTAGTTTCTTCATTTTTAGTCTTTTATAATAAGTCTTCTGGGGAATTCCCTGGCAGTCCAGTGGTTAAGACACTGTGCTTTTACTGCTGTGGGCCCGGGTTCAATCCCTGGTCGGGGAACTAAGATCCCGCAAGCAGTGTGGCAAAAAAAGAAAAAAATTTAAATTAAAAATAAAAAAAGTCTCCTCTTGTATGACAGCCACAGTGGATTTATCCATTTTCCTGAGATGGATATAAGTTGTTTCCCATTTTTGCTATTACAACCAATTCTACCCTGAACCTTCCTTTTTTGCAAATCTGATACACATGTGCAAAAGTTTCTTTAACATGTTACCTGTGAATGGAAGTGTCTTTGCATCTTCAAATTTATTAGATAACACCAAATAGTTTTCTAAAGTGGTTGTACCAATTTACATTTCTACAATAAAATTATGTTTCATAATATAAAATGTATTTATACAAATAAAAATATAATCCACAATAAAAAATGTATGTATAAAGAATCACTTGAAATTTCATCACTTGGTAGTAACCACTGATAATACTGATATTTTGGTATATAACTGGCCAAACATTTTTCTGTGTGTGTGTATGTATTTGTTTTGTTAAAATAGAATAAAATAATACAGATCATTTTGGAGCTTCCTGTTGTCACTTACAGTACATGATAAGCATTAAAGAATAAATGTTTTATGCACCTGCCGATGCTTATGTTTCCAGAAACATCATTAGTGTGATCATCACTCCCAATCCCAAACTTTGAGACTTAACTGCCACTTCTATGGCTGGACCCCAAGCCCCACTATTCAGGCAGTTAGTGCTTCTTTACCCTTGCTTTCTAGCTCCCTGTGCATTTCCCACACTTGGCTTCATTGCCTGTTGACTAGTTTGTACCCACAAGGCAGCTATGAGTTCCTGGAGAGAAAGGATCTCCTATATTCAATTTATGTTCCCAGTGCCCAGAACTGGGTCTAGCATGTGAGTAAATCTGCAGATATTTTTCAGATTAAGTGACAAATCCACTTTTATGAAGCAATCTGAATAGCAGTTAAGGGTATTGGCTTTGGAAAGTGGCAAACATGACCTTGTATCCCAAACTCACCTCTTAATAACCTGTACTTTAGGGGCTTCTCTGGTGGCGCAGTGGTTAAGAATCCGCCTGCCAATGCAGGGGACAAGGGTTCAAGCCCTGGTCTGGGAAGTTCCCACATGCTGCGGAGCAATGAAGCCCGTGCGCCACAACTACTGAGCCTGCGCTCTAGAGCCCAAAAGCCACAACTACTGAGTCCTCGTGCCCCAACTACTGAAGCCCGCGCGCCTAGAGCCCGTGCTCCGCAACAAGAGAAGCCACCGCAATGAGAAGCCCACGCACCGCAACGAAGAGTAGCCCCCGCTCACCGCAACTGGAGAAAGCACGCACGCAGCAAGGAAGACCCAATGCAGCCAAAAATAAATAAATAAATTTTTTAAAAAAAGCTGTAATTTAACCTCGCTAAGGTTTCCCCATCTATAAAATGGGGAAGCAGTAGTACCCACTTCATGTTTAGATTAAATTCAAAAAATAATTGCTAAATACAGTACCTGGAAATGGAATGACATCAATACATCTCAGGGTATTGTGGTATTATTACTCTGAAAGGAGGAGAAAGCCTCCTTGGTGAAGCGCAGGGAATCATACTGTCCACCAGGCACAGGGAAGATACTGGGGAACATTTGGGCCTGATTTTCCCATAAGACCTGTTTCTAAACTAAGATGAAACTTGGATTACAGAGAACAAAAAGCCAATTTCACACTCCTTGAGGTAGCTAAACTTCCTTGGCCCCTAGTCTCCCTGTATTTCCTCTCACAATCTGTCCCCCACTCCCATACTCTAGCCACAGCCACCTGCTGCCAGTGTCTCTGGCACTATTCTAGACAATAGAAGAGGACAAGATAGACACATTTCAAGCACAGAAATGAGGTGTAACAAACAATTATAATAGTTAACACTTATGTAATGTTTACTCTGTTCCTGACACTGTTCTGAGGACTTTTCAACATTACCTTCTTGGGCTTCCCTGGTGGCGCAGCGGTTGAGAATCTGCCTGTCAATGCGGGGGACACGGGTTCGCGCCCTGGTCTGGGAAGATCCCACATGCCGCAGAGCAACTAGGCCCGTGAGCCACAATTACTGAGCCTGCGCGTCTGGAGCTTGTGCTCCGCAACAAGAGAGGCCACGACAGTGAGAGGCCCGCGCACCGCGATGAAGAGTGGCCCCCGCTTGCCGCAACTAGAGAAAGCCCTCGCACAGAAACGAAGACCCAACACAGCCAAAAATAAAATATAAATAAATAAAAATTTTAAAAACAAAAGCTTTAAAAAAAAAAACACATTACCTTCTAAAATCTTTCTCACAACCCCATGAATGAGGGCTACCTGTAGCTCTCGTTTACCAGTAATGAAACTGACTGATGGTGAGGTTTCACCCAAGAGCACCCAGCTAATAGTGGCTGAGCAGAGGCTGGAATCTAGGCACTCTGGTGCCAGCGGCCATGTTCTTAACTACTGTGCCAGGCTGGTCCTGCAGGAGCTCAGAAGAGGGGCTGTGCAGGACCGAGAGGACTGTGGACAACACTGGATTTGAATTCTCTCAGCTCCTGGAATGTAGAAAATGAGGCTTGAGAGTTCTGCAGGGACGATTCCCTTAGGGACCTACAGGGTTTTAAGGAAGAGATCGACCTGGGTAAATGTGCAGAGGGGAGGACGGATTGATTGAATTAGGAAAGACTGAAGACATGGAGGCTCCTAAAGAGACTTGCAGTGATTTGGTTAGTATCAGGAGTGACAGAGAGGAGAGGACAAATTTACAGATGTTTAGGGGATAGAATCAACAGGAGTTGGAGAGAGACTGGGGATGGGTGGTGGGGGAGGGACTGAGGGAGAAGTAGGAAGTGGATTGCTCCTGGGTTTCCAGCTATTCCTGGCTGCTGGAAGACCAGCAAATGAATCTGGCTGCAGTGAGTATGTGTGGGTAGGCAGTCAGTGCAGGAGATGGAGAAAGCATTATTGGGCAAGAAAACAGCCTGCAAGGGCTTGAAAGGGCAAGAGGAATGTGGGCAGAATGAGACATTCAGGGTGGCTGCCCATGCGTGCAGAGATGGGGGAGTGGTGGAGGCAATTATCAGGGATCGAGGATGGAAAGATTGGGGCTTAATATGCTGTAATAAGGCATTTGGGCTTTATCCTAGAGACCACAAAAGTGTTCAAGAGAGGGAATAACATGTTTCCATGTGTTAGGGAGAATAGATTTTTGGCCTGGGGATTTTTTTTGTTGGGGGCAAGGTGGGGAGAAGAGAGGAATCAGGAAAATTAGCCTGATTGGCTTCTTAATCAATTAGGACGCTGTGACAAATAATCTTGACAAAAGATAGGACAGGCCGGTTAAATTGCAACACAGGTCCTGGGCCAGCAGCCCTCGCACCAACCTTCCCAGAAGGAACTCCGGGGGTACTTGCTCCAGGAAAAACAGAGGACAGCTGAGGTTTACCAAGTCAGCTCCTGAGCCCCAAACATGCCACACCCTGGGAAGTAAGTCACCACACTTATGACCAGAGCCATCAGCCCTTGCTTAAGCACCTGGAAAGTTGTTACAAAATAAATTTCAGGTGGGTTGAGTATGAATTGAATAGCCCTAAATTGATTGTTTTGTTTTGAATTAAGTTATGGAAACATCAACAACAAAAAAGTAACCTAAAGACACTTGCCCTGTGAACAGGAATTCCTCCTTTCAACATTGCCCACAAACTGAGCCCTCTCTGTCCTTTAACCCATAAGAATCTCTTACTTTTGTGCATTTTGGGTGCCTGGTTTTCTTGTATCGACCCAAACACTGTCAGTTACCATCTAGATGCTGACCTAAATCACTATCTCTAACCCAGATCGGTCTCCAGAGCTTTCGCCCTTGAATCAATTAAGATCGTGTTTTGTGCAGGTGACAGAAAACCAGTCCCCGTGGCTTAACTAAATTAGGGTTTATTTTTCTCAGATGGTAAACAGCCCAGGGCCATACAACAGCTCCATAATGTCCAAATCCTTCTGTCTCCCTCCTCTACCTTCCTTAGCATAAGCCTTCATCCTCAAGGTTACAAAATGGTTGTATCTTGTCCAAGCATAGCAACCCTGTTTAGGCAGTAAGAGGGAAGGACAGGGTGAAGCGCAAATGCCGCCTGGGCCTGTACATTGTTATTAGGAAAACAATAGCTTTTCCAGAACCTCCACTCAAGGATGTCCACTTAGAGCTTATTGGTCGGAACTGGATCTCATGACCAACCACAGAGAGTCTGGGAAGACTGGCAAGAGAGTCTAGGAGCGTGAATGTTTTAACTGGGCACTTCACTGTCCCAAACAACGCTGGCTTCTGTTAGGAGAGAAGAAGGGGGAGAGGATATTGAGTGAGTAACTAGCAAGATTTCCACCTATCTTCTGGAGGGCTCTACTTGGGTATTTCATAAGGATCTCAAATTCAGTATGTCCTAAAGTGATCTTGTCATTTTCCCTCCACACTGGTTTCTCTTCCAGTGTTTTTTTTAACTACGATGAAATTCACAACCATTGACCCAGTTTCCTAAAGAAAGTCTTAACTCCTCCCTATCCGCATCCAGCCGTATCCAATCAGTTATCACCCATATGGATTCTTGTATCTGTCTACTTCCCACCTTCTCTCCCTGCCATTGTCTCAGTCCTAGTCAGTAGTGCCTGTTCCCTTCCTGATTGCCCTGAGGAAATTCTTGCCCTATTCCAGTCCTGCAGCCTATTCTTTACATTGTGTCTACCACAGGGTTCTTTCTTTTTTTTTCTTTTTTTAATATTTATTTATTTATTCATTTGGCTGCACTGGGTCTTACTTGCGGCACTCGGGATCTTCGTTGCTGCGTGCGGGATCTTCATTGCTGCGTGAGGGATCTTCCTTTCAGTGTTCGGGATCTTTTAGTTGCAGCATGCGGGCTTTTAGTTGCAGCATGCGGGATCTAGTTCCTTGACCAGGGATCGAACCCGGGCCCCCTGCATTGGGAGCACAGAGTCTTAACCACTGGACCACCAGGGCAGTCCCCACAGGGTTCTTTCTTAAATTCAAAACTATCGATGCCCTCTCCCAAAAAAATAAATTTCCCACTACCTGTAGGGTAGTCCAAACTCCCTGACATGACCAGCAAGGCTCTGTGACCTTTGTGACATTTCTGCCCACTTCTGCAGCCTCATTGCTTCATTCTGCACTCCAGTCACACTAAAATACTTTAAAATTCTCTTCTCTAAAAGAGCCACTTCTCTCATTTTTCCTTCAGCTTGAATCTACCCTTTCTGCCCCCTTGGCTTTTTCTTATCTGACAGGTCTCAGCTCAGACCAGACTTCCTCCAGAAACTCTTCCAGGACCTGCCTTTGTAACTCTTACCATTCTGTATTGTAGCCATCTGTTTACTTGTCTTCCTCACCAGCAAGATCAGTGACTCTCAAACTTGTGTAAATGTCAGAATCTCTGCTCATAATGTTCCTCCAGAAACAGAATCAGAATCTCTGGGGAGGGGGGAGTTGGGAATCTGCATGTTGAACAGGCAGCCAGGGTCATTGACAGGCAGATGGTCCAGGAACCAGGTCTTGAGAAACACTGAACCAGACTCCAGGCAACCTCAAGGAAAGTGTTTTGGTCCCTAGTGCATCCCTAATGCCTAGCACGGAGCCAGGCACAAAGTGGGTCATCTAACTCCAACCTTTTCTCCTTCCTCCTCTCTACACTGCCTCATCGACATAATAATAATGATCACTATTTATGGGGTAGCACAAACCGCTGTCAGGCAAATAAATGAATTATTCTCCTTCAGTGATACTCCGTTGTCTGCAGTTTCAAAGTCCAAACTCTGACAAACCTGAGATTTGAATCCAGCAGTACCTCTTACTATCTCTGTGACTTTGAGCAATTTGCTTGAACTATATACACCTTGGCTCCCTCACCTGAAAAACTACACTAATACTTATACCAACCTCATATGGTTGCTATTACAAGTAATTGAGACAATGAGCTTCAAGCACATAGGACAACGCCTGACATAGCAAGAACTCAATATAAATTTACCATTTATTATTATTATTGTTATTATTACTACTACTATTACTCCTCCTACTACTACTATTTTTGGAGTACCTATCAAATTCTAGCCAGGCATCTGAGTATGCATTTTTTTTTGAGTATGCATTTTTATATGCATTATTTTCTTTAATCCTCCTACTCATCATAGCAAGGTAAGTATCATTATCCCCCTTTTACAGATAAGAAAACCCAGGCTTAGAGAGGCAAAATAATTCATACTAGGTATAATTGAGAGCAAATAGAAGAGATGCAATTTGAACTTGGTTAAAAAAGAAACTTTTTAAAGCTTTATTAAAGTAAATCAAGTTTGGCAACCACATAGAACAATATGAACTTTTATACATTGCTGGTAGGAATGTAAAATGATTTATGATCACCTTGGGGAGCACTATCTGGCCAAGGGGAAGCTGTGTGTACACCATGATTCAGCAAATACACTCCTAGGAATATATTCTAAAAAATTATCACACCTGTGTATTTGGAGGCATGTCCAAGAATGTTCATTTTGTGATTATTTATTGAACAGAGGGATGTTTAAATGAACTGGAGTATAATCACAAAATGAAATATTATACAGCAGTTATATTGAATGAATCTCAAAAATGCTGAGGGGGGATGAAAGGAAATTCAGGAATAGTTACAGGAGAATACCGTTTATATAAAGATTAAAACATGCAAAACATGCCATCTATTTTTGTGGATAAATACGTACCTACTAGAGGCATAAAAACACACATTGAGTTGATAAATTGATAAGCCCCAAATTCAAGATGGCAATGACCTACAGGGAGAGAAGGAAATGGAATTAGGGAGGGTTACACAGAGACATTCAGCTATATATTTAATGCTTCATTGCCTAAAGAACAAAGCAGCTGAAGCAAATATAGGAAAATACTAAGATGTGACTAAGCTGGGTAATGAGTACATAGAGACTGGTTATATTATTCTATTTTTGTGTATGTCTTATTTCCTAATTTTTAAAAGGTTTCATTAAGAACACAGAGAATAGACACTTTGGGGTCCAGAAACGTCCTAAATCTCCCCTTGGGCCACTCCACCACCATCCCTGATGGTGGCCGCCTCCCCAAGCCTCCTGGTTGCCTGGGGGCCTCAGCGTCAAAGTGACTGACCTGCGCCATGGGCGCCCGCAGGTCTGAAGTCTAGCAAGGTCTGGGCACTCGCGTGACCTAGTCTGCAGCTCTCCCCGGCGGGGACGCCTGCCCGCCGGTGCCACCGCGTTTAGAGCCAGAGGAGAACCAAAGTTACCCTCCAGGAGCCGGTCCCAGCCATGAACCTCCGCAGCTCGATCACTACTCCACTCAGCTCTAGCCACGCCAGAGAGCTGGAAGTGGGGAGACCAGCGGACACCAGCCCTGACCCGGCCCGGACCCACCCTCGGGCCCGCCTCCCGGCCCGGGCCCCGCCCCTGGCCTCTCGGTTCCCTGCGCCAGCAGCACAGGGCCCAGCATGCCCTGCGGTGAGCCCGCTGTCCCTGCCTCCCGCTGTGACAGGATGCTGCAAATTCCCGTTCAAAATTCATCTCAGCATTCTCACATATAAAAGGGCTTGGAAGCCACCTGAACTTCATCAGTACCATCAGATCTATATTCATAGACATGAAAAGTAATGTCATAAGATAGTAATATGAGAAAAAAAGCAGGTTACAAAAAATGGCGTGTGTAAATATAATCCCATTTTTTAGCGTGTGCCTAGAGAAAAAGGCAGATATGAGTATCTGTGTGAAGTGGGGTTAGGAATGATTTTTATTACTAGCTGTAGTTTCTAAATGTTCTACTATGTTTTAATTGGTTTAAAAAAACTGGTGTAGGGGAGGAAAAATAATTTTCCTTCTACCCTTTTAGGTTCTTGGCAGAGACGTCCCACCCCCATAATAAAAAGGCAGATTAATAGAAGAAAACCAAATTTCTGCAAATATATGAGACTCAAAGGCAACCGGGCAATTGAGGTTTATCTACCATCCTGAACTAAGGAAAGGGATAGGAGTCTGGGCCTTCAAAGAGGGGGAAGCAATTCACAGAAAGGTGAGAAGAGCAGATGTTTGCCCTGCCATGCGGATATGTCTCTTAGATGAAATACTTGTCTCTGGTAACAGCTCTCTTCTTGGTACAGGCCCCCTTTCTAAATTGTTTTAGGCAGTTAAGGGAGAGGTAAAAAGCTTTTCCTAAGTGCTGGGTCTTGATTGCCTTCAGCTCAAAATAACCCACATGTCAAAGTGGCACGTTTTGGGGTGGCATATCCTACCCGCCTCCCTCCCCCCCTCCCGTCATTAGGTTAAAAGAAAAATAACTACACAGTTCAAAAATTCACCAAGTACAAAAAAGTACTCAAAAAGTAAGTCTTCCTCTCACCCCAGCTCCTTAACCCTCCTCCCCAGAGTAGGGCTTTATATTCTGAACCAATTTTTATAATCAGAAACAAAGGGCTATTTGCAACGAATGAGGTGTTTGTTTCTGGGTTTCTATCTCCCATTAAGAGACTGGGGAGATTCCTATGGCAGGGAAAGAACTCTGAGCTTTGGAATCAGACAGGGTTTTGAAGCATAGTTCTGCAAATAGTGCAGTCTTGAGCAGGTTACCAAGCCTTTCTAATCCTCGGTTTTCTCATCTTTGAAATGGAGTAACCACCCATCCCAATATTTTATTAAGAATAGATGAGATCATGTGTGTAACGCACTTAGTGCTATTGCACACATATAAATGCCCAGTAACTGCCAGCCTCAGTCATTATAGTAATTATTTCTGATGTGTGGCACATGAGCTGGCACTCAGTTAAGTCTCCAGAAATGGACTGATAGACCATTTGTGTGGCAGGGAATAATTTCTGAGATGAAAAGCAGCTACAAAAAAATCTCCTGAAGGTGATGTGGGCTTCAAGGAACCACAAACTCCTTTGCAGCTTGATAGCTGTTGGGCAGGGTGAAGGGTTCATTATGGGAGAAGGAATGCTAAGACTATGCTCTGTAGCTAAACCACACTGCATAAAGCTGTGGGCAAACCCAAACATATATGCTCTCAAAAGTCTCAAAAGGCAACCAACCAACCAACCAGAGGAACATAAAAGAGCAGGACCCAAGAGTGAGGAAGTTATGCATTTGTCCATTGTGCTGAACTCAGTGTCCCCATCTTCTGTGGGTGAGCGGTCCCCAGCATGCACATAAAAGGCTCAGAACTTGGAGTACTGGATTATTGTCATGGAGTTTGGGGGAAGGGCCAGGTAAGGGACTAAGATTTACTGAGCCCTGACTACATGTAAGGCAATTTATACACATTTTTTTCATTGAATCCTTGTAGTTTTGTGAGGTAGGTGCTACTGCCCCATTTGCAGATGAAGCACTCAGGATTAGGGAGGTTGGTGACTTGATTAAGGTCACACAGTTACTAAGTGACGAAGCTCAAACTCAAAGTCAAACTCAAAGGCCAACTTACCCCAAGCTGGCATCCTTTCCCACCACACCACTCTACCATGTCAATTTCCATTGCCTTGACAAAGGCTTCATGGCGAAGATGGCTAAATATAGTGGAAAGGCAAGGGCTCTCAAATTAGAAAAACTGGCTTCAATTCTGGAGACTTTCTGTGTGGATCAGGGTGAGTCACTTGATATTTGTGGACTTTGGTTTTCTTATCTGCAAAATGGAGATCAGTGCCGGTAGCACTGAATGGTTGGGCAGACCAAATGCATCTGACAGTGCTGCTTAAACTCGAAAGCGCTGTGTGAATGTTAGTGCTTTTTGTTAGGGGCTAGAACTTTAGGATATCTCAGAGGAGACTGTTGCCAGCAAGGTAGTGTAGATGCAAATGCAGGGTAGGCCCTTTGCTTGAGCCTGGAGAGATGAGATGGAGAGAATGATTCGGCTTGCTCAGAGCAGGAGGGCTTTGCACAGCATTTGGTACTTTAAAGCAGATCAGTAAACATTAACTGAAATTAATCCAGGCATGGCACAGGAAGTGGTTTGGGTGAAAATCAATCCTTTCATTCAATATTTGTTACTCACTCTGTGCAAGGCCCAGGGGAGATAGATAAAGGAGAATAAGACAGGTCCTTAATAACACGAGATATAAGGTGTAAATATCACTAGAGAAGTCCTCTGGAACTGCTGTGGAAATAGACATGAAAGACCCTTGCTCAAAGAGCTCCATCTGGGAGAGGGATACACTGCATCCTAGGCAGAGTAATCACGATTCTCAGAGTAGGGCAGAGGTGTGTGTGGTCAGAAGGGGAGGGAAGATGCCTGCCTGGGGGCAAGAGGCTGAGAGATAGGGAAGGTGGGAAGAGTAGGTGGGAGATAGGGTCCTTGGATCTTGGTTTTAACTCAGGGGGTGGTCAGCATCAATTTGAAACCTGGACAGTAGTGGGGTTTAGGGATAGAAAGGGAGGTGACAAGGAGAAATGACGTTTGGAGGGAGGGACTGGTGGGATGCTGTGAGGAATGGGATGGGGGGTGGGGGGAGGGGGCAGGGATTAGAAGTTGTCCAGAGAACAACTCCTTGCTTAGGGAATGGGTCAGAGGGTGGGTTTCTCCTCTGAGAGACCACTTCATGAGGTGGGGAGATTCAATATATAAAAGCCTCACACTTCTTATTAGACTCCTATCTTTAGTCATTGACGTTTTCTGAACCTCAGTTACTTTATCTATAAATGAGGCTAATTATATGTACCTCATATGATTGTTGTAAAGAATGAACTAGATCAATTCCATAGCATATGTGCCCTAGGAGACATATCCAAGAATGTTCCTACTAGTACTGTGTGTAATGGAAAAACACTGGAACCATCTTAAGTTTTCCTCAACCCAATGGATACATAAATTATAATGTATTCATAAAACAGAGTACTATACAGCCAAGAAAATGAATGAATTAGGACTCTATGCATTAACAAGTATGAATCTCAGGAACATAATGTTGAATGAAAAAAATGTCACAGAAAAATAGGTGTGCTCTAATTCCTTTTATATAAAGTTAAAAAACATGCAAAACTAAAAAAACGATACTCTTTAAAGATACAATTATGTTGTTATAAAGAAAAGCAAGAGAGAAAGGCAGAACATTTGGGAGAGTGATTATCTCTGGGATGAGAAGGAAGGCGATGGGATGAGGGAGGGGCACTCAGGGGGTTTCCAAGGTAATGGTAATGTTCATTTTTTTAATATAAAAATTGTTTTTGGTAGTGTTCATTTTTAAAAACTGGTTTTGGGTGCAGGAGTTTTGTTGTATCATTTTTAAATACTTTATGCATATTTTATAAGTTTTCTTTTTTGCTTACTTAATATTAATATAAAAAAAAGTCTATCCCACCTAATACCAACTGCTATAAACTTGCATAAGAGTTTTCAAAAGAAACAGGCAAACTTAGGGAATTAACTTTGAATGATTTGGCTTTTGATGAATTCGTTTCTGGCTTATAAGCCATTTGGCAAAGTGATGGTTTGGGGAATTATTCATTTGGGCAGCTGACTTTTTGTGACTTGCTTGTTGGAAAACTGACCTGGAGTCTGGTGTTGGGTAGATCAGGACTATTAGAAGGAAGCAAGGCCTGGGCCAGCCTGGGGGAGGGGCCTTAACTTGCCTAGAGGAGGAGGGGAGGTTTGTCAGAGACCTGGGCTGAGTGCTGCTAATGAGTAACTGCTAACCAGTTCTGTCAACTCTCCCCCTTAACAGCTCTCAGATATGCTCCCTTCTCTCCACCCCCACCCCAGCACCACCCTGGACCACTAGTGTGGGCCTCCTGATGGGTCTCTTGGCATCTACTCTGACCCCCTTCACTGCTCCATACCAGAGCCAGAGGGAAGTTTCTCATATACAGATCTGATCTCTTTTCCCTGCTTGACACCATTCAATGGCTTCCCTTGACTCACAGGATAATAATCACAATTATTACCCTTACAGGTTATTGGGACAATTAAAGGAGTTAACACGTAAAACGTCTAGAAGAGTGCCTGGCACATAATGAGTGCCACACAAATGTTAGCTGTTATTATAGTTACAAGGCTGTGCCCCTCCCCCACCTCCACCTTGCAGGGTCTCTTCACGTTCACCTTGGTATCTTGTCCCTGATCTCCAGGTACTCCCCACTGGTCTTCTCAGTTCCTGGAATGCACCAGACTCCTTCTTCCTTCAGGAACCTGCTATTTGGGACTTAGCCACGTGTTGACTTACCTGTTCTGGGAAGTGTCTTGGATCACACAGCCTGCTTCCCCAGACAAGCCGCTTCTCCAGGTCAGGAAGCATCTAATTTCTCTCTCTGTCCTCGGTGCCAAGCACAAAGCAAGTATCGGCAAGCTTTGTTAAAGAGAAGAATGACACATTGAGGGTCTGAATGGTTGAAGCCAATGCCAGACTGACTTATTTCTTGCCACCCTGATGATAGCAAAGCCGCATTTCGCACTGTGCCGAGCTGTCAGCAGCCTGTGGGACCTGTTCATTGGCCTAGCATTTTGGGGGTTGCAGGGAATTTCCTGAGGACTTTGCCACTGAGAACCACTCACCCAAAGCCTGAGCAGGAGCCCCAGGACAGCCGAAGCTGAAGCATCTTTTGCTATTAACCAGGAGGATCCTGGACTCTAAAATAAGATTCGAGAGGCCCTGGCGGCCTTGGGTCGAACCTTCGACGTTGTCCCGCCCTATTCCCCACTTGACTTCCTCCCCTCCACTCCCCTGCACTCAGTGTGGCTCATTTACAGGTCTTCCACGTTTGCCGGCACCTTGCGAGCACTAGGGGACAAGGGGCACTCAGTGATGACAGCCAGCAGCAGCCTGGACCTCAGGGCTCCGGACGAGGAAACGAGGCAGGTACAAGCACAGTTCATGTCAACACAGTGACGACTGCAACCTCAGGAATCTGGCCAGTGCAGCAGCTGCCTAGAGAGGATGTCTGGTGCACAGTGAATGCCCAGTATTGTGGGGTGGATGTATGGCTTGTATGGGGGCTGTTCATGTGGTCAGCCATCTCCTCCTTCACAGAGGAAGCTTTTGTCAGAACTGGGTTTTGAGGCATGGGCAGCTGTTTATCAGATGTTGGGGGACGGTGAGTGGAGGTGGGTGTCATTTGAAGAAGAGGGAACAGCGTATGTCAAGACACAGAGGCCTGAAACAACACAGGGTTGCCATGGTATTACAGTAGCTCTGGAGGAATGCAAGGAAGTATGTGGGGCGGGGGGCAAGGGAACCTGGGGGAGCAGAAGACTAGGCTGAAGAGGAAGGCAGCAGAGGCTTTATCCTGTGGCACTTGGAGCTAATGAAAGGTTTGCAGCGGCGGAAAGGCATGATGAGATTTCTGTTTGAGAAAGGTCACTCTGATAGTCTGTGCAGGCTTAAAAGGAAAGAAGGGAGACTGCTAGGAGCCTGTTCTAACAGTCCAAGTGAACGATGGTGTGGTCTGCCCTAGGGCCGTCAGCAGGACTGAGGAGCAAAGACCAATTCAAGACACCTTTGCGCACTAGAACAGCAAGGCTAGGCGGCTCATCTATTAAGTATGCATCACGCTCCTGCTGTGTTCAGGAAAACGTGTGTGTGTGTGAGAGGAAAGGTGCAGAGATGAAGGAGACACATCCCTACCCTTACAGAGGGGAGGCCAACCACGTTCGTCCATCACGTTCACTGAGGGCCCACTTAGCCCAGGCACAGAGGTAAACACAATACAACATCTGCGGCGGCAAGTGGGCGAGGAGCTGCACCACGAAGCACTGTGGGAACTTAGGTGCAGGAGGGACACTTCTAGCTTGTGCAGCTGGGTGAGACCAGGTGAAGAGGTGGCATTAGAGTGGGACCTTGGGATATGGGGGTTTGGTGCCTTGGGAGGCCGCTCCAGACAGGGGGCACAATGTGAGCAAGGCACAGTAGTGCCAAGGAACTATGATTCAGTCTGGTGCCTGTGTGTGTGTGTGTGTGTGTGTGTGTTTGTGTGTGTGTGTGTGCGTGTGTAAGGTTAGAGGGGGAGAGAGAGAACACATGATGGCAGGGGCAGCCAGGGGTGGTCTGTGGTGAGCCTTAAACACCAGCCTAAGGAGCTGGGGGCGGGGGGCAGCTCTGGTGGGCCACGAAGGGCTTCTGCGCAAGGCAAGGGACATGGTCTGTGCTTTAAAAAGACAAATCCGGCACCATGTTCAGTAAGCTGGAGGGACAAGCCCTTCTCTGAATGGGGAGATCAGTAGGGGGTTGTTGGCATAGCCACCATGAGAGATGATGATTCTCTGGACCAGATTTCTGGCAGAAAAAACGAAACTGAAGGGACAGATGTGTGAAGCAGGAGAAGGGAGCCCACTTCGGAGTCCACAAGTATTAATTCTCTATTCACTGTTTACTGTCTGTTCACAGGGCCAGACTCTGTGCTAGGCATGAGCGGGTGGGCAGATTCAGGCACCATTAACAAGGATCCTGTGCTTGGCAAGCTCACAGGCCAGTGGGGAGAAGAGCAAAAGGAAACATTTGTTGCCTTTGGAATTAGGTGCTAGTTACTGTGCCAGAAACTTGATATACTTAATCTCAAAGCTACAGCTGGAGTAAGATTATCTCCATTTTTCAGATGTGGAAACAGACTCTGAAGCATGAAGTGACTTGCCCAAGGTTGCCCCAGCAAATTAGGGGAACCTTCCAAAGACAGCACTTTGTCTCCTATACCAGGAGTCTCCACTGAAGCCATCCAGACCTTTCTGGCATTCGTTTCCCTCACTGCATATGGAGATATCAACAATGATATCAATGACTAATAGTTGAGAGCTACCAAGAATGGTTTATTACATATACCAACTAATGTAATACTTGTAACAACACTGTGAGTTGGATACTATTATTATCCCCACTAGATAGACAAGGAAACTGAGACTCAAAGGGGTTAATGACTTATCCAAGGTCAAAGCATTGGTAACTGGAAGAGAAAGGATTTGAACCCAGGAGGTCCAGTTCAAAGCCCATGCTCTTAACCAATGTGCTATCCATAAATAATAACCAGATAGATTCCCCTACGTAGACAGAAATTAAATCACCTAGTGTGCTTGTTTGCAGATTTTATATTTACATGTTTATTTATTCATTCAGCATTTACCAAGTGTCTTTTATGTGCCAGATCCTCTATCCAGCACACCAAGGATCCAAGGATATTTAAGACAAGGGCCTGCTCTCCGGGTTGGTGGGGAGACAAATGAACAGGTACAGTGAGGTACAGGGAGGACGTCAGAGGGGTTGAGCAGAGGTGAGGCATTATGTAAATTAAGGCTTACCATGTTCATGCTGCCTGCTGTGTGGACAATAAACCTTAGGAGGGTGAGGGTGACAGTCAGAAGACCAGTGAAGGTTAGTGTAATAGATCAGGGGAAAGACACACTGGTGGCCCGGGCCAGGGCAGTGGCTGGGCAGTTGCATTACAGGGAGTCAGCGGTTTGGCTGAGTGCTCTGCTTGAATGGGGTCTCCCACTAACTCCTGGCTCTCCCACTCACTGACCCTGTTAGTCTCTGGACAGGTCTCTTCCGCTGGACCAATGTGAGGTGAGATGCTTGGGTCAGAATGACTCTACTGTTCCTCTCATCTCTAAGGCTGAATGTCATTACCTTGCTTACCTTTCGCCAGTGACTTTCTCTAGCTGTCTAAACTCCGTGCCATGGCCCTGTATGATCCCATCTCCCTCCTACGTCATTTTCTGCCACTTTCCCTATTGTTAATCTACTCCAGACACACCGGCTTTCTTTCTGTTCCTCAGAGACTCTCACTTGGCCCTACCTCAGTGCTTTTTCACCTACTATTCCCTCAGCCCAGGAAGCACTTTCCCTAGATCATCACTTGGCTAGGTCTTTCTCAACCTGATCTCAGCTCAAATTTCATCTCCTCAGGCCATTTCTAACAACCTTAACTTAAATGGAACCCAAATTTACCATATCAATTCTCCTAGATTACATTTCTCCTAGAATTTAGAATAAACCGAAATCATCTTATTTAGTTGTTTTCATCTTTATCATCTGCTTCCCAATACAAAGTCAGTTCCATGAGAACAGAGACCTTGTCTGTCTTTGTGCATTATGATATATCCAGTGCTTAGAACAGTGCATGGTCAGTACATAGTAAACGCTCGATAAGTATTTGTTGAATGATTGAGTGAAAGAATGAATGAACAAATGAGCCATCTTTCAGCTTTTTGTAACATATAATCTAAAACAGGACATTATCCACTTCCTGAATCAGAAAAAAAAATTTTTTTTTAATTTAAATAGTTAAAAGCCTGGATTTAAGGAAGGAAATGAACATGCATTCTCCTGAATTAATTTTTTTTTTAAACATCATGAAGTCATAGACTGTTCAAATTGGGTGGGAACCATCTTGGTCTTTAGGGTCAGGCAGACCTGGGTTCAAATGCCAGCTCTGTTGCTTGCTAGCACACGTGGTCACTTAACCTCTTGAGCCTCAGTTTCCCCACTATAAAATGGGGGTAATAATGGCTACCTTAGAGGGGGCATTAAATTAGGCATTAGATATAAAGTGCTGGGGACGCAGCTGGTGCTCAGTAAATGTTAATTCCTCCTACATCCACCCAGGGACTTTGTGGGCACGAGCCTGTCTCACTCTCCAGGTTGTGACCTCCCGAGGGCAGCCTTGTCTTCAGTTTTTCCTCTGTGGGACTGTGCAGGTCCTGAAGACCTGTATATGTTGAACAAATAATGGAACCTACTCTAAGACCCTCATTCCACAGAGAAGGAAACTACAGCCCAGGGAGGCAAAGTGACTCTCACACACAATGTGTGTGAATGGCAGAGTGTGGCTTAGAGCTTGGCTTAACTTAGAGCCCCGGGCTTTTTTATCGCCCCCCCTCCCATTCTCTGCTGCCCTGGTTTTATTCATTGTTCACACGCAGCGTTCTGGGTCCTGTCCCTGGTTTTGTATCTGGTTTTGTATGCATCCACATAGCTCTCCGAGGCTCAGGGGGATATTTAGGCTGAGAGAAAGCCTGTGCCAGAGCTAGTGAACAAAACTGAAATACTTTGCAAGCTTTATAAGAAGTGTTCCAACAGGCTTACAACTGGCTTACAATGGTAAACTCTGAAATAAATTCTCAAAGACTAGAAGTACAGGCAAAGAGTCACACTATTATATTCACCAGCCCTCAACTGTGCTCCTATATCATTCTGTTCAGTTCATAATGTTTCCTGATGCCACCCCAGTGGCTGGCCTTATGCTGAGCCCTGGACCCTGGAAGACCAGTGACATCACATTAGGGGGTGGGAACAGATATGGACATGGGCAATGACCACACGATGTAATCTGAGCAGAGACAGAGAAAGACAGGAAGCTGGGGGAACCAGAGAAGGAGCACCTAGACCAACTTGGCTGCAAGGGGGGCGGGGGTGGGCTTCCTGGAGGAGGTTATATCTGAGTTTCACTTTTTTCTGTGTGAGGAATATTCTCTTGCCCTGGTAACATGACTTTCATCAAACCTGGAAAATGTGTAGGTGAGGGGAAATGAACTACCCCCCAAAAGCACTTTAGTTTTGCTTCTTGGAGGTTTAGGTAATTCTGATTTGCTGATCAGATCCTGATGTGGGCATTTTTGCCACAATGCCATATATATGATCCTGAAAACAAAACAAAACAAAACAAAGTAAAACAAAATCCTTTTGCAAAATCACATGGTGTAAACACAAAAGGGTTTAACAAACAAATTTGGAGCAGATCATTTAAAACCTACAGGTCTTTGTAAGCAGAGCTCTAACAAAAACAGCACCGATCCCAATAAAAGAGCAGCGGGGCTAAATCACCAGCAGCATTTGCACCCAGACTCATGGTCACTTTGTCCTAGCAGCCTTAAACCTGAGGTTTTTATTTTCTCCCAGATGTAGGATCTTTATGGCATTTGCCTCTAACAGAGGCTAGGTCCACCGAAGTGAAAAATCTAAGGTTTAGACTTCTTCAAAAACAACAAAAATTTTTTTCTTAAATACCAGAGGAAGTATCTGCACTCTCCACTTCCCCAGAGAGCCTAACATTGGAAGGGATTGTGGTTCATGAAGCCACTAAACCAGTGTCGACTTGTACCAGAGAAAAGCACTTCCGCAGGATTTTCCGTTTTTTTTAAGGTCTTCATAAAAATGCTACAGCTTCCTCTTTAGTGGTGAGAAGGTGTACTCCTAATTGCTTCAAAACATGTACAGGCTGGAATATACTGCATAGGAATCAATATGACTTCCACATAATATGCACACTGTACCCCCTTTACAATCATGTGTGTGCTATTCCTATGAAAGGAATACACATTTCAGCAGAACAGACTCTTTTGAATCTTCCCTGAGGAAGGAAATTTAAAGTGGTTTCTTGGGACTTCCCTGGTGGCGCAGCGGTTAAGAATCCGCCTGCCAATGCAGGAGAAACGGGTTCGAGCCCTGGTCCGGGAAGATCCCACACACCGCGGAGCAACTAAGCCCGTGTGCCACAACTACTGAGCCTGCGCTCTAGAGCCCGTGAGCCACAACTATTGAGCCCGTGTGCCACAACTACTGAAGCCTGTGCGCCTAGAGCCGGTGCTCCAAAACAAGAGAAGCCGCCGCAATGAGACACCCACGCACCACAACGAAGAGTAGCCCCCGCTCACCACAACTAGAGAAAGCCCGCGTGCAGCAACGAAGACCCGACACAGCCAAAAATAAATAAATAAATTTATAAAAATAAATAAATAAATAAATAAATAAAGTGGTTTCTTCTTCAGGAAGTTTTCAGAGACCCTCTGGCCTCTCCATTCTTCCCGCTAATCATCAGAGCCCACTCATCCTTTACAACGCACGCGACCCTTTATAATGTACACTCTTGCATAGTCTTTTTTTTTTTTAATATTTATTTATTTGGTTGCACCGGGTCTTAGTTGCAGCAGGCGGGCTCCTTAGTTGTGGCTCCCCGGCTCCTTAGTTGCGGCATGCGAATTCTGAGCTGCGTCATGCATGTGGGATCTAGTTCCCTGACCAGGGATCGAACCCGGGCCCCCTGCATTGGGAGCATGGAGTCTTAACCAATGTGCCACCAGGGAAGTCCCTCTTGCATAGTCTTTTCTTCAAACTTCACAACAGTTTTGTGGATTAAGACATGTAGGTGACAGATACCACCTTAGTGGGGAGGGTGATGAAATTATCCACTGCTGAGGGCCCCCAGGCTACAAGCCTTGTGCCAGACACCTGCCATATGCCACCTAATTTCAACCTCACGACAGCCCAGTGAGGCCAAGGAGGGTTTACTTCCAAGACAGTTTGATGTTGTCTTCACTTTTCAGGGGAAGAACCTGGAGCTTGGGGATATTAAGGTCATCTAGCTGAGGTGTGATAGCGCAGGATGGGAACCAGACCTTGTGTGAAGATAACCCCTGTGGTCTTTCCCCCATGCCTCAGGGAGCCAAGCTAGCAACTGGCAGCAAAATGGATGAGGTTATCTCTGCTGCAGAACAGCCCTTGAAAGCCTGAATGCCTCCCAGGCTGAGAGCAGGAAGCTCACATCTCAGCAGGACTGTGAGAATAACCATTCCTATTTAGTGAACATTTATCATAAGACAGGCACTGTGCCAAATGCCTTGCAATATTATCTCCCTGAACTCCCAAGCCCTGTGAACTGAGGGTTTTTAAACCTGATTTGCAAGTGAGGAACTTGAAGCCAAGAGTTCTGTAACTTGCCCCAAAGGCTTGTTAAGCAAAGGGCTGGGATCTGAATCCACATCCCACTGACTCCATGTGCATCTAAGGGCTGCTGGAATCAATGAAGCCTGACAGGGCTGAGACAGCTTCCTGTTTGTCTGGGAGTGTCCTTGGAGGCACCAATGACCAAGGGCAAGACAACCTACCCGTGACAAGCTAAGAGACTAAAACAACCACTGTGAAGATACACGAAAGCTGAGACTTTGACAGAAAAAGAAGAAATGAAGATTTCACTGGAGAGTGGACAATATTGTCCATCTCTGCCCCGCCTGTGTCCAATCCCGACCCCCATGTGGGAAGGGTAAAGGGGAACTTCTTCCTTTCTTAAACCAACTGAGGGGGCTTCCAGGGAACCATCCGGAGAATGTGTTTTGTGTGCCTTAACATTTAACAGGTGTAGAACTAGTCCCTGACCCACACCTGAAAATGTCTATGGGTGAGAGGCTTGGCTAGAGCACCCACTCGTGGCCACGTCGTGAGATGGTGTGCTTTGGGAAGGGCCCAGATTCTGGCTGGGCAAGGATGTCTGGGTCTTTCCTAGGGCCAGGTGTGTCTCCATGGAGAGGAGCAGGATTAAGAGGACCTTCTAGAAGGGCAGGTGACCCCTAGAAGGGTTGAATGGGAGCTGAACTGTCAGTCAGAAAGGCAAAGCCATGTCAAGGTGCCATAGGTGGGAGATCCCCAGGGATGGGGAAGGGTTGTGAGGGACCCATGGACCCTCCCACAAGACAAATGCCAATGATCGGGCAGCTATCTTGAAGAGGGCCCCAACGCCAAGTTCTGTCTGCACCTGTCAATTTTGACTTTGGCTGCTCAGATCTCACCTCCCGTCCACTTCCACCTAAGGGGGGTTTAGAGTGTGTGTGTGTTGGGGGTGGGTGGGAGGGAACAGCAGCTAGAGAATGGGAGTGGAGGTGCCCAGCCCACCAAGGGCACCCACTTAGAGACCACTGGACTCAGCCACTCCCTTCTGAGGCCAAAGGGATAATCATTCAAGATACTTAATTTTCTTGTAGTGATGAAATATTCTACATGTGGAATAAATCACCTTTTTCTTTTTTCGTATCCCTTTAAACATTGCCACTCCTTTGTCCTGCAATAGGAGTAGGAGATGCCTGTTGCTTTTTTAAAAAAATTCATTATTTTTGTGCCTGTTGCTTTAACTTAACATCTGGCTACACTGTGGCTGCTCAGTTCCATCCCTTACTTTTTGCGAGCAGAGGTGTTCCTGAAGGAAAAGGCCTGCTCTAGACAGGAATTCCACGTGCCATAGATGGGAGGCGGCGTGGACACGGTGGAACCCTGCACTGAACTTCAACTTTGTACCAGGAAATTTCTCCTGCTCTTGGGGAGATGGTTGAGGAGCACTGTGTGTATGAAAACATGAAGGAAAATGCCTGTCTCCTCAGGCAGGCTCACAGGTCACCGTATCTCTGTGAGGTTGCCAGGGAGACTGTGTCCAGCTAATCAAGCCCCAGAGAGACCCCAAAATGAACATCACTAACTTTGGGAGGAGTGGGAGGCATATTACTCTTACAAGAAAATAGATATTAGTTTTTCCTTTTCACATGTGTATTCATTTATTAACAGACATTTTACTATGAGCCAGGCACTGTGCTCCATTCTGTGTATAACTTGCAGATTTAATAAGAGCCTTTTGGGAGAACAAGAAATATCACTTCACTAAATGTACATGCAAATTTTCAGACACATCCCGATTTCAAAAAACAATACAAGGAGAGTAATGCATGTCTGGGAGGTGAGGCGCTAGAGCAGCTCTTGGATGGGACGGCTCTGTGCCATCCTGGCTCTCACCAGGCCTCTCTCAGAGCTGGAGCCTGCACCTGGTTACCCTACCTTGGCCTGGATCCAGCTCCAAAGCTGCCAGGAACCCTGGGAATCAAATGCTCAGGACCCTGCCAAGGCCCTACTATGCCATCTGGGCAAGCCCTGGATGACAGAACAGGGTGGGGTCCACATTTCCAGATGGCTCCTATGAACAGCTCAGTTTCTGAAAGCAGTCCGTCAGATCTCACCCACTGACGTATCAGGCTGGGATAGCGGGTGCCTACAGGATTTGCTGGGACTAAGAGATTCAAGATGGATGACAGTGCAATATTCCTTAAAAACATTTCTTATTATTACATAAGCAACTTCTCCTTGTTGAAAGTTGAAAAATACAGAGAAAGCAAAAGAAAAATAGCTATTAAGATCATCACCCAGAGATAAGAACTTTTATCATTTTGGTGTGTAGTGTGGAAAACTGATCCACCTTCCCCCTGCCTGCCTGCTGCCCTCAACACACACACACACACACACACACACACACACATACCACATGCACATATATCACACTCGCAAACACACACTCTCACATACTTCCACAACACTCACATGCATGCACATCACACGCACAAACCTCACATACATACCCACCTCACATACATCAAGAAGAGAACTAAAGCATTTAATAAAATCCTTATTAGAATGGTCAATCTGAGTCCCTCCTTCATTTGAAGGAGAGAACCAAGGGGCAGAAGTTTCCAAGCCTCAACGGATCTAAAAACTACCCGGAAACATGTTAAAAGCACAGATATGTGTTCTCACCCCCCCCCCAGGAACTTGATTCAGCAGGTCTGGGGTCAGGGTGGACTGAGTAGATGGATCCAGGGGGTGACTGTGGTGGGGACTGGATTTCTGTGGGACTGGAATGGAGGCAGGTGAGAGGCTTGTGAGAAGGAGGCTTTTGGAGGAAGAGAGGTGTGAATCTCAGAGCAAGTGAGGGGAGGTTAGAAACTGGGGTGTGCCCTGTGGGAACCTCTCTTTTATGAAAAATCCTAAGGGTTTCCCTTCCATATGCTGGGAAATGTCAAGAGAGGGAGAGCCTTGACCTTCCCCTTGGACACTGTAGCACCTTTTAGGATTGTCCCAATCCTTCTGTGCAGAAAGGTTTATCCCCTGCCCAGTTGGATGTGTAATTAGGGGGACTGAAGGGGCAGAGAAGAGGGGGGAAAGGGGCCCTGTTCCTTCCCATCTCCTCCAGGGCTTCTGTGGAGAAAGGTGTTCACATCCCACTGAGGGGGCTACAGCCCAGGTCCCGAGGCAGAGACCTGTAGCCCAGTGGATAGTGGCCCAAACAGTCAGGAGTGCTCCTGGGTGGACCGTTTAAGAGAGGCAAGAAGACTGAAGTTCCTCTGACCCCTGCCTGTTAGAAAGAGTTTCACTTTTGAAAGGAGAAAGAAAAACACCATGAGTACCAGGTCACCTGTAGCCTACTTGGTGTCTTTGTGCAAATTAGAAAAATGCACACTTCCTCAAGACCCTTAACTTGCATCTGTCACAAACTGTCATGATATTATGAGAAAGCAAGCACTTGACTACCATCCACTGGAAAACTGTTATAACAAACATACAACTCTCAGTGGGGAAGAGCACGACCTTAGGAAGGGCACCCTGACATGCTGCATGACTGCGTGGGACATACTTGCTTACAGGTGTCTGTGAATTTTACAGATGAAGAAGTTGAGCTGAGAGAGGATGAATAAATAACTTGACCAGGGTCATGCTGCCGGTTAGAGGTAGATTCAAACCCAGCCAGTCTGACTCCAGAGCCCAGGCTGTGCACCATCAGGCCACTGTTTCTTTCTCTCTCTCTTTTTTTTTTTTGGCTGTGCCACATGGCTTGTGGGACCTTAGTTCTCTGATCAGGGATTGAACCCAGGTCCCCACAGCAGTGAAAGCGCCAAGTCCTAACCACTGGACCCCCAGGGAATTCCTAGGCCACTGTTTCTATTGGAAATGTTTGTTACTCCCTCATCTTCCTGAAAAAACCTTAACTGTTATCCTTAAAAATGTCAAATTTTAAATTTCAAATATCACCTCTGCTTACGCTGCTTTCTTTGACCTCACCATGTTCAATTGGCCATTCCCTCCTCTGAACCCCACTCCTGGACTGTATCCAGCCCTCTATTGAAGCCTTATCTTAATGAGTGAATTTGGCAAGTTTACCATCTGTCTCTACTCTCAGACTGTGAACACATTCTTCAAGGGCTGCTGGGGAGACTGAGGAGCATCGGCTCTGAGCCCCCAGAGCCTGGCACTGAGCCAGGCACAGAGGAGCAGCTCGGTAATGATGGATGAAAAGAACTGAATGTGAGGGGATTGGACACAAGGCCCTCCAAGGACCACCCCAGCTCTGACCTTCATGAGTGCTTGACTCAGTGTTTGATTGTATTTTAAAAATTTTATTTATATATTTATTGGCTGTGTTGGGTCTTCATTGTTGCAGGCTTTCTCTCGTTGGCAGCGAGAGGGGGCTGCTCTTCGTTGCGGTGCAAGGGCTTCTCATTGCGGTGGCTTCTCTTGTTGCGGAGCATAGGCTCTAGGCACATGGGCTCAGTAGTTGTGGCATGTGGGCTCAGTAGTTGTGGCTCACAGGCTCTAGAGAGCAGGCTCAGTAGTTGTAGCGCACGGGCTTAGTTGCTCCATGGCATGTGGGATCTTCCCGGACCAGGACTCGAACCCGTGTCCCCTGCATTGGCAGGCGGATTCTTAACCACTGCACCACCAGGGAAGTCCCCAGTGTTTGATTCTAAACCTCTGCCAACGCTGGGGTGCAGAAATCACAGCCCAGCCGTGTACAACAGAGGGAGGCAGGATAAAGAGTAAATGCCAGGAAATGGCAACCACATCTGCTCAGAAGATGTCAGAGTGATTAGATGGAAATTGGTCTAGAAATTGTGGAACTTCTTGGGAGGCTCACAAGACCCCATGAAATACCACTGAATGCCTGAGGGCTCCCCAGGCAGAGTGGCGGGAGAGAAACTGTCAAGGTCATGGCCAACTTTGAGATCCCCCAGATGCTACTCCATGAATAGGTTTTCAGGAAAGGAAGAAAAAAACAATGGGCTGTCATTCTAATCAGAGGACATGAATAATGCTCTCACTAGAAAAAGGTCAGGGGCTTTCTGTCAATTTCAGTCAAGTGTCCAAGGACATCCTGTGTGTTCAGAACTTTTGGGGGGGAATAGTGAGAGATTAGTGAGCTCAGGCGGGTGACAAGACACAGCTAGTGAGACCCCTGGTTCCATCCCCTTCTCTGCACTTAGTGGAATGTAACTGAACCCCCCACGGACTGGGTCCCACCATGAGAGAAGAGGCGACTTTCTTGCTCCAGAACTCAGGGGAATCTCGAGGGGTCAGTGGTGTCTCTCACCCTTTAGATTTTACTAGGACTGAGCTCTCCTAATCTGGGGCAGCTAATATAGAGTGACTCGTATTTGATGATTTGATTTCTTTATAATTCTGTCTAATTCACTCATCGTTTGAAAAAAAGAATTTCCAATGTATCCAAAAAGATTCACAAAGTTGATCTCGCCCCTTCATTCATTCATTCAGTATGTTTTTCTTGCACATCTGTCATGTGCTCCTGGGCCAGCTCGACAGCATCTTACCTTTGTCCTTCTCCTCTCCCACTTGGAAGGAGTCCCCAGCACCCTCCTAAGCCAGAGATCCTGATGCAATTCATTAGTGGCCTCTGTCCCACCCGGACCAGGGTCTAAGAATCAAGAGGGGTTGTGCCACTCAGGACCCAGAGAAGCAGCTGCTCAGCCGCTGCCCAGGCACAAGGGGCTGCTTCCTCACTGGTCAGAACACCCAGGGTGGGGGGCACACACATGGGGACAGAAGTACCTTCAGACCCTTTGGCGTTGCTCTAAGGGACTGTCAGTCCAGAATCCGTATCTTCACAGCGGAGGACATAGCAGAGCAGTAATATTTGTTTTTGTTCCCAACGAAGGAATGAGGAAAATACATAAAGATAGTAAAACATCCCCTGTGATTCATCATCAAGAGATAAGCACTTTTAACATTTTTATGTTTACTATTTCAGTTTTTTAAAAAAAATTTGTATATAGACACATCCATCTATTTTTACAAAAAATAGGATTATTCTGCAATATTTTTTATGACTCCCTTCCAAAGCATAAATTATTGCGACTATTTCCCCATGTCTCATATTTCATAACATTGCCTAGTATGGATGTAACAGTTTATTTAACTTACTCTCTATTGACATCTAAGTTACTTACAATGTTTTTCCTACTGTGTGCAGGGTGAATTTTTAAAAGACATGGTAGGTATTTCTTGTTAACTCACTGTGTAGCCCTCTCCCCTGGTCTTTCCTTCTGTGTTTCCACCACCAGCTTGTCAGCCAAGACAGAACTCTGGAGTCAGTCCTGCCCGCTCCCTGCCTCGCACCTCCCCATCCAGTCAGTCACCAGTCACCCAGTGGTCCCTTCTTCTCCAGGTCCTCAGCCCTAGCTCAGATCTTGTCCATTCTCTCTGGACCATCACAAAGGTCTGGCCTCCCAGAGACCCCCCTCAATTCCTCCTCCTCCCCACTCTGAATCATCTTGGACCAGAATGATATTCAGTTTGCTCATCTACTGTCCTTGGGGGCAGGGAACGAAGCCAAAACTCCTAGTCTTGGCAGAGCGGGGAGAACCATGTTTAATGGGGATGGCTGTACCCATGTTTTGAGGAAGCCAACTTCTGGGTATAGGGGAGAAATTGGTGATGGAGTGTCAGAACGAGAATGTTCTTCTGAATCTCCGGGGTGCCTGTTGGGAGGCCTCGGGGGGTCAGGGCACTGGCTGGGCTGGCTCTGCTACCAGGAGCTCAGCCTTTGGCCACTGGCCGGCGCCCTTCCCAGGCCTTTCCCCTGTGCATATGCTCTTTCACAAGTCCTCACTCTGGCAGGGGCTCAGGCCCTCCCAGGAGAAGCTCAGAATGGGAAGCTAAAACCCCATTCTGGGAAGATGAAGGCCCTCAGGGCAGCAGAGGCTGTGTCTGTTTAAGGCTGCCTGCAGTGGCATGCAAATTCCACTTGGGAGTTTGGTAATCCTGTAACTTGGGCTCCAGACCCTTCTTTAGTCCTGAGACGTTACACTTCCTCTTGGGTGCAGAGGGAAAATGACCCTATGTTTTCCTTCTCATCAGGGTCAACTCGCAATCTCAGACTTTAGAAAGACATGAAAGGCCTTTTATTCCAGCCTCTCTGTTCTCTATTTAATGTTATCTCCCCAGAGTATTCCAAAGCAAGCCAGCTCCTTCCCATGCCCTTCCTTTCCAGGAAGGCTTTTCAGCCTTTTCAGGCTTTCAGATCTTTAGAAAGCTCTTCTTGGACCGTGAGGGGGAGGCCCTTTCTCACATCCTTGCCTTTGCTTTGTAAGTTGGCTCTGCCCTTCCCCATCTTGTCCACCAGGGCAAAATCTCATTCCTTCTTCAAATCCTGGCCTAAGGTCACTTCCTCCTTCTTTGTATCTCACAGACTGAATTGATCTCCCACAGGGTCCTGAGCTTCTCTTTTTTCATTTGCAACTGTTAGTTTACTCATCCACATTCTGACCCTCTCCTCTACCCTCTCCTGTCACCATGGACACTTCTGAGGGTGGTACCCAGGCTGATTCATTTCTCTGTCCCTAGTGCCTGGTCAAGGACTTGGCCAAGAGAGGACGCCTGAATGAATGGATGAGAAGGGAAGAAAGGAGGGTCTCAGACCACTTTAAACAGCACGAACTCCTGGACCACCTTTGTTATCCCAGGTCCCTGATTTTCTTAAGCCCTCCCTTATCCCCGATCCTACTGGATCCTCACAGCAGCCCGGAAGTGGTTTAGGGTGGGGACTTGCACCCTGGTTGGCAAATGAGGAAGCTGAGGTCCCAAGAGGAGAAGTGACTTGCTCAAGGTCACTTCAGAACCCCTTGTGGGAGACCAGTAACTGTTTCCTTCCTCCCTCACCTTCTCTTCCTTGGCTCCTCCCACCTTACTCATTTCCCTCAGGGCTACAAGAGCAGAGCTGGGATTCCTGGGGAGATGTGAGGGATTTTAGAGGCCTGGAAGCAGTTCTGGGCAGTGAAGTCTGTGGGTGGAGTGCATGCAGACTCCCCTGTGTGTTTGTGGGGGAAGGGCAATACTGGCTCCCAGAGGACCCCAGAACAAATTTGGCACAGAGATATCTCCTATGTCTCCTTTCCACTCCCTAGTCCTGAAAGGGGGATCCCAGATGGTCCCCCAGGGTCCAGATAGCTCCACCCATGTCAGCAGAGTCGACAGAGTGCTGTGCCAAGGCAGACACTCATTAATCATATATTGAAATTGCTGTGTGACCTTAGGTAATTCACTCAACTTCTCTGGGCATCAGGGTCTGGATCTAGAAAATTTAGAAGCTTGGAGTCCTATCCTTAGGAACTAGGGACAGGGACAGATTGTTGTCTCCCAAATTCTACCGGACTGCCACAAGGAAAGGGGGTCATAGTTGTTTGTGTAGCCCAATGGGCAGGATTAAGATGGATGAAGGAAGGTGGAGGAATGCAGTGTAGATTTGGGGTCAGTGGAAACGCTGGGCCATTTACTGAGCACTAGAGCAGCTCTAGAATGGAAGAAGCTCCCCGTGACTGGAGGTATGCAAGTAAGGACCAGGTGGCCATTTGGGGGCATAACGTAGAGGATGGTAGCATTGGACTGAATGACATGTCAGATCTAACTCAGAGAGCTATGATTTCAGTTACCTTGGAAGTCCCCTTGGTGCCCAGCATGGTCTTTTGCCCATGTTAGCAGGGTAGTGATGGTGAAAGCTCAGGGTCAGAGCCGGCAGACCTGAGCACTAGTCCTCACTCAGATTTGTAAATGTGGAGAGACTTTGGATAAGTGACTCCTCCTCCCTGGGCTACAATTGCCTGATCTTAAAAATTGTAATAATGATCTCTGTCTTCCTGATCTTTCTAAATAATACTTGTAAGCTAGGAAATTCCATACAAATATCAAAGATTAGCATATAAAACAACTTTTTGGGGCTTCCCTGGTGGCGCAGTGGTTGAGAATCTGCCTGCCAATGCAGGGGACACGGGTTCGAGCCCTGGTCTGGGAAGATCCCACATGCCGCGGAGCAACTAGGCCCATGAGCCACAGCTACTGAGCCTGCGCGTCTGGAGCCTGTGCTCCGCAACAAGAGAGGCCGCGATAATGAGGGGCCTGCACACCACGATGAAGAGTGGCCCCCACTTGCCGCAACTAGAGAAAGCCCTCACACAGAAACGAAGACCCAACACAGCCATAAATAAATAAAGATACATGAAATTGCTAAAAAACAACAACAACAACTTTTTGTGTGTGTGTTTCCAAAAGTAATACATATTTATCATAGCAAATATGAATAAGACCAAAGAAGAAAATTTAGAATCAGCCATTATTCCACCACCCAGAGATAGCCAGTGTTAACATTTGGGCATATCTTCCTTTAGTCACTTTTCTATGCATGTATACATTCATATAATTTTTAAACCAAATATTGTATCAAATAATATATACTATTTTGTACTCTGCTTTTATTTCTACTTAAGATATCTATATTTAAGTGAACATTTTCTCACATCCTTAAATATTTTTCTGCGGGTTTAACCTTTAAGAAAATGTTTTATTGAAGTATTGATATAATATAGGTACAGAAAAGCTCATGGATTGTAAATGTACGGCTCATTGAATTTTCACAAACCAAACTCATCTGTGTAACCAGCACCCAGATCAACAGAACAGAATTACCCGTCCCCCAGAGGGTTCTCTCAGGCTCCCTCCCAGCCACCACCTCCCACCCCTGGGGTTGCAGCTTCATACAAAATTTTTATTTTGAAATAATTATAGATTCACAGGAAGTTGCAAAAGAGATGTACAGGGAGATCCAGTGTATCTTTCACCCAGTCTCCTCCAGTGGCCACATTTTTGTCTAACTATAACACAGTATCAAAACCAAGAGATGGACATTGGTATCATCTACTGAGTACTCATATTTCACCAGTTTTACACATACTCATTTCTGTGTATGTGTGTGTGTGTAGTTCTATGCAACACTATCACTGGTACAGATTCATGTGACCACCATTACAATAAAAATACCTAATTGTTCCATTTCCACAAGGCTCCTTCCTGCTCCTCCTTTATAACCACATCCACTCCCCCACTCCTAACCCCTGGCAACTGCTCATCTGTACTCCATAATTTTGTTTCTCCAAGAATATTATATAAATAGAAGCATACAGCATATAACCTTTGGGATTGGCTTTATTTTTTTAATTAATTAATTACTTAATTTATTTGGCTGCCTTGGGTCTTAGTTGCAGTGAGTGGGCTCTTTGTTGTGGCATGCGGGCTCAGTTGCTCTGTGGCATGTGGGATCTTAGTTCCCCGACCAGGGATAGAACCCGCGTCCCCTGCATTGGAGGGTGGATTCTTAACCGCTGGACCACCAGGGAAGTCCTGGGATTGCCTTTTATAACACAGCATAATTCCCTTGAAATCCACCCAAGCTGTTGCATATATCAATAATTCATTCCTTTTTATTGCTATGTAGTATTCCATGGTGTGGGTATACCGTTGTTTGTTTAACCAGTCACCTATTGATGAACATTTATTTCCATTTCTTGACTACTGTGAATCACCTTTATGAATATTTGTGTACAGGTTTTCTGTGAAACACAAGTTTTCATTTCTCTGGGATAAATGCTGAAGGGTGTGATTGCTGGGGCATATGGTAAGTACATTGTTTAGTTTTATAACAAACTGTCTAACTATTTTCCAGAATGGCTGTTCCCTTTTGCATTCCCACCAGCAATGCACGAGTGATCCAGTTTCTCTACATACTTGTCAGTATTTGGTATCATCACTATTTTTCATTTTAGCTGTTCTGAGATGTGTGTGGTGGCATCTCGTGGTTTTAATCTGCATTTTACTGATGGCCAATGAAGTTGAACATCTTTTCACATTTATTTGCCATCTGTATATCTTCTTCAGTGCACTTCTTCTGCTTTTGTTTCTTTTTTTGCCCATTTTCTACTTGGGGTGTCTGTTCTTGTTCTGTTGAGATTTGAAAGTTCTTTATATATTCTTGATACAAGCCTTTTGTCAGATATGTGGTGTCCAACTATTTTCTCCCAATCTACATCTTGTCTTTTCATCCTCTTTAGGGGGTCTTTCATGGAGCAAAAATTAAAATTCTGATGAGGTCTAAATTATCAATTTTTTATTTTATGGATTGTGCTTTTGATATCAAGTCAAAAATCTTTTTGGCTAGCCCTTGGTCTTGAAGATTTTCTCTTGTTTTTTTCCCTGAAACTTATATAAGTTTATGTTTTACATTTAGGTCTGTGATCCAATTAGGATACAATTAGATCCTAATTTGAGTTAATTTGTATAAAGTGTGAAATTTGGATTAATGGTTGGTTTTTTTTGGTTTGTTTTTGGTTTTGCCTATGCACAGCTTAATTTTTAATGAGTGGCCAATATTCTATCCTTAGACATATCATAAGTTACTTAAACAGCCACCCTATTGATGAATCTTTAGGTTGTTTTCAATATTTTTGCTGTTATCAGTAGATGATGAATATCCTTGTAGTTAAATTTTATACTTTTCCATGATTGTTTTCTAAGAAGAGTGTTTTAGAAGTGGAATTACTGTGGCAATTTTTAGGGCACTGGGTAAGTACTGCCAAATTGCTCTTCAGGCAATTCTCAAGGCACACCTGCGAACCCACACAGGTGAGAAACCTTACCAATGTGACTGGGACGGCTGAGGGTGGAAATCTGCCCGCTCAGATGAACTGACCAGGCACTACGGCAAACATACCGGACACCGCCCCTTCCAGTGCCAGAAGTGCGACGGGGCATTTTTGAGGTCCGACCACCTCGCCTTACACATGAAGAGGCAGTTTTAAATCCCAAAACAGTGGATATGACCCACACTGCCAGACGAGAATTCAGTATTTTTTACCTTTCACACTGTCTTCCCGGTGAGGGGAGGAACCCAGCTGGAAAGCACTACAATCATGGTCAAGTTTCCAACAAGTCAACTTGTGAATGGATAATTAGGAGACATGAGGAAACCAAATGACAAAGAACAGATGGGGTCTGTGACTGGATCTTCTATCATTCCAATTCTAAATCCAACTTGAATATATATTCCTGACAAAGCGCCAAGGGGGTGGCTGGAAGTTTTGGGTATCAGGATATAAATTAGACCCGTGAGTTGGGGAGAGGGAAGACCAAAATCCCTTGAATTGTTTCAATGCAATATAAGTATAAAGATCACCTTGTATTCTCTTTGCCTTCTAAAAGCCATTACTATGATCTTAGAAGAAGAGGAAGAAATTCAGGTACAAAAAATGTGTTTTAATAGCCTAAACGATGGTGCTTGGTGAGTCTTGGTTCTAAAGGTACCAAATGAGGCCAAAGTTCTCAAACTGCTGCATACTTTGACAACGAAAATCTATTTTTGTCTTCCGATCTACATTTATGACCTAACTCAGGTAAATACACCTGGTTTACTTTAACCTTTTTATGCAGACAGTCTGTTGTGCACTGTGGTTTCAGATGTGCCGTAATTTGTACAATGGTTTATTCCCAAGTATGCCTTAAGCAGAACAATTGTTTTTTCTATATAGTTCCTTGCCTTAATAAATATGTAATGTAAATTTAAGCAAACTTCTATTTTGTATATTTGTAAACTACAAAGTAAAAAAATGAACATTTTGTGGAGTTTGTATTTTGCATACTCAAGGTGAGAAGTAAGTTTTAAATAAACCTATAATATTTTATCTGAAAAAAAAAAAACTGCTTCATCATCAAGGAGATTCATAGAAAGGCTATGGAAGCAGTTACAACAGTTCCACACCAAGATGATGGCTATGTGAGGATTCCAGCCCATACTGATCTAAAACAAGGAGCTTTCCTGTCCCTGGGGCCGCTAGATCAGGCATCCAGAGATTTTTACTCCCTGACAGGCAGGGTCGATGCCCCTACTCAGCCTTGAAGCAGTTACAGAAGACAGACCATCGCCCTTCTGTTTCCTGTAAGAATATGGGAGTAAAATCTCTGAAGGGGAAATGAAACAGGAGGGAAGGGGGCAACCTTTCAACCTTTGAAAGAATGCCATAGCCCTAGGACATGACATAAACTGATTAGAACCAAATGGGTCCAAGATGGCGGACAAGTCAACTTCCACTAGACCTTGAGCCTCAGTATATGCTCACTGTAACACATCAGCAAGCTAAATGACACACCCACAGGCACCATGACAGTTCCAAGGCCAGGATCATAAGGATCAAAAAGTGGGTGGTAGCCCAATTTCTGGAAATCCCCGCCCCTTCACAAAATAGCTGGAATACCCCTCCCACTCATTAGCCTATGCAATTACCCACCCCTATAAAAACTGACAACCCCATACCCTGGTACCTTTCTCACCTTCTGAGATGGCCCACACTCTGTCTGTGGAGTGTGTTTCTTTCTAAATAAATCCACTTCTTACCTATCACTTTGTCTCTCACTGAATTCTTTTTTTTTTTTTTAATTTATTTATTTACTTATGCTTGCATTGGGTCTTCGTTGCTGCGGGTGGGCTTTTCTCTAGGCTCCACAGCATGTGGGATCTTCCCGGACCAGGGATCGAACCCATGACCCCTGCATCGTCAGGTGGATTCCTAACCACTGCACCACCAGGGAAGCCCCTCTCACTGAATTCTTTCTGTGATGAGACATCAAGAACCTGAGCTTCATTAAGTCCTAAAACCAGGTGTATGATCTCAGTTGGAAGACCGCGGGTTTTGGCCGGGTTTGAGTCCTGGCTGCGTGGGTTCGAGTCCCAATCTGAGGCGCACGGTTTCAGGACCACTGGCCTGCAGGACCCAGAGTTCCTTCTAAAGTCCCCACCAAGCCGATCTTGGCTTCTGTAAGGAAAGAGCCAAGGAGGCTGGCACTCTGGGATTCTCTGTTTCTGATTCTGTAAGGTTAGTATTCTACTTTTACATTCTATGCACTTAGCTTATTTCTGGGCTCCAGAATCAGACAGACTTATTTTAAAATCTATATACTCTGTCATTTACCTGCTGTGTGACCTTGGGCAAATTATTTAACCTCTTTGAGCCTCACTGTTCTCAACTGTCAAACATCTTTTTGTATAGTGAGAATGAAATAAGTCAATATATAAGCATTATCCATTCGTTGAATTGGAAAAAAACCCCACCTGAATACGTTAGTTTTAAAATTCTGTGAAACACAAAGATTGGAAGTTATTTCATCAGAGGGGACGATGTGAAGGCAATGGAGTCCTTGGTGAACGCCGAAAACCACTGCTGGTTCTGGCTCCTGCTTCTCTGAGTTTGCTCTGGGCTCTGTCCTTACGCGACGTCCCCACCCCCACCCCCAGGCCGCGGCTAGAGCGTCAACTCCAGGAATCAAGGGGGAAGAGCGGCGCAGAGAAAGGAAAGGGGAGTGTCTCAGGCAGCGCCCTCTGGTGGCCGGCCTGAGACCTGTACTCAGCCTGGAGCTTGGCCTGCAGCTCCGTTCTTGCGGCGCGGGGCGGCGCCCCTGGTTCGCCCATCCTTCAGATGGGAACTCACGTTCCAGCCCCGCCTACGTAGCCACTTGCCACCTTGTATAGCAGTCGAAGACTGAGGAGCCGCGGGGGCCAGGGCTGGGTTTGCTCCACCTCTGGGTGCACTGTGGCCAGGACTGTGGTGTTTTTCTAACAAACGCTGGCTTTAAATTGTGTGGGAGCGGACCCTGAGCTCTGAGGCCTGGGGCTCACCCCATGGGCTGCCCTAATCTTTTGAGTCACTCTCTCAGCATCCTGTTGCCTTTGTCCCAGAGTTTTATTATTCCTGTCATCTCTCACCCCCATCTCCTAGAGAATGGGCTTCCCACCAGATGATTTAGCTCCCTGCCAGGACTAAGCAAGCTGTATGGGCAGGTCTATCAAGTAATTATATTCATTCTCCTTTTTTTTTTGAACCAGAATCACTCCGCGGAGGAGTGGGAAGAGGACAGAGTCTGGAATAGGGCTTTTGAGTGCAAGTCCCAGGTTCTGCCACCCACTCTCCAGGCATCATTTTCCCCATCTGTGAAATGGGTTAGTGATCGGCCCTGCCCTGCTTTCCTCATGAGAAGGTTGTGATGAGTACATGAGGTATGGGTGTGAGATGTAAGATCTGTGTAAACTTTGAAGTGTTGCCCAGACCTGATGATGCAGTAGAATCATCTGGATTTGTTTTCAAAATCTGAAAACTACCATCACATGCGCGCAACACACACACACACACAGACACACAAACACACAATAGTGGAAGTTAGAAACTTATGTAATATTGAAGTAAAATTCTGGTACATTTGATAAAAACAAGATTTCTGGGCCTTTCTGGTACTTGGTGAAGGTTTGTGCTTCATGCCACACAGCAAGCAATGTGGAGCTGGCCACGAGCTAGGCTTCTGCAGTCTCTTTCATAGGGGTTCCCAGACCCTCAGTTAGAGGGAGCCTCCCGATCTCCGAATCATCTTTCAGCTGGGGAAGCATGCTCTGAGAGGTGGGACTTGCCCTTCTATAGCCAGTGGGGCTGCTGTTGGGGTGGGTGAGGTGGGGCACAGACTTAGACACAGGGTGCAAGTCAGAGCAGAGGTGGGACCCTGCCAAGGAGTTGGAGAGGAAGAGTTGGACCCTTACAGGGGACTCTGGCCCCTTCAGGCCTGTTAGTGCACACACCTGCCTCCTGAGGGGTAGGGGAGGAGGCAGGGGAGGGAGGGTCCTGTTGCTCAACTGGAAGTCTCAAGAGCTGGTTTCTTGCTGAGCTTGCTGTGCAGCCTTAGGCAAGTCCCTTAACCTCTCTGGTTCTCCATTTAACCGTCAATAAAATGGATGTATTTTATTTTTTGGATGTGTATTGATAACCAACTATGTGCCAGGCAACAGCCTGGGTGCTAGGGACCCTTTGAAGAGCAAATGTAGGCACAGTTCTTGCCCTCAGTGTAAAGTGGAAGCTGGAAAAATAAACAGAAAATAAACGTGATGAGTGTCACTCTGGAGGGAAGACGAGGTATTGGGTGAGCACAGAGGAGGTGCATCTAACCTTGCCTGGAGTAGGATGGGGAAGGTGGTCAGGGGAGGCTTCCCAGAGGAGGTGGCAGGAACACTGAGGCAGGAAGGATAAGTGGGAGGTAATCAGGCTGGTGGGTGTGAGGACAGGCGAGCATTCACTGACTCCTCGCTTACTCCTTCGAGCGTCACCTTCCTTTAGAACATATTAGCAAAGGGAAGTTCCGCGTAGTCACTCCCAAGGGGTCTGCTCCAAACCTAAGACACACTCCCTCCCAACACCCATCCTGTTCCCCACCCCCATGTGTCTGCACAGATGTCGGATGGGGCCAGCCAGGGAAATTACAGTGTTTGTGTCTGTGTGTGGGGAGATTATTTTTAAAGCTTGAGCTAAGTATGACTTTGTCCACAGTCTGCGGGAAGTACTAAAAAGCTACACCTTCCCCAGGGTCCCCTGTGTTCCAGACTGGCTTCCCTCTTCCCTGCTCTCCTCTGACTGCTCTCACCTGCCCCCACCCAGTGCCTGGCCTCCCACCAGCCTCAGTTTGCTGCTTGTAAGTCCCTGGGTCTGGAGGAAAGGCTCTGAGGGAAGGAGAAGGCCCCCAGCAGGACAGTGGGTCTAAGTCTTTACTCTCCAGGTTCCCAGCTGGGGCTGTGGAGAGATGAGGGGAGTCTCGGCGTGAGAGGTGTGTCTGTCTGGGGACCTGCGAGTCATTTGTCTGGGCTGAGAGGAGAGTGAGAGGCTGAGGGGAGACAGGCCAAGCCTGCTGGGTGGCCATGAGACAAAAACATAACAAGAGATGAGCTCATGTGCAGGGTGGCACCTCATAAACTTTAAAATACTGGGCACATGTGTTTCCTTTCAACTGTGCTTCTCTGCCTGGTCCCTTCAGACTGACCATCCTCAAGGAGGCTCTGGCTGTCTGGCTTTGTCATTTGGCATCTTCGCATCTTCAGCTGCTCATGTCCCATAACTAGGTTAGCAGTTCTTTCACCAGGAAAGCCAGAGGGGGTGGAGGAGGGGCGACAGGGCTGGGGAAACCCAGCCTGTGACTTGATTGTTTTGGTTTTCTACTGCTGTGTAAGAAACCACTCCAACGTATAATGGCTCAGCACAGCAATCATTTTATTTGCTCTCTATTCTGCAGTCAGGACTGGGATCAGCTGGTTGGTTCTTCTGCTGCTTTTGTTGCAGTCACTTATGCGTGTAAAGGGTTGGATGGGGTTTGCTATCTGCTGGGATACTGGATGGCTTAGCTTTTCTCTCTGTATATGGCCTTAGGGCTTCTCCACATGGTCTCACCAGACTCTGAACATGGCAGCTCTGGATTCCCAAGATTGCAAAAGGGAAAGCTGCCAGAATTTAAGACTTAGGTCTGGAACTGACCCAGAGCCACTTCTGTTGCATTCAATTGATTAAAGCAAATCACAGGCCCAGCCCAGATTCAAGAGGATGGTTCTACACAGGGTGATAATACCAGATGTGGTTCATTGGGGGTCACCAATATAACAGGATATCACATTGGTTGGTAGAGAAGGCAGCATATGTAAAACACCTTATCCTTCAACTACCTTCTTTATGTCTCACAATCTTGCCTCTAGAATCATAATGTTAAGCAACTGTCCTATCAACATATCACCTTAAAATCACTTTTTTAAAGTCTTTTTTACATTTTTATATTTATTTATTTATTTATTTATTTTTGGCTGTGTTGGGTCTTCGTTGCTGCATGCGGGCTTTCTCTAGTTGCAGCGAGCGGGGGCTACTCTTCGTTGCAGTGCACGAGCTTCTCATTGCAGTGGCTTCTCTTATCATGGAGCATGGGCTCTAGGCACACAGGCTTCAGTAGTTCTGGCACGCAGGCTCAGTAGTTGTGGTGCCTGGGTTTAGTTGCTCTGTGGCATGTGGGATCTTCCTGGACCAGGGATCAAACCTGTGTCCCCTGCACTGGCAGGCGGATTCTTAACCACTGTGCCACCAGAGAAGTCCCAAAATCAGCTTTTAGAGTACATCACATTTGGGCCCCTGCCTATCTAGCAAGGACATCAGACAACAATCACAGCTAAAGCCAAAGAGTAATGGTAGAATTTCAGACAGAGAGTGGGGCTGTCTGGGAGAGTGAGAAGAGTAGCAAGTTTTCCCTGCATCTCAAATTACAGCAGGTCAGCCATTCCATCTTTGACTGCCAGGCCTGGGGAGGATGGTCATGGGATGTTTCCTCAGCACTGAGTGTTGGGAGGAAGCTGTGCGGTGAGGCCATTTCGAAATGTTCTGGTGCAGAGGGTAGAAGCTCATTTCAGTCAAATTCCTAAGCATAACAGATTCTATGAGATCACCTGCTGAGAGCCGATGGCCACCAAAGAAACCCTGTCTGAGAATGTTTTGAGTCACAGCATGCTTATAAGCTTGACAAAAGAAAGAATTTTCAAAAAAAAAAAAAAAAGTAAGGTTGACCCTTGAACAACACGTGTTTGAACCGCATGGGTCCACTTATATGCAGATTTCTTTCACTAAATGCGTACTACATGATCCATAGTTGGTTGAAACCACAGATGCTGAACCGTGGATATGGAAGGCTGGCTGTAAAGTTATACTAGGATCTTCGACTGCTTGGCGGGTTGGCTTCCCTAACTCCTGAGTTGTTCAAGAGTCAACTGTATTTCATATTATTTATTATATGGCACTTATTATATGCCAGGCACAATTCTAAATGTTCTATGTACATTGACTTTCCCACAACAACCCTTTGAGGTGGCTACTATATCCATTATACAGATGTGGAAACTGAGGCTCAGAGAGAAGCTGAGGGACTTCCTTGGTGGTCCACTGGTAAGGAATCCGCCTTCCAATGCAGGGAACGTGGGTGTGATCCCTGGTGGGGGAACTAAGATCCCACATGCCGCGGGGAAACTAAGCCCGTGTGCCACAACTACTGAGCCTGCGTGCCACAACTAGAGAGAAGCCCATGCACCGCAATGAAGAGCCTGCACGCCACAACGAAGATCCCACATGCTGTGAGGAAGACCCGATGCAGCCAAAAAAAAAAAAAAAAAAAAAAGAGAGAGAGAGAGGCTGAGTGGCTTAGCTGGAAGTAGCAGAGCTGTCCTTGAGCCAGGCAGCTTCCCTTTGGAGCCTGTGCCTTACCACTGGCTCTTCTGCCCGAAGGAGCCCTTGCATCAGTGTCTTAACGTTATTAGAGAACCTAGGTTTTTTCAGCCCAGTGTAGGGCTTTTTGTCCTTTGCCAGAGCAGGAGGGCCAATGTCTCGAATTATCACTCAACTTTGGAAAAGTTGCTTCCTCTAAGAATCAACTAATTAGAACATTTTTCTTGTCTTGACACCTCTGTTCTCAAAGCAGTTTCTCTTTTTCTGTCTTTCTGTATCATTCCTGTATTTAATAATTATATATACATGTTACATGTACATATGTGTATATGTCAAGAAACATAAATGTATGCTTGTGTTCCTAATTTGGAATATTTTGACTAATGGGTATGCCAAATAAAATAATAAATAGCTTTTGGAATTAAACAGTAAACACAGGAAGACTTTCCCACCCAGCTCAACAAACACAATAATCCCCATAAATACAACCACTGGGAGTTAAATAAATAAAAGAGAAAAATAAACACAGGGCATGTAACTTAACTAGACGGCTATTTGCTGTTGCCAGATGTTAAGTCTGGACCAACATTAGGTAGTGACACGAAGAGCAATGATCATTGCAATGAACTACCTGCAAGCACTGGCATTGGTGTGTGTTGGGCAGTAGTGGACGTTGCCACCACTGGACATTTTCCCTTTGTGGATATCAGCCTTTGGTGAGGGCTGTCATTGACGGACATTAGGTACTGATAAATATTAGGTATCAGTGGACATTTGCTCCTTGGTCAAATTAGCCCACACAGAACATTGAGCATCAGTGGGCAAGCCCTGTTAGCCTACGATGACCTCTAGTGTCTTGGTGGACATTAGGTACGAGTAGAGGTAGGCCTCTGTCCCCCACATGCCTGGCAGTCTTGTCCAGAGAAACATCCTATGAGCTGGTTTGGAGGCAGTTGCTAGGTGTTAGTATCTCCATTGCCATCTGCCCTCTCTCTCCAAGAAGGCAACCCTTTGGCCCCTTGGCCATGACAATTTGGGGAAATCAGGGGGTGGTATGATAACACCCATGGAGGGAAATTACTGGATTTGAAAGAGTCTAATCGGCTCCCTGAGCTACAGAGGGTTTGGGTTTCATACAAATCCATACAGATGCTCTTTCGCCATATTGACCAACACAGGGCGTTTGCCTCTTCCTTCTCTGTAATGATACGATTAAAGCACAGCAGGGCTGGCTTCATGGGCAGTGGCCAAAGTCACACAACGGGCTCGTGATGGACCAGGATTTTAACTCTTTTCTGGGAACTCCAAAACGGAATCTTTGCACTAACCTCTGTAATTCTGTAAGATTCCAATGACCTCATTCTCGGTCCCAGGATTCCAGGAAGGCGGAGGGTGGCCGGATGAAGGCGGTCGGCGAGGGGAAAGAGGGGCCGGCTCCGCAAACTGCGCAGATCCACTTTGGCCTCCAGAGGCCCTGGGCTCCCCGACCTCTCGGATCTGGGGTGTCTGGCCATGCGTGAGCACGAGGTGGCGCTGCGGGCTGAGAGCCTCCGGAGGGGCCGCGGGCCGGCTGCCCCGCGGGGCTTCTGCTTTCCCTACAGCACGCAGGGGCTGTGGGTGTGCGCGAGGGGATGCCCCCACCAGGAAGGAGAAGCCCGCACGGTGTGGCGGCGTCTGCCCACCCTCCCGCTGGAGCTTCACCCCCGCCCCGTTTTGCAGATGTGGAAGCTGCAGCTCAGGGCGGAGGTGAACAGCAGGAGTCCCGCCCTCCCTTCCCCTGCTTTCAGCGCCACTTAAGTTTAAGACCCCTATGTTCCATGGCCCTCCCCAAGGACGCCTTCTTCAAGTGGGGCTTTAAAGCCCCACTGGGTGAAAGTCCCAGGGATCTCTCCCTCACCCCTGAATTTGAGGCCTCTCTTGTCCCAAGGCATGTGGGAGGATGGAGTACCAATCTGAGGACTGTGAAGGCTGGGGTCTCACTCTGACCCTCCCCTGTTCCCCATACTTCAGATCCTTCCCATATTGGCGGGGGCCAGCCTCTGGCTCAGGGAGCCCAAGCCCTGGGGGGGCCTAAGCCACATGATGGGCAAGCACCCCAACCATACCCATGGCCTGAATGTCCTGGAATCTGTGCCATTGCTCACCCATGACCCCTCTCAAGTGCCAGCCACCTCTGTCCAGGTCCACTTGTCCTTCTCAACTCCATGGATGAGCCTCCTCCAGGAAGCCTTCCTAATCCCACCACAGGGCTCTCACAGGTCCCTGTACTGCTCTTATAGTTAGGTGTCCTCCATGTGTCCTTCCCCCTCCCACCCCAGGAACATGAGTCTTAGGGCACAGAGTAGACAGCAGGAAAAACTTGGTAGTAGTGATGGTGATGGATATTCCTGCAGTCCTTGGCTAGTTAGAAGGAAGAACTTGCTGACAGCAGAGCCATTCAGATGAGCTGGAAGTGGGTTCCCTGTCACTGGAAGTGTGCAAACAGGAGTTAGGATACCACAGCAGTCAGATGCCAAGAAGGAACACAGTACTGTCGGAGCTCAGTGGAGGGAGGTGGACGGGGACCTCAGGGAAAGCTTCCAAGGAGGTGAGGTGGGAACTGGGTCTGTTAGGCTGGGAAGGAGTAGAGAGGCAGGGATGGGGGCAAGGTCCAGGTCCCAGAGTAACAGTCTGAGCAAAGGCAGAGGCACGCAGGGCCTGACAAGTTCATGGAGTTGGGGCGTCAGGGAGAGGGGAAATAAGGAAGGCAGGCAGTGTTAGCTGCAGTGAAAGGTGCCACCCACCCCCGAGGAACTCCCTCCCTCACGTCACCTCACTCCCCTAATCCTGGGAGGTTATTGGGCTTTTCAGAGAGAACAAGCTTGTCTCAATTCATCCTTGTGGCCCCAGGGCCCAGTCTAGGGAATGTCAGTGGATGCTGGTCAAATGATGGGAAGAGGGCCTCTTTATAGTGTTTATTAAACCAAGGACCAGGTGTTGGGTAGGGCCGGTGGGGGAGGACAGAGCTCTCATTGTCCTGTGGGCATCCCTGTGGGACCAGCCCCCTGACGCCCACATGGCCACGTATGGCTGGCTTTCACCCAATGCCTCCTCCCCCAACCCATCCCCAGGACACAATATTACAAAAGGGAACAAATGCAATGTCTTTCTTCTTTTACAAATGGCCTGTTTCCATCCCCTGCCAGCAGGGACCTGGACGGGGGGTGGCCGAAAGTGACAGTCCATTAAAAAGGCAACAACTTTTATTAACCCCATACTAAGGAGAGAGCCCAGGGCTGGGAAGCTGAGATGGCACCCTGGTGGCAGAGCATAAACATGGGTGGGGTCTCCCTTACCTCCTTCACTGCATTCTCAGTAGGATGAGCTGGGCTGTCGGGCATAGGGCCAGTGGGGTCTGAGGGAGCTCAGGAGCTCAGGGCCTGGAGGGGCTCCAGGACTGCATCTAGAGGCAGTACCTCAGGGGTCAATGGGCGCATTTCCATTCTTGATGCTCGGGGACCCCACCCCAGAGTGGGAAACCGGCAGGGCTGGGACTGGTATCCCTGAGGCTTCTAGAGGCTCCGAGGTGAACTGACTTAGCTTGTGCCACAGCCGGTTACCGGGCCCAGAGGCCTCTCCTCCTGGGGACGACAGGGAAAGGGCACAAATGGCAGGATGTGAGTCTTGGAAGCAAGGGGGAGCCCAGAAAGGGGAGAGGGAGGGCATGATTTAGAGAAGAGAGAAAAGTGCAAAGGGGCCCTGCTGGGAGGCTGGACATTGGGTCCATCCACGCTTCTGCCACTGTAGGACCTCAGAATAGCATTTTTCCTTCCCTAGGCCTGAGTTTCCCCATCTGGCACATGAGGAGGTGGACTAGGTGTTTTTCTCCAGTCCTTTCTATAAAGTTCTATCCAGAGTTCTAGGGGAAGAAAAAAGGATGAAGTAGGCCTCACACGCCCAGAGCAAAGAGAGGGTTGTGTCGTAAAAGAAACCCATGCCTGAGTGGCTGGACCTCTGCCCCGCAGCACTGCCTCCCGCCCGCCCTCCTCCTGTCATGGGTCAGGTTGGTCCAGGCCTCAGGGAAGGCACTTTGGGGACAAGTAGGGAAGGACAGCAGGGAACTGCTGTCTGGTTTGGCATCAAAGACACTCGGCTTATGGTCTGGGGAGCAACACAGACAAACGGGCAAAACCTTGCTCCTGGGTGTGGGTCCCAGGTCCAAAGCCTCTCTTTCAATGATGCTGCCACACAGGCCTGCAGCGTCCCTGCTGGCATTGGCACGTTAAAATATAAATTACCCAGGACCCGAGGGAGCCCAGGGCGAAGTCTGTTACATGGCCCCAGGCCACACCATTCGTCACAAGGCATCAGAGCCCCCGGCAGCTAACTCCTGGGTGTCTACGCAGTGCAGGGCCACCTTGGGGGTGGAGCCAGGCTGCCTGGGGTAGGTGCCCTCCCGCACCAGGCGCCGGCACTGCACGCCCTGGCCCACGCTGACGCTCTGCAGCGCTGGGAGATGGAGGAGCAGCTTCTCGGGCAGGGGCACCAGGCCGGTGCCTGACAGGTCCAGCTCCTGCAGGGAGCCCAGGCCCGAGAACACCTCGGGTCCTGCCCACTTGAGCTTGGGGTTGCTTGACAAATCCAGGACCTGCAGGCCCTGCAGCTCGCGGAAGCCATAGGGCGCCAGCTGGGGGAGACGCTGCAGGCTGCCCAGCGACAGGTGTGTAAGGCCCGCCAGCCCCTCGAAGGCCCCTGGGCCGATGGCCACCAGTGGGTTCCCGTCCAAGCTCAGGTAGCGCAGGGGCAAGTCCCGGAGGTCGGGCACGGTGTGGAGCCGGTTCCAGGCCAGGTTCAGGCTCTGAATGGTGGGCGCCGGCAGGCTGGCCCGCACGGGGTGGGGCACGAGGCGGTGGAGGAGGTTGTGCGAGAGGTCCACGTGCAGCGCCCTGGCTGGGCTGTGGGTGGCGAAGGCGGACACGGAGACCTCGCGGAGCCGGTTGTGGCTCAGGTTCACGTCGCTCAGGGGCGAGCTGGTGAAGCTCTCGGCGGGCAGGGCGGCCAGGCCGTTGTGGCTGAGGTCAAGCGACTCCAGGTAGCGAAGGCGGGAGAAGGCCGTGGGCGAGAGGCTGGTGAGCAGGTTGTGGCTGAGGTCCAGGCCGGTCAGCGTGGTGTAGCCCGGGCCTGCCAGCACGGACTCGTTCACCATCTCCAGCCGGTTGGAGGACAGGTCCAGGTGGGCTGTGTCCAGGGGGATGGGCACGGGCACGATGTGAGGGCCCAGGCCGCTGCAATCCACCCGCGTCAGGCTGAAGCTGTCGAAGAGGCCAAAGGTCTCCACCTCACACTGGCATCCAGGGAGGCAGGGCCGGGTGGTCTGGGCCTCACCGGAGGCCAGCAACAGCAGCAGGGGCCACAGCATGGTGTGGGCTAGAAAGAGAGCTAAAGGTGAGGGCTGGCGGCAGGCACCCCATACCAGATGGTTCTAACCCACCTCGTGAGACACCAGCCGATGTGTGTAGGCACAGCTGCAAATTGCCACCAGCCCCTCAGTGCCCCCAGACGCTTTCCCTGAATACCCCTCCTTATATAGTTCCTAGTCCCTATTCCTCTCTGGCCTTAGTCTCCCCATCTGTATGGTAAAGGGGGTTAGGCCAGACGGCTGGATTTTAAACTGGAAGCAGGAGAACCCTTCCTTAAACAAGATTAGCAGGTGAAAGTGGGCCTGTTCTGGTTGAAGTGAAGGTGAGGGCCTGGAGCCTTCCTTGGATGTTAAGGAACCCAGTTGGAAATGCACTGGACAGGATGGGTCTTTGGCTGGCCTCTCCAGCTCTGAGGGTCTAGGGTTCATGGGCTCATCTTGACCCAGGCCCTACTGTGGAGGGGTCACAGCTTAGGGGCTAGGGTACTCCATTTACCTCTGCTGAGCATATGCTACGTGCTGGGTGCTACATGCTGGGTGCTATGTGCTGGGTGCTGTGCTAGCTGCCTCCCTGCACGGTCCCACTTAACCCTCACAACCACAAAAACTGCAAGGCAGCAATGCTTGTGGGAACTGAAACTTAGAGAGGTTCAGAAAGTCATGCATGGCCACAAGTAAGTGGGAGTGGAACCCAATGGCATACAGAGGAAGCATGGCTCACTGTCGTGGTTTGGCAGTGGCTGAGCCATGCCTGAGACCCGCACTCCAGCTTCCCAGACAGAGGCCTCTTCCTGCAAGGGGGGTCTGCAGTGACTGTCCCCACCTCACTCCTTTTGTGGGTAACAGTGGCTGGGTCCACAGTCCTAAGCCCTCTCACCTGGCTTGGCCTCCAGAGGCAGGATCCTTCATTCCAGTTGGGGACCCTGTGCCAAGCCCCTTCCCCCTTGCCCTGCCCTGCGCCCCAGCTGTTAGAGCTGTTACACCTCTTTGGCCCTTCCTTTAACCTAGGGCAGGCAGCTGGGCTGGTTCCCCCATTATACAAATAAAGAAATAGAGGCTCAGAGAGGAAAAGGGTTTTACCCCAAACCAGTGAAAAGCAGGGCAGGATTAGAACCCAGGCCCGCTCAGTCCCAATTCCTCTATTTTCATCTGCTGCCTCCAGCAGGACTGGCAGGAGAGATGGGGTCCAAGAGGGGCTCTTCCCACCGACACAGGCTACGATGCAAGCCACTGCCTCTCCCCTGGCTTCCGTTTCTCTCCCTGGACAATTGTAACAGCAGCTGCCATTGATGCCGGGCACTACATGTACACTGTCACCTTCAGTCCTCATACCCATGCACGTCTGTAGCTCCTCGGACAGTGGCGCTCGCAGGAGGATGAGAGAGAGGGCTGAGCAGTGAAAGCCTCTAATTGGACAGTCTGTGGCTACACTCTTGCCTCTGCAAGCAGCCACTCAGCCCGGGAGACAGAAGGCGCTAACTAAGCCTCACTCTAGCAGGTTCTTCAGCTCTGCACCCTTGCCCCCCTGCCCCATCTTCCACCTATTCCTCCCCCTGGTCTTCAGGGAGGGGTGGACCAGGGACCTGCCCACCTTGTGGACTGGGGGTGGGTGTGGAGGGCGCAGCAGGATAGCATTACTAGCCCTACATGAAACTTTAAAGGGGCAGCCACTTGATCTGCACTTGGGCTCGGAGCACAGGCAGGGAGAAGGGGGGCTATTCTCCCCTGCCCCCCTATGTGGGCCCCTCCTCTCCCGCCCCTTTCTGCTGTAGAGTCCAATTTGAGGATTAAACCCGGCCCAGGTGCATCCTGGGCTTGGTCCCAATTGAGGCAGGACAGAGCGTTCCAGTGTCTGGAACTGAAAGGAACATATTAAGTTACCTCACACCCCCTTTGTTCCCCTGGTGAGCTTCTCACCGCAGGGGTTCATTACCACCTAGGGCCTCCTCTTCCCTGCTAAGCTGATCGGCTCATACCCACCCTTCCTGGGGTTTAAACAAACACCAGAGACGCACAAAAAGGCCCTAAGATTACCCTTTGGTTCCCAAAGGTGATTATACAATGTGCCTCTTAAGTGCCAAATGGCCCCTCATGAGCTCCTGCTTATGTAACATAGCCCAACGCTTCCCCTCCCCTTCTAGAGAGGGGGCCTCTCAGGCCTCGGCTTCGTCCTCTGTACCACAAGGCAGTATTTCCTGCCCTCCTCACATACGTTGACGCAACTCTCACTGTAGTGCAATGCAAACTGTGAAGAGCTGTGCACACATGCTGAGTGGTCACCACTGAGCCACTGAGGCAATGGTGGTGACAGCTGATACAGAGGGAGCAGGAGTGCAGATTGAGACCCGCCTGGGTAACTGCGCTTGTGATGCTCCCAGGGCACCGTGGACAAGGTCCCTGCTCAGCCCTGCACACTGGACACCTCTCCCTGGGCCCCTGTTCTGTGCTAGGCCTGGACATTAAGTGGAAAGTGCTGACAGTGACAGAGCCTGCCCTCACTAAGTGCTGGACACACGTTCCTTTATGCCATCCCGTCACTCCAGGAGGTAAGCAGTCTTATGTCCATGTTACAGTGGAGGAAACCGAGGGTGGCAAGAGGAAGGTAGCAGAGCCAGGAGGTGAACTCAGGCCTTTGTAACCTCATAACTGGCTTGGTTCAAGTGGAACGTGTACTTCTGTGTGTTGCTGGGGAAAGAAGAGCTAAGCATCCAGAGTCCTAGGGCCATGCTCCAGCTGCCATAGGCTGCTGGGACAGGTAGGTACCAAGCTTTCTAATACTCAGTGGCTCTGGTGCTTTCCTGAGGTCACCGCGGAGCTCAGGGGCCTCTCAGGGCCGTCCAACGCTGTTGGGAGAAGAGAAGGAAGAAATCTCTGAGATGCCTCACAACTTTGGACCCAGAAGGGGGCAGAGGCAGAGGTGTGGGCTAGTGGTCTTTGAGGGTCAGTGCCCCTGTTCTGCTTAGAGGCAATGTCCCCTTTGGGGTAACATGAGGAGGGGTGCCTTCCTGTGAGTGTCTCACGAGACGCTGGGGCCTGGCACTGCTGCTTGGAGCAAAAGATCCAGGAGCCAAGGGGAGGGCAGAACTTTCCCAGGAGGAAACTGAGGGAAGATAAGGAAAATCCCTGCCGGGGGCACAGCCCCTGATAATTTCCAAAAGACCTTTGCTCATTTGAGCTGTGAGGGCTGCAGAGCAGTGCATGCAATCCCTCACTTTAGTGATGAGGAAGCTGCGGCCCAGAGGGCATGCAGTGACTTGTCCCTGGGTCCTCAGTGAGGTGATGGCCGCCGATGCTCAGGCTCTGACTCCTGACTCCAGGACCAGGCTTTCCAGCCCACTCAAGATGCCTGTGGAATCTCCTAGGGATCTTATGGAGTCAACAAAAATAGTGCTCAGAAGAGTCTGCAACCTCATGGAGGAGGGGGCTGATGCCATAATGCTAGAGATCATAAGGATAAATTGCATGCTAAGAAAAGTATAACTATGCATTAAAAAAAAAAACACTGTAAATCGTAATTTTAGAAAGTCTAGAAGAAAATGTCAACCCAGTAGTGGTCTTTCTTTAGATGGTAGAACTTTGAGTGGTTTAACCATGTCTTAATCTCCTTTTCTCGTCTTATTTCCTCTCTTACAGTAAAAAGTATCTATAAAACACACTGAGTAATGAAGCTTCCTAATAGGACTGCCTCATGGCCATCTCTGCTTTCTCTGATCTTGGCTAGCCACAATCTGAGCCTCAGTCTCCTCATCTGTAAAATAGAGATGTTAAGGGCCATCTCACAGGCCTGTCACGAGGATGAAACATAACGGTGGGAGTAAGGCACCCAAGCAGGGTTCCCAGCACAGGTGAAGGGTGCAGTGGGGACCCCCTGCCTCCCTCCACAGATGGGAGCGGGTGGGGTGGGGATAAGTGGGTGGGCCTGACCCCATCTCTCTTGCTCCTTCCTCCAGCAAGTATGTATCAAACATGACAAAGCTCTTACCACTGCCCTGCTGGAAAGCAGTTCTTCCCTAGGAAGCCACACTATGACTATGCTGTTTCTCAACAGGGCTGCTGGGTCTGGGAAGGGATGAGTCATGTGAGTTCCTCTTCACAAAAACCACTAGCCTCAGCTCCACGGAGATGAAAGGCCTTCTTAGAGAGTGAGAAGGCCTTGGACACCAACTTGCAGTGTGAACAGGGCAAGTCACTTTACCTGGACCAGTTCCTTCAGCTGTGAACCTGGGATGCTAATGATGGTCCTATCAGGCTCAGAGAGGATGGCTGTGAAGATTAGACTGAGAAGACCAATGCCCCAGTAGAGAAATGAGGCCCCAAGGGGTAGAAGCCACATAATGGAAACACTGTACCTTTTCATTCTACCTATAATACCACCTATAATACCATAGCCACTGCAGACAGAATTAATCAACCACAGCACTAAAATGCTAAGTGCAAGGCAGTGTGCTAGGCCCTGTGAGGTGCATGTTGGGGTCAGGGTGGGAGATTCCAGGGCCTCTGTCCTAATGGGGCTTACAAGTCTGCAACGGGGACAGGAGAACAACTCATAACAAGATCACTAGCACTTGCCTTAGACCCAGGAGATCAGGACTCTAGTTCCGGATCTGCTACTAACTGTGTGACCTTCACAGTTTTCTTTCTTTCCTGGAGCCTCAGTTTTCTTTTCTGTGTAGTACTGACTCTGCCTCCCTCCCTCCCTCTGGGACCCTGTGATCTACCCTCGGGAGAAAGGGAAAGGCAAACAGATATTCACCATGGAAGGCCAGGGAGGATCTCTGGCCCAGGACACATCACTTACTTTCCAAACCCTGACCTGCAGATGAAAGGCATCTACTGATCAGCCAGGTTATAGAACACAAGAGCAGCAGGACGAAGGCTTAGTAACTGTACCCACCCTTGGTTAGGGGGATATAGCATAAGGTCCTCTGGGCAAGGGCCATGAGTTATTCCTTGCTGGGCCCACTGTGACTCTAAGGAAAGTTTACAGATGGCCCGTGAGGTCAAAAGAGTCAGCAGTGTGGCCCTAACAGGCCCCAGGCAGGTCTCCCCACGGCCACACTCCAGACCCTGCTAGGAGAACCTCTAAAACAGCTTTGGCTACATCATTCCCCTTCTCAAAAACCACCTGACTTCTACTTTTCCTACAGAAATCAAGTCCTCTCTGGCACAGAGGTATCTGCAAGTTGTCCCCACCTTCCTCCCTCCTTCGGCTGAACTCCCCTCTTGATTTGAACCTATGGTGGTGGCCTTCGGGCAACTCTCAGCCTCTGCTCGTACTTTTCCAAAGTCAGAGAATTCCAGGGCTGGAGAGCTGGAAGGCCCCTCAGAGATCACGAGTAACTGAGGCCCAGAGACGGGCAGTGATTGCAAGTAAACGGCAGAGCAAGACCCAGGACCTGGGTTCTGATGCCTCACACTATTGCCAGGACTGCCGCATCCCCAGGCCTGCCCCGGCCCTGCCAGTGGAACAAAGCCCGTTCTGTCCACTCAGGCTCCTGGGCCACACCCCCCTCCTTTCCTTGCTCCCCGGGCCTCTCACACCACACTATCAACACACCTCCTTCAGACACACACTAGGTAAATTCTCTGCCGTTATTTACCCGCCCGTTTCCTGACTTGAAGTGTGAGCAGCTTGGGGCAGTGACCCTGCCTTCTTCACCTGTTCATCCCTTCCCCCACCTGGGGCCATGGCCAGGCCTGGCAGGCCCGGCAAACACGCTGGATGAATGAAGAGCCCAGAATTTAGAGTCCACCACGGGACTCAGACCCGGATGTGAATTCAGCTCTGTACCTACTAGCCTTGGGCACGTCTCAACCTTGCTGAGGCTCAGTGTCCTCAACAGGGGCGACAACACAGGGTTGGTGAAAGCATTAGGGGACAGCGTGTGAAATAGTCAGCTCAACTGCCACGCCTTGAGTGCTGAATGCATCGTAGACAATAATGGTGATGATTTATTAAGCTTCCTGAAGGCAATGACTGTGTTATTCCTTGTTCTGTTCCTCCCTACCCAGCTATCCAAAGAGGTGCCAGCACCCGGCGGGTCTGTGACCACCTGTGCTAACCTCCTCTGGTCGCCGTGCTGGTGCCTGCTGACAAGGCCCCAACCTCCATCCTCCTCTGAGGAGGGCTCCCTGGGGTTAGGGATTCCAGCTCGGGTCCTCCTGGCTCCAGCTGCCTGCCCGTGGTGCTGTATCCCAGCATCTCTGGCCCCTAGATTTGCCAGCTCCTCACCACAACTTCAAGGGGGAGTCCCTGGCCAAGGGGCGAGGTGGGCAGGGGGCCGAGCTCCCACCTGAGACGGGCTCTGTCTCCACCAGCTGCTCCATGCTGAGATGCCTCCAACCCTACTTATGTTCATCGTGAGCTCCCTCAAGCCGACGCCAACGAAATCCCCGGGTGGAAATTCCATTAACGTCCCGGCCCCCAGTGGCTTAGTCAGTTCTGGAAACGCAAGGCAAAAAGAAAGTCAGGGCCAAACTCCCGGAGCCTTGAGGGCCGGCTCCCGCAACAGAAGCACTAATGCCGCACATCTGTACAAACACAGTCAGCTTGCCACGCACTTCCACAGCAGCATCTCGTTTCTGCTTCACCACAGCCCTTGACCATGAGGATTACTGTCCCTGTTTTGCAGACAAGGAGACTGACATTCAGCTGAGGAGGAGAGGAACCAGGTCTCAGACCTACATGTCTGAGCTCCAGATCCAATGCTCCTTATATGGCTGTGCCCCAACTTACAAATGGGCATGTGTGGATCGTGCTGGACTATAATTACACTTACCTGTCTGTCCTCCTGCGGGCAGGAATGGGGTTAGGTTCACTTTTATGTCCTTGGGCCTGAGTGCCGGGTCTGGCACAGAGCAGGTACTATATGAAGATATACCAGGCGTTTAGAATACTACCACCTCGCCAAAGGATACCTCTCAACCTTCCCAATGCCTCCTCAACTCTTATCTGTTCAGTCACCCTGCAAGATCGCAGGTTACATGGCATTGTATCTATTTTACAGCTGCATAGAGACCCAGAGAGGTTCGGTGATCTGCCCAGAGTCACACAGCCAGTGGGGTCAGAGGCTGGACTCAGAATCCAGGTGTTCTGACAGCCAGTGCCTAGCCTCCTCCATGACATCATCCCTGGAGGATAATCTACAGGGAAATAGACAAGGCTCCCAATACTATTTTCTCCATTCTGAAGCTTCGCAAGTTCCCTTTGGTCTGAGGCACGTGTGGACACACGGGCAGGCAGTGTGGGGCAGAGGAAACGGGTTTTACGGTCAGGTGCACCAGGTTCCAGCCCCACCATACCTCACCTGCCAGGAGGCCCTCTCCCCTCTGAGTCTGAGTCTTCATCTGTAACATGGTGAGAAACCTAGTACTGCTCCCAGCAGGCCACTGGGATGATTACACAAGGTAAAGTGAAGACTCAGCCCTGGGCCTGGCACACACTGGTGCTCACTGCATGTGGGTTCCTGCCCCCAATGTGTGATTTCAGGGGCCAGGAAAGAAAAAGGAGCCGTGACACCAGCAGATCTGAAAGCAAGGCAGGGGCAGAGGATAGAGAAGACTCCAAAATGGATTCTTCCTTGGATTCTCTCCCAGTGCACCATCCAGGGTCCCGCTTGGGCTACAAGCACTGACCAGGCTCTACCAGGGAGTTGGTAAGGGAGTTTGGAAAGGTGGCAGAGGCCAAAGCAGGCTGAAGCAGTTGTGTCACCTGTGACAGAATGAGGACAGAATGAGACTCAGTAGCTACCCCTGGGTGGGTGGCTCACTGTCTTCCCCTCCCTCACCCCCCGACCTTGCGCAGGTCAGGTTCAGGAGACCTCCTGGCCTAGATTGCTCCAACAGCCTTGTTCCTGGCCCTCTACTTCCAACTGCCGGCCTTGCTGGGCACCAGAGTACAATCCCGACAGAAGACCAGGACCCCATCACTGCTCCTGGTTTAAAACCTATCCTGCAAAGACAGCTTGCCAGTCTAGAGGCCTGTCTTACTCATCGGGCCCCACATCTCTGCACAGGCTGTTCCCTCAGATGAAGATGACAGAGACACCCTCCTTTTCTTTGTTTTCCATGCAAACTCTCACTCATTCGATTCAAAAGTCACCTCCGTGTATAAGTATCGTGTCATCTTCAAACAGTGACGGTTTTACTTCTTTTCCGATTTGGATTCCTTTTATTTCTTTTTCTTCTCTGATTGCTGTGGCTAAAACTTCCAAAACTATGTTGAATAATAGTGGTGAGAGTGGGCAACCACATAGCTGATTCACTTTGTTATACAGCAGAAACTAACACAACACTGTAAAGCAACTATACTCCAATAAAGATGTTAAAAAAAAAAAAAGTCACCTCCTCTGTGAGGTCTTCCCAGTCTAACCTGCCCGTCATCCAGTAAAAGGTCACCCTCTCCCTGGGCTCCAGTGGCCCCTGGGTGGCCCCGTCAAGATACAACACACTTTGTGCTGTGTGGCCGTCTCCAAATCTGACCGTCCATCTTCTCTCCTGTGTGGGGCCTGGCCATGTGAACGGGATAAGCCAAATGAGTGAAATGTCCTAGGCAAAAAGCTTCCCTCTGCTTAGGAGAGGTTACCAGTGGTCCAAGCTTGCAGGATACTTAGGGCTTTCCCGGGGGCTGATATCAAGTTTAGAACCATAGTAGACGCTGGCTCTGCCTTCTATTGTCAGTGCAATCCAACAAATGTCTGCATGATGTAATACAGACTACAAACCTCTTCTCATTTTATTAGCACATGTAATTCATTATCCTATTTAACATTCACAACAGATCAGTGAGACCAGAATTACTAACCTCATTTGAAGGATGAGGAGACTGAGAATCAGAGAGGTAGAGTTACTTGCCTAAGGCCACAGAGCTAGGAAGCAATGAAGTAAGTGAAAATCTCCTTCTGACTCTAAGAGGCTGGAGCACTTAGCCTCCAGATTGGTCTCCCAGGCTCCAGCACCACCCACAAGCCAGAGGAAGGTTTCCTAGAATTACCAACCCCACCCTGTCATGCCAGCTTAAAAAACCCTCCAGCGGCTCTCCACTGCCTAAATCCCAGCTCCTAGGTCTGGCATTCAAGGCCCTCATATTTGGCCCCTGCCTTCCTTCCCAGCCTCAAGTTGAATTCCAACCCTCCCTCTCCAACCTCGCATCTGACAGTCCACAATGCTGACCACCCCTGCCCTGTTTCAGAACACACAGAGCCGGGCAGGGCAGTTCCCTCTGTGGGAGATACTTTCTGCCTCCCTCCCGGGTGTATTCACCTGGCTTCCCCAGCCTGCTGCTTTCCAGCCTTCCCTTCCTGGGCTGCAGGGGCTCCAGCCCACCTTACTTCATCCCTACCTAACTTCAAAGCCACCTCCCCTCTCCCTCTTCAAAAGAGCAAATTAGTGCCTGGGAACTGGTCAAGTCAGAATGGAGGTGTTAAATATCAAAGTGTTTCCAGGTTCTAGGATCTCAACCAGTCAGCCAGAACAGGAAGGGAGGAGAGAGGCTGTCAGCACCTCCCTTTCCAGAAGGGAAACTGAGGCCCAAAGAGGGAAAGGAAAGTGCCCACAGTGAGGCGAGTGGCTTGTGCCCATCCTTCACATCTGCAGCATCAAGCAAAATTCTAGGTTAAAGACTGGGGCGGGTGCGGGGTAGGGGCAGGGGAGGGAAGGTGTTAGGGTTATCTTTGCCGCCCAGGATCAAAAGGAGGCTCCCGGCAGCCTGAGCCCTCCTTCTCAGGTCAGACCTGAACTCTGCAAGTCTGGACTTATCTGAAGGGTAGAGCAGGCAGGGAGGATCAGAAGCTCCTGAGTCACCTCCTCACCCAGGCCAAGTGTGGGCGGGCACTGCACCTCAGGCCGTCTCTGCCTGCGTTGGTTATCACCACCGCACGCTCTGCCCCGAGAGGGAGTTCTCAGCCCCTTCCATTACAAGGTGACTGCGGCTCAGAGAGGCTGAGCAACTTGCCCAGTGCCATATTGTGGGCCAGTGGACATCCCATTCGAAACTATAGTGTGTGCAAGGTTCCTCCTCCCAGCAGCCCAGTTGGAGGTCCCGGGAGCCGGCGCCGCGGGCAGCCGTCGTCGCCTTCTCACCTACGGGATTGGAGGGCTCGACACCCCCCGCCCCCGCCCCCCGCCCGGGGCAGGATACAAACGGAGAGCGGATCTCAAAGCGGAGCCGGGGGCAGTGGCTGGCCTCTCCGCCAAGCAGACACATCTCTCTCGGTCACATACACTCTCTCCGAGGAGCGTGGGGCGGGCAACACCAGCTGCCCGCTCCTCTCCTCTCTTCAGCCCCCGATCGGGGGCCAGGACCGGCTGCTTACCTCTCTCCTCCCAGCCGGTTCGGCTGGCGTGTGCGGCACGCTCTGCCCAGCCTCGGCTCGGGTCAGTCCTCAGGCGCTGCCGATTGCCCCACCCACCAATCCTATCCCATCCCCTCGCGGCTCTAAGGACCACTGGAGGTGAATGAGGGGAGGGCTGCCAGCGACCCCCGCCCGGGCTGCAGGGGGAGGAGGACGGGCGCTGTTGCCGAGGAACCGGGAGAAAAGTTTGAAGCCAAGTCTGGGCCCGGGTGGACAGCAAGGGAGCGAGGAGTTGGGGCGGTGTCTGGCTCTCGGCGCGCACATACTCCACGGACACCCAACCCAGACACGTCGACAGGCACGGACCACGTACGCGGACACAACGATGCGCCCACCAGCACTCACAACCAAACGCGGGCCCACGAAACGTGGACACAGGCGCAAAACAGCCTCCTCAAATCACGGACATACAAAGGCACAGGCAGATGCATGTCCCCGGACCAAATTCACAAAGACCCACAAACGCGAGATGCACGTGTCCGCACAAAGACCCCAGAGGCGCCGGCCCACACCCACGGCCCCCGGTCACAGCCTTTGTCTCCTGGAAGCCCCCTTCTAGGTCCGGGTTCCCCACTCTGGCCGAGTCCCGGGCGTCAGGCCGCCGCTGCCGACGCCCTGGGTCCAGGAAAAGTTGAGGGGCCCCTGCCCCGCCCCTGGGTCCAGCACCGTCCGCTCGCGGGATGGAACTGCGAGGTTGGGGTGGGGGGGGGCTCCTGTCCTTCGCCCTCTGCGCGGACTCCCCTCTCCGCCCGGGGACCCGCACCCACCTGGAAGCCTGCGCCGCAGCCGCCTCGGCACGCTCACCCAGGCGGCCCGATCGCGGGCCCTCTGGCCGGCGCTTTTCTCAGCGCGGCGCGGCCCGCCCCCCGGCCCCCCGGCCCCCCGGCCCCCGCCCGCCGCTGGGCGCTCCCCCGCCCGCCCCGCGCCCAGTGGTGGCTCTGGCCAGCCGCCGGGCGATTTAGGGAGTGTCGCCAAAGTGCCGGCCTTTCCCGGCGCGTTCCCCGCTCCGCCCCCCGCCCGCCGGCAGAGCCCTTGCCCAGCCCGGGTTCCACCATAGGGAGCGTCTCAAAAGTGCGCACGCAGCTCCCGCCCACTCCAGTCGGCCTTGCTCCCAGCTTCTTGCATCCCGGGTCCCTGCCCCCTTCCGCGGAGCGCCTGAGCCATCTCAGCAGATGGCCACAGGGTCGGGAACATCTGGAGGTCGCTGGAGTGTGTGTGTGTGTATGTGTGTGTGTTGTGTGTGTGTGTGTTTGTGTTGAGAGAGAGAGAGAGAGAGGGGCAGAGAGAGAAAGAGATTGGGTGGTGAGGGTTCCCTCTTCTCGAGTTCATCCCCCCGTTTTTTAAAACGGGTGACAGAGGTCCAGAGACGTTAGTGAGAGGGAGTCCAGGAATCTGAAGCAGGGAAAGACTGGCTGAAAGACGAACCGACAGAGAGGAGAGAGCCAGGCTTGGGCAGAAAAGGTGGCAAGAGAGGAGACAGAAAGCAACAGACTTTTTTGTGTGTGTGCGTGGAGGGAACCATCGACTTCTGGTTGGATTTCTAAGAAGGGAAACTGGGAGTGTGACTAGGCAGCAGTTTTTAAGTCGATTCCTCCCCCTGCAGCCCATCCTCTCTCACCCCTCTTTATGGCAAAAAGTGCAGGAAAGCATCCAAAAAACCTTTTTTACATGGGGGTTGGGGGGAGAAATTGCCTGGTGAATGCATTCCCTAGAAGGGGCTTGGGGGGTGGTGAGTTTGAGTCTCCCTGTCCACATACCGAAAGACAGTGTCAGGGTGAGGGAGGGGACAGTTCTCAGGCACCCCAGAGGTATGTGGCCTGGGGGTTGAGGGAGGTTTTGGCCTTGAACCCTGGACCTCCCAAGAGCTTTCGTGCTGTGCAGAGATTGGGCAGTGTTCCCCTTGCAGTGGCCCAGACTTGCACACCTAGTCTTTTTGCTCCTTCTTTCCTTATTACTTTTTTTTTTAATTAAAAAATGTTGCTTGGCCTTGTGCGTCTGTGTCTGCTTGTCTGCCTGAGGAAGGAGAGGCAAGTAGGGAGGAGGGGAGGGAGGAGTAGAGGCCACCACCCTAGGCCTCAGGGCAGCAAAAACAAATCTGCCTCCCAGAGAACAAAGTGCTCTTGCAGGTCCTCGCTGGCACCAGTCCGTGTGGTTGTGTGATCGTGGTGACTCTGCTCACCTGGGCCGAAACCTGGGAGCCCTGCCAGTTAAGGAGGTGCAGGAAGAAGGCTGGCAGCCCCGTCTTATCAGTTTAGGACAGGGAAAGCTCCCCTCTCTCCTTTCTGCCTACCATTGTCCTCCCCTAATTAGAATCCCAGCTTCTAGAACTGGGAGGCCACCAGCTCAGATGTCTCATCAAACCATCTTTGAAATTGCACCATAGGCCCCTTTGCACCCTGTCACCTCCTCACAGTCATGCTTAATAAAGGGGCTGTTGAGATTCAACTCTGCATCCCCTAGTGGTTCTCTGTGCATCCTGGGGCCCTCAGGAGGGGTTAGAGCCCTTCCTGCTCTTACCTACCAGCCCAGAGGGGAGAAAGACCCGAAAATCAGTGCTTGGTGAGGGCCCCAAGCTTGGACAAGGTTCAGGTTCCAGCCCTGCCACTTACCAGCTCTGGGTAATCTTAGGGAGGTTACTTAACCTCTCTGAGTTTCTGCAACTGTAAAAGAGCTGTTGTGAGGGAGGAGTAAACAGTAACTTAGTAAAGTATTAGTCTGGCTCACAGGAAGCACCATTGTGGGTTGTTATTGCCATTATTATTATACCAAGCTGTCTCCGGTCAGGGATGGGGTAGAGTCTGGAAAGCTGAGCAGGCTTGGGAGGGGAGGAGACAGAGGAATGGTCACCTGACCCTCTGCTGGGCTAGTCCACCTGCCAGCTATCTCCTGCCCTACCGCGGCAGAGGGGGTTGTCTTTCAAAGGAACCCCTGCCCCCCTCCTTTGCCCTGGCCTGGAGAATGTGGTCCTCACCTCCCTCATTGTGGAGTTGTGGAGTGACGCTCAGGCTCAGCATCTGAGCAATGGAGATAAATACTCAACTCCCAGGGAACTCAGGGATGCTTACTCCCACTGCCTTTTGTCTGCAGGCGCTAGCCAGCAGGGCTGGAGGCCCCAGGCCCCTCCAAAGGGCCTGTCGCGTAACAGAAGCGTGACAAACAACCCTTCAACACCTTGGCTGGTGGCTGGCAATAGTTTCAGAGTACTTCCACATTCATCATTTCCCTTGATCTTCCCTAAGTGGGAGGTGGCCTCCAGGGACTTTGGATTGGGAATCTCCATCAGCCCTCTTCCCCTCCCCCACAAGGGTCCCTTGGCCTCCAGTCTCCCCCTCCTGTCTGCTGTCCACACTGCAGCAAAAATGACCTTTCTAAACTGCAAAGCTGCAAAATGTATCATGACACCTGCTTAAAACCTTTCAATGGCAAAAGCCAAATCCTTAGCTTGGCCTTCAAGGCCCATGTGATATGCTCCCCTCACCCCTACCTCTTCTGCCTCATTTCTGGACACTCCCCTCTTATACATCCCAAGCTCTAGTCCTCTAGCCACATGAAACCAGAAGGAGGGAGGTGAGGGAGGGAAGGGCCTCTGCATTCTTGAAATCTCTGTCCAAATTCCCCTCCCCCAGGAAGCCCAATGCCTGGTGAAGTTGATCCCTCCTTCTATTATGTTGCCACACCTTTTGTACATGTGCACTGTCACTTTCCATTCTCTTCGCCCTTCTTGTGGTCATCTTGGCTGTTATCTCATGCCAGGGATTGTGTTGGATACCTTTAAGGTCATCACATCATTTAATCCCTATAACAACCACCCTAGATTGATAGTGGTGAGGCCCAGAGAGGGCAAGAGATATGTCTGGGGTTACACAGCATGTTCTCTGCAGAGCTGCCACAATAGTTAGGACTCTAGTGCTCTTTCTGCTACCTTACAATCAACACAAGAAGCAGAATGTGGTGTGGTAGAGAGGCCTTAGAGCCTAAGAGTCCCAGGTGCAAATGATTGCTCTCGTCCCTGGCTACCTATGGACTTTGGGCTAGTCAGTCCCTCCCCCTGAGCCTCAGTTTCCTTACCTGTAAAATGAGAATAAATAAGAAATGCTACCTCACAGGAATATAGAGAGGATCAAATGAATTAATACATATATAAATATGTTGAAAGTTGTAGGGTGTTGTGTACTTTTACTTGATCAGCCATACTTCAATTGGGGTGTTGGTTGAGGATCTCTTTTCTCTCAGAACTCTCCAGATTGGAGGTCAAAGTCACCATTAGTCCCTTTGGCTACCTTGCTCTTTTCCCACATTTTGAGAAAGCTAAAAGGTCCTTCTTTTCTCTCTCTTATCATAGCTGTCAAGCCTTGGCCAGAAAACCCTCCAAATCCAAGTATTTGCATGAAGCTGCAGGATCTCTAACTATTCTTGCTGCATTTTCTTCTTTCCAGTTGTCAGAAGCTGGCAGATTGAAAGTTAATAGAGCATCAGGACCATGTGAGGAAATAATGGAAAAAAAGACCGGAAGAAAAATAATGCCAGATCAACCTCCTTCTGATTCTATAGATCTGGGTTGGCCTGTGATATGTTGTATTTTTTAAAAGCACCTATGGTGGTTCCGATGTCAGTACAGGGATTGGTGGACATGGCAGAACGCCTTAGGGTTTGCAAAGTCTTTCCACACGTATTCCCATTTTTAAACCTCTAAGCAAACTTTTTAGGTAGTCTCTTATCACCTCCATTTTACAAATGTGGAAACCGAGACTCAGAAGCGACTCATCCAGGGTCACACAGATAGAATGTAAAACTGGCTCTTTGAGACAACTCCAGCCATTCCTCTGCAGGGCCAGATTCCGTGCATAGGCCTTGCTGGTGTCTCAGCAGTCACTGTACAATGAACATTCCTCCCCTCCTGCCAAATCAAATGCTTCTCTAAATATTTCTCTCCCACTCTCCCACCTCCATGCTTTTTCCCCTGCCTGGAATGACTTTCTCAGCCCAATATACCAGCTGCAGTCCTTGCTGTCTTCCAAGTCCTGATGCCTCCTCCACAAAGACTTTTCCAGTTCCCACAGTTCCCCAAGCCTGGAAGCACTTGGTTTGTGCTTCGGTGCAGCCCCCTCTCCAGCCCTGCCTCCTGCTGAGACTCGATGCCCCAACATCTTCAGCTATTGGGGTTCCCTGCATTCTGGCAGTTCCTTGCTGCCTCCACATCTTTGATCCTGCTGTGCACCCCCAAGTGCCCCTTGCCCTACCCCATCTCTTACTTGTCATTCAAAATTCAGCTCAGGTTATCACTTCCTCCAGGAAGCCTCCCCTGATCTTCCCAATCCTTAACTCTACCATTGGAGGCCCTTCCTCTGTGCTTCCATGGTACAGTGAGGATATCTCTGTCATGAACAAGATTGTTCATTCATTCTGGCAAGGCACGGATTTTGGAGCCATACTGCTCAGGTATGAATCCCAGCTTCAGAGTAGGCAAGTTCTTAAACTTGCCTAGTTCTCTGCCTTACTTTTCTTTTTTTAAATTATTATTTTATTTATTTTTGGCTGTGTTGGGTCTTCGTTGCTGCGCATGGGCGTTCTCTAGTTGCGGCGAGTCGGGGCTACTCTTCGTTGCAGTGCGCGGGCTTCTCATTGTGGTGGCTTTCCTTGTGGAGCACGGGCTCTAGGCGCGCGGGCTTCAGTAGTTGTGGCGCACGGGCTTAGTTGCTCCGTGGCATGTGGGATCTTCCCGGACTAGGGCTCAAACCCATGTCCCCTGCACTGGCAGGCAGATGCCCAACCACTGCTCCACCAGGGAAGTCGCTGCCTTACTTTTCTTATCTATAAAATAGTCCCTAGCTCAAAGGTTGTTGCAAAGATTAAGTGAATTAATTCGTGCAGAATGTGTAGAGTAGTGCCTGAATATAGTGAGCATTGGATGACTGCTGGCCGCTACTATTATGATTTATTAATTCATTCTACAGCATAGGAAAAACATTTGTAAAACTGGACAAGGAAACTGAGGCAGGAGCCTGATCGTATGGCCTAGGAGAACACAGTGTGAGGTGTGCGAAGCTTGGCAGACACAAAGGTTTTTTTTCTCCCACTGCAGAGAAAAAAATGGAAAGTGGCTTTAACCTTGAGTGGGGAGAGGGGACACAGTAGAGAAGGAGGCTCCCTCAGCTGGAGCCATGGGTCTCTGCTTGACCCTCTGGGAAAGGAGACTTTTGCAAAGAGGCGGAAAGCTGTTGGTCAAATCTGCCAAGGCCTCAGCCTCCAAATTTCTCAGTTTGGTGGTTATGGTAGCAGGTCAGGAACAAATTGTTTCCTGAGCTGCTGCCAGAGCTTGTCTCCTGCCAAGAGGCCAGGTCCACACCTCAGGCTTTGCCCTTCCCTACCTTGGCTTCCAGGCTTCCTCTGACTCCAGAACCTCTGCCCTCATCCCTGCATCCAGGAGCTAAGTCGGCCTGGGTGTTCAGACCGAATGTGATGCATCTGGCACCATGGAGCCAGCATGGCAGCTGAAGGGCCTTTGGGGATCAGATATCAGGCATCTTACCTTATCATGTCCCTCACTGTACAGTTGGGAGACTGAGGTCCAGTGAGGGGGAGTGACTTGTCCCCGGTCACAGAGCTAATGAACAGGAAAGTTTCTAGACTCTCAGTCAAGAGCTCTTTTAACCTCTCTGTGTTGCCACTACAACTACATGTTTCCCCTTCTCCCAGGCCATTCTTCCATCCATCTGTCCTACTGTCTTTTTTTTTTTTTTTTGGCTGCGTTGGGTCTTCCTTGCTGCACGCGGGCTTTCTCTAGTTGCAGCAAGAGGGGGCTACTCTTTGTTGCTGTGTGTGGGCTTCTTATTGTGGTGGCTTCTCTTGTTGTGGAGCACGGGCTCTAGGCATGCAGGCTTCAGTAGTTGCAGTGCATGGGCTCAGTAGTTGTGGCTCGCGGGCTGTAGAGCACAGGCTCAGCAGTTGTGACACACGGGCTTAGTTGCTCCATGGTATGTGGGATCTTCCCGGACCAGGGCTTGAACTCGTGTCCCCTGCATTGGCTGGCAGATTCTTAACCGCTGTGCCACCAGGGAAGTCCCCTACTGTCTTTACTCTCCATCCATTCATCCATCCAACATCCATTCAACAAATGTTTACCTATCAAACCTCTGACACATGTCTGGTGCTGGTCTTTGAGAGCTCATAGTTGGGGTGGGTCCTAAAGACATGTCTTAGGTCCTAAAGAGTTTTGGATGCTCTGATAGAAATCTGTGCAGAGCATTCAGAACAGAGAGGGGTCAGGTTCTAGCTGGAGCAATGAGGAAAAGTGTCATCAGGGAGGTGATGCCTGAAAAAGCCCTGCTGGACATAGAGGGATCGGAAATATGGGATCAGGGAGGAAGCTAAGGGCATTCCACCCAGAAGGAGCAAAGCCCAGAGGGAAGAGTACAGAGCAATAAGTGGCTCAGTACGGCTGGGTTACAGGACATGAGGGGACCCAGCCAGGGACAGTTCCTAGAGAAGGAGAGCAAGTTGCAGGGCATGGGGCCCTATGGGCTGGCTGAGGTGACAGTCTGTGGTGCCAAATGCATGGGAACCTCAGGTGATCTCTTACGTGGTCATGTGCTCGTCTGAGAGAGCCCCAGTGAAGGTGCCCAGAGAGGAGGGAAGGCTCCGCAGGGCCTGTCAGTCTCCTTCCAGAGACCTTACGCCCCTCCCCCTCCCCCACTTCTCATTCCCTCCTTCCCTGTTCCCTCCTCTTTCTTGTCTCTCTCTCATTTTAGGCTGTCAGTCCTTATCAGTTACCTGGACGCTCCCCCTTTTACTCTTTGTTCTGTCTTCCTGACAAGAAACAGATTGTATCCTACCACCACACTCTGCAGGCAAAGAGCCCCTGACTGGAGGTCAGGGCATGGGATTCCAGGCCTGGCTTTGTCGCCAACTGACCTGGGTGAGAACAGCTTATTAATAACAACATATTTGCGGGGCTGTTTCCCCGCTGATAAAGTCCTCGGGACTATTGTCTCCTTGACCCCTGGCTACAGCGCCCTCTGTAGGGGAAGAGGGCTCTTCTACACCCCGGTGCAGAAGCCTTCCTGGCTAGTCTAGTCCTTGAGGGCCAATGAACTCGGGGACTTTGTTATCAGGCTTGGGTTGCATGATTATCTTATTGCGTGCAAAGGGCTGTGTGCTCAATTTATTACCATCTGTCCCAGGACAAACAGAACAGCAGAACGCTACCCCCACAGAAGTTGACTCTCAGAAAACATTAGAATCTTTCTGTGCACACAGAACATTCTCCAGGACAGATCACATCTTGGGTCACAAATCAAGCCTCAGTAAATTTAAGAAAATTGGAATCATATCAAGCATCTTTTCTGACCAAAACACTATGAGATTAGAAACCAATTACAGGGAAAAAAACGTAAGAACTACAAACACATGGAGACTAAACAATATGTTACTAAGTAACCAAGAGATCACTGATGAAATCAAAGAGGAAATAAAAAAATACCTAGAAACAAATTACAACGAAAACATGATGATCCAAAACCTATGGGATGCAGCAAAAGCAGTTCTAAGAGGGAAGTTTATAGCTATACAAGCTTACCTCAAGAAACAAGAAAAATCTTGTTTTTATAAATATACAATCTAACCTTACACCTAAAGGAACTAGAAAAAGAAGAACAAACAAAACCCAAAGTTAGTAGAAGGAAAGAAATCATAAAAATCAGAGCAGAAATAAATGAAATAGAAACAAAGACAACAATAACAAAGATCAATAAAACTAAAAGCTGGTTCTTTGAGAAGATAAACAAAATTGATAAAACTTTAGCCAGACTCATCAAGAAAAAGAGGGAGAGGACTCAAATGAATAAGATTAGAAATGAAAAAGGAAAAGTTACAATGGACACCGCAGAAATACAAAGCATCATAAGAGACTACTACAAGCAACTCTGTGCCAATAAAATGGACAAATTCTTAGAAAGCTATAACCTTCCAAGACTGAATCAGGAAGAAGCAGAAAATATGAACAGACCAATCACAAGTAATGAAATTGAAACTGTGATTAAAAATCTTCCAACAAACAAAAGTCCAGGACCAGATGGCTTCACAGGTGAATTCTATCAAACATTTAGAGACGAACTAACACCCATCCTCTCAAACTCTTCCAAAAAATTGCAGAGGAGGGAACACTCCCAAACTCATTCTATGAGGCCACAATCACCCTGATACCAAAACGAGACAAAGAGACTACAAAAAAAGAAAATTACAGACCAGTATCACTGATGAATATAGATGCAAAAATCCTCAACAAAATACTAACAAACAGAACCCAACAACACATTAAAAGGATCATACACCACGATCAAGTGGGATTTATCCCAGGGATGCAAGGATTCTTCAATATATGCAAATCAATCAATGTGATACACCATACTAACAAATTGAAGAATAAAAACCATATGATCATCTCAATAGATGCAGAAAAAGCTTTTGACAAAATCCAACACCTACTTATGATAAAAAATCTCCAGAAAGTGGGCATAGAGGGAACGTACCTCAACATAATAAAGGCCATATATCACAAACCCACCTCAAACGTCATTCTCAATGGTGAAAAACTGAAAGCATTTCCTCTAAGATCAGGAACAAGACAAAGATGTCCACTCTTGCCACTATTATTCAACATAGTTTTGGAAGTCCTAGCCATGGCAATCAGAGAAGAAAAAGAAATAAAAGGAATACAAATCAGAAAAGAAGAAGTAAAACTGTCACTGTTTGCAGATGACATGATACTATACATAGAGAATCCTAAAGATGCCACCAGAAAACTACTAGAGCTAATCAATGTATTTGGTAAAGTTGCAGGATACAAAATTAATGCACAGAACTCTCTTGCATTCCTATACACTAATGATGAAAAATCTGAAAGAGAAATTAAGGAAACACTCCCATTTACCATTGCAACAAAAAGAATAAAATACCTAGGAATAAACCTACCTAGGGAGACAAAAGACCTGTATGCAGAAAACTATAAGACACCGATGAAAGAAATTAAAGATGATACAAACAGATGGAGAGATATACCATATTCTTGGATTGGAAGAATCAATATTGTGAAAGTGACTATACTACCCAAAGCAATCTATAGGTTCAGTGCAATCCCTATCAAATTACCAATGGCATTTTTTACAGAACTAGAACAAAAAAATTTTTAAATTTGTATGGAGACACAAAAGACCCAGAATAGCCAAAGCAGACTTGAGGGAAAAAAACAGAGCTGGAGGAAGCAGACTCCCTGACTTCAGACTATACTACAAAGCTACAGTCATCAAGACAATATGGTACTGGCACAAAAACAGAAATATAGATCAATGGAACAAGATAGAAAGTCCAGAGATAAACCCACGCACCTATGTTCAACTAATCTATGACAAAGGAGGCAAGGATATACAATGGAGAAAAGACAGTCTCTTCAATAAGTGGTGCCGGGAAAACTGGACAACTACATGTAAAAGAATGAAATTAGAACACTCCCTAACACCATACACAAAAATAAACTCAAAATGGATTAGAGACCTAAATGTAAGACCAGACATTATAAAACTCTTAGAGGAAAATACAGGAAGAACACTCTTTGACAGAAATCACAGCAAGATCTTTTTTGATCCACCTCCTAGAGTAATGGAAATAAAAACAAAAATAAACAAATGGAACCTAATGAAACTTAAAAGCTTTTGCAAAGCAAAGGAAACTACAAACAAGACGAAAAGACAACCCTCAGAACGGGAGAAAATATTTGCAAATGAATCAACGGACAAAGGTTTAATCTCCAAAATATATAAACAGCTTATGCAGCTCAATATTAAAAAAAACAAACAACCCAATCCAAAAATGGGCAGAAGACCTAAATAGGCATTTCTCCAAAGAAGACATACAGATGGCCAAGAAGCACATGAAAAGCTGCTCAACATCATTAATTATTAGAGAAATACAAATCAAAACTACAATGAGGTATCACCTCACACCAGTTAGAATGGGCATCATCAGAAAATCTACAAACCACAAATGCTGGAGAGGGTGTGGAGAAAAGGGAATCCTCTTACACTGTTGGTGGGAATGTAAATTGATACAGTCACTATGAGGAACAGTATGGAGGTTCCTTAAAAAACTAAAAATAGAATTACCATATGATCCAGCAATCCCACTACTGAGCATATACCCAGAGGAAGCCATAATTCAAAAAGACACATGCACCCCAATGTTCATTGCAGCACTATTTACAATAGCCAGGTCATGGAAGCAACCTAAATACCCATCGACAGACGACTGGATAAAGAAGTAGTGGTACATATATACAATGGAATATTACTCAGCCATAAAAAGAACGAAATTGGGTCATTTGTAGAGATGTGGATGAATCTAGAGAGTGTCATACAGAGTGAAGTAAGTCAGAAAGAGAAAAACAAATATCATATATTAATGCATATATGTGGAACCTAGAAAAATCGTATAGATGAACCGGTTTGCAGGGCAGAAATTGAGACACAGATGTAGCGAACAAATGTATGGACACCAAGGGGGGAAAGTGGGGTGGGAGTGGTGGTGGTGGTGTGATGAATTGGGAGATTGGGATTGACATATGTACACTAATATGTATAAAATAGATAACTAATAAGAACCTGCTGTATAAAAAAATAAATAAAATAAAATTCAAATATTCAAGAAAACCCCAACAAAACATTAGACTCTTTCTGATCCATAAGGAAACAAATTCTATCAAGAGATTTCCAGATTTCTTTTCTCTTTCTTTCTTTCTTTCTTTTTCTTTCTTTTTTTCTTTCTTTCTTTCTTTCTTTCTTTTTCTTCCTCTCTTTCTTTCTTTCTTTCTCCCTTCCTTCATTCCTTCCCTCCCTCCCTCTTTCTTTCTTTTCTTTTCCTTTCCTTCCTTCTCTCTCCTTTCTTTCTCCCTTTCTCCATCCCTCCCTCCCACCCTCCCTTCCTTCCTTCCTCTCTATATATTTAAAACCAAAGTTTGACAGAACAGTACTTACCCTTACCAGGGTGGTACACTATGATATTTTCTTTTCCCTCCTATTCTGTTCCATTAGGAATAATGATGGTAGTCACAACCCTGTAAACTGATTTCACATCCCACTAACGGGTTACAATGGGAAACTGGAAAACCTCTGTTTTCGTATCTCCCATGTTCAAACAAAACAAGGCAAAAGAACAAAAGAATGCCTCCTGCAGCCTAGCTGTTCCATAGTCACTGCTCTTTCTCCCCACAACTCTTTCTCTGATACATTCACTTAGAAATATTTACTGAGTTTCACTTTCCCACCTCCCATTCATCCCTTCTAGAAAACCATAAACTGTCTTTTGCTACTGCTAAGCTGCTGACAATGGCTCACCAACCCTCACCGAATGACATTTGTCACAGCTGACTCTTTCTCCTTGGCTTCCCTCTTGGTCCCCTTTGCTGACTCTTCCTTGGTCCCCAGTCCATATGTGACTGTTTCCCAGGCTCTGCTCTGCAGCCCCTACTCCTCTCACTGCACTCGGTTCCTGGGGCTGCTCACCCCACCCCTGCCCCATGCCTTCAGTTGCTCCCCGATGCTGAGGAATGTGCACCTGTACCTCTTGCCGGCACCTCTCACATCAGCCTTTGTCAGACCTCTCTGGCCACCTGCCTGCTTATCGGCTCCACTTGGGAGTCCCACAGGCCTTGCACTCCATTTGCCTGAACCAAAGATTTAGCTTTCACTCTAACCTGCCCCTCCTGAGTCCTCATCTTAGGGAAAGGTGCCACCACCCACCCAGCTGTATAAACCAGGAAGCTGGGACTCGTCCAAGACTCCTCCTCTCTCTTCCTCATCCCCACAGTCGGTGCATCCCCAAGCTTCTCAAATCTATCCTCTTCTCTCTGTTTGCATCACCTGATCCTGGTCCAGTTGATGGCAATTCTTGCCTTGACCACGGAAATACCTTGAGGTCTCCCCGCCTGCATATCATCACCTCCAGACCAAGCTCTTTGGAGCAGTAAGAGGGTTTCTTTTAAAATGCAATACTGATCTTGTCTCTACCTGGTTTAAAATCTTCCCATGACTATTTGCTTCTAAGATGAAGTTGTAATCGTTTAGCATGACATAAAGAACCCTGTGTAATCTGACCCCATGCTACCTCTCCTGTGTCCCGTGTCTCCACTTTGCAGACACAGCAACCCCCTCCGCTTCCTTGGACACGGTGCTCCCACACCTGTCCCAGACTTCGCACCTGCTGTTCTCTTGAACTAGAACTCTGACTAACGTCCACCTCTGCCTCCAGGTGCCTCTGAGCTGGCAGCTCTTTGGGAGGCCTTCTCTGACCCGCTACACGTGGGTCTGCAGTATCCTCTGCCTCTTCCATCATGGTCCTCACCTCGCAGTGTCATAATGGGCTCATGCTTGTCCTCTCTGACTCTGGACTGTAGGCCCTGTGAGTCTAGGGACTCTGCTGTGCTGGTTGTTGTGTCCTGGCATCCAGCTCAGGATCTAGCACATCATAGGCACTTGATGAGTATTTGTAGAAGGATGCGCTTTTAGACTCAACGAATGTTGGAAGCGTAACAGAACCACCGTGGTGTTAGGGACAGTAACGGATGTTTGGAACAGACTGTTACAATCAGAGTCATAGGATGTTGGAATCATGAAAATATAGTGATTTGATTTACAGGATGTAGATTCGTGGGACAAGAGAATATTCAGTTCCACCACTTCCCAGCTGTGACCTCAAGCAAGCTGATGAAGCCCTTTCTCTGACTTTTGGTTTGATTTTTTTATAAAGTGTTGATAAGAGGCCCTGCCTGACCAGTCTGCAGGTTGTAAGCAATGAGACCGTGAACGTGACTGTGAACATGCACGTCTTGCTCCCTCTGACCTGAGTAATTCTCTTTGCAACCAAACAGCTGTCCTGGGGTTCTCATGGGGAGACCTGGATGGGTTATTTTACTTAAATTATCTGGGCTTTGGGGCTTATTTTCCTGGGGGCCCAGAGGACAGAGCCTCTGCCCTGGCCTGGCATGCATCAGTACTCAGGGTTAGGCCCTGGGGGAGAGAACAAACACCCTTCAGGAGCAACTCTCTATAATCAGGGTGCGCTGAACTGCTTTCGAAGCCTGGATTTTACAGATGGGGAAACTGAGGCTCAAAGAGGGTAGGGTCTTGTCCAGGGTCACACAGCATGTTGGGGCAGAGCCACAGCTAGAATCTGCTCCTTTGAGCTCTGAGTCATCAGGGAGTCTCCTTCTTAAATTCCCAATCTCCCTAGTTCTAGACTATCAGGAGGCATTTGCTTTGGTCTAGAACAACAGGAACCATGCTTGGGGTTTCTGAAGATGGCGATGTTCAGGGTTCATTCTTCAGATGGTACCAGATCATTACATTCTGGGTCCATCAGCTGAGCAGAGAGTTCAGGTTAATTATTCCTTACATGACCAAAGCAAGATCATGTGCACAAAGCGTTCTCGTACCCCTGTGTGAGATGAAGAGAAGGAAAGAGGCAGTTAGGTCAGGCTCTGGGCTGAGTGCACACATCCATTACAGCATCTTGTCTCTGTTGTTTAGATGAGGAAACGGGCTCACAGAGGTAAAACAACTTGCCCAAAGTCACTCAGCTCATGGATGGGGGAGCCAGGACTCCAACCCTACTCTCTGATTCTGAGGCCCGTGCTCTTTCGGCTGTCTCCCTTAGGTAATCACTGCCTCGTGCCCTGGGAGGTGGACCGAGCAGGGATGCTGCCGGGAAAACGACTGAGCCCAAAATACAGTGGGAACAGCCAGAAGAAGGGGATGGAATTTTGGCTCTGCGCTTCCTTTGATCTCCTTAAAGACTCCATTTCCTTTTCTGTAAAATAAAAGAAATTATTACCTTGCAAGGCAGTGGAGGGGATTCAATGGATTCACTTATGTAAAGTGGTTCACATGATTCTGGACATGTAGTAATTGTTCAGTGTTTATTATGATCAATAATAATAATCATCATCTCTTAAATAAACATTTTAGAAGGAGATGGTCGGTAAAGCCTTGTTGAATAATTGGGGTACTCAGTTCACACACCTGTCCTGAGAGCAGAGGATAATGGAGTAGAGGGCAAGGAAGAGGAGTAATATTTATGGTGCTCCCGCTGTGTGCCAGGCACCGTGCTAAAGGTCACGATTGCCAGCATCGCCCCTGTGAATGCTCACAACAAAGTAGGTGCTATTGTTAGTCCGATTTTAGACTTGGAGAAACTGAGGCTCAATAAGAGGGAGCGGTTGGATGGCTTGCGAGTGGCTAGAGGGAGATTTAAACCACGGGCTGAGGACCTGAGAGACGTGGAGCGCTCGCCATGCCCCTCCAGGCTCAGAGCTGCCAGAACGTCCCTCAGAGCTGGTGATGCAGCTCTAGCTCACCTGCTAAGAGGTGCCCTGTGCACGCCCCGTGCTGGGCCACAGTGGACCTTCTGAGGGGGCTCTGGTCCCAAGGACCAGCACACTAGGGCTTTGTCCCATAGCCTCTGCCTGTCTTAGCTTCTCAATATTCTTGAGGGATCATAAGGGGGGCTCCGCCTGCCCATCCAGCCTCCTTTCTCACAACTCGTCTGCCCACCCGCATACACAAATGATGGTCACCCGCACCGGGCGACAGGCCCCCAGACACTTCAGTGCGGAAAGCCTCCAAACCTCTGCTCTGTTTCCACTAGTCTTAGTAACCTCTCCCTTTAACCCCAAAGACTGAAATCCTGAGTGTCTCTAGTCAAAGGTCTAGGAGCTGTGAGGTCAAGGTCTGTCCTCAAAACCAGAGCCTGAGCAGGGGAAGTAAGATGGTCTGAGTGTGGGGAGGCAGGAAGCAGAGAAGAGGTGGAAGAGGCGGGTAGGGAGAGGAGAGGGTGAAAGAACAGGGCAGGACCCAGTGTGCTTTTATATAACGGTGCATGCCCAGGGCAAAAGCATGACTGAACTCAGGTGCCTTCCCAGGCAGGTGAAGAAAGTTCATCAGCCATGGGCTCTGTGCTTCCAGAGCAAATATCCGGGGAATGACTGCGCAAGAGAGGGATGCTTCAGCCCTTGATGAGCAGCCAGGGTCAGTGACTTGTCCATGGCAGAGCTGGGGGCCTCCCTCCCACCCCAGCCAGCTCCAAGTCCTACTGTTTGGAGCTTCAGGGCAGGCCTCATACCAAAAAGAAAAAAGGATACTTGTCTATCAATGTGCTTTCATTTTAATTTCTGGTGGTAGTCACAGGAATTAAACATTTGTAGACTGTTTCCCAGGGTTCATGCCATGGTTACCTTTGATGATCCTGGGGACCCTGGGAGGTGTGGTTCAAGCCCTCATTTTGCAGACTGGGGCTTAGAGAGGCTGTCCAGGGCCTCGCAGTGAGAAAGAGGCAGAGCTGGGACTTAAAGTTAGTTTTTGTGCTGTTGGCACCTGTAACGGCGGCTCCAGTAAATAAAATTAAAGTTAACAACTTACTAAAACTTACCATGGGCAAGATACAGTTCTTAACTCATTTAATCCTCGCAGCTCTATGAGGAAGGCATTACTGTTATCATCCCTATTTTACAGAAAGGGAAACTGAGGCATAGAAAAGTTAAATAACTTGTTTGGTTCATGGACTTAGTAAGTGGTGGAGCCAAGACTTGAATTCAGGCCCTCTGGTTTCAGAGTCCGTGCTCTTAATCTCTTCATTGACACAGGGGTTCAGGGTGGAGGGAGTTCCAATTATGCCACGAGGCCTCTGCCCTCTCACTCATGGATAGGGGCCCATCCAGACACTGTGGTCAACAGCATGGTCAGCTGGCCTGGTCCTGGGCAGGCAGGTGGATGAAGCATCTCCTCCAGGGATGGCTGCCAGGCTTATTCAGCCTAGCCTGGGTCAGGGCAGGTTGCGACTGTGCCCTGTTCTGGGCTTCTTATCTCCAGGGGAAATCAGCAGACCAAGAGGCTGTTGAATTCACATGCAGTCCCCATGGGGTGAGGCAATGGGTGGGCCTGGAAAGCTGGTTCTAGTGGGGTCAGGGCACTTGGGCAGAAGTGGTCAGGCAGTCTGGAGTGCCAGCCCTGGCTCTGGCCCAGCTCAATGCACAACCCAGGCAGATCCTTGTCCCTGGCATCAGTCTCCCATCTGTACAGTAAGGGGCTTGGACAGAGTGATTTCTCAGGCCCTTCCAGTCCTGTACCCTCTTCTCATAGCTGTAACTCCTTAGACACGGCTTTTATTTTCAAAGGAAGGAAACTCCTTCTTGTCAAGCACCTTCTAGGTCAAGAGGAGTTCCTGGCAGTTTTCCATTCTGACTTTTAGTGATGGTCCTAGCTCCCAAAAGAATGGCTGATGGTAGAGAATAGGGCTGGTGTTCAGACTGTATGCATCGGGACCGCTTCACTGAGTGTAAAAAGATGGATATACTTCTGTTTTGGTTTGTAAATAGCCATTTCCCTTAATTTCCTCTAGTGCTCCCTATTCTATCGGGCACTCCAGCAATTCAACAGTGAGTGCCCTAGCCAGGAGTGCCAGCCTCCATTTGGCCACGCCACCATACTGCTGTGTGGCCGTGGTGAAGCAGTGTGATTATTGCCCCAGGTGGGGCAGCAGTGTGGCAGAGTGGAGCAGGTCAGACACAGGAGTTCATGCCCTGCCTCAGCTACTGACTCCCCTGTGTGCCCTTGGGCCACTTCCCTTCTCTCTCTCTCTTTTTTTTTTTTTAATTTATTTTATTTGAGTGTATGGTATTTTTATTTTTATTTTATTTATTTTTAATTTTTATTTATTTAGTTAATTTATTATTTATTTTTGGCTGCGTTGGGTCTTCATTGCTGCGTGAGGGCTTTCTCTAGTTGTGGCGAGTGGGGGCTATTCTTCATTGTGGTGCGCGGGCTTCCCATTGCGGTGGCTTCTCTTTGTTGTGGAGCACGGGCTCTAGGCGCACGGGCTTCAGTAGTTGTGGCACGTGAGCTCAGTAGTTGTGGTCATGGGCTCTAGAGCACAGGCTCAGTAGTTGTGGCGCATGGACTTAGTTGCTCTGCGGCATGTGGGATCTTCCCGGCCCAGGGCTCGAACTCGTGTCCCCTGCCTTGGCAGGCGGATTCTTAACCACTGCGCCACAAGGGAAGCCCCACGTCCCTTCTCTTAGCTTCAGTTTCTTCAAGGTGCCCACCTCACAAGTTGTTGTATTAAATGCAATCATGGGAGCAAAGCACCTAGTATTCAGTAGACGCTCAGGACATGCTAGCTCCCCTTGTGGCAGGCTGATGAGAAATCAGCCTTGGATTCAGGGGAGAGGAAGAAGTATAATGTGATATGATAGAAAGAGGGTAGATTTTTGAGCCAGAAAGACCCAAATTCAGTCTGGTTCTGCCACTTATCCATTGTTATAGGCTGAACTGAGTCCATATGTTCAAGTCCTAACCCCCAGTACTTCAGAATGCCTGTATTTGGAAATACAGTCTTTAGAGAGGTAATTAAATTAAAATAAGGTCACTAAGGTGGATTCAATTCCAACATGACTGGTGCCCTTCTTAGAAGAGGAAATTTGGACACAGACACATATAGAGGGAGAGTGCCATGTGAACATGAAGATGGTCACCTGCAAACCAAGAGGAGGAGTCCCAGAAGAACCAACCCTGCCAACACCTTGACCTCAGACTTGTAGCCTGCAGAACCATGAGAAGGTAAATTCTGTTGTTTAAGCCAGCCAGTCTGTGTAGTTGATTATAGCAGCCACAGGAAATGAATACACTCATTACGCAACATCGAGCTAGTTACTTAACATTTCTGCACTTTAATAGTAGATTAAATTAAGTAATGCCTGAGAAAGCCCCAGCACATAGTAGGCCCTTAGCAAATGCTAGCTTTGCCTCCCCTCCATGCATGGGAACGGCAGCTGGCTCTCTCAGGGAAGGGGGTGGGGATGTCCCTGAGTCATCCTGCTTCAGCGTGAACCTGCAGGACACCTGACCCTTGACTTGGCCTTCACCTTTCCCCAGACTAGCAATCCGGCTCTCAGCCCCACCCCTGGCCTTGACACTGGCTTTCTACCTGCCAGGCTATGAGGTGGTCAGAGTTCACAGAGGTTTTCGTCCCTGGCCAGGTTCAGCAGCAACCCTGCCGTGTGTGGTCAGCCTGCTTGGCTTAGGTCCCAGCCAACCCCAGGGCAGGGTTGGAGGGGTAGGGAGGGTAGCCTGGGGGTTCTCGGGGCGGAGGGGCTGGCTGGTGTGTTGTGTGGTATTTCCCCAAATGCTTGCACGCTATATTTCACCTGATGTTCACAGCACCCCCTGCAGGTGGGCTGGGCTAATGACTCCTCTTGACACAAAGAGCAACTGAGACCCAGAGGAGTTAAGGGGCCCCTCCCAACTCAAAAAACCCATGCTGGGATTAGGACCTCAGAATCCAGACTCAGGCCCTGGCTCCTTTCACCACTGGGACCACTCGCTTACCCTCCAAGCCTCTGGGGGTCTGTAGGGTGTGTGGGAAGCACATGGACCCAGGGGTCACCAGCCCTGGGCTCAGATCCCGGCCGGGTCTGGGACCAGCTGTGTGACCCTGGACAAATGCCCACCTCACCAGGCTGTTGAGAGGCTCCTTGAGAGAGGGTAGCCAGCTCTGCCCCTGGGACTCTCTAGACCCACCATAAATGGCAGCTACTGTGACTTTTTCATAACTAACTGCTCAGTAACTGTTGCTGAATTGAATTCCTGGAGAGCCAGGAAGCGTGTCTGTGGGTGGGAGAGACGTCTGGCACTTCCAGGGGGGGCCCAAGCCTTCCTTCCTACACGCCTCCTCCCCCCAGCGCCTGGCAGCACTGGAGAGGGAATGTAATGGAGGGACCTACAGCTGGGTGGGTCTGAAATTTACCTCCCCCAGCTCACGGTACCTGTCTGGAACCCCTGTCTCCCTGTCTGCAGTTCCCATTCAATAAACACTTTTACTTTCTTCATAACACCCGTCACCATCCAAACTTATTTGGACTATTATATTTTCACCCTCACCTGCCCCCCTTCCCTCTCCCCATTCCCACAGAATGATAGTCATGCAGCAGGAATTTTGTCTATGTTGTTCCCTGCTCTATCTCCTGAACCTAGAACAGCGCCTGGCACGTAGTGTTCGGTCATTATTTGTGGAATGAATGAATGAGTCGATCATTTGTGGTCAGCTCTTTGCTGCATTTGTGGATGTTGCTTAAGTCAGAGCCCAACCCTGTTTTCTAGAGGCTTCTGGCCTTTTGGGGGAAGCAGACACAGGCAGTGACCAGAGCATGACCTGCACTGAGACAGAGGGAAGGAGGCACCTGGGCTGGTAGAAGCTGGAGCAGGTGGCATCTGATCTGCTCCAAGGAGCAGGAAGGGCCACAGGGGAGGACCTGGGAAGCCTCTCAGAGAAGCCTCAGCTGAAGAAATAAAAGGTGAGTTAGAGTTAGAGAGACAAGGAGGGGACAGCATTCCGGGCAGACAACAGCAGAGCAGGTGCAAAGGCACAAAGGCAGGAGAGATGGCATCGAGTTAGAGGTGTCTGATGCTGTGCCCTGAGCCACAGGGCAGGGCCAATGGGTGCAGCAACTGGGATGATGGATGCTGGGGTCTGGGAGGGGGTGCCCGAGGGAACAGCGGGGTCCGATGGGAGCACAGCTGGCGGGTGTGCAAATCCAAGCTCTTTCTTTTTTTTAAAATAAATTTATTTATTAATTTATTAACTTTTTGGCTGCGGTGGGTCTTCGTTGCTGTGTGCGGACTTTCTCTAGTTGCGGTGAGCGGGGGTTACTCTTGGTTGCGGTGCGTGCGCTTCTTATCGCGGTGGCTTCTCTTGTTGCGGAGCACGGGCCCTAGGCTCACGGGCTTCAGTAGTTGCAGCACACGGGCTCAGTAGTTGTGGCTTGCGGGCTGTAGAGTGCAGGCTCAGTACTTGTGGCACACGGACTTAGTTGCTCTGTGGCATGTGGGATCTTCCCAGACCAGGGCTCGAACCCGTGTCTCCTGCATTGGCAGGCGGATTCTTAACCACTGTGCCACCAGGGAAGTCCATCCAAGCTCTTTCTTCTCCCACTTCTCAAAGGCTTCCTTCCGACCCGTTGAGAGGTAGGGCTGCCACCGTTTGCCAGGTGGTTGTGTCTGTCTCCTCCCTACCGCCCGACTTTCCCAGGTGAGTGCGGTCTCCCCTCTGAGCTGGTGTCTGTTTCTGCCTCTCTTTGTCTCTCCTGGGAAAGAACGGGCTGGGGGTCAAGGCCCGCCTAGCCAGGCCAGGCCGGGGTCGTGGTGGGGTCTTGGAGCAGCCACTCCCCCTTTCTGAGCCCAGTTTCTTCCTCAGACTCGCAGTGGGTGGATAATAAGTGCCTTGCAGGCCTCCCTTCCTGGAAGTTCTGGGTTTTGACAGATGAAACAGGGTCAGGGGGAATGTGGTGGCTTTTCCACTCAGGAGACGCTGCCCAGTGGCCTCAGGAAGTGTGACTCATTCCGGTTTCGCTAGGGGCGGGGATCGGGTTCCTGGCTCCGACTCCTCCAGAGAGGCCTCTGGGCCCAGGCAGCCATGGCGGAGCCCAAGCCAGAGAGGTGGCCTGTCGCAGACTCTCTTGGTGATCCTAGCAAGTTTCTGCCTCTTTTTGGACCTTGGTCTCTTCTTTTGTGAGACAGATATAGCAGTGCCTGCCCTCCTTCTGCAGAGCCTGGAGACCTACCTGCTCCTCGTCCTGGATTTGGCATTGGCTCACCTTGGGCAAGTCTGTCCCCTTTTGGGGCCTCAGTCTCCCCATCTCTATGCTGAGGGGGTTGGACTTCAGGGCTCGCCTCGGTGCCTTCTACTACTTCCCCCAAACCTCGTGCCCCCACCATGCCCAGGGTACAGGTGTTGGGTGCTGATCTGCATGATATCTTCATCCAGGCTCAGAGCCACAGGGCCAGGTGCCACGAGGGCCCTAGGTTACTCAGGATGCATTTGTGGCACCTGAGTAGGAGAGTCTCAGGGAATGGCAGCCAGTAAGTGCAAAGCCTGGAAGAGGGAAAAGAAAAGTACCAGCCTGTCGGTGGTAGAAGGTTTCCCAGGGGAGGCAGAATTCAGCCAGAGTCTTGATGGAGGAGTAGGAAGGGGCTGGAAGAAGAGAAAAGGATTTCTTTTTTCCATTTCAAGGCATTCCAGGCAGATGAAATAACATGTGCAAAAGCAGAGAGGTGTGAAATAGCATGTTGAGCTTGGGAAACTGCAAGAAGCACAATATGGTTAGAAAGTTGGGAGCAAGTGGGGAGGGGCGAGAGAAGAGAGTGGAGTGTAGAGGATGTCAGGAGCAGACCATGAAGAGCCTCATGTGCTAAATAGACATTCAAAATTTGTCCTGAGGCAGTGGAGGGTGATTCTTTTCATCCTGTACAAAAACCTTCCTGAGGATCTACTTGACCCAAAGCACCTTTGTAGAGGGTGCTACGGCACACTCCCCAGACGCTGGCGCCTCCCCCCTCAGCCTGGAGCATTCACTCACCCCTCCGATGGCTGAGAGCTGGCCACTGAGACTCCCCTTCCTGCCACTGCCTTAGGAGACCCTCCTCATCTAATGTCACTCCCTTTCCCTGGCCCAGCCTGCATCCGAGGACTGCTCCGTATGGGGGATAAAGGGCTCCTCGCCTCAACTCGGCACAATTGTGAAAAGTCATTCCAGCTCCAGAGCTCCCTAGAGATGGGCTGAGACCTTCATGGGGTCCGCATAACAGCCTAACTTGTCCCTCTGCCTAGTCCCGCTTCATTTACCCCCCAACACAGGTATTCATCTTGAGATCAATCCCCAATAAACCTCCTGCTAGCAAATATGCATCTCAAAATCTCCTTCCCCAGGAACCCCAGCTGTGACAGCCGTCACTGAGGGATGTCAGTGACGGTGGACATTTCATCGAGGGGTCAAAGAGAGACCCCTACTTTTGGAAGTGGCTCTGTCCAGTGTGAGAATGAAATGGAGGAAGCCACTGGCGTCCAGAAGCCAGTGGGGAGCTTGTGCCAGCTTAGCAGAGGAGTGAGAGGGATGGATTGGGGGAGTTAGAGAGTTGCCAGACAGGGGACAGACTGGGTATGGAAACTGCCTGGATCATCTGGGCAGAGGTCAGGTCATCTGGTCAGATCATCTGGGAGCCAATTCCTGGGATGGATTTAACGGAACTCAGTTCAGTTTGGGAGCGGAGAGCATGCCTTGCCCATAAGACATCTGGGGATTAACCAGCACCTGGCAGTTTACAAAGCATTTACTCACACCCATTAGTTTAATATGGGCACCAGCCAGTCAGAAGGGTCACCAGGGCCCTGGAGACCCTCTACTGGGCCAGATGTTAACCCTTTAGTTGCTGAATCATGGGGACAGTGGGCGATGTGCTGGGTGGGAGGGGCACTCAGGGGGCTCTGAGCAGCAGCTATTTACCAAGCAGTAAGTTAGAATCTTTGTAGGTCAGCTGAATATCAGCCCTACTGGCTCCTCGTATAATCCTCATAGGAATCTGCTGAGGCAGATACTATAATCCCTTCTTAAAAAGAGGAAACCAGGGCTCAGTGAGGTGACTGACTTGCCAAAAATCTGACAGCTCCTAAACAGTAGAGCTGGAGTTGAAAACAGGTCTGTCCGACCCTGCAGCCCATGTCTGTAATTGCTGCAGTGGGGATCGGAACCTGGAGAACTTGGCTCTTCAGTCAGGGCCTTTCCCCCTTGTTTACACGGCCACTTCCCGTTCACAAGCCAATATCTCCTTCTAAGAAATGGTGCTGAGAATGTCCAGACCCGTGGGAGTGGTGGGGTGGAACAGGAAAGCCCAGTGCCATGCACAGGGGAATTTCCAGACCTGGGGATCCCCCAGCACCTGGTTTGGAGCCCAGGCGTGTGTGGGAAGGCTTGTGGCCTCTCCAATGGATAGCGCCTCCCCAGTGGCAGAAGGAGACCTAGGGGGCCAGCTGTTCACCACCTCCAACCTGTTTCCTCCAGAGACATGGGCTCCCTGTGAAGCAGTGAGCATCTTGTTCCTCTGGAGCATGGCTATTCATTCATTCATTTACCCATTCATTGAACATTGAACAGCTATTTAGGGAGTACTTTCCATGCGCCCTGTGTCACCTGGGTCCTGCCCTCACCTGGGTCTAGCCTCACCTGGGATCAAGGTGGTGGGGAGATTGATGCTAAACAGGCAACGACAATCCAGTGAGACAGATGGGGAGTGTACGGGCCATTCTGTTGGTCCTCGGGTCCCCTTCACCAGCACACATGAGGCCGCCATAGAGATGTTGTCAGGGGCTATTGATTAATGGATAAAGGAAGGAAGGGCTGTGGTGGGACAAAAGGAAGGACTTCCTGACTGGCCTGAGAGAAAGCCCTGCAGGCAGCATTAGAGGTGGGGTGGCATCTGCATCCTGGGAGAGCACCAGCCTCTGCCCTCAGAGTGTGAGAGCTACCCATCTAGAGGCAGGAGGCTGGACTTAGAGACGCTGGGATCCTCCCAGATCTGGAATCTTCAGTTCTGCCGTGGCTCCACGTGGCATCCAGCTGCCAAAAGGACATTTTGGTTGTTTGCTCAGCTGTGACCTAGAACACAATGAACTGACTTTCTTGCTAAATCCTCCTCGGGGAGTCTGGGAGAGGGTTGACAGAGGGAGTGGAGTGGGGAGAGCCTCCATCCGCAGTGTTCTGGTCTCCTGTCCCTGAGCCCATCATGACTTGATAGGGTTTCACTGTTCAGGTTTTGCACTGTGCATGTTTTTAAAAACATGACCGTGTGTGTGTGTGTGTGTGTGTGTGTGTGTGTGTTTCTTTTTCTTTTAACTTTTTAAACTTTTCTGAGAAGATGATTTTAGATCTTTATTTACTCTTCTCCCATGTCTCAATCACAATTTCATCTTCATCTCCATGGGGCTGTGATACTCAGAAAAGAGGACAGGCTCTCTTGTAGCCTTCCACAGAAGAAGTGCCTGCATGAGGAGGGGAAAGAGCAGGAGGAAACTTTAGTGAGCACCTACTATGTGCCAGGTCTCACACAGAGCGCTCTGCGTATTATCTCTGTTTTATTTTGTGGGGATGGGGGTGAGGAGGCTGAGAGATAAAATAATATGTACGAGAGGCACGTGGTTGATGATGATTATGCTAGTTAATAAATAAGAAATTATAATTTATTATCATTTGATAATATGATAATTATTAGGTGAAATTATTATTCAAAAAAATGACAGTTTCTTACAGTTCAACCGAATACATGTTATTCAGGCACATCTTAGGATGTTCTTGCTATAGTCTCGCGGGAATCCTCTGCAATGAAGGAATTATTCTCATTTCAAAGCTGAGGAAATTGAGGCCGAGTGAGATCAGGTGATCCGCCAACTCCTCCCAGCAAGTCGGCAGTAGGGCCAGGCCTTGAACTCAGGTCAGTTTCCAAAGCCCTTCAGTTTCCTGACCTCAAGCCACAGTCCATTTTGTCTCCTTCCCTGCAACTCATAGTGACTCAGGAGGTGGAAGGACACTGGTCTGGTGCTTGGGAATCCCGGGCTGGAATAGGCTCTGCTCCCAAGTGCTGGGTGGCCTTGGGCATGTCCCTCCACTCCCTGGGACTCACTGTTCACATCCATAAAGGGGGGACTTGAATGCACCTGTTTCCTGCTGTGACCGCCTCTGGATGTGTGCTGTGTGCACAGAAGGCTGGTACCACATCTGCCTCATCTGCGTTCCCCGTGCCTGGGGTGGCCCTTGGCTCAGAGGGGGCCTCAGTGAACTTTCACTGACTGTAGGGGTGGGAGGGAGCGTGTGTAGCTGCACCGTGCGTGGGCATTGCAGGCTCCAAGTGAGGGGGCAGAGGGTCCAGGGCTGCTCTTCTCGGGTGGGAGGCTGCCCTCCTGGTGACCGGGGAGAGTACTCGCTGCCCAGCCTCAGGCAGGCCTCTAAAGGGGGAGATTCTGGGGACCCCTCTCAGCCTCACCAGGGGGCTCATATTCTGGGATGCCCCTTAAGAGAAAGCCCTGCAGCTCTTGAACTTTATTGGGCCTCCTAAAGGTGGGAGTGGGAAGCTTGCTAGGGGGCTGCAGTGTCTAGAGGCTTCCCCTGAACTGCCATAGTCACTTATGTCACCAAGGACTCAGCCATGCTCCCCTCCCCCAACTCCAGAGGAAGAGGACCAAGCCACGGGCATGCCCAGCAGAGAGAGCTGTCTGCCCACCCAGCTCCGAGGGCAGGAGGGAGAACGGCGCTAGCACTGTCCATAGCCAGGCTCGGGGAAGAGAGGGAATCTGGTGGCCCCCAGGGAAAGAACTCACAGATGTTTTACACCAAGACCTGGCTTGACCTCCTTGTTCGTGAACTTCAGGTGGCTCAAGCCAAGGACAGCATGCGAGCCCTCGTCTTACCATCTGACCTGCCAGCCATGGTAGCAAGGGTGACCATTTACTGAGCACCAATGGTGTGCCAAGCAAGATGCTCAACTCTTTGCTTTATTATCACATTCGATCCTCACAACAGCCCTGTAAGTTACTATTTTTATTCCCATTTTACAGCTGAGAAAACAAAAATCTTAGAGATATTATATAACTTGTCCAAGTTCAGATATCTAGTAAGTGGTAGAGCTAGGATACACATCCAGGCTACAAGACTTGGGCTCTTAACGACTACATTATACTAGTTCCATTCTTCCATCCATCCATCCATCCATCCATCCATCCAATCATCTAACCAGTTACCCATGTGTATCAGACAGAGTCCCAGCAGAAAAGAGGTTCACACTTCATTCAGGCTAATTCAAGGTGGGCTTAATAAAGAGACAGTTTATAAAGATGGGGGTGTGTGTGTGAAGGGAAACCACACAGGACCCCGCAGTGCCTGAGCGTTAGGAACAGCCAGGTGGATAGTACCTGGAGCCTGAGGGGTGAGGGAGGACATGTTAATGGAACCTGGGGAGAGAGGACCTGACAAGAGCTCTGCCCTTTGTCAAGAGATGTGTCCGCCCATCTGAGGCACCACACAGACAGGAGCCTGAGCAGTAAGGTCCCCAGCGGCTTCCTCCCTTCCTCTCCCTCCCCCTCCTCCTGGGCTCCCCATCAGCTGACCCAGCCAGAGGCCATAGGACACTTGAGCCAGTGATGCAGTCCCTTCAGGTCAGCCTCTGGGGCCCAGAGCAGGGTGTGGAAAGGTGGAGAACAGAGCTGGAGGGACAAAGGGAGGACACTCTGCACATCATGTATCCATCCACCCTACACGTCTCTCCTGGCACTGTGCCATGTCAGGTATGAGGATATTATTCCGGGCAAGAGAGATGTGATTCATTCATTCACTCATTCATTCATTCATTCATTCACCAGGTGCCCTTGAGGCCTCTGTGAGAAGCTCCATGCTGGGTGCTGGGACCCAGGGAGGAGTGCAACCCAGGTCCTGTCCTTGAATTGCTCCCAAGCTGCTGATAGATCATCCTGAGATGTGACCTGGGCTGCCTGCTCCCTTGTGTGGATCTGGGGGCTTGGGGGGGGGGATGGGTCAGGTGAGATGGAAGTAGTTTAGCCAGCAGGAAATCTATTTGCTGAATCTACTAGTTCGACCAAGTATTCTTAAGATTATACTTGTCTTTGGGGATGGGAGCTGTAGTCAGGAAATGATGGGCCCAGCTTAGGGCCAAGGGGAGGCTCAGTGCCTTGGTCTCGTTAACATCACTATGTCATGATGAAGAAACCAAGTGCAGCCACATGGCAGCAAGACACAGCCCTAGAGCTTCTAGGGCTCTTGCAGTACTTGGACAGGTAGGCAGAGCCCACTTACCAAAGACCTGGCTGCTACTGCAGCTCAGCTGTGTGCTCTTGAAGGAGTCCCTGCTTCCCTCTGGGCCTGCCTGCTCAGCTATACAGAGGCTGCTGGGATCTCCAGCTCTGAGGCTCGGTGAGTCTGGGAAGAGGCCACAGCTGGGACTCCTCTCGCCTTCCCCCTGCCAACCCCAGAGCTTTGGCCAGGCCCCGCATGAATGCCTCTGTGCTTCTGTTTTTCTTCAGGACCTTGAAGTTGCTACCTCACTTCCCTGCACTCAATTACCATCCCTCCTGTTGGCCCTGACTTAATTACTGCATCAAAGCCCCTCCAAGGGGTGCTCAGATTTGCTGTGAAGTTAATGGTGCCGGTAGTGCTGAGCCAAGGGGTCCAGGCATGCTGGGGGCAAGCTGAGAGCCCACTTGTGTATGTGAGAGGGTGAGGAGGGGCCCACCTCTCCAACGCCTGGTTGCCTCCTGACACCTCAGCTTGTCTGACACAGGAATGCTTGATGCTCACACAGTGACGTATTCTCAGCCCTGGGGCCTCTGGCCTGGCGGGGATGGGGGCAATTTGTCTCTTACTTCCATTTCTGGTCTTTTTGTTTGCTCAATCAGTTAGTGGATTTCCAAAATAATTTCTTACCGGACTATATCTATGTATCTGCATTTCAGCCTCTGTGATATGCACGAACCTCTAGAGTGCAAGGCCCAGGCAGGTGCCCCTTTTGCCCAGATCTAAGATGGGTCTTAGATCAGATGGGAATGTGGGCCCTTCAGTGGATGCCAGTGGGGAGAGATGCTGGTGACCAGAGCCACCAGTGGAAATGAGGGAGCAGTGGGGGTTGCCATTGTGGAACGAAAGTGACCAAGGACAGGTGGCCCTTGCCATCGTCTTGTCACTATGCACCCTACCCACCTCCAGAACTCCATCGCCCCAGGTAGGAGGGGAGGGGGAAAGCCCTCAATTGTCTGAGGGAACCCAGAACTGACCCAAGTCGTGTCCACCTGCAGCAGAAGTTACCCATGAAGGCTGCATTTCTGCACCCGTGAGCATGGCTGATGTAGCCCGTCCCTCTCTCCAGCCCGAGCCTGTATCGCACAGGTTTTCTCCTCTGTAATGGGAGGAGCTCAACGCCCTTTCCAGCTAAAAGCATCATGCCCTTTTTGGAGTGGGGGCTGAAACAGAACCCCATTTGTGCAGGACCATGACACCTCCCACACCCCAGAATTCTGTATCCTGCCCACTGGCTGCCGACGGCAACCTCCCCCTCCCCCCCTGCCCCCTCCCACAGCCGCTAAATTGGTAGTAGGCGATTCCTTGGAGTATATATTATTGGCAATGAGTATGTGAGACTGTGGGCTTGACTGTGAGCATAAGAGTGTGAGCGAGGCTTGTGTGTGAGAATGTGTGCCCACATGAGAAATCTCCTCCAAGCGAACAAGTCAGAGAACATTGAACGAAGACCCATCAAGTACTGCTGGCCTGTCAGCCTCCGAGTCAAGGTGTGTGTTTCAGATGAGGACCCAGTGGTTACCCTGGAGTTAGCCAAGAGACTCCAGCCCTATTTTTTTTCAGGGTCCATCAGCATCTTGGGGCAAGGGGCCCCTTAGGCTGAGAGTTTAGGGGGAGGCTAATATCAGGGACCAGGGAGATATACTAGGTCACCCAAAGCAAACATGAGCCCTTGCTCAGACCTCACAGAAAGACCATCACTGGGTAGTTCCATGCAGAGGACCAGGCCTCTGGCAGGGAACGGTTAGGGGAGGTCCAGGTAATGGAAACTGGAGGAAAGAACGAACAGAACTCTCTGGGATGAGACAAGTCACTTGGTCCTTCATGTACAACTCAGTTCCTCTTTGCCATCATGCTAGCAGGTTAGATTATTATCCCCACTTTATGGAGGAGAAAACAATTGCCCTGAGAGGGGGAATGACTTGCCCAAGGTCACACAGCCAGTAAAAATCTCCGCCCAATCATGTTGGCCCCGTTGTTTCCTAAAGCACAACAGAACTTCTACCTGGGGACGTGGAGAGGAAAGGGGCAGGCCTGGGCTTTCCCCAAGGATAGAGCAGGTGGTCAACATGACTTCAAGATTTGAAGGGCCTGGTTTAGGGGAGCCTGACTAGGTGGGAGTTAGAAGAACACAGAGGCTTTGGAGTCAGTGTCTGCAACCTCCTGGCTGGGTAATCTTGGGCTGGTCATTTCACTTCCCTGAGTCTCAGTTTTCTCACCTGTAAAATGGGGGTAATGATACCCTCTACTTTCTTCATCAGGTTGTTGTGAGGGTTAAAAGAGATACTGTGAGGGAAGAATTTAGGCCTGACCAATACTCATCTGTGACTGTCATCACTGGTGTTGCGATGGAGGTCCCCTAGGGTTGGCATGAGGGTGCCACGTCTGGGGATAGTGAAGGGGAGGATGTCCCCAGGGAAGAGAGGGCAGTGACCAAAGTTACTCTATGTCAGGAACGACACATGGGGAATTCTTTGTTCTTGTTCTTTCCCCATGAAACTATTCCCACTTCTACACCCTCTAATAACCTTTAAACTTCAGATAAACAGTGGAATTGTTGGGAGAATTGCCTGGTCCTTCAGATTTTTCATCTCGAATCATCACGTTCTACTCCATACCCCTCCTCCACAACGCTGGCCATGAGAGACCTTATTAGTTGGAGCAGTAGGACGGCTCCTACTGAACCTGGGGATTGGGAGGGTGCTGGGGAGAGGGGAGGACGGAGGGAGAAGCAGGATTGCATCTGCTTCTCGCAGGAGGTGGGGCCCAGCCTCCAGGCGGGTGAACTTCAATAGGACCAGTCTCGTGCTTACAGATGCAGTGCTGCATGCTTCGCTGTCCCTTATCTTTTTCATGCTTCGTCCTGGTGCAGTCTAGCGCACACACCACGCCACTGACCATGCTCTCCACCAAGTCCCCCGCAAACTCCTTGTCAAATTCAGTGGACACCTCTCACTTGGTCTTGACCGGCTGGCCCTCTTAGTGTCTTGGGTGCTCTAGACACGCCCTCCTTCTTCAGACACCCACTTGATGCCAATGATTGGCTCCCCTCCCCTAGCTGCTTCTTCCCTCTTCTCTAGGCTCTGCCTTCTCAGGCGCTTCTGAGGGCTCCTCCTTCTCAAGGCTCCCCTGCCGTGACTGTGTCCAGAGACAGGTCCAAGCCCTTCCCGCTCTACATGCTGTCCACCTTCCCTTCTCTGACTCCTCCCACATCTCCCTCTCCACCTGCACTGGCAATCTCCCCCAGTTCAAAATGAGCGTTGATCTGGAAATTAGTTTTCACCTATAAGGTTGACAAATTTTGAAAAATATTGATGATATCCAATGTTGATGAGAGTTGCTGGCAATGTAAGCTGGTGTAGCCTTTCTGGAGCCCAACTGACAGACTGACAGACTCTATCAGACTATAAAATACACTATCTTGGTGTAGTTGACCCAGCGACTCACCTCTTGGAATCTACCCCAGAGAAACACCAGCACATGTGCCCAAAGAGGACGGCACAAAGCTATTTATTACAGGATTGTTAATAACAGTGAAAAATTGGAGGAAAATGTACAAGAGAAGGAGATGCTACATTCATTCTATGCAATACCATGCAGCAACAGGGGCATGCCACTCTGTAAACTTGGACTTACAGTGTGGTCCAAGAGAAGGAGGCCTGAGCATGTGCTTCCCTGGGCTGTCCTGAATTCCAAGTGACCAGGAGACTAAATTAAGAGCCAGTGAGCTAAGAGGCCCGGGAGGGTAGAGGACTGGGCAGGGGGGTAGATGGGGAACAAGGCAGAGGCTGTGATTCTATGGGCACCACAAGCCAAGGTGGAGCCAGATGAGCCAGCTACACCAGTGGGGGCGTGGCCCTGGCTAGAGACCTCCCTTGAGGAACCCAGCGTCGCCCTGGAGAAGCGGGCGGTACTGACAGCATCTGCCTCTCCCAGGTAATCCTGTACCTGCCTGGTTGCTCACATTAAGGTCCCCTTTACACACACATAGCTGAGAGGCAGGTGGGGGTGGAAGCTACCTGAGGAATGGAATGTTTTCATACAAGGCAGACCGAATATTACCAAAAGAGACTGTTTAAATGATCAGATCAGACCGAGATTGAAACCACGTTAGACGACATTATGCAAGTTTTTCCTGCTGACCGAGGCAGGAATGGTTAGGGAGGAAAGTCAGATTAGTAACAAACAAAATAATTATAGCTTCCTTGTGAAAGTGCAGAGTGAGCTGAATTTTGTGACCTTGATGCATCTGTGCTTTTTTTTGCTCAGTTTCTTCTGCCTGGCACGCTCTCCCTCCCCTCTCCTCCTGGATGGCTCCTACTCACCTGTCAATTTGCCCTGATAGCCCTCCTTAGGGAGCTGCCCTTGGACGCCCCCACCGGCTTCCACACCCCAGAGTCTCCCTTTACCACAGCACTTAGCGCACCGTGTTGTCAGACTGTGAGCTCTGGGGAGCAGAGGCCTGTGCTAACCATCAACGTACCCCTAGGACCTAGCACGGTGCTTCTTAGCGCGTGGCAGGTGCTAGGTTAATGCTTGTTGAATAAATGAGGGACTAAATGAATGAATGAGGGAGAGGTGCTGCCTTCATAGAAGACCTGGAAACCCTGTGACCTTGGGCTACACATTTTCCCACCTGGTACCTCTGTTTTCCACCTGCAAAGAGGCGGGGGTGGGCTTCTCTCTGAGATTCCCACCCAGTCCTCCTGCAGAGCCCAAGACAGACGGGACGGGATGGATGGGGCGGGACCTCTGTCCTCTCTGCCCGCTGAGAAGTCCCAGACCAGAGAACCCGGTCTGTGCAACCTCCCTGCCCACTGCCAGCTCAGCTTTTGCAAAATTCTGCTGCTTCCTCTTTCCAGACGTGGCTCATGTCTGATTCCCTCCCCACGCCCTCCTCCTGGAGGGACCCTGACTGCTTCCGGATGGGGGCCGTCCCTGCCTCTTTCCTGGAGTCCAGCAGGCTGAGCCCCAGCTGAGGAGCTGCCCAAGGCCTCTCCCTGCCTCCACAGCCAGGGGGTGGGAGGAATCCTTCTTCCCTTCTCTCTTTCTCTGTATGCCATTCTCTCCTCTATCGCCATGTCCCTCTCTCCTTTCTCTCTGTGTGGCTGTTTTTCGGTTTCTCTGCCTCTGGCTTTGTCTTTTTCCTCCCTCTGCCTTTCTCCCTCTACTTGCTCTTTGCATCTGTGTTTCCCTCTCTGTCCCTCTCTCCTTGTTTTTTCTGTGTTCTTCTCTCCCGTTTCCTCTCTCCGGACCCCTTTCCCATCCTAGAGGCCCCCTTGCCTTCCACAGGCCTTAGCCTCCTTAACCCGGCTGAGGGGTGGTCTCGGTTTTTCCCAAAGCCCTGGCCAGCCTGAATTCCCACGCTGTCCCTCTGTCAGGCAGGCACCCCAGCACAGTCAGGGGAGCATGTTGGACTCACAGCGTCCTAGCACGGCCTTCCTGAGGGGGAGAGGGGAGAGACCGTGACCCATGGCCAGGGCTGCCTGGGCCTTTTCCAGCCTGGAGGTGCCTCACCCCAACCCTGTGTGAGCCTGCAGAGACTGCTTTCCTCTGCTAGCTTCCTCCTGCAGAGCCTGCTGGGAGCTGGGCTATTAGATCTCAGGACTCTTTCAATTGAGAGGAATTAGACCGCAGGACCCAGCTAGAGGGATGTAAGAACCTGAGAACAAATGTGAGGCTGGAATGTGAAACCTGAGGTGGGAATTGAATATGTAAGATTCTCCCCTGTTGGATCCTGGGCTCTGCCCCTCACCAGCGGGCTAGTCTGACACAAATCACTTCCCTTTTCTGAGCCTCTGCTTTCTTTCTTGTAAAATGGGACAGCAGATTCCCTTCTGGTGCACTGCTATGAGAATTAAATGTTAAGCCATGGATAGTACACTCAACACTGAAGGCTCACAATAAATGTTACCTGAGATGGAATCTGAATGCCTGATAAAGAGTCAGACCTGAGTCACAGGCCACCGGTACTTTCTCAGACTGGCATGGGGTGGGAGCAGGGTGGGGCGGCTGCTCAAAAAGGGTTGAAGAGTAAATAAATGAAAAGATGAGGGGATGAATGATTGAATCTCAGTCACTGATCAGTAGTGGCTTTGCTTAAATCGAGGGTCCTCAATAAAAGGGAGAGGTAATTCCTGTCTTGTAAGGTTTTTACAAGAATGAAATTAAATAAAGAACGTAAAAGTGCATAGTTAGTGGTCAATAAATCTTAGCTCTTATATAAATTATAATAATCTTAGCACAAGAATTAAAAGAAAAAAAATTCAATATAGAAGGATCCATCTTTATCCTTATATACGGGCCAGTTGCTCTATTTAAGGCTAAACTGCTGAGGAGCGTGGGCAAAGGGTCTGGCTTGCTTTCCAGTGGTCCTCAGGCTCACAGCAGATTGAGTGGAGGGGCCTGGAAGTTGTTTCTACAGGCTCTTGACCAAGTGGCCAGGGTGGCTCCTGAGGAGCCAGAGCTCCAAACCCAGGGAAGCTGCAAGCGTAAAGCAGACCCAAGGGGGCCAGGGTCAGGGAGCCAGTCCTGCCCATGAGGGCTGAGGCCAAGGGTAAGGCTGTTTCCATGACTACAGGCTTCACCCCATCTTGGTAGGAAGCCTGGCACATCCTATCCCCCGGTGGGTCCCTGGGCCCCTTCCCCACCTGAGCATGGGCCAGAGTGGCAAGCCAGACAGAGCAGCCCCTACCTGATTCTGGCTGCCCTTGAACACACCCCAGGCCACCACATCTTGCTGTCCTTGCCACTTGGGATGTGCAGTCCAGCCTTCTCTTTCTGTTACTATCCTGCTCACCCTTCAATTGCCAGCTCTGCTGCAACCCCCCAAGATCTCCCTGAGTCCAAATGACTCACTCACTAACCTGACCTTGGGCAGGTTACCTGACACACAGAGCCTCAGTTTACTTGGGTGTAAAGTAGGGCTGTTCATACCTAGCTGTAGGTCTTATGAGCATTTAGTGAGAAAACCCATATGAAAGTGTCCGGGGTGATTTTTGACACATGAATTCCACCTTATCTTGACACCTTAAAACATTTGTCTTGCTATCCCCCTTATGTTATTGGCATGTGTTCCCCATCAGAATGGGAAGTGCTTGAGGACAGGCTTATCCCCATACCCAGTGCTCAGTGCAGGACCTGACCCAATGCAATACATGCCTAGGAAGTGGCCCTGCCCTTGACCATCCCAAGATAGAGCTACACTCTCTGAGCACTTATTATGTGCTGGGCAACGTGGGGGGCATTCTCTGAGCATCAACAAGTAGTGAGGATCTAGAGCGTGGCAGGTTCTGCAAACTGCGCTAAGTAACATCAGTGAACAAAAGCCGCAAATCCTGTCCTTGTGGAGCTTGCCTTCTAGCAGAGGGAGCGGATGACAAACAGCAAGCACAGCGAGCGTTAGGAGGTGACAAGCACTATGGATAAAAGCAGAGCAGTGCAAGGGGGCGTGTGGGGTGCGAGGAGGGGAGTGGGTTACAATTTTAAACAGGGTGGTTGGTATAGGGCACCTAGAAGAGGACCTTTGAACCAAGGATTGAAGGAGGTGAGGGAGTTGGCCATACAGATGAATCTATGGGGGGTGTGTTCCTGGCCAGGGGAACAGTCTGGGCAAAGGCCCTAAGGCGGGGCCTACCTGGCTAGTTGGGGTGAAGAAGGGGAACAGGAGCATGAGGGCAGGGCAGTTACTGGGCCTGTTTACCAGGCCTTAAGAGATCATTGTAAGGACTTTGATTTTTTGCCCTGAATGAATTAAGGAACTCTTAGAGGTTTTGAGCCTAGGAATGATGTAATTGACTTGATTTGATTTATTTTATTGAGATATAATTGACATATAACATTGTATTAGTTTTAAGTGTACAACATAATGATTTGATATATGTATACATTGCAAAGTATCACAGTAAGTTTAGTTAACATTCATCACCATACATAGTCTCAAAAGTTTTTTCTTGTGATGAGATCTTTTAAGATTTACTCTCTCAGCAACTTTCAAATATGCAATACAGTATTATTATTATTATTTTTAAATTTATTTATTTATTTTTGGCTGCATTGGGTCTTCGTTGTTGCACGTGGGCTTTCTCTAGTTGTGGCGAGCGGGGGCTACTCTTCGACGCTGTGTGTGGGCTTCTCAACACGATGGCTTCTCTTGTTGTGGAGCATGGGCTCTAGGTGCGCAGGCTTCAGTCGTTGTGGTGCGTGGGCTCAGTAGTTGTGGCTCGCGGCCTCTAGAGCACAGGCTCAGTAGTTGTGGCACACAGGCTTAGTTGCTCCGCGGCATGTGGGATCTTCCTGGACCAGGGCTCGAACCCGTGTCCCCTGCATTGGCAGGCGTATTCTTAACCACTGCGCCACCAGGGAAGCCCCAATACAGTATTATTAACTATAGTCACCATGCTGTAACATTACATCACCAGGACTTGTTTATCCTCTAGATGGAAATTTGTACTTTTTGACCACCTTCTCCTATGACTCATGTTTTAGAAGGCTCACTCTGCAGAGTTATTTTATGGGTTCAAATACCAGCTCCGCCTCTTTGTAGTTGCATCACTGGGCCAGACATTTATTTTACCACTCAGTTTCAGTTTCCTCTCTGTATAAAAGCAGATGAAGAGTATGTGTCTAACAGATCTTGGCAGAAATGCCTGTCTGCTTTTAGGCCTAAGAATAGCAGTCCTTCTGAGCAGTTGGTCTGTTTCAATCTCACGAGCACCGTGGCCGAGCTTCTCATGCTCACTGGCTGCTGGGAAGCCGAAAGCAAAACCTGTGTCCTTCCCAGAGCAAACTCATCCATCTTTAGGTGCCTGAAGCTTTATTCCTGTGCTTGGTTCTTCCCATGCCTACTTTAAAAGTTTTTTAAATGTTATGCCCTTTAAATAAGTTCTTTAGAATAACAGTTTTTCCTCAATTACAAAAATAATACATGTTAATGTTAGATATTTTGGGAAATGGACATGTAAAGCACCAGGAAGAAAATATGTGACCCAAAGATAACCACTTTTAATCTTTTTTGGTAGTATTTCTTTCGGATTACATATAAAAAAATATATTTTAATATATATATATTTTATATATTTCATATATAATACTTATATATTTTAAAATATATTTTAAATACATATTTCATATAAAATATATAAATATATTTTAATATAAATTATATATATATATATATACGTAATTGAGCTAGTAAATGTTTATTTTTCCCTCCTCCATAGTTCCTTTAATTCCATGCCCTTGCCCAGGCTGCGAGGGGATCAAACCTTCATGCCACAGTGGAATGCAGATAATAAAGGAAGCAAGTATTTGGCTTTTGAGGTTTGAGTATAAGCGCCACATTTGGAAGAATTGATGGAGTCAAGCAACCCAGATTCCAGGCCAGACAGGGAGTATTCTAATGGAGAGCAGAGCGGGAGAGTTGGAGGGAAGGCGAGGAACTGCGGGTGTTAAGAAGGGGTCCTACGTCATCTCCCTCCACAACCCCACCACTTTGTGTCCCCTCTCTCAGCACAGCCTGAGAGGTCCGGGCACTTGACTTTCTTGCAGCCTTCTGAGATTCTGGATAGCAGAGCAGAGATGACTGAAGAAGTACAAGCAGCTGGGCCCATAGAGCCTCGTGGAATGTTCCACGGCCCTGGAGAGGCTGGGCGGGGGTGGAGGGAGGTCCTGGGCCCCTGGAGGTCGCGGTGCATGCTGGAGAGCTAGCTGGGTTCCTGTGGCTCACACACAAGAAGTACAATCACAGTGCACCTGGTGTGTAGCTGCATCAGCTTCCTGTCGCTCCTGTAACAAATTGCCAACACACTTGCTGGCTTAAAGCAACAGAAATTGATTCTCTTACAGTTCTGGGGGCCAGAAGTCCAAAATAAGTCCCACTGGGCTGAAATCAAGGTGCTGGCAGGGTCTCATTCCCTCTGGAGGCTCTAGGGGAGAATCTGCTCTTTGCCTCTTTCAGCTGCTAGTGGCTTTTAACCTTTGTTAGCTTGTGGCTGCACCTTTCTGTCATGGCTGTCTAATCTCCCTCTGCTTCTCTCTCATAAGGATACACGTGATTGCTCTTAAGACCCATCTGGATAATCCAGGATAAACTCCTTCTCTCAAGATCCTTCTCTTAAACAAAAGCAAAAATAAACAAGTGAAACTAAATCAAACTAAAAGCTTCTGCACGGCAAAGGAAACTACCAGCAAAATGAAAAAGGCAACCTATCGAATGGGAGCAAATATTTACAAATCGTATATCTGATAAGGGGTTAATATTCAAAACATATTAAATGACTCACACAACTCAGAAAAAAACCCCAAACAATCGTATTTAAAAATGGGCAGAGGATCTGAATAGACATTTTTCCAGGGAAGACATACAGATGGCCAACAGGTATATGAAAATGTGCTCAGTATCACTAATCATCAGGGAAATGTAAATCAAAACCACAATGAGATATCACCTCACATCTGTTAGAATGGCTATTATCAAAAAGACAAGAAATAACAAGTGTTGGCGAGGATGTGGAGAAAAGGGAACATTTGTGTATTGCTGGTGGGAATGTAAGCTGGTGCAGCCACTATGGAAAACAGTATGAAACTTCCTCAAAAAATTAAAAATAGAACTACCATATGATCCAGCAATTCTACTTCTGGGTATTATCTAAAGAAAATGAAAACACTAACTTGAAAGGATATCTGTACCTCCATGTTCATTGCAGCATTGTTCACAATAACCAACACGTGGAAACAACTAAGTGTCCATCAGTGGATGAATGGATAAAAAAAAATGTGATATATATATAATGGAATATTATTCAAACATAAAAAAGAATGAAATCTTGTCAAACCAACAACATGGATGGACCTTGAGGGCATTATGCTAAGTGAGATAAGTCAAACAGAGAAAGACAAATACTGTATGTTCTCACTTATATGTGGAACCTAAAACAAATAAAAAATCCCCCAAATAGATCTCATAGATACAGAGAACAGTTTAATGATTGCCAGGGGCGAGGGTAGTGGGGGGCATTGGAGAAATGGGTGAAGGAGATCAAAAGGTAAAAACTTCCAGTTATGGGCTTCCCTGGTGGCGCAGTGGTTAAGAATCCACCTGCCAATGCAGGGGACATGGGTTTGAGCCCTGGCCCGGGAAGATCCCACATGCCGCGGAGCAACTAAGTCCGTGTGCCACAACTACTGAGCCTGCGTGCCACAACTACTGAAGCCCGTGCTCCTAGAGCCCGTGCTCCACAAGAGAAGCCACTGCAATGAGAAGCCTGCGCACCGCAACAAAGAGTAGCCCCCCTCGCCGCAACCAGAGAAAGCCCACACACAGCAATGAAGACCCCACGCAGCCAAAACAAAAAAAAAAAACCTTCCAGTTACAAAATAAGTCCTGGGGTTGTAATGTACAGTATAGTGACTATAGTTAATAATACTGTAGTGCATATTTTAAAGTTGCTAAGAGAGTAGATCTTAAAAGTTCTCATTACAAGAAAAAAAAATTTTGTAACTACATGTGGTGATGGATGCGAACTAGACTTATTGTGATAATCATTTCGCAATACATATCAATACAAATATCAAATCATTACGTTTTATACCTGAAACATATATGTCAATTATCTCAATAAAAAACTTACCTTATAAATAAGATAAAAATAAACACAATTTCAAAAATACGTAAGATGAAAATTATAAACAAATACATATAACAATTTAAACTAAGCAAATCATCAAAATCATCAATAAATTATAATATAAACCCATAAATAATTTTAAAAAATTTCTTAGGTGAGACTAAAATAAACATCTCAGTCTTCTGCTCTCTATCCTCTCCATCCATGTGTGTATCCGTGTACCTCATCTCTCCATGTCTGCCTAGGTAAGGAACCAAAGAGGAGCTGAACGAGGCAGGGTTCAAGAGTCACTCACTGCCTTTCTTTCAGTTTATCTCTGCCTGGGTTGAGGCACCCAATTAATGCGTAAAGTATGTGCAGAATAAAAGAAGTAGAACATTTTATTGGCCTCTGATGGGTTGGATATGCATATTTAGAGTTTCTGGATACAGGAGACCAATTTTTAAAAGGTGATGGAAGATACTTCTTTCCACTAGCATTTAAGATCAGTGAGGGCAGAGGTCCTCCACCCCTAGGGCTTAGCAGGGCATTGGGTATATAGGTGCTCAGTTAATGATGACATTATAAATGAATTCATTGTATCCACTGGTAGCACTTTTCTATATTATCCTGCCCCATTATATTTTATTCTGATGAGAAGAAGGGAAGAGGAAAAATCAGGAGCCCTTGGGGTGATCTGGGGTAAGGGAACTCATTTCTTTGGACCTCAGTTTCCTCCTCTTTGAAACTATGGGACCAGATTTTATTTTTTAAAGATTTTTATCTTAATCATATATTTTGCCCTATAAGCAATATGCATCTTTTGCCATATTGGGTAATAGTCACAGGTTCTGGATTAGAAAGTGAATATGTCTTGGGGGGGGGGGAGGGACATTTTTCTGCCCACCACAGAGGCCCTGCAGTAGCTAAGAAAGCTGCCTGGAACTGAAGGGTCACATAGTCGGGAATAAGGCTTGACCAGGAAGTGCTCAGTGAGGACTGACAGCCAGGGCTTGGGCAGGCTGTTGGGATGTCTCAGGGGGACACCACTGTGGACAGATGACACTTGAGGACCTACCTGTAGGAACAGGGAAAAGGAGGGGGTGTTTTGTTTGGGTGGAGGACCCAGAAATGTCTGAGATTAAGTTTCCACCTCAGAATGGGGGTTCATAATAGAAATAAATTTAGCCAAAAAATAAAGTTACCACTTTTTTGGTACATCTGAGTGGTCTGCAGTTGAAATCCACTATATGTACCCAAGCACTTACATACTCCCACAGTTAGCATTCATCTATAAATATTCTTGTGGGCTGATTTTTTAACTTAATAAAATGCTGTAAACATCTTTCCAAGGCATTAAATATTCTACATCATCATTTTAACAATTGCCTTTAACATTCCATTGATTGATATTCAATGCTATAGATCCACCATCTTGTATTTTTATAAAATCTTATAAGCCACTTTAAATCCCTTTTTTCTTTTTGACATTATGGGAAATCAATATATTTATGAATATCTTACAAGGTTGGTATGAGGATTAACTATAATATATATAAAATTTGAAATTGTAATCCATTCACATCTTTCTTTGCCAAATTTACTTCTTCATCGTTTCTTATCACAGTAACGGGGATGCCTCAATTAGAAACTTGGGAGTCATTCCTGCCTCTTCCCTTTTTCCCACCCTGTCCCCTATATCTAATTAGTTGCCAGGTCCCATCCATTCTATCTTTATAACTTCTCTGGGATTAACGAGTTCTCTGCATCCTTACAACCCCTCTCCTTAGTTAGGCCCTTATCACCCCTTCCCTGCACGGTTGCACCAGCCTCCTCCCGGGGCGTATTCTTTTGGGTTCCCTCAAAAGCAGATCCTGATACAAGAACTTGGATGCACACAGGTTTTGGAAGGTGATCCTAAGAGTTAATCAGGCAGTGGCAAAAGTGAGGAGAAAAAACAATAAAGCTCAGTCTCCCTGGGGCCCCGGAGGTGTCCGTAGGGCAGAGCAGTTTCCTGGGAAAGCCTTCTCTTCCCTGGGCAGAAAATAGAGGATGTTGCTTGGGGTGGGAAGCTGTCAGCAGGTATGGGAACTGTTTCCTGTGGCCACCCTAGAATTTGGGGGTGGACCAAGGGATCCAGGGCCAGGCATCATAGCAACTGAGACACTGGTCTCCTGCCTCAGTCTGTCCTTCTCCTGCCCGTCTCCACTCTGCAGCCCCAAGGGTCTTTCTGGAACACAGAGTCCTAGGCTGAACTGTATGAAAATGAGGAAGCAGGTAGAGGGGTGCAGGGACAGACTGGCTCCCACAGTGGGGCTTGTTGAGGGGCTACAGCTTGGTTCATGGGCTGCCTCGTGTCTGAGTTCAGTTCAAGTTCAGCTGAACTGGGCCAGACTGGACTGGAACAGGCCAGAGGTGTGTGAGCAAGCCTCAGGATATCAGATTTCTTTTGGTTCAGGTTAAATTGGAAAGGTTGAGTCCTTAGCATCAGACAAGAAGGGGAAGGTGGCCCAGGAGGCCCAGGAAAGCCACCTGGGAGTCATGGACAATCCACATGCAGATAATTGAGAGTTTACCCTGTGCCGTTTGACTAAGGCATGAAAGGTATGAATATGCATTTAAATTGGCATTGATGAAAATTAATATCCTCATATATGTCTGTAGATCTTACTAGAAAAAAGTATAGCACTATTGGAATATTGCCAATATTGGAAAATAAAAGAATACGTGAGACACTCGCGTGCAGGGGTCCCCAACCCCTGGGCCTGGACCGGTCCGTGGCCTGCTAGGAACCGGGCCGCACAGCAGGAGGTGAGCAGCAGGCAAGAGAGCGAAGCTTCATCTGTCGCTCCCCATCACTCCCCATCGCTCGCATTACCACCTGAACCATCACCACCCCTCCCCCATCCATGGAAAAATTGTCTTCCATGAAACCGATCCCTGGTGCCAAAAAGGTTGGGGACCTCTGCTCATGTGTATCATGAGATCAGCTGAGAAAACAGCTGTCTGGAAGCCGAGGAGTTTCCCCAACAGTCTGGTGACTGGCCTCACTCACAGGAATCTCAAAGAAGCCTGGGGGCTCACTTCCCAGTCTGGCTGGTAATGCATGCTGAGTGGCCATCAGCCAGAACGGACCCCTCTGGGTCATCTTTAAAAAAAAAAAAAAAAAAAAAAATATATATATATATATATATATATATATATTTAATTAATTTATTTATTTATTTTTGGCTGTGTTGGGTCTTCGTTGCTGCACGCGGGCTTTCTCTAGTTGCGGTGAGTCGGGGCTACTCTTCGTTGTGGTGCACGGCCTTCTCATTGTGGTGTTTTCTCTTGTTGCAGAGCACAGGCTCTAGGCACGCGGGCTTCAGTAGTTGCGCAACGCGGGCTCAGTAGCTGTGGCTCGTGAGCTCTAGAGCGCAGGCTCAGTAGTTGTGGCGCAGGGCTTAGTTGCTCCGCAGCCTGTGGGATCTTCCTGGACCAGGGCTCAAACCCGTGTCCCCTGCATTGGCAGGCGGATTCTTAACCACGGCGCCACCAGGGAAGCCCTGGGTCATCTTAAAGGAACAAATTTCATTATGTGCTGATTAAATAATCAGTTCAGCAGCCATTTCCTGGTGCCTGCTTTGTGCCAGGCCCGGGGCTGGCTTCTGGATGCAGAGGTGGTTCAGACATGATTTCTGCTCTCAGAGGGCTCACAGTCAGGGGTAGCTGAGATAGGAGGCAGAGTTCCATATTGTGAGGGAGAGAAGCATGGAGAGCCCCAGGTAGCTTTATGAGTCACAGGGGAGACGTCCTGCAGACGTGATACACGAGATGGGTCTTGATGAATGAGCAGAAGTTTGCTAGGTAGGAAATATGCGGGGGGCAGGGCAAGAGACCATGCCTTCAACTCCATTTATGGAGCATCTACTCCATATATCAAGCGCCCTGCTAGTTATTATACGTATGAAAACAACAAACAGAGGAACCTTGGTGTTAAGGAAGCTGAGGCCCAGAGAGGCAAATTGACATGTCCAGAGTCACACAGCACATCAGGGGCAGAGCAAGAACTGAACTCTCTAAGTCGCAACCTTTTCCACCCTTACTGGGCATGACTCTGGAGGACAGTACCAGGCAGTAATGGGGACGGGGCCCCCCACTCTGAGTGTTCTCCTGTGCCCTTACTCCAGACCATCCCTCTCTCCCCCATTCCTCAGCACGAATGGAGGTTGGATATGCCTTTGACTTCCGTTTTCTGTGGTTCTCTCCACCTCTCAAGTTGCAGACTGTGAAAGTATATGCCCCAAGTAAGGCCTAGGCCAGGTGGTGCTGGGGGAGGGTCTTGCTGAGACAGCTGGAGAAACCAAGCCCAGGCAAATATTAGCATATGAGATGTGGTGAAGGCGAGGGTCTGAACCAGAAAGCAGCAATATGTCACCTGCAAAGTGCAGGGGGGGAGGGGGGAGGAGGCCAGAAGCAGGGGATGGAGGTTAACATGTATGGCATTTTTATGACCTAGACCTGGAAGTCACATATCATCACTTTGTTTGTACCCTATTGGTCAAGGCAAGCGCCAACAAGTGTCTGCCAGGTCCAAGGGCAGAGGACGTAGACTCTGCTTCTTGATGGGGAGTGGCAAGGTTCTAAAAGAGCATGTGGGATGGGAGATATTGTTGCAGCCATCTTCGGAAAATAAAATTTGCCACACCCATTTTACAGATCATGTTTTCACTTTCTTTATGGTATCTTTTGATGACCATAAGTTCTAAACTCTATAGCAATAAAATTTATTGCACTTTTGCATTTATGTTTGCATTTTTAATGTCTTATTTAAAAAAGTCCTCTATCTTAAGTTCATAAAGCAATGTATATGTTCAATATGTTCTCCAAAAATTAACAGAAAAGTTGGCTTTCAAATTTAGGCTCTTAATCCATCTGGAATTGATTTTTGTGTCTGGTGTGAGGTGCAGATCACACTTCATTTTTTGCCAAAAGTTAACGAGAAGTATTAGCGCCATTCAGTGAATAGTCCTTTCTTCATCTGCAATACAGCTGTCATAGATCAAGTTTCCACATATGCAAGGACCTATTTCTAGGGTATCTATTCTGTTTCATTGCTCCAGTTGTTTATCACCTATGTCAACACCCACACTTTCTTAATTTCTATGGTTTTATGATAAGTCTCAATAGCTGCTAGGGCAGGCCCCTCACCTGATTTTTCTTTTGGGGGAGTATCCTGGCTTTTTTGCTTGTCTATTTTAAAAAAAACTTGTCAAAATTGACTTGCAAAATTCTCCAAAAGATCTGCTGGAATTTTGATTGGAATGATATGGAATCTATACATCAATTTGGAGATAATTGACACCAATAATTGATGATTTTTTATCCATGAATCTGAAATATCCCCTACTTTTTAAAGGTCTTTAATGTTTTTCAATAAAATGTTTTCAATAAAATATTTCTTCGCAAAAGAACTTGCATGTCTTCTGTTAAATTTATTTCAAGGTACACTTAAATTTTTGTTTCTATTGTAAATGCATCTTTTAAAAAACTTACAGTTTTGGGAGTTCCCTGGAGGTCCAGTGGTTAGGGCTCCGTGCTTCCACTGCCAGGGGCATGGGTTCGATCCTTGGTGGGGAATGCCGCAACCATGCCACGGGGCCAAAAAAAAAAAAAATTACATTTTTGAATTTTATGTTGCCAGTATATAAAAATGCAGCTGCTATTAATGTATTTATCTTATATTCACCCACTTCCTAAACGCTATTATTTTAATGATTTGTTTCAGGATTGTTTGTAGATTCCACGTAGACAATATCATCTGTAAACAATGAGAGTTTTGTTTTTCCTTTCATATCTTTGTACTTCTCATTTCCTCTCTTTACTGTATTGCCTTGACTAGGGGCTCCAGAACCGAATTGGATAGAATTTGTGACAGCAAGTATCCTTGTCCTGTTCCTAATTTTAAAGAGGATTTTTAAAAAAACAACTCACTGTTGACCATAATGTTTGTTTGCGGGAGTTGTGTAGGTATTCTTTACGAGGTTTAGGAGGTTTTTGTCTCTTCCAAGTTTGCCAAGAGTTCTTTTTAAAATTATGAACATTGAATTTCACTGAATCCTTTTCTAAAAAACCTACTAGATGAAAATATGGCTTTTCTCCTTGAATCTGCTATTGATCAATATTAGTTAAGATAAGATTTGGGGCTTCCCTGGTGGCGCAGTGGTTGAGAATATGCCTGCCAATGCAGGGGACACGGGTTCGAGCCCTGGTCTGGGAAGATCCCACATGCCGCGGAGCAACTAGGCCCGTGAGCCACAACTACTGAGCCTGCGCGTCTGGAGCCTGTGCTCCGCAACAGGAGAGGCCGCGATAGTGAGAGGCCCGCGCACCGCGATGAAGAGTGGCCCCCGCTTGCCGCAACTAGAGAAAGCCCTCGCACAGAAACGAAGACCCAACACAGCCAAAAATAAAAATAATAAATAAATAATAAATAAAAATTAAAAAAAAAAAGATTTGACTGTGAATGACAGAAATCCCCAAATAATAGCATCTTAAACATAAGAGGAGTTCATGTCTTTCTCATATACCAATCCAAAGTAGGCAATTCAGGGGTAGTTTGGCAACCTGCTGCAGGAAGTCCCTCAACGGCCCAGGCTGGGTCACCTCTCAAGGGGGCGGCCCTCAGGATCCAAGATGGCGCTCCTGCAACACAGGGAGTGGAGGACCCACCAGGCAGGGCAGAGGGCCAGCCAGCTGACTCTCAAGAAAGGCCCTTGGACTCTGGTGCCCTAGACTTAGCTTGCAGTTTTATTTGGGATTTTTTACATACATGTTCATATATTCTATAAGCTTACCATTTTTCTTTATCACACCTACTTTGATTTTCGTATGGAAGTGTTTATGAATTCGGGGTTATTCATTCCTTGAAGGTTTGGCATTGTTCAGATGAAAAACTTTATTTGGGAGTTTTATTGTGGGAAGATCAAAAAAACTTTTTAACAGTTTCACATTTACAGAAAAGTTGCGAGTGCCCTAATTTATATTTTCCCTGAAAGAATATTTTAGTGTTTCCCCCAAACGAGGACATTTTCCTACATAACCACAATAGGAACATCAAAATCAGGAAACGAACATGTATGCATTACTGTAATCTACTCCTTACACCCGATTCATGTTTCTCTAATTGTCCCAATAATGTCCTTTAGAGCCAAAGGATCCAGTTCAAAATCTTGTGTTGTGCTGTGCCTCTTAGTCTCCTTCAGACTTGAATGGCTCCTCAGCCCTTCCTTGACTTTCATGATCTTGATGCTTTTGAAGATTACAGGCCAGTTATTCTGTAGGATGCCCTTCAACTTTGGTTTGTCTGATGCTACCTCATGATTAGAACCTTGAGCAGGAACATCACAGAAGTGATGTTGTGTTCTGCTCAGTGCCTCCCATCAGGTGGCACATGATTTCATTTGCTCCATTACTGGTGATGTTCACTTTGATCACTCTGATGGTTCTTGCCAAGCTTCTCCACAGGAAAATTACTGCAGAAAATTATTTCTTTTCCATTTGTGATGAATAAGTATTCTGTGGGGAAGTATTCTGAAACTGTATCAGTAACCCATTCTACATCAAAGTCTCCCTCTCTCCTCCTTCTTTCCCTCCCTCCCTGACAGTTTGGACTTCTGGTTTCTTATTCAATGAGTTACAATCTGTTATTCTTATTATTTATTTTGACACACAGAGTATTCCAGATTTGACCAGCAACTTCTGTGTCTTTTTGATATATCCCAGTCATTCTTTGAGCACTTCCTTACTTTCCATGAGCTTTTCCAGGCTCATCTTTTTCCTTTCCTGTTCCAGGCTTGGAATAAGCCCAGAAACAAGGATCCCCGGTTCCTTTTAGAAGCTAAGATCTAAGTGTTAAGGGAGCTCATTGCTATTGGAATGTTACTACTCCAGCTCCTCTCAGTGGAAAGAGCTAGAAAGCATATCTATCTGGAAAACCACGTGTTCATCCCACTACCTCCAATTCCACTCCAACATCACACAGAAAATTCTATTTTTCTCTCTTTCCATATTTGTAACTCCCTCCCCTAACAGTGAGAAAACTGGCTTCCATTATGCTGAATATATTTACTTATTTGATCATATATAACCAGTCTGCCATCATAGGCACTGCCCCCCTCCTTCATGTGGGTAACTTCCTAACCCTTTCTGTGCTCTGATACCCTGTGCCAGGCCAACTCCCATTTGGGCCCAGGACTTGGCAAAGGGGAAGTAAAGGTCAACATTTGTTGAACTGACCGCTCAATGGTCAGTCCTTAACACTGACCAAGAAATTCAAATCTTATTCTATGAAAATCTCTTTTAACTTTGAATTGTCACTGCAAAGGAAATCATTTGCTCCCATAACTGGGAAGAGAATTTTAAAAATAATGTCAAATAAGGAAAACACACGGTTAAAAATTCTCAAAGAATTCTTGTACCCTCAGAATACATTGCTGGACTCCTGATTTGAGACCCTTTCTCTAAAATGCGTATTATGCTTCTGTACCTTAGTAAGCAGCGTTCACTAGGGTGGTTACACAATCTTGATAACTATGAATCATTGTTAAGCAGGCTCACTGTTAACGATTCTGGTGCCCCTGCTCTGCTTGGTCCCAGATTGAGAAACACTGACTTCTGCTATCTGTTGTTCACGATTATTCCATCTCCTTCTTGGTTGTCAGCTGACATTTCTTAGGCCTGCCAGTGTGCCCACCTCCAGGGTGCTTCCTTCTGATTTATTGGTTTAATTTGAAGAGGTCTGAGGAGCCAAATCACTGGACTAGATAAGAATGTGTGGAAGTGGAAATCACTGCGTTAGTATTGTTTCAGCCCATACCACACCCCCAGTTTCTCTGCCTGCAGCTGGGACCTGGACAGGCAGGAGGTCCTCAGGTCTGTGGGCCAGTGCCAGCCCCCCAACTTAGGGAGAGGCCCAGTGTTCCCTGCTCTGGGTGCCCAGGGTCTCCCCATCACAGCAGCCCAACCTGTGGGCCAGACCCCAGACCCTCTCCCCACCCCTCCTCTTATTTTTTTTTTTAAATTAATTAATTTATTTATTTTTGGTTGCGTCGGGTCTTAGTTGCGGCATGTGGGATCTTTGTTGCGGCGCACAGGCTTCTCTCTAGCTGTGGCACGCGGTCTTTCTCTTCTCTAGTTGCGGCATGCAGGTTTTCTCTCTCTAGCTGTGGCGCGTGGGCTCCAGGTTGCGTGGGCTCTGTAGTTTGCGGACGCGGGCTCTCTCGTTGAGGCGTGTGAGCTCAGTCGTTGTGGCGCGTGGGGCTTAGTTGACCCATGGCATGTGGGATCTGAGTTCCCTGACCAGGGATCGAACCCATGTCCCCTACATTGGAAGGTGAATTCTTTACCACTGGACCACCAGGGAAGTCCTCCACCCCTTCTGTTCTTGATCCTCAACCATTTGGGGCTGTCTGCTGGACTCTCATCTTTTCTCCAGGTTTCTTTCCCTTTTCACTAGCTTTGTCACCTGTATTCTAAGCCTGATTCTGCCACTGATTTGCTGGGCCTCAGTTTTCTCATCTGGAAAATAGGGGTGAGGTTTGAATGTGGTAGGTCTTAAGGCCCCGTCCAGGCTCTGCCCTTCCTCCTCCCGTCTCTGGCATACTCTCTTTTATTTGCCACCTCTCTTTTTGCTCCTTGTCTATTTATCATACACTATTTCCCTGTCTGCCTCTGATTCTCTTGGAGTTTCTCTCTTTCCTCTTACTATGATTTTATTTCCCTCTCTGAACATCTACTTCCTATCTTAATTTTTCTTTCTTGAATCTCTTTCTCCCTCTCTCCCTTCCTCTGTTTCTATTGCTTCTGATTCTATGGACTCTTTTCCCTCTCTGCCCTTCTCCCTGGCTTTCTACCTCTTCCCCATCTATGACAACTGTGTTCTGAACTGTTTCTCCTTCTTACCCCATCCCTACTTGATCACTGCTCCATTTAACTCCCTGACCAACATTGCTTTCTCAACCTATTCCTGGACCAGTGTTTCTGGGTCCACGCCCCCTCTCTATCCCTGCCCAGAGTCCCCTTTCCCAGTCATGCCCTGGCCTGGGGCTGGGATCTGGGAGCTGATGCCACGCAGCCCCTACCAGAGCTAGGCTCCTCCCTGTAATGGAAACAGCAGCTGTGAGGCTGGCTCCAGAAAGCACGTTGGGCCCAGTTGGCTGCCTCTGTCTGAAAGAAGGCTCCAAAAGTCAGACGCAGCACTCACATGGAGTGTCACGTCCTGCCACAGCCCAAACCTGGAGAGCAGGCGTCAGCTGTACAAGCAATCGCATCCCATGTTTGCATGCGTGTATGTGCGTGCACACACACACACACACACACACACACAGCTGGGGCATGAGCATTGGCAGTCATCTCTCATTGAGCTGGCATTCAGGTTTGCCTAAAGAGTGTTCCTCTCTTTGGAGTCTACTATGGCCTTAATTGCAAGCTTTCAGCCCTTGGAACGTTCCCCATGTAGACACAGATCAAGGCTCAGTAAAGAGAGAGAATTCTGACCCATCCGTGGGTTAGGATCTGGTTTCTGTCCTATAAAACCCACAGGTTCTGCACTTTGCTGCCTGGCCCCCTGCTTTCCAGAACCCCTAATAGACATTTGCTGCGCACCTCCCAACCCATGCCAGGTGCACTTGCCACTCCACACAAACCTCACAGCAACCCCAGGAGGCAAGCACAATTGTCCCCCATTAGGCAGGTGAGGAGACAGGCTCCCAAGATCACAGGCCAGTTCAGAGGCATTTTCAGCCCAGCACAAGTCTGACCTGCCTATAGTGTCCTGTACCCACTGTGACAATCCAACGATGAAAATTTGACAGTGGGAGGAGAAACTGAGAGATCCTGCCCAAGCAGACCATTGGCAGCTGGTTCTAGTCTTAGAAAAGGCACAACAGCAAAAAAAGCTGTCAGATCTGATATCCCAGTAGGTGTCATGTTATAGCCAGATATCTGACCAGAGGCTTAGGGTCTGCATTTTGGAGGTGAGGGGACATGGCAGTGAGGTTGGGGGACACATCACAAGTAGCACAATCTTTTTCTTTTTGGGGGGTGGGCACGCTACCATGCAGCATGAGGGATCTTAGTTCCCCAACCAGGGACCAAACCCACACCCCCTGCAGTGGAAGCTCGGAGTCTTAACCACTGGACCTCCAGGGAAGTCCCACAAGTAGTGCAATCTTAAAGGAAACAAGATGGCCCCAAAGGGTGGCCTCAGATGTCAGAGTGGGAAGTGGCAGGCTGCCTGTTTGGAGGTGCCAGCCGGTGGTCTGGCAGCACAGGGAGGAGCTGCCTCCCGCCCCGACTCACTGCCAGGGCCCTCGACATGGAGCCAGCGTGGATGTCCCAGGTCTCCACGCCCTGGTGTCACCTCACGCATTCAGCCCTGCTCTCAGAACGTGGCTAGCTCTGCAGAACCGTGCTGGGCCAGAGCTTTCTGGGGTCCTGGGGCCACGGGGAAGAATTGGACAGCACTTGAGGCTGTAAACTCTCAGCCTTATGCCCTCCAGGGCGCTGCCACGGGCCCCCCTGACAAGTGTGGCTCACTTTCTCATCAGATGCTGCTCACGGTTTTCTGGATTCTCCCGTCTACTTCTTACTATTTGCTGCTGGCTCCTTGTCAGTTGACACGTCTCTGCCAGCTTGCCCTCTGTTGCCTCTGTCCTGCTCAATCATTTTGTTGGAGATTGGGGTCCAGCACATGCATGAGGAGGGGAGGGGCTGAGATTCACCAGACCACAGGATCCATGCCAAAGAGGGTTGCTTCCACCGCCTTTTGTGCCTCCACTTGTTACTGAACAAACGCAAGTTTATGTACCCGAAGCACAGTGAGGCCAAACAGACCTAAACGTCAGAGTTTGGAGCAGGGAAATGTTTATTGTAGGGCCATGCAAGGAGAAAGGGGCCGGCCATGTCCCCCAAACCCTGAACTCCCTGAAGGGTTTCAGCAAAGCATTTTTAAAGGCAAGGTGAGGGAGGGGCGTGGTTGGTTCTTAAAAACTTCTTGATGTCAGAATCCTTTGTTCTTGCAGCTGTCCATACAGGTCAGGTCACCTGTTGTTCCTGTAAACCTCCAAGAAGACAAATATTATTTTTTATCTCTGTATGAATGGGAAAGTGTTATACCTTTAAAGGTCAGAGCCTTGAGAATGGGTTATCCTGTACATTTCAGGCTATTGGCAACACTCTTAACTTGAAGCAAAAGCAGTAGAATACAAAGGTTAAAGTAAAAGAAACAGATCTAATATGGAGTCAGGTTTGTTCTTCCCTATAACACACCCTCCACTAGGTGGCAATCCTCTGCCTCTCCCACTAGGTTACAGCAGGGGCCTTGGCTTAGAAACCCAGTCTCCTTGGTACCAAAGACAGAGCTGGCGTAGAATAAGGGCTCAGAAAAGGTTGAAGTCGGATGAAAGGGTGAATCGCAACAAGCTGGACTCATGGATGGGAGGAGCTTTATGAAGAATGAAGGCAAAGATCCTGCTCAAGCCAGGACAGGGAGTGAGGTCACATGCTGCTGGTGGAAGACGCAGACCCTCAGGTGGCAGAGCCTGTCACTCACCATGGTGAGCAGCTTTGGGGGCTGCAGAAGCAAGTTTAGACCGGGGTGGGTACGGTCCCACTCAAGTCTACACTGGCCTGCAGCACCTTGGCAGGTTTTAGGCGCTGGCTTATGAGGAGGAAAAGGGCAAATAGAGCACCGCCACTTTTCCTTTGGGTCCTCTCCCAGTCTCAGGGAAGCCCTGCTCTCTACAAGCCACTTGCTAAAACAGGAGCGCTGCAGTGTGGACCATATTCCTCCTCAGGATCAGGGCCAGGGGACCAGCTTATGATCCAAAGCCTGCTCGCTCTTTTGTGTTCCGGGCAGGACTCTCCACTTGCTCCAGGGAAACAGGACGTTGGTTTTCTGTTCATTTTTTGAAGGTCTTGGCTTTCTGCAGGTTGCTGCTAGTCGACAAGCTCATTCCAAGGCAATTCAAGCCAGGCCTGGTCCTTGCGATAAATCCCTGGCAGGGATCACGAGTGACAACAACACATAAAATAAATGCCTAGGGAAAAACTCAGCCTTCTGAAACAGATGGCAAATTTACTCCCAGCCTCCTGAGGAGATGCAAGTCGAGTTCCACATTAAAATGTTAATTTCCCACTTTACAGAAGTGTACCTGGAGCTCCTGTGCGGGCTGTTAAGTGGTTATTTGGTATCCACCCCAGGTGGCAGGATGAGTTCACTTAACTCAGCCTTTGTCTCCAAGAACCTTCCTCAGCCTCAGAGCAGTTTCCACCCCTAAAATTTCCACACTCACCTGGAACTGTCTCCATTGCCCCAAACCACTTTGATCCTAACAGAATTTTCTCTATTCACTTAGAAATCTCGTCAGGATCCTTGGAGACCATCTTTACTTCCCATCTTGTCCTTGCTTGGTGGCCTCGGGTAAGTCAAACCACCACTCTGAACCGTGAATACCTCACTTGTAATTGTTGAGGGCGTCTGGCATACTGAGTGCTCTCTAGTGTATCTCATTTAATCCTCACGACAAACCTAAAAGGTACACTTATTTCCCCATTTTACAAAGGGAAACAGGGCTCTGGTGTGTGAAGTGTTCTCCCTGAGGCCGCTGTTACTGGAGGCAGGCGTGAGGGTCTGTCTCTAAGCCTGTGCTCTTTACGCCTCACCCCGTGCCCTGTGGTCTCTGACCTGGTTTTCTGTGTATCTATCCTTTCACCTGCCAGAGTTGCCAGCAAGCTACAGACCAGGACCTGGGCTGGCTACAGCGCCCTCCTGGAGGAGGCTTTTTCCTACCAGGAAACTCTAGTCTAGGCTAATTATTGGAGCCTTGGTGCCCTCTGCTGGATAAAGGCTAAAAGACCAGCCAGCGTCCACCCTGGTACAACAACGTCTTTTTCAAAAGAGCATTTTTTTTCATCCATCCATCCATCCACCCATCTTCCATCCATCTCAGTTTCCCTGTTGTCTGGAGGCACCACCCTCATTCTCTGGGGCTCCTGTTCTGCACCAGGGCTCAGCGACACAGAGAGGGAAAGAAGGTAGCCCTGCATCTGTGTCCCCCTTTCCTGTTTGCAGAGTGCCTCCACCTCATTGTACCCTTTGTCCCCACAGCAACCCTAAGGGCCGTTAAAATCTCCATTTAACTGGCGAGGAAAGCGAGACCCAGAGAGGCCAGGCAGCACAGTCCAGTAGAAACAGTTTTGGGGACAAAGACAGGTTACAAATCAGGGCTCTGTCACTTACTAATTCTGCCACCTCGGGAAAGTTTATTAAGCTTTAGGAACCTCAATCCCTCATCTGTAAAGTTAACTCGCCCAATTGATATTTAATGTGCATATGCTCTGTGCCAGGCTCAGCTTTGGGGCTACAGCAATGAATAGGACTGAACAGGTCCTTGCCCCTTCAAGCCTTGCGCTGTGAAGGTTATAATGAGGCTTAAATGAGGTGAGAATATACCACAGCGCCACCTTAGTGCCATTTATGTCATGTCATGTTATTACCTATGTGAGGAACGTGAAAGGATTTGGAGATGCTTTCCTGGGAAAAGAAAAGATGAGGGAAAGCTTGGCATTATGTTAAAAAAAATAAAAGCAGCACATACTGGGGTTGAGGTCATGGGCTCTGGAGCTCGACTTCCTGGTTCTAAATCCCAGCTCTTCCCCTCAAGAGCTTTGTGATCTGCAGCAGCAAAATGGAGACAGTAAATTCAACACAGACTTATTGTGTATCTAATAAGTGCCAGGCAGGGTCTTAAGGCCCCAGAAATGAACAAGACAGGGAAGGCCTGTCCTATCTCATAGGAGTATGATGATGAAATGAATCATTACATGGGAAACACCTATAATGGTCCTAAACATAATGTGTTTGCTATTATGACTATCTTGACTATCTTGGCTGTTGCAAAGGCTCTATGGATGGTATTTACTGGTACTTTGTGTTTGATGATGCCTCTTGACCGTCTGGGGCTGATGACAGCCAGAGGGTACAGGCTTGCCCTGCTGGCAGAGAGTATAGAACAAGGACCAGGATGTAGAGGTCAGAGGACACAGGTTTCTCAACGCAACAGGGCAGAAGCATTAACAGCTGACTGGCTCACAGCAGGGCAGTGGCCCAGGGAATAGTGAGTGGCCAGTAACCAGTGGATATGAGCAAGTGTGGGTGGAGATACACAGAGTTCTTGTCCTGTCTGAGAGGTGTCCCTGAGGCCACTTAAGGCTCCTTCATCAGCTAAGGACTTCCATTTTTCTGGGGGACAGATGGAGTGGACTCTAGAACCCCTGGAGAGATCCTGGATTCTGGTTAGTTTGGGCCAATGAGAAGCCCTAGCAGCAAGGGTAAGAGACATGGGATTGGGTTTCTACTTCCCTTGATTCTTCCCTGTGGGGACATCATAGTCTGGATGTGTCCTTTCACCTTTCGAGGCAGCCAACTGTCTTCTGGGCTCCAGAAAACTCCTTCCCCTCATCCCTTTGGACCTGGAGAGGCAATAGTTCTGCTACCATTAGTCTCAAGTTACTGCAATATTCTTTAGAAACCCCTGCTCCCACCTTTATAATAGGCCTTTGTAAACAAGCCCTTCTAGAATTACCCTAATTTGAGTCTGCCCTCAGTTTCCTGCTAGGACTCTGTCTAGTGCCAAGAGTGGCCTTAGGAACTAGATTCTCCAAATAGGATTCTGGAATTGGATTGGTCCTGTATCTGAGCAACATGGGGATAATCTCCTGCTGGGGGAAATAGGATGCAAATAATTCATGACGTCTGGTAGTAACACAGTTACTCAAATGATCATGGGTAGTAGCATGGGATGCAGTGCAGGTTGGAAGGCCAGACTTTGGCATATCAAGTGGCTGTGGCACTTTGCCCTGTGGCAACAATACTGGTTATAAAGACAGTGGAGGGACTTCCCTGGTGGTGCAGTGGTTAAGAATCCACCTGCCAATGCAGGGGACACGGGTTCGAGCCCTGGTCCAGGAAGATTCCCACATGCTGCGAATCAACTAAGCCCACGCGCTGCAACTACTGAGCCCACGCTCTAGAGCCCGAGAGCCACAACTACTGAGCCCGCGTGCCACAACTACCGAAGCCCGTGCACCTAGAGCCCGTGCTCCGCAACAAGAGAAGCCACTGCAATGAGAAGCCCGCGCACTGCAAGGAAGAGTCGCCCCTGCTCTTCTCCGCAACTAGAGAAAGCCTGTGTGCAGCAATGAAGACCCAACACAGCCAAAAATAAATTTATTAAAAAAAAAACCATCTTCCAAGATCATGGGCATTTATGAAGTTAAAAAAAAAACCAGACAGTAGAGGAACATGGCTTCTTCCTACAGCCCAAGAGATCATATATATATATATAGAGAGAGAGAGAGAGAGAGAGAAAATAAATAGAAAATTATGACCATAAAATTGAGAAAGTGTGTGAACAACAGAAGGTTTCCATGAGAGCTTGAAGGAGTCCCTCATGTCTGTGGGTGCAAGGAGGGTATAACCGAGGACCAAACCCAAGGTCTGACGGTAAAGGTTGCAGAGTTGCAACACCTCCACCCCAGGTCTCTTATATTGAAGGAGGAGTGTTAATAGGAAAGGACTGGGACCCCAGGACTTGGGGTGGAGACATCTGGGGAGAAATGGATGGGGCTGAGAATTCTGATCTGCAAATTCCCCTAAATCCCCTTCACCAGCGGAAGCAGCCCCTCCCTACCTAAGTGCACTTCCTTATCTGCATAAAAACCTTTCAGTGGTCGCCGGGGAGCAGTAATTCTATAAGCTGATACCTGTGCTCCTCAGAACGCCCTCATCATCCTCATTGCCTCCAAGCCCATAACCAGCACTCAGCCCCAGCATAGCCTGGAGGAGAAGTGCAAATTAGTAACCTCAGATACTCAGAAGTTGACCAAGGAACTGATATGTAATCGAAAAGGTAAACTTGGCAGTTAGTAAGTTTATTACTCCCATGTGGTCTTGCTACATCTAATAAATCTTAAATTTGATGAAAACAAAAGCAAAGACAAAAACAAAAACCAAAAAAACCCTGCACTGTGAGAAGATAGTCTAGACAGTGAAATACTTATAAGACTCTGTCAATCTGTATAAGCAGGAGCCTGTGGGAGTGGATTCCGAGGGTGTTAGACCAAGGGGAAGAATTATAAGAATTGATTGTGCCAAATTCACTGACATGGGTGCCCTAGCCTAGGATGTGGAATTTAATATTTTGACTTGATCACCCAGGAGTGGTTTCTTTTTTTAAATTTATTTTTTACTGGAGTATAATTGCTTTACAATGTTGTGTTAGTTTCTGCTGTACAATGAAGTGAATCAGCTATATGTATACCTATATCCACTGCCTCTTGGACCTCCCTCCCACACCCCCCATCCCCTCATCTAGGTCGTCACAGAGCACGGAGCTGAGCTTCCTGTGCTTTATAGCATGTTCCTGCTAGCTATTTTACGCATGGTAGTGTATATATGTCAATCCTAATCTCCCAAATCGTCCCACCCTCCCCTTCCCCCTCTGTGTCCACATGTCCATTCTCTATGTCTGCATCTCTATTCCTGCCCTGGAAATAGGTTCATCTGTACCATTTTTCTAGATTCCACATATATGTGTTAATATACGATATTTGTTTTTCTCTTTCTGGCTTACTTCACTCTGTATGACAGACTCTAGGTCCATCCACATCTCTACAAATGACCCAATTTCACTCCTTTTTATGGCTGAGTAATATTCCATTGTATATAGGTACCACATCTTCTTTATCCATTCATCTGTCATTGGACATTTAGGTTGTTCACATGTCTTGGATATAATAATCTGATTAATTGAAGGTTGGACACAGTGATGGCCTTACTGAACAATGTTGAAATTCCAGAACTTCCTTGGAACACTGTGTAGGAAAGTCTGAAGGCTCAGGAGAGTGGGCACGTTGGAGTGGATCTATTATATGCAACCTGCTCGCAACCCTAGGAGAAGCTGGAGGACACTGCCTTCACCCAAGCATTAAGGAATGCATTCATGGGGGTGGGAGACCTCCCCATCCTTGAGGAACTCTATGGTAGTTGTCCTTTGTAGGCCAGAGATGGCCATGGGGTGTGTTGTAATGGAAGCTCCTTGATCTCAGTGTGAATAATGGGAAGCCAGGTAGATGGCAGCACTTAACCATCAGAAACAATCGTTTCTGGGACTCCAGGAGGAAAAAAGAATGGGAGAGCACTAAAGAAACCAGCATTATTGAGCATTCACTATGTACAGCCCAGAGAGGTTGTATAGGGTATGTACAATCCCTAGCACATAGTACAAACTTCCTGTATTTAGTAAAGGTTAATTTCACCTTAGTAGGAGAGAGCAGGTGGCAGAGGAAGGGCTGAAAGTCCATTGGATTCTGGCGTCTATCTCCACATAAGGGTCCACATCAAAAGAGAAGATAGAAAAACCGCTGTTATAATTCCCAAAGAATCAATGTGGTGTGATGAGCAGAAGCCCCACCACTTACTAGCTCTGTGCCCTTTGTCAAATTACCTAACCTCTTTGAGCTGTACTTTCCTCATATATAAAGTGAGAATAATAATGACAGTACCTTTCTCAGTGGGTTGTATGAATAGTGCCCAGCACAGGGCTTGGCACGTAGGGATGCTCAGAAATGCTGGTTTCTTCAGTGCTCGCCCATTCTTTTTTCCTCCTGGGAGTCCCAGCCAGGTGTGGAGCTGTCCGTAGTGCTGAAGACATCCTCCTTCCTTCCCTGCCTCCTTCCCTCAGTTCCTCTCTCCTTCATTCCCTCCTTCTCGTCTGTGCTTGGCTCCCCAGAGCCCTAGGGTCTGAACAGATGGAAGTGTCCAAACGGTTTCTTCAGGCGCCTATGGAGGACAGGAGGGAAGGAGCCATATACGAGGCCCTCCCTCAGCAGCAGTCTCGGGAAGCTGGCAGGCAGCCGGAGTGGTGACTGTGGGACTGTGCGGGCTGTGGTGGGAACGGGGGCTCCCCAGGACAGAGCCCGCTTGGAGAGTCTGACATCCGAGGACGCTCATGCAGGAACCTCAGGATCTGCCGAGAGGCGGTCAATCAGCTCCAACAGCACAGCGTGGCAGGTGGATCTTTGGGGAGCTTGCCCTGAAGGAGGCAAGAAGGACCAGGTTGGGGTGCAGGAGAGTGACCCTTGGATACAGGGCTTGAAGGGGCCCTGGCTCTGACAGGAATCCCCCATCCTCCTTCCCTGGAATATTTGGGTCATTTGTTTGTTAATGTAACTAAAGGCATCTTCATCTTTTTGCGTTATGGTAGTATGGAGTTGACTAGCTTCATGAACTTGGCTCCATGAGCCAAGCTATCTGTGGCTGGTCCTCAGTGTCCATCCCCTTGAGTCTAAAACTACAAACGGTCCCTCCCTAGGAGGGTGGCACCTGAACCCCTTGTGCCAGAGGTGGGAGCACTTGCAGCTCACACACTCCTGGGGGAAGGGTTAGGAGAGGGGACGTGGCCAGCTGCAGAGACAAAGATCACCTGTTTCCTAATTTTTGTTGACAGCTAGAATATTGGAGATGAAGGATCTTTGGAGACCCTAAACATATAAACTAAGCCCTCCCTGTCCAGATGGCACCGAAAAGGGTGTGAACACTGTCTCACAAGTCAGAGGTGGAGGCGGGGCTAAAGGTGGCTCCTGCCCTGGCCAGAGGCTGCCCTCGCTAAGGGCCTGAGCCTTCTGTGACCCCTTGCAGGCCATCGGCCGCAGAATTCCTGGGACACTGAGCATGGCCAGCAGGACTGAGGGACCAGGGGAGCCTCCTGCTGCTTTGTGGGATGGAGGGAAGTCCGCACCCCTTTCTGTACCCATTTCCCCATCTGTACACAGAGGAGTTGGCTCAGGTGCTTAGATCTCCAGGATCCTTCAGCTCTGATGTTCTAGGTGTTCAATAAAAGAGGTGATTTTTGTCTTTGGCTGGGAGGTGGGAAGCCAGGCTCAGGACCAACTCAGCCCTAACTTTTGGTGAGACCCTGGACAAGTCACTGCCCTGCCCAGAGTCAGTTTCTTCCACTGAAAAAGAGGATAAGAGGTCTCTCCTCAGGGTCTCTAGGAGCACCAGGCAAAGGAGTGGATCACAGGTGCTTTGGGAAGTACAGATTGAGGGGAGAGGTGTCTGTCATTAATATCAGCCGTATATGCCTATGTTCCCAACCAGAAATGATTAGCTCTTTGTGAGCCCAGAACAAACCCAGCTGCTCTGAGGGGTTCATCCCTTGGGGTGGGATGTTAGGAGACCACTTAGAGTATCACAGCAGAAGAGGAGGGAGTGTACAGAGGGTCCCTCAGAGACTGCTAGAAGAGCAGCCCTCCCCAAGACCCTGGCCTCTGAGCTGGGAGAAACATAGCATCACAGGCTGGAAGGGCTCAGGTCTGGCCAGCCCTGCAAACCGGCTTCTTCTACAGATGGGGAGGCTGAGGCCTTGAATGGGGCAGGGGCAGGACTGGGACTGAAGCTCAGGCCTCCACCTCCTTGTCCAGCTTCCTTTACACCACAGTACACCTGCCTCTCCTCGAAGATGCAAAGATGGTGATGATGGTGATGGTGATGTTGATAAGTGCCTAGTTAATTCCCTACTCACCACAATGACTATCCCCGCTGTAAACACGCTACACATTTTAGTCTCCACCACAGCTCTGCCAGGTAGCTATTGTCATCTCCATTTTACAGATGAGGAAACTGAGGTTCAGAGAAGTTAAATGTCTTGCCCAAGGTCAGGGGCTAGTAAGTGATAAAATCAGGATTTATTCCTCTGTGTGATGCCAAGGCCCTTCTCATTCCTCTGCACTGAACATAATTTCTAGGAGCTACTCTGCACAGACCATTGCAGTTGGCATTGGGAGGGCATCCTCTTACTCTCCTGATCTACACTCCAAGTGTAGGTGGTTCAGACTCTGGGAAACCGTCCGTGAGCCCTCCTCCCGGGGCCCTCAGAGCCTCACCACTGGTCCTGCTACTGCCCGCTCTTGGGATCCGCTCTTCTCTTGGCTGGGACTTGCCTCTCTACCAGCTTGGCAGTTTCTTAAGGGTGAGATTGGATCTTCTGCCTTCCTGGGGTGCCCCCAGTGGAAGGCTGTTGGCTGCATAAATAGTGTGGTTGGAAGATGGATGAGTCCTGTGGGTGAGGCATGAGCAAACGCAGGGTGCAGGCAGAGCCCAGGCAGGAGTTGCAGGATGGGCATGAGGGTCTTGGAACTGTAAGATGGAGTGGGGATGCCCCAGTCCAAATGTCAAGGAGGCCCCGTGTGGGGTGGGACATGAGCTGAACAGATTTGTCCAAATCCTGTCTCTGCCAGCTCCATTCAGTTTCCTGTAGTTTCCTCATCTGTACAGTGGAGATAGAAGGACCTTTGTTTGAACAGGGCTGTGAGGGGGATCGGAGATGGGGCTGTGCACAAACACTGTAAACCCTTGAGCTGCAAGCACAGAACAGGGGAGCTACCCCTACCCAGGCGCTGCTTGTGCTTTGGGGCCCGCAGAGTCTGGCAGATTTAAATGCTGTGAATGGTGCTGGACTTGAGGGTCAGAAGCAGAGGAGGCTCAGAGGGAGAACTTGGCCCACTCTGGAAGATGAGTGAAGGAAGAAATAATAATAGTAGGTTGAAAGAGGTAAGATTGGTTGAACATATGTGCACCAGGGACTGCTAAGTGCTTCACATCATGTCATTTAATCATCATGATAACTCCATAAAGTAGGTTTCATTATCCACATTTTACAGAAGAGAAAAATGAAGCTCAGAAACTTCAGAGATTGGTCTAGAGCCACAAGGATGGGAAGCAGTGAGCCGGGTCTGGCCAGCTCTCACTCTGGAGCCCACGCTGAGCCACTGAGCTCCAGCCCAGGACCGTGTGTGGGTATCACGGGGCTGTGAGCCAGTCCTGTGGAGGAGGTTAGGCCCTAGAGCTGGGGGTCTTCCGATATCATGGGTCCAAATCCCTCATTTTACCAATGAGGAGACTGAGGTTCTGGGGGCAGGAGGGGTGTCTGCCTCAAAATCATGCAGGAAGCACAGGCAGAAAATGCTAGAAAGCAAACCTTGTCTTTATCCCTCTTTCCAAGGACTGCAGGAGGGCTTGTATCCTGAAGGGTGGTCCTGGAAGCTGCTGCATAGGAAGGCCTGCCAACCCTGCCAGGGCCCGTGAGGGTCTACTCTCAGCCATCCAAGGATAGCCCCTTTCCTGCCACTTCTCTCGGTGCTGCTTTGGGGCGCTCTCCTGTGGGCTGGCTGGACCTTCACCCTGGGGGTGCTGGGTCCCTGGGACTGTGACCCCATCTTTGCTCAGGCCTTCCCCAGTGTGGCTGCCCAGCTGGCTGTGCACCAAGCCCACCAGGATTCCTCACTGGCGCTGGGCTCACAGCTGACTTCCGTGGTTCTTCCCACGGGCTGTGACACCTCTAGCGCCCTGGCCACATTCCTGGCCCACAAGAACACCGTAGCTGTTTTTGTGGGCCCTGTCAATCCTGGTTCCTGCCCAGCAGCAGCCCTGCTGGCCCAAGGCTGGGGAAAGACCCTCTTCCCCTGGGTGTGTGGGGTTCCAGAGGGAGGAGGTGTGCTGGTGCCCGCCTTGCCTTCGGCTGCCCACGTGCTGCTGTCCGTCATGAGACATTTTGGCTGGGCTCACGTGGCCATTGTGTCCTCCCACCAGGACATCTGGTTGGCTACTGCCCGGCAGGTGGCCATGACTCTCAGGGCATATGGGCTGCCTGTGGGGCTGGTGACCTCTCTGGGACCCGGGGAGCAGGGGGCCACAGAGGTCCTGAAGCAGCTCTGCAGCGTGGATGGTCTGAAGAGTAAGTGTATGTGGGTGTTTTCCTCCTTTGGGCAGCCGGGACTTCATATGGCTGCTGATGGGGAGTTTTCTTATATCAGACACTGGGCTGAGCACTTGACAACAGGCCCACATTTAACCCCACAGCAGCCCTGTGAGCTAGTTCTGCTGAGGTCTGCATTTTGCAGCTCAGAGAAGGTAAGTAACATGCCCAAGTCACACAACTGGCAAGCAATACAGCTGGACTTTGAGCTCTGATGCATGTGTTAATTGTGAAGTGGGAGCCAAGGGCTTTCTTGGTTCTTGCCTGGTAGAGTGAAGAAAAGGAGAGTGTAGTAGGACCTGAGTCCCAGGAAAGCTGTTAGAGCCATTCTTAGTTTCTTGAAGTTAGAGTCAGATCCTTCATGGATTTGTTGATCGATGGAATGCTTCCTGCATTTATTAAGCCCCTGCTGTGCTGGATGCTGGGTTGTCTGGTGAACAGGACAGACAGAGTGGTTGGTCTCTAGTGGACGACCAAGTGATGGACAGACAAGTGTATAAGCAGGTTATGACAGAGAGGTCAAGGTCACCCCAGGGAGTGGAGGCCAGGAGAACAAGAGCAGGCATCGGTCCAGGCCTTGGGGGATCTGAGGGGGCTTCTTGGAGGAGGTGGCACTTGGCCTGTCTTTAAGGAATTAGTTAGGCAGGGAGAGTCATGGTGGGTTGGGGTGTAGAAAAGAGGTAGCACCTGGAAGACAGAAGGGACCTTAGCGTTCATCTGGACTGAAGCTTTTTCAAACTGTGGGTCATGGCCCTTTTAGGTCAAGAAACCAATTTAGTGAATCAAGACTAGCATTGCCAAAAAAAAAAAAAAAAGAAAAAAAAGAAAGGAAGAGGCTGGACTAGAAAGAGAGAGAGAAGAATGGAACTGAGTAGGATAGAATAAAAATGGTGAATGTGAGCGTGGAGGGCAGGCAGCTAGGAAGGTATCATTCTGTGAAACTTCCAGTTTTGCGTGTGTACTCCTTTTATGTACTCAGCTTTGCTAGCCCACCAAGGTAAAATGTGTTTCTTACTGCGGCACTGGCAACAGTTTGAGAACCACTGAGACCAACCGCTGTGCTCTATCTTTGAGGGAATTGAGGCTGGTACCAGTGAGGAGCGCTGGGGCGGGCAGCCTCTGAGCTCATGTGGCCTGTAGTGAGTTAGAGCCGAGCGGAGGGTGAGGCCTGGCCCAGGTGTGCCTGCCGCCCCTCAGGACAGGCGCCTCACTTCTCTGAGTCCAGTTTGCCAGCAGGGGAAATGGGGATAATGAGACCCACTTCACAGGGTCGAGTGTTTTGTACACGCTTCATTCAACCACGGGCACTGAGCTCTGCTCTGTGCCTGACGCTGGCTGAGCTCTGGGGACACAGAGAGGAACCGGCCGGGCTCCAGCAGGGAGGAGCTTGAGGCTGGCGGGAGACAGATGTGGATACGGGGAACCTAGGAGCCCAGAGGCTGGGGGAGCTGATCTGCATGGGTGTGGGTGTGGGCAGGGCTTTGCCGAGGAGGCGACATCAGGGCAGAGTCTGAAAATGAGAAGTGATGGCAGATGGAAATGAGGGGAAGGCATTGCAGGCACAGGGGTCAGCTAGAGCAAAGGAATGGAGGTAGCATGTTAGCGGGGCTAGGAGAATGAACACTTCACTTCTGTGTGGCAGTGGGAGGGAAACCTCACCAGACGCCTGCTCCACCCCTCTTGCAGGGGGTTGAGTTCTGGCCATGATGCTGGCTTTCAGAAGCCAGAAGGCAGAGTGGTTAGGGGCACATTCTCTGGGATCAGATCACCAAGATCCCACTCCTGGCCCCATTTCCTACCAGTTGTGTGACCTCAGGCGAGTCACTTAACCTCTCTGTGCTATAGTTTCTTCATCAATGACATGAGGTTAATGAAAGCCCCAACTTCATGGGGTTGTGAAGATGAGATGGACTACAGTAAGTCCCCTACATATGAATGAGTTCTGTTCTGAGACCGCGTTCATAAGTCCAATTTGTTTGTAAGTCCAATGAAGTTAGCCTAGATACCCAACTAACACAATCGGCCATGTAGTACTGCACTATAATAGGTTTATAATACTTTTCACACAAATAATACATAAAAAACAAACACAAAAAATAAAGAAAATATTTTTAATCTTACAGTACAGTGCCTTGAAAAGTACAGTTTACACTATAACAGCTGGCACACAGGGGCTGGCATCGAGTGAACAAGCAAGAAGAGTTACTGACTGGAGGAGCGAGAGGAGGTGGGAGATGGTAGAGCTGAGGGATCATCGGCAATAGGAGATGGAGGGCAAGCTGCAATTTCACTCACGCCTAAGGTAGATGGAACGCATGTTCGCATCTTTGAAAGTTCGCAACTTGAAGGTTGGTATGTAGGGGACTTACTGTATTGCAGGTAAAGGGCTTGGAACAGTGCCCTGCACACAGTGAGCACTGCTTTTAATCAATGTGGGCTTTTATCTTTTAACCGCTCCCGTTGTGTGGGGTTAGCTCCCCCTTGTGGCCAAATGGAGAACAGCGCCTCTGAGTCCTTGAAAGAGAAAGGAGCATTTTGGCAGAAGCTGCAACAGAAGCCAGGCAGAGGAGATGGGACCAAGATAGCCCTGGCTCTGTGTCCACTCAGTCCTGGTGGGTCTTTCTCTGAGGGCCCTCCCCACTATTTTGGGGGTAGGGAGGGGTGGCTCCCACCCATGGCCCATATAGCTTGGCCCCACCAGGGGTCAGCAGAGTCTGGGGCTCCTGGTTCTGGCTTCTACATGACCAGGAGTCCTCAGGCCCCCTATTCCTGGGTAGGACTTCCTCCTCAGCAAGGAAACCCTTGGCCTTCCTTGATGGCTCCATATTCCTGGATTTTCTGGAGAAAGGGATTGCAGTAGGAACCTGGGCCCCAGCCAAAACAAGTGGTGACCCTTTTTTGACTGGGGTTGCAGCCCTGGTCAGGGACTCAAGATGCAGAGGACTTTTACCTTGGGCAGATGCGTGGGACCCTTACCTTGGGCAGGATTCTCTTCTGTCCTGGGTGCCTGGGGATGAAATCAGCTGCCTTATTATCATGGGCTGGTTTCTTTTACGAAGGCAAAGGGGAATGCATTCATGTCTGCTTAGACCTGGAGTATGCCACCCAGAGCCACAGATGAGATTACAAGCCAATGATAAATGGATAAACAAAATGTTTGTACAGTGGAATATTGTGCAACCATAAAAATGAATGGAGTACTGATACAGGCTACTATATATGGATGAGCCTGGAAAACATGGCAAGTGAAAGTAGCCGGACATAAAAGGCTGCATATTGTACAATCCATTTATATGAAATGTCCAGAAGAGGCGTATCCATAGAGACAGAAAGTAGATTAGTGGTTGACTGGGGTTAGGAGGAGAGAGAAATAGGGTGTGACACGTATTGGGTACAGGATTTCTTTTGGGGGTGATGGAAATGTTCTAGAATTAAATAGTGATGGTGGTTTCATAACCTTGTATATAAAACTACTGAGTTATACACTTTTTAAATGGTGAATTTTATGATATATGAATTGTCTAAAATTTTTTTAAAATGTTAAACAATAAAAAGATTACAAGCTGGGAGCCAGCCTGCCCGGGTTCCAATGCTGGCTCTACGTCCCCGACGGCTATGTATCCTGGGGCAACTCCTTAACCGCTCTCTGCCTTGGTTTCCTCATCTGAAAGTAGAGCTAATGGTGAGCATACTTTTTCGTACTGCTGTTAACTGAATGACTAAATGTTTGTTAAAATACTTTAGGACAACACACAGCAAGCTGTCAATAAATATTAGCAATTGTCTGAGCCAGTGGGGCAGAGGGAGGGTGGAAATTGGTCAGAATTATTCGGAGGGAAGGTTGGAAGGGACATATTAATACAAATGTATCCTCAGCTGAGGGGATTCTTTTTTCACCAGGTCAAACCCAGATTTGTCAGGGGGAGCAGATAAAGGGGAAATTCCACCTTTCTCCAGACTGAGGGGGAGGGGAGGGGCCTGGGGAGGGGCAGCGGAGGGGGAGGAGGGGACCTGAGCTGCTCTCCAGGGCCACAAAGTTCTGGGCTTCGGGGAAGGCGTGGAAGGTGAGCTGCAGCCTCTCCCCGAGTCGTGGTGCTGTGCGTGCGCTTGGCGCTCCTGGGCGGCTCTGAGCAGCCCGCCCTGCTGAGCCGGGCAGGGGCCCAGGGCCTGGCAGACGGGAGGCTGGCCTTCCTGCCCTACGACACGCTGCTCTTCACCTTGCCCTACTGCAACCGCTCCTACCCGGCCCCAGGCGACCGCAGGCACCTGCAGGAGGCCTGCGGTGCCGTGCTGTCAGCCTGGAGTCCGGCCTCAGACACAAGGACTTTGAAGCTGCCGGGGCCGCAGAGAGGCGGCTGCCCACCTGGAGCCGGAGCAGGGAGGTCGGTGCAGACCTTCGCGGGGCCCGGGGCGCGGGGCCACGGACAGGTGTGCACGCCCCTCGCCCACTCTGGGCCTTCCTGGCCTCGGCCAGTCACCCCCTGGACAGCCGTCCTGCCTCTGCTGTGGGTACATGACCTGTCCCTAATTGGACAAAGTGTCTCTCTGCCCAGTCCCTGGGTGTACTGTCTGTCTGTCTCTTTCTATCTCTTATAGGTGTGTGTGTGTGTCTATCTGTCTGTCTGTCCATCTCACTTCTTTCTCATGTCTCTCACTGTCTTGGCCACTTTGTCAATTCTTCTCTTGTGTCTCTCCTGCCTCCATTTCTCTATCTCTGACTCAGTTCCTCTAATTCTCATCTCCGGCGCAGCTGCTCTTCCTCTTGCACACCTTCTTCCTCTCCTTTCTCCACATCTCTCTAGCACATTGTGAAGATGAGAAAGAGAGAGCAATGGAAGTGTGGGAGAGCAGGAAGGTTTTCTGAAGTCACTGCTGTGGATCTGAAGAGTGTGGGTGGCCGGGATGCGGCTGCCGGCTCAGTTTTGGCTTACAGGACTCAGCTGCCTGAGTCTCTCCTGGGATGTCTGCTTCTTGGTGATAAGAAGACCATAGTGTCTGGAGGTGGTGACAGGGATGTGGATGACGATGGAGGGTCATTCAATCAGTCACTCATCTGACAAATGTGGGTTGAGTCCCTCTCATGTGGCACTGTTCGAGGCATCAGGGACGTGGTGATGGGTGAGACAGACTTGGCCTTCAAGAAGCTTCCATTCTGTTAGGGCAAGACAGACAATAACCAAGCAACCCAATAACCAAATTTAAATAGTGATTGTGTCGCCAAGAAAATAAAACAGGATAAAGTGACAGAGAGTGGCTGGGATGGAGTAGTGGGCAACAAGAGACAGGATAAGCAGAGAATGGAGGAGGTGGCACTTGAACTAAGCTCTGAAGGATAAGGAGGCGGCCAGGCGAAGATCTGGATGAAGAGCCACCAAGCAGGGGAAAGAGCAAGTGCAAAGGCCCAGAGGCAGAGTGAGCATCAATGGCCAGAGGAACAGGAGGAAAGGGAGTGTGGAATGGCAGGACCATCATGAGTGATGGGGAAAGGGATCTGAGATGAGCTTGGGGCCTGATCACGTGAGGCTTTGTCAGCCAGGTAAGGAGTCTGATCTTACAGATGAAATGGAAAACCATCAGCGAGGTTTAAGTAAGAAAAGATTTATGTTTTGTAAAAACATGGTTTGGTTGCTTTTTGGGGAATGGTCTGAAGAGGACCAGATGAAGCAATAAGGCCCTTAGGAGGTTCCTGTGTGGTTCAGGTGAGCAGTGACGGGGGCTGGGACCCAAGTGACAGTAGTAGATGTGGCGAAAGGTCAGTTAGATTGGGAACAAATTCTGGCATAAAACCAAAAAGATTTGATGATGAACTGGAAGAGAGAAATAGAGAAGTTGGGAATCAAGCCTAAGCTTGAGAAACTGGGCAGGTGGTAGTTCCATTTCTTAAAATCTGGGAGGAGTGGAGTTTGGTGCGGTAGAATCAGGAGTTCAGTTTTGGGCATATTAGGTAAGTCTGAGACGTCTGTGAGTGGTGGTGGCCGCCATGATGGTGGAGATGGTGAGGCTTCTGAGTGGGGACTGAAGTAATGGTGGGACTAAAGAAAGCACTGCATTGGGGAATGGGGAAAGGGGATAATAATTCAATCAATTGCTGCTGGCAGGAGGGCCAGGACCCAGAAATGTCTGGGAGTCTATGCCATGGGGTTATGGGGTTGAGGGACCTTCTCTTCCACAGGTGTCCCCACCCTTTGGAACCACCTATGATGCTGTTTTCCTGCTGGCCCATGCCCTGAACAGCTCTGAGAGCCACGGGGCGGGACTCTCAGGGACCCACTTAGGGGACCACACAGGGTCTCTGGATGTGGCTGGCTTTAGCCAGAGGATCCGGACAGATAAGAAGGGCAGGAGGCTGGCTCAGTATGTCATTTTGGACACAGATGGTCGGGGAAGCCAGCTGGTTCCCACTCACATCCTGGACACAGGCCCATGGCAAGTGCAGCCCCTGGGCAGGGCCATACACTTTCCAGGAGGAACCCCTCCGGTACGTGACTCCAGCTGCTGGTTTGACCTTAATACTCTCTGCATGAGAGGTAATTCATCTATCCATCCATCCATCCACCCATCCATCCATCTGTCTATCTGTCCATCCATCCATCATTCATTCATTAAGGCTCTCCATGTGGACAGTCACGTGAGGAGCAGGGGCAGGAGCAAGGAAGAGACTTGACCCGCCATTGAGAAGACTGACCCAGAGGTTGTGAAGCTCCAGGGAAGACTAGCAAGGCCTCGCCTCAGCCTAGCAGAGCTAAAGCATTTACAGAGCACGTTCCCATGTCTCAGCTCTCCTAAACTGCACCGCAGCCTTGTGACAAGGACACTGTCCTCTGTGGGCCCCAGTGGACAGCTGAAGCTCAGAAAGGTTAGGTGACTTGCCCAGGGTCACACAGGGAGGCCTCCAGTCTTCGACTCCAAGTGCAGGATTCCCTTTACCTCATGACCACTGGGGAGTGTGAGCTGTGAGGCCCACATGTTCTCATTTCTGACATTCATCTACCTGGATTTTCATCCCTGATGGAATTGCACTGACATGCAAGCACATAGGTAGATAGAGATGAGCACACATCTACATGTATACGCAAGTGCACCCACACTTCCTAGTGCACACCTAGTTACAGTTACCACCGTCGGTGGGTAGATTCAGGTCTGGCCAGGCTCGCTTATGTCCCTGCCCGCCCCAGACCTTCAGCAGCCACCCCACCCCGTGACCTTGGCTCTGCTGCTCTGTTAGCTCCATCTCCCAACACTGCTTCGCTTCTCCTTTCCCCAAACACATGCCACCCTTTCTGGCCTCCCTGTGCATGTGCATTTTCCTCTTCCTCGAGTGCTCCCACTTTGCCTGGCTAAATCCTTCCTTTCCTTACAGAACAACTCTGCAGTCAGGGCTGGGAGCCCACCTCTGTGCTCCCCATAGCCTCTGGGTGCACGACTTCACAGGGTGTGTGTCCTGCACTGGGGAGGACCAGTGCCATCTGTCCCCAGACTAATGGGAGCTCATAAGAAGAAGCCTTCACCCAACAGTTTCTTTGTCTCTCTTTTCCTCCACAAATATTGATTGAGGACTTCCTAGGCACCAGGCACTGTGCTCAGCCCTAGGGAAGGAGGAATGAATGAACCATCGTCCCTGCACTGGCTTAGAGCACTGGCCCTCACCCCTGACCCCCCAGTACACCGTGAGCTCCATCACAGTGCTGGCTGGCAGTGACCGTGTCTGTCATCTGCCGTTGCATCTTCAATTCTCGGCACTGAGCTCAGCACACAGTGGATGTTCCAGAAACGATTGCTGATGGATTTGTTGAATGAATGAATGAATACCTGTCAGAGGGTAAAGTCTGCGAGCCAGGGCTGATGGAGGAGGTGTCTGTAGAGTTCTCTGGGCTCCAGCAGCCCCTGGCTGCCTCCATCACGGCTTTACCACATTGTGTGGTGTTATCTCTGCTGTTCCCGCCTCTGCCACCAGACAGAATCCCCCAGAGAGTGGAGCCTGGGGCTGGTCTTCGAGAATATTAGCTCCATGAGGGTTGGGACGATGTTTCATTCAGGCTCCCCCCACCCCTCAGCGGCCTCTCTTACTTGGGTGCCTAATTGGCATCTCCAACTTGACTTTGTCTGAAATTGAACTCCTGATCTGCCCCCCGGCCTCCTCCCATTGTCTTCCCCACTGCAGGTAATGGCAACCCCATCCTCCCAGAGGCCCAGGCACCCTCGTCTCCTCACACCCCACACCCAGCCTGTCAGCAGCACCCTGGGGCTCCATCTTTAGAATTCGCCCAGAAGCAGAGCCCTGCTCACCACTCTCCTGTCTCCTCCCTGGTCCAGGCCCCCATCGTCTCTCGCTAGGTTACTGCAGCGGCCTCCCCGCAGGCCTCCCTGCTTCTGCTCTTGTCCTGGACCTCACCGTGGCAGGTTGGAGGATCCTCGGAAAACATAGTCAGATCTGGCTCTCCCCTGCTCAGAGCCTGCAGATGCCCCCCTTGCCCGGAGTCCAGCCAGTGCCCTCTCTGCCCTCAGCTCCCGGCCCTCCGTCTTCCTCACATGTGGTTCTGCCCTCCCGTTGAATACACCAGGCACACTCCTGCTTCAGAACCTTTGTGCTTGCGGCTCCCTAGGCCTGGACTGCTTTCCTGTCTATGCTTCTTCCCTCACCTCCTCCAGATCGCAAGTCAAGCTTCCTTTCTAGGAGCCTGGGTGAGGGGCAGGGTGGACGATGGTTGGGAGCCCAGATGCCTGAGCAAGGCGGCTTGGGTTTGAACCTAGGCTCTGCCACTCACAGACAGTTGCCTATCTCTCTGCTTTCTCTTCCACAAAATCATGGTCATGACCGTACCTACTTCTAGAGGTCATTGTACAGAATAACTGAATTGAAACACGTGACATCCTTAGCATAGGTGTTTAGTGCAATACAATGTATAATAGTATAGTGAGTACTACAAGCTATTCAGTGCTATTATTATTATCTGGACTTAACTCAAATTGGGGGAGATTCATCAGCGGGCAGACAGACAGTGCTTATCCTTCAGCAAAAGAAAGGAAGGGAGGGAGGCAAAGAAAGAACTTCTGTGGCAGTGGAGGTCAATGTCCTCTCTCCAGAACAGGGCCTGGCATTTCACCACCTTGCCAGCCCAGGCTGAAGCTGGGGTTGCCCAAGCAAAGTAGCCCTCTCCACCTTGCCCAGCGGTCCTGAGCAGCCTTTTCACACCCAATCCTGATATGAAAGCTGGAGAGGTTTAGATTCAGTGTAAGGAGGGCCCTTCTAACAGTCAAAGTGAATGACACTGAAATTGGCTGCCAAAAGAGGTAGTGAGTGGCCCATCGTGGAGAGTGTGCAAGAAGTAGGATAATCATTGACAGGGATCCACAGTATTTATTCAGCATCTTGCTACTTGGGCCTAGGCACTGCCTGCGTGGGTCTACCCTGGGGCTTCTCTCAGCAATGGGCCAACCTAGGTCACCCTCCTGTTTGCTTTGGCAAGGGACAGTGAGATCCTGGGTCCCTGAGGCCCTGAGTTGGGGGCAGCACCCAGCCCAGGATAGCCTCTGGACAGAGCCTGGGCCACCAGCTGACACGGAAGCTGGAAGGTCAGAGGTGAGACCAGCAAGATTTTAAAGTTGCTGAGGACACTGTGATTTCTCAGGGGCTGGGTTCTCAAATTCAACAACTGACTGATGCTCTGACTCTCCTCTTCCGCGCCCCACGGTTGATGAACCGGGCTAATTATTTCTAGGGGAAGCAGCATGAGGCTCTTGCTCCTTCTTTTCCACCTTCTCCCTTGGGGAATCCCATCATTTTTCTCTTCTGCTGAAAGGAGGCTTTAATGATGTACAAAGCATGTTTTGTCTGCTCCTCTGAATGAGCTGCGGGCGAGGCTGAGGCAGAAATCCATCAGTGACGAGGGGAGAGAAGGCTAAGGTTACAGAAAGCCCTGGGCGAGGACAGAGCCCCTGCCCAAGGCCCCCGCCTCTCTCACCCTCCCATCTCTCCTCCCCTAGGGTTCCTGGGTCACAGAGACCCCCTCACTTCGCTGGGTTTGGGGTGTCATAGGTGCCAGAGGCCTGCAGAGTGAAGCCGACCTCGGCCTTGGGAGCTAACGCACTTTCTATCCACTATCTCGTTAGCCCTCTCCATGTGGGTGTGGGTGTCATCCTCGCTTTACAGAATTGGGACATGAAGTTCAGAAAACTGAAGTCCCTTGTCTGAGGTCGCAGAGCTAGAAATGGTAGAGTGAGGACTAGAACTCAGGTCTGCCAACCAAAGGAGACAAAGTCTGACTAGTTTCCACTGGCCGGGCTCTTCCTGGCTTGAAGCACACAGAAAGAGCACATTTATGGGGAAGAAGCTGAGGCTGAGAGAGGCTGAGGGTTTGCCCGAGTTGGGGACCAGCAGCGGGTGAACTCTTGTTGTCTTTTCTTAAACAGGGAGAGTGGGTGTGGCTGAAGAAGTTTGAAGCTGACACAGCCCCTGAGCTGCGGCCGAGCTGCCTCAGCCTCCTGAGAAAGGTAGAGCTGCAGAGGGCGTGGAGGGTGGGCTGCGGACGGGGTGCTGTCAGGAGACCCTTACTGGTCTGGATTGGTCTCTACTCAATGCAGAAGCTTCTAGCCTCAAAAAAGGAAGTGCTTCCTATCATCATGATCACTGCCCCATTGTCATCACAGATGTACCCCGTCACTGTCAGCATCACACACCAGCATTCCCAGCGTCACATCACCACCAGTATGATCATCACCATGACTACGAGGGGCACAATCCTCTTCATCACTATCATCACATGGTACAGTCAGCACCACTGAAGGACCTCAACTGTATCCTCCATCCCTCTACACATCCATTCATTTGTCCACCATTTTTTGAGCACCGCCTATGCTCTGGGCTCTGGGGACACAGCAGTGGAGAAAAGAGACAGGATTCCTTTCCTCGGGGAGCTTCCAGTCACCTATCGTCACTACTCACATAAACCCCTTCACCCCCGAGATGGTCACCATCCTGAGAAGCACTGTGGGATGGAGGACAGAGCATAAGATTTGAGTCAGGAAGATCTGAGATGGAATCCTGCCTCCATAGGACACTTAGCTTTCCTGTAAAATGGAGCTGATGAAATCCACCCCAGGGGAATTATGAGGATTGGAGAGAACAGATGAAATAACCTAGAACTGTCTCTGGCAGGTAGAGTGCCTTTGGAAAATTGTGGATTTTATTATTATTTCCAACACCACCACCATCTGAAATCAGCTTCGGAGAGATTCAGTGTCTGGAGGTTTAGGTTAGGCATTTCCCAGTGGGAATCTTGCAATCAATATGTGTAGATGTTTCTTAAAAGAAAAGGTTCTATCTGTGGGCAAATGAGTTTGGAAGTTTCTTGGCTTAGATACAGGACTTCTCAGAACCTTTACTATGCTGTTCTGGTTATCTATGACTGTGTAACAACTTATCCCAAAATGTAGTGGCTTTAAACATCAACCATTTTATAATATCTTACAATTTTGTGGGTAGGAAATTTGAGCAGCGCTCAGCCAAGCAGTTCTTCAGTTCCACTTGACCTGTATTGGGGGTCACTCAGTGGTTTTTCGGCTTGTAAATGGGCTGTCAGTGCTTGGCTCTCAGGTCAAACCAAGTCTACTGCCTGTTTTTGTAGAAAAAAATTTGATTGGAACACAGCCATGCTTGGGCCTGGGCACTGCCTGCGTGGGTCTACCCCGGGGCTTCTCTCAGCAATGGGCCAATGGGTTCGTTTATGTAACTCTCTATGGCTGCTTTCACACTGCAATGGTAGAAGTATTTGTGACAGAGATTGCAAGGCCTGCAATGCTGAAAATATTTACCATCTGGACTTTAACAGGAAAGTTTGCTGACACCCTGTCTAGAAGGCCTCAGATGGCTTCACTTGCATGCTTGGGGCCTTGGCTGCGTGGTTGGAAGAGAGGACTCATCATGACATGCCTTCCCACCGTGGGTACTCTCAGGGCCTCTCCCCGTGGTCTCGCCAGTGTGGTGACTCAGGGTAGAGTGACTTCTTATGAGCATTCAGGCCTCCAACTGAGAGGGCGCCAACAAACAGGAAATGGAAGCCGTCAGTCTCCTAAGACCTGGACCCAAAACATGCAAGATCACTTCCACCGTGTTCTATTGGTCACAGTGTCACAGAGCCTGCTCAGATTCAAGGGGAGGGGTCAGAGGCCCAAGCTCTTGCAAGCAGGAGTGTCAAAGGATTTGAGGCCATTCTTACCTCACCGTGTATGCTAATAAGCATGCAAATCTCTAAGGAGGGGGAAGAGTATTGAGGTTTCCTCCACTTAGTTGACCCCTGAACTGTTTTAGCGAGGAAGGCCATGCCAGACAATGGTTTCATCTTTCCTGCTCGGGTGAATGCTAGCCTTGCTGGCTGGATTCGAGCTCTCTGACCTGCTGGACTGCTTGTGCCTGATCTCTTCTGCTCTTCTGCTCATCAGTCTCTGAGTCTTGGGGAGGGAACTTACAAAGTTTCTAGGTCCATGATGTCACTTAGGTTGAGAATAGTCCTAGATCCCTATTCTGTGGAGTTGGCTACAGCCTATTCACTTATTCATCTGTGATGCTTCCACACACTCATTTCGCTGGCTCATTCATTCATCCATCCACCCATCTACTTACCCATCCACCCATTCATCATCCATCCACCCATTCATACATCCATCATCCATCCACTCATCCTTTATCCATCCATCCATCCATCTACCCATTCATTATTCATCCATCCACTCATCCTTTATCCACCATCCATCCATCCACCCATCACATCCATCCAACATTTCTGATGCCTCTCTGTGTTCAGCTGTGTGCTGGGTGCTAAGTATTGGGGGTCAGATGTCCACACTTTGAGAATCCCCTGGAGGCTGCTAAGGGGACCATTGCCCTGGCAGATGTGGGAGCTGTGGCATGAGAACATTGCCACTTTCCTGGGCTTCTTTGTGGCCCCTGGGGTCAGTGCTCTTGTGTTGGAGCACTGTGCCCAGGGCAGCCTGGAGGACCTGCTGCGGAATGAGGATCTGCGGCTGGACTGGACTTTCAAGGCCTCCCTGGTGCTGGATATGATCCGTGTGAGAACTCTTCTCAAACCTGGAGCTGTGGAGGCAATGGGGAGGGAAGGGAGACAAGAGATGCTCAGATTTCCTAGGCCTGGGCTCTTTCCACTTTGGCTAACTGAGAAAAATCTGACAGTGTGGCAAAGGGTGAGGGAGGCAGGAAGGTTTCCTGGGGTCCGTGGGAATTCTGAGAGAAGCAGGGGTCCTTCTCATTCACCACAGGCCTCAGGGACCCCCATTATTCCACCGCAGGGGGTGTGGTATCTGGCCATCGGCATTTCCCTCACGGCCGCCTCAAGTCCCGAGACTGTGTTGTGGCTGGACGCTTTGTGCTGCAGGTCACTGACCATGGTTATGCAGAGCTCCTGGACGCTCAGCGGGCTCCCCGCCCCCGGCCAGCCCCGGAAGGTCAGCTCAGGGGTGGGCAGGAGGCTGCCAGTAGGTTCTGAGACCTCTGTTTACACTGGGTGCTTGTGAGGCAAGGGGAGAGGGGGAGATGTCCGGTGCTCCGGTACTTCCTGTGGTGTGACCTTGAGGTGATGGCTTTTCCCCTCTGAGCCTCGGGGCCCTTACCTGTGAATGGGGGAGGACAGAAGCACCTCCCTCCTCCGGGGCTGTAGGGACAGGACGACGACACCACATGTGTGAAGTGCCGCCCAGCTTGGGTGGTCAGCGGGTGACGGCTGTGTGGCCTCATCCTGTGATTGCAGAGCTGCTGTGGACGGCTCCGGAGCTGCTGCGGGGGCCCGGGGATCCCGGGCGGGGCACCCTCAAAGGAGACACCTTCAGCATCGGCATCATCCTGCAGGAGGTGCTGACTTGGGGCCCGCCCTATGGTTCCCCACGGCTCTCAGCGGAAGGCACAGTATCCTCTGCCTCCTTCCTTGGCCTGTCTCGGGCGGAGACCCCACGTAGTTGAGGAGCTCTGTGAGCATCAGGAAATTGGGGCCTGAAGATAACCACACAGACACACATGCCTGGTTTGACAGCAAGAACTGGGTTTCTTTGACTTAAGCCAGGCAGCCTTCGGCAACTCTGCCAAAATGGCAGCTGACCAGCTCCAGGGCTAAAGACGTTGGTTTCTGGGTATAAGCCCAACCCCTTCCTTCCTCTCCCAATGTCATTGCCGTGTCCAGAGGTGCTCATGCCCTAACCACCGGGCTGCCCAGCACAGACTTTGAGTCTATGTAGACCTCAGTTCTCCCCCTGGATCACTTACTTACTACGTGACCTTACACAAATCACTTACCCTCTCTGAGCCTCAGTTTTCCCATCTTTATAGTGGGGATCAGATTTTAAAATGTGTCAGACATCTGGTCCATGCCTGATGTCACCAGTCGGCTCAGTATTTGGGGGCTTGGTCCTCTGCCTGAGTGGGGCTCCTTGAAGAGCATCTTTGTCCCCCTGCTTTTGGGTGTAATCACTCACACCTTCCTCATCATCACCTGGTCTTAGGCATTTTCTCTTCTGACCCCAGTGCCAGGGCCCAACTTCAGAAATATTTCCTCCCCTTCTGTGTTCTCTGTCAGGGCTCCCTGGACTCTAGGCTGCTCTTCTAATTGTCCCCCTGCTGCCTCTGTCCCGTTCCAGGGACCTGTCTCACAGATACCCTGCATCTCGGCCCGCAGTACAGGCAGGGATGGAGCAGAACCCACCACCCCTCCCACCCCAGATGGATAACCTTTAACTCACGGGGAGGCCTGGCCTCGCTTCTTTTCTCCACAAAGCATTGCTCCATGAATAATGAGCATTCCAGGCCCCAGATTTATGGGGTGGAAGAGTGGGAAGGGAAGGAGCTTGGTCATGCCGTTTGTTCAACTCTCCTCAACTGCTCTGCTACCCCCGGCAACATCTGCCTGCTGAGAGAGGGGGGACCAGCCAGATGGGTCTGTCAGCCATGCCACCGTGCAGGGCCCTTCAGACCGGGGCTTCTCATGCTTTAGGGGCGAGGTCTGGAACCCCAGGGTCACCCCTGGATTGGGCTGTCAGTCCTGGACCTGCTACTCCCTGGCTGCAGTTTTCCTGGTGTCAGGTGGTAAAATGTCAAGAGCATAGTCTTTGGGGGACACGGACTTGAGACCAGCTCTACACCAGTTCACCTTGTGACTCTGAGTAAATCTCTTTCAGGCTCTGAGCCTCAGTTTTCTCATCTGTAAAATGGGGACCATGATGCCTGCCTCCCAGAGTATTTGTGAGGATTCAGTGAAATGCCTTAGACAAAGTGCCTGGCATACGGTGGGCCCTGGGCGGTTTTAGGGGTGTGCTAGTGGGGAATCCCATGTTCTCTCCTGACTCTCCCATTTGGAAGCAGACCTCCTTGCTCTTAGAAATAGCATCTTTTTAAGATCCTGTCGTGGTTGGGGGGGATACTTGTGGTTTCCAAAGCACTTTCATATGCGTTATTCCATTGGACAACCCTGTGAGGTGGGCTAGTGCACTCTTTTCGGAGATGAATGAAGTGAGGCTCAGAGAGGGGAAGGGATTCCCTAGCGGGAAGCCATGGGTCTAGGATTTGGGTGAGCTCAGCGCTCTTGCCCTAAACTCTCCTGGAGTCATCGACGGAGCAACTTCTCCACAGAGCTGGCTGTGCAGCCTACCCGGTCAGTGGCCAGCAGGGCTGATCCATCACAGTGATGCATGGGGTGTGGACGGCGGGCCCGGCATGGGGAGGGAACACGAGACCCGGCCTGGCCTGGGCCAGGGGTTCCCAACATGCTTGCCTGTGAGGACTCCACTTTAATGACAAAAAAGTTTGGAGCCTCACATGCTACGATTTGACTTTTAATATCCGCTGACTGAGGAAATGCCCAAAGACAAAAATCTGCTCTGAAATCAGCAACACTTTGAAATGGATCTGTATTTTACGCATCACAACACCATCCAAATACTTTTGAAAAAGAGCTGGACGTGTGTGTGTGTGTGTGTGTGTGTGTGTGTGTGTGATATTATTGGTTCCATCTGCACACACTCCTTTGCAAGCACATACAGCTTCCCAGACCCTTTACTCAGAGGCCCTCAGGGTCTGACGCCTGCAGACCGGGAACCTCTGGGCAGAGAAAATCGTGCAGGCTGGGAGGCGATCAGGCTCAGTTCCGGCGTCTGCTTGTTACTGACCCTGTGGCTGTGGGTGACCTAGTTTACTACCCCGGAACCTCAGTTTCCCTGTCTGTAAAATGGGACAGTGAATCATGGGCTGCCCCCAACAAGGAGGCCAACCAAGGGAAATCCAGAAAGAAGCTTCTCCTCACTGGTTCCAAGGGACCCACCTCCTCACCGTCTCTGAGGAAGATCACAGCCCTCCTCAGAGACTAACCTGCTGTACCTCTAACAACCCTGTGTGGTCTGTACTATCATTATGCCCTTTTGATAGGTGAGGAAACTGAGGCTCAGAGAGATGGCATAACTTGTACAGAATATAAGTGGATAATCTCGAAGTCCTCTCCTGTGCTGCTGAGAGCCTGAGCTTGGTACCCAGCCTCACCTCCTCCCGGTGCTCCTGTGAATCTCTCAGCTCCCCCAGGCCCCACTACAGCTTCCCGAAGTGGGGTTATTTCCATTGGTTTTTAGGTGGGGAAACCGAGGCACAGAGTGATGGCAAGTGGCAGAGACGGAGCTGGATTGTTGATCTATCTGATCTCGACTTAGTCTGTGGTCTTCACCATGTGGAGCGGGGACAGGAAGATCCACAGTAGGGGTGGTCCTGGGAAAATAGTCATCATGATGGTGATAATGATAAGCATAGAGTCTTGCTTCACACTTGTGGAGAGTTGGTACCAGACAGCCTCCAGGTGGCAGGGCTGGTAGAAAGAGCTGCACTGCGCAGGTCTCAAGCACATTCGTGGTCATTGCTGGTAACAGAGCAGTAACAAGTTGTGCAGGGTTTAGGGGTTGGAGTGAACCTAGTACCCCAAGATCTAGCATCTGTCATCTCCTCCCTCAGCACCCCTCTTAAGAAGGCAGTTTATTAAGCTCATTTCACAGACGGGGAGACTGGGGCTCAGAGAGATTGCTGTCTTGTTCACCATCTCATAGAGAGGTGGTGGCGGATCCAGAATTCAAACCCTGTTCACCCGTCTCCCAGGCTGAGACCCCTTCCCCGGCCACACTCTGGGGCAGACCCAGGAAAACAGTGATCCTGGTCCACTGGCCAGCACGTCCCGGGGCACAGATCAAGGGGCTGAGGAATACCCTCGGGGCCTGATGTCTGCACCCCACGGGCCCACCCTGCCCTCCCTCTCAGGATCCCAGGCCCACCCCTTCCCATCAGCCCTCCTGGGGACCTCAGCCCCACTGCCTGGCCCGTGCTTGTTGCAGAAATCATCAGGAAGGTGGTGTCTCCCCCTCTCCTGTGCCGGCCACTGGTGTCTGCTGACCACGGGCCACCTGAGTGCATCCAGCTGATGGAGCAGTGCTGGGAGGAGGCTCCGGAGGACAGACCCAACCTGGACCAGATCTGTACCCAGGTCAGTGTCCCCAGAGGAGCTGGCTGCTCACAAGAAACGGCTGATCAGTTCACCTCACTTTCCCCAGTGGGGGCCCCGCGCTCTCCCCGGGGCCTGGAACCACTGTGCAGAAAGGGGGCAATGGGCCAGCATCGTCATCGCTGAGGGTGAGGCCCGAGGTCCACCATCTGAGGAAGCTTTCTCAGAACTCTGGGTTCAGGGACATTTGCCTTCCTGAGCACCAAGACCTGTGCTAAGTGCTGTGCTTACTTCATTTAACCCTAATGATAGCTCTCCAAGGAAGCATTGCTGTTATCTGGGCTCTACAAGAGAGAAACCCAGGCACAGTGCGGTGAGGGGACTTGCCAAAGGTAAGTGAGGGAGTGAAAGGTGGGGCTGGAACCCAAACCCAGGTTTGTCTGTGCAGTGCTGATGCTGGGGACCCAACCCTGTGCCAGGCCTCCTGGCACCAGAGCAGAGGGGCCATTTGTGGCTGTGTAGGCAGCGCTGGTTCCCCGCATCAGGGGATGGAAGATATGAGGGGGACTGGGGCCCCCCAGGCCTGCCTTGGGGACTGCACTGGGAGGGGGGAAGCAAGCCTGTACGAGTTTGCAGGGTGGTGGTGGCGTGTGTGGGCCTGACTGAGCTGGCTAATGGCTCCCACAGAGCAACCCATCAAGCCTGAGGTGACATCTTTGTGCCTCCCGTTCCTGCCCTCCACTTCCCAGCCGCAGTGGAACATTGCCAAGGAGAGGTTCAGTGAGCGAGAAGGGCTTGCAGACAGGTGATGAGGGAGAGAGAGGCAGGAAGACAGGAGAAGCACACAGGTGTCCTATGGGAAATCTGGACTCAGAGTGAATGAGCTCTCAGTGGCCACTGTGAGGGTGGGTTGCAGAGCTAGGACGAGCAACCAGTTCTTATAACACCAGCCGAGAATCTTTCCAGGGGTCAGAGACTGCCATAGCTAGCGAGGTAGGGGAGAAAGCTCTTGCCCTGAGTGAGGGGTGAGCCTGCCTAAGGCTCAGTGGCAGAGAAGGCAGAGACAGGCACATGATATGCGTCACATGCAGAAGGTGAGAATTACGTCACATTGTGGGGAGGCTAAGGGTCAGAAGGCCTGCCTTCAGATCTATGCTCCCACTTACCTACTACTTGATCTTGGCCAAACTGATTGCACTGTTGAGCCTCAGATCTCCTTAGGTGATGCCTAGAAAGACTAACTCTGGTCTAACTTGACATGTTGGTGTGACCATCAAGTGAAATAACCAAGCCAAAAAAAAAAAAGTAATTTTCTGAGGAGAGAATGAGGAGAAAGGGCACTGACCTTGAAGTCGAAAGACTTGGGCTATGTTCATATAACATTGTTCTGGGAGTACCAGCCAATGCAATTAAGCAAGAAAATGAACGTTGTAAAGGAAGAAGAAAATGATTGTTATTTGTAGATCCTATGATTTTGTTCCTGGGCAATGCAAGGGAAACAATGGAAAACACATTCCAAATGATAAAATAATTCAGAAGGGTAGCTGATGATAGCATTAATATATAATAGACCTCAGTTTGAAACTCTGTTCCACCATTACGTTGTCCTATAATAAGTTATATTTCTCAGATCCTTTATTTCTTACTTTATAAAATGGGGGCCTTCCTTGCAGAGATGACCTTACAGTCAGCTTCTTGTCTATATTGCTGTCTCAAGGTCAGCAGCTGTCACACTTATGGCAACTGACCTCTAAAGCTTAGGCCTCTGCTTTTGATGAGCAATACAAAATAGGTGCTCTTCAGGGGCTGCTGCTAATCCCTACTTTACAGACATTTGCCTGAGAGAAGCAGTATTAATGAAGGTTGGATATGCACACCTACACACACACAAAGGTCGAGATGCTGGATTTAGACAGGAATGAACCCCTCCACTTTGATCATCATTAATTTGCTTCTCCTACTGACTGCACTTTGGGAACGTGCAAACCACACTGGGGAAGGTTCTAGGAAGTCTCCCTAGGAAACGGGGTGCCATATTTCCTATAAGGTTGTTGTTGAAGGTACAATTTATAACAACATGTGAATATCCTCTTATGACGACCTAAGAGAGGTACTTCTCTCTGCTCAGCACCAGCAGTAGTTGTGTTCCTTTTGAGCAACTAGTTTAATACTCCATTGTCTCATGGACTCCATAGTTATGTAATCTCTATTTCCCTCTTTTCTTTGTTGCTAGGAAGCTCATATCCAAAATTGTGACCAAATTCTAGCATGCATTTTGCATATAGACCTCACTCCTGGATTAACTTTTTTTTTTTAACCTTTACTCTCCTTTGGTCCCAGTGCCCGTACATATTTATTATTTTATTTTGTAAACAATTTTTTGAAAAAGGAGAGAAATAAAGAGGTAGAAATAGATTATATACGTAAATAATCTACATACATTGCTTTTATCTATTTACCCATCTCTTCATCCATCCATCCACTTATCTTTGAGAACAAAGACTGCCTATTCCACAGTGTTTTTGTGAGAACCAATGTGTTTGTTAATGGTGATGCAATGCTGGGCAAACTTTCCTGTGCAAAGTCCTCTCCCTGCCTGTTCACCTCATAGAGAACCAACCCATTTTTCCTCCCAGCCATCTGTGCTTTCGCTTGTCAGAGTTGCCACCCCTGGTCTATTACATATCTGCTCCCCACCATCTGGCTCTTCCAGGCAGGGACTATGTCTGGTTCATTCCTGTGGCCCAGATTCTCAACCTGAGGGCCGAGTGTGCTGACCTTCATGGACAAATTGGGATTTTCATTCCATTTTCAGTTCAAAAGCATCAACCAAGGCAAGAAGACCAGTGTTGCTGACTCTATGCTGCGGATGCTGGAGAAGTATTCCCAGAACCTGGAGGACCTGATCCAGGAGTGGACTGAGGAGCTGGGGTTGGAGAGACAGAAGATGGAAGGGTTGCTCTCTCAGATGCTCCTGCCGTGAGTGGACTTGATTGTGCCTCTAGCCTCAGTGGCTCTGAGCATGGGACCTGGGACATAGTAGGTGCTCAGTAAATCTGGGTTCCATGAATTCATTCAATTCATTCATTGTTTATTTATCCAACATATTTTAATAAAACGCTTACATGTATTAGGCACTTCTGGGGGCACATGAGTGTTGAATTTCTGCTGCCTCTTTCCCTAGGGAACAAGGACAAGGCACAGGGTCCCCCATCTGACCTCAGAGGAAATAATGTCCAGAGAGGGGCAGGTATTTGCTGGAGGGAAGCCAGCACACCAACAGAGCTATCCCAGATCCCCTGACACCCAACCCAGGATTTTCCCCCAAATATCCCTCTCTCACTTCCAACTGTGGAAAGAGGGTCCTCCCACTTTGTGACTCTGGCCCTACCCATCCCTTCAGGTCTGTGGCTGAAGCTCTGAAAATGGGGGCGACCGTGGAGCCAGAGTACTTTGACCAGGTTACCATATACTTCAGTGACACTGTAGGCTTTACCACCATCTCAGCCCTGAGTGAGCCCATTGAGGTGGTGGGCTTGCTCAATGACCTCTACACACTGTTTGATGCTGTTCTGGGCAACCATGACGTGTATAAGGTGAGAGGACCAAGAGGCAGGCATTCCATCTCTCCCTCCTCTATGTTGTGTTTGCATCATACATTTACTTCCACTCATTTATTTATGCATTTTTTAATCAGTAAGCTATTGTTGTGTAACAAATATCCCCCCAAACCCAGTGGTGTAAAATGATAAGCATTTATTATTGCTCACAAGCCTATAGGTCCAGCTGGAAATGTCCCTGGACTCAGCTGGTCTCACTCATACATCTGTGGTCAGTTGTGGGTGAGAGGAAACTCTGCTGATCTTGGCTGGACTCTGGAGCCTTTGTTGAGATAACTCGGTTCTGGTCCACATGGTATCTCACCCTCTAGCAGGTGAGTTGGTATGGTTTACATGGTGTGGCAAAGTTCTGAGAGAGAAGGCAGAAGCCCAGAAGCCTCTTGAGATCTAAGCTGGGATCAGGCACATTGCCGTTTCTGACATATTCTATTGGTGAAAACAAGTCAAAAGTCCAGCCCAGATTTAAGAGGTGGGGAAAGATATTCAACCTGTGCCAGGCAAGGGCCGACAGGTGAGTCAGCTTCCGTGCCTGCCCTCGGGGAACTCTCAGTGCTGGAGGCTGAGAGGGCCCCCAATCCAGCTAGGAGTAGATGTGTAAAGAGCAAGGAAGGCTTCCTGGAGGAGGTGTTGTCTTCCTAGCATTGTCCAGCCTGGGTGTGGGTGCTCCAGGCAAGCAATGGGGGAATAAAGTGCTAAAGCTTGAGGCTTGAGAGGGTGGACCTAGTAATTGGGAGGGATGCTGAATGGGTTGTGATGGCTAGACATGAAGTGGGCCAGCAGTGGGAGTGAGTGGTGGGTGGGAGACGCTGGAGTGGGCAGCAGGGGCTTGGCAGAGCCGTCAAGATCCTCCACAGTCTAGTCCCTGTGCACCTCTCGATTCTGGGTTTGAGTCCCACCCTGACCACCAGCTTCTGTGTCACTTTGGCTTCCCCTCTCTGGACCTCTGTTTCCTTATCTATAAAACAGGAATAATGACTTCAGTCCCAGGGGTTCACAGATGATGGGCAGATCCTCTCCCCCTGGTAGAAGTGCTGTGTAAACTGTGAGCCTGTGAAAGTGAATAGCTTTCTGTCCTCTACACCTGCTTTGGGGACCTTCCCACCCCACCCCTGCCCCTATTCTGATCCAATTGTTGGGGGGGTCCTAGGTCAGCCTCAGACATGATGGATGAGGTGGGGAGGAAGCTCCAGGAAACAGCCATACTCTGGCTCCCCTGGCCTTAGCCTTCGTTTGTGACATGCCAGCCCCCTTCCTGCCACCGCCCTCCAGGAAAGCGGGGACTGGGGAGGGCCAGGCCCTGGGCTGAAGCCAGGATGGAAAGGATACATGGGCAGGAAGTTTCAGAGGAGAGAACTAACGCTTTGAGGTGCCAGGAAGTCTGCTGGTAGCATTACACACAGTGTCCCGACAACAGTAATCGCCAGTACTTCTTGAGTGCTTAATGTATACCAGACACTGGTACACAGTCTAGATGCCTTATATGTATTAACCCATTTGATCATCATAACAATGTATGAGGTAGATAATAGCACCCCTAATTTACAGATGAAGAAACAGGTGGTTAAGCAGCTTGTCTAATTACATAGTCCCAGCAGGATATGAAGCTGAGACTTGAACTTGGGCATTCTGGTCCTGTAGCCCCACTTCATCAGGGTTCACCATCCCAGGACACGGACAGCCTCAGGATAAAGCCACAGGTTCGTAGCGGCCCCTAAGGCCCTCCAGGAGCTGGCCACCCCTCCCTCCCCACTGCTTCTCCACACTCTGCCCCTGCAGTCCTCTGTATTCCTCACACAAGCTTTGCTCTCTCTCTAACCACAAGGCCTTTGCACATGCTGTTCCCTCCTCCCGGAACCCTGCTCTCTCTCCCCTTCTGCTCCCTCCTGGTCTCAGGTTAGCTGCCCTGCCCTCCCAGACATGGTTAGGACCTCCTGTGTGATGCTCTCATAACTACCCCTGGACCTGTTGGTTCCAACCTAAACGACTCTGTCCCCAGTGCTTGGCAATGTCCAGTACATGGTAGGTCCTCAGGAAACAGGTGCTGACTAAATGAGGAGCTCACTGAGGCCCAGAGAGGGAAGTGCCTTGCCTGAGGTCACACAGCTGGTAGGTGACAGAGCCAGGACAGGAAAGTGCCATGTCCACCACCACTGCCCAGCTCTGTCCACTGCCCCACACTGACCCGCAGAAACCTGAGCCACTGGCATTCCTAGCACACATCTTCCTTCCCATTCCCCGTTCAGGACCCCACGTTTCTGCCCCAGCCCATCGTCTGTGGCATTCTCTGTCATGCTGGCTGAGTTTCCCTCTTGCCTCCAGAGCTACCATGGGCCCCAGGAAAAGATTCCTCATCTCGTCTTGCTGAGCCCTGCAGCTTTGATGTGCCCTGAGTCACCCCTGACCTTGTCTCTTCCTCCCCTGCTAATCTTTTCTCACACATGTGTCCCTCCCAGCTCTGAATCACGCTTTCTGATCTGCTCTGAACTCTGGCCAAGAGGTCTGCATCTTTCTGGCAGAGTGAAATGAAATAAAACAAGGCCTGCACACCCATCCAGATGTGGGGAAACAGGAGGCCGGGTCCTCCCCGTGTGCAAGCGCATCTCTCATCGCTCACGCAGCCGCCTTGGTTTCCCCTCCGTCCCAGCAGGATCTGGTTGCTGCTCTTTAATCCGGTCTGGGCTGGGAGGCAGCCAGGCGATCATTTCCTGGTTCCACAGGGGTCTGTGATTCCCTCCCAGCACGCGCTGAGTGAGCACTTTCATGGACATAACTCTGGAGCAGGGCTCGAGTGGGCTGCGGGGGAGGAGAGGGTTTACCTCAGCCGCTCCGCCCGGCGGGTGGGCCTGGCCCCGGCCATACTGCTGAGCCACCCTGGGCACATCACTTCACCTCTCTGAGCCTCAAGTTCCCATTTGTAAAACAGAGGTGAAAGTGCCTACGGCTTAGGGTGGTTCTGCAGATTAAGCAGCGTGAGAGGAAGTGCTGTCGTTCATACCAACACGATGATGAGCGCCAGCTCGTGCAGGCGCTGAGGCCTCCCCCCGAAAGCACAGAATTGCGGGGGAATATAGATGTACCAGTTAATGTCTACAGAGGACTGGCCTGGCCTACGGATTGTCACAGGATATCTCATTTAACCCTCGAAATGCCCCTCAGAGGGATACAATATTATCCCTACTGTACAGATGAAGATACAGGCTCAGAGAGGTGGGTGACTCTACCAAGGTCACACAGCAAGCCAGTGGTGGAGTTAGAATTCACCTCTGCGTTTGTTAGTATGGAAACCTTTGCACCCACCTCTCCTCTGGCTGTGTTCTCCCAGCTGCAAAAGGACCACACCTGTGCTCAAGGAGCTGCACAGCCCTCGTTTGTAGCTGAGTGCCCCTTACGACAGGAGTCTCTGAGTGATCATCTTTGTGAGTCTGGGCTCCTAAAGAGCAGGGCCTGTGCCTGGTCATCTTTCTGCTGCTGGGGTTGTAGGGGTGGTTATTAATTACACCAAACTCTCCCTTCCAGCTTAGGTGGCAGGCAGGTGGAGGGTTAGAGGTCAGCTTAGCCGCTTGGAGAACATGGTCTGGATGTGTGGCCACCTTGGGGCTTTCTACTGCTCCTCCTCCCCAGTTTGGACCTTGGGTCACCCATCTGAGGCAGTGATGGGTCCCCAGAGCTGGTGTCTCTTCCTGAATTGCAGCTGCACACCTGGTGGGCTGGAAGAGAGGCTAGCAAGCAGTAGATCTCCCAGGCTACGTCTCGGAGGCAGGACCTGGCCCAGACCCATGTGCTGACCATGTGCAGGGCAGGAACAGAGGGAAACCCCACATAGCAGGCAGATTCTCCCCAGCAGAGAGAAAGAAAGAGCCCAAGCCATGTACATCAAGAGGCAGCAAAGCATATGGGCTCTGGAGCTAGACTGAACAAGTTCAAATCTGTGCTGTGTGACGTCGGCGAGTGACTTAACCTCTCTGGCCCAGTTTCTGTCTGCAAAATGGCAATAGTAATAGTACCTACCTCACAGAATTCTTGTGAAGATCTAATTCTTGTAAAGGGTTTGGAATAGTGTCTGGTTATATGAGTAATAAGGGAGCACTTACTTAGTCCTTTTTCCAATCTTGCCAATCAGATAATGTGTTTGTCCTCCTGTGGGGAAGAAGGGTGTGGGCAGAGCGAAAGCCAGAGCTTGCTCATATTTTTGCCGGGGGCATGGGGTGGGAGGTCTCTCTCCTGTGTGGAAATGTACACAGTGGGGGGCAGCCCTGCCCCTGACCCAGCCACATTCAGGCCAGCCCACAGTAAGTGCAGATGATGGGGAGGGAGGGAGATGGAGGTCACAGCCCTGAGGAAGGAAACATCTTTTCCCCAGCTGGTGACCGGGGAGATTTAATGGACTCGATGCAGTGAAAACTGGGCTGATGGAGGGCTTGGATCTCAACAGATAGGGACTCAGGGAGACCATTTTAGGCAGAGGGACTAGACCATCAGGGCCTGGAGGTGAGCAAGCGCTGAGTGTCTCTGCAGAAAGCAGGAAGTTTCCCGTTTGGCTGAAACATGGGGAACCAGGAACAAGTGTTAGGAATAAGTCAGGATATTCTGCAAATCATGGGAGTCCCTGATTGCTAGCTCCATGGGGAGTGAATTATAAGCCTTTCGCTGTAGGGAGCAAATTTAAGTATATGAGCAGAATGTGGTATGATTAGGGCAGATCACTTCCCGGTATTGGGGCAGGGATATTCCGGGTGAGGGAAAGAGCTGGGGGACATAGGTAGTAGGGCACAGTCCACAGGTAATGGTGTGCGAAAGAAATTTATTGAATTATAGCACCCTCTGTGGGCACGAGAAGCATCATCATTATTATTACTGTCTACCAGGTGCTGAGGGAGAGTGGCTATGCCTGGCCAGAGGGAAAGCTCTGATCCACAGGTCCGAGGGATGCCTGCACGTGCCTGCTGTAGGAGTGGCCTTGGCTGGCCTGGCCTGTGGCAGGGGAGATGGCCACGGTATACATCTGTGTCCCCAGCACCTGGAACAGGGCCTTCAGAATAGAGAATGAGCTTCAGAATAGGAAAGAACTGTGGCTTGAGTTCAGGAGGTAGAGCTGGAACCAGCAGGTGAAAGGCAGGTTACCATTCAACTCAACTTTTGTAAATCAGAGTTGCCCCGAGGGAGAAGCAGCCACCTCAGGAAGGAGACGTGAGCAGGACCAGACAGCCATGGGGAGGCAAGTGCGTGGCCTTTAAAGTCCCTCCTAATTCTGAGACTCTGGGAGTCTATCGTCTCCAAAAGCATTAGCCCAGGAGAAGATGATGATGATCATGATGGTGATGGTGATGGTGATGGATGATGATGGTGATGATGATGATGATGGTAACGAGAGAAGTCGCTGTTTATTGAGCATCTGTGACAAAACTGGCTCTTAAATCGTTATCTTTAATATGCATTTCATATAAGAGGAACCGAGGCTTGCACAGGCGAAGTGGCCTGACCAAGGTAAATGGCAGAGCCGGGGTTCGTATCCACATCTCTCGGATTTCAAACACTACATTCTTTTTAGTACACCTTGGAAGGCCAAGGGTTTGGGAAATAGGCTATATATCCAATATACAGGCACTCCTCTCCAGATGAAGCCCTGATCTGCTGCTGCGGCATTGTGCAGATGGGGCACCCAGGGCTGCTGCCAAGGAACTCATGGTCTGGGGTCAGAGGTGAGACCTGCAATTCAGACAAAGGTGATCTGAAATGTGCAGGTCTAATCATTGCCAGAGCGGCTGGGATGGGAGGCCTGGGAAAGATGGCACTGTTCGCCAGAGACTTGAGGGCTGGGTCAGGGGCTCCAGAGAGGTGGCCTTGTGTGGGATGTGGATCAGTCCAAGGAGGGGGTTTCTTGTCCCGGAGCATGAAGGCTGTGACGTCTAGGTGGAGACCATCGGGGATGCCTAAATGGTGGCAGTGAGGCTGCCCCGGCGCAACAGGAGCCAGCATGCAGCTGAGATCACCAACATGGTCTTGGACATCCTCAGCTCTGTGGGCGACTTCCGGATGAGGCATGCGCCCACTGTGCCCATTCGCATCAGGGCTGGCCTGCACTCAGACATGGACTTGGGGCTGCGGGAGTCTCCCAACCCTGCCTGGGGCGCTGGCTGGGGCAACCCCAATGGCGTGCTTCTGGAATCCTGAGATTCTAAAAATCCATAATAGAAAATTTTTACAATTCTGTTTTTCTTCTATTATTTTAAGGTTCTAAGATGTCATAAATCAAAGAATCTGTGATGCTCAGATTCACACATATATATTTTTTTATCTCAGCATCTGTCAAGGTCATCTAAGTCCATGCTGAGGAGCTGATAGTCTGATGGAAGAGGCAGAGCAGAGACCTTCTGTGGTCATGCAAACAACTAAATATTTGCTGGGAGGGGACTAGGAGAGACCTCAGGGTCTCTACTATAGAATATCCTTCTCGTGCCCTCACCCCTTCCTCCTTCCATAACTTCACCTGTGGGATAAAGTCCAAACTCCCCACCCCCCTCATAGCCTCCAAGGCCCTTGCTAATCTCTCCAGCCACATCTCCCACCACTTTCCACTTGGTACTCTGTCTATACCCAGCCACTTGCAGTTTCCCACAGGCATGTGGGCTCTCTGCCTCTGTGCCTTTGCACCTGCTGTTCCCTGCCGACTCATTCTCTCATCCTTCAAGACACAGTTTAGGTACTGCCTCCTCCAGGAAGTCCTCTGGGCTGGGTCAGAGTCTTCTTTCTGGGCTGGCACAGCCCTGGTGCTTCCCTCTTCACAACATTGATTAGCGTTTATACATCTCTCCCCACCAGGCTGGGAGCACCCTAAGAGCAGAGCCTGGCTCCAATTTATCTGTGCCCCCCTACCCCCAGCCCAGAGCCTGGCATAGATGTCATCTCCTCTCTGGGTGTTCTTGGAGATTCCATACAGCTTCATCCTCACCCCCCAGCTGGAGCCCAAGATGTGGGGTGAGGACAGCAGTTTGGGGGGAACTGGGGGGGACAAGAGTGTTGTAGAGACTTCTCTTGGGTCCAGGACCTGCTGGAGCTCACTGGGCACATCTGAGTTTCAGGGCCCTGCGTGGCGGGGGTTGTGGGTCTCACCATGCCTCAGTACTGCCTCTTTGGGGACACAGTTAACACCGCATCCCGGATGGAGTCTACAGGGCTACATGAGTGTCTCATATTTCTATCCTAGGGAAGCCCAGGGAAGGACTCTCTCAATGACCCCTGCAGCCTGGCTGTTTGAAACAGTGCTTAGTAACCAAATCACCGCCTGGTGGCAGCGTACCCTAGTCATCAGGAAAACAACTAGAAGGAGATGCTGTATGTCACTGGTTCTTTTAACTTTGCACAGGGCTTTTGTGATGATCTCATGAGAGAATTAGCAGGGAAAACAATGACTCCAGAGGCAGGAAACCTGGGTCCTCACCCTGACTGGGTCCGGTGTGCTTAGTGTCCTTGAGCAAAATGCTCTTCCTCTAGGTCTTGGTTTCCCCATCTTTCCAATGAGGAGACACCTTTCAATTAAAAAAAAAATACGCCGTTTTCGACCCTTGCTGGCAGCAGGAACCTCTCTGATGGCCTGGCTAGAGCAGCTGAAAAAATTGAGCCTCTGCTCCTGGCTGCACATGTTGTGTGCTCCCTAATGTCGCTCAGTACATATCCTGCTTAATCAGATGTTTGGCCCTAGAGGGGAGCCCTGCCCTTAAAAGAAAAATAACCGTTTATCTGCACTGACTCAGCCTTCAAAGACTTTCCTACAAGTAGAGATTATGTTCCTAAGGTTCTGACTTCATCTTGAGTTCTCCTTCACAATCAATCCATGTAGTTTCCTTTCCCTTGAGACCTCCACTTTAGTGCCCAGCAATCTACTAGGGGGACAAGAGGGCCAGGCAAAAGGTATTGCATGAATCAGAATTGTGTGCCTGACTGGCTGGAACTGGGGCTGTTACAGGCTCTTAATGATTTTACCGAACACTAGGTATGCTGTCACCAGGTGGTAACTTGACTACTACCTTTCTTCTCAGCATACAGAATTCATGTCTGCATAAGCACCGCCCAGACACTGCTCAGCCTGGATGAAGGCTACAAAATTGATATCAGAGGCCAGACTGAGCTAAAGGTGAGAGACTTTCTTTCCTGGGATTGATGGGAAATCAGTCTCCAGAGGTCCAGTTTCTGTGGGCAGCAGGAGAGAGTCTCATCTGACTGATATAGCTAAAGGAAATGCTGACCTGGGAGCTGATCACCTTTAATGTCCTCCTCACTCCCCAAATTCTCAGGAAACATTTCTTCCGGGGAGCCCCTCCCTCATTTGGCTCCTCATAAGGAGAAGGGCCGGGGCAGAGAAGTTACTTCTCTTGATGACCTACCTGGGCAGCACACTGGTGCACCACAGATAGTAACATATTTATTACCACAGAAATAATGAAAGGAGGATCCACGTCCCCATTTTACATTTGAGGAAATTAAATTTGAGAGGCAAAGAGATTTATCCAAAGTCACAAGCTGAATCCTAGGTCTGGTGGCTCCAGAGCCTGTGCCTTCTCCACAGCACTGTTGGGCTCCTACTCATCCTTCAGAACCCTAGCACAGACCTTAGCTCTCACCGAAGCCTGCCCTGACCCAGGAATATCCCTCTTCTTCCTTTCTCCCAGAAATAACTGTCATGCCTTCTCTGTGCACCCACCAGTCCCACAGCTGGCCCTCTGATGTCAGTGTGATATTGGGTTGTACCCGCCCATCAGCCCTCAAAGGCAGAAACTGGTCTGTCACCTCTGCATTCTTTTTTTAATGTTAACGTTCAGTAAGGTAATGGTACCATCCTGTGAATGACTTTTCTTCCTACCCCACCCCCTTTCATTTCCCCAATTCCTCAGCTAGAGCCAGGCCTACTGGAGTGACTGGAGCAGCTGGGGCATTTAAAGACCCAGGGTTGCGACTGGGCCCCAGAAATTGGGGGACTCCCGTGGGGGGCTCCACGGGACTCACTTCATTAAACGGTGAAATGTCAGAGCAGCAGCTCAGAGAGGAGCAGTAACTTATCCAAAGTCTCACAGCCTGTGAGGGCCAGCATAAGCGGAATCCTTTGCTTTGGAGGCTGAGGTTATGGGCGAGTGGAGTAAGGGCAGGCGTGTCTTGTTTGGGGGAGTAGGCACTAGATGTCCTAAGGAACAGAGGATTCTGATGACAGAAGGGGATGCAGAGTGGGAGTGGGGAAGGGCAGTATGCCGACCTCAGGTTCTTTGGGCTGACCTGAGGGATCCAAGGGGTAATACCCATCCCTGGTCCAGGTGGCGTGTGAAACTTCTAGGACAGCCCATCCTGACCCCCCAGGTAGCTGCACCCCCACCCCAGGGGAGACCACTGTATCCCTCAACAGTTTGGGAGAATCACAAATCACAGAATCCTGGGATCTTAGCATTCCATGTCTGCTGGTTATAGAACTCATGATTCATTATTTATTTATTTCTCTAACAGATAAATATTAATTCATTGAATCCTCACAACTCCATGAGGTATTCAGGAAACTGAGGCACAGAGAAGTGAAGTAAGTTGGCCAAAGTCACACAGCTAGAAGTGACAGAGCCAGGATTTGGACCCAGACAATCTGCCTCCAGGCTCTAAGCTGCTTTCCTCCCAGCTGTGGGAATCCTGCCTCTGCCCTGGCTCTCTGCTTGAGAAGGTTTGTTCAACTCTTTTCTTCTCTCTTCCAGGGGAAGGGCTTCAAGGAGACCTACTGGCTGGTGGGGAAGGCAGGCTTCCCCAGACCCCTCCCCACATCTCTGGACATCAAACCCCGGGTGAGTAAGTGGAATTTCCCCCAAAGCTTGGCCTCTGTTGTTTGAAATTTGATACTTGTTATTTTTCTGATTATAAAGGTATTACCTGCCTAGCGGGGAAAACTTGGAAAATACAGAATTCTTTAATGGTTAAATAATCGCGATCTTTCCACTCCTGAGAGACAGCCACTGTTAGCACTTTAGCATGGTTCCTGCCAGCCTGTTGCTGATGTCTATGTCGTGGATGAGATCATGCTGCCTCCATAACTTCTCATTCTGATCTGTGCTCTCCACTCAACGTCCTGAGCGCCCTGGGTATCATTCAGAGCACTTCACTCACACTTGTAGTTACAGCATCAGGATTGCAACATGTGGCGGCCGTCATTAGCTCAACCTCCCTCTTGTCACTCAGCATGTGGAGTCTTCCCATTCTGAGCCCATTACAGGTGATACGTTGATAAATATCACTGGGCATTTGTCACCATTCAGACTATTTCCGCAGGGGGTATAGCTCAGTGGTAGAGCATTTGACTGCAGACTATTTCCGCAGACGAGGAATTTACAGATCAAAAGCCCTCATATTTTAGGGGCCAAAAGAAGCAGATTCTCAGAGCTGGTGCCTGCCCTGCAGTTGGGCTCTTTCCTTTGTCCTCTGTCCTTTGCGACCCCATGTCCCTTGCTGAGGGCAACACAGGTGAGATGGGGGAGCGGGAGAAGCAAGAACATTTTACTGCAACATGCTGTTCCTCACTCTCTTCCACTCAAGCACCGGGAGGTCCACAGAGGGCCACAGGGCGCAGGTGCTGCCCATAGCTGAGCATTAGTTTCCTAGAAATGAGGCGGCCCAGGGGCCCACAGGGGCCCGTGGGCTCATTCCACCAGTAGGCGGCTGGCCTGGGGATGGACAGAGCCCCGTCAGGGGCCCACAGCACGACCACATCAGAGCTTCCTGCCCAGGGTCTTTCCTTCATTAGAACTTCCAACTGACTCCTCGCAGCAGTTCCAGGATGCCCCCCTCCCATCTCTCAAAGACCAGAAACGTGTGGGGCACACATGGGCTTCCTGGGAAAAGACCAGCACTAAAGCAGCCTAGGCTGCACGTCTTCCAAGTGGAAGGATTGATATGGACAGGAGCTGAGGGCCATTAGAGCATCCCTGTCCCCCAGCTATCAGGCTGCCCCCAAGCCTCAGGACCCCAGGGAACCTGGGCAGAGCAGTGCCTGGGGGCAGGCAGTGCCCTGTTCATCTTCATCCCTGAGTGCCCTCCCTGACACACACTGGGATCCAGCGAGGTAGGGAGGAGGAGGGGGATGGATGGGCGTATGGAGAAGCGCTCAGGGTGCAGCACACACACAGATGCACCCTTTTTATAAGGACACTCCAGATTCCTGGGTGCAAAACCAGCTTGTGTTCACAGAAAGGCCCCCAGGCAGCCCTGGGTCCTTCAACTTTGCAGACGGTTTGCCGGGACTGGCTGTGTGACGTGGGGCAGGTCCCTGACCTCCCTGGCCTTCCCGTGGGCCACAGCAGCCCCAGCTTACCCACCCTCAGGGGAGCATCTGCGGCCCCTTCACCCTGTTCAGTCCCTCTGGGTCCTCTTCTCCAGCTGCCGTCCTCTGACCTCACAGCCGTCGGGCCTCCACCCCACTTCTGCCTCCACGGGCAGCCAGGCTTCTCAGAAGGCCTGTCTGCTGACGCTGACTTCACTTCCTCATCTTCCTCTCCTGCCGGCCCTCGCAGCCTGACTTCCACCACCACTCACCCAGAAGGCTCTGTGAGGTCACTGGTGCCCTCCACCCATGTCACCAGCTCCGTGGGCAGTTTTAGTTATCAGCCTGATTGCATGGTAACATTTCCCCGGCCTCCCTCTTCCTAGAAAGTTTCTCCAAGACCTCCTCGGCGCCCTGGCTGTGCTTCCCCGTCTCCAACTCCTCCCCCCTGGGCTCCCCGGCAGCTCTTCTCCTCTCCCCAACTCTTCCTTGCGGGGGCTGCACAGGGCTCCTCCCCGGGGCATCCCTTCCTATCCTGATGCTGATGACACCCCTTCTGGGCCTCGGCCCCAGACCCCCTCAATAGTTCTTTCTGGAGCTCTCATGGGACCTCAGACCCACCAGGTCCCTCTGGCAGCCTGGCCTCCACCAGAGTTCTCTTCTTCTCTTCTCAGTCAGAAAGCTGGACACTGTCCTGGAGTCCTCAGCAAGTCCTGGAGCTCTGCTTCCATCACAGCCCAAAGCTGACGACTTCTCCATCACCTCCGCTCTCCTGGTCACTGCGGGGGCTCTCGCCATTTCCCCTCATCCATCTCTGCCCGGCAGCCAGAGCAATCTTTCAATAAAACACAAACACGATTCACATGGGAGTTCCATGTTTAACACCCTCGGGGGCTTCCTACCTGAACTCTTTCATGCTGCCTCTGAGGTCCCGCTCTGTCCGGCCTGGGCCTGCCCCTCGGGCTCAGCTTTCCAGTACCTTCTGCTATGAGTCACCTCCTCGGGGCCTCCCTGCTGCTCCTTAAGACACACCGAGCTTCCCACCTCAGCACCTTCGTTCTCGCTGTCCCCTGGCCTGGTCCCTCCCTATCCTGCAGATCTCAGCTCTGTTGCTGCTTTCTTCACGAGGCGACTCTCATCACACACTCTAATCGGAGCCCTGCTGTAGCTGCCGTCCCATCTGCCAACACTGTTGTCACTGCAGCACTTGGTTCTCCCTGATATTTCTTGCTGATGCATTTATGGAACTTTCCCCAGGAGAGTCTGGCTGGCCGATATGCCTGCGGGTCTGCCAGTGGCAGGCACCCAGGGAGGTGAGCTCCCAGCCCTGCTCCAACCCACCCCGTCCTAAGAGTGGGAACCAGCAGGTCTGGCAGCCATTCGTCATCCTGAGCTCTCTCAGCTGATGACGTTTCCACTCCAGGCCAGAAACTTTAGAAAGTGCCAGCAACATTTTTATCTTCTTGACTCAGAGAGGGAAGAGAGCGGAGATTAGCCCCAGTGAGCTCCACCTGACCTGGGACCCTCCCAGGCCTCTAGGCAGCAGGGAAGAATCCCACACCCACCTAGGCCCACGGGCTCAGATCCAGCAGGTGGGCGCACAGGGCCCCGAGCACCCAAGTGCACCTGCATTCGCACACACACACTCCGCCTGGCATGGGCATCAGATACATACAAACGTGGAAACACTACCACGTGCCCCTCCGTTTGCCTGGAGATGAGGTCACAGATAGACCCACAGAAACACCGACAGACATGCAGGCAGACACACAGAATCTCTGCAGGAAGGGCCAGCTGGATGGGAACTTGTCTTGGACTTGTGTTTATGAGGCAGTTACCAAATTTTTACTTGAACTGTGTGCTATAGCTTGATTTTTAAGTCAAGTTTTCTAAAGTTGCTTTTATCCTCACTTTCTGTATTTGGCATATCCGCAGAAGTTATTTATCTTTATATTTGGAGATGTTCGGGGAAGCTGATGGAGATCAGGGGAAAGGGACCAAACCCCGCGCCCCCCTTCGTGTTTTGGTATATCCACGACCCAGGCAGCAGTGCCCGCAGATGGGCCTCCCATCACGTGTCACAGAGACACTCCATACAGGGGCCCCTTTTCTGCGCTCTGCCCCTGACAACCAGGCTCAGAAGTATCCCTGCCAGGTTGCTGTGAGGCCGTGGCTGTCACTCACAGCCTTGTTCCCTTCTCCGTGCAAAGGCGACAACCCCATTCTGCGCTCCTCTGGGCACACGTGGGAAGCAGACGAGAAAATGAAAGTGTACGCAGGCTCGGGGGCCAGTGTCCCTATCCTGATTTGTATCACAGAGCCCCTCACTGCAGCGCGTTAGGGGACAGAGCTGGGGCTAGCTGCCCATCTCCTGGGAGGCCTCTGGATTCAAAGCCACAAATGCAAATGAGTGGCACTTCACCTTCCTGGGCCTCGGTGCCCCGAAGTTCGAAGTGCAGAGGGCAGTGGTATGCCCGTCACAGGGCTGCTGCAGGGATCAGGAGAAGCCAAGGAGCGTGAGGGGCTCCTTGTAAGCAGCTGTGGGCTCTAAACGCCCACCACTGTTGTTCTGGGTGGGGTTTATTATTCTTGTTGGTCCTTTTCCCCGAGGGACACCTGGCAGGACCTCATAAACCAAGAAATCAAGGTGGCCTTTGTCAAAGCCCGCCAGAGCAGAGACGGGCCCTGGAGCTCGGGGAGGGCCTTGGCCAGGCCCTGAGGAGAGGGACGGAGCAATGTCCAGCCCAGAGACTCCTGTGCCTGGACACCCCCAAGCCCTCTCCCTGCTCCACTCCCCACAAAGAACTCCCTTGGGAGCTCCCTGGCCGCCAACAGGGCACTCGTTAATATGTGCCCTAGAGTGATAGTAATTGATGCGTTCCTGTGTGACTCCTACAGGTAAACTTGCCTCGTGACACAGAAACAATAAAAATAGAGATAGTCTCTCCTTTCCCAGAGCGCTTTGTTCTGGACAAATGGTTCTGACTCTGAGAGCTTGTTATAGAGCTCACTATTCCTTCCACTGAGAACACCGTCCCCATCGTATAGCCGAGGTGCCCAGGCCCCAAGGGAGGAGGTCATTTGTCCTGAGTGGCACAGCTGCCCCGGGCAGAAGCAAGACGGGGACCAGGAGCTGGAGCCAGGCAGTCGAGGGCTCCAGGCGCCACTGGACCACCTGCTCACATTACACCACTTCTCAGAGTCTCTGTTTTGTCATCTCTAAAATGGGTGTGGAGCGGGCCCGCATGAGGCTAGTTCCTGACAGAGGGCTTCAGCGCACAGCGAACGTTCAGCACAAGCTGCCTCCTTCCCCGCCTCTCCTCCCTGAGCTGGCCTAACCTCTTGGGCATCTGTGAGCACTGTGTTGGGAATCCGGGTCTTGGGCTCCCAGAATCTAAGGGGAGGGGTCGGGAGGGGAGTCATAATTCCTGGGTTCTTAGGAAAATGAGACTTCTGTCTTACAGGAAAAAAAAAAATCCACATCCAACTCATTAAACTAGCTTCCAACATCAAAGTGTACTTTCCAAAGCCCCCGAGGCTGATTTCAGAGCAGACAGACCAGGCACACGTGGAATTCATTTCCTTGACTGAGGGGAGAGGGCGGGGGCCAGGGGGCAGGTTAAGCCTTAAACAAACTCGTCCTTCTTCAAAAGACCCCTTAGGAGGGGGGAGCTGGCACTAAAACTGAAGTGGGTGTCTTTGGGACAATGCTCTGCTGGGGACTATGCCGTGTGTATGTGTGTGTGTGTGTGTGTGTGTGTGTGTGTGTGTGTGTGTAGATGTGAGAGGGATGCGGGCGATGTGTGTGGAGCCATGAGCTGCTGTGTGGTGGAAAGTGTTAGACTCCACTTTGGGAGATGCCCCTGCCATCCCGACCTGCACAACTTTGGGCTTAATCTTTTTATTCCTCAATTTCCTCAAATGCAAAATGGGACCGGTCACCCTTACCTCCCATGTCGTTGCGAAAATTAATGGAAAGGGCTGGAAACACCACAACTGGCCCCAAGCAGGCCTGCAGGAGGGCTAAGAAGGGAGGGTGCACACATGCCCATCTGTGGGACGTGCCCACGGCTCTGTGCGTGATGGTGTCTGCACGTGCGGTGCCCCTGTGGCCTGGAGGCCAGAAGCGTGGCCCTGGCTCCTCCAATGAACTCTGTGTGGCCCACATGGGGCCTGTGGATTTTCTCTCTGGGCCTCAGTCTCTTCATCTGTAAAAGGAGCTTTTGGTCTAATGGCCATGAAGTCCCCCTGGGCGTGAGGCTCCGTGCGTATCCACGGGCACACAGGTGGTATGTGGAGACCCAGCAGCAGGCAGACACAAGACCAGAATTCAAACCAGGATTCCATTCTGCTTTCCTCCCAGGAACTGGTCTGTGGGCCCCTCTAAGCCCTCAGCTCCTCACTGCACAGTGGGGACCAGCGCCCTGCCCCGCCTGCCTTATGGGGATGCTGTCAGGTCAAAGGAGACAACGCTTTGAAAGCACGCTGTCCCCGAGGAGAGTGTGCAGCGGCTGTGACCGAGGGCGCATGTGTGTAAACAGACCTGGGTGGCTTCGTGTACGTTGTGTGGATGTCAGCGTTCAAAGGACCCTGAGCAGACAGGTGACCGTGTTCCCGTGCACGTGACTCCATCTGCATGTGTGTGCTTGTCTGTGGATGTCTGTGCGTGTGCCGTGCCTCTGTGTACATGTGCATGGATGTGTGTGTGCATTGGTGTGTCTGCATGTCTGCTGCCTTAACTGTGTATGTTATGTGTCTAGGTGTGTCTGTCTGGGCACCAAAGTCTGGGAGCAGCGGCAGATCTTCTGATATTCGTGTCTGTGCCCACAATGTGGGTCTGTGTGTGTGTGGTGTGTGTCGCAGTGCATACCTTGTGTGCGTGTGGGTATAAGTCAGGCTGTGCCTGGATCTGACCTGGGTCTCCTTGCTCTTGAGCCCTCCAGAATGGTAGTGAGGGGAGAGTAGCCCCTGGCACTGAGCTGCCCATGCTGAGAAGGGCTGAGGCAGCTCTGTTCTCAGAGGCCTCGGCTCAGACCCCCCAGGGCAGAAGCTGGGGGCTCCAGGGAGAAACTCTATCACCAAAGCCAACACACTGCATATGAACAGACCCCACACACTGGGGTCTTCACCTCTCTCCAACCTTCCCTCATCAGTTGAGGACCCAGGAGGACAGCCAGTGCCTGTCTGGCTCTTGCGTTGTGTCCCCTCCTGGGGCTGGGCCGGTTTCCTCTGCCCCCAGAGGCTTTGGGGTTCGTTTATTTTACATTTGCCCGCTGCCTGCTATGGGCCAGGCCCTGTGCCTGGAGCTCCCACGACACTATCTCAACCACAGTCACCTGCTGGGACAGGAGAGCTTTGCCCACTTTCTAGAAGAGAAAACAGAGGCTCAGAGGGGTGAAGTGACCTGTCCACGCCGGTCTCTGTCTATCTCCTGATCCGAGGTGGCTGCACAGTGCTATAGAAGCCCAGAGAAACAGCGGCACCCCAGAGGGGGTGGCCTCAGCGACACACAATTTGTTTTTTTTTCTGTGAACGAGGTGAGGACAGAACCTTCCTCATGAGGCTGAGGAGGCTCTCGGGGCTGGCCCTTCCCTCGTGAGGAGCCGGCCTAGCATTTGCATGGGGCTTCCGTGCATATGCTCGTGTGGAACCTCAGAGACGGGGCCCCAAGTCATGACTTTCATGATGAATCAGTGCCAGCTGGTCCCCATGAAGTCCCCTACCCTCCCCCCACCAACCCGGGGTTATCCTCCTGTCCCTTGAGGTCGGTTCCCAGCAATGGGACACTCCTGGCATCTCTGGGGGCTGGGGTTCTCGATATGGCAGATGGGGCCATGGGGCCCTGGAAGGTCCTCGCAGGCCCCGGTGATCTGGAGTTGTTTGGTTCGGGTCCTTCAGGCAGGCACAATTTGGGATGGTCTCCTTGGAAACAATGAACATTTTAGCCTGGCATTCAAGGCTCTACTCACGCTGTCTTCACCTCATCTGTCCCCTGTACTCCCAACTCTCTGGCCTTGTCAGACTGCTTATTCTTCCCCATACCATTCATGATGCCACAACTTATTCTTTTTTTTTTTTTTTAATATTTTATTTATTTATTTATTTATTTATTTATGGCTGTGTTGGGTCTTCGTTTCTGTGTGAGGGCTTTCTCCAGTTGCGGGAAGTGGGGGCCATTCTTCATCGCGGTGCGCGGGCCTCTCACTATCGCGGCCTCTCTTGTTGCAGAGCACAGGCTCCAGACGCGCAGGCTCAGTAATTGTGGCTCACGGGCCCAGTCGCTCCGCGGCATGTGGGATCCTCCCAGACCAGGGCGCGAACCCGCGTCCCCTGCATTGGCAGGCAGACTCCCAACCACTGCGCCACCAGGGAAGCCCCACAACTTATTCTTGTTGTTTTCTCTACCTACATGACCTTTTCAACTTTTTCAACATTCGGTGAACTCCTACACATCCTTCAATGTCCATCTAAAAAGCCACCTCCTTGCAGTGGTTAAGAATCCACCTGCCAATGCAGGGGACACGGGTTCCAGCCCTGGTCCAGGAAGATCCCACATGCCGCAGAGCAACTGAGCCCGTGCGCCACAACTACTGAGCCTGCATGCCACAACTACTGAAGCCCATGTGCCTAGAGCCTGTGCTCCACAACAAAGAGAAACCACTGCAATGAGAAGCCCACGCACCGCAACCAAGAGTAGCCCCAACTCGCTGCAACTAGAGAAAGCCTGTGTGCAGCAATGAAGACCCAACACAGCCCAAAAAATAAATAAATAAATAAATTTTTAATTTAAAAATAAATAAAAAGCCACCTCCTCCTAAAACCCTTTCTCAACCTCCCTCTGTATGTAATTAGTAGTTGCCTTGCCTGACCCTCACGTGTCGGTAGGAACCTTATCTAGTTCATTCCTTTCGTCCAATGCCCAGGAAGAGGCGTGCACTGGGAGGTTGAATTGATGAATGAATAAGCTAATGAACTAGTTAACCCAAAGGTTTCGATGAACCATCTCCCCTCCTGCATGAGTGCCAGCTTCTGAGTCTCCTGCCTAGTTTCTCCTCTGCTGTATCTGCATCTAGGCTTGCTTAGTCTAATGCTTAGCTGGGATCCTGCATGCTAGGTAGGTGTGGGCAGTGTGTCAGTCCGTGGCTCCCATGGCTGCCCTGTCTCTCCTCCCCACCACCCATCCTGCTGCTATGGATGCTCTCACCTCCAACCCCTGCACAAGACTGGGTGCTCTTCCCCAGCCCCTCTGCTTCCCACTCCTTCTGGCCAACTCCTCCTCACCCTCCATGCCTCTGCTCCTTTGTCACTTCCTCCAGGAAGCCTTCCCTGAAACCCTCCCTTCCACCCCTGCGTATTGCAGGAGGGGCACCTCCTCTGCCCTCTCAGACCCCTGGGCACTGAGCCCTATCCCTGCAGACTGGGGGTTTCCTGAGGGCAGGGCTGAGTCGAAGCCCTCCTTCTGTGACTTCGATGGGAGAAGAAATGTAACAGGGCAGGGGAGGTGGGGAAGGCCACCGTGGTGGCAGGTGAATCTCGCTTTAAGGAAATGCACCTGCGTGAAAATACAGATTTGATCAAAGACTTTAGAGCTAAGTCTACACTCTTACAAGGGGAGGTGAAGTGACTAGAGCAGGAGGCAAGGGCCCCGCCTGTACTCAGCATGTTGTGTGTGCACTGTCTCAGGGAGTAGTCCTCGCAGCCCTAGGAAATGGTGCCTTCACCACTACTGCCGCTGAGTTCACCTGGGGCTGTGGGATGAAAAGCCCGGTGCTTTCCAGAGGGCCAGCCATGCTGTCTCTTGTCCCGGCTCTGCCCCTGGACTTGCTTGTAGAAACCGCTCCTGCTTGGGGCTCCAGCCTCCCCATCAGGACATGGACCGTGGGTGGAGGGTGGGGTGGGCGTGGTGATTAAATAAATCTCCGAGGTTCCTTTCCAAGAGGTTTCCCTGAGTCCTTGAGACTCTTCAGAAGTCCACCAGGGGGCAGGCAAGCTGTTCCCGAAAGAACCAGAGCCCCTCCAGGAACCCCAAGATTCCGGGCCCCTCCCCAGGCTGTCAGGCTCCCTGGGCTCAGCTGTCCAGCCAGGGAGGGAGGATGGTGCTGAGCAGAGCGATAGGCGGGGGCCCCACCCCACAGGGGAGCCTTGCCTGGAGAATCTCCCTGACGACCGACGGGCAGAGATCGGACGACAGATCTCAGCGTCTGTCACCATCGGAAAGGCCTGGCCCGAGTCAGCATCTGTCGGGGGTCTGTCCAGTCTCCAGCCGTTTGCATTTCCTATTAAATAACACGGAGGTGATGCTAACCTTGTCCACGGCTCTCCTGGACGCTGGCTCACGCAGCCTACCACCCCCTCTCCGGGGAGGCAGGGGCGATGGTCCCCACACACAGATGAGAGTGAGGCTGGCAGTTCTCTTCCACTGCTGACTTAGACCTTCCTTCTGGGCTCCAGCTCAGCACCCGGCTGCCTGCCACGCATCTCCCCAGTGAGCCACAGGTCACCCTGACTGTACTCTGCCCTGTCCCCTGGCCAGAACCAGGGGTGACCACCCTCTTTTTCCTGTCCTTCCCATGACCCTTTCCCTCACCCCCATAATTAATCCCCGAGTCTGTCCCACCCACCACGATGGTCTCTGCCTTGGTCTAGGCCCCATCATCTGCGTCCTCAGCAACAGCCCGGCCTCTGTGCCGCTCTCCAGCCTCTATTCCCTCCGGCCCGAGCCAGCCCGAGTCTGCCTGCAGCACCACCCTTGCCGTGTTGCTTTCCTCCTTAGCACTCCCCCACTGCTGATGGCCAGGGCCCGTCATGGAGCTCCTGCCAACCATCTCCCCTGACACCCAGCCTTTCCCAACCCCATGCCCAGCCCTGTCTTGTCCTCTCAAATAGCTCAGACCCCAGTTTCAACCTAGAGGATTTTTATTGTAAAAGCATTCCTATTAGTAGTTATAATAACCCCCCAAGACCTGGGACCAGTGGTCTGGAGACTATGTAACCTTGGCCTGTCACCACTGTGTCCAGATGCAGAACACTTCCAGCCTGAGGAACACCAGAATATCCAGTTGGCCCATTTCCAGAGTTGTCATTAGGCGCATGGCCTGGGGGAAGCTAGGCCGTGGGTGCAGGCTTTGTTCTCCCTGTGTGTCTGCCTTGAGCCTACACTCAGTACTTGATACAGCGCTAAAACCAGGTCCAAACTCCCAGTGCAGCAATAAGAAATTTGGAGTTTGCTGGAGATTTCCTGGGAGCCAGAGAAGAGAGTACGTCATCACCCATCATGCGGCCAAGCTTCATGAACCCCTCTGAACCTCAGTTCTCCCTCCCAGGTCCCTTCCCGGCAGCTACCCCCTCTTCCCCCTCCTCTTCCCCATCACCCCTTGTTGCCCCCGGTCAACCAGCACCCAGCCTCAGCTTCCTGCTTCATTGGTAGTTACCCAAAGAGCAACTACAGGATTGATCAAAGGCCCAGGAGCCTTTCAAAGGGCTGATTCAGGCCTTCCAGGCGCTGGGCAGGAGGTCTTCAAGGTTCCCTCTGCAGGCAGCCCATGGGAGGGTCTTTATTTCACTGAAAAGAAGGACCTGAGGTGGATGGAGTATCTGCATTTTAGTCCTCACTACAATCAGGCAAGGGAGACACATTCTCCCTGTATTTTCAGTGAAGCTACTGCGACTCAGTCCAAGGTCACCCAGTAAACCAGTGGTGGAACTGGAGCTCAACTCCAAAGACCCCACCACGCACGCCATCCTGGCTGCCTTGTCAGCCACAGCCTCATACCGCATGGAAAAAAGTGACGCAGGCACAGTGACAGCCTCAGTCACCAGCCGCAGGGTGAGACCAGCCAAAGGAAATGCGGTGAGTTCTGGGGTGAGGTCCGGAGGGGCAGGCAGGTGCGGCTGGGGCCCCGGGTGAAGCCAAGGCCAACAGTCAGGTGTCCAGATGGTGGATGGAAGAGCCGAATGGGGCAGACGTCCGAGTGTGCTGTGGACAGAGGTCAAGGTCGGAACCTGCAGTGTGAGTGAGACACTGGGAGAGTGAATTAACTCTGACCATCCTGGAGCCTTTTAAAGGGCTGGTTAAGGCACTGGGCAGGATGTCTTCAAGGTTCCCCTTGTGGGCAGCCCAAAGGAGGGTGGGTTTCTCATTTCTGCGGCCACAGTCTCCCCTCTCTTGGCCTCTGGACTTCTGTGGCATGGACATGAAGAGCCTTTTCAGTCAGAGGGCTTAGCTTTTTTATCTTTTCTTTTTATATCGAGCCCCACAAGCTAGTTCCTACAGCCCTCCCCTCTGGCAACTCTAAACGGAGACAGAGACAGAGATAGAGCAGAGAGATGGGAAGGGAGAGGCAGAGGGAAGAAGAGAGAAGCGAGGAGAGGGAGCTTGACAGATGACTGTGCACAGTTGGGACAGATCCGGAAAGGAGAGAGGAGACGATGGAGGATGCATGTGGCCGCTTGATAGGGACTCTGGCCCCTGTGAGAGTGAAAGAGACAGGAAAATGGGAAATGTGACATGTGCTTGGACCCCCAAGGCCATCAAAGAGTTTTAACCAGGGGAGTGACCTGGTCAAATCTGTGTTTTAGAGAGACTCCATCTGGCCGCCACGTGGAGGATGAATGGCTGGATGGATGAACAGGAAAGGGAGATCCCGGGGCAGGAAGCTCTCCTGAGAGGAAGGTGAAGAGAGAAATGAGCAAGGCCAAGGGGGAGGGAGACCCATTTAAAGGTCAGGAGGAGGAAGAGGAAGATGAGGGGCCAGAAAAGGATGCAGGAGGAGGTGATGGAGAGGTGGGACGAGGACCAGGAGTGGGTGTCACAAGGAGTCACGGGAGCAGGCAGCTGTGAAGAAAGCCGTCAAGTGACCAAGTGACCAAACGAGCTGGAGACGGAAGAGTGTCTGTCCATAGCAGCTCCGGACGTGGAGGCCGGGGGTGAGCTGGGTGGAATGATGGGGCTGGGAAATGGAGGTCACAGGAGTAGGCAACAGCCTTGACAGGCCTGGCCAGGAGGAGACAAGAGGGTGGGTGGGCAGTGGCTGGCAGGGCACCTGGGAGGTCTGGAAGGGAGTTGTGAAATAGGGGCATGTCTATGCTGATGGGAGAACCTGCAGGGAGAGGAGCTGCCCAGAAGCCTTCCCAAGAGGTGGTCACCGCCAGCAGAAAGCACAGCCTGTCCTCCGGGAGGCCAGTTGGGCCCTGATGCAGGCAGAAGTGAGGTTGGTTTTTGCGTCTGGTTCAGGCCTCAAACCCAGGTCTCCTATTCGCTGGGTAGGGAAGGCAAACAGGAAGAAGTCACACAGCCCAGAAGAGGCCAGAGGGCAGGAGTCTGTAAGGCTGAATACCCATCTCTAAGTTTCCAGACCTAGAGAGAGGAGCTGGCTTTGGGGACAGGGCAGGGCGTACACTCCCCAGGGGACAGGATCCAGCCCTCTGCATTCTGGAGCCCCAGCCCAGCCTCCAAGTTCCTGGGATTCTGAGCCCACAGCACCCATAGGGATGAATCACGGAATCCCTGGGAAGCCACGACAGTCTAACTGTGCCCTTTCCCCTTCTTCCCTTTCGCACCCCAGGGAATTAGCTCTAGTGGGAGCCACTCGACTCGTGTGTGGTCTGCTTCTGAGAAAATCAGCTTCACGAGCAATTCGAGATCACAGCTTTGCTCCCACGAGTGTGTCCACACACACAGATGGTACACACACAGATGGTGTGTTTCTCTGTGCACTGTGTCCTGTGGGTGTGCACTGCTTTTGGGAGCCTGGGTATTTTAAGTCTTCGCTGTATATTGGGGTTATGAAGTGTGTCTGTGGGCAGTGCGTATGGAGTGTTTGTGACTGGCGTTTGCATGGGAGATATATGCACTGTGTACACATCATGTATGTCCAGTGTGCACGCTTGTGGTGTGTGCATGCATAGTGGATATTCGAGAGTTGAATCTGGGGGGGCGGTGTGTCTGTGTGTGGTGGCTAGGTGACTTTTGAGGGTGTCTCTGAAATGATTGAAATGTTTGTGGACAGTGTGTGTGCCTGTGTGACATGTGAGGTGGACGCATGCTTCCTGTTTTCCTGAGTTGCGGCCCTGTGTGTCCTGTGTTGCCTTTGACGGTGTATATGAAGGCTGTGCGTATGTGTGTGTGCTGTGTGTGTTGGCGGGAGAGTGTGCTTTTGCAGGTGACTGTGTCTGTGGGGGGAGCGTGTGTGTGAGGAGGGATGTCATGGAGGGAGGTGTGAGAGCCCAACACAGCAGAAGGGGCAGAGTTCCAGCCCCAACTTCACCATCTCCCAGCTGTGTGACCTGAGCTAGTTAGTGCCCCGCTCAAGCCTCAGATTCCCCCCAAGGGTCAGTACTTGATGAATTCCAAGAAGGCCCTGTGGTCATGAGGAGGAAGGCAATGTGAGTAGAACAAGAAGGGAGCACTGTGAACTGCACTGAGGAGGACCGTCCCAGTGAGAGCTGGGTGTGGCCAGGCCTCCGCCCAACCTCTGGGGGCTGCGCCTGTCCCCTTGCAGGATGGGAATGCCGCCGCCTCCCCTGAAGGGCAGCCACAGCTACATTTTAGGCAGGTCCTCTCCCCACATCCCTTCGGCACCGACAAGGGATGCTTCCTGAACCACTTCACTCCTGCCCTGAACTAAACGAGCATGAAGAAAATAGAGCTGCTGCCCCCCAAATGCAAACAACGCCTGGCCAGGAATCACAAGCACTGCCACGGACTGGGTGAGCGCCATGGACCGGGTAAGCACCACAGCAGGCACTTGACACCAGGGAGCTCACTCTCCTAACAGCCCCAGTTGTCCGTCCATCTTTGCTCCACTTTAGAGACGGAATGAGTTCAGAGAGGTGAGGCCACCAGCCCAAAGTCCCACAGCAGTGGGCAGCGCAGTGAGGACGGGAACCCAGGTGAGTCCCTCTCTGAAACCTGGACTGCTTCTCCTCCTCAGGTCCCTCCTCACCCCACCCAAGAGGGGGGAAAATACAACTCTACACACAGGGGATGTCATGATAAATTTTAAAAATTCTAGATAACTTGCTCTTTCGGCTAATTAATGCTCCATCATGTGACAATACAGTAGAGTATTAAGTGGGTAGGCATTGGAGCCCCACTGCCTGGACTCAGCCATACTGGCTGTGCAAACTTGAGTTAATTACTTAACCTCTCTGGGTTTCCTCATATGTCGTCTGTAAAATGGAGGTAATAATAATAATAATAATAATATCTACCTCACTGAGTGTTGTAGGATTAAATGGGTTACAACATGAAAGTTGCATTAGAAAGCTGCCCGGGCCAGCCCATCCCCTTCTCAACTTAAAAGTACAGGGGCCTCACACTGGTCTCAGAATTTCACTCATGGTGAGAAAGATTCATAATCCCGTTAACCATAACCTTCATGTTTCATCCCTTCATTTCGGCAGCTCAGTGGGGAGGGACTGGGGTTACCTCCATCTCGCCACGTAAGGACCACGGAGCCTGGCCGCCCCACGCCCTCGCAGGCGCAGCGCTTTTCAAAGGGCGCCTGCGGACGGGCAGGCAGCATCAGTACCGCTGGGAGGTGCTCAGGATGCAGGTCCCGGGCCCTGCCTCAGACCTACTGAACCAGACTCTCGGGGGTAGGGCCCGGCAATATGCCTTCACAAACCCTCAGGGATTCTGATACTCTCTCAAGTTTGAGAGGAACTGGGTGAGGCCTCTGAAAAGATTGCTCTGTGAACCGGGAGTCCCTCACGTGAGGCAAGTGAAGGAAAGTAGGGTGGCGGGGGCGGGGGGGGGGAATCACCCACGTGTGATCTCGTGCTCTCTGGGCCTAGAATCTGCTGTCCTTCCAGGAGTGGAAGTAGAGGAGGCAAGAAGGAGCATCTGAAACTTCAGCAGGTGACCGTTATCTGTGGGAACCATCTGGGTACAGGCAAGCCGGTTTCTGGAAGTTCTGCCAGGTCTTGGGGCTTTGACCACCTGGAGGGAGACAGGAGCCGATAGCCTGCGGGAGCTCAGCACAGTGGGGATCCCAAAGTCTGGAAGGGTTGGGAATGTGGGAAGGGACCTCCAGGGGACACCTAGAGGCAGGGGCACCCCACCATGGGTTGTCCTATCTGGGTCACAGCCCTTACCCCGAAGGGCCTGGGACCCACCTCTGCCCCGGGTCCTGAGCCCACAGTGCCACGGTCCCTCTGACTCAGCCCCTCCCGGTCACTGCCTCCCATCACTGGGTGCTCCCTCTGCCCACAGGTCCCTTCAGTCTACCGCCGAGTCACAGGCTTTCGTGTGAGGAAGGCCATGTCAGTCATTTTGACCCAGTCCCCATTCCATTCAGCTTTCTACAATGTCATCCTCTCAACACCCCCTTGAAGTCGGCAGAATGACTGTCCCCATTTGACAGATGAGAAATCAAGGCCGCCAAGGGAGAGTGACTTGCCCAAGGGCGCCCAGCTCCCCTGTGGGGGGAAGCCGCCCCACAGCAGCCTCGCCTCTAATTAACGCTGCCTTCGGGGGCACTCGTGTGTGTGCAGCTATCTCACCCCGGGCTCAGTTCTGTTGCTCATGTGTTCATTTGGACGTGACATTTATGACATCACAGACCCTAACCAAGGCCCATCCTGATAACCCTGGATCATCAAGAAAAGGATTCATGGGGTTTAAGCTTCAAATGGTTAAAACAGATGAAAAAGTTGTGTGGCTCAAAGGGACAAACCCTCAGGTTCCCAGCAGCCTGAGGCCTGCAGAGAGCTGTGGTTTCACGGTCCACGGAGCAGCACAGTCAAGCTGTGGAGACGCTTCTGATCCTGCCCTGCCTTCTTCACCCAGTCTCGAAGTTTCTCACCTAACATCCCCCCCTCTCCCTTGGGGCCTCCGGGAGCCTCCAGACTCCTCAGCCCCAGGTCTCACTAACCAGACTCAGAGCCAAGAGCCTCCCGTGTGGCGGCCAAGGGGTACACAGCACCCGCTCCCCCCGCATTGATGGCTTCGAGCGCCCAGGGAGGGGGTGTCTCGTGTCCCCACTGAGAGCAGAAAACCAGCCAAGCCAGTTGCTGGCCACATGCATGAGGGCCTTGGAGTCTGAGGACTCGATGGGAAGGGCTGCCGTGCCCCGCCCTATCAGCTGTGTGACTGTGGGCAAGTCACAGGACCCCTGAGCCTCGGTCCCTCTTCTGTAAAAGGGGGGGAACAATAGCCTCCTATTGCCGGGTGGCTGTGAGGAGAAGACAGTGCAAGTAAAGTACCTGGCACCATGCCCGGTCCTGCAGCCCTCATTATACCCATTAAACACGTAAGCTAGTCCTCAGAAGAAAGGAAACACCACCTGTCTCTTTATCAGCGTTTGTTTCCCAAGCACCCTAGGTTGGTTTTTGGCTCACAAACTCCCTACAGCTGACACCAAGCATTTTCTCTCCTATCCTACTGTCCCTCTGGGAGGTGGCCCATAGCTGGTATGGTCTAAACCTAGCTGCCCTAGGGAGCATGGGAGGGTGGGCAGGAGAAGAACTGGGGAACCCAGGGTTTTGCCACAGAAGGCAGGGCCCCAAAAGGGGCTGATGAGGAAACTCCCTGACTCCCTGGGGGCCCACAGAGGTGCTGGGCAGGGGCAGGGAGTGAGGAGAGCCACATCCTTGCACTGCGATCTGGTCTGGGAGTCTGCGAGTCTGGAGACCCAGGTTCAATTCCTGACTCCCAAGCTGTGTGACTTGGGCCAGTTACTTAACCTCGCTGAGCCTCAGTTTCCTAGTCAGTAATTGAGACTAAAGACACCTAAGGCTGTCTGTGGCTATCTTTATTCTGATTTGCCACATGAGATAAAGGATTGGCCCACAGTGGGTGTTCAGTAAAAAGAGCAGCAGAAACTAAGTTAGGGGTCCAGGGTGCCATGGTCCTTCCCACCCCATTTCTACAGTTAGATGAGGCCAGCAAGGCTCAGAGAGGTTTAGCGACTTCTCCGAGGTCAGATGGGATGTGCACATCATTGCTTTCCTGGGCACTCACTCCTACTTGGGACCTTTGGTTATCAGCCAGGCCTAAGAAACCCCCCCAGGGAGCCTTGAGCCTGTCTTCATGCCTGGGAGGGTTTTCTCATCTCAGAACGGTAGTCTTGAAGACACAGGAAAAGATGGGTCTCCTATCTTCACTGACAGATGCATGAGGGTATAGAAGTGTTTCGCAAAAACACCAACACAGTGAAGATGAGCTTCCCATTGCTGAGCTGTCCAGGAGAACGCCCCACTGCTGGAGGGGTGCGAGCAGGCGCTAAGCAACATTGGGTGGAAAGTTGGCCTTGGTGGCCTTTAAAAGAAAGCCACCCTCCACATGGCTGCCAGGCAAATCCAACCCTGCTCAGTTCCCACCTCTCCTCCCGCTTCAGATCCAGCTCCGACTCCCGGACTTGGCCTTTGAGTTTTCTGGACTCCATCATCCTATGTTCTCATCTGCCTCCCATCTGGTCTGGGAGCTCCACAAGGGTAGGTCCTGTATGTTTTTTTTTTTTTTTTTGGCTGCGTTGGGTCTTCGTTTCTTTTTTTTTTTTTTTTTTTTTAATTTTATAGCTACTTTATTTATTTATTTATTTACCTTTGACTGTGTTGGGTCTTCGGTTCGTGCGAGGGCTTTCTCCGGTTACGGCAAGTGGGGGCCACTCTTCATCGCGGTGCGGGGACCGCTCTTCATCGCGGTGCGCAGGCCCTTCACCATCGCGGCCCCTCCCGTTGCGGGGCACAGGCTCCAGACGCGCAGGCTCAGCAGTTGTGGCTCACGGGCCCAGCTGCTCCGTGGCATGTGGGATCCTCCCAGACCAGGGCTCGAACCCGTGTCCCCCGCATTAGCAGGCAGACTCTCAACCACTGCGCCACCAGGGAAGCCCCGGTCCTGTATGTTTTGATTCCGGGACCTGCCAGGGAAGGGAGGTCATGTTTCCTGGGCAAGGACCACAGACCAGGCCCCCGACCAGGTATTTACACACGTTGCTGCAATTTGGGCTTCACAACAAGCCAGAACATCAGGTGTTATTATTAGTCTCACTTTGCAGATCAGCAAACTGAGGTCAGAAAGATCAAGCAAACTGCCAAAAGTCCCACAGCAACATGAATGCTGAAGAAGTGAAAAGGTGAAGGAAGGGGCGTTGAGCACGTGGGGTTCCCGATTTCAGCCCCTAGTCCCAAGAGGCATCTGCAGCGGGTAGGCACGCTTGGTTGCCCATCCGTCTCCAACTCTTGGGGAGCCCCATCCAGGCACTGAGTGAAGTGGACCCCTGTGAACTGACTAACCACAACCGCAGCGTTTGGGGGTGTGTGGGAGGCAGGTTGCTCTCCCCCGAGCCCGCCATAGCCCCAGCCCCGCCCTACCCCAGCCCGAGCCAAAGCTCTGCGCCAGCCCAGCGGTTTCTGCTGGCAGCAGCTCAGAGAAGGGTGAGGTGGCGCTGGATATGGGGGGAGCAGGTCAGGTGGGAGAGCCCAGGAATTGTCTGAGTCCAACTCAGCCATGTTCTGCCCATGCTGCAGGGCTGCTGCGAAGCACTTCCTGGATATTTGGCCCCTTGGACAAGGATCTGGAAAAGGAAGCCCACAGGGTGTGGCAGAGGCATCATTAATTGCCACAAGAAAGACAGCCAGAAGTTGCCTAACACCCACTGGGTGCAGGCCCCAGGCTAAGTCCGTTATTCTTTGTTTTGGCACCAACCCGAGAAGAAGCTACTATCTTTCCCATTTTACAGATGGGGAAACTGAGGTTCCATTTGACCAGATGAGGACTAAAGCTGGCGAGGCGGGGAGAGGGGGTTGACCAGCTGGGCCCTCCCTCAGCATAGATCTGAGGTTCCCAGTGGCTGGGAGGGAGAGGAAGGTGTGGACACCCTTCCCAGGTCCTGTGACCTTTCCTACCTATGCCCTCATAGCAGCTCAGGTCCCTCCTTAGGAAAGCTTTCCCCGATCTCCTCCTCTGAGTTTAGGTTAGGCCCTGCCCCACCCCCACCCTGCCCTCCTAGCTATCACAGATTGTCTTCTCTGAGCTGTCCCCATCTCCCCAGGCCTGTCCCCACAGTAAGCCAGATGGGAGGAAGGAAATGCAGCTGCCATCTATATAGAATTCAGGGAACCCAGCTTCTAAGTCTAGCTTCACCCTGATTTACCACAAAGCTTTGGGTGGTCACTTTCCCACCGGTAAAATGGGACACGCTGTACTACTCTCAGGGCTGGTGACCATCACGGAAGAGAAAAATTTTGGAGGAGGAATTCTCTTCTACCCTTGGAACCAGGGCCTGAAGGACAGCTGTGACCCTCCTCTCCTAGGCTCCCCTTCCTCAGGTCCACACCCAGCAGGGCAGGGCGGGGCAGCTGTGATCTGGTAGGGCCAAGGCATCTAGAAGAGAAGGTGGTTTTGGGAAGATGCGCCTCAACCTCCCACGTAAAAGACAATAATAGCACCGTGCTACTTTTTGCACAGCACTCAAAGACAACCTGACTAACATAGTGCTGGAAAAGTGTACCCAGTTTGGGCAGGGCTTAGCTTTGTGGACAGACTGGGGGGAAATCCCTGTCTCTTATATTCTGTGTGACTTTGGATATGCTATTTAACCTCTCTGAGACTCGGTTTCCCTAAATATAAATGGAGACCTTACTAGTCCCAGACGAGTGATTTTTATCTATACTCGATGACCCCATCCATAGCTTGTTTCTCCACCTGAATTCTGGGGGCTTTGATGGGACCTTTTCACAGGGCTGCTTAAGGGTCCAGGAGATGATGAAGGAGGAAGAGTCTGGACACTAGACCACAATCCAGAGAGAAGTGACCTGCCTGGACTCACCAGATGGGATGGCTGCGGTGTGGGGAACCCCCTCTGTGGCCACCCCAGGGCCAGCAAAGGGTCATTTCCTTCCGCGTTCAGCCCCGCCGTCACCTCTCCTGTTTCCCCGGCTAATTGCGGCGGCGCCGACAGCGGGGGAAATCGGGGCCAGGCCGGATTTCCTCTGCGGACCCGCGGCTGCTAGAGCCACCCGCCCCCCTGGACCCCGCGGGGCCACGAACTGCACGTGCGGCGGCCCGGGGCGGCCTGGCTGGCACAGCGCTTCCTTAGCGACCCCTCTCCATCCCCGCCCTCTTCGACCCGCCCCTTCCCAGTCCGGGTTTCAGTGTCAAGAAAAAGCTTCGCCCCCTCGCGGGTTCCGGATAAACCGAGTCACACGGGGGCGTGCCGGCCCGGCGCTAGGACCCCGCGGCTGGGCCTAGGGGGTGGGCGTGGTGGGGCGGGTCGGCGGGAGAGGTATTTAAATTGGAGCCCGAGCCGCCCTCTCGCGGGTCTGGCTCCCGTGGGGCTGTGGAGCGGCCGTGCGCCTCCTCGGGCCGTGACCCCGGGGTCTGGCGCGGGGTGGGACGGGAAGGGCAGGTTTGCGCAAAATGTGCCGGGGCTGCCCGGGAGAGGAGCGGCGGCCGCGCTGAGCCAGGTAGGAGCCGCCCAGCGGGCGAGGCTGGCCGGCCCCCTCGGGGAACCGGCGGTCCCGCGCCCCTCTCGGGCACCCGGCGCGGAGCTGGGCTGGGACTAGTCCATCGAGACGCGGATCTTCAACAGTCCCCACCCGCCACCGCCCCCTGCTTTGCGCGTGGAGCCAGGGTTGACTCCAGAAGTCTCCAAGGCTCCTAGCTCAGCGGATCTTTCCCGCGAAGGGCGAGGCCGGCGTTCCCATTTGACAGATGGGAAAACAACCGCAAAAAGGCCAGCACTTGAGCAGGGAACACACAGCTAGTCAAGGGCAGTTCGAGATTTCAATCTGGTCTGCTACTGCCCTCTGACCCTGGCTGGGCGTGAGTCTTCCCATCCCACCGCACCAGATAGCCTACCCATCTCTAGGGGCGGGGATGGGGGGTGGTGGTGGCACCCACCTCCCTCCAAGGAGCTCCGCAGCCAGCCTTCTTCATGGGTGGTAAGACGTGAGGGACCCCCACCCCCACCCTCAGCTGCCTGAAATTCCGCCATCACAGCCACATTCCTTTGGGTTAAGGTCTAATTCCCCCGTGGGATGCACATGTCTCCAGAATGGGGCTTGCCCTTAGTGATTCACTGCTCGCTGGGAACGTCCACAGCAGCTCTCCCAGGACCCCACTCTGCCAGTGATCCAGGCTGAGAGGAGGGAGAGGAGCACCCTAGAGCCCAGCACTGTGAGCCTGTCTGCTGGGGTTGGGGGTTGGTTGGAGGGGGTTAGAGAGGGAGATCTTGGCCTGGTGTTGTGGAAACATTTGCTTTGGAGGCAGACAGGCTGGATTCTGATCCTGATTCTGCCATTTACTGCCTGTGTGACTTTGAGTAAGTCACCTCTCTGAGCCTCGTTTCCCTCATGGGCAAACTCTACAGGGGGCAGGCAGCTCAGCACCTGCTGGAGAAAACACAGCATTTGGGTCATACAGACCTGGGGCTAAATCCCAAAACACTTATGAGCTGGGTAACTATGGGGTAAGTCACTTCACCTTTCTGAGCCTCAGTGTTCTCATCTGTACAATGGAAATTATAGTAACTGCTTCACTGGCTTGTTGTGAGAATTAAATGAAATGATATAGGTCAAGTGCTTAGAAGAGTATCTACATCCTTAAACACTAGGGATGGGCTTATTATGGTAGTAGGTGTTGCCCTCCACCCCATTTTTCTCTCTCTCTCTCCCTGCGTTGTGTGCACGCACACACGCACACACACAGATATTCTTTGGCACTTCTCTCCCCAGTCAGTGTCCTAAGATGCCTCCTGCCTCCTCTTGCCTAGGCCACTTGTCTGCTGGCCTGGGGCCTCCCTCTTCAGCACTCCTCACCTCGCCTGGGCTGCTCAGCCCTGTGGGTTTGTCCCAGCTGGGAAAGACAATATGTGTCTAGGGTGCCTTCACAGCCATTCTCAGCTTGGTCATCACAACCGTTGGGGTCAAACAGTGGCAAAACAGGAAGCAGGCTGCTTGCCCTACAGATGGGACACTGAGACCCTGAAAGCTTAAGGGACTTGCCCCAGGGAGCAGGGCTGGTGAGCAGTAGAGGCTGGTTGGGAGCCTGGGTCTCAATGATCCCAATCCTCCCTCTTGAGAGCGAGTAACCCTCAAATTCTCCACACTGTGTCTGGGGCACTGCTCAAGGGTGTCCACTGCCGAGGGGCCCCTTTCTGTTAGACGGCAGGGTGGAGTTCCACGTGCTGCAGGGAGGGCCCCTCCTGGAGGCTCAGATGCTCACCTCAGGGATAGAGTGGAATTTGGCAGGCAGGGGAGGGGGAAACGAGTGCCCCTTTGGGCAGCAGTGCTCTCAGGTTCAGAACTAATCCAGGTCCTTCCTTATCCTCACCTCACACTCACCGCTCAGCCCTTTGCCGTGGACTGCTACCCCTCACTTTGCTGTTTGTTCAGTAGACTTTTAGTGAGCACCGCTTAATAGACCCCTGTTCTCATAGAATAAGAAATAAACGATCGGGAAATGATCAATGAGAGGAAAACAATAAAATACGTGCAGATCTGGGCAAGAGCATTCCAGGTGGAGGGAGCAGCAAGGGCAAAGGCCCTGAGGCAAGAATGCACTTGCTGTGTTTGAGGGATGGTGAGAAAGCTAGAATTTGGTGAGGGAAGAGCACATGGTAGATGGAGTCAGAGAGGAGATTGTATAAGCTTGGATTTTATGGGAGGTTTTCAAGCCGTGAGATTCATGATCTGATACATGATTTAAAGACATCACTCATGCTGCCATGCTTAGGACGGACTAAAAGAGGTCAGGGTGTTGCTGGGGTCGAGGCCCAGGGTCGTGGTGGTGCCTAAGTCTGTGGCAGTGATGGAGGTAGGCAGATCCAGAGTCTGTGTTTTAGGGAAAGCAGACAGGACCCGCTGATGGGGGGAAGGAGTGTGGCGGGGAGGTGAAGGGAGAGTCCAGGAGAAAAACTGCTCTCACCAGCGTCACCATGTCACCGAGGCGCCTCATGTCAATTCTCAGCGCCTTCCCCAGCTTGCACAGTGTAAGATGGTTCCCAGAGGAGAGTGAGGCCCCTCTGCCCTGGGGGCTCTTCCCATGGTGGTGGTGGGGGTTGGTGGGTAAAGGGGAGGGAACCACGGAGTGATGAAGTGCTCGGTGACAATATATAGCCCAGACTTGGGGAACCAGAGAAGGCTTCTTGGAGGAGGTGACATCTAGGCTGAGACCCAAAGGATGAGGAGGTATTCAGCACAAGAGAGGGGAGGAAGTGAAGGTTTGGGGCAGTGAAAAGATGCTCAGAGAACTGAAGGAAATACGAGGCTTCCATAACACAGTGGGAGAAGGGATAATGAGAAATGAAGCTGGAGAAAAGAGCTGGCTGGGCAGGGCGCACTCCCCAAGGGCCTCGAAGGCCCCTCTGAGGGGTTTCCACTCAGTTCTGAGTACACTAGCATTCAAAAGGGTGGTGATGTTCTGCTTTTTAAACAGCAGAACAAAATTTCCTGTGAAAACCCAACCTGTAATGCAGGTGAGAGGAGGACATCTGCGGGGCAGGGGGTCCATGGCCCCAGGGGAACCCAGGGAACAGGGCTTAGAAGACACGGCTTGGGCCTTTGCATGTTTGAACAAGAAAGGACCTCAGAGCACCCACCTTCATTTAAAATTCATAGCAAGGATGCTTATGGGTTCTAACAGTCAAGACTCAGCCATAAAGTTTCTATAAATGCCTCTTCCAAAACATCCCTCAGAGTCACAATTCAGCACTTATTTATTGAGCACCTGCAGGAGACCTTATAGTGTAGAGGTTAAGGGCACAGACCCAGGAGCCCGACTTCCTGCCTGCCACTTGTTAGCTGTGTGACCTTGGGCATGTTGCTTAATTTCTCTGACCCTCAGTTTTCCTGTATGCACAGTGGTAATGGTGATCATGGAACCAAGTCGTTGAATTATTGGAAGGATTAAATGAGTTCATACATGTAAAGTGTCAAGAAGAGTGCCTGGTGCATAATGAGGGCTCTGTAAGTGGCACTTTCATAGAATATGTCTCATTTGATCTTTAACAAAACTTTGAGGTTGGCATTAGCCTCAGAAGAGGAAACTGAGGCTCAGAGAGGTGAAGTGACTTGTACAAAGTCACACAGCAGGTAAGCGGAGGAGACAGAGGGAGGAGTCTGGTGTGGGTGACTGGGTCCAGTGCTCTTGGAGGGCATTATGTGTCTCTCCTTGTTAATGTTTTGTATGTATTATGGTCTCTTCTGTGCCTTTATTTGTGTCCCCAGTTCCCAGGACAGAGCCAGACAAGAGGAGGCATTCAGTAAAGGTGTGAGTGAATGAATGAATGAATGAATGAATGAAATTGATGGATTGAGCTGTGTATTCCTAGCACTTGGCCCAGGTTCTCAGTGAATGAGCCCCTAGCAGCACTGGGATGTGACCCTCCTGAGGGCTTTGTGGTCCCCCTCAACCTCAGCCCCGCTGCTCATAGCGAGAAGGGCTGGCCCAGCATGCCTGGGTGTCCCACTGCGTGGGCGGTGGCTTCAGTGAAAGTTAAGGGCCTGGCAGCCTGTTCCTGGGGAAGTCCACGGCCCGCAGTGCTGGGGGCAGGGCAGGCCTCCTGGCGGGGCTTCCTGTCAAGGCTCCAGGCCCAGCCTTCAAACAATGGCAGGGACTCGAGAACCAGAAAATCAAAAGAGAAAGGGCAAAATAAAGGTCTGCGGGTTGGGGGATTGAGGAATTCCGTTTGGGGCTTGAAGAGCTAGGATGGGGGGACCTGCTTGTGGCCTGGGTGGAACTGGAGTCAGAGCCCCAGCTCCCCACCTCACCCCACCCCAGCCCTGAGCTTGGCCAGGGCAGCCCTTAGGGCTCCTCTCCCTCCTGCTCACCTCCTCCAGGCTGTCTTCCAAGTAGGGTCTTTTGAAACCCAAATCTGACCATGTCACCCACTGCTTAAAAACTCTTGTCCAGGGTAATGGCCTAGCTCCTTGGCCCGGCACTGAAGGCCCTTTGTGATGGGCTGCAGCCCTTTTTCCCATCCCCTTCACAAGGTGCCCCATTCACAGCACCTTTGGTCCAGCTACAGCTGCGGTCTGGGGTTCCCTGAGGGCAGGTGCAGACAGGAAGGAGCGGTGGGGGCTGGCGGTGGGAAGGAGCCTGTGGTCTTACAGCCTTCCCCTTTCCTCCTGCCCTATGCAGAGCCATGAGCCACCGGATCCTGCTGCTTCTGGCCGTGCTGACCCTGGGCCTGGCTACCTCCCAACACCAAGACAAGGTGCCCTGTAAGAAGGTGAGAAGCTCTGCCTAGGCAGGGAGAACTCCCTGTCTCCCCCTACCCCCGGCCCAGGGCTGTCCTGCTGCCCCAGCCCCAGAAGCCAGAGGCTAGAGGGGTCAGAAAAGGAAGGAGGATGCATTTAGTGCCTTTAAAACTTGCATTTAATGAGCACCTACTAGAATGTTTAAATGCCTTGTTTACTGTTAATCCTGCTGGGTAAGTACCATAATTCCAATTTTATAGAGTTGGAAACTGAGGCTTGGAGAAGGTAGGAAACTTGTCCAAGGTCATTCAACTAGGGCCCTTCAAGCTGCCCCCAAAGGGCAGTGGGTCTAGCTGGCTGATGAGGAATATGTATATGTGTGTGGGGAATTTGGAGTGGGCATCTGGGAAAGGCTCTTCTGTACTAGGCCCCTTCGGGGGACAAGTCCCCTTTCCTAACTGGGCTCCTTTACTCGAGCCCATCTGCCACATCTCTGCTGTGATGCCTGTCACTTATTAGTGCCGGGGTCAAATGCTGCCTTCTCCAGGAAGCTTCCCCTGACCCCTTCCAGGCCGACCTGGTTCTGTTTGATCCCTTTTGGGGCTCCCACAGCCCTAAGCTTCCTTCCATCTCAATATTGAGTACATGGGGTAGTTGGTGAATGGTCCACACCTGTCTCAGCTACCAGACCAAGAGCTTCTCAAGGGCAGCGACCAGGTTTGATTCACTTTGTTCCATTTTTCTGCCAGGAGTCAGGGAGACTAGCCCTGAGGTTACTGTGACCCTGTGGGGTACAGAGAAAAGGAACCCTCTAGGTCCACTCGTAAGGCTGGGCAATCATTGAAGTCAAGACCAGAGCTTGGGCTGGGGAAGGGACAGGCCCTCCAGTAGCCCCACCTGGACTTGGGACGGGAAGCTCATGACACAAGATGGGCAGCTGCTTTTGGAGGCTGGATGAGCTGGCAGCCAGGGCCCGGCAACCCTTCCCCGGGGTTTGCAGTGTCCTGCTGTTGCCACCTCACTTCTTACTCCTTGGAGCCCTTCTGGGATTCCCAGAACCCAGAATAACAGGCAGAGAAGGCCTCAGACGTCACCAAATGCAGCCCCACATCTACCTGGAGCAATAGACTCAGAGAGATAAAGGGTCTGGGCCACCCAACAGGCAGAGGGGAACTGGGTGGGCTTTGGATTTGGGGCAAATGAGGTAACAGGCAGGAAAGCAATTTCTGAACTCCCATGGAAGCGGTTATGATGCTTTTCAAAATAGTAAAAACAAATTGCCACATGCCGAGGGCTAACAAGGGGCCTGCTCCACGCTAAGGGCTTTCTCTCATTTAATGAGAGAAAACTCTTCTTTTCAGCTGAGGAAACCAAGGCTGAGAGAAGAGATGTGACCCACAAGGTCATACTGATAGGAGGTAACAGAGCCAAGATTCGAACCCATCCCTCCCGAACTCATGCTGTCCACTGCCGGGTAACTCTCCCTACCCTGCTTCCCTTCTATGTGCAGGTGGTAAAATGGTGATGAGTGGCACCCTCTTCCCTCTAAAAAAAAAAAAAAAAAAGCTGGGCAGTGGAATCCTGGCATACCAGAGAGTGGATAGGGGGTCATTAGGGGAAGCTCTGAACTTGATTAAGGGCTGATGCCCCCAAGACCCCTCCCCAAATAAGTCACTCAGCTTGGAGCTCAGGGAGTGGTGGGTACCTGACAAATGGGGTTCTGAGAGCTGCCCACGCCTTCAAGCTCCTTCCTAGACTGAACTGGAGAGCTGGGCAGCCCTGCCTTGTAGCAGTCCCTCTGGGCCTCTGTGACACAGGTCCTGGGCACTGGGCAGAAAGCAGGATTAGGTGCTGGACTTGGCCAGCTTTGTGTCCCGGTTTAACTCTCAGGAGCTGGTGCCCCAGGGAGCCTTTGAGTATTGCCTCTGGGGTGAAATGGGGTGTGGGCTTGCAGGTGGGATAAGCCCCATCCCCCAACACACGCTGTATTCGTGTTCATTTTGCTGTTTCTTCTTTAATCAGGATGGTTTGAGGAGCTGAGGATATGGATAGGAAGGCTGCGCCCAGTGGCCCCAGCTGGCAGAGACTGTTGTGAGGGAGGAAGGGGCAAGGAGCCAAGCAGGTCTAGCAAGGTGGCCGGGGTAGGATTCCAGTTTGCATGGGTGCCCAACTGCAGGGGTGGCCTCGGGCCTCTGAGTAGGGCAGTATTGTGGAGTTGGAAGCTGCATGGAGCTGGAAGAGTCTCATTGCCTGATGGAGGGCAGTCCGTTCCTCCCCCCACTTCACCTTGAAGCTCTTGGGAGGAAGCTGAGAGCTGGGCCAGGCAGGGAACACCCAGACTGGTGTTCCTGCCCTGTCGGCTCAGCCACTGACTCTCTGTGACCTCGTGCAGGTCACTGCCATCTTTAGGCTCAGTCTCCCCATCTGGGAAGTGGGTGGGCTGGACCCCTTTTGCTCTAACGGTCTTTGACTCTAGTCTGAATATATGCATCATCTCTTTTCTTTTCCTTTCAGAAAAGTGATTCAGTCCATCCCTCAGACTTTTACTAAGCTGATGATGTCTGTGACTCTTTCATTCACTGAAAAATGTACTGAGCACTTTCTATGGCCCAGGTCCACAATAGTCACTCAGTCAAACCCTGTTTGCCCTGAGCTTACTGTCTAGCAGGTCTGCACACAAACAGTCACAATTCAGGGGGCCAAAGCTGTGAGAGAGGAAGCATAGGGGCTGTGAGAGCTCAGAGGAGGCCCCGACCTGCCCAGCAGTCAGGGAAGGCTTCCAGGTGGAGGAGACCTTGGAGCTCAGCACACAGAGTTCACCATGCTGATCTGGTTGGGAAGAGCATAACCAGCACAGGGAACAGCAAGGAGGAGGCCCAGAGGTGGGTGTGGGAGGGCACAGTGGGCAGGGGTCAGGTGCGGGCTGGGCTGGAGTGGGTTGGGAGGAAAGGGGACAGGTCAGCAGGGGCCACAGACAGCCTTGAACTCTGCTGAGGGTGCTGGACTTTGCCCAGAAGGGGTTTAAGCCGAGGGCAGCACAGTCAGAGTGGAGTTTTTGAGCAGTTGCCATGCATTTGGCTGGCGGAAAGGGGTCAGTGGAGACAGAGAGGCCAGGGCGGAGTGGGCCTGTGCTTGGTGGTTATGGAAGCCAGAGCCTTCGCTGGGAAAGGCTGGGGTTCCTGGTGTGTGGGAAAAGACAGAGGGAGATTGCATTTCCATGGAAAGAATTCTGGCCCCTGAAGGCACATGTGATGGAGGGACAAAAGTGGGGTCTTTGGTTGTTAAGAGACTGGGGTTCAAAAGCCAGCTCTGTTCCTCACCAGCTGGATGATTCTGGGGCCTCCCTTCCCCTCTCTAAGCTTGGGTTTCTTAAAGAGGGGTGATCAGATTTGATGGGCAGGCTATTGTGAAGATCCAGTGAGACAAGGGGTCTGAAAATGCTAAATAAAATATAAAATGCTGAATGGGTGCTGGGGAAGGATGAGTTACATTCTGGATAAGAAACCAGAGTGGTAATGTGACACAGCAACATCAGTCTTGTCATCAAAGAATGTGGGTTTAGACTCTGGTCATCTTTTCCTGCCCCTACCCCATCTCCAGGGGCCCATTGGGACTGGACCATGCAAAGTGAAGCCACTGATGGGGGTGGGGGCAGCAGCAGAACGAGGTCATCTGGTGAGTGTCAGCAAGGAAGGCAGGCTCTGGGACCCGAGCTCTGCCTCGTGGAGTGAGGGCTTGAATGAGATCTGAGGGTGAGAGACCAAAATTAACACCGAAGACAGGAGTGCAAATAGCATTTTCCCCTTTTGGAAACATTTCTCCCAAAGTGGTTTTTTGTAAAACATCAGCTGGGTAAGTTTAACTCTCTGGGTCCATGGAAGGAAACTGGGATGTGGAACCAGGAGGCCTGGGTCCCAGTTGGCCCTGCTCCTCACTGGCTCTGGGGCACTCTAGGTGATACATGGCTTAGTGTCTTCTAAAATCGGATAATAGTCAGTATAGAGTATTTTGTTAGTGCATTTGTCCTTCTATCTGTCTGTCATCTCTCTCTCTCTGTCTACCAATCAAAGCTTCCTTGAGTCCCTCCCTGATGCCAGCACTGCCATACTGGGTACCAGAGACAGGGGCAGGGAGCAGAGTAGGGGTCACGCAGACGTGGGGTGATTGGGCTCGGGGGGAGGACGTCGAGCACGCTGGCAGGACAGAGTAGAGGCCTGGCCAAGCCTGGTGGCAGCTCCAGTCATACTTCCTAGAGGCACGTGTCTGGTTCCCCCTCCTACAGCACCCACTAATGCCCGCTGCTCTCGCTGCCCTCCCCCTCCCCAGGTGGACAAGGAAGTCTTGTGCCGGGGCCTTGGCCTACTCCAGGTCCCCTCGGTGCTCCCGCGGGACATCGAGGTCCTCGACCTGTCTGGGAACCAGCTGCGGAGCATTCTGGCCTCGCCCCTGGGCTTCTACACAGCGCTTCTTCACCTGGACCTGAGCGCCAACGAGATTAGCTTCCTCCAGCCAGGGGTCTTCCAGGCCCTGCCCCACCTGGAGCACCTCAACCTGGCCCACAACCGCCTGGCGGTGGGCACAGCGCTGAGCACTGGGGGTCTGGGTCCCCTGCCACACCTGACGTCCCTGGACCTGTCTGGCAACAGCCTGTACAGCGGCCTGGCGGAGCGGCTGCTGGCGGAGGCGCCCGCCCTGCGCAGCCTCTCGCTGGCGGAGAACAGCCTGACGCGCCTGGGCCGCCACACCTTCTGGGGCACGCCCGCGCTCGAGCGGCTGGACCTTCACAGCAACGTGCTGATGGACATCGAGGACGGAGCCTTCGAGGCCCTGCCCCACCTGGCACACCTCAACCTCTCCAGGAACTCCCTTACCTGCATCTCCGACTTCAGCCTCCAGCAGCTGCGGGTCCTAGACCTGAGCTGCAACAGTATCGAGGCCTTTCAGACGGCCCCGGAGCCCCGGGCCCAGTATCAGCTCGCCTGGCTCGACCTGCGGGAGAACAAACTGCTCCACTTCCCCGACCTGGCCGCACTTCCGAGGCTCATTTTCCTGAACGTGTCTAACAACCTCATCCGCCTCCCTGCGGGGCCGCCCCAGGGCGGCGAGGGCCTTCACGCGCCTTCCGAGGGCTGGTCCGCCTTGCCCTTCTCCAACCTCGGCCGCAACGCCAGCACCCAACCCCTCTCTCAGCTCTTGAATCTGGATTTGAGCTACAATGAGATTGAGCTCGTCCCGGAGGGCTTTCTTGAGCACCTGACTTCCCTGCGCTTCCTGAACCTCAGCCGGAACTGCTTGCGGGCCTTTGAGGCCCGGCGTGTGGGCTCCCTGCCTTGCCTCGTACTCCTGGACATGAGCCACAATGCGCTGGAGACGCTGGAGCTGGGTGCCAGGGCCCTGGGGTCTCTGCAGACGCTGCTCCTACAGGACAACGCCCTGCGGGGCCTGCCCCCGTACACCTTCGCCGGCCTGGCCAGCCTGCAGAGGCTCAACCTGCACGGGAACCGGGTCAGCCCCTGCGGGGGCCCAGGTGAGCCTGGACCCGCGGGCTGTGTGGCCTTCTCTGGCGTCTCCTCCCTCCGCGTCCTGAACCTGGCGGACAATGAGATGGAGATGCTCCGGGCAGGTGCCTTCCTCCACACTCCGCTGACTGAGCTGGACCTCTCTGCCAACCCTGGGCTGGATGTGGCCACAGGGGCCTTGGCGGGCCTGGAGGGCTCCCTGGAGGTCCTGGCCTTGCAGGGCAACGGGCTGGCCATCCTGCAGGTGGACCTGCCCTGCTTCAGCTGCCTCAAGCGGCTCAATCTGGCAGAGAACCGCCTGAGCCGCCTGCCTGCCTGGACGCAGGCTGTGTCCTTGGAGGTGCTGGACCTAAGGAACAACAGCTTCAGCCTCCTGCCGGGCAGTGCCATGGGCGGCCTGGAGACCAGCCTGCGGCGCCTCTACCTGCAGGGGAACCCCCTCAGCTGCTGCGGCAACGGCTGGCTGGCGGCCCAGCTGCACCAGGGCCGTGTGGACGTGGACGCCACCCAGGACCTGATCTGCCGCTTCGGCTCCCAGGAGGAGGTGTCCCTGAGTCACGTGCGTCCTGAGGACTGTGAGAAGGGGGGGCTCAAGAACGTCAACCTCATCATCATCCTCACCTTCGCACTGGTGTGTGCCGTCCTTCTCACCACGCTGGCCACCTGCTGCTTTGTCCGCCGACAGAAGTTCAACCAACAGTACAAAGCCTAGAGAGGCTGGGGGCTACAGACCGCCTCTGTCAGGGGACCCTGCCAGGTCAGTGGGGGAGCCAGAGGCACGAAGAAGGGTGGGGACTGACCCAAGATTACCCAGTGAGCCAGGATCCAAGAACCCTGGTCTCTCAGTCCCAGCCCTGGGCTCCTTTCCCTGTATCCTGCTGCATCAGTAGGTGACCCACTTCACAGGGCACACATGTGGTCCAGCTGTGGAAGCTGGAAGATGGGCAGTTGCAGGAGTGACAGAGTGTAAGGTTGACCCATCGGATCAACACATCTTCACCAGGCGTCTGTTTTGTGCCACACCCTGCCCTGGGCACTGGGGACACCAGGGAATGAGACACATCCCTACCCTCAGCATCGCCCAGGCTGGGTGGGGAGGTGGCTGCAGAGCATGCAGTGACCACACGGAGTGTGGAAGCCAGGGCTCTGCAGCCCCAGCTGGCTGAGTGCGGATCGTCCTGCCCCTGCTGGGCCAGGGTAGGAGAGGGGCAAGACCAAGAGGATTTGTCTGAGATGTTTCCAGGCAGACTCTTTGTCACGTCTTCTGATAGTGACTTTCAGCTTCTCTGGAACATAAAAAGCTTGTGACCGGAAGAGAGCTGGAGGCACTTGAGTAAGGCTTGGATCCAGCGCTATCAGGCGGGCTGCGGCAGCTCCAGCAGGGCCTGGTTAAGAGGCGGTCTCCCTGGGCTCCAGCCCAGCACTGGACCATTCCGTTTCCTGCTCCGGGCAGGCTCTTTCCCCTACCTGGCACTCTCGTGTTGCACACACCGGCCAAGATACTGCCCTAGCCCCCCTACTTCCTGCCCAGGCCCCCTGCTCCATCCCAGTCCCACCCTGGCTGGTGAGCCAGGAGTAAGAACCTTAGGTATCTGGTTCTGTTTTGCACCACACTTGGCAGTGGTGACAAACCCAAGCCTGCATCTGCCTCTTTATGACAACCCTCTGAGGTTGGTATTTTATCCCATTTTACAAGAGGCTCCAAAAGTCTCCCTCCAGGGACCTCCAGCTAAGAAATGCCAGAACTGAGCTCCAGACTCACATCCTCCTGAGTCCAGAGCCTGAGCTTGGCCACTGCAGGGGCTGCAGGCTGTTAGGTGGACAGGAACTGGCCCCACGTGGCCGGATCAAGGCCCGGGAGCATCCTGTGCTGTGCACACCCACCCGCTCCTCTCCCTCCTCTCTCCCAGGCGGGCAGAGAGAAGATGCGCAGCCACAGGCCCTCTCCTCCTCCTGTGCCTCATTTTCCCTTATTCCCTCATTTGCAGACTAGGCGGGCTCTCCTTGTTCTCTTCTTGCTCTTGAGTGCCCTCCTTCCCTCTCCCTCCTTTGAGCCTAGCCTGGACTTTGAAACCATCGAGTCCGACCTCCCTGTTGCACAGATAGGGAGGCTAAGACTGTGAAGAGAATGGGACTTGCTCAGAGCTGCACAAGTCAGTGGCAGAGCCTGTGAAACAAGGTGGATTCAGACCTCATTGAGGGGGTGTGCGGGGGGGCTTGGTGGTTGGACCTGAATGGTTTCCTTCTCTCTCAGCTGTGACATCACAAGATGATGCTGGCTCCAAACTCTCTTACTAGTCCTCATCATGCAGGGACTTTTTTTTCCCCCTAGAAAAATGGATAGAAAAATCCCATCCAGATATAACCGCCTGTTTCTCATACCCATGAAATCGTGGGCTGTCTGGGAAGAAAGGAAGCCCTGGGATCAGCCCGGGACCCTGTGTCATTGTCTTCACCCTCTTACCCGTGCTTGGCCCGCACTCAGGCTCACGATGGTGCTCGGTAAAGTGTGAGATGATGAAAATGCCCCTCTCTCCACCCCACTTTACAGATGAGAAAACTGAGGCCCAGAGCGGGTCGAGGACTCAGGGAGTCAACGGCAGAGCCGGGGCTAGAACCTGGTGGCTTGGCCCCAGCCTGGGGCCCTGGTAGCGAGTGGGGCAGCCGGTGGGTCCAGTCCTGTTTGGGATCATGACCACAGGTGCTCACTGCACACAAACACTCTTCCTCAGGCCTGGAGGGCAAGGTGTGGGCCCCTCCATGCCTGATCTTTGAGAACACTACACAATGCTGCTCTCACCCCCCAGGACCCAGGCTACAACCCAGGCCTCGGGGCCAGCTCTTTGTGTAACCCACGTGAATGTATTAAAAAATGATTTTGGAGAAACAGTGCAGCCTGCCGGCCTCCTCCTTGCTGCGGGTAATCATTGCGTCCACTTGAACCCTGCCCTCCTCTACTTCCCTTCCAGCCTTTGAAGCCTCATGGCAAACCCCTGGGGAGACAGGCTGAGGACCACTGGGTGGGAGACTGAGGCTCTGGGTCATCACCATCCTGGACCTGGGTGCCTCAGCCCCCATCGTGTCCCTGCCACACCTCTGTCCCCTCACACTCAGCAGACCCCACTCCCCACCCACCCCTGAGAAAACAGTGACTTCCAGCAGGAGCTGCTGAGCACCTTTCCCTCCTCTGCAGCTCCATTTTCTCTCTTTCCTCTCCTTCAGCCTTTCCTTTCTGTTTGCTTCTTCCTCTCAGACTTCAGCTGTGCTCAAGTCTTGCCCATCTTACGAACAGTAAGGAGACTCTTAAGCCACTTTCCCCTTTCCTTTCCCTACTTCACGGGTAAACTTCTAGGTAAAGTAGCTTCCTCTCCCTCCCCTCCATCCTAACCCATCCCAGGCCACCTCCAGCCGTGTACTTTTCAGACCACGCCTCTGACCCGTCAGCTGCGGGGCCGCTCACCTCTATCCCCCCATCACCCACACCTTCCCCTCGGCACACTCTCCCGACATCTAGGACCCTAGGTGCCTTCCTCTCGGGCCACTCCTTTTCAGGCTCCGCTATGCGCTCACCTTCCTCGAGCCATCAGAATGGTGCTCAGCAGGACTCTTCTCTCAGGAATGTCATCACCCTCACTGACTAGCCACCCCATCGCTCTGACAATGCCCACATCTCTGTCTCCAGCCCCAGCCCCTCCTGAGCGTCCAGCCCCGACACCCTGACACCCAGAGGCCTCCCCAGCTAGAGAGTTAAAGGTCTCCCAGGGGCTGGAGGACTGAGAGTGAGCGGCCAGGCTGCAGTTCAAGGTTGAACTTGGAAGAACCAAGAGGGGCCAGAAGAAGAGCATTCGTGGTTCCTAGAAGGGGGTTGGAGGGTGAGGGTGTGGGCTGTGGGCTCTGGGGGAGGGGACAAGAGCCACCTCACCTGGGGTGGGGGTGGGAGTCAGGCGACGGGCTGAGGCAGAGTCTAGAGGGCAGGGAGTGGTCCCCCTGGCTCTCCCACTTTGCAGCCCCTTGTGCTTGTCTTCATGTGGCCCCGCCTCCCGTTCTCAGCTGCCTGACACCCAGACATCACCCCCTTTGCAGGTGCCAACCTTCTCTTCTCCACCTCCTCTCCCACAGGCTCCAGCTCCACCTCCCCCATCCGCAAGCATCCTGGAGATTTCTCCAGCCCAGCTTCCTCCCTGGGCTGTGACCTCTCACCTCCCAGTTCCTGCTCCCAGCTCCTACTCTCCAAAGGAAAAATTGAAATGCCTAGTTCATGGATGGGACTAGGGGGTGACAGGGTATGTGACTCAACGCCCTGGCACACAGTAGGCGCTCCGTGAAGGCCTGCAGGAGGGCAGTAGCGTGGGCTGAGCTCAACCCAGGACTCTGGGAACCTCTGACTCAGCCGGGAGCCCACCAGGCCCCTAACCCCTTTTCCTGGCAAACAGGGGAGTTTGCTCACCTGACCAAGACCCCCAGCAAGGCAGAAATTCCTGTTTTCAGCCGAACATGGACACAGCTGCCAACTAGGTCATCGGAGCATCCGGCAGGTTCCAGGGCGAGAGGATGCCCTTGCACAGCCCCCGTCACAGACAGACTGCGGTGTCAGGTCACCTGGCTCACTCAATCCACGAGGACCAGGCCCAGCAGGAGCCGGGCTCGCAGGCCAGGTGGGAGGAGAGGAAGCCAGCATCCCTGGCCCACCAGCTGCCTCACCCTGTCAGTTCCCTGTGCTGGCACAATCCCCCAGGATCCAGGATCCACAGTCTGCTTTCTGTGCCCCTGTTGTTTAGCAGCTCACAGGCCCTGCAAGTCCGGGTCCCTGCGGCCCTCCACCCTCATCTCTCTCTGGCCACCTCCCACCTCCTATTCAGAGCTGACAGCTATTGAGCACTTCCAGGTGGGCCCTGCGCTGAATACTTGATGTACATGGTCGTATATAATTCTAACACTCTTTGAAGAGATTTCTATTGTTATCATCCTCACTTTAGAGAAACTGAGACTCAAGATCCCATAGCTGTCAAGTGCCAGAGCTGAGACTTGAACCCAGGTTTGCCCTGCTCCTCTCTGGAGCCAGCAATCTTAACCATTAGGCAGCACTGCTTCCTGACCCTCCCAATTCCGGCTCTCTCCCACCTCCTCTACTTGAAATGTCTCACCTACCCTGACCCACCTGCCAAACTCCTCCTTTTTCAATGCTTACCTGCATCACCTCCTCTGGGGAGACTTCCCTGATTTCCCTCCTCCAGCTGCCATCAGCCCTGGGCTGCCCGGGCTCACAACATCGGGATGTCTGCCTGATCCACCACCAGACCAGGAGCTCCTGGAAGGAGGTCTTACCCAGAGTCCCTTCTGTGTCCCCTGTGCCCGAGCCAACACAGAGGCAAGTTCAGAAAAGGTTTCCTGAATGGATGGCCCTGCCCTCCAGGACCTAAACACTTGTGGGGATTAACATCAGCCCTCAGACCAAGAATGGGTGATAAACTTCTCAGACAGACCCCAGGAACGTAGAGGACACAGAGGGACCGCAGGGTGTGGGCTGCCCAGGGGAACAGGAATCTTCTCTCACCACTCTCATTCCCCTCAGTTCCTCTTGCCTCTAGGACCCTGGCTTCTCTTCTTCATCCCCCTCTCTCCCCCCAACCCCTCTTCTCTTCTCCTTCTCCTCCCTTGGTCATCTCTCCCCCAACCCCCTCTCACTGGGATGAGCTGGAGCTGTGGTGCTGAGAACATGGAGGGGTGGAGGGGAGGGAGGCCCAAGCTGTTTATAGGAACTGGAGCAGCTCCATCCATCAGCTCTGTTTGGAGCTGGAGACCAAGCATAATAAATACCTTGGCTCCTCCCCAGCTGTGCTCTCCCTGAACTTGGCCATTCGAACTCCAAATTTCTCTGGCCTGCTGGTTCTCAGGACCCAGCTCCCACCCCACCCCACCCTACTCCCACCTCCCACCAAGCTGCCCTGGAAAGAGCCCTGCCTCTGGGACCAGAAATGCAGGGCTGAGTCTAAGCTGTGCTGCCGCTTTGCTTTGGGAGCAAGTCACGCCCCTGGTCTGTGCCTCCATTTCCCCATCCGTGAAATGGGGTCATAATCACTGCCCACCCCCCCCAAATATGCAGTGCTGTTCACATGTTAGGCTTGAGCGTCTGCTTGATGCTGGGCCCTGGGCCGTGCGGGATCCCTGGGAACAGGCAGGCAGAGCCTCTGCCTATTGGGCGGAGGGAGGGGCCACACCACAGCCCAAGCAGGAAGTGGTCAGCGCCACGAGGGAGGTCCAGACTTTGTGTTCTGGGAGTTTGTTTGCAGCAGGGAGCGGCCCTTCCAGCTGGAGGATTCAGAGGAGACCTCGAGGACATCTGGGCTGGCCCTGCAGGGAAGGGTAGCATTTCAGCATGTGGAGATGGGGAGAGCCTCTTCCAGGCAGAGCAGACTGCCAGAGCACAAGCTGGGCAGTGGGAAGATGTGAGGGTGGGGGCAAAGAAGAGTCTCCCTCTGTGCATCCTTCACCCTATCACTCCCAACTTTGTCCTCTCTGATCCTCCAGCACCTTCCGCTCTGACCCTCTAGCTTTTTGGAATCTTCCCTCCTTCCCTGGAGAGCTTCAGACTCACCCAGCTCTCCCAGGTTGTGGATGCATTCCCAGAATTATGCAGTCATGTTCCCACTCCCACCTCCCCCCAAAAAGCCACCCTAGAAAGTGGAAGACTCAGATCAGGGGAAAAGTCACTGGCCAAGAGCACGTTTCTGGAATGAATATGGGAATAAATGAATAAAAGAGTGAGTCAATGAAAAAGAGAATAAGTGAGTAGGAAATTATTGAATTCAACTGACATGCTGTGCTGTACATACAAGCTCCCTCCTCTGGTGTTGCTGGTGGTGCTGTTTATTTGGTGGGGAGGGGAATAGGCATTAAATAGATGCTCGTGCGCGTGCGTGCGCACACACACACACAAGAATAAAGGCAAGATGGCAAACTTTGATGAGTATTATGAGAGAAAATAATAGGGAGACGGAATGAAATGGGCAGACTCAGAGAAGTCCTCTCTGAGGATGGAATCTGTAAGCTGAGACTGAAGGAGGACTTAAGATGAGTGAATGAATTAATATTCCTTCTAGCCTCTTCCCCTCACTACCATGAATTTGCAAGAGCTGCACTCTAGACCCTGAGGTCCATTCTCATGCATTGAAAGGTCCCCCTACCCTGGGACCCTCCTGGCCTTCCCCTCCCCTCAGTACCTTGGCTGTCCCATTCTAGAATCATGGAGAAAAATATGGAAGGCCACCCATAAGGGGTGGTGGGAGGGATGGCCAAGGGATGGGTGCCAGGAGTCAAGCATTGTGGGGGTGAGGGACTGGCTAGGCTACAGGGTAAGAAAGTCAAGTTCCAAAGGCCCCTGCTTTATTTGGGGTGGGGCGGTTGGATGGGCTTCGCTCCCTCCGCCATTCCTGAGCCACCCATGTCAGCTTGCACCAACCATACTCTTTCTCCCTAGGTAGCTTACTAACATTCTCCTATCTAACTTTCTGTATGTCTTCTCCATAAGCAAGTCACCGTTGACAGATACATTTAAATTATATGCAAATAAACTTATGCATGTATCACTGTTTTGTAAAAATGGGATCGTATCATATATGGTTTCCTGCATCTTGCTGTTTTTATTCAACAATACTTCAAGGAAATCCTACCAAACAAACAAAAAGCTCTGATTCATTTTTGACAGTACGCAATATTCCATTACGTGAATATTCCATAATTTATTCAACCATTCACAATTGGTGGATATTCACTTTGTTATCCTGCAAATGTAAACATGCTGCAAAATCATCCTTGTTCTTATGCCCATAGTCCCTGGGAGTTGTACTTCTGTCAGATAACTGCTTATAAGTGAGATTCTACATCAGTGGATAGATAGATAGATAGATATAGATATAGATGATACATAATTTTATTAAAGCTACTTTTCAAAAGGACAATAATGTTTCATATTTCCACAAACAACCTGTGAGATAACCTTTTTTTTTTTTTTAAAGGCGAAGAGCTTTTTAATTATTATTTATTTATTTATTTATTTTTGGCTGTGCTGGGTCTTCGTTTCTGTGCGAGGGCTTTCTCCAGTTGAGGCAAGTGGGGGCCACTCTTCATCGCAGTGCGCGGGCCTCTCACTATCGCGGCCTCTCTGGTTACGGAGCACAGGCTCCAGATGCGCAGGCTCAGTAGTTGTGGCTCACGGGCCTAGTTGCTCCACGGCATGTGGGATCTTCCCAGACCAGGCCTCGAACCCGTGTCCTTTGCATTGGCAGGCAGATTCTCAACCACTGCGCCACCAGGGAGGCCCTTTTTTTGTCTTTATTGTTGTTTGTTTTGTTTTGTTTTTGCATTTGTTTTTGGTTTTTGTTTTTCTGCCAGAGGCTCTTGGGTTTTCTGGGTATACGATCACTTAATTGACCCCATTGTTCCCATAGCTCCCTTGATGCCCTCACCACGGTAGCATCTGCCTCCAGCCAGGCCTCTCCTCACCTGGACTGCAACCAGGTTGCAGGGATTTCCACCGCCCCGCCCCCCGCATTGCCCACCACAGAGCTCCTTCTCACATGTTTTCTCTTCCCCAGACCAGGGCTCCAATTCCCTGTCTCTCTGGTTTGCAGGAGCAGAGTTGAGGTGTGTATGGGGGCTCAGAATCCTTGCTGCTTTGTTCCACAGAATGAATTTTTTCCACCCTAACTGGAATTCTGTTCTCCTCCTAGAGCAAAGGTTGAAAACTGGTGACCTGTGGGCCAGATTTAGCCCTCAGACATGCTTTATTTGGCCCACACAGTGGTTTATAAAAATCTGGATTGGGTGCCAACATTTAAAAATTGAAAGAGTTGTTTTATATGGGACCATATAAAAACATGGACATCTGATTTTCTTAAAATCCTTGAAAATCTGAGAACCTGAATCCCCAGCCCACAGGGCAGTGAGTGGCAGGAGCTGTGAAATTGCATCTCCCACCTAGACTATGCGCTCCTCAAGGGCAAGGGACCATCCTGCCCGCTCTGTACCCCAGCACCTGACACAGAGCCTGGCTGCAGGCAGCAGACATGAAAGTTTAATTCCTTTCCTTTTGTATCATGCACAAGTTTCAAGAACATGTGAGTCAAGAGTCCCATACAGGAAGTGTTCTGACCTTGACTGTGCGTGAACCCTTTGGCAGTCTGATGAGCCTGTGGACCCCTTTTCAGAAAAACGTTTTTTAATTCATAAAACAAAACAAAAATGCATGATTACAAAGGATCAATCCTACTGAATGCAGTTTTCAAAATATTAAAAAATAATTGTAATTGGGTAATACATGTTTTTTAATTAACACGTTAAATACCAAAACCTCGTTGCAGAGCTAATAATTACTGTAATTTTGAAGCACTGTTGGGCATGAACAATATTTTGAGAGATCTTCAACAGCTGTAACGAGACATGAAAACATCTCTGATTTCTGTTGGTAGTGGAACTGCTAACGTCACAGGTCCTAGTAATGCTTCAGGGATTTGTGGCCCACATTCATGATGGAAAGAGCTATTACATTTCAACTGGAGGCTAATGATGAAAAGAAAGATGTACATTTTTCTCATCCAGGTTCACAGCCCCAGGAATTCTACCCTTGTGTCTCATGGATCTCAGGTCAAGACCCCTGCTTTGGGGAGAAAATGCTAATGGCAGCTACCACCAAGCCACAGTAACAGGGAACTACAAATCCCATAGAAATCACCACAGTCTTGGGTATTCTTGTCCAGGGCAGGGATGGGGTGTAAATTAGATCAGTGTTTCTGGAGAGCTACTGGGCAATATGTTCCAGGAATCTTAAAAATGTGCATTTGCTTTAACCCAGCAATTCTGGTTACATTTCTAGATGTAGCCAAAGGAAAACGACTGTGAGGATGTTTATCACAGCCAAGGGCACATCCAGCTTTTGTGGAGCCTGAAGCTCATACAATTTAGAGGGCCCTTCTTACAAAAAGAAGACAAAATCATGAATATAATATTGCCAGACTCCTCTCCTGGGCATGTGGAAAGGTTCTGAGCAAGTGAGGACCCTGCAGCTTAAGCACCATCAGCTACATGTAAATAGACAACCATAGCATTGTTAATAATAACCTAAAATTAGAAACAACCTAAAACAGCCAACAATCAGGGTTCAGTATAGTAAATTACAATACATCCATACAAGGGAATACTGATCAGTCATTTAAAAGGGTATGAATGTAGAGGTGGGTTTATTGACATGAAAAGATGCTCAAAACATAGTGTGAAGTGGAAAAGCAGATTATAAAACATGTGTAAGATCCCAGTTTTGTTAAAATAACATACTAGTTATGTGTAATTGTATGCTAAATGGGACTTTCCTGTCTCAGAATTGCTGCTGTCTCCCAGAACCTCAAAAGCAGCACCAGACACAACCAGCAGGACTCGGGCAGAGATTAAGATGTCCTCACCCCATCACCTGCCTCCAGACTCACTCCGACCTGGGAGAGGAGGAAAGGGACTGAGACTTGCCATGGAAGGAGTTGTCCAAGTGCTGTGCTTCACCACACAAGGCTCAAGCCTGGCCACCGGGGCTTCCCTGGAGCTGAGAGGACACAGAGCCCGAGACCACCTCTCACATGGAAAAGTCTGAAGATAAGAGGACGGTGGGAGCTGCCCCTGGCGGTAGCCCAAACCGGGGGTGGGGACTGCTGTGGGAGCAGCCTGTGCTTCCAGAGTTTGGCAACAAAATGTTTCTTAGGGGACCAACTGGACACAGTGCACGGTAGCTGGGCCTAAGTCATCCCAAAATATCCCTACCCAAGAAGTCTGCCCTCCAGGACAAGGGGACGCTATAGAAGAACCCCTCAGCAGGAATGGAGGGGGCAGGGACAGGTGGTCAGCCAGGGGTATGTGCCCCAAGCCCAGGGACCAGCTGGCAGAGACCACAAAGGGGGCTCCACACAATCCCAAAATTGTTTGCCTCAAACCTTCCTTTTCCCATCACATGTTTCTGAAGTGTATCTGTCTGAGAGCTGTAGGGGAGGAGAGAAGTTTTGAGAAATTCTGTTCGTTTGTCTTTTTGTGTAATTGAGATATAATTTACATATGGTAAATTCACCCTTAATGTACAGTTCTATGAGTTTTGACAAACTCATAACAGTTATGTAACCACCAGCAGAGTCACCATGTAAAGCATTCCCATCAGCCCAAAAAGTTCCCTTACACCCCTCTGTCATCAACTCCTTCCTCCATCCCCAGTCCCTAGCAATCACTGATCTGTTTTCTGCTGTAGTTTTGCTTTTTCCATATAAATGAAACCACACAATATGTAGCCCTTTGAGTCTGGGCTCTTTCACTTAGTACAACCCATTTGAGAGTCATCCATATTGCTGAAAGTATCAAGGTTCCTTGCCATTACTGAGTAGTATTCTGCTGAATGACAGTTTGTCCAACCATTCACCTACTGAAGAACATTTGAGTTGTTTCCAGTTTGGGGCTGGAATTATAAATAAAGCTGGTATAAACATTCACCTATAGGTTTTTGTGTGAGCATAAGTTTTCCTTTCTCTTGGGTAAATACCCAGGAGTGGGAGTGTTGGGTCCCATGGCAAGTGTGTGTTTAACTTCCAAAGATGCTGACAAACTGTTTTCCAAAGCGACTGTTCAGTTTTCACTTCCCGCCAGCCATGAATAAGAGTTCCAGTTGCTGTTCGTCTTCACTAACAACTTGGTATTGTTGTCGTTCTGTTTAATCCATTTAATAGGAGTGTAGTAGGAGACTAAAATTTTGTTTTGTTTTAACAGACTTTTTAACGAGCAGTTTTAGGTTCACAGCAAAATTGAGCAGAGAGTACAGAGAGTTCTCACATATTCCCTGTCCCCCAAAAGGCACAACCTCTCCCCGCTGACATCGCCACCACAGCGGTACATTTGTTATAACTGATGAACCTATACTGACACATCATTATCACCCAGAGTCCATAGTTTACATTAGGGTTCACTCTTGGTGTTGGACATTCTGTGGGTTTGGACAAATGTATAAAGACATGTATCCACCATCGTAACATCATACAGAATAGTTTCACTTCCCCAAAACTCCTCCATGCTCTGCCTGTTCATCCCCTTCTTCCTGCAGCCTCTGGCAACCACTGATCTTTTGACTGTCCCCATGGTTTTGCCTTTTCCAGAATGTCATATAATTGGAATCATACAGTATGTAGCCATTTCAGATTGGCTTCTTTCACTCACTGATATGCATTTAAATTTCCTCCCTGTCTTCATGATTTGATAGCTCATTTCTCTTTAGCTCTGAATAATATTCCATTGTCTGGATGTACCATAGTTTATTTGTTTATTCACCTACTGAAGGACGTCTTGGTTGCTTCCAAGTTTTAGCAATTATGAATAAAGCTGCTATAAACATCTGTGTGCAGGTTTTTGTGTGGACATAAATTTTCAGCTCATTTGGGTAAATACCAAGGAGTGCAATTGATGTATCATATAGTAAAAGTATGTTTAGTTTTGTAAGAAACTGTCAAACTCTCTTCCACAGTGGCTGTACCACTTTGCATTCCCACCAGCAATGAATGAGGGTTCCTGTTGCTCCACATCCTCACCAGCATTTGGTGTTGTCAGCGTTTTGGATTTTGGATATTCAAATAGGTCTGTAGTGATATCTCATTGTTGTTTTAACTTGTAATTCCTTGATAACATATGATTTTCATGCAGTTGGCATATCTTCTTTGGTGAGTTGTCTGTTCAGGTATTTTGCACATTTAATAAATTGTGCAGTTTGTTTTCTTATTATTGAGTTTTAAGTGTTCTTTGTATATTTTGGATAATAGTCTTTTGTCGGATATGTCTTTTCAAATATTTTTTCCCAGAGATTGAAGTTTTCATTTTAATTGGACTGGACTTTTTTTTACCTTTTAGTTTTGAAACATATTTAAACTTGCAGAAGAATTGAACTTCCAAATATCCTTCACTCAGTTTCACCAGCTGTTAGCAATTGTTAACATTTTGCTTTGTCATTTTCTATCTCTATATACACATTTTCCCCAAACTATTTGAGAATAAGTTGCATACATCATTACCCCAACTATTTCAACATATTTTTCCTAGGAAAAAAGACATTCTTTTACATAACTACAGTACAGTTATCAAATTCAGGAAATTTAACATTGCTATAACACTGCTATCTAACCCTCAGGCCAGATTCAAATTTCACTAAAAATGCCCCAATAATGTCCTTTATAGCAATTTCCCCTCTGATCTAGGATGAAATCCAGGATCATGCATTCTATTTGGTTGCCATGTCTCTTTCATCTCCATTAGTCTGAAACAGTTAGTCTTTCATTGTGTTTCATGACATTGACATTTTGGTGAGTCTGGGCCAATAATCTTATAGACTGGTTTTCAGTTTGGGTTTGTCTGATGTTTCCTCTGTCAGGTTCTGCCTTTTTGGCAGGAATACCACAGAGGTGATGTGTCTTTCTCAGGTCACCACATCAAGAGGCACTTCATACTCTACTGAGTATAGCTTTTAATGTGCATTAGGGGGAAAAAAAAAACTGGAAAGAGAATATTCACCACAAACTAAGAGTAAGAGGAGGATTTCTGGTGATTTTTATTTTCTTCTTTGATTTATCCATATAATGGACTCATACCCAGCAAGCATTTAATCTACCTACCCACCACCTCCAAACTCTGCCCTTTCACCCATTTCAAACTAGACCTTGGTCTTTGATGCTCCAGGGAAACAGAGGTCACAGTAAAAAGGTCATTATACAAAGTAATCTTTGTCTTTTGAATTTCTAATATCCCAGGTCCTTCCACTTAAGGGATTATCCAGGGTCATTTTTATTGAATGCAATTTTCACCTTATAAGATCTAATGCCACTGTACGTTCAGATTTTCTTTATACAGTTAACTTACATTAGTCATGAGTGATAAGAAAAAAATGCTATTAAAAAAATGGTGAAAAATTACTCGCTACCATGACATTTTGAACTGTGGACCAGAAAGCTCAGCAGCCGGAGGTGGGGACTGCTCATCCCTTTGCTGCCTCCCCAAGACTGACAGCTGTCACAGAGGGCACCGGGGGCGGGGTGATTTACATGTCACTGCCGACATCATGGAAATTGTCAGTGTGGCATCTTCAGAAGGAGGAGGAGCTTGGACGTAGACACCTCAAAGGGGAAAATATCTCTAAATCAGTCATCAGGCCCACATTTCTTCCTCCTAAATGTCTTTCATCTTCTCTTCATCCTCAGGCCCCTGAGGGTTCAGGCTTTTGTCATCTCTCACCTGGGCTGTGGCCTCCCTGTCTTCAGTCTGTTCTGTAGCTCCGTTCCCAGAGCCCCACTGTTGTTCCCTCTCTTATCCATGGTTCTCCACCACCCCCACTGCATTCTCAATTAAATGCATTCCCAAACCCTGAAACCCTGCCGCCCACCTCTCCCCACCCTCTGGTCCCACCCTGCCTCTGCGCCTTCCCGTGTCCCACACCCTAGCCCCCAGCCAATGGTGAGCTGCTCACTCATTCGTGCCCTGCATTTTCCTGCCTCTGTGCCTTTGCTCATGCAATTCTCCTCGCCGGAATGCCTTCCTTTGGTAGCTCTGCCTGTCCAAAGGGGCCACACTTCAAGGGCAAGCATCAGAGTTACCTCTTTCAAGAGATCTCCAGGAAAACTTTGCTAATGTATCCTGTGGACCAGGCTCTTTGCCGGGTCCTGAAGATACAACAATGAGAATGACACAGGCCCCGCCTCCAAGGGGCTCACAGTCCAACAGGGAGTCAAGAAAGATAGACACATAAACAGAGGAACAAAGGGATTACAAGGGTTAGGACAAAAATATTGTTTATTTATAAATAAATACTAAATAATTTTTAAAAGAAGGTAAGGATAGGAACATGATATTTGTAGCAGAAAAATAAGTTCCCCTTTTAGGTGGTGTGTTAGTTTGCTAGGGCTGCTGGAACAAAGTACCACAAACTGGGTGGGTTAAAACAACAGAAGTATATTGTCTCTCGGTTCTGGAGGCTGGAAGTTCAAGATCAAGGTGTTGGCAAGTCTGCGTGCCCTCTGAAGGCACTAGGGAAAGATCTGTTCCAGGGCCCTCTCCTGGCTTCCTGGTAGTTCCTTGGCTTGAGCGGCACAATTGCAGTCTTCACATGGAATTCTCACTATGTATGTGTCTCTGTGTCCAAATTTCCCCTCTTTATTAGGACACCAGTCATATTGGGTTAGGGGCCCATCCTACTCCATTATAATCTCACGTTAACAAAGTAACATCTGCATCGACCCTATTTCCAATTAAGGTCACATTCTGACATATTGAGGGTTAGGGTTTCAACTTATGAATCTGGCTTGGTGGGGGGACACAATTCTACCCATAACAGGTGAGTGGAGGCCAGAGCCCAAAGTGGAGGGATAAGCATGGAGGAATAGAACTAGAGGTGTCAGCTCAAGCTAAATTTGCCCATGTGATAAAGGCAGCTGGGTCAGAAGGGGGATTTGGGGGAAAGACAGAAACAGCTCATGGGGATTTAGAAAAATTTTATTGCTGTGTGGCATGCACTGCCAACTCTTCTGTGCTTCCACAAAAGCTACTTCTGCTCTGTACCCTGGAGTGAGGGAGGGGACTGCAGATGCGTTGGCACTGCCCATAGGAGGCCAGGGCTCCTGGTAACATAGGCTAAACCTACAGCATGGAGGAGATGGGGTGCTCATGGTGGAGGGAGCCGAGTAAGTAAGAGTTTAGGGCAGCATCTTCTTGAGGGAAGAAAGAAATAGACGTAACCAGCTGTATTTGGCATCAGACTCTGCCATATGCACTCATTTCTGATGACACGTTTGATTCTCATTAACACCTTATATGGTAGAATTTATTGTCCCTATTTTATGGCTGACAACACGGTGGCTCAAGAGTGGTGTGGCCTGCTAGAGGACCCACAGCAGGTGCCAACCTAAGTGGGGTTTGAACCCAGGAAGTCTGACAGCAAAGTCCAGGCTCCTTCCAGAGCTGCTCAGGTGCACTCTGACCACAGGCTCCTCTTCAGCAACTCGGGGCACCTCCTGCACACTGAGCGCCAACAAGGCACCTGTACTGAACGATTAAAGAATGTTTCTGTACAGTCGCCTCAGAAGCCGTTGTTACATCCCTTGGCTCACTTCTGATTACAGGCAAAGATCACCTCCCAAGGCCAGTGTCCTACCCCATGCTTGTGCTGTGAGTCTCCACATTGGCCGCAGTTTCTTCAGCACCACCCGAGCTTGCTTGGGCAGGTGACACAGCCAAGAGGTCTAAAGGCCCCTCACCCGATGGGGTGAGTGTCAGGATCAACTTCCAGCTCCCCATCCTACAGGTGGACGATTCTGGGAGGTGTTCCATAGGCTTCGCAGGGTCCTGGTGGAATGCAGTTCCGTTGCCCACTGTGCAGACGGATAGAACACACCTAGTGTGGGTTTTTCTTCCTTCCCTGTCGCACTCCCTCCACCCCCTTACTCTCGCTTCTCAGGATCACCTCCCTATAAACTACTTACACCAGAGCCTTGAGTCATACTCTGATTTTGGAGGAACTCAAACTGAGACAGCAGTGCTGGTGCTGGTGGGAATGAGGAGGAGTTCTTTCCAAGGGGCCCCCCTCTGAAATGGACTCGTGGCCATGCATGAAGAAGCCAGCAACAGCTAATGGATCATGGCCCATTGATAGGGTTTTGCTTTAGAGGCAAAGTTGGAGAGGGAGGCCTGGGTGTATCACACAGGTTAAAAGCTTGGGCTCCATTTAAGCACGGAAGAGACACACTTAGATTCGTACTTCTGAAAGACTACTCTGGCTGCTGAGCGGAGGATGGATGGGAAGGAACAAGACTGGGGTCAGGGAGACAAGTCGGGAGGCCATTGTCATAACTGAGTACAGATGATGAGGCCCAGACTAGGGGAGGGGCGATGGCCTGGAGAGAAGATCACAGGGTCGAGAGTAGTTTAGCAAGTCGAACCACTGGAAAACCCGGATAAGGACAGGGGCTGAGGGTAGAGAGAGATGGTCAGGGGTGACTCCAGGCTTCTGGTGCCTTTCCCTGATGGAGGGGACATGGGGAGAGGAGTTGGGGGGGACACGTTGGGTTTTGGTGATTGTGGGTTAGGAAGGTCTCTGGAGCATGTGGAGGTCTGTGTGTGGCACTCAGGGGAGAGGTTGGGCTTGAAGCAGACGTGGGTGTCATCCACCTAGTGGTCTCGGTGTGTCCCCTACTCTGGGTCTGTTCCTGCTGCCCAACCAAGAGGGGTCGCCTTGGGTGACCCCTAAGGGTCCTGCAGCTCAGCGGGAGGGGACTCTGCTGCTTCTCCTCCCTCGTCCCTCCACCCCCAGCCGGAGGGTAGCGGCAGGCAGGCCTGGGTTCAGGCACCACCTCCAACTCGCGGGACGCTCTGCTTCTTCTAGGTGAGAGCCCGGGAGTTCCAGCCTGTCCCAGGAGGTAGGGGTCATGGAGGGACCCAGTTCCAGCCCTTGGAAACCCCTGTCTCATTGTTTCCACAACAGCACCAGCCCAGAAACAATGCAGGAGGCCCAGGGAGAGGCAAACCCTGCCCTGTCGCTGTTCTGTCTCAGGTGAGTGTGGATGGGGCCATGGGAGGCATCGCAGTGGAGATGGGGAACAAGGCAGGAAGGTGGGAGAAGGGTCCAGCTCGGTTCCAGCCAGGATTCCAGCAGGAAATTGGGCCACTCAAGGTGAGGCGCTGAAGAGAGATGACTGAAAGGATGGGCAGACTAAGGGAACCAACAGAGGGTGGGGAGCACGCAGACCAGTGACAGTGGGAAGCGGTTACCCTCCTGGGTGGCAGTGATGTTCCCAGAGCCGGTGGTGCCAGCACTGTGGGCACGCAGGGAGGAGGAGGGGAACCAGATGCTTTGACCTCTCTCTCCTCCCTCCCTGGCCACCGGCCATAGCCTCCCATTGGCCGAACCCAACAGAAAGGTGAAGCATCCACAGTAGTCAGCCTCCCGGGACACAGAGCAGGACAGAGGACAGATCTGGGGCATTTGGAGAACGACCAGCACAGTGTGGGTCCTGGGTGAAAGTGCCAGCTACGCTGCTTTCCAGATGTTCAGGGAGGTTTTTCACCACTTCATTTTCCTCATCTGTAGAGTGACAACTGGCTAGGTGCCTGCCACATAGAGAGCACTCAATATTTCCCTCCCGTTGTCCAGTCTCCCCCACAGATTTTATTCAGCAACAAGCACCCCTACCCCATGTGCACCTGGGCGCTCCCACTGCATCTCCAATCCTGTGAATCTCCACATTAGATTGGATGCTCTTTGAAGTACCTTGGTGTGCCAGGCTTGGACTCTGAAAGCCTGGCTGAAGGTCCTGGCTCCGTTCCCTACCTTAAGTAAGTTCCTTTGCATGTCTGAATCTTGATTTTCTCACCTACTGAAAAAAGCCATCATAAACATTTCATCTTTATTATTTTTACTCACACCCTTCCCCACGTGCCCTGAGACATTCCGTCAGGAAAGAGCTGTTTGCACTAGTTCACACAAGCGTGTAAATGACTGACAACCAACTCAGAGCTCTTGCAAGGCCCTGGGAGGACAAATAGATGCATCAGTCATCAAGTTTATAGGGTGTACCTTATTCACATCTGCATCACTGGTACCTCGTACAATGTCTTACTCCTCACGGGCAGAGGGTAAATGTTCGCAGAATTGCTAAACTCTCGTCTGATGTACCTCTGTGTTCTGGATACCCAGATGGAACCTGGCAAACGCACATGCACATGTGCGTGTGATCAGTGCATGAAGGGATTACTGAATTCAGTGGGGCCCAAAGACCACGTCTGAGTGTGGGGTTGCCGGCTGGGGGCACCAGGACCTCCCCTTTCTGCATGCAAGAAGTCAACGCTTTGGCAACAGCTGCAGCCAGCTGGCACCAGGTCCCGGCAAGAGTCATTGTTTGGCCAAAACAGGAAGCCGCCAGAGGGGAAGTGTGGCCTCGCCTCAGTGAACCCCTGAAGAATGGCCCCCGAGAAACCTGGGGACGTGCTGGCGGGCACAGACCATATTGCAGCTGTGCCGTCGCCACCTCAGGCCAGGCACCAGACCTCACTTGACCTGTGGGACCTGGTGCAGGAGGACAGGGCTGGGAACCAGGGGCCTGGGTTCTAGTCCTGTGTGACCTTGGGCTGGTTACTGCCCCTCTCTGGACAGATCTCCTTATCTATCAACTGATGGATTCGAACTATGCATTTCACCAAATGGATCCATGTCTGGGTGTCTCATTGGTGGTCCCTCTGGCTCCCTGTTTCCTGATGTCTTTTAGTGAAGATGAGGCCCATGGAATGACCATTTTCCACCAGGAGATGGAAAACCTGATGGTTCAGAATTAGTAAAGCATCATCTCCTCATTTCCTTTCACTCCCCCAACAATTATGGCAAGAGGAGAAGGTGGGGTTCACACTCCCATCTCACAGAGGAGGACACAGAGGCTCAAAGTCAAGATTCGAACCCACACCCCTGGCCTCGGGTCCCTAAGCTCTTGGGAAGCCTCACACCGTGAGCGAGTGTGTGCACGCTCAGGCTGGAGAGGAAGGTGCGCTTCCACACTGCAAGGTGGGTTCTGAGACAGAGCCGCTGGGGGCAGGCACTGTGGAAGCCCAGAGGAGCTTGACTCGAGGCTGGCAGCTGGAGGTCTGCTCTGTGTTTGCTATGTGTTTATTTTTCTCAATTCAGGCTCTGCCACTTACCCACTGTGTGACCCAAGCAAGCCACTCCACCTTCTATGTCTCAGGGACCTCAGTGGTCACCTAGAGAGGACACCCATCCTGCTGACCCCCAGTCTGGGTGGGGATTGGATGAGCTGATGGGGAACAGAGGTGTATCATCCTGTAGAAGTGTTAGTTGCCTATCCAGCAACTACTCCCCAGTTTCTTCCTTATAGGACCGCAATTCTGCTCATTCTCTCAACCCCCAGGTTTAACATTAGATCTCAATTAATCTAAGCCAATCAGCACATGCCATTCCCTGAGAAACTGTTATTGATTGGAAACATGACCCAAGTTGTCCTATTCAAACCAAAGAAAGGGACTTTAGTTCAGGGTTGGGAGAGAAGTCCTCTGTTGCACTTTCCCGCGGGACATTCACACAGAAACGTGTAGCCTCTGTTGTCACTGGCAGCTGTCATGGGGCCACAAAGGGAGCCAGCCAAGGACAAGAGGGAAATAGAAAACCCTGTGTTCCGGATGGTACCAGGAGCTGCTGCTGGAGCAGAGCCACCCTCTCTGGGCTTGCAGCGTGAGAGCTGATACATTTCCTTGCTATATTTAGAAGCTCTGGAGGCAGGGTTTTCTCTTACCTGCAGCCAGAGGCGTCTTCAGTGCCCCTCGTCATCCTGCAGGTTCTAATGCACAGAAGGGGAATGATCCGCCCTCCCGTGTTGGCTCGCTCTGTTATTCAGGCCCCAGGACAGTTGCGAAACCTCTGGGCACCCAGCCGGAGCGGATGACTTGTTCACAGCTTTTTGGAAACTCTGCATTCTTTCCTCTCTCTTCCTCCAGCCAGAGACAATTCCTCCCTCCCTGCAGCTGGCCTCTGGCTTCGGCCCAGCCGCCCCACTGACATTAAGCCTACGAGATTGATGGGGCGGAGAGACAGAGAGCCTGGACCCCAAGACCCCAGCCCCGGCTGCTCTTTCTGGTCAGCCTCTGATTTTTTCCCTCCTCTCCCCTCCAGGGACCTCGGCTACTTTGCAGACTTAGGATCAAAGAGTTTTCAGAACATAAGGGCCCCTGGAGATGACCTGTTACAACCTCCTTGGTGTACAAAAATGGAAACTGGGGCCCAGATATAGGCAAGAGACTTGCTCTGGATCACAGGGATCTGCGACTGGAACCTAGGTACCTCGACTCCCAGTCCAGCACTCTTTCCCATAGGCTACAGGAAGGTCATAAATTGACATAACGTTTTCTTTTTTGAGTATTGACTATATACCTGGCGTTTCTTATCTTGGCCCTCCTTTTCTGTCCCTGTGGCCACTGCTCTGGTTTGGGCTTCATGGTCTCTTGCCTGGGTATTGGTCTCACTTTAACTGTCTGTCCAGTTCCCGTCTACAGTTCTGCCCTCCACACAGCAGCCAGAGGGATCGTCCTTTACACAGACCTGATCCTCATCCCCCTGCTTCACTGCATAGGACATGATCCAGGATCTGTAACCTGGCTTACAGGGCCCCTCAGGATTGGTCACTGCCCAACCTCATCTGTCAGGGTAAGACCTATAGTCCCTACTACTAAACTCAATTGATGCCTCCTCCAGGCAGCTTTCCCAGATCCCTCTGTAGTGAACAGTGCTGTATTAGAGTCTATCATGGAGCCCTTCTCAGGGTGGGAAGGTATGACCCCAGATGTCTGCTCCCTGGATGGTGAGTCCTTCCAAAGCAGAGACCACGTCTGCTCAGCGTCCCTACCTGCTTGCACTCTCCACCAGACTTGACCTTGCCTGCCCTGCACTCTCCATCAGGCTTGACCTTGCCAGTGTGCGGTTTCCTCTTATTGGTTAAAGTTATCTGTCAATAGCCCTGGGAAGGCAAGGAGCTCAAGGGCGAATGGCAGGAGATTCTGATTCCTCATCCTGAGTGGGCTCCATCCCTCCCAGCCTGGCCCATCCTCTGATCTGACTTGGGTGTGAGTGTGTCCCTGCTTCAGAGCACAGACACTAGACACTAGCCTGGGGCTAAAGGAAGTCACAGGGGCAAAACTTAGCAAAGACTGTCCTCTGAGCACAGCCAAGAAAAGCCTTGGACTTGGAACTCAGTGTTGGGATTCTAGGAGCTCCACTTCCAGGAATCAAATCCTAAGGGGGAAAAATTCAGAATGTGAAAAAAATGATGAACATGGAAGCATTTATTTATAATAGCAAAAATCTGGAAACTATCTAGAAGTCTAGCAATAATAGAAAGGTTAAATATATTAACATATACTCGGAGAGTGAAATATTGTACAGCCATTAAAATTATGTTTGCAAAGAGTTGTTACTAACATGGAAAAGTGTTAAGTGAAAAAGAACAGAATACAAAACCATATATGTAGTGTGATCATAAATGGAAAAAATGCATAAAGGCTGGGAGGAAGTAGACTGAAATGCTAAAAATGGTTGACTTGGGGTAGAAAGATTAAAATTTTTCCTTGGGTTATACTTTCTTGTGCTTTCCAAACTTTCTATTATAAACTCATATTCATTTTATAGTCAGAAAACTTATACTATAAACTTCTATTCATTTTATAGACAGAAAAAATAAATTAGACAAGGGAAAAAAAAGAGATCAATTCCAGTTCCGATTCTGGTGATAATTGGACACGTGACTTTGTGCAAGTCAACCACCCTCTTCAAGACTTTTCTTCATGTGTTTGTTCACCTGTTCCTTCCTTCTTTCATTCTAGGAATCTCTCCAAAGGACCTCATCTGTGCCAGGGACACAAATGTCACTAGGGACCCAAAAGTGAATCAGAACCTAGACATATGAAAAGATATTTAACCTTGTTCATAATCAGAGAAATACCAATTAAAACTAAGCCAAGATGCCATATCTCATTTATCAGATTGACAAACCTCAAAAGTTTGACAATATACTCTGTTGGCAAGACTGTGGGAAAAGAGGCTTTCTCATACATGGTGTGGAAGCAATACAAAATGGTGCAAGCCCTATATGGAGGGAATTTGGTAATTTCTAGAAAAATTACATATGTGTTTATTCTTTGACCTAGCAACCCCACTTCTAGGAAACTATCCCAAAGATAAACTGGCAAAAATAAGACAAGATGTATGCATAAAGCTATTGATGGAAGAAGCACCATTTGTAATAGAAACTACTAAGATGTGCACCAATAGAGATTAGTTGGCCACACAGTATATGGCTCTGCAGCTAGAAAAGGGAATGAAGAGGGTCTCTAGATGCTGTGATGACATAATCTCCAGGGTATAATCTTAAGTAAAAAAGCAAAGTGGAATAAATTGTATATAGTGCATTATCACTTATCAAAGAAAGTGAAGGGAAAACACACATATTTTCTTTAAGAAAATCAGTTAAAATCTAAAAAATAAAAAATTTAAACTGTTGTCTATTGGAGGAGGAAGGAAATAGGGTAAAGGAAGTGGAGGTAGAAGCTAGACTTCTCTGAATATACCTCATTTTGCAGATTACCTTTGGAACCAGATAAATGCTTTACACAAAAATAAAACAAAATTAAATCAAAACAAAAGTCAAAATCAATCCCCCCCAAATCAAAAGCAAAACGAAATTAATGAATCTGTGTTTTGAGTTGATGGCTTCTCCATGCACAGCTGAAATAGTTCAAGTGACTTAGAAATGTGGTGATTTGACTGCACATCACTAGTAGGATATATGTTCTAAGGACAAAAGAACTGCAAACAAATCATAAGGTGTTTTCAGTCATCAGATTGTTTGTAAAAGTAATGACATTGCTACTCTGACATTTTTATAATATATAGAGAAAGTAGGAAACAGTGAATCAGTAATCATGTTAATGTTCGTAGGAAGCAAGATTTTCAGCATTAGTGAAGAGACAATAATGTAAAATCAAAGAATTTAAGTAAAAGTCTTATAGTCTTAGGTTTTATTTAAAATATCAAGATGAACTCTTGGTGTGAATTTTCTTAAGAAAAAAAGTATTTCCCAGCTCTGGACCCTGGAATAACCTAGACATAATGACCAGCCAAATAGCATTACACCCCTAACATCCAGATTTGTGGTCTCTAAATACTACTTCTCACTTAAAGAACCAGAACTTCTTGGATAAATAGCTGACTCCAGATCTGGGCAGAAAATGTACAAGACAAACCTGGACATCTTGTCATACCAGAAAGTCAGGAAGCTACTAAACACTACTTAGGATCTGTTCAAAAGGACTCAGAAGCCAATTAAAGAGATCCCCACTGGCCAAAGTTGGGACGATTTGAGTGATAACAAGGATAATAACTGTAACAGATTAAAACATATCAAATACATTAAAACTATGATATAATAATGATACAAAAAAACACCAAAACCAAAACAAGCAAAACCAAGTTGGTCACCTTTAGAGAATATTAGGGCGTCAACTCATTATTCTGAAAACTGATAAATAAGAGGAAAGCATCAAGCATTTATCCTGCCTTTCCTAAGTATATTGTACCTCAGAGAAACCAGAGTTGATGAGAGAAGTTTCTTTCATAGAAGTATTCCAGCTAATAAATGAAGAAGAAAGTAAAATTAAAATATCATTGTTTTGCAAATCTCTAACAAAATAGTGGATCTAGGCGATGACCATCAAAGTCTTTTAGCAGCGCAGAAAGACAGACAATGAAATATCATGTGCCTTTTGAGGAAAGGACAGTAGTCTCTCCTCTTATGCATGGTTTCACTTTCCACAGCTTCAGTTACCTGCTGTCAAATATATTAAATGGAAAATTCCAGAAATAAACAATTCATAAGTTTTAAATTGTGCACCGTTCCAAGTAGCATGATGAAATCTCACATCATCCCTCTCCATTTTGCCCGGGATGTGAATCATCCAGCCCATTTGTCACTTAGCAGCCGTCTGTGTTATCAGACCGACTGTCACGAGTATCACAGTACTTGTGTCCAACTAATTCTTACTTAACTTAATAATGGCCCCAAAGCTCAAGAGTAGTGATGCTGGCAATTTGGATATTCAGTTTCTGTGCCTAATTTATAAATCAAACTTTATCATAGGTATGTATGCATTGGAAGAAACATAGTGTACCTAGGGTTCGGTACTATCCAAGGTTTCAGGCATCCACCGGGGGTCTTGGAACTTACCCCTGTGGATAAAGGGGGACTACTGTACACACACCTCCTATAAAGTATTCTTGCCAAAACTTTGAATCTGAATTTAATTGTCTTTAGATCTAACTGACAATTTATAGAAAAGTCAGGGGACTGAAGAATATGTTAAACAACACTATGGGGGATGTAGTAGGAAAAGTACAGAATGTGGAAAACGACAGGGGACAAACAACCTGGTTTATTCCACAAATAAACAGGAGAAAAATAAGAGAAGGGGGAGAAATCTACAGATTGAAAGAGACATAAGCGACCCAACAAACAAGTGAAATGTGTGGACCTTTTTGGATCCTGATATTGAACAAACCAACTTTAAAAGACCATTTATGAGACAATTGGGAAATTTTAAACATGACTGGATATCTGATGATAATGTTAAAATATTATGAAAATAGACATATGATAATGGTATTCTGGTCATGCCTTTATGGTTTAGAAATACATACTGCAATATCTATAGATAAAGTGATTTGATATTTTGGATTTGCTCCAAATAATCCAGAGGGGGAGGTGTTGGGGGATAGAAATGAAACAAGAGTGGCCTTGTACGCAGGGTTCTTTGTACTATTCTATTTTTGTGCATGCTTGAAATTTTCCACAATAAAATGTCTTTGCTTCCCTTAAGGAGGTAGGGAGGAGGACTCAGACACATCAACCAAGGAGATCAGTTTCCTCTGAGGCAATGATGGGAGCAGATCCTGGAGTGCTGCACCTCCCTCAGGAGTGAAGAAGCAGGAATGTGCATGTAGATGGCGGAGTTCCCGTAGAGGCAAGAGCATGAGCAAGTGCAAGAAGCTTCCATAATCTGGGGAGGGCAAGTAATCTCTGCACTGAGGGAGCAAAGGGGCATGTCAGGAGAGTGGCTAAGAGGAAGATGGGGACAGTCATGGAGAGCCTTGAATGCTGGGCCAGGAAGCCCCGGGAGTGTTTAAGCTGGGGAGTAACATCGTGGGCTGTGTTTTAGCCATGTCACCCAAGCAACTGGACAGATTGGAGGAAGAGGCCTGAATAGGTGTGGGGAGACCCGAGCAGAGGCTGGACAGGGGTCCTACACAGAGCCAGGAGGCCTGAGCTGGGGCATGGCCTGGGGACAGATTGGAGGAGCTGCATAGCGCAGTGAGGAAGTGCTTGAGCAGGCTTGGGCAGCTTGGTGGATGTTCGTGCCATTATTAAAATGGGGTGGTGGAGGGACTTCCCTGGTGGCACAGTGGTTAAGAATCTGCCTGCCAATGCAGGAGACACGGGTTCGAGCCCTGGTCCGGGAAGATTGCACATGCTGCGGAGCAACTAAGCCCGTGTGCCACAACTACTGAGCCTGTGCTCTGGAGCCCACGAGCCACAACTAGTGAGCCCACGTGCCACAACTACTGAAGCCCGCGTGCCTAGAGCCCGTGCTCCACAACAAGAGAAGCCACCGCAATGAGAAGCCCACACACCGCAATGAAGAGTAGCCCCCGCTCGCCGCAACTAGAGAAAGCCCACGCACAGCAACGAAGACCCAACGCAGCCAAATATTAATTAATTAATTTTAAAAAAATGGGGTGGTGGAGGGAGCAAGTTAGTTTGCCTCATTCTAGAGCCCTGGCTGGGAGGCAGGGGCTGGTTCCTGGCCCTAGCTCTGCTGTCCGGCTGTGGACCCCAGGGCATATCTCTGCCCCTTTCTGGCCCAGGGGTCTCCATCTCTGAAGCCTCAGATCAGGGGTTCTCCAAATCCACCCAGCCCAAGTGTGCACCCTTCTTGCCTGCAAAGAGAGCACGAGTTCTCATCTGGCCTCGCTGAAAATCCAGTTGTGTGATGTCAATGGCATTTCCCTTCAGAAAAAGGAAATGAGGTTAGCAAGCGTGTTACCAGGAAAGGAAAGTTAGTTGGGCCCCGCCTTCTGCAGCCCGTGCTCCCCACCTCCCCACCCCGAGCACGCTAGGCCCCTCTGCCTGAAGCTGGAGACAGGACCCAGAAATGTCACACTTCAGACAGAGGCACCAATACTACACGGGTGAGTGTTGACTATTACAACTCTGACTTCCAAGCAGAGCGGGGTCACCCGCAGCAGAATCAGCATCCTCTCTGGTGCCCGCAGCCAAAATCCCAGCCACACTGGGAGATGGAGGTCACAGGAAGCTCCAGGGTCTCATTAAATGTCAGCAGGGCCCTAACAATGAGCTCTTTGTACGTGAGGAGGTAGAGGCCCAGAGAGGAGTAGGGACATGGCCAAGATCACAGAGCAAATCAGACGAGAATCCAGGTATAGGTCACATGGCACCTGGCAGGTGGTCCCAGAAAGCCTGTCATGCTGCAGAACTGGATGTCCCCAGAAAGTCCTGCTCCAGTTACAAATATTAAGTGCTTTCATTAAGCTATACCACCCCTGACCCTAAGCTTTTGACCATCTGAACATTCTTTAAAATGTTGTTATATGGGCTTCCCTGGTGGTGCAGTGGTTAAGAATCCGCCTGCCAATGCAGGGGACATTGGGTTCGAGCCCTGGTCCGGGAAGATCCCACATGCTGCAGAGCAACTAAGCCCGTGTGCCACAACTACTGAGCCCACGCGCCACACTACTGAAGCCCACGCGCCTAGAGCCCGTGCTCCACAATAAAAGAAGCCGCTGCAATGAGAAGCCCACGCACTGCAACGAAGAGTAGCCCCTGCTCTCTGCAACTAGAGAAAAGCCCCCATGCAGCAATGAAGACCCAACGCAGCCAAAAATAAAAAATAATAAATAATAAAAACATTTACTAGAAAGTATGCTTTAAAAAAATAAATAAAATAAAATAAAATGCTGTTATGAAGACAAGATGAAAACAAATTCCAATCCATTCAATAAAATTGCTGTATACTTTTAAACTGGAAAAAAAAAAAAACCCTGAAATTAACAAACATAAATTGGTATGTTCAGCAAATCAGTCTTTTGAAAGATTGATCCCTTGGTAAATTGATCGTCAAGTGAATACACTTCAAGGGACTTGATCTTGAGCCTCCCATTGATCACACCCATCACCCCACCTCCTGACTGTGAGCCCCGTAGGCAGGGCCCAGGTCCAGCTGCTTTCTCTGCCCTTAACCCCCAGCCCAGCGCCTGGCACAGAGTGGGGGCAGGTGTCGGTGAGTTAATTGCTGAGTTAACTAAGGATATGGAGTTCTGATGTTGGACCTGAACGTCCTCAAGGGTTGAGGGGCTCATGGGAGGAGAATTAGTGATGGTGGCCCTGGTCACCCCCGACACAGTGAGGTAACAGGGTGGGAAAAACCCTCACTTTTGCTCTCTGCAAAGGTCAACTTGGGTCATACTTTCCACTGTGCCCCCTGCACAGAGGGCATCTGGTTCACCCTCCCACACACCCAGGGCCTGGGGGTTTTCAGGTGAGGTGGAACTAGGTGCTTGTGTCTCTGCACCTTTGCAGAATCGCTCAGCAGTAAGGGAGCCAAAGTCAGCGTGTACACTGGTGTGTAGTGCTGCTGAGCTTGTGTGTGTGCGTGCAAAGGTAGGTGTTTGTGTTTGCACATGCACGTGTGGATGGCTGTGATGTGTGGTTTTGCTCTGTATACACAGATGCTCATATCCCTAAGTTTATTGTTACTGTGTATGAATAAGTGTCAATGAAATGTATATGCACACCCAGGTTTGTATGGGACTACGGGTGTTTGTGTGAGCATCCATTTGTATACAAGCTTTCACAGTGTGAGTATATTGAGTCTAGGTACCTGTCTATCCATGGAAGTGTATGACGATTGGGTGTGTGTGAATATGCATCTGTTTGTGCATATTTGTGCTTTTTGCATAAACACATGTTTGTGCGTTTCTGTTAATCCATATGAGCGTATGAGATGTGCGTGTGTGTTTTGGGTAAGGTTTGTGTATACTCTGTAGGTGCATCTTAACGTAAGAATATGGATGGGTGTGCGTGTGTGCATATGCGTGCCTGTGGGAATAAGTGTTTTGTGTGTGCCTGTGTGAACATGTGTGTGTAGATCTACCAGTGTGTGTGCATAGGTGAATTTGTGCATGAAGCGGGCTTGTGTGATCTGTGTGGTGCGTATGAGTACATATGATTGCAGGTATGTGCACACACGAACATAGCCTGTTGCTCTTTCTTTTCCTCCTGGGAAATACAGAGCTTCTGAGCCCTAACCATGGCTGGTGACTCTTCAAGGACCTGAAAAGTGACATCGTCAGAGGTCCCATGTGAGTGAAGAAGGGGCGTGGGCCCGAGGCTTGGGCTCCTCTGAGAACTGGGTGGCGGCCCCCAGGGCCACAGCTGTGGGCCAGGCAGGCGATAGGGGTTGGGACACCTGGGGCCTCAGCCCTCACTCTGAGCCCTGGGGAGTGTCACTGCCACCTCCCGTTTTCAGTTCACCCCTCAGTGGCTTTCAAAGCCTTTTATTGGGTAGTAGAGGCAAAATAAAATCTTACAAGGATCCCCACCCATGGAAAACAGATGAGTAAATGGGAATGCTGTGGCTGAAGGCTGAGGCTGGGGAGGGGTCTCCATGGAACTGAGCCTAGGCTGTCTCTGGGCCTGTTGGTTTACAATGTAGAGTCCAGTTTACAGTTTAAAAAACACACCCATATCCATAATCTCAGCTAATCCTCGTGAACTTCTTCCAGCTGTTTGGGGAGGCTGGGAGCAGAGCGATGAAAAGCCCTTGTTCCCCTCCTGTCCCTCTTCTATCTGAGCAACTTCTGTGCCCCCGGCCCCCTCACAGCGAGAATCATGTGAGATCCACATTTGGCACCCGGTAAGCAGCACCAAAATTGTGCTTGTGATATCCTCCTTTTACAGATGAGGAAACTGAGACCTGGAGAGACTCTTTGTCCAAAGTCAGCCTGGAGATGCTGGGAAGGACTGAGCTCCATCCTGACCTCAGATGCACCCCCCTCTGTCATCAGAAGTGTTTTCTTGTTCTTCTGGGCTTGCCCAGGCAGTGGTAAACCCCACATGTGGCTCTGTGGTTGCCCACACAGGCCTAAAAATAGCCAACAGGAGCCCGGGGCTCCCCCTTGGTGAATGGCAGAAGGCTTATTCCCCAGACAGCTTAGCTCTGCCCACAGATGAGCAGGTCCAGTCGAGGGAGAGCTGGGTGGTCTGGGTACCACGCATGATGTGCCAGAGGGTGTGCCAAGCTTGTAACAGAGATTATTTTATTTCGTTGGTTTGTTTCTTTAAAGTCTGAGATGTCCCATTGGACAGATGTGAAAATTGAGGCTCAGAGGGATGAAGCAATCCACCCAAGGTCAGGGAGCTTCGATGAGAACCCGAGTTGCTCTGATCCAAGGCCCATGTTCTTAATCCCTCACCCTATCACCACTTCCTTATCTTGAACCTGGGGACAGCTGGTGCAGGGCACGAGCAGGACCTTCTGAGCCACACAGACCCGGCTTCAGATCCCAGCCTCGCTGATGCCTCCCTGTGGCCTTGGTAAGTCTTCACCTCTCTCGGCTTCAGTCTCCTCACCCACGGAACGGGGGGCCGCATGGCCCGTTATGTAGGATCATGGTTCAGATGGAATGTAATAGGCATGGAAGTGCCTGGGGTAGGACCTCGCATGCAGAAAGTGCCCAGGAAATGGCCATTCACTGTCTCTCCCCCCTCCTACCACCGAGGACCATGTTTCCAAAGTTGGGGTGAGAGGGGCAGTGTCCACTGAGCCTCTGGAAGTGCCTTGCCAGGTTGGGAAGTGAGACTACTGATGAGAGGTCGGGAGAGAAGGTCCCTGTGAAGGGTTTATTTTCCAAAAATGGCCTCAGGAATATTTTCACATCCACATACTGAAAACTTGCCATTCTCCATCAAGAAATGGAGTCCATTGTCCCTCCCCTTGAAATTAAGCAGAACTCTGTGACTGTATCAGAGAATGTGGCAGACATGACATTACATAAGTTCCCAGGCCAAAATCTGTAAAGGTAGTTCAGCTTCCACCTGTCTCTCTGAACATCTCTGTGTCTCTGTGTTTTTCTCTCTCTCTCTCTGGAATCCAGCAACCATATTGTGAGGAAGCCCAAGCCACATGGGGAGACCACTATAGGTGCTCTCGCTAACAGCCCCAGTTAAGGTCTTGACCAATGGCCAGCTTCAACCACTGGACTTAGGCATGAATGACTCTTCAAATGATTCCAGCTCCAGACTGCAAACCCAGGTAATGCCAAGTGGAGCAGAGATGAACTATCCCCTCTGAGCCCTGCCCAAATGCAGATTTTAGAACAAAATAAATGTCACCGTTTCAAGCACCAAGTTTTGAGTACACAGCATTAGGTAACAGGAACAGCCCTCCTCCTTCCCCTGCAGCCCTCTGAGTCACCCCAGCCAGACACAGGTAAGCTCCTCCCTGTGTCCCACTCCCACTCAAGCAGGCATAACTTGGAGTCTGTCCTCTGCCCACTGCTGACCCCTCCAAGCCGAGCTGGACAGCCCTGGCTCAAAGCCCAGCTCTGTCACTTCCAGTTGTGTGCCCTTGAGCAGGTCACCAACCATCTAGGACGCTCCGTTTTCTGTGCCAATGGGAATCAGGATAGTGCCTCTCTGGAGTCTGGGGGATTAATGAAATAAAGTGCCCGGGCATACAGTGAGTGCTCCTTAGGTGGATGAAGGGATGTGAGGCTGGGGAGAAAAGAAGCAGTCAAAGATGTAGCCCCAACCTCTGACTTAGTCAAGGGAGAGAAGAGGAGTGGGTCCAGGGAGCCTGGAAAGTGATGAGTTCTGGTAGACAGTCAGTGTGAGAAGCCCAGCTCTGTGCAGGCAGGATGGGTCCCAGGAGACACTGCCCTCAACTTGCTCCCAGATTGACCGAGATATGGGAGGAAGAGGGACGGTGCTGTGCGGGCCCTGGCGGGATCCTGTCGTGGGTGAACGGGGTGGGAGAGTGGGAGGCACAGCAGGCAGCCACGGAAGATGGAAGGGTGAGGGTCGGGTAGACTGCACCGGAGCCAGGTGGGCTCAGCCACACCTGAGCATCATACTCTGAAGCTTCTCAGAAACCCAGGGGCACCCTCCCTCCCCCAGCCAGGGCCAGCCTGGCCCCATCTAGAGATAAAGTCCCTGCGGGGGCTCCCAGATCAGAGACATCCTTATCAGCGCTGTCGTCTGGGATACTTGGGAATGTAAACGCGCCCGACTGTGCCAGCCCGGGAAGACACAAAGCAGACCAAAGCAGACGAGCCGGGGGACTCCCCCTCTCCCCATCGCCCCCATTCCCTCCCTGTAGCCCTGCGAGCAGGCGGGGAGGGGAGCCCCAGCCTCACACAGAGCTTGAGGGGTCCTCTACTCCCAACACCAGGGATGTATTCTTTTCCCTTCAAGTCACACTCAGATTTGGAGGGGCCTCAAGGAAGACTCTCTGTTAAGGTCATGCTGGCCAATGACACAGCACGGTGCCACCCGGCCGGGATAACGGGAGACGCAGGGTATACAGGCTGACGTGCCTTCACACGCCACCCGGGCTTTCCTGCACACACAGACATGTGGGCCAGGCACAGGAATGGGCGCTGAGGTGAAGTGGGACCCAGGAAACACAGCCCTTCTGCTTCACTGTCTCATGGGCAAGATGGATAAATAATAACAACAATAATAACAAGCTTGTTTTGGAGCACTTACTATGCACCAGGCACTGTTCTGAGTGATGTCCGTGTATGAACCTTTTAATTCCCACACAACCCTATAGTATAAGATTGTGAATATTTCTATTTCACAGAGGAGGAAGCCGAGGCACAGGGAGGTGGCAGCACGTGCCCAAGTTCCCAGAGCTGGGATTCAAGCCGCAGAAGCCTGGCCCCGTGGACAGTGTGTTGAGGGCTGTATGGGGGCTCCAGTCCTAGTTTCTCCTGGCTGAGCCCATGAGCTGAGAAGAGACAGGGATGGGGTCAGCGCAGAGTGGGTACCCCTCAAGGCTCAGCCCCCTGCCCTCCTCTCACGCCCCTTCCCCCTTCACCCCGCCCACAGCCCCGCCCCCGCCTGCCCTGTTGCACTGAGGCCTGTGGCTCGGGACTTCCAGTCCTGGTGAGGACCCTTCACAACCACATGCTGCTGGGATCCAGAGGTGCCAACATCAGGCGGTGGGAGCAAGGAGAGAGCACTGGGTTTAGGATGGGACGGAGTTTACATCCTGGCTCTGCATCCCTGGGCCTCATTTTCAACACCTGTAAAATGAGGTGTAGCCTAAAGGACCTTCCAGGGCCTCGGGCTCCACTGACATTCCAGATGCTGTGTGAAGGAGAGTGACTGTGACTGCATCTGCAGAGATGCAAGCAAGGGACCTGGGTGGCCATGACAGGGAGATGCTGCCGTCTGGGGGCCTTCCTGAGGGAGGAGGCATTGAGCAAGCACCTGAAATAAATTCCTTCTTTTCTCCTCCCTCCCTGCCTACTTTCCACCCTTTTCCCTGGGCTGAGGGGCTCCCAGGCTGAGCAGGGGGTTGTATGCTTGGTGTCACCGGGGCTTTCAAGGTTTGTACAGGGTACAATGGGGGAGGGGGCATAGGATGAGGGCGGGGTAAGGGCCACCTTGTGGGGAAATCTTTGGGAGGTGTGATCCTTGAAGAATGGGTGGGTGTTTGCCAGGCAGACCAGAAGGAAAAGAAGGAAAGAGCCAGGGGCACACGGAGTTGGGATCAAAGCCTGGGGCGGGGAGCCCCAGAGGCTGTCTTGTGCGGGGATGGCCAGAGCACAGGGGCTCTTGAGGGAAGCAGGAACCAGTGGAGCACGAAGAAGGGCCTGGACCAAAGGCTGAGGCGCTTGGGCTTTCCCCTGAGGGTTCTGGGGAGCCATGGAAGGGTTTTGAGGAGAGGAGGGGTGTGATCTGACCTGTGTGTCCAAAATGTGTCTCTGGCTACTGTGAGGAGATTGAACTGGAGCAGAGAGATGGTTGGGAGGCTGGGAGGCCACTGGAATGCAAGTCTGGGGATACAGACAAAGGCAGTGGGCAGGGAAGCTCTATTTCAGAAATGAAGGGATGGCCCTGGGACATGAGTACTAGTCAGAAGGAAGGGGAGGCAGGTGACCCCAGGGGCCTGGGTGGCTTGGGCACTTGCGTGGACGATGGTGTCCATCACTGACAGAGACTAGAGGGTGGGCAGTAGAACCGGGGCCCAGTGACAAGTTCTGCTTGGGACTCACAAAACACAGTTTTATGGTGGCCAGACCCTGGGCTCAGCTCTGACCTGGGGATGCTAGGTCCAAGTCAGGCATCAAAATGGGAGGCCTGGGAGGGGGAGAGGGGAGTGGGGGGAAGGCCATTACAGGGGAGTGCAGGGTGGGGTGACTAAGACAAGGAATGGGACTTCGGGAAGATGCCCATGGCGTCTTCCTCTTGAGGGTCCAGAGAGGAGGCTTCAGGGGTCAGGACAACAGAATCCTCGTGGGCAGTATGGGTCCCTTGGCCCATCCTTCTGTCTGCAGGCTGGCCTGTGACTATAATTGTGGATGATTTGAGCTTTATGGGCTGCTATTCTGTGTGTGCGGTGTGAGGACTGGACCAGAAGACCTCCACGCCCCTTCCCTTTCTGACTTTTCCTGACTTCTTTGTTTTCCTCTGCGCCCGTTGACCGTGCAGCTTTATGTAAGGCTTCCCCCCACTCTGGGCCTCAGCTGCCTCCTCTAATCCAGAGCCTGTATTAAGCTGAAATGATCTCTAAGTTTGCACAGAAGGCCTCGGTGTTTGTTCAAAGAGCAAGCGAACCGATTCCAGCTGTCAAGACCCCAGATTTTGCTCCTCTCTAAGGAGTCCACGCTCAGCCCTTCCTCCCCGGCCAGTAGGCCTGCCCCACTGCCCTCAATTAGTCAGCTCTTAGGCTACGGACCCAGACCGTCTGCTCCCAGCTCTCCCACTCCCTGACCCCCCGAGTGCCCTGGAGCTGGGGAGGAACAGCCCGCAGGCCTGAGGCTTTCCCTCCAATCTCAGGATTAGGGCCAGCTCCTCAGTAAAGCCCCGTTTCCAGAGCCAGGGTGCGGCAGCCCTGCCGGCTCTCAGCAGACCCTGGAATTCAGAAAGAAGGCAGCTGGCGGTGGATAGATAATGACCTTCGTCTGGGTTTTTAAGCTTTCTTTAAAAGTGCTGGACTCCATCACACGCCCACCCCCAGCCCCATCTTGGCCCTTTGAGGAAGGTAGAACAGGGAGAGCCATTACTGTACAGACAGAGAAACTGAGGCTTTGAGAGAGATGAAGTAACTTGCCCAGAGTCCCCCAGCAAGCTGCAGAGCTGGGAATTAAATCTTGGCTCTGCCACAAAGCCCAGCTTCTGAAGAGACTTCTGACTCCAATGATTCCCGAAGATCCTCCATAACTCACATCCTATCCTAGGGTTCCCCCAGGCAGATGAGAGAGGTCAGGAAGAGGGAAGAGCAGGACAGCCTGAGCGTGGTGAGCCGCGTGCCATCACCTGCACTGTGTGAGAGCCTGACCCTCCTAGCTCTGCCTCCACGAGAACTTGAGACCTTGCCATAGCCCTCAAGGCCCTGGGCAGCCTGGCCCTCCAGCCTCTTCTCTCCCCTCTTCCTCCTTTGCCCTATAAGCTCCTGACATGTGGTTTTCTTTGCTTTCTTAAACATACCAGGCTCCCAGCCACAGGGCCTTTGCACATGCACTTCCCTTAGCTTAGAAGGCATACTCCAAGCCCCAGCCCCTTCCATGTCCATGTATTGCCTCTTCATCCTTCTATCTTTTTTAAATAACAGTTTTATTGAGCTATAATTCATATATCATACAATTCACCTATTTAATGTATAAAATTCAATGGTTTTCAGGATATCCACAGATTTGGGTAACTATCATCACAATCAATTTTAGAACATTTGCATCACTCCCCCAAAAAACCCTGTACTCATTAGCCATTACTGCCCTGCCTCCCCCAAATTTTGCAGCCACTAATCTAATTTCTGTATCTATGGCTTTTTCTATTCTGGACATTTCATATAAGTGGAATCAGTTAATATGTGGTCTTTTGAGATTGGCTTCTTTCACTTAGCATAATGTTTTCAAGATTCTTCCATGTTGTTGCATATATTAGTACTTCGTTCCTTTTTATTGCAAAACAATATTTCATCATATGGATGATGCCACATTTTATGTAAACATTCATCAGTTGAGGGACATTTGGGTTGTTTCCACTTTTTAGCTATTGTGAGTAATACCACTATGACCACTCTTGTACAAATTTTGTGTGGACATGTTTTCATTTCTCTTGCATATATTCCTAGGAGTGGAATTGCTGGATCATGTGGTAACTCTATGTTTAACCTTTTGAGGAACTGCCAGACTATTTTCCTCAGAGGCTCCATCAATTTCCAATTTCTCCATATCCTCATCAACACTTTTTATTGTCATATATGTATATGAAGATATATATATATATATATATATCCATTGTAGTGAGTATGAAGTGGTATCTCATTGTGGCTTTGAGTTGCATTTCTCTGATGGCTAATGATATCAGAGCAGCTTTTCATGAGTTTATTGGCCATTTGTACATCTTCTTTGGAGGAATGTCTATCCAGGTCCTTTGCCCATTTTTAATTGGGTTATTTGTCTTTTTATGATTGAGTTATAAGAGTTCTTTATATATTCTAGATACAAGTCCCTTATCAGATATAGGCTTTGTAAAATTTTTTCCTATTCTTGATGGTGTTCTTTGAAGCATACACTTTTTTTATTTTGATGGTATCCAATGTTTCTAATTTTCTTTTAGTTGCTTATGCTTTTGGTGTCATACCCAAGAAATCACTACTTAATTCAAGGTCACAAAGATTTATAACTATTTTTTCTTCTAAGAGTTTTATAGCTTTAGTTTTAGATTTTGATCAATTTTGAGTTCATTTTTGTGTGTGGTGTGAGGTAGGGGATCAAATTCATTCTTTTGCATGTAGATATCCAGTCGTTGCAGCACCATTTGTTAAGAAGACTATTCTTTCTCTCATGGCACCACTGGCAAAAATTGATTGCCTATAAATATCACCCTTCATCTTAACTCAAGCATCATTTCCTCAGAGAAGCCTTTGCTGACACCCCTTCCCACCCAACCTCAGCTTAGCCAGGTTCCCTGTATATATATATATATATATATATATATATATATATATATATATATATATATATGTGTGTGTGTGTGTGTGTGTGTGTGTGTGTGTGTGTAAAACACAGAGAAAACACCATAGGTTATAAATTGTATTTATCTGTTTAATGTTGTAGTCATGAGTACACACTCTGTAGCCAGATAGCTGAGGTTTAACTCCCAGCTCTGTCACTTCCTGGTGGCTTGGTATATTGTTTCACCTCCTGTACCTCAATTTCCTCATCTATAAATAGGGGATATACTTACCTCATAGGGTTGTCATGAGAGTTGATATGTGTAAAGTACATGGCAGGTGGTGATAAGGTTGAATGTATGAGCTCTTGTTAATCAGTGTCATCTCCTTAGACTTTACACTCCTTGAGGACAGGAATCCTGTCTATTCTGGCTTCCACAAAATCCTCATGGTCATCACTGAGAGCACACAGGGAAGGGCTTCAATACCAGCTTATTGAATTAATTAGTGGAAGAAAGCATGCGTGCTTGAGTGAATGAACCTGGCAGACACAGTTCTAATCCCACCCTCACACTGTCTGGCTGTGTGACTTCAGAACTCAAAAGCCAGACCCTTGGATACTCTCGCAGTTTACTCCCTTCCTCTATGAGGACACAGAACTCTCTCTTCACTTGAAATAAGAGGAACCCAATATATAACTCAGGTTAAGGGAGCTGCTATGAGAGAAGCCAGAGTAGGGCCCAGAGGCCCGCTCCTCCTGGGCACCCGCAAGGACCCCCAGAGCCTGCCCGACAGTGTGAAGATGCGATCCCATGTTCTCCCCAGGCTCGAGCAGCCTGTGATTCAGAGGCAGCTGACGTCTGACGCTCTTAATTCAGCCCAAATGCTGGAGGTCTGTGTCTTGCGGCATGCAGGAGGTGGAGGGGCACATTCCAAGGGAGAAAGCTCTTCCTGCCTTCTACCCACGGAGGGGAGCAATGAGCCCTGAAGTGGTGGACAAGCACGTCCTCGCTCTCATACCTTCCTTCCCTCCCTGCTTGGCTTCCCAACCCAGACCTGGGATGGCCTGGTCTCCTGGACCAAGCTTGCTCCTGCCTGCCCCTCCGCCCTGACCTCAGACCCAGCTCACCTCCAGGGAGGCCCACTATGCTCCTCCCCACGTCACCTCCATGCCCTCATTTCACCTGGAAGACAATCCCTCAGAGGCTTAGGGAAGCGAGTGACTCATCCAAGGTCATGGCGCAGCAAAAAAGTGGCAGAGCAAAGATTCGAACCCCAGGCTCTTGACTCCAAGTCTGGACTCTTCCTTCCATACACAAAGGGGGCACCACCGTCCACATGACCACAGGGGCAGGACCAGAGCAGGAGGCGCTGGGGGTTAGCCAGGCTCTGTGGATCCCCAAGGCAGATCCTCTGGCAAGAGACCGAACGCTTCCCCAGGCAGAGGACCCCTGGCCACAGTGGGAGGGGCTGTCCTGGGAAACATAAGGAGGGGAGGTTCCACCTTGGTAGGGTACCAACGTGAACTTAAGGGCCAGGCAGATCTGTCCAGGTTACCTCCAACCTCTCTGAGCCTCAGTCTCCCCCGACCCGAGGACATGAGGATAACAGTACCCACGTAGCTGGGTAGTTGTGAGCGTAAAATGAGGCAAAGACCTCTTAGCCCAGCGTGAATGTTGATATTACTGCCCTTGGTGCTAGGGAAGCCGGGCCCCAAAGGAGGTGCCTGGAGTCCCTGTGAGGAGGCGGACCCAGGCTCATAAGGAGGAGACAACTGACTCTCAGATCCCTCCCAGATCTTTGAATTCGCTGAGAATGTTTAGTTTTAGGAACCATATCTTTACCGGAAAAGGAGGTTTATAATGCCAGTAGTTTGGAGAAATGAATCTGGGAGAGTCACTGGTTAACTGGAGAGTTGATTTGAGTTAATTTTTAATTTTTTAAACTCAGGTTTCCTTCAGGACATTATGTGCATTTGTCTAGTGAAGACAAGCAGGGCCTGGAAAGGGTCATGTGCAGGAGCTGCTGCTGTGTCACCCCGCTTTGGAGCCTAGCTCTGCAAGTTATCCAGGGCAAGTTATTCAACCTCTCTGAGCCTCCGTTTCTTCATTTGTAAAGCAGAGGAAAATGAGAGGCTGCGTGTGAAGGTCCCAGCCCCTGCTCCTGCTGCAGTGCTGAGTTAGAGCTCCTATCCGGGCCTTTAAAGTGGCGCCTACAAGGAGCTGAGGAAAAGATCCCTTCCAGGCGGGGGAACCTGGGCAGACTTCTTGGAGGCGGTGGCTCAGAAGAAAGAAGGTAGTCCAGGTAGAGGGAACAGCTTGCCCAAGAGTAGGGCAGCAGGAAACCCCAGGGTCCGCAGAGATGGTTGCAACTGGCAGGTAAGATTCACAGAGGGAAGAGCCAGGGGAAGGTGGGGGTGAGGATACTGCGGGGAGCTCAGGTGACTGGCTCCGAGGCACCCGCACAGGCAGGCTTCTAACTGGGGCTCTGGGCTGCTTCTGGGAAGGGCTCCTGGGTCTATTCTCAGAGCTCCCCAGGGACAGGGAGGGCCGAGTGATTCAGGTCTGCTCTGCTCTTGACACAGCTTCTGGACACGCACGTTGAGGGGCAGGTTCCTGGATGGCGTGGCTTCCCACCCTCCACCCCCGCAGGCCCTTGACCCACAGGAGGGTCAAGGGAAGTGGGGTCTGACCCACGCCTGAATTATTCATCAAACAGCCCCAAAAAGCCAACAAGAGACGCCCACGTTAATAATAAAAATAACAATTCCGTAAATGTGATCAGAAGTGTGGGAGCTCAGGCTGCCCAGGCCTCCTCCCTGTGAGGTCACTCTCATTACCCTTCATACACAGACGAGGAAACTGAGACTCGGCGAGGGAAGTGGCTGCACTGAGGCCAATCGTACCCCCAAGGGCATCTGTGTGTGCACCGTGGGGACGGGGAGTTGGGCACAGCAGGGAAAGGACCCCTGCCTGGGGACAGTAACACAGTGGGTTTCCCCCAGGCTTGGGAGGGGCGAAGAGGGGTGTTGCTGGGCCCAGGGTCTCACACTGCTTTCCCCGCAGCAGGAGCAGCGAATTGGAACAACGTGCCACAGGCGAGCCAGTAATATGGCAGTGAGACCCGGATGGGGTGGGCCAAGCTTGGTGTGGATGCAGTGGGGGATTGCAGGGACCAGATGAGGGAGGCGGGCTCTGAGTGGTGAGATGGGGGCAGGTCTCCTGGGCAGTCTGAGGGTGTTCCATGGGGAGACTGAGGTCCAGGAAAAAGGGGTCTGTATCCCAGGCTAGATTAGAATATACCAGCCCAGGTCTGAAATGAGCTGCCTCTCCCCTGTGGCTCTGAAACCATCCCACGAGGGGTCCTGAAATGTGAGCATCCCAACCTCACCACTGGCATAAGCACAGTGACCTCCCAAGGGGACTGTTCCAGGGAGTGAGGTGCATTTGGAAGGATGCATGCTAGTAGTGCTGGTGACACCTCTGATATTCCATCTCACTCAAAAGACAGGGACCCTTCCCCCCACACCAAGGGTAGGGCCTGATTTGCCTGCTATCTGAGCACAGATTGTGAATAGACAGACTGACTTTTGAACCCCAGTCCCTGCTAGACCCAGCTCTCCCCTTTGACCGACTGCTCTTCCCTTGGCCTGGCAGCCAGAGCCAAGCCAGACAATGGTTGGTTGTTGGACCACTCCCAGGCGTGTCCAGATTCGGCCTGCCAGGCCTTTCAGGGCCAGAGGGGACCTTCCTGCATGGCTCTGACTAACAGGCCCCTGGTTCTGTGTAGCATCACAACAGAGTCTGTTGCCAGAGCGACCTCCAGACCTGGTAACCTGGGACCTGGGGCTCTGGCCACCCCACACACTGCTGGCATGTGCAATTCCGGTGCAGCCTCCCTGGGTCAGCTGGGCTGTACAGGACAAGGCAGGAGGAAGCCCTGTCTGGGCCTTTGGGGCTGGCTCAGCCCTTGGGGAGAGCAGCGAGGAAGTGGAGTCTCTCTCTCTCCCAGGGCCTTGGTCTTCTGATTTCTCCAGCAGGGACCCCACATGGTCACCTCATCCCATGGACCAGGCAGCAGCATGGGTGTCTCTGGAGCTCTGTCACCCCCTCTTCTCAGCTATCACCACAGGCATTCTCCTCTCCCCATCCGCCCTGCCTTCAGCCCCAGGCCCAGCTCAGGCTCCCTCCTGAACCCAGTCTAGATCACAGTCCAACCTCCTGTCTAGACGCCAGGCCTCACGTTCCCAAAGTGGCCTCAGTGGATCCAGCCTTTACCTCCAGAATTCCTCCCTAGCTTCCCCATCACAGCCACAGATGAACCTCACCCTCCCATCAGTAAAAGCAAATTTCATGCAATCTAACCAATATATGTATGCATTTATTTGTAAATTATATACATATGCCACCATACGAATATATTAGATAAGTTATAAAATATATACCAAAAAATAGAAACTGAAAAAAGAATGAAAGAGTAAACCAGTCATTTTATGTTTTGTTTTCGTTTTTCTTTAATGGTCTAAAAAAAGCTTCTTTCTCTGATTAAATATATTATTACTAAAAATTGTGCTTAAGTGTGGTTCATTTTTCATAGAGAACAGACTTGTGGTTGCCAAGGGGGAAAAGAGGTGGGGGGGATGGACTGGGAGTTTGGGGTTAGTAGATGCAAACTATTACATATAGAATGGATGGACAACAAGGTCCTACTGTATAGCACAGGGAACTATGTTCAATGTCCTGAGATAAACCATAATGGAAAAGAATATAAAAAAGAATATATATGCATAATTGTGTCACTTTGCTGTACGGCAGAAATTAACCCAGCATTGTAAATCAACTATACTTCAATTAAAAACATAAATAAATAAGTGTGGTTTATTTTAAATAAAATCTTGGTTCAGTGATGTGGTGCACTCATTGACTGAGAATCTAGTACTAAACTCCATTTATATTGTCACTTGGTTTAATGCCTGTTGTAGTTGAAAAATATACATACCTCACAAAGAGCAGAAGCTCCACGTGGAAGGAGAGCGTTCCTGGCTGTGCTTACCAAATCACAAGGTGTGATTTTTAAAATTCTGTGCAGCGGGTTTTTTTTTTTTTTTTTTTTTGCAATTTTGTTTAAACAATGTCAATCAGTTGCTGTTGGAAACTAAATAGAAGGTGTTATTTAAAAAAATTTTTTTGACAGACGAGATCAAAACCTACTGAAACTCCTCACTTAGAAGATTTAAAATAGGTTATAAAATTCTATTATATTTTAAATGTGTAGATGCAACAGACAGACGATGCTCAGCAACAAAATCATTCCAAAATGTCCGTCTGCAAAGTGCTCTCTCTGTAGCGTGAGTTCCTTTCCAAAAGTGGTTACTTTCTAAATCTTAAAACAACATCTTATCTATTTATTTGTTTTAGCATCTGCTGGATAGCATACCCTTGTCGTCAAAGAGCCGGCACATTTGGATCGTCTGTCTTTTTTGTAAAAGAAAAAAAACTCATCTTTAAGGCGGTAACTCTTTTAGTGACTTTGCTCTGAGACAACCAGCAAATTTCTGTATGGTACAAAAGATTTTTATGGCCCCTGCCTTTGTCAATAAGATGTTCTGTAAGGATTCTGTGATTTAAAGACTTTGTTTTTATAAAATTAAGTGCCTGGATGAATCCTGTGGCAGGTTAACTGAAGGCATCACTGGGGGGTGGGGCACCATTGTCAGCCAAGCCTGCACGGTGGACCACACACTACTTTACTCAGGAGACTTGGGATACGGGACATGTGACCTAACAGGGTGTGGACAACGTGAGGGCACCAATGTCAGTCTATTTGGTTAATGTTAGTAGAGCTTAAATTTTTCTTCCTTCTTTTTTAAAGGTAAAAATAAATATAAATAAAAGTTCTAGAATGTTCTGTCTATGTGAATGGGTCACCTTGTGGACACCATTTTGGACACCTCTGGGCTGCACAACAGAGTCCTTGGCCATGTTCATAGCCTCTCGGGATCTATTCCAATCTTCCTCCCACCTTGACTCCCACATAGAACTAGATCCAATGTTCCTGAGTACATCATATATTTTTTCAAGTCTTTTTGCCTGATATGCCCAACCTCAGTGGACTGGCTCAAAATTCTATCCTTCGTTCAAGAGCCACAGGCCACCCCTCCATAAAGCCAATTCTGATTCTCTGGGCAGAGTCATTCATTCAGTTATTCAACAAATATTTATTGGGCACGTACTATATGCCAGGCACTGATCTAGGGGCTGCTGGGCATATAGCGGTGAACCAAACAGACAAAAATCCCTCCCTCTGGGAACTCGCATTCTAGTGGGGTAGACGATGAAGTTTGAGGTTCAGTCCGCATGCCATTTACCCACAGGTCGTTGGCCATTTACAAGTTTGTCTCCCCAGGAAAGCATCTATTCCTAAGAGCAGGGACTTCTGAACCTGAGCTTCGAGCACAAGTCCTAGCCCAGAGTAGGGGCCCAATAGATAAGGTTGGAATTAACAAATAAGACTGGGGGTAATCAATGCCATGACCCCTGCCATAGACGGAGATCTGACACCAGATCCAGACTGAGGTCCTCCAAGTGCCTGAGCCGGGCACCCAGAACTGTCTCTTAAACCTTGTTCCCGAGGGCCTCCTCCCAGCTTCTGGGAGAAGGAACTGGATGGCCCCCTGCAGCCGGCAGGAACCACTTCCACCTCCGAGTGTCCCTATATTTAGCTGTGTGCTGTGACCCTGCAGCCCTGTCTGCTCCATGGCCGGAGGGAATTACCAAGGCAGCTTTGATGGCCTGTTTTCCCAGGCCCTGCTCCTGCTTCCCAGACCTTCAGCATCCCTGCAGGAGGTGGGGCCTCAAGCCCAGTCCCCAAGCAACTGGCAGGTTCCGTATCCCAAAATAGCATTAGCACTTGGCAAGGAGAGATGGCCACCTGTAGGGACAGTGCTGCCTTGGGGAGGGGAGGAAGGGCAGGGCCAAGTGGGGTGAGAGAGAACGGAGAACTGGGGGTGGGGGACACCCAGGTCGCACAGTCCTGTGTTCCCTGATCTCTTCCAAGTGCTAAGTCCTCGGTCCCTAATTCTTCCCCTTGGCATAAGGCTAACTGCTGACAGCCAAGACAGGCCTTGAGCTCGTTTCCCACCACTCGCCCCCCACCCCTACACACCCAACCTGGACACTAGCCACACTGCTCCTCATGGGTCCCCAGCTCTGAAACCCAGCTTAACCCAGTCCAACCCCACCCCCGGGAACGCCTTCGTTACCTGGTGAAATCCAGTCTGTGAAGAGTCAGTTCGAGTGCCACCTGCGTCCTCGAGCTTCCCCCGGTGCCCTCGGACGGGCTCAGGGGCAGTGGTTACGCTTCAGTGCCTCTGTCCCTGCTCCCCTCAGCCTGCCTGGCCTGTAACTTCTGCCTGGTTCAAAACCCCCAGACTGATGGTTGGAAGATGCAGGTTCTAGCCCCAGCTTGCTGTGTGATTTTAGGGGTGTGGCTCCTCTGTCTGGCCCTCAGTTTCCCCACTTGTGAAATGTTGAAGTTGTATTACGTGGTCTCTAGGGCCCTCCCAGCATTCTGAGCCTGTGATTCACCACCTGGGGGAATCAGATCAATTTGGTGGAGAGAACTCGCTCTGACCCTCGAGCTGCCGGAGGTGTGGTCTCCTCCTCCCCACTCCTCACCCTCCGCCACAAGGCCAGGTGTGGGCTCCTGAGGGGGCTTCTCCGGCTGCCGCCAGTGGGATGGGGCGGGTGGCAAGGCAGCCTCCCACGCCAGGAGGCCTCCCTCTCCCCATCCATCTGTTTCAGGTTTCTCTGTTTTGTCTCAGCTAGAGCACTCAGCCCACAAGTCTTGTCAACTGGAATGAAACATCCCAAACACAGCATTTCCACGTTGTTTACTTCAGCAGGGCACAGGCCGAGGGGTTCTGTGCAGACCACCGGGATCCTGGCAGGACAATAGGAAATCCCAGCAGAGCTGCTCCGGAACTTAGCGAAGGAGCCAGTTCTCGCTGGGATTCCAGTGAGGCAAAGAGAAGTCCAGAGGATGTTTAGGTCTCACCAGGTTGGTGAACCCCAATGAATTCTCAGGTGTGCCTACTCTCCTTTCAGTAGAGAACGAAGGCAGCTTACAAGAGCTTCAGCATTTAAAGAGAACTGTAAGAAGCCATCTAAACCAGACTCTATGTCCCACCAGGGCAAGGAGGGTGATTATTCAATGAAATCTATTCAGTAAACGTCTACTGTGTGCCAAGCACTATTCGAGGCACTGGGGTACAACAGAGAGTAAAACTGACACAGTCCCTGCCTTCATGCAACTGACATTGCAGTGGAGGGAAGTAGACAAATAAATATATAATATTCTGGGTAAGTGGAAATAAGTGCTATGAGGGAAAATAAAATGAGGCAAGGGGATTACAGGCTGGTCTGGAAGGCCTCTCTCTGGAAGTTGACATTTAAGACCTGGAAGAAGTGAGAGGGAGCCATGGGGACTCTGGGGGAGGAATGTTCCACATAGAACAGCCAGTGCAAAGGCCCTGAGGCAGGAGTGTGCCAGGAGTGATGCAGGAACAACGAGAAAGTCCGCGAGGCTGCAGCAGAGTGAGCAAGGGAGAAAGGGAAGAGAGAAAGTAAGTGGATAACAGGGGCTGGGGAGCAGAGCACGCTGAGAAGTCTTTCATTTTTTGTTGATTATAACCCACAGTAAGAAATAAATTTTATATTGCAATTCAGTATAAACATACATATACAAAAATACCACTGAAGTAAACATTTCATGAAATATACCTTTACTATATATATGTACTCTTATATATTTTATTTTATTCTATTTCATCTAAGAAAATAATGCTGGTCACGATCCTTACATTGATTTCCCAACTTACTGAAAAGGTCATAGCCCACAGTTTGCAAGACACTGATATTGGGTCTTACGGAACATTGTAAAGAGTAAGCTGGGAGCCACTGGACAAGTTTGTGCAGAGCAGTGACATGACCTGATTTGCCTTTTTGTTCCATTTCTCAAATTAACACATAATTGACATATGGTAAAATACACCCTTTCTCATGCTAGCTCCTGCTCCTCTGCCTTTGGCTGCTCCCGGTGTCCATGCCCTGGGTGCCTGGCACCGCCCACTATGCCTCGAAGAAGCGGTTTGGCAGCTGCAGGACTCTAGGTCTTTGCTCTTGGGCTGGTGTGACCTCCCCAGGGGCTCCTGATCCCTTACCCAAAGTGGTTAGTTTCTTGAGGAATCTCTCACCATCTGGTCCCCATGTGATGCCTGTAGGTCTTTCTGGAGCACTGGAGGATTCCATTCCAGCCAGGGTAACTGTTACCAGAGGTGGGTAAGACTGGGTTGCAGGGCGTGGCACTGCCCAGAGCAGCCAGCAGAGCCTTTGGTGACTTGAAAAGGGGGAGCGTGAGACACAGACAGAGAGAAAAATCAGAGACTGGAGGTGACAGAGAGAGACAGAGGGAGACACCAAGACAGAGCAGGGCAAGACAGGGAATGCATTAAAGCAGACGGGGACCGACGGAGGTGGAAGTGACAGCAGGAGACAGAGTCAGGTGGTGTGACAGGGATAGAGAGCCAGAGGGGAGAGAAAGGCATCGAGAGATGGACCTCAGAGAGGGGCAGAGATAGTAGAGAGACCAACATCCAAGGAGAGACCAACAGAGAGGAAGGAGAGACTGAAAGAGAGAAAAGGGGGTGGAGGGGGAGGAGAAAGATGGCAGCAAGGGGCAAAAGAACAAGGCTGAGAAAATGCCGGGACACGGGAGCTGGTGAGGATAGCGGCTCGAAGGAGGAATGTTTCTGAGCAGCCGTACCCCCAAGCCCAGGTGGTGCCCATGCCCACCGGTCCCAGGGCAGCCATGGTCACGCCGGGAGAGGTTGGCTCTTGCCCACTGGCCTCTCAGAGCCCGGTCCCTACCCTGTACAACCCATCCAAGGACCCCAACGCCTCCCTCCTGGGCCCAGGGCCTGCCACCAAAGTCACTTTCCCACTCGGCTCTAGGAAACCCCTTCTCCTCTGAGGGCGGTCTTGGGAGGTGGGAAGAGCCCTGGAACGTGAGCCTTGGTCCGTCCCTGCCACTGTTCACCGCACAACCTCTTGTGTCCTCCCTCCCTCCCTCCCTGTGCCTCAGTTTTTTCATCTGTAGAAAGGGCTGGGCTTGCCCATCCAGTTCTGTGTTCTGAGCCCGCAGCAAAACTGAGCTCCACAGGCGGTGGACGGCTCATGACACGGCCTCGCCTCACACGCACTCGGTCACTCGTTCACTCGTTCTTTCATTCACTCATCCTCTCTGCCAGTCCCTCTCCTTTAGCCTGCTGTCTTTTCCTTCCTCCTTCCCTCTCTCCCTTCTTCCCTTCATCCCTTCCTCTTTGTCTCTCTTTGTCTTCCCTCCCTCCCTCCCTTCCTTCCTTCCTCTTTCTTGTCTCTGAGTGCCCACTTTGTGCCAACCTTGGACTGGGCACTGATGCTCCAGAGGTGGATCTTACAGGGTCCCTGGGTCTGGTGGGCTCAGCCCAGGACTGAGGCGTAAGGGGTGGGGACAGTAGGGGCAGATCAGACTCCTGCCATAAACGTCCCTACTCCAGGCCCGCTGGCCGTCGCTCATGCCACTTGGCCCAAGCCCCATGTCTACATAGCCCTGCTTTAGGCAGTTCAGCTCTGGACACTGACCCCAAGATCCACAGAGGCTAACACTGGCATAATCAAACATGTCCCACGTTAGAGTTAGGGGTGGCCAGAGAGCCCAGAGAGGGGACAGGGACTTGCCCAAGGTAACACAGCCAATCATAGCCTGATTCACTTCCTCCTTTGCCTTGGTCCGTCCTGGGGGGCTGGAGGTTGTACAAATCCCACACCTGGGGTGAGGGCGGCCTCAGCCAGCCCTCTGCCAGACCAGGGAAAATCTGGCGATGGCCAGTCAGAGTGAGGTCACTGATAGGATCCATGTGTTCAGGCCCTGTCCCACCACAGCCCTTCCCACCCAGCTCCAGGAGGCCCGGGGCAGTAAGGGGGAGAGGGCTGCAGTATGTCAGTCAGGCACTGAGCCCAGAGATGATGAATGCTGAGGTCAAGGCCGAAAAACAGGAGAGAAAGTGGTCCCCACCCTGCCACCTTACATCTCCTGATAGGGGAAAGGGGTGAACGGGGAGGGGCTCTGGAAAGATCAAGCCTCAGACTGGAGTGGTATCAGCCTGATGTTGCTGGGTGCATGTAGTCTCCACGGCCTCAGGCAAGCCTGGACGCAGTCCTTCGAAGTTGCCTAGCCAGTCCCCGATCTCTATAAGCCAGTTCCTAGCAATAAGTCTCGTAATGTGTATCTCCTGCCGGTTCTGCTTCCCTGATGGAGCCCTGACCGACGCACCATCCGTGGTGGAGACGATGTGCATGCACCATTTTTACGTAACGTTCCTTCCCAAATGCTTTTCCATGTTGCAACCATGTTTTCATTTTTGGCTGCAGCATATTCTATCTTGTGAATGCACCATAATTTACTAAGCCAATCGCCTCTTGCTGGACATTTAGATTACTTCTAGATATCTATATCTATCTATATCTAAATATATATTTCTAAATATTCATCTCTCTCTCTCTCTCTCTCTCTCTCTCTCTCTCTCTACCTATCTCTCTACTTTTTTTAACTTTCATGAACATTTTTGTATAGTTTGAAAGTTTTTCTCAAGAGGAATTTCCAGGCATGGGGCTCTGGCTGTGTGGACTCCCCGCCCATATCAGCCCAGCTTCAGCCTCTCTCCTCCCCTCTCTCTACTTCAGGGCTTCCTCCAGTGCCAAGGAAGCCTGTGCAGGGAAATGCCAGAGACTCCATACCCCCCACCCTCAATCGTGAGGGGTGGAAGCTGGATCAACACCCAGCCTTCAGCTCCCCGTTTGAAAATTCTGGTGTGTGTTCTCTACACCCGCTCAAAAGGCACCCGGTGGGATTGAGCTCAGGTGCCCACAGCGGTGCCCTGCTCATCAGAGGCACTTTCCTGGGCTCTCTCCCTCCCCGGTCTTGTTTCTCTGTCCCTCACTGTGTTTCCTGGCGTCACCTCCTGAAGGAACTACCTGTACCCGAGTTCTTGGCTCCTAGTCTACTTTAGGGGAACCCGGTTTAGGATGGGAGTTTTGGACACTTTTAAAAGACCCAGTGGGAAAGGGGCCATATCAGCTCAAGCTTCTTCTCAAACTCTCTTGAATCCACTTGCACCACACACCACTCTCAGACTTTGGGACGCAGTGTAGGAGAGAGAGCATGGGCTTCGGAGCCAGACAGCCCCAGTGACAACCCCAAGTGCCATCCTTGGGCAGGTCCCTTCACCTCTGTGAGCCTCGATTTCCTCATCTGAAAATGGGGCAGCAGGGCTGTGTGTCAGGCTACCTATAGCTCAAGGTCTAAAAGGAACTACAGTCCCACTGCCCCCTCCTACGCCCGGCCCTGCTTCCCCTTCGTGGCTGGCTGAGTGAGGCTGTGGCCAAAGCCACATCCTCAACCCTTTCCTGTCCTTGAACAACTACCACTTACGATAACCCAGGCGCTGTGCCAGGGCCACACATTGACAATGTCATTTAATCCCCAACAACCCCATAAAGCAGGTAGTACAATGATTGTGCCCATTTCGTAAATGAGAAAACTGAGGTGTAGAGAAGAGGGGACTTGCCCAGCCATGTGGTTGGTGTGAGGCAGAGCCCTGATTCACATCCAGATCTCTCTGACTCCTGAGTCCGTATTCTTGAGCATCACACAGCCTGCCTCTCACCCTCATCCTCTGGAAAGGAGAGGGGATTCCTTGGAGCTGACTCAGGGCCTGGGGCAAGGAAGCCACATCCCTGGGGGCTGCTGGGAGGGAGAAAGTGATGCCGGGCAAATTCCCACACAGCGTGGAGGTTCTAAGCAGCTAGACAGCTGGGGTTTGGAGGAAGGGGCTGCAGGCTTTGTTGCCACATTTGGATCGTTGGCAGGGTCGAAGCTGCCTGGGAGGCTGCATGACGCGTGGGGAACTGGGGAGAAGTGAGTGAGGCCACCCTGAGTGGGTTCTGGAACCCAGGAGCTGCCTGGGAAGCAGACATTCTTCAGTGGCTGAGGTTGAGTGGAATTCAGTGGGAATTCTAAAAGCTGTTTTTCCTGGGAGCCTCCAAGAAGATGCCCTGGAAATGGCCTTTCCAAGTTGTAGAGCAGCGTCACCCGATAAAATGTAATGCGAGCTACATATGTAATTAAATTTCTCTAGTAGCCACATTGAGAAAGTAAAAAGAAACAAGTGAACTTAATTTTAATAATAATATATTTTATTTAACCTAATGTATCCAAACTATTAGTCATTTCAGCATGTAGTTAATATTAATTAATTAAAAGTAAAAATCATTCATGATGTATTTACATTTTCGTATTGTCTTTCTTTGAAATTTAGTGTAAAATAATAATAATAAAATGCAGCACATCTTGATTCAGCCAGAATATCATTTCAAATGCTGAATAGCTGCAGGTGGCTAGTGGCTACGAAGGTAGAGAGCATGGTTATAGAGCCCAGGGATGATCTGAGGTTGCTAGCTTTCCACGTTGGAGTGAAGAGGGCCAACGATGGTGCTAGGTGCCGGCCAGGCTGGAAACCCAGAGCCGACAATAAGAATCTAAGTACTGGTTATGTATCATTCGATCCTCTCAACAACCTTGTGAGTTTGTACTATTAGCCTCGTGAGCTGGATGAGGAAGCCAGCTCAGAGAAGTCAAGTGACTTGCACAAGGTCACACGGCAGGATAGGGATTTAGTCACCCCTCAGAACTGAGAGGCGGTGGAGCCCACCCCACCCCAGAGGCACAGAAGAGCAAAGGAAGACTCCCCACGCCAGAACTGATGAACTCACTGATCTTCTCGCTGGCTCACCAAGTGAGGGACAGGCACACCCAGGGAGAGCCCTTCAGTCACCCTTCCTTCATATGGAAGTGGGAGAACCAAGAGACAGCTGGGCAGCAACAGCTTTTTCTCCTTCATCTTGCCCTGTCAAAGGCTGCTATGGGTGGTGTCAGGTGGACCGACCGAGGATGCGGCTTTTCTCCTTCTTTTCCCGCTCTCCTACACACATGCACACACATAGGCACGAACACGGCAGAGCAAAGGGTGCCATTCAACCCGAATAGGGGACTAGGTGGGCAGCTCCATTCAGCAGAGGCACGTGGTGAGAGAATCACATAAGATCCAAAGTGCACTGACCATCTCCCAACCTCAGATACATAGCTTCTGTCTCCTGGGCATCCAGCCCGCTTCAAGCCCTGTATGGGTCCCAAACGTGGAATCTGGCCAGTCTGCCCTTCCCTCCCATCCCCCAGGACCTCTGCTGCTCTGGCCTGGACCTCAGAAAGGGAGGCTTGGTCCAATGTTGCAGTTTGAGGAACATGTCCCTTTTACGTCCCCCCAAGCCTCCAGCATCCCTGCAAAGTCCATGGAAATTCTAGGATCCAAGATATCAGTTGATCCTACCCCACCTTATTATTCACGTGTGGGAAGAGACCTGCCCGCTGCACAGTGTGTCCCCCAGAGGCAGGGGGTGTCTTTGGCACAACTTTCCTGCAGATGGCAGTAGGAGGAGAGAGGCCTGGAGAGGAAACTGAGGGTGGGAGAGCATCGTTTGAGGATTGGGTTAGCCCAGATCACTCTGCTCCTGCCAGGGCCACAGATGCTACCTTCTGGCTTGTCCACATTGGTACATACAGCTTCCCACCTCATCCTCTTCTCACCCTGACCTATCCATGGGTACACACTGTTCAGAGCAATGCCATTCACATCCATTGGTTCAGCCAAGATTACCGGAGAGGTTAACTCTGCAGGGATTTGTGCCCGTTATACAGATGGGGAGACCGAGACCCAGAAAGGGAAGGGATTTGGTTCCCTGATCGCTACAGGATGTTGGTCTTGGGAGTCTGTCCTCAGCCTCCCGCTAGCTCTCACTGGACAAGTCATGGAAGCCCCCTCCCCGCCCCCCGCCAAGAGGGATGCAGCATTTTGGTAGGCACAGAAGAGGAGGCAGATTTACAGAGCTCAGGGCCCAACCGTGGGCTCTGAGGTTGAAGCCACCAATGGTGGTGGACAGTGTCTGCACGGGTGATTAGACTGGCGCTGGGTCCACCATTAGCAGCAACTTCCCTCCTCCCCAAGCTGGGGTGTTCTGCCCAAGCTGAAGGGGAGCTGAGCCAGTGACTTCAGCACTTGTGGAGGGAGCACCTCCAGCTCCCAGGGTCAGATGGGGTGAGGGGGCAAGAGGGTGGGGAGACGTAGCTGGCTTCGAGGTTTCTGATTTGAGCGGCTGAGCGTGGATGGGGGTGCCCTTTGCTGGGATGTGCTTGCGGCAGTGCGCAAGGTAGGGGAGCTGAGTTTGGATCGGGCAGCATGAGTCGCAGGGGACAGGCCCAGTAGGGAGCATGAACTGGGCAGGATCTGGGAGGCACCTCTCTGGAGGGGGCTGCAGCCTGGGTGGGTGCAATGGTGCCAGGAGTGTCACCTTCCCGGTGAGCCTTCCCCAAGGACCTGTTCAAACCGCCCCCCTCCACACCTCCTATGCCCCTTCCCTGCCTCATTTTTCCCCATGGCCCTTAGACCATGCAACATACTATCAACTTACATTTCCCTTCCCTTGTTTACTGTCTGTTCCCCATGGTGGGTGGAGATAGAGAGGGGGTTGTGTCTGTTTGTTTGTGTGTTTGTTTGTATATTTGTTTGTTTCTCTGCTGGGACCCTGCGCTTAGAACATTGCATGCCTCAAAGATGCATGAATGGATGAACTCCTGAAGGGCTGAGGGCTCAGGACTGGGGTGTGCTGGGGATCAGCATTTAAGAGGTGGCAGAGAAATAAGTACCAGTCAACAAGGTCCACCGCACCCAGGTAACCTCCGGAAAGTCACTTCGTAATCTTGGTTTTGCTCATCTGTAAAAAAGAGATGGGTTAGTTTGCTGGGGCTGCTGTACCAAAGTGCCAGAAACTGAGTGGCTTAAACAACATATGTGTATTCTCTCACAGTTCTGGAGGCTAGAAGTCCAAGATCAAGGTGTCGGCAGGATTGGATCCTTCTGAGGGCTGTGAGGGAGAATCTGCTCCTTGCCTCTCCCCCAGCTTCTGGTGGTTTGCTGGCATCCTTGGCATCCCTTGGCTTGGAGAAGCATCACCCTGATCTCTGCCTTCATCCTCAGGTGGCGTTTTCCCTGTGCAGGTCTATGTCCAAATTCCCCCTTTACATAAGGACACCAGTCATACTGGATTAGGGCCCACCTTAATGACCTCATTTTACCTTGTCTACCTCTGTAAAGGCTGTATCTCCAAATAAGGTTATATTCTGAGAGCCTGGAGGTTAAGACTTCATATGAATTTGCGGGAGGGGGGCGGTGGAGGGGGACAAAATTCAACCCATAACATGAGATAATAATAATAATATAAACTTATTGGAGGAGAGGTTTGAAGCTCAGTGCAAATTACTGTTCAGGCTAAGCCCCCCTGCCTGACCATGAGGACCACGTTACAGCCCACCGAGACAGACCTGGCTGCACGTGGACTCCCATGAGGAGTTTTCATAAAATGCCGATGCCTAGGCCACACCCGGAGATTCTGGTGTAACTGGTCTGGGGTGGGGTCCTGGCTTGGGGATTTTTTTATAAGCTCCCAGGTGATGCTGACAGGCAGGTGGGATGTGTACTAAATCTGTGGATCCGTGGGTCCCGCTGCCTCATCAACAAACCCACGCTTGGTTGGCATAGCTGCCAGAGCCCTCCCCAAACCCAGGGTTGCTCGGGCAGGGCCAGTGGCGGCAGACAATGGAACAAAGAGGCTTTGTTCCGGCCCACACCCCAGGGTGGAGCCTGTGTACCTGGGCCTGTGAGCCAGGCCTTGGCTGTGGGAGAAGTGGGAATTACAAAGTTACCGCTTTCCCGCCGACTGCCCCCAGGAAGTCCCTATCGGAAGGCCTGTGACAGGAAAGGAGATGGAGCCTTCCGGGCCTTGTGATTTTAAGGTGAAATCTGGGGGAGGTCAGAGCATGGGATGGCGAAAGGGGAGGAGGGGAGGGCAGACCCCCAGAAGGGGAGAGAGAAAGACTGTGTGAGGCAACAGGGCGTGGTGTGGCATTCAAATCCCGGCCTCACCACCTACCAGCAGTGTGATCTTTCATGAGTGGATAACTTTTCTAAGCCTCAGCTTTCACATCTGTAAAATGGGGATTGTAGATATAATAACTAAATCGTGTGTGTGTGTGTGTGTGTGTGTGTGTGGTGGTGGTGCTATTGTGAGAAGAAACATCAGAACTGGCCAAAACAGTCCTTTACCTTAGTTTCAATCCTATCCTCTGCCCACGAGTTGAGTCCATCTCTCTGCTCAGCACCTCCCCACCCCCACTGGGAACATGGGCCCGGGGTCCCACCGTCCACCCTGCGCGGAGCAGGTTGCTTGTGGTTTCACACCTGGCTTCTCCCCACAAGACCGAGGACCTAGAGGGAGGGGCCTGGGACTTGTGCTTCTGTGTCCTGGACCGAAGGCTTATGCTCACCAAGAGCAGGTCCCTTCTGAGAACCCCAGCTCCGTGGAGATAAGCATCTCTATAGGTTCTCAAGAAGTACCACACAGAAGCGACAGCCCATTTTGTGTGATGTCTGCCACACAGTGTTCCAACAGGTGCTGGGAGGGTTTGGCTGAGGGACGGACAGACGGACGTAGGAGCAGCATTTCCCGGCAGGGCCGCCCCACCATGGTCTCTGTTTACACAAGACCCTGTTCGCTGAGCAGCTGTGCTCTTCTTTCCACCTGCACTCCCTTCCTTGGCTCGCCACAAAACCCTTCTGGGGCGGCTGCTTTGCAGATGAGGAGACAGAACTTGTAGGAGGAGGGCACTTGTCTCAGCATGTCTATACCACAGGCCACTCCCGCCCTACCCTCTGCCGGGCACAGGGCCCCGGGAATACCATCCTGTCCCTGCAGGCCCAGCACTGTACCACCCTGTCTGGGCCTGGCTCTGACCTCCCACCAGACTGGGAGCCTGCAGAAGGAGGACCCGGTCCCACACAGCCAGCCCAGCACAGGGCCCGGCACAGACAAAGGTTCATTAAGCACAGGAGTGAATGGATGAACGGATGAATGGATGAGAGAAAGCTAGGACCTCTGTCCTCGAGGGGCCTGTGGCCTGGTGGACAAGCACACGAGATGCTCAGGGAGCAGAGGACCTTGGGAAGCACTGGCTTCCCCCTCCGCACACAGGGAACTGCTCACCCAGCCTCCTGGTCCAGGTGAGGGGAGGCCAGAGGTTGATAACAGACAAGAAGGGGCTTTCAGTACCACGAGAGAAAGTGCCCCGCTGTGCACTCCTTTTGTACAAGCAGGAAGCGGAGTCCAGGAGGGGCAGGGACGTGGCCAAGGCCACAGCTAGTCAACGGCAGAGAATTTTCAGGGTCCTGTTTCCCGGCTCCCTGTTGGCTAGCGTCCTCTCCTTCATGCCTCATTGCCATGGTTGTACCATAATTATCGTAATCATTACATGCAACCTAGCCCTTTAGGAAGAGTCCTTGAGGGGCTGGCGTATGCCAATATGGGAACAATACCAGCCACTACTGGGTGCACCCCACCTGACCCAGGAAGCGTGGCCCACACCCACCTCCTTTACTCTCACAGCAAGCAGTGAGACACAGCGTGCTTCCTGGTGTGTGAAGGAGCAGCTGAAGCTCAGAGGCAGAGCACTTATGCTCCTGGGGGCACATGGCCAAGAAAAAGAAAAAAACAGCCAAGAGTTTGGGATGACTGAAAAGTCCTGGAGAGGGAGAGTGGTGATGGTTGCACAGCAGTGTGGATGTACTTAATGCCTCTGAGTTGTGGCTAAAAAGGGTTAAAATGGTAAATTCTATATTATGTATATTTTACTGCAATTTGAAAAAAAATGGCCAAGGTGGGGTTTGTACCTGGGTCCATGGGGCACCGCGCTTGGGGTCCTTTCCCTTCTGCAGGGTGGGGAAATTTCACCCACTCAGGACACTCTGGTAACCCAGGCTGCGCTCTACCCCTTCCCTCTTCAGCAAATCTTTTCCTGGTTCCCGCTCCGTGCCGGGGCCCTGGTTGGGTGCTGGTGACACAGGGATGAGGCCCAACCTTCCAAGAGCGCAGCACAGAGGCCAATCCAGGACATGGAGCAGCACAGACGGGGCAGGATGGGGACTACCACGCATCTGCAGGCCTCCAGGCTGGGCTGGAAACAAAAGATGAACCCATCAGGGTAAATAAGATGTTCAAAAATGCAGCAGTACACAGCCAGGCCAGGGAGGACCACTCAGTTGGCTCCAGGGCCAGGATTCCGAGAAAGGAGATGAGGCCTGGGGTGAGGTCCCCAACCTCAGTGCAAGACAAGGAGCCTGAGCACAGGGGCCTGCAAACCTAGATTTGAGCCCAGCTCTGCCCCTCACCTGTGGCAGGTCATTTCCACTCCGAGCCTCAATTTCCTCAGGGTGAGACCTGCTTCATCTGAGGCTTGTGAGCATTGTACTCATGCATGTACATTGCCCAACTCTAAACTGAATCTTTCTGCCCTCCTCTGCCCCTCACCCTAACCCGCATCCTCTGTCTTAGCTTTGAGACCCCCTGAGCAGAAGACAGCAGGGGGCTTTGAGCAGCTCTGGCTCCGGTCCCCTGTTCCAGGACTGGTTATGGGCTCCCCCCACCCAGCTTGGCTCCTCATATGTGCCAGGGGGCCTTCCCTGATGTGCATTTATTTCATCCTCTAGTGAGGTGGGGATTATTAACATCTATTCTACAGAAAAGGAAACTGGGGCTCAGAGAGCAACTTCCTCAGTGTGTCAGGGCTGCCTGACTCCCAAACCCTGACCTTCTCACTCCCCATCTGTTTGGGTCACCTGCAGTGGACCCTGGCCCCCGAGGGCCACTGCCCTCCATCCTTCTGCCACACTTCATTCTGGGAGATGGACTCAGCCGTGCAGCTCGGCCTGCTGTCCAGGCTTTTACCTGCACAAATTTCCCACAGCCCTCCTGTGTGGCTGCACTAACCGAGCACACCTGCAGAGGCCCCAGCTCACCTGGACGGACACCACTGGTGACTGGGTGCTGCTGGGTCCTTAACTGCCCGCTCTGGTGAGTGAATCTCAAGGGGAGGGACTTGGTCCGTCCTTGCCATGCCATTTCCTGAGTGTATGGCATGTGCTCTGGGCTCCATAAACGTTTGAGGGAATGAAGGATGAATGACCCAGTGCAATATCCCTGGCGCCTACAGCCAACACTGTGCGGGACCACGCCACCCCCAGAGCCAGAGCCAGGGCCCTGCCCCAGAGGAGCAACCAGGACAGTGTCTGCAGCTGGGTTCCCCATGTGGGGGAGAAAGAGGAGGCCTGGAGCAGGTTCGGAGGAAGGGCAGGAGGCTGAGGTGAAACCACAACTAGGGAGGACGATTAGGAGAGGTGGGGTGGCAGGGTGTGATCCTGGAGAAGACTCCCGAGGCCCATTCATCCATTCATTCATTCACTAGTTTGTTCCACAAACTTTCCTGAGCAGTCTCCCCAGCCACACTGTGCCGGACTCTGGGGCACAGAGAGGAAGCCAACCCATCCCCGCCCCGGGGAACTCCCAGAGCCCTCCCCCAGCACTGCTGTGCGTGGAGCCTGGGCTGGGGCCGGGGAGCCTAGACCAAATCGTCTGGCTGACAGGCTACAAGGATTGGGCAGGGGGCCCAGGGATGCCCTTAATTAAGATTAAGCAGCCAGTGGATGGTGACAGCACCGTAGAGCTGGGGAACATGAGGAAGAACGTGGGCAAGGCAAGAGATCTGCATGGGGCACATGGAATTTGAGGTGCTGCTCAGGCATCAGGGGGCCTTCAAAGAGGATGAAAGAGGTGGTTAGGAGACCCACGGAGAGCTCCAGGCCAGGGGCAGAGCCTTGGGAACTGTTGGGGTAGAGCGGACTCTGATGCCCCCTTGCAGATGAGGGGTCGAGTGAGCGTGGGGAGAAGAGTTGACAACCCTGCCTGGGAGGAAGCCCCTCCCCCAGGGGAACCCAGGCCACTTCCTCCCTCCGCCTGGAGCGTGGTGGATAAGGGCCGGCCTCCAGCCTTGAGGCAGTGGGGCCTTCCTGCTCAGCAGCATGCGAAGGAAATAACTTTATTAGCTCGTGGATGAAAAACAGGAAACGTATGCTGTGACTCGGGCACCAGCCGAGTTTCACTCACATCTAGTTTCTAGGAAACAGTTATGTGGCCTCAGACTAGTGGGGTTTTCTCAGCCAAGTCTTTCTGGAAACGCCATGCTTTTCTCAGGAAAAACCATGTCCTGTAGGCCCCCCAGACTGAGGGGTAATAGCGAGAAGAGACCTCATTTCCCTTCCCAGTCCCCTACCCCCAGCAGGCCTCGAGAGACCTGAGGTTGACAATGGCTGGTTTCCTGAGCACCTACTATGTGCTATACGGTAGAAATAAGTTGAATACATCAGTCATCACAATAGCAAGATGAAGACTGTTAAAGTAAGTTTAAAAAAAAATAGCTGTAAGAACACAGAAAATTCAAAGGATGGAAGAGACAAATATTAACTAAAAGATATCTGGTGTAGCCACATTAATATCTGAGTAAACAGACTTCAAGACAGAAACATTATGAGAGATAAAGTGGGCCATCACAAAATGACTGAAGTTTCAATTAACCAGGAAGATATGAAACTCTTTAATTCATACACACATAATAACATGGCTTCAAAAAAGACATATATAGTGGGAGATCTATCAGGATTTGTTAGATCATGTAAAAAAAAATCATCAGTAAGACTTTAGTGACCTAATGCTTGCACTTAGAATCCTGCATCCAATGACTGGACAATAAACCCAATTTTAAAGCACATATAGACCACCTTTGCCTACTGATAATAGACTGGGCTATAAAACAAGTATCAATAAATTCCAAAGAATCACATAAGCCATGTTCTCTGACCACAGTGTTCAACATTAGAAAAATCTATAAATGAATTGCTTTTATTAACAGATTAAAGGAAAAATTAGAATTATATCAATAAATTAAATATATAGAAAACATTTATAAAAGTCAACGTTCGTTCACGGTTAAAATAAAACTCGTAGCAATTAGTAATATAAACTTTCTAAACCTGATATCTACCCAAAAAACCTACAGAAAACATTTTACTAAATTCTGAAACATTAGAAGTATTTCTTTTAAAAACAGGAATACGATAAAAAAGAGTACTTATTGCCGTTTCTATTCAACATTACACTAAAAGTTCCAGAAAACACAATAAGACAAAAGAGAAATAAAATTATAAGGATCAAAAAGGAAGAAACAAAACTGTGTTATGATTTAATATGATTTTCTACCTAGAAAAGCAAAATAATCTAGAGTCAAATTATTAGACTTAGTAAGAGAGTTTAGCAATTTGTCTGATGTAAAATCAATATACAAAAGTAAATTGCATTTTTTTTTAAATTTATTTATTTATTTTTGGCTGTGTTGGGTCTTCGCCTCTGTGCGTGGGCTTCCTCTAGTTGTGGCGAGCGGGGGCCACCCTTCATCGCGGTGCGTGGGCCTCTCACTATCACAGCCTCTCTTGTTGCGGAGCACAGGCTCCAGACGCGCAGGCTCAGTAATTGTGGCTCACAGGCCCAGTTGCTACGCAGCATGTGGGATCTTCCCAGACCAGGGCTCGAACCCGTGTCCCCTGCATTGGCAGGCGGATTCTCAACCACTGCACCACCAGGGAAGCCCTAAATTGCATTTTTATATACTACCATTTTTTCATTTTCTCAGTTAGAAAATACACTTTAAAAAGGATATGACTTGTACTCACAATGAAAATATGCAATATCTTGGAATAAATCTAACAAAACTTGTGCAAGACTTAATAAAACTTCATTGAAAGACATTAGAGGAGACTTAAATAAACAGAGATGTACACCACATTCATAAATAAAAAGCCTCGCTATCTTGAAGATGTCAGTTCTCTCCAAATTGACCTGTAGATTCAATGCAATCCCAATCAAAATTCCCAGTAAACTTTTTCATTGGGAAAGAACTCAACTTGTTTGTATTTTCTCCTGTTTCCTCATGATTAGATGCATAAAGAAAAATAAAGGTCCAAGACAGGCTCCCACTGACCAAATATGGGGTCATCTGAACCTCATAATAATGACACATCTATTGAAATACATAAAGATCAATAAGTTCATAATAATACTTGTACTTATCATAACTAGACTTACCATGGTGATCAGTTTGAAATGTATAGAAATATTGAATCACTAGGTTGTGTAACAGGAACTAACGTAGTGTTGTAGGTCAGTTATACTTCAAAACCAAACAAACAAACTCATAGAAAAAGAGATCAGATTTGTGGTAACCAGAAGTGGGGGATAGGGGGAGAAGGAGTTGGATGAAGGCAGTCAAAACATACAAACTTCCAGTTACAGGATAAATAATACTAGGGATGTAATGTACAACACAATAAATAAAATTAACACTGCTGTATGTTATATATGAAAGTTGTTACAGTAAATCTTTTTTTTTGGCCTCACCCCGAGGCTTGTGGTATCTTAGTTTCCCAACCAGGGATCAAACCTAGGCCCCGGCAGTGAAAGTGCCGAGTTCTAACCATTGGACCACCAGGGAATTCCCTAGAGTAAATCTTAAGAGTTTTCATCACAAGAAAAAAATTTTTTTTTCTATTTCTTTAATTAGGTTTCTATATGAGATGACGACTATTCACTAAACTTATGGTGATAATCACTTCATGCTATATGTAAATCAAAACATTATGCTATATACCTTAAACCTTAGAAGAACTGTATGTCAATAAAACTGGAAGAAAAGGGCTTCCCTGGTGGCACAGTGGTTAAGAATCTGCCTGCCAATGCAGGGGACACAAGTTTGATCCCTGGCCCGGGAAGATCCCACATGCCACAGGCAGCTGAGCCCGCGAGCCACAACTACTGAAGCCTACGCTCCTAGAGCCCGTGCTCCGCAACAAGAGAAGCCACCGCAATGAGAAGCCAGCACACCGCATTGAAGAGTAGCCCCCGCTCGCCGCAACTGGGGAAAGTCGGTGCACAGCAACGAAGACCCAAAGCAGCCAAAAATAAATAAATTAAAAAAAAAAAAAACTGGAAGAAAAAATGTCTTACTGGGCTTCCCTGGTGGCGCAGTGGTTGAGAATCTGCCTGCTAATGCAGGGGACACGGGTTCGAGCCCTGGTCTGGGAAGATCCCACATGCCACGGAGCAGCTGGGCCCGTGAGCCACAGCTGCTGAGCCTGCGCGTCTGGAGCCTGTGCCCCGCAACGGGAGGGGCCGCGATAGTGAAAGGCCCGCGCACCGCGATGAAGAGCGGTCCCCGTACCGCGATGAAGAGTGGCCCCCACTTGCCGTAACCAGAGAAAGCCCTCGCACGAACTGAAGACCCAACACAGCCAAAAATAAATAAATAAATAAATAAAGTAGCTATAAAATTAAAAAAAAAAAAAAAAAAAAAAAAATGTCTTACTGATCACCTTTGGAGGATGCTAGAAAACGAACTCATTATTATGAAAGCTGACAAGTAAAGGGAAAGACTCATTTATCCTGACTTGCTATTTAAACTGTACCTCAAAGAAATGGACTCCTGTATCTGATGAAAAGGAAGTTTTTAGTTTTGTTTAGAATAAAGGAATTCTAGCTGATAAACAAAGAAAGAATAATAGAATTAGAATGTCACCGTTTTGCATTTCCTTAGAAAATGCCTGATTACAGGATAGGGACAGGAAAAGTACAAGATGAGCCTGGAAGATCTTGTTGTGCCAGAAAGCACGGAAGTATTCAAGAATGACGGGGACTTTTCAAAAGGATACACAACCCAGCTTGAAGGGACTGGTCAAGTTAGGGATAATTTGAGCACGAAACTGAATACTGATAGTAAGAAATTATAGCCCACTGAATAAAACAGAAAACCATAAGTCCATACTGATATAAACAAACGAATAAATTGAAAGTTTGATGAGGAATGAGACATTTGCACAGTTTCAAAGTATCTCTCTATAAAATCACAAAGGAGAAAGGAATAACTTCACCGTGGAGAAGACTGGCAGACATCACCTTAATCCTCATCAATAAAGGGGCCAGTCAAAATCACACGCCATCTGAAGACGCCATGAGAAAACCACAGTGTCACTTCCGTGCTATTCCTGCAAACGATGAATAATCGTAAGGAAACGTCAGACAAATTCCTACTGAGGGAGATCTAGAAAATCACTCCCAAAATGTCAAGGTCTCATGTTGTATACAGGGCTTCCCTGGTGGCGCAGTGGTTGAGAATCTGCCTGCTAATGCAGGAGACACGGGTTCGAGCCCTGGTCTGGGAGGATCCCACATGCCGCGGAGCGGCTGGGCCCGTGAGCCACGGCTGCTGAGCCTGCGCTTCTGGAGCCTGTGCCCCGCGACGGGAGGGGCCGCGATAGTGAAAGGCCCGCGCACCGCGATGAAGAGCGGTCCCCGCACCGCGATGAAGAGTGGCCCCCACTTGCCGCAACTGGAGAAAGCCCTCGCACGAACCAAAGACCCAGCACAGCCAAAAATAAATAAATAAATAAATAAATAAATAAATAAATAAATAAAATTTAAAAAAAAAAATCTGAGACTCAAATTTCCCAGTTTAAAAAAAAAAAAAAAAATGTCAAGGTCTTAAAAGTCAAAAGTTGAGGAACTTTTCCAGACTGAAGGAGAGTAAAGAGACATGACAGCTAACTACAGCGCGTGTGCCTAAGCTGGGTCCTCCGGCTATAAAAGACACTATTCGGGCAACTGGTCACTTGAATGAGGTCTGAGGAGTAAATGGTAGCAATGACTCCGTTAGCCCCCTGGTGTTGACGGTTGTACTGTGGCTACAGAGGAGATAGTCCTTGTTTGTAGAAAACATTACAGACTCGGGAGGTGATGGGAAACCAGGTCCACAACTCACTCTCCAAACATTCACGGGAAGGAAAGTTCTTTGTAACGCACTTGTCACTTTTCTGTTCCTGATTGTTTCAAAATTAAAAAGAAAAGTATAAGAGACAGAATCAAAGGCAATGTCTGGATCTTATTTTGGATCCTTATTCAAGCAAATATATATATTTAGAGAGAATATACATATACATGAATATACATATTGAATATACATATTATATACTATATTTTATATATATATACATAAGTATAATACATATGTAAAAAGACAACCAGTAAAGTTTGATACATGAGATATTTGATTATATTAGAAAATCATTAATTTTTAAGGTGTGAAACTGTTTATCTTTTGGAAAGACTTGCTGAAGTATCCACAGGTGAAATTATATGAGGTTTGGCGTCTGCTTCAGATTAACTTGGGGTTGGGAATCTAGACGGAGCACAGTGAACCATGAATTGATAATTGTTGAAGGTGGTCAGGGTTCATTATACCATTCATTCCACTTTTATGTATGTGTGAAATGTCCTTAATTTCTTTTTAATTTCCAAAGAAAAGGTAATAAAAAACTCATGTAGTAAATACAGGACAAAGATGGGTGGTGGATCCACAGTGTCTGTTATGTTCTTTGCTCTATTTTTACTGTATCTGTCTAGTTCTCTTCTTGAAAACACCGTGTGCTGGTGACTGTGATCCCACAGTTGATGTGCCCCAGGGCTAGTAAGAATGTAAATGGGGGGCTTCCCTGGTGGCGCAGTGGTTGAGAGTCTGCCTGCCAATGCAGGGGACACGGGTTCGAACCCTGGTCTGGGAAGATCCCACATGCCGCGGAGCAACTGGGCCCGTGAGCCACAACTACTGAGCCTCCCAAACTCTCAAACTCTCACTATACAAACAGCTATATAAATTTCTCTGTTATACAAATTTTAAAGTAAATCATTCAGATTAATAGTGATACTAGTATTATTTTAAGAGAGCTTTAATACAAATGGGTGGGGCTAAGAATTTTTTAAATGACCTTTAAAAAGTACCCCAAAATATAACAAAGACATTTCAGAAGAAGAAGAAGATGTGGATGGGGAAGTTTTGCTCTACCAGATATTAAGACTTACCCTAAATCTCCAGCAATTAAGACTGTAAGGTATGGCTGCAGAGGCAGATAAAGAGACAGAGACAGTACTGCAGAGCAATAAAGGATGCTGAGCGGTTGCTTATCTATATTTTAAAAACAAAACTGTTTTGTTTTGTGCCCTACCTCACACCCTACACAGAAATCAATTTTAGATGAGTTAAAGATGCATGTGGATAAATTTGACAACATTAAAACTAAGACCTTCTGTTCTTTAAAAGATACCATAAAGAATATGAAAAGACTAAACCTCTAAATAGGAAACATATTTGCAAAATACATAACAAATTTATCAGTAGGCCAACCTATCTTTCTATTTTTATATCTATATAAACATTTATGACTTCCCAAAAAGCAATAAGAAAGAGACAAATATCTGCACAGAATGTCCATCCACTCCTTCACATATACACCCTATGACGTGGCCCTCACTCCTTGGAAGCAGCCCCTCCTGAAGACTCACTCTGGCTGGGAGTTCTTCCCCTCGTGGAGCTGAGACTTGAGCTCTGCTCTCCCACAGGTTCCAGTCTGCCTGCTTCCTGAGGAGGCCAAGGGGGACACCAGGCAGACCTCAGCAATGGGAGTCTACCAGGGCCGCCATAACAAAGGACCTCAAACCGGATGGCTAAAACAACAGAAATGTATTGTCTCACTGTTACAGAGACTAGAACTCTAAAATCTAGGTGCTGGCAGTCATGGTCCCTCCAAAGCCTCCAGAGGAGGAGCCTTCCTTGCCCCTCACAGCTTCTGGTAGCCCCAGGCATTCCTTGGCTTATGGCAGCATAACTCCAATCTCTGCCTTTGTCTTCATGTGGCAGTCTTCCCTCTTCTTAAAGGGACACTAGTCATATTGGACAAGGGTCTACCCTAACCACCTCATCTTAACTTGTTTACATCTGTTAAGACCTTATTACCAAATAAGGTCACACTGGCAGGTATGAGGGTTACGACTTCAACAGATCTTTTGTGGGGACACAATTCAACCCATAACCATACCAGCCTCATTTCTGTCTTCCTGATCAGGTCTTGGTGTCCCAGGGCCTGGCGGTCCCACAGCCAGAGGAAGAAGGGGAGAGCTCTGTGCACGAGTGAGTCCGGGGCTCATGCAATCCACCCACCAGCCTCCCCGTGGGCCCTACCAGAGCCAGCATGATGCAAAGCACGGTCTTAGAGCCACGTAATGTACAATCCAGTCCTAGGTCTACCATTTGCTGGTCGTGAAACCTTGAACTGGTCATGCCCATTCTGAGCCTCAGTTTCTTCATCTGTAAAATGGGAAGTGACAACATACCCCTCAAAGGCTTGTCGTGAGGGTCAAATGGGATGACGTTTGTGGGACTTCCTGCTGTGTACCAGGCCCATGTTTGACTCTCAGTAAATATCAGTGTTCTCTCCCCCAGGTTCCAAGAACTCCTCAAGGAGAGAGGAAGCCCCGCCATGCCACCCAGTGGCTTGTAAGCCATCAAAGGCAGAGTCATGTCATATACTTAAACCCCCCTAGCATGGTCTCTGCAGTCATCCAGTAGTGTCACCATGTCTGTGTTGAGTGACCCCTGGGAAAGGGCAGTCTGACACCAAGAGAAAGCCAGTCACCGCTGGGAAAGCTGTGGGAGTCTCTACACTCATGTCACGAAGCGAAGTCTTGACCCTTAAGAAAGGAGCTAAAAGGAGAGAAACCCGACTTCTCAGTGGGCGGCCAGGCCTGTTCTTGTTCCCTTTCCCCCTCTTTGGAGTCTGGCCCCATTGAGATCTGGGAATGTTTATTTTGTTTGGTGGGAAAACAGAGTAGGATAAAATATTTCCTTGCGTCTGGAGAGCTATTTTGAGCCGGGCCAGCCTGGTGGTGCTCCTGGTGATGGACGCTGGCTGACCCGGGCTGGGCCCCGGCCTTCCGGCCTCTCTCCCTCCCAAGCCCCAGACTCCTGGCAGCAACACAGCTTATGGGAGCCTGGGTTCCAATTCCTGCCCAGTGACTCATCCCATGGTGGTCTTGGGGAAGCCTTTGGTACTCCTTTCACCTAATCTCCCAAAGGGGAGACTGAGACCTGTACTGCCCCCTCCTGGGGATTTTGACAGGGGAACTCAGACTGTGGGTATAAACATGCCATAGAAATATTTAGGGAGTAGACCAAAAGGACTGCCACATAGCCTGTCCAGCTCAAGATCCCAGAGGTAGAAGGGACCTCACCGGAGGCTCCTCGGACCTCCTCTGACCTCCACACATTTAGCCGTGCCCCTTCCACGCATCTCCACTCAGTGACCACACTGTACTTCTGGAGAGCCAATCTGATCTGGTCCCAAATTTGCCTAATTCTTACCAGCTCCCACTGTTCATAGAAAAAAGTCCCCCTCCATCTGAGGTCTGCAGGCCCCACCGAGGCTGGACACCCCTCCTCCGCCTGCCCCAGCCTCCTCTTTCTTTGTGCTCTGAAGCCAGGCTGGCCTCTATCCACTCTTCAAACTGCTGACAAGTCTCCCAGGAGTTTCACAGGCTTCACCTTATTTCATCCTCACCATGACCTGCAGGCAAGTGTGTCTTTCAGGGCCAAGGGTTGGGAGGAAGAGATGTTTGCAAATATGCCTGCCACACAATAGGACCTTAATAAATGTTGGGTTTCTTCCTTCCTTCTGAACACACACCCTCTTTTTTTTTTTTTTTAACAAAACCCCAATGGCATCACATAAATCTCACTCCAGCAGCTGCTGCTGTTGGGCGGGCATGGGGGCGGGCATGGGGGCAGGAAAGCCCAGGTGGGCCCACACCAGAGGCAGGAGCCAGGCCCCGGGACACGAGGCTCCCAGGAGCCCTGCTCGCTCATGCTTCCCAGCCTTCGCCGTAGAGCTGTGAAGCTGTGCAACGAGCTCTCACATCCTCAGCAGAGACGGGGCTCTGTCTCCTACAAAAGGCTGGAGGAGGGTCTTCCTGAGGCAAGTCCCAGAGGCAGGGAGGAGCAAATAAAGACTTCTTGATCCTGAAGGTGAAGCAGGAGGGGGTGGAGAGGAGAGTCCCAGAGAAGGGAGGAAGCGCTCCCCAGGAGGAGTTTCAGGAACCTCTGGACAGCCCGGGGTCGGGGTGCTGGGGTGAAGGGAAGGAGGTATCTTGAAGCTCCAGCCACTTACCGAAGGCCAGAGCCAGAAGCCCTTAGGGCTCCTCCAGCCTCTTGTTCTTAAAAGGTGGTCCAAGGGCCAGCAGCATCAGCAGATTCTGGAAGCTTGTTAGAAACGCAGTCTCTCAGGCCCCGCCCCCGACCTGCTGAATCAGAATCTGCCTGTTAGCAAGATCCCAGTGATTCACAAGCACATGAAAGTCTAAGAAGCACTGTTCTTGGTGATGACACCATTTTACACTAAAGAATGGCCTTGGGACTTCCCTCGTGGCGCAGTGGTTAATAATCCACCTGCCAGTGCAGGGGACACGGGTTCGAGCCCTGTTCCGGTAAGATCCCACATGCTGCGGAGCAACTAAGCCCGTGCGCCACAACTACTGAGCCTGCACTCTAGAGCCCGCGTGCCACAACTACTGAGCCCACGTGCCACAACTACTGAGCCTGTGCTCTAGAGCCCGCGAGCCACAACTACTGAACCCACGTGCCACAACTACTGAAGCCCGCGCGCCTAGAGCCCGTGCTCCACAACAAGAGAAGCCACCGCAATGAGAAGCCTGCGGACCGCAATAAAGAGTAGACCCCGCTCACCAAAACTAGAGAAAGCCCACACAGCAACGAAGACCCAATGCAGCCAAAACTAAATAAATAAATAAATAAATAAATTTATTTAAAAAAAAAAGAATGGCCTTGAGAGGAGAAATCCTCTCCCAGTTTCCCACAGCAAGTCAGTGACAGCCTAAGCCTAGAGCCCAGCACTCCTGGCTTCATCCCAGGTCCTTGGACTAGTTCTGCCTCATCCTGGCCTCCCATGCAGGAAGCTGTCCTTCCTACCTGAGTGTGTTCAGGACAGAAAGGACTGAAACTGGGGTAGAAGAGCCCTGGTTGGGAAGACAGGGACCTGGAGTCTGATCCTGGCTCTGTTAAGAGCTCAAGGTGTAATCTGTGCTCTTGGGGCCTCAGTTTCCCCTGTGGTCGGTCCCCTGAGATGGGCTGGAGTAGGCAATTCAACTGGGTAGTACAAACAACCATATTCATTTTCTCACAGCTGCCTGGTGAGGCAGGCAGGTCAAGAAATACCATCCCTATTCTACAGATGGGGAAACCGAGGCCCATTAGGCAGTGGCTTCTCCGAGGCTGCCAGTCCTGGCTGCCTTGCACCGTTCTGCCGAGCCCAGGCGACTCTGAAACATGCCCCTCGAGCCAGCCTTCCTCTCTAATGGTTCTTTCAGCTCCTGTCAGTTATCAGGAGCCCTGGCTCGGCTGACAGCCAGCGTGTCTGCTGCTGATGCTTGGATGCCCACATTCCTGGGCTGTGACAGGGAGCGCACCCGGAGCCCAGGCTGGGGGCACCCGGAGGGGTTCCACTTGGCTGCAAGCCCTGGGGCCCGGCTGTCTGGGGAGTGTCAGGAAGCAAAGAACTTTCTCTCCTTCTCACTGATGGGGGCAGGGGGAGATGTCTCTAGAGGCTGATATGGCAGCAGCTGGATAGGGTGCAGGCTCAGCCGGGCCCTGAGGCAACACCCGGCCCTACGGAGGACAGACGGAGCGGCAGGGGTGGGGGAGTGCGGAGGCAGGAAGTGTGAGGGGGCAGGAATGAGGCTAGGGGTCAGTGGCTGATCAAAGGAGAGCCATCTGAGCCGCAAGACTGAAAGACCTCAGGCTAGAAAGCCAGACCTAGCTGGATTTGTGTCCAAGCTCTGACATTTCTTAGCTGTGTGACTAGGGGTGAGGCTCCCACCACCTCTGACCCTCAGTTTCTTCATCCTTAAAGTCCTTAACACAGCCTGGTACATCCATAGCAAGCCTGCAGTGGAGCCCTTCTGAAGCCAGAGACACTCAGGGTTCAGTCTCAGGCTGGAATTGCATTTAAGAAGTGCACTTAAACAGATAAAGCCAATAGAATAATTTATCCTTCTTTTTTAAAAAAAGTCATTTTAAACATTATTCAAGTTTAATATAGAGAACAAACCAGTGGTTACCAGTGGGGAGAGGGAAGAGGGGAGGGGATTAAGAGGTTTAAACTATTATGTGTAAAATAAGCCACAAGGATATATTGTACAACTCAGGGAATATAGTCAATATTTTATGATAATAAAAGAATTATTCAGGTTTATTAAACAAATTTTTAAGGTCTTATAAGATGTTCAACTTTCATCAGCTTCAAGGTTTATGTTGCTCCCAAATTTTGCATATAACTGAACTTTCGAATCTAACACTCACTGAGCTGATTGCAGTCTGGATTCTAAGGCATCAATTTCTTCTTGTAAATTTTTCTTTGCTTCTTCTAACACTTCTTGTGCTCATTGTTGAGAATGGCTAATGAAAACATCGCCAATTTTAAATCATTTTGATCATTAAGCAGTCATCACCTGCAAGCATGATGTCCCCACAAGCACCTTCCAGATTTCGAAGTTGTTTCTTTTTTACTTCTATTTCTTCCTTCAGTTCTGGGATTCTACTTGTATTCTGTGCAAATGTGTCTTTTGTTTGTCTTCAGAAGTAACATTGACATCTTCTGCAGCCACCTTCTTCATATGGCTGCCATCTTGGTAGAATAATCCATTCTTTACTTGATTCTGTTGAAAAGAAAAATAAATCTAAAAACACTCCATGCAATGCTCTCAGAATCCATTTTCTTCTCCTATCCACTTCTAGCCTCTGCTTAGTTTGGCTGCTCTCACCTCAAAGGCCCTGAAAACTTCTCCAACCCCAAACTATTCAGCTCTTTCTCATTTCCCTCACCTCACCCCCAGTACTTTATTATGTGGATTAACTTGGCCTCTTGTCCAGCAATAGGGAAAATAAAGGGGAAAACTGCAGGATCCCTCATAGGATTCCCTTTGGCAGGATGGGATCCTGTGTAGTGACCCCTGTCCCATTCCAATTACTACTATTATTTAAAGCTGTGACAGGACAAAAATGATTAACATATGAGTATTCAAGAGCTTGTCCTAACCCCTGCCCACTAAAAAGACTACATTTTCCCTTCAGTTTCTGCCCATCCTCGCCTGTAAGGAGGGTCTTGCAATGCCAGGTAGACTCTTTTACTTTGGGAATGGGGAACAGAGCTGGAGGGAAAGCAGAGAGGAACCAGATCAGAGGGCAGCAGGGAGGGGGAGGGACTTGGCAAAAGAAGTTAAACCTATTTACTTTCTTAAGAATACAGGAGGGAGGTTTCACTACTGCCCAAGATGTAGAAAGCTGGAAGGAGTGGTGCCCCCATCCTCACAAGAAAAAGCCAGATAAACTACAGATAAGATTATAGAGGCAGCTTTGGGAGTGAGGATGTGCAGGAGAGGTACTAGAGGAAAGGTACACAGTACTGTCCCCCTGCCAAGACCCTTCTCTCATCTGGAACAAAACCCTTAAGCTACTTGTGCAAAGGTAGCCAACATTTTTGTCCCCAGGGGCACAGGCAAGATCCCACTGCTGATGAGAGAAGGATAAAAGAAAACTCCCTCTACCCTGATAGAGGGCGGAAAGCTGTCCCAGGCCCAGAAGTCTGAACTAATACTACTGCTAGAGGTCCCCTCCTGCTGGAGAAGGGCAGGAAATCCTATCCAGTGCAAGACTCACCACAAATATAAGGCAGAGATTGTCTTCCATGGGGAGGAGGGGCAGGAATGCTGAGAAAGCCCCACCTCTGAGGCCCAGGCACACAGGTCCAGCCTAAGACTCAGCCAGGAACATGACAAAGAGAACATCTCCCCACTCACTCTTCCAGACGTTGGGACTATCAGAGGAGGACTTTAAAATACCTAAAAGTAATATATTATAGAATCTAGTGGAAAGGGTGGACAACACACAGGAACAGATGGAAGAATTTCAGCAAAGAGATGGAAATTCAGATTGAGTCTAGTGGAAACCCTAGAAATAAAAATCACAGTATCAGAGATGACGAATTCCTTCAGTGGCTCATCAGTAGACTGAAAATGGCTGAGGGGTGATTCAGTGAAGATAGACCAATAGAAATTACCTAAACTAAAACACAAAGACAACAAGAGTGACAAAAAACAAACAAGCAAAACAGAGAACTCAAGAGCTGTGAGATAATATCAAACAGTCTAATGTAAGTGTAATTGGAGCCCCAGAAAGGGGAGAGAGAGTGAGAGCAAGAGCGAGGGTCCTTTTATTGTTCAAGAGGAGGGTAAAGATATTAACTACATTGGATTTTGGTAAATTCATGATGCTCTTTTAATGTCTAAAGAAACCACTAAGAAGATAAAAGCAGAGCGTATATCTTGATATGATTTCAATTTTCTTAAATTTACTGAAGCTTGATTTGTGACCCAAGGTGTGATCTATCCTGGAGAATGTTCTGTGCGCACTTGAGAAGAAAGTATAATCTGCTGTTTTTGGATGGAAAGTCCTATAAATATCAATTAAATCTATCTGGTCTATTGTGTCATTTAAAGCTTGTGTTTCCTTATTAATTTTCTGTTTGGATGATCTGTCCATTTGTGTAAGTGAGGTGTTAAAGTCCCCCACTATTATTGTGTTACTGTAGATTTCCTTTTTTATAGCTGTTAGCAGTTGCCTCATGTATTGAGGTGCTCCTATGTTGGGTGCATATATATTTATAATTGTTATATCTTCTTCTTGGTTTGATCCCTTGATCATTATGTAGTGTCCTTCCTTGTCTCTTGTAACATTCTTTATTTTAAAGTCTATTTTACGTGATATGAGTATAGCTACTCCAGCTTTCTTTTGATTTCCATTTGCATGGAATATCTTTTTCCATCTCCTCACTTTCAGTCTGAATGTGTCCCTAGGTCTGAAGTGCGTCTCTTGTAGACAGCATATATATGGGTCTTGTTTTTGTATCCATTCAACGAGCCTGTGTCTTTTGGTTGGAGCATTTAATCCATTCACGTTTAAGGTAATTATCGATATGTATGTTCCTATGACCATTTTCTTAATTGTTTTGGGTTGGTTTTTGTAGGTCCTTTTCTTCTCTTGTGTTTCCCACTTAGATAAGTTCCTTTAGCATTTGTTGGAGAGCTGGTTTGGTGGTGTTGAATTCTCTTAGCTTTTGCCTGTCTGTAAAGATTTTGATTTCTCCATCGAATCTGAATGAGATCCTTGCTGGGTAGAGTAATCTTGGTTGTAGGTTCTTCCTTTTCATCACTTTAAGTATATCATGCCACTCCCTTCTGGCTTGTAGAATTTCTGCTGAGAAATCAGCTGTTAACCTTATGGAAGTTCCATTGTATGTTATTTGTTGTTTTTCCCTTGCTGCTTTCAATAATTTTTCTTTGTCTTTAATTTTTGCCAATTTGATTACTATGTGTCTCGGCGTGTTTCTCCTTGGGTTTATCCTGTATGGGACTCTCTGCGCTTCCTGGACTTGGGTGGCTATTTCCTTTCCCATGTTAGGGAAGTTTTCAACTATAATCTCTTCAAATATTGTCTCAGGTACTTTCTCTCTCTCTTCTCCTTCTGGGACCCCTATAATGCAAATGTTGTTGTGTTTAATGTTGTCCCAGAGGTCTCTTAGGCTGTCTTCATTTCTTTTCATTCTTTTTTCTTTATTCTGTTCTGCAGCAGTGAATTCCACCATTCTGTCTTCCAGGTCACTTATCCATTCTTCTGCCTCAGTTATTCTGCTATTGATTCTTTCTAGTGTAGTTTTCATTTCAGTTATTGTATTGTTCATCTCTGTGTTTGTTCTTTAATTCTTCTAGATCTTTGTTAAACATTTCTTGCATCTTCTCGATCTTTGCCTCCATTCTTTTTCCAAGGTCGTGGATCATCTTCACTATCATTATTCTGAATTCTTTTTCTGCAAGGTTGCCTATCTCCACTTCATTTAGTTGTTTTTCTGGGGTTTTATCTTGTTCCTTCATCTGGTACATAGCCCTCTGCCTTTTCATCTTGTCTATCTTTCTGTGAATGTGGTTTTAGTTCCACAGGCTGCAGAACTGTAGTTCTTCTTGCTTCTGCTGTCTGCCCTCTGGTGGTTGAGGCTATCTAAGAGGCTTGTGCAAGTTTCCTGATGGGAGGGACTGGTGGTGGGTAGAGCTGGCTGTTGCTCAGAGCATATATCTTTCAGACTAGTAGAGGGGAAAATGGAATGGCACCAAGTAATCAATCCAAATGAAGGTGAGAAAGGAGGGAAAAAGAAATAAAGTAAATAGAATAAACAGAAGCACAAGTAAATGATAGATACAAATCCAATATATCTGTATTTAAATTAAATATAAATAGAGTAAATGCTTTAGTTCAAATACAGAGGTTTTCTGTTCATCAAAAGGCATGATAAAGAGTGAAAAGCAAGCCATAAAGTAAGGAAAAACATGTGCAATGCATTACACCAGAAAAGAAATTACACCCAGAATATATAAAGAAGTTCTAGGAAATAATGAGAAAAAGATAAGAATCAAATTGAAAAATGAGCAAAAAAACTTGAACAAGCACTTCATAAAGAGAAAATTCAAATGGTCAATAAATATATGAAAATAAACTCAACTTTAATAATAATCAGAAAAATTAAAAATATGATTACACTCAAAATAATTTGTCATTAGAGAAACACAAATTAAAACAACAATGACATTCTACTACACAATTATTAAAATGGCTAAAATCCCAAAACTGGACAATACCAAATGCTGATGAGGATGTGAAGTAACAGAACTCTCATTCACTGCTGGTGGGAGTGAAAAAAAAAAAGTATATATATACACACACACATACTAGGCTTGGAAAAACTTGTACATATACAAAAATATTTCTAGCATAGCAAAAAACTAAAAACCATCCACCTTTGTTAGACTGGAAAATAAATAGTGGTACGTCCATTCAATGGAATACTATACAACAGTAACAATGAACAGCCACATCCATCAACATAGAAATAACTTACAAACATAATGTCGAGTGAAAGAAGCAAATCATAGAAGGATAAATTCAGTATAACTTCACTTATATAAAGTTCAAAAACTGAAAAATGTATTATTTAGTCATGCACAAGTAGATGATAAACTATTAAAAACAACAAAAACAAGGACATCATGACTATAATAAAAATCAGGAGAGTGGTTTTGTCTTGAGAAGAAAAGAGGAATGTGACAAGAAGAATTACAGACTTGGAGGGTGGCTGGCAGTGTCCTATTTCTTAACTTGGTTGGCTTCTACACAAATGTTTGATTTATAATTATCCTTTAAATTGTATGAAAACGTTATATACTCTTCTGTATAGATTATATATTTTTAATTTTAAAAATTATTAATGAAGAGTATAGAACCATCTATTCCTACTGCATTAGCCTCTTTCTAGTGCTAGCACTTTAGCCTGCTAACCTGCAGAGAGCAGTCAACCTACCCCCTCAGGCCCTGCCCCTGTAGAGGCAAGGTTGGTATCACTTAGGCGTGACCTTCACCCACTCCTGCTATACTTCATGCCTTGCTCCCTAGTGCTACTATTTCTACCACCAGTGCACATTTCTGACAATTCTCTTTGGCCTGAGTAGCTCTTATGCAGTTAACAACTATGTGCCAGGCACTGTTCTATGAACTGTGGATATAGCAGGGAACAAGACAAGAAAACTTTTCCTCAATGAATTTACATTATATTCTCGTGCAGGCAGACACATATGTCAATAAACAAAGAAGGTGGTTTCAGGTACTAAGTTCCATGGAATAGATAAAATAGGGTAACATGGAGTCAGAAGTAGGCTTTTGCCAGGACAATGTGGGAAGGCCTTTCGGAGAAGATAATACTTGAGAGGAAACATTACTGACGAGAAGGAAGCAGTTCTGTAGAAAAGACTCCAAGACAAAAGTAACAGCAAGTGCAAAGGTCCTGAGACAGGAATCAGTTTGCCATGTCTAGGAACAGAGAGAAGACTGCTGTGGATAGAGGACATGAATGAGCAGAAGGACGAGATGAGGCTGGAGAGGTAGGCAAGGGTCAGTCACACCAGGGTTAGGGGGAGGGATGTCATCCTAAGTGCAGTGAGAAGCCATCGGGTGTTTGTTTGTTTGATATTTAACCCAAGAGATAGTTACAAAATTTAAAACAACAGCTTAATTGAGGTATAATTCACAAGCCACAGAATTCACCTTTTTAAAGTGAAAATTCAATTGTTTTTACTGTATTCACAGAGTTGGACAATCATCTCCACAAACAACTTTAGAACATTTGCATCATATCAATATGAAAAAAAAAAAGACGAAAAACCACTTACCTATTAGCAGTCATTTCTTCTCACCCCGAACCCCAAGCTCTAGGCAACCGATGATCTACTTTCTGTATGGATTTGCCTATTCTGTACATTTCATATACATGGAATTATACAATATGTGGAGTTTTGTGACTGGCTTCTTTCACTTGACATAATATTTTTGTTTTGGGCCCTTTTTTCTTTTTGGCTTTCTTAGTGTAAAAACTTTTTTTTTCCCTTTACTTCTTTTCTGTCTATTAATTAATAAGAAAGAGATGTTGAAGTCTCTGAACATAATTGCAATTTTGTCTATTTTTCCTTGCAATGCTAGCAGTTTTTCTATAATATACTTTGAAATTATTAGGTGCATATGCTTTTAGAATTATGTCCTTTTGATGAATTCACTCCTTTCTCATTAGGAAATGATATTCTTTATCCCTGATTATATTCTTTGCTCTGAAATCTACTTTATCTGACATTAATACAGTCACTCCAATTCTCTTTGTACTATTGATAGTATGGTATATATTTTTCAATCCTTAAAATTATAGTTGATTTACAATATTATATTAATTTCAGGTGTACAACATAGTGATTCGATATTTTTTATAGATTATACTCCATTTAAAGTTATTATAAAATATTGGCTATATTCCCTGTTCTGTAGAATCCATCCTATAATCTTGTATTATTTTATACATAGGAATTTGCACCTCAGTCCATTTACTTTTAACCTATTTATGACTTTATTTTTCAAGTGAGTTTCTTGGAGGCAGCACGTTGTCGTTCTTGGAGGCAGCACGTTGTTGGAGGTTTTATATTTAATCTAATGCTTTATACCTTTTAGTTGAGGATATATAATTTACATTTAATGTGATTATTTATATGGTTAGGGTGAAATCTTGCCATTAGATCTATCTCTTTGTTCCCATGTATGCTCACCCAGCTTCCCTTAAGGACAACATCCCACATAACCATAGTGTGTTGTCAAAAATCATCACCTTCATTTCTGAGACTTATTTTCAGTGGGTACAGAATTTTAGGTTGATAGTTCCTTCAGTACTTTAAAATATTGTCCCACTCTCTTCTTGCTTGTTTCTGAACAGAAATCTGTTATTATCCTTATTTTTGTTCCTTCATGTTGCGGTATGTCTTTTTCCTTATGCTGGTGCTAAGGTTTTCTCTTCATCATTTTGAGCAGTTGACTGTGAAGTGTCTAGGTACAGTCTTTCATGTTTCTTGTACTTGCAGTTCATTGAGCTTCCTGGATATGTGGGTTTATAGCTTTCATCAAATTTGGGGAAACGTTGGCCATTATTTTCAGGTATTTTTCTGTCCCCCACTCCGTTTTGTTTCCCCAGGGTACCAAATTACACACATATTAGACTGCTTGAAGTTGTCTCACAGTTAACTGATGCTCTTGCTCATTTTTAAAAGTTTTCTTCTTACTCCCTGTGTTTCACTTTGAATAATTTCTATTATTGTCATTAAGTACCCTAATTTTTCTTCTGAAATGCCTAATCTGCTGCTAATCTCATTCACCATATATCTCAGATATTACAGTTTTCATCTCTAAAAGTTTCACTTGGGTCTTTATATCTTCTATGTCACCATTTAAAATTTCAATACATATATGTAGTTATAAAAACGTTTTAAAACGTTCTCCTCTGTTAGTTTTTACATCTGTGGTAATCCTGGGCCTGTTTTGATTATTTGATTTTTCTTATTGTAGGCTGTATTTTCCTGCTTATTTGCATTTCTGATCATTTTTATTCGATGCAAGTAATTGTGAATATTACCTTGTTGAGTGTTGGATATTTTTATAGTTCTATAAATATTCTTGAACTTTGTTCTCGGGTGCACTTAAATTAGTTTGAAACAGTTTGATCCTCTTGGGGTATTTCTTTTAAGGTTTGTTAGGCAGGACGAGAATGGCAATTCATCCAGGGCTTATTATTCCCCACGACTAAGGCAAAACTCTTTTGAGCACTCTACCTGAAGCCTTGTGAAATACGTAGCTTTTCAGTCTGGCTGGTGGGAACCAACACTATTCCTGGCCTTGTGTGAGTGCCAGTTACTATTTCCTCTAATCCTTCCAGGTGGTTCTTTCCCCAGTCCTTTGATAGTGTCTTCACACACATGTGCCAATCAGCATTCTGCTGAACACATGAGGTGTCCCTCTGCAGACCCCAGGAGTTTCTCTGTGACGTGCTCCTTCCCTGTACTTTGTCCTGCACGGTAGATCTCCCTTAGTCTCTCTGGACTCTTAGTTCTCTCTTCTCAAGCACCAGCTCTTCCTGGGTTCTCCTGTTCTAGGGTCTGGAAACTCTCTCCTGTGTTTGGTTCCCACCTCTCAAAAATCACTGTCCTTTGGTGTTTGATGTCTAGCGTCTTGAAAACCATTGTTTCATATATTTTGTTTGGTTGTTGTTTTTTCAGGCAGAAGAGAAGTCTAGTCCCTGTTATTCCATTTTGGCCAGAATCAGAAGATCGCGGCCTGAGGGGTCCTATTGAGGCATGTTTGTACGTTGGAATGATCTAGGAAAGGGAGAGAGGGAGAGAGAGAGATGGTGCTGCAGAGAAAGGAGATAATTGAAGGAGGGAAATCCTTAAGAAGCAGGAGGATGTCATCCAGATCCCTGGGCGAGGGTGTGATCTTACTAAAGAACTGGAATACTTTCTCCATTATGACTAGAGGGAAGGCAGGCATGTGGGTCCAGCTGTAAGTAGACCAGTAGGAATAGTGGTTGGGAGAAGGGTCTTAATTTGGGTTCCCCCAGCAGACCATGAGACAAAGAGTTGCGTGTAAGTCATTCTTTAGGAGGGGGATCCCTGGAAACACTATTACAGGAGTGGGGAAGTGAGGCAGGGAGGGGAAAGCTGCAAATAAAGGCAACATAACCAAGCAAGTTACCACTGTGGGTAACTGGAGCTTAGTGTGGGGAAAATGCCTCCGAGTTATCCCAAATTAAGAGGCGAGAGAGCTGGGTTATTTTGTTATCAGCTCCCATTGGTCCCTGGTTGACTGGAGGGCCATAAATTTCCCAGCATTTCAGCACCTGCATGGGGCACAACAGGTCCCTGTGCCAGAGAAAGCCCTTGGGCGGACGCAGAGGCCAAAGCTGGGAGATGGAGTCCAGCCAGCCGGCCCTGAAATGGAAACGCTTAAAGGGGCGATGAGTGGGGCGCCAACAGCATCTCAGCGTACGCTGCAGACGGTCACTGCCGCTTGTGAGTCCAGGGTTTAGTCTATACAATATGAGGCAAGGTCATTGTCTGAGGGGGAGATTTGAGGGGTGAGGAAATGTCACTCTCAGTTGGGGTGTCCTAAGTGAGACTGCACAGGCCCGGGTGCTACAGCTGTTGATCAGCCCTTGATTTTAATACAGGCACACACGTGTGTGTGCACATGCAACTGTCTCCCTCACAGCATCCCCAGGGCGCTGATTCCATAGGGCTGTGTAAGGCACACCGCACAGGTGTGGCGGAGCGAGCAAGAAGCAGTGGGAAGAGTGCTAAACGTGGAGCCAGGAGCCCTGGTTCTTCCCTTTAGTGATCTGTCAGATGTCAGGAACATTTTCCCAGTCAGTAAAATGGTGCTAACTTACCTCCCAGGACTATTGTGAGAAAGAAGGGAAACAGGGCACGTGAGAGCACTCCATAAACTTAGAGCACTGTGTGCATACTGCCAGAGGCCACCTGGTACTTGTAAGACGTCCCACAGAAAGACTCGCTAAAGAAAACCCACACAAAATCACAAGCAAACCTCTGGTAGGTCAACAAAAGACGATATTGAAAGTGTGGTCTGCGGTTCAGCAGCACTGGCATCATCTGAGATCTTGTTAAAAATGCAGAATTCAGATACCAGCCCAGAACTGAACCCAAACCTACTGAATCAGAATCTGCATTTTAACAAATCCCCACGTGGTTCAAATGCACAAAGAAGCAGGAGACTCACTGGTCCTGTGCTCGGGTCAGGGCCTGCCTCTGTTCCCTCACTTACCCCTCTGACTTCTGGGGCAGCTCAGCTGCCTCCACCTTAGATTTTGGGCTCTGGTCTGGATCTGCTCCAGGGAGAGACTGAGCCTGAATTATGCCCCCTCTTACTCCTTTAGCAAGGCTGTATATTCTCATTGCGGAGCTGAAAAATTATAACTATGTTCATAATAATGATTCTGAAGAAACAAGAGATGGCAGAATCATGTTCAGGATGGTAGGATAATGTATTTCTGAAATTTACCTTCTAAAGAGGTTAAAATTAACAACAACAACAACAACAACAATGTCCTGTTTCTTAATTTATTTGAACTGTGGCAATCCGGAAAAGTCGTCACTATGAAATGACTCATTCCCTGAGGGTTCTGAACAAGATTCTAAAATCACCACCCATGGTTTTCCTGCACTTTGAAGTGACAGAACAAATGACAGCAGAGATGGGCACTGTGCTCTGAGTCCAGAGTGGCTGATACACAAATATCTCACAACAATAACATCCTCATCCCAAAACAGCCTGCAATAAGGATGTTATTTCTGGGATTTGCTTGTGCATTTTAATGTTAATAAGCATTTGTGCAACTGTGGGCAGAGCCCCAGGACCAGAACGGTCTGAGTTTTTTTTATACAGCCAATCAACAAATTTGTTGATGCCTCATCCACGCCAGGTCCTATTCTAGGGACACGAAGAGGAATCCAACTCTCAGAGCAAAACTTTCATGGAGCAAAAATTGGGAGCCATAATGAAAATATAGAAGAGCTATAATGGAGATATAGATGAGAGGCTCAGGGGGAAAAGGTTCGGGAAAATATCTCTGGAAGTGACCTTGGAGATGCAGGGTGAGAAGGGATTTGGTCAGTAATCAGGGCTAAGTGCAGTGTAGTAGGAACACAAGGCCCAGGAGGTGAAAGAGCTTGTCAGGGTTCTTTTTCCAGCAGGATAACAATCTAATGCTATGGAGAAAAACTGAAGATAAATAGCCCTTTCGATCACATAACAAACCATGGATAACTCCATGAGACCCTGACAGAATGCTTTGTTGGCCTCTGGGTGTGTAACAGCCCCCAGGGGACTGCTCTGAGCTCACTGCTCCCTAGTCACTCCACACTCAAGCCCAATTTCCCACCCCATCTTTGGGTTATCTGCCTATTCCATTCTCCTACCCTCTTGCCCATGGAAGATGTCTACCCTCCTTCCAGCATCAGCTCTGGTGTCGCTAATGAAACCATGAATTAGAAGAAAAGGAGTTGATCTTTCTTGGTTTGGGACAACTTGATGCTGAAGTACTTATAGGAAATCCAGTTGGGGATGTCTCAAGGCAGTTGGTTTTGGCTCAGGGAAGAGATAATATTGTAGATATGGATTTGAGACTCAACAGAAAATTGAAGCAAATATTATCTACCCACCTACCTGCTTCTGTTCCTGAATATCTTCTTTCTTTTCTGTTGTAATGGATGAACCCAGCATGTCCGCAAATCCCTTCCCTTCCCACTATTCAAGATCAGTGCACGAGGGCTTCCATCGTGGTGCAGTGGTTAAGAATCTGCCTGCCAATGCTGGGGACACGGGTTCGAGCCCTGATCTGGGAAGATCCCACATGCCACGGAGCAACTAAGCCTGTGCACCACAACTACTGAGCCTGCGCTCTAGAGCCCGCGAGTCACAACTACTGAAACCCACATGCCTAGAGCCCATGCTCCGCAACAAGAGAAGCCACCACAATTCGAAGCCCGCTCACCACAATGAGAAGCCCGCGCACCGCAATGAAGAGTAGCCCTGCTCTCGGCAAATAAGAAAGCCTGCGCAGCAACTTAGACCCAACGCAGCCAAAAATAAATAAATAAAACAAATAAATTTATATTATAAAAAAACAATAAAGAACAGTGCACGAGCAATTCTCCTCTCTCCTGCATTATAAACTTTCTCCTCTCCATCGGATCGATCCCATCAGGAATCCCATTTCCTTAAGTTACAAAACTAAAATAAAAAACAGACTTCTTGACCCCACTTGCCTTTCTAAAAATTGCTCCTCTTTACAGCAACTCATTGAATTATCTGTATTCTCAGTCACCAGTTTCCTCTTCACATTCTCCTCCAGCTTTTGTCCCTATCTCCACCATAACTGCTCTTCCCAAAGTCACCAATGACTTCACATGGCTAACTCTGTGAGTTCTCATTTTATTTGACTCAGCAGCTTTCTTTAGGTGTTTCCAAGATACTACCACCTCAATCTCCAGCTTTACTTCCCATCTTTCTGGCCACTCCTTCTCAGTCTCTTTTCTGGTTCTGCCTCATCTTCCTGACCCCTGTGTGCTGGACTGCCCAGGGATCAGCCCTTGGACCTCTTTTCTTCCCTACCTATCTACTTGACTTTTCCACTTGATGTCTAGCAGGTATCTTGAACTTAATTTATCCTAAACTGAGCCTTTGATATTCTCCTTCAAAATTAGATCTTCACAACATTGTAAAGCAACTATCCTACAATAAAACTTTATTTTTTAAAAATTAGATCTTCCCACAGTCTTTCCTACTTCAGTTAATGGCTATTCTACTCTTCCAAATAGCTCATGACAAAATCTTGTGTTGATGATGATGCCAGCAAAATGGTGGAGTAGTCAGGTCCAAGCTCCCATCATCCCACAGAAACATTGAAAAACAAGCAGAAACTGTCAGAACCAACTTTGTCAGACTCTGGAATATAGTCAAAGGTTTACAGCAATAACTAAATGCTGAATCAAGCAAAAGGCAACTTGAAAAGTGTAGGATGGTCACTAGGGGCTGGGGAGTGGGCGGGGCAGGAATAGGAGTTATTATATAATGGGTACTGAGTTTCAGTTGGGGATGAGGAAAAAGTTCTGGAGACAGATAGTGGTAATGGTTTCACAACAATCTGAGTGTACATCATGCCAATGAACTGTGTACTTAAAATGATTAAAATGGTAAATTTTATGTTATGTATATTTTACCACAATTAAAAAAAATGAGACAGAAAAAAAAATAGGAAAGCTTTATGGCATTTTACTAGCCTTCACCCTATCCTCTCTCGGGCTTGGCAGTAGTCTTAAAGATGTCCATGTTATCAGTGTAGGACCCTGGTTCCTGGTTCTGGAAGGAGCACAGCAAACCTTATTTGCAAATTATTGTGTACATCTGTTCTAACCTGCCTCAGGGCTATCTGAAGGACCAATGCAAGGCACTCATTGCTGTTTCACTTAAATCAGAACTCAGGCTGAAAAAGCAGCATACATTGGTTGAAAACATGGTAAGGCTGACAAACAACCTGCAGACACCTGAAGCAAAAGATTATGGTTGAGACATCAATAAACCACCTAAGGACTGGGAAGAAAAGCTGGGGAAGTGTTTTTTGTGGGTGTGGTTTTTTGTTGTGGTTGTCTTGTTTTGTTTTTTTGAAATTAGGGCATTCAAAAGCACCTGTATATAAGGAGAAATTTAGAAAGCCATGCATATACTTAGGAAAAAAAAACTGAGAAGACCTCAAGCTTTCACCTCAGGATGGTCTCTAAGCTCAGTGGAAGTCTGGGTAAGTGTTGAAGGGCCACAGCACAAAGCCAATCTGCAAATACAAGGAGGTGTGTGTGTGTGTGTGTGTGTGTGTTTGCTTAGCTCCTGGGGTTCAAGGAAATATCTGTCAAACACTAGTTGAATACATGCTGAGGAATAGAAACTTCAGTGACCACACATGAAAAGGAAAACAGTTTCTGAAAAAAAAAATAGTTAGGAGAAGTCACTAGACAAGTGAACGATAGCTTTTAACAATCAAACTCAAAAACAAAAACAAAGAAACATCAAAACAAACAAACAAAAAAACCCTGCAAACCCCAGGGGGAAAGGGAAAATCTGATGTCCAGAGTTACCACATCATAATATTCAGATCTTCACTTTTCAACAAAAAAAAATCACAAAGTATACAAATAAAAAATAAAGTATGACCCATGCAGAGGAACAAAATTAATTAACCAAAAGCCACCCAGAAAACTCAGACATTGGACTTACTACACAAAGCCTTTAAAATAACTGTCTTAAATATGCTCAAAGAGCTAAAGGATAACATGGACAAAGAACTAAGGATAACATGGACAAAGAAATAAGGAAAGTGATGTCTAAACAAAATGAGAATATCAATAAAGATAAATTATAAAAAGGAACCAAACAGAAATTCTGGAGTTGAAATATACAATTATTAAAATGAAAACATCATGGAAAAAGTATAAAGGTTCCTAAAAAATTAAAAATAAAGCTACCATATGGTCCAGCAATCCCACTTCTGGGTATATATCCAAAGGGAATAAAATCAGTATCTCTAAGAGATATTTGCACTCCATGTTCATTGCAGCATTATTCCCAATAGCTAAGACATTTGTCCATCAACAAATGAATGGATAAAGAAAATGTGTGTGTGTGTATGTGTGTTGTATATATATATACACACAATGGAATATTATTCAGCTTTTAAAAATAAGGAAATTCTGTCATTTTCAACAACACGGTTGAATCTGGAGGACGTTATGCTAAGTGAAATAAGCAAGACACAGAAAGACAAACATTGCATGATCTCACTTATATGTGGAATCTAAAAAATAGAACTCGTAAAAGCAGAGAGTAGAATGGTGGTTGCCAGGGGCTAGGAAAATGGGGGAGATGTTGGTAAATAAGTTTTTTTAAAACTTCACTAGAGGGGCTCAACAGCGAATTTGAGAATGCAGAAGGTGGAATCAGTGAACTTGAAGATGAGAGAACTGAAATTATCCAGTCTGAGGAGCAGAAAGAGAAAAGAATGAAGAAAAATGAACAGAGCCTAAAAGGTCGGTGGAACACTAGCTAATAGACCAATATATGCATTATGGGAGTCCCAGAAGGAGAAGAAAGAGAGGAAAGAGCAGAAAGAATATTTAAATAAATAATAACTGAAAACTCCCCAAGTCTAATGACAAACACATGAATCTACACATTCAAGAAGTTCAATGAACTCCAAGTAGATAAAGTTACAGATCCACACTAAGACACATCATAATCAAACTGTCAAAAGACAAAGAGACAATCTTGAAAGAAGCGAGAGGGCAGCAACTTGTCATGTACAAAGATTCTTCAATAAGATTAACAGCCAATTTCTCACCAGAAACCATGGAGCCCAGAAGGCAGTGGGATGACATATTTAAAGTGCTGAAAGAAAAAAAAACACCAAACTGTCAATCAAGAATTCAATATCTGGCAAAACTGTCAAAAATAAGGGAGAAATTAAGACATTTCCAGACAAACAAAAGCTGAGGGACTTAATTACCACTAGTTCTCCCCTAAAAGAAATGCTAAAGGGAGTCCTTCGGGTTAAAACAAAAGGCCTCTCAACAGTAACTTGAAGCCATATGAAGAAATAAAGATATCTAGTAACTACATAGGCAAATACAAAAGCTATTATTATTATAATTTTGGTTTGCAACTCTATTTTTTACTTCTTACATAAAAGACAAAGGCATTAAAAAATTATAAATGTTATTGATCACACAATGTATAAAGATGTAATTTGTGATTACAACATAAAGAAGGGATGAAGCTTTATAGGGGCAGAGTTTTGTATGCTATCAAAGTTAAGTCAGTATCAATTCAAACTAGATTGCTATAATTTTAGGATATTCAATGTAATTCCCATGGTAACCACAAAGGAAATATCTAAATATGTAAAAAAATACTCAAAGGAATTGAGAAGGGAATCAAAACATTTCACTACAAATAATGAACTAAACACAAAAGAAGGCTGTAATGGAGGAAATGGAGGATAAAAAAGGTATAAGACATATGGAAAACAAACACCATATGGCAGAAGTAAATCCTTCCTTATTAATAATTAATTAAATGTAAATGGATTAAACTCTCCATTCAAAAATATTGGCAGATTGAATTAAAAAAAGATCAAATCTGCTATACACAAGAGACTCATTTTAGATCCAAAGACACAAATAGATAGTAAGTGAAAGGATAGAAAAATATACTCCATGCAAATGGTAACCAAAAGAGAGCTGAGGTGACTAAACTAAATATCAGACAAAATAGACTTTAAGTAAAAACTGTTAAGAGACAAAGAACCACAAGGTACACTGATAAAAGGGTTGATTCATCAAAAACACAAAACAATTATAAGGATATATGCACCAAACAGAGTTCCAGAATACATGAGGCAAATATTAATAAAACTGAAGGGAGAAATAGTTCCACAATAGAGACCTGTGGAGACTTCAGTACACCACTTTCAATCATGGATAGAACACTTATGGGAATGAAGATAGAAATCAATAAAAGAAGTAAAACTGAAAAATTCACAAATATGTAGAAATTAAACAACACACTCTTATATAACCAATGGTTGAAGAAACCACAAGAGAAACTAGAAAATATCTGAGATGAATGAAAAAAAAAAAAAACCCAACATACTGAAGTGTATGGAATATAGCAAAAGCAATGCACAGGGAAATTTATAGCCGTAAATGCCTACATTAAGAAGAAAGATCTCAAATCAATAACCTAACTTTACATCTTGAGGAACTAGAAAAAGAAGAAAAGCTAAGACCAAAGCTAGCAAAAGAAAGGAAATAATAAAGAATAGAATGGAGATAAATTAAACAGAGAATAGAAAAACAATAGAATCAATGGAACCAAAAGTCAGTTATTGGAAGAGAAAACTGGCAACGCGTTAAGTACTGACAAAAAAAAAAAAAAAAAAGCCTATAAAGGAGATCCTTATGCAATACAAATAGTTCACAGTAGGTAACTAAGTGCTTAGTAAACACGTTTCTCCCAAAATGCTAGAGGAACCTAGCAGTGGGGGAGGGGTGGTGGTGGGGGGAATGAATCCTCCTTGAAAAGATCTGGACAGTCCTAGTGAAGGAGGTGAAATTCAAGCTGGGCTTTGAGAAATGAGTGAGACTTTCTAATTCAGAGCATAAACTGTGTGTGCGGTGGGGGAGATAGGCAGTAGGCCAGGGTAGTGAAATGAGTTATGAATCTAGAAATGTAGGTTGAAGCTTTGGCTAAGACCCTTGAATGCCAGATTCATACTACAGTACTGGGGAACCACTGACGATGTTAGAGAAAAAGGACATAAGGAGATGAGACTAGCATCAAAAAATAAATGTTATTTTTCTGTTCCAATGGACCAACATAACTCCAAATATTTTGTAAATGTATTAATTCATTTTACCAGCTCTAATGGCTTAAAACTTTTTAATGACTTCTCATCGTTCTTAGAAAAAAGACCCAAACCTTTATAATAAGCTGCAAGATCCATATAGTTTGGTCTCCACTTTCCACTCCCACCATGCTCACTGCCCTTGCTCTCCACGCTGCTGTCACACTGGCCTAAGTTCCCCTTCCACCATAAGGTTTTTAATCTGCTGTCCATCTACTGGACAGCTGTCCCCCTCCTCTATGCCTAGTTCAATCCTCTTCCTTCAGATTACAGTTTAAACAATGCTTCCTGAGGGAAACTCCCCAACCTTCCCATTTATATGCTATCATAGCACTATTTCTCTGTCATGGCATTTAGAACTGAATACATTTAGGTATGATCTTTGATGAATATATCTCCTTTCCTAGGCTGAAGCTCCATGAGGACAGGGGCTTCTCCCCCTGGCTGACAATTGTATCCCCGATGTCAGCCCAAAGAAAGTACCCAGTAACTATTTATTTGAAGGAAGAGAAAGAAAAGTCAGAAAGAACCACTTGGGAGGAATATTGCTCATCTATGTCTTTTTTAAAAGTAGGTATTATAATTCATTCCATCTTCTGCTGTTCTAAGCCTCTGAGAGCTTGTCCAAACTCACATGGCTTGTCAGGATTCAAACCAAGGCTTGTTGGTTTGTTTTGTTTTCAAAGCAAGCACATGTTTTCAGTTACAGTGTATACATAAGCAAGGAAGAGAGAAAAAGGCAGAGTGAGCCTTCTCACAAGTACAAAATCCACAGTGTTTCTTTTTTCAATACATATATAGGTCGTCAAACCTCGCTTACTTAAAGGCTTACAAACCTGCAAGCAGAGGCAGAAGACTGTTTTTTCACTATCCTTTCTTGGAAAGGCCTTGCTTATATGGTGCTTTTTTACTCCACTTCCTCTTAGCAGGAGCTTATGACACATAATTAAACTCAAACTGAATTGAGCACCTGTGTGTGAAGGCATGTAAGGCTGGTGAAAAGATTGTGTTATAGACAAACGCCAAGTTCCTCTGTCCTTCCAAAGGCTTCTGTCCTCCCTCTGTCCTTCTGTGTGAAGGCAAGTAAGGCTGGCAAAAAGATCGTGGTATAGACCAGCACCAAGTTCCTCTGTCCTTCCAAAGGCCAGTCCTGTGTCTGGTGGCACACACACCCCTCTATAGAAAGCAGCAACTTGTGTGACTTGGCATGATACCTATTAGTGCTTAATTTGTGAGTTTTGGTACATCATTTTTCTCCGAGCCCTCAGTTTTCTATTTATAGAGTAGGAGTGGTATAAATACTAGACTTAAAAAAATACAGCACGTAACTCTGTGCCTGGCATTTTTTTGAGATGAATCTGCTTTTTAAAAAATTCCTAACATTTTTACATAAACTATTTCATTTCGTCTTCACAATAATCCTATGGGGTCAGAAATATTCACTTTGTATTATGGGGAATGTGACTTCCTCAAGTTCATATAACCAATAAACAGAGTAGCCTGGGACTCAAATCCAGACCACCTGACCACTATTTCCTTTGCACTATCCCAGGTGCTACTGAGGTATCCTAGCCCAGCAGGCTATTGACAGAACCTCACAAAGAAATGTATTTATAAGCATTTTCAACTATAAAGCTCTGTACAGTTTTAAGGATGTTAAGCAATTTGTTACATTAGAGAGGAAGAAAGAGAACCTGATTAAGATTTTAAGGGTGATGAATTAATTTCCAGAAAACAGCTTACTTTTCTCTTAAGAATAGTAATATTTCTGTACTTCAAAAGTTCTCAATAAAATAGAAAATAATTCAATTGAGAAATTGGCAAAGGACATTTCTCCATAGATGTATGAACAGCCAATAAGCACATGAAAAAAATGCTCATCATTAGCCATCAAGGAAATGTAAATCAGAACCACAATGAGGTACCACTTCATACACTAGCATGGCTATAATTAAAAAGGCAAATTATAGCAAGTGTTGGTGAAGATGCAGAGAAATTGGAACTCCCCTACACTGCTTGCAAGGATGTAAAATGTGTAGTCACTGTAAGAAAGAGTTTGGCAGTTCCTCACATTGTTAAAAATACTTACCATATGACCCAGCAATTGCACTTAGATATTTACCCAAGAGAATTGAAAATTTATGTAAAACTTGTACACAAATGTTCGTAACACCATTATTCATAAGAGCGCAAAAGTGGAAACAACCCAAATGCCCATCAACTGATGAATGGATAAAATGTGGTATATCCACACAATGGACTATTACTGAGCCATAAAAAGTAAGGGAGCACTGATACATGCTACAACATGAACCTTGAAAACACTATACTAAGTGAAAGAAGCCAGTCACAAAAGACCACATACTGTATGATTCTATTTATATGAAATGTCCAGAATAGGCAAATCCATAGAGACAGAAGTTAGTTTAGTGGATGCCTAGGGCTAGGGTGGTGGTGGTTTCAGGGGTACAGGGTTTCTTTTGGGGTTATGCAAATGCTCTAAAATTGACTGTTGTGATGACTGCTGAACTCTGTGAATATACTAGAAAACCACTGAACTGTATACTTTAAATGGGTGAATTGTATGACATGTGAATTAACCTCAATAAAGCTGCTACTTTTTTTTTAAGTTCTCTAAGTTCACCATAAACTGCATCTGCAGTACGAAGCATTTATCAACGTTTACTTTAAGCCAAATGGATTTTTCTGATCACTGTCTTTAACAGTTAGGGTTTTATTAATTTTGTAGCATTTGCATTGTAATCTCTGAATATCCTTCACGTGGATGACTTAAATTTACATTTAACTTATGGACTTAAACATATGAAATACTAATAGATCTAATGCTAAGACTTTCAATAAAAGTATGCCTGGAAATCCATGTATGGCATCACCATCCACCTACTTAATCAAGAAATCTAAGAGCCACTCTTGTTACCTCTTTCCTTTAGCCTTCGTATCCATTTCATCAGCAGGTAACCTTGTTTATCAACTCCATTAGGGTAGGATTTTCTGTTTATTCACTACGGTATATTCCTGGTGCTTAGAATAGCACCTGGCACACAGAAGATGCTTAAATATTTGTCGAATAAACTGAAATTCATGCTCTCCTTGAAATTAACAACTTTAAAAGAAAAAAGATTATATACCTCACTTGATAGTTTGTTAAAATATATACTAATTTTTAAAAATGAAGACTATGGAAATTTCATTTGCCATTTCAGTTGCTGAAACATATTAAGGCTAAATTCTCAAAGGGACACAGGTTATGTTATGGTGCCAGAATATGTAGAAGTAGAACATAATGACTTTATTCAAGTTTGCTCTTGTTACCTGATGCATGAATATTTAAAAGATATTTTATTTTATAAAAACTTTCATCTGTAAGTAATGGACTGACCATAACAGAGGGCTTAACCTGGAATACATGGATAGGCTTAGGGGCCCATGAACCCCTAAAAATGTATGCAAAACCTAACATGTATATTGGCATGTGTATCTTTTTGGTGAGAGAGTTCATAGTATAATTAGATTTTCAAAGAAGTCTATGACCCAAGAGGTTAAAAAAAATTACTTAACTAGAAGCAGTCACAAAGTCTTTTCAACGTGAATTTGTACAACAAAATAATAACCAACAGCTCCATCTATGGGTATAAGTCATTATCACGTAGTAGAAATAATGACAACTACCAGAGATCAGTGCATCTTGTGAATGCTTGTGTTTAAATCTTCAGTGTTACTCCAGTGGGAATTTATTAACTACAGGATCACAGTTTTTTTTTCCAGATATAGATGTAAAAATTAGGAGACCATTGATGAATTCTACTTACAGTACTTCAGCACCAAAAAATTGGGCAGTTATGCTGATATATGTATGTACAGTTCAACATTTGTCAGTCTTAAAATGCTTATTTATAGTGAAATCTATATAAAACCGTTAAAAATTTTTCTATTTACATTTTTAAAAAATGAAAAGTATAGTTTCCTTTGCCACAACTTGTCAAAACTGACTCTTACCCTCCCACCCTCTTACCCCTCACTCTACTTGTGACAGACAGTGATCACAAGACCCAAACATATTGCTTAAACAAATCGTGTCCTAAAAAGGTAGAATGTTTAAAACCATTACATTTAGAACTGTAAATGAACTTTTTATACATTTCAAAGGGGGTTAAACAAAAGTATGTAAAAGTTATTTTCAAAGTCTCAGTCCAACATGAATGTGCAATTTCAATGTTAAGATAGCATCATATGAATAATTTGTTTTCCTGAACATAACTGAACATTTCCTTTGGATCAGAAAATGTTTCTTTTCCTCTGTTTCACAATGAAACATTTTCTCATTAAGCTTTCTTAAAGGAGAAGGGGGAGGTTCAGAGATGGAAAAGGTAGGCAATCCCGGCTTACAGGAAATTTGTCAGAAGGAATATGGCCTGCTTTGAAATGTTTACATTTAAATAAATAGAAGGCAAGTGTGCTGCCTAGAGCACAAAGGAACAACAACACAATAAATTAGCATACAATTGGTGAGAATGTACAAGCCACCCAAAAAGCATTTCCCATGGGTTAGGGACCTGATTTCTACCGTCTAACAAGGATTCTTTAATGCCAGTATTAAAGAACTAGTTATTTTATAAAATATGAACTGAGCAGATGTAAAATGTTAACCAATTCAGCACTTGCAGGGATTTGCAAAAACATACAAGATTTTTTTAAAAAACTGTTCCTGACACACTGTTTCAAAATACAAACTATTCACATTCTCCTTTTTTGATGGTGTTTTGCTCAGTAGAAACCAGCTGAGAAACATTCACAGGAAAAGTCTCTTTCCACTGCAAGACAAACTTTTCCATTAGCCGTGGTCCAACAGAGAAAGAATATCATGTCTCACGTCACTGTAGATGTGCATCTTTTTCTTTTTTCAAAAAAAAGTACATTCCCCTGTGAGTTTTATCTTGTTTTAAAATGCTACTCCTGCAGCAATTCTTGTTCAAACACTGCTGTTTCAGGGTCCACAGCCTAAGCATGGGCAAAGTGCTCTCTTTAGACATCAAAATACAAGGGCTTCCCTGGACACTTGGTAACCAAGTAGGTTTTAAAGTGCACTCCTGTGTCCAAAACACTAGGACCGTTCAGCAGAACTCTGAGAGGGGCTGGGTTCGGTTCCATCCTCTGTGCTACTGTCTATGTCCTGCTCCATTGCTGTCTCATCGTCATCCAACTGCTGACTGGTGAAGTTGTTTAGCTCAAGGAGCCCGCTGGGCTCTACTACCACATTGGAGCTGGAGTGGCAAGGAATAGCATACTGGGGAATGGCCTGAAAGAGAAGACACAGGAGAGCTTTACGGTTTAAAAAAAAAAAAAAGGTGACAGGAGGATTTCTCAACAACAATAAGGAAGGAAAAAAGGAAACTGACATTAATTGGACAACTACTAGATGCCAGGCACTGTGCTAGATGCTTAATATTATTCCCATTTTACAGATGAGGAAACTAAGATAGTAAGCGACTTAACCAAGGTCACACAGTTGGTCAGCGTTAATGCCAGGATGCCAGGATTCAAATCCAAGTCCTCTACAACTCAAAGTGATCTTTCCACTCCTTGATGGTGCCTCTTCTAACAAAGGAGGCTGAAGTCTGGGCCTAATTCAAGAGACAGACTTTGAAGGACATTTTTATTTGGTCATTAAGCATATTTGAAATGTAAATGTAATCAGATTTTGCTTATTATTATATGTAAGATGAATGATTAATCTGCTGATACCACAATATATTTTAAGCCCTTTGGTAGTTCAAAGGGGAAGTTATTTGTTTGGGTCACATAATAACAATCTTTATTGAAAATAAGACTAGGGAGGACAAAACTGTCTTTTGAACAATAAAAATACCAATAGATACACACATATTAGGCAATACTGCCTTGTCAGATTCTTTTTTCTCAACTTTATTATATACCTTCTTAAAAGGTATATCAGTTCATATCATACCCCTACTTAAAACTCTACAATTGTTTCCTATTGTACTTGCTATGAAATCAAAAGCCTTACCATGGATGGCTCCAGCCTTATGCCAAACTCACTTGTACCATAGGGTGTTTGCACTAGTTCTTCCCTTCTTCCTGGAATACTCCTCCTCCAAATCTTTACACGGCTGGTTCCACCTTGTCATCTGCATCTTAGCTCAAATGCTTAAAGTAAAAGGCTTTGAAAAGCCTTCCTTTTATGAAAGGAAACCAGAGTACTGGCTCGATCCCACCCCCCACCCCCCACCCCTATTATGTTCTGTTACATTTTCTTCATTGCATTTATCATCTCTTTGTTTTCTTCTCACCCTTAGAATGTAAGATCCAAGACAGTATGGACCAGAGCACAGAACTCGACTATCTTTTTCAGTGTTAGATGCCCATAACTTTAAATTTATTTATTTATTTAATTTTGGCTGTGTTGGGTCTTCGTTTCTGTGCGAGGGCTTTCTCTAGTTGCGGTGAGCGGGGACCACTCTTCATCGCGGTGCGCGGGCCTCTCACTATCGCGGCCTCTCTTGTTGCGGAGCACAGGCTCCAGACGCGCAGGCTCAGTGGTTGTGGCTCACGGGCCTAGTTGCTCCGTGGCATGTGGGATCCTCCCAGACCAGGGCTTGAACCCGTGTCCCCTGCATTGGCAGGCAGACCCTCAACCACTGCGCCACCAGGGAAGCCCTGCCCATAACTTTAAACAGGGCCTGGCACACATTAGATGATCAATAAATACTTTCCAAATGAATAATGTATCTTTAACATAAAAAACCCCAGAGCAAAGCTGAATATCAGCACTTTGAAAATATACCTAACCAAAACAACCTTCTACTGAGGGTTGTTTAAAGATGCAAATTTAATTTTAATACTATCAAGAAAATAGTGTAAGATGCCTAGGCATTGATTCTAGGGTGCTGAAGTATTTTTGTTTGTCTTCCCTCACCCTCCTGCCCCTGTTCCATATAGCTAATCATTGTGAAAAAGTCTCAGGTAGGGTCAGAATTTTAGTTCAGCTCTGGCTCTGACTTGCTGTGGACCTCTGAAAAAGTCACTTCACTTCCTTGAGCTTTAGTTTAATCTTGTGTAAAATAAGATAATTAGAGAAGATATGCTCTAAAGATCATTGCAGTTCTAAAATTCTATCAATTCCACATATACAGACTCCTTCAGAACAGAAGATACATTCATTTTGTTTACTCCTCTATCCTCACACCTAGCACAGTGCCTGGAAGACAGAGGTTAAATAATACATGTGGAATGAATGAATGAATGAATAAATGAAATACAGATTATCTGTCTACAAAGCGTTTAATATTAAACATGTTGAATTTTTACAGAATAGTTTTGAAGGAATCAAAGAACTTCTGCAGACTTCCTTCACTCATGTCAATAGGTACTTTACTAAATCAGTAAAAATCAATACTTTGGGTCAAAGCTAAGCATAACTAGTGAGACCTGAAAATGCTCTAATAGTATATTAGTGATGATTATAATAACAGGAGCTATCCTTACTGAGTATTACTCTGTATCAGACACTTAACCAGCTGCTTTATATACATTTTCTCAATCCTCAAAACAACCCTGTGAGGTAAGTGTTACTGTTTCCATTTCATCACAGGGACAGAGGTTAACTCTGTTGCTCTATGCCACAATGTGGTTAAGGAGTACAGGTGAGATTCAAATCTAGGCATTTCTGACTCCAAAAGCTTGCTTCTTAATCACTATGCTGCTCTTCCCTCTGGCACAGCAACCCAGCATATGGTATATGCTAAAAGTTAGTTGAGTATTCTTGTAGAGAACCCACTCATTAGCTATCATCCTTGATACCTGAAGCAAATTACATTTTCACCCCTTTTCACAAAGTACAGAAAATAGTTTCTAAATAAGCTATTCAAAATTATTTTCAATTTAGTGAGTGTACCAATTTAAACTCCCAGGAGCCACAGTAAATTTTAGTAAAAATAGTAATAGCTACCACTTATTGGGCAATCACTACAAGCCAGGTATTGTGCTAGGTGCTTCATCTCAATTTTGTGTAATCCTTATGTCAATCGTGTAAAGTAGGCATTCCTTACTCCCATTTTACTGATGAGGAAACGAAGGCACAGTGAGGTTAAGTAGTCTTGCCCAAAGTCACACAGTGAATGGCAAAGCCAGGAAACTTCCTTTTCCACCAAACCCTACCTCTTCAGGGGGAAAAAAAACGTAACAAATCCTTCGGTCAAGGATTATTTAGTTCACTAACATTTGTTTTGACAGGAAGGAACAAATTATTTGAATAATTCAATGGCCAGGTCTATTTGCATTTAAGCATTTCCCCCATATTGTTAAATCATATTTGGATTAACATCGGTCAATTTGCATTCTCTCATGGCTTGGCATCGCAGGAAAGGCAAAATTTACTATAGGAACACCTAAGTCACACAATAGTGAGTCTACGGTAAATACTAGACTATCCACGTTTCAATAAATCCAAATTCTCAATTAACTAAAATGTGCTGCTCTGACACCTTCCAAGCAAAAACGATAAATGTCAAGAGAACAACCTGATACCTTGCAAGGAGAGAGGGAAATAAAACACAACTTCTAAAAGCTACTCTGGGCCCAGTGTAACTTTTCAGTCTGGATGTGTTATACAAGATGACAGATGAGTTTTAAAATGAAGGGAATGTGAGGCATAGTTAGATCTACTGTCAATGAATAATCCATCATGTTCACTAGCCTGTACTTACCAGGGCAGGACAGTAACCATAATAAGATTTTTCAATAATACAATGATTGAAATAAAAAGCAAAGCTTTACGGTTAATCCCAAGTTAGACATAAAATTAAATTACTAAGAAACATTCTCTTACAACATGTTTCTCCAGACATTTCAGTTAATTAAGGTTTTATTGTCCTGAAAACCATAAATTTGGATCAAGAACTGTGTTTCTGCAAGGAAAGGGTCCCTGAAACTAACTTGAAATAGGAGTACAATGCAGTTATATCCCAGAAGTACAAACTACTTATATTCTTTGGGCAAAGACTGGGGAGCCCAAAGTTTGACCTGGGAAGTTGCTGATCTTGTAGGTTGACTTGCTGAGTCAACACTGGCAAGTGTGGCTTGCATCTATGAATCAAGCAGACACATGGGCTCAGGGCCCTTGACTGCCTCTAAGGTGTGCTGTTGTGACAATATCTATCAATTTTCTAGGACTTTGTTTCAGAAAATAAGTACAAATTTGTAAATTTGTAACAGGTAGTAAACCAAGTTTGTCACATGCCATCTCAAAGATAAATCTCTTTCCCATTTTGGCTTGACTTTTCCTGTGACATCCCAAAACACACCAAACCCACAACCCCCAATATGCTCAAGGTTTCTGGTGTTCCTTCCGATTCTTACCTGGATGATAATTTCTGCTGGGCTCTCTTCAGCTTTCTTTTGGCCTACATTCTGAATACGCATGAACTGGCCTGTCGTAGGCACTCCTGGTGCATCGATTTTCCTTGTCGTTAGGGGAGGGCCAACAGCAGATGGACTTGAACAGGACTCTCTACATTTCTGTTGCTGGGGAGTGGAATTCGCCATCCCTGCCACCACCACATGGGTGGAGGGTAATGATCCTGCTTCACCAGTGAGCATACTAGTGGCAAGAGCCTTCTTTGGGGGATCCACTACCATATGCTCTACATTTGTATCAATCTGAGCTTCCATCAAAGACATTTTCAAAATGTCTGACACTGCTGTCTTCTCAGAGGCCTGAATGGGAGATATGCTTGTAACTGGTGATGTCAACTTAGGCACAGAACTGCCACCAGTTATCTTTGTAACTGTGGGAGGCTGGCGCCCCTCAAAAGTTATCTTTGTAACAGAGGATCCTTGGGTTATAACTGGCTGCTCCACCTGAAAACAAATTGGGGTTGTGTGTGTTACAGCTACATATCTTTGAGAAAACCTATCAAACACCCCAGACAATATGGCAAAAGAAACATTCGTGCGGTATACTAGGAAGATATTTTGAAGCTCGGTGTTTTAAAAAGAGGGCTGATGGGAAAGTATCTGATTACTTGTCAGAAACCTAGCAAAAGAGGAGGGGTCAAAAGAACCTTTGTTCAGCCAGCCAAGGTTCATAACAGTAAAGGAAAAAAAAGTCACAGCAGCCTTGTTTTCCTTTGGGATTTACATCCCCACACAGTATACCTTCAACCGATCTCAAATTATTTCATATAATCTTCAGCTTTTTAAAATAAAAAGTAGGGTTTTTTTTTCAATCTTCTGCTTCAAAATACATTTATACAAACATATTCTATATATATGTATTTATAATACACACATACATCACTTCAAAGCCAATGATTTTCCGTAATATAATTTTTTTTCAATATTCACAGATAATTCCTCCAAAATCTAGAAGATAAATCTAGAAGATAAATTTATTAACCAAATGGTGATGATGTAAAACTACAAAGGAAGACGGTCAATGAAGCTCCTTAAAAGACTATATTTTACTTAGCATTATTGCCACAGAAATAGAGTTTACAGGCATGGAAATAAATATTTTATACCTAAAAAATAAAAATAATTTAGGGATATCGCTTCTAGGCACTGTTGATCAATGCTGAAGTTATTTCATTAAAAACTGCCTGGAAAATCAAGTTCTGAGCGCTATGCTTTTTTTCTTCCTATATTAACGCGTGCATTTCTTCCCTAATGTCAACCTTCTGATGGGGTAAAGTAACACCAGTGTAATGAGGCTTTTGAGTTTCCTCTTGCCAGGAGAATGCACTGCTAATCACGATAGGGTCGTGATGTTCTCATTTTTTCCGTGAACAGAGAAGTTTAACTTTGCATGCTATCAATATTCCGTTACCTGGCTTGCCGGCTGTTTCTCTGACGAGGCTGGGAGCGGCATTTGGCTCTGGGGGGTTTGGGGCTGCACGTAGATTTTTGGTTGGTTCGGAGCCTGCTGCAGTTTGGGGAGCTGCTGCGTGGTTTTCACTGCAAGCACCTGTACTACAGTTTGTGGGGGCTGTGCCATTAAGGTAGGAAGCTGCCTGTCTTTGGCCACCATGGGATGCTGTGTGTGCTGTACATCTGGCTTGGGCTGTGCTTGTTCTTGCTGGAGAGGGGTGAGTTTTTGATGCCTGATGGAAAGCTGGGGCATTTGCGGGAGTTTGTGCTGGAGCTGGTCTGCCTGCAGGTGGATGGTCTGCTTCTGTTTAGTCTGGAAGCACTGCAGAGTTTTCACTTGCAGCTGAGTCTGTTCCAGCTGTGGCTGGCTAAGTTTCTGCTGTTTAGCTGACTGTGACTGAGTCAGGGCAGATCGATAAAACAGACCTGTCTGAGGGTCTAAAGTGTCCATCTCTTCAACCTCGCCCTCCTCAGTTCCAAGTTCCTCGCTGTGTTTGGTAAAAGCAGTGTGACTGCTTAATGCCTAAGTAAAAAAGGCACAAAGTAAGAATGAAATAAGAAAAACACCTATATTGCTACATTTTCCTCAAATTGGAAAAGACTTGATTACAAGAATCATTCAAAAAAATTTCAGAAGGGAGAACCTAGAAAGACCAAAAAACCTCAAGGTTTCTAAACCTAAAGGGGGCTTTAGACTGAGACTTTTATAATTTCAACTCTTAGTACTCAACATTAAGTACTGCAAAAACTGGCCAACTCACTGCAATAAGAAAAGTCCTAGAGGGCCCAGAACTTACAGGTAAGAGAAATAAGGATGCCCTGCAAGCACAGCACGACACAGAAAAAGAAAAGGCTCCCTGGCTCAGGACACAGCTCTCTGGCCTGGTCATCAGAGCTCTTCACCTGTCCAAAGGAAGAACGCAGCAACCCAGGAGTGAGGCATCCAGAGAAAAGCCAAGGTTCAGAGAAGCTCACTGTGGCCGTGCGCCCATCCAGCACGGTCCAGAAGGTAGGCGTTATCTGAAGGCCGTGCCCATCCCATCCCCACAGAGGGCCTCTCGGCTCCGAGTGGAGATGGTTCGTCAGGCTTCACACCAAGGTCTGCATGAACTGCCCTCTGCCCCAGCCCTCCTCGCCCTTTGCTTGGGTTCCAGGCCCACCAGGCAATGGCTCCCCAGAGACCTGGCTCCCAGGAGGGAAGCAGACCGGGGAGGGGACAAGAGTGCTCCTGTCAGTAGAAAGGGAGATGGCCTGGTGTCGGTTATAATAGTGTTGGGAGGAGGCAGCGATCTCGAGTGACATGGTTAGGGCCAGCTGTCCGACCTCTCTGGGTGTCTTGAGAAAGGTCAATGTCAGGACAGCCAGATAAGGGCCAAACTCCAGGCTGAGAGCTGACACCCAGCAAAACCTCTGGCCATCTGGCTTCCCTCAGTGACAGAAGATCTACCCCACCCCATCCTTCCCACTGCCTTGTCAAATGCTACACATCTACTCTAAACTTTAAAACTTTGAGATTCAACTGAAACCCTCCCGTATCTCATAATGACCTTACGCATATAGGTTTTTAATTCAACAATTTCTTCACTGCCTTTCCAGTAGTTTGCCTGTAATTAGGGTCAACCTCTACCAGTTGAGTGATGATAATTTATGTGGCTACTAATAATAAGTCATGCTTAAATCTGATACTTATGATATAACTTTATAATAGAGGCAGGATGCTTTGGGTTTAAATCCTGGCTCTGCCACCCAGAATAGGTTATTTAATTTCTATGAGCATGAGTTTCCTCATTTGTAAGAGAGATAATTCACCCACCTTGCAGGATCATAGCAAGAATTAAACAAGTTAAAGTATTTAAAGCTCAAAGCACAGTATCTGGCACAAAATCAATGTCATCAATATATTTTTTCCTTTTCCCCATTACCCTTGGTACCAGATTTTCTGTTTCATATTAATTCATTCTCCTTCCTGTGAGTCTCTTCCTCAATTGATCACATACAGTAAAAGAAGTCAAATAGTCAATAAATATGTTAAAAAAAGAAAGAAGTCAAATATTTATTTACCTACTTATTCTTAATGTTTCCATAAGGATTCATTATAAAAGCAAAGAGTAAAACAAATGAAAAACCCAGCAACAGCAACAAACAGCTAAACAAGCCAACTTCTGTTTCATCAGAAAATCTTACCTCAGTGATAAATCCTTCCATAACAATAAAATACATAGAAACAGAGACAAATCCTGATGTCACAGATTCATCTAGATAGCCTCACCCTTTTGAAATGTTAAGAGTTCACAGAAGATCCAAGAATACTATTTCTTAATTACTTTCTGGTGTTAAGACTCTCAGTTCATTTCCCTTACTCACTCCTCACAGATGAAAGAACTATACAAACACGCCTCAACTCAGTTATTTCCCCTCTTACAAAAGGAGATGAAACTAAACCTTATTTCAGGAAGGAGGCAGTTACAGAAGGTAGGAGGAAAAAGAAGAGATACAACCTGCTGCATGATGTGGGTGATTGCTCCAGGGGAAGATGCTGGGATGGACTTCACCACCACCGAAGTCTGTGTTGCGGTCTGTGACTGAGCCACGTGCTGGAGGAGGGTCCGCTGAGGCTGGGAGGGCTGTTGGGGCTGGGAGCGATGGCTGACTGAAAATAGAGGAGGTGATGATATTTCTCCAGAAATCACCACAGCATCTGTAACCAGTAGTCATTTGAAACAAATGTCTGTGAGATTGCATCACAGAGAGAAAGTGTGGTACTAGGAGGCAGAAGACCAGAGTCTGCCCACTTATGAGCTGTGTGACTCTGAAAAAGTCACTTATCTTCTCTGAGACTCTGTGTCCTCATCTGTAAAACGGGAATAACAGAGCTATTAGAAGGATGAGATGAGAAATGTATATGGAAGCACTGTGAAAACTATTATCACAAAGGAGGAACAAATCCCTTAAAGTTATATCCTCCTGTGAGTTGTACTCTTTCTCCAGTGACCTTTACCCCATTAAGGTAACAAAACAACAATCAGTTTCTGCAATCAAATCCCAGACTAATATCTTTAAGGACAGTGAGACAGTATAAGTTCTTTAATCTCTTGGTCCCGGTTCCAGATGCAACAGAAAAACCAGAAGCATTCACTCCTTTATATATAAAGTGACACTGTCTCATACCCTAAAGATGCAAGAGGTCAAGGTGATACTGCAGAAGGAGAACTGGACCAAGAGTCACAACTGGATTCTGTTCCGCTCTGCCACCAACCGGCTATGTGAATTTGAAGAGGTCACTTAAACTCTATGTTATTAACCTCTAAAATTTAGAGGTTTATTTTGTTTGTTTTATTTTTGGTTTTTTATTGGGATAAAAACTTATTTCTTAGAAGAGGACCAAATGAAGTAATGAATTGAAAATGGTCCTTAAATTGTTAAGTACTAAAATATAAAGTTAACAAAATAACAGAAAAGTCAGTGTTCTTTCTTCCATCTATTCAAATTTGGCTCATCTGACATAAGTGAGTGAGAGTATAGTTTAGGAAACAACCCCACCTCTTACTCTCTTGCTACAAGGTCCCATGGAGTAAACTATACATTTATATTTACATTTATATATAGATGTAAAACTATACATCTACGTTGATGCCAAACTACCACTTTTAATCAGTCTCAATTTCAACTTTTTTTTTCTTTTTTAAATGTATTTATTTATTTTTGGCTACGTTGGGTCTTGGTTGCTGTGCGCAGGCTTTCTCTAGTTGTGGCGAGCGGGGGCTACCCTGTTGAAGTGCGTGGGCTTCTCATTGCAGTGGCTTCTCTTGTTACGGAGCACGGGCTCTAGGCATGCGGGCTTCAGTAGTTGTGACATGTGGGCTCAGTAGTTGTGGCGCACGGGCTTAGTTGCTCCACAACATGTGGGATCTTCCTGATCCAGGGCTCGAACCCATGTCCCCTGCACTGGCAGGCGGATTCTCAACCACTGTGCCACCAGGGAAGTCTCCTCAATTTCAACTTTTTAAACAGTATAAACAATCATCACTTCTTATTCTACAGACCTTTAAAAATGCTTATGGTCACTAGGAAACCAACTTTTTGAATCAGGAACAGATTAAAATAAATCTGTAAAATTAGCTAAGGATTTTGAGAATATCAAAACTCTCTCACTAATCCGTGGTTCTAATTCTCATATATCTTGATCTACAATTTCAAGTAGTAGTGGTTCCATACTTAGAAAAGTCATAGTGGGGTGCCCAAGGGTAAGATGAACACAACAGAAATCAGTGTAAAAGTGCCATTTATGTGTTATAGTATAGAACTTTAAAACTAGCCAGTGAAATATAAACAAGCTTTAGTTTTATAACACATTCTATCTAAATTCACAAATGCAGTTTTTCTATTGTTGCTATACATATGCCTACATGTGATATGAGGTTATAGGTAGCACCAGCAGTACTCTTTTATAAATGTACTACAGTATCTTACTGTATTTCACAATATGCTTTATATGTACATTTTAAATTATATGTGTTAATAAAATCTTTCATATGTGCTCAACCAAACTGAAAAAAAGGTTTATATTAAAATAAGTATTGAATCATTTATAATATAACTGAAAAAGAGAAAAAACAAATCATACTAATATTAAAATTAAGCAAGCAAATTAATGAAGTTTTTTACTGATGTAAGCATCATCAGAAATGAATGACATTTGAAAAATAAATAGTACATAAATATAATTTCTGATGAAATTATCAGATTAAATGGCAGATTTCTGTTGCCCACACTAATCTTCATAATTATTACACTAAATTTATTAAGAAATGAAATGGATTTAATAGATGATCAACTAAAACCATTTAAAAATAATCCTCATTCAAGATACTATAAATCTCTTCATAGTAATTCCCCAGAGTGCAGAAAAGTTAGAGAAAAATAATATCCATTGCAGGATGATACAAGAGGCCAGGGCCAGAAAGCTGGCTTTGAAGTCAAAGAAAAAACTCAGTGAGGCTGAGGATATGATGGGAGGAGATTATGGAAGGGAGGTCACAGAGTGCATATTTGGAAAACAGCTGAAGTGACCTTAACTGGGCCATGTAAACACCATAAAACAGTCACTTATTTCTTTAAACAACTCATTTTTCCAATGTCAAACTGCTCATTTCTGAGAAAGAATCCTAGTATTCTGCAAAAGGAAAGTCTCTCTCCCTTTCACTGAGTAGAGCTTACCTTTCCTCTACCAGATCAGAGTAGAGCGCATCCATTTAAGTGGTTTCCCCCTCAAACAATCATATTTTACCTTAGGTTATACTACAAATGGATGCACACCACTTACCTAGAAGGGGAAAAGCAACCTCTGTCCCCTCATCAGTGCGTTCTGAAAAGGATAAGTAAGGGAAGAAATCATAGGTCTTTTCATCTATTTACTGTTTGATAATCTAGTCTATCCCCAGAGGTTATCATTGATTTCCCCAACATACTACACTCTGCTTTTTGCTAAATAGCTCTAAAGAAAGATACTAGATGGCTTTCCATAATCTTTAACTGGATTTTCCCTTTAGGCAATTTTAACCCATTAGTCTTAACAATATCTCCTAAAATGCCAAAGAATTCCTTTTCCACTTTGTTATTTACATCCTTCAAATATTCGTAACTTTATGTTCTTTTTTAATCACTGCTAAAGAAAACGTAAGACAGGTGTTCTTTACATACTGCCTCATAAATTATCTCTCCTAACCCCTAATTATTCACATTACTACTCTCTGAACTATTTCAAATCTCAAGGTAATGAAGTGTCCAAAACAGAAAGCAGTATTCCAAGTGTGGTCTCAGCAGAATATGAAAGAATCTATTATCCTTCCTGCTCCACTTCTCTACATATGCCATCCAAAAACTTCGTTAGTGTTTTGCTGCCATACCACATTTTAAACAAATACCTAATGTGCTTTCCACCAGAACTCCTAAGTATTTACAGGGATTTAAAATTTTCCACATTTTTTTCCTTACATTTTAAAAAAAGGGTTGGCTTTTATACTTTCTTTCTCCCTTGACCCACCTCCCTTTCCCCAAAACTAAAAAATCCAGATGCATATGAATATTTATTCTTATATGAAAGATATTCTATCCTCTCACTACAACTATTGCCCTATGTTCACAGATGTTATTTATGGCCAACTTGCAGTTTTATATTACTAGCAAACTTTCTAACAACCTATTGATTTTTCCCCCCTAGTCATTAAAGACAGGGTAAATCCCAAGGACAATGTGAATTTGCTCTCAGAGAAAACTGGAAGAGATCTAGAAATATAAAAAATATATCCTCCCCAAAACAACCATCTCATGAAATCCAGAAATGTAGCTCTCCTACCTTAATACTGCTTTTTAAGAGGACACCTACCAGTAGTGATGTATTCAGCAACTAGTTCGGACTCTACCACAGCAATTGACGGACTCTCAGGAGAATGTCTCTTTTCCTGGGTCATCTGAATAGGCACTGCCATTTGACTCAAGTCAATAGTGGGTTGTCTTGGTTTAGATTCCAATTTTTCCTTTACTGTATAAAAAAGTCAGGGGAAAAATTAACTTTTATTACAAACAAGTACTAAAACCAGAGTTGTCCTCGGGAATAATGAACAAGACCTCTGGGGTGCCACATGGGCAGTGACTAAGGAGTCAATGAATTGAAAACAAAAGAGCAGACTGCTATGTGTGGCTGTAGGGTGCACAACTTGTGCAACCATACCCAGCAGCCTAGCAAGAACTCATATGCAATCAGACTAAAATCCCCCCCTATTATCACTAGGCCAAACAATTGCATCTGTTTCCCCTGTACATACTCCCCTTAGAACATTTCCTTTACCCTTCTTCAAGGCAGTACCTGGTATTGTGGAGTTCACCAACCTGAAAACAAAGGGTGAATAAGCAGTACACAGCATGATTTGCTCTAGGGCACACCTGCCCAGAAGAGCACAACACAGTGAATAGTGACCAGTTTAATTTGATCTATTAAAAATTCAAGATAATCTCCAAAGAAATGTTACAATATTTTTAGTGACTCTTAAAGAATAAAAATTTTCAGTGTCAGGAAAATATGGCCTCTCTGTTCCTGCAAAAATGTCAATGGAATGGTCTGGAGTCAAGAATGGTTTCCATGGATAGAATAACTTTCTATATTATCACTTTTTCTACAAAATCATTTGGTTTCCACCCTCTATAAGGCTTTAATGGAAATAGCTGAGTGTGTAAAAGATAAGGAGCTGAGGAAATGCCTAAAGCCAAAAATAACACCAACAGAAAGATTAACCAAAGACTTACAATAAAAGCTAGTATTCTTTGGGTAGTGTAGAGTGGATGTTACAAACAAATAGTAACCAGTAATTAAGTACACTGAATGATCATTCAGATTATTCTCACCAAGCATATAATGTAACAAAATCAAGATAATCATTTAAACAAAGAAAGCAAAACAAAACCAAAGGAATACAAAAGTCACCCCACAAATAGAGAGGACATTGAACTAGGAATCAAAAGACATGGACTCTCACTCTGCCACTAACCAACTGGGTAACTTCTCTAGGTCTCGGTTTGTTTATCCATAATGAAAGGGTTGGATGAGATCATCGGTAAGGTCCCTTAAATACTCTGACAATATTTGACCTATTATAATAGAAAAGTCAGTATAACTAACACAGTTTTGCTTAGAGCTTATCAAAGATATTTAGTAACTAGAAATACTGATTGGATCTTGTTAAATAAGAATAGCTTTGCATGGAAGCTCAAGTTGTTAAATTACACAAAGAAGTATGAAGATTAAAAAAACAAATTAGAATGCTAGCAAGGCCATTAATGGTGTTTTAGGACCACAAAACTGCCCCACTAATATCAAGGAGGATGGCAGGGGCCCTCCAATCTGCCTCCTACTATTCTTGAATAGAATTGGCAACTGTACTGCATTTATCTTCGTGCTTAGAATTGACAGACCTACTCCTTTCTGATGACAAAAGGCAACAGGATTGTCCATTTTAAGCAGGAGACAGAGAAGAAAGAGCTCTGCCATTTTTGTCTTCTTTCTACTGACTATAGTCTATCCTTCAGTACTCCTGTGAACATCTTAATGAACTGACAAGTAAACAGACTGCACCAATGATTATAGACAAGTCCAGAGGGGGGAAATGTGCTCAAATAATAACAAAGAAAATATAACAGTAGTAGTATTTTAGCACAACCCATCTCTAGAGAAAACATGCTTCATTCAATTGAGCATGTGAATTCATACCTGTTGTCTGTTGGAGTTCTAACAGAGCTTTGATTGTTGAAGTAGCTGATTGTGATTCACTGGATACATCCTGATAAATTATGGTGGGGCTAGTCTCCATTGCAATCTCATGTTCTGACCAATCCTGACGCCGGGAAGCAATTACATGAACTACAGGCTGGGAATCTGTTTTATATTAGTTAAAAAAAAAAAACCCTATAAACAAAGTTTCTCTTAAAAAAAAACAATTTGTTTTTTTTTTAATCTTTGTTTTACTATAAACTTCATGCTTTATCTCCCCAAGAAGACTGTAAGCCCCCAGAGGGCATAATGTCTTTCATGTCTGTATTCACTTATTCATTCATTCACTGATTCAACAGACTAGGCACCTATGTGCCAGAGTCGACATTTGGCACTGAGGATATAAAGGAGCTCATAGAGTAATCAAAGGATGCTCAAGAAGCACACAATCTGGTTGGAGAGACAGACATGTAAAGAGACAAATTACAATTCAATGTTATAATTGCTATAATAAATAGGTGTGCGTTTGTGTGGGTGGGTGCATGTTTGTGTACAGTAAGAACAAAACGCTTTATGAGTCTTGTTTTCCCCAATGCACCTAAAAATGTGTTCTGTATTATAACCTGAGCATTCAGTGAACACTTATTGGATGGCTGAGTTACTGAAAGGAAATCCTGTCCATTAACAACAAGAATGGATAAATGATCTAGAAGCAGCATGATATGACACGTATAACATTTGGAGTTCAAAGGCTTATGTTACAGTCCTAGCTCTACCAATTATCAGCAAGTTAATTCTCTGGGTCTTAGTATCATTCTTTCTAAAATGGCAACACTAAAATTACCTCTCTACCTCACAGGATTTCTGAGGATATAATGAAATGACATACATAAAAGAGCTTTATAAACTATGAAGGACAATAGAAGTGTTTTATTTTGTTGTTGTTGTTCTGGTTGTGGGCTGAAAAGTTCTAAGCCTTTTTGTTAGTTTCCAAATAAATTATAGCCCTAACTCAAGGCTTATTATATTCATGCTATATAAGTATGCATGTAAATACTAAATACACATCAAATCAAACAACAAATTATTTATTGAGTTTTCCATCTACAGAATAAGTAGGTTTTATCAGACTATTGTTAAGTTCCTAAACTCCTTGGTCCAAGATACCACACAGGAAATTATATAGGCTATAAAAGCATGACTCTTACTCCCAAGTTTAGATTATAATGGAGGAGACATAAAATAAAGATATACATATAGCTTTGTATTTTGGGATAAAGTCAAACGATAAGGGCAAATAAGGCAACTATATAGAAAGCAAAAGACTACTGTGAATTGGAATGGTCAGTGAAAGCATCACAGAAAAGAATTCATGCAGCCCTAAAACCAAGAATAAATACAACTTAAGTTCAACCTTCTATGAACTTTATATTTTTGAAAACCACAAAGTTGTCCAAAAAGGTGAAGCAGGGGGGGAATGACTCTTAAAAAACAAAAAACAAAAAAACTGTCTTCCCAAAGAAAACAAAATCAGTATACAAAATATCTGGAATTTTTATTTACCATTAACAAATTGTATTTCCGCTCCCCACCCTAGCCCCTAAACACTAGGTAGAATATATGCCACACCAGGGATGTATAATTTCCATTAAACCTTCAAAAAAAATCTAGATGATTGAAGGGCAATATCCTGTAGTAATATCAAATGCCACATGAGGCATATAACAGTTTTTCTTTACTCATTCTAAGTTGATATATAGAATTTAAACTTAAGAGAACTGATTATATTAGGGAATCATTAGTTTTATATAAACTAAGTTCTCAATTTTAAGAATTTCTCATGATGCTATAAGTACCCCTGGCTAGGTGAGAGGACCTATAGGCAAAGAATGACTTTGCAACCCAACTCTGTAAAATACACACACTGAATACACAGAAGAAAGCAAAAACTGCACTGGTAGAGAGATAAGGTAGAATAAGACTGGAAAAGGAGAACAAATTTCCACATGGGACTACCTGTCAGAGACATCACCCCACATAACATCATCCCATAGGGACTGGGGAGATTGGTCTTTCTCTTTCTGCCCATACTCAGAAAGTGTAGCTGACCATACAAAGCACCAATGCAGCACCCCCAAATGCTGTGACACAGAACTGAGGGTACGAACCTAAATGTGAAAAACACTCCTTCAGTGATTTTCCTCTCTACTTTTGGCTTATGCTTAGACTAGATAAATCTACTGCCTACCAAGTCTGATGCTGGGGTCAGAGTGCAATGACTGAGACACCAGGAGCCTGATCCATTTGATTATGCAGTGTGCATCCATCTAGACTTTCCTATGTCTCTTGAGGATGATGGCCTAATGACCCTCAGATATCTTTCCCCACAGGTCATTTAACAAATATTTATTGGGCATCTACTACATGTTAGATACTAGAGATAAACACTATATTGCTATATCCGAAGGCAGATTCAGGCATCTCTATGGAAGAATGTCTCCTATATCTTTACTATACAAAGCCTATATCACATTTGCATAGAATCATAAGATCTCTCAGCTAGAAAAGACAATCTAAAAGTATTTTTAATACTATCATCAATCCTATGCTAACATCTTCAAAATATCCCTAACAGTCCAGGAATCCAGCACCACAGAACTCACTTTCTAAGACAGTTTCTTTCCATCTTTGCACTGTTATGACAATTAGAAAATTGTCTTATATAGAGTGGAAACAGGTCTTTTGATTGCTACTCAATGGTTCTAGCTCTGTCCATGTACCTATCAAAGACCAATTCTTTTCCCTCTTCCATGTCACAGTCCTCAAGATAACTGACAACAGTTCCGTGTCCCCCACAACCCCACCCAATTTTCATCTTCTCTTCTCCATGATAAATGTCCTGTCTCCACCTACCATTCTTCATATAAAATGATTCTCAGATGCCTTATGCATCTAAACCATCTCTTCTAAACTAAACCCAAGTTGTCTATATCCCTTCCATGATGTAATAGGTACCTTCCCTCTGAAGTACTGTCATAAAGCCCAAGGCCTTCACAGTATTTAACTGCTTATACAGCTTTGCCCCACATGTTCCAGAGAACATTAATTTCTCAAGATGTTCTACAAAAGGGACTTCCCTGGTGGTGCAGTGGTTAAGAATCCGCCTGCCAATGCAGGGGACACAGGTTCGAGCCCTGGTCCAGGAAGATCCCACATGCCGTGGAGCATCTAAGCCCGTGCACCACAACTACTGAGCCTGCGCTCTTGAGCCCGTGAGCCACAACTACTGAGCCCGCACGCCTACAGCCCACACTCCGCAACAAGAAAAGCCACTACGATGAGAAGCGTGCGCACCACAATGAAGAGTAGCTCCCACTCGCCGCAACTAGAGAAAGCCCGTGCGCAGCAACAAAGACCCAACACAGCCAAAAGTAAATAAATAAATTTTTTTAAAAAAGATGTTCTGCAAAAGAAGGCTTCCATGGTCAAAAAAGTTGGGGGCATTTTACATTATATCCTTCATCTTTCATAACATATATTAGCATATAAAGGCTCTGAAAAGTTCTGCAATAAGTATGTTTTGCTTAACCTCGATTTATTCCTCACCCTCACCATGACCTACCAAGATCATGAAGCTTCTGGAAGAATCATCCTAGAAACCAAGTTGTGGCCTACTTAAAGCAATGTCTTTACAGGATGCATTTTTATATTTGCCTCATGCCATGTTCCATCTTAAATCCTTACCCTTGATTTTGTCTCCTTTTTCTCTTCCATTTTACTTCACATAATCTTATATTCTAGCTAATCTACCTTAAAACCTTTTGGAAATAAAGAGAATATAAATAAAGAAAACTTTTAACATTTTTTCTTTCTTTTTTTAAAAAAATCTAGAACCCAATAAGCCCAATAACCCTATTCCCAAGTGAGAAAGGGAAAATAAGAAGATCCAAATAGGAAGGAAAGCTCAGGAGCTGTGGAAGGCATACGGCCCAATCTTCAGTAAGTGATCTAGGCAAGTATGACCTTGAACTATTAGGGTTGGTCATCTATCTATCAGTATGTAAAAATACTTCAGGGGTATACAGCTTAAAAGGCCCACCCACTAGGTTAGGGGAAACGCCAAAAAGGAAAAAATGTTTTGGACTCAGGCAACAAAAATTAGTTTATAAGGCTGAAGTTTAACTCCGTACCACAGTTATTATGGTTGCTGTTCTGCTGTTTGTTCATTCAGGGACTTTTACTGGGTGTCTACTTAGAGCTAGCTAACCTCTTCGCTAAATATTGAATATATAGAGATGAATATGATCCTTGCCTTTGAAAAGCTAGTAGCCTAGTGGAAAAGAAAATAATTATATTAAACAAACAAAAAAAAGTACAAAATAAAATGGTCAATGATAAAATACAAAGCAACTTCGGAAGCGTAGTATATAGAAGGAGTGATGAACCCTCCTAGGGTGATCAAGGAAAGTGCCAAAACAAGGTGAAGATGAAGGTCTCTATTCTAGCCTGTGAGGAGATAGTTCAGAAATAAGATATAAGGCCTAAATTGCTCCTCCTTGCGGGTGGGGAATGGTGGGGAAAGTTTAGAAACCACAAGAAGAATCAAGAAATTCCTTGGCATAAAAGACATCCTTATTCTAAGACTTGTGTAAAGGAAGTCACCAGAAAAAGGATATGAAGTCAAGCAAAGTTGATTCATTCTTACAGTAGAATGCCAACTATCAACTATATAACAAATAATGGGCTTTAGAAAATTATCAATGGATGCTTAAACTAGTAGATAAATGTTTTATGAGGAATGTGATATTTATATAGTCTCAAAGCATCTCCCATAAATTACCATTAATCTCAGAGGGAAAAATGGTAACTTCATAATGCAAAAAAAAATGGGAAGACATCATCTTAATTAACCAAGAGATCGACATTAACATCATCAATATTGGGACAAACTGACATCAGGGCCTCCTGATAAGACAAAGCTAAGGATATATCACATCTGTGGAATTCCTGCTGAATCAAATGATAAAGAAACATCAGACAATACCAAATTGAAGACTATTCTACAAAGTAACTGATTATTTCCTTCAAAAATGTCAAGATCAAGAAACACAAAGAAAGGCTAGAGGATTATCCAAATTTAAGGAAAATAAAGAGCCATGACCATTAAATGCAACTAAATGTAATGCATGATCCTAATTTGGACTGTGGACTGGTGGTGGGGGGCAGGTGGTGGTAAAACTACAAAGAACATGATTGGACAGCTGATGACATTTGAGTGGATTATAGATTACAGAACTGTAACTTCATATGTCTTGATTTTGATAACTGTATTTTAGTTATGAACAGACTAACCTTTAAGAAATATAAACCTACAAATGTAAGTATTTAGAGGTAAAGGACATAATATCTACAACTTGCTCTCAAATGGTTAAAAAATTTAAAAATTATAAACACATAGGGGGACAGAAAGAGAATCAACAACAAAGCAAATAGGGCAAAATACAAATAAGTGGTGAATCTAGGTAAAGAATATACACAGGAGTTCTTTTCAATCTTCTTGCAACTTTTTTAAGTTTGAAATTACATTAAAAGTTACTAAAAAGAGGTGCGCTAAAAACTACAAAAGCAATATAAAGAAAGAATGGACTCTTACATAGTGCTTCTATTCCCCGTAGGTATGACCCTCTTATACCTTGAAAACCAAACATGAGTCTTAGACTGATCAAAACCTTTATCCCTTTCCCTGGTGGTCCAGTGGTTAAGATTCTGCATTTCCACTGCACTGGGCGTGGGTTTGATCCCTGGTCGAGGAGCTAAGATCCCACATGCCCTGAGGTGTGGCCAAAAAAAAGCCCCAAAAACCCAAAAAAGCCCTTTATCCCTTTCTGTTAAATCATAGCATATATATTCCCAGCCCCTTGTCTGTGAGAATGTACTAAGGAACTATACAGGGATACGGTGAGAGGAGTAAATGAGGATTATAAAAACTGGCTTTATAGTCAACTATATTACATATACCTACTTTGAATGGTGAATTTTTTCTGTATTACAGAATATTCTAAAAAGAAGTAATATGCAATGAAAGATAAACAACAAAAATAAAAATAAATGATGCCATGTATAGTAACAGATCAAAGAGCAGAAAACTTTACACTCAATTAGTTCCAAAAACAGCCAAATTTTTGTCCCTTTCTTAGAATGAAAATTGAAGGCTCACTAATGAAATGGCATGTTAGGGAAGTAATGATTGGCTTATAGCGCTCTTGGGAAAAAACTAGCAATTTCAAAAGATAACCTGAGATCATGTATACACAGACATCTACTGTTCAGGTCCCCATTTCAGTACCAATTCGTAACCTAAACATTTTACCTGCCCACTATGAAAATATTTCTCAAGGGAAAAAAAGCCTGGTATTATTCAAATAACTACAGACTTAAAAATAAAAGAGAAAAAAAAGCATCTGATGAGTTAAACTAAGAATGGACTCTATACATATCAAATCAGTAAGTCTAAAAGAAATAGAGAATAAGCATCATCTTACTATAACTAGACATAAACTGATTCATAATCAATACAGAATGATAAATTAAATCTTAGCAAATTTATTCAGAAAATATTACTATTATTGATAATATGCAGAAGAAAATTATCCATTTTCTAAAATGAGTGCCATATTGTTTGTTTGTTAAAATAAACATTTTAATTTTTAATTGATGAGTTTTCAAAGACCATTTCAAATGCTACCTCCTTCATGAAGCTTTCTCATGAAGCTTAATACACAGTATAAACTAATAAATAAATGTCAAATTGAATTAATGGAATAATCAGCAATTTGAACCATTAGTAAGACTAATCTGGGAAGATTCCATTGAAGAGTTAAAATAATAATTCCTGCACAATATGAAGAAACTGTATTAGAAAAGTGAAGGTGCTAAGAAAGCATTCCAGAGACAATAATGGAGAGGTGAGGAGAGGAAATGGAATGAGTGAGGAATGATCAAGAGAAGATAAACAGTTTTGTTTGGATATATCAGAGCTTATAAGTACAGGCATAAATACACAACCTGACAATATGGGTGGTTAAGGTAACTGACAGCCACGGGTACTATATTTGTAGAGAGTCTCAAAGCTTATGTTCATGAGTCTATTTCAAGTGACTTCCTAGAACAACATAATTAAAATGGCACTAAGGATAATGATTTTCCCTATTATGGAGTCTGGCTTCATAGCACCTTCCTTATAATTAGGACAACCATGTAATTATCATCTAAACTGGAACACTTTTGAGAGTGAAAGCGAATGCTATTACTAATTATTCTAGAGCAGAAATAAACTAAGACTTGTCCCATGCAAACTGCAATGTATGATCACCCACTTACAGCCCACTTATGGCCCCACCTCTGACCACCTTGATCCTTTCTCAAGATTCAGCAACAACCATTTCAAAAGGTATATTCACTTTCTTGCATACTTCTCCTACTTACTCAAAGCAAACAGAAGGAATCACAGCTCTATCCAGTTTGATAATACCTACCTGCCAAAATCATCATCTAAAATTTACCAATTACCTGATGAACATATGCCAGGCAGGAAAGGATGGTAATAAGCCTTACCAAAAACAGAACTTCTGCTCACTGATTACATATCAAACAAAAGACAATAAAATCAAAAGAACTAACAAGTCAAAGCATACATGTTTGTTTGAGATCCCTAGATTCAACTATTTTGGAACTAGGGCACTATGTCAGCAGTAATTACATAAATCAGAAGTAAAATGGATCTTACCTTGGGAACTTTGGGAGGACTCCGTAGAAGAGGAACTACTATCTGTATAACTCTGTGGTTCTTCTTTTCCCTCCTGAATAGATGAATTACCAGCCTCTGCCACCCTGGATGCTTGCTGTAATGTTTCCGTGACCAGCTGCCTTGTTTGTTCACTAACAACTGTAGCTTGAAATGTCACTGGTTTAGGTTTAATAAGAACCTAGAACACAAGCAAAAATACAACCAGTATAAATTTAGAGCATTTTAAAAAAATGCTTAACTTCTAGGTCATGATGAAACAAATACTTTCCTGACACAGAAAACAGTACTCTGTACATTTATTATACTTTGGGCACAGCACTGTTCATCAAAGACTAATTCAATCTATGAACAAATTATAGCAGGCCACATACAAAATTTCAAGCAGTACATGCTACATTACAACAGCTATGATTCTAACAAGAGCCTTTGCCCCTGTTTTTTCTTGCCTGTAATGACTTCAGGAGTCATTTTACAGTCTGTAGGCTATACAGTAGAATGATAGTCACAAACTAAGGATGGCAGAACAGAAAGACACAAGGAGCCTAGATTCCCAGGGGAATTTTTGAGTCACAATAACAGTCCAGGATTTCCTTCCTCTGAATATTTATCAACATAATAAAAATGAAACCCTAATTTGTTTAAGCCACTGTTCTTCAGGTTTCTTTTCTTTAGCAACCAAATGAAATTCCTAATTAACACAACTGCAAAAAGTAAAATTGCTAAGGACCTAAGTCATCTTTGAAGAAATCCCCAGAGGAACACTAATTTAGACAACTATTAGAATCGATAAGGAACATGTGATAGATCAACTCTTGGCAAAGGTCAAAACCAGACACTACAACAAGTGAAATGGTAGAAAAGTTTCACAGTGAACCATTCCACTTCAAAATTTGGACTCTGGGAGTTAACTTCAATTGGGTGCATGGAATAAAAATGTTACTTCACCACAATTATTTTTTATTTCTCCCATATATAAGTTTCTAAACATTTTCAGACTCTTTAAGTCAGCATTTCCAAAAATTCAAGAATGAAAACATGGGTTATGACTTAGATGATGGAGCAAATGAAACTGTTACAGTTGAAATTTAAAGGCAATTTGAACTCATTAGAAAATCACAAAACTTATTGTTTAGATATGTAAACTATTTGGCTATAATACTGAGGGAACTGATTCTAAAGGCAAATTATTAGTTTATAGGTAAATTAGTATCTTTTACAAAAATCCTAGGATAGCATTTCTCAACCAAAGCTGACATCGATTCCTTTGATATTCTCAGAAAAGTAAAGTACCTGCAAAATAAACAGTAGCCCAGCAACACAGGATTAAATCCCGAGCCTCAATTTCCCAGACAAATCTCCAGAAAAGCTCCCTTATCATTTACTTGTTGAAAAATGAACAGATCTCCAGCTTCTCCATTATTTAGGTTTCAAGTAAATCAAATTTTATAATATCCAAAGTGCTTTCAAAGCCCATATAAGCTTATAAAAAAATAAATACTTTTCTTTGAGAGATTATGAATAACTACCATCATCCCTCAACCATCTTCTTCTCAAAAAACAATATATAGGGCTTTCCCTGGTGGCGCAGTGGTTAAGAATCTGCCTGCCAATGCAGGGGACACGGGTTCAAGCCCTGGCCTGGGAAGATCCCACATGCCGCGGAGCAACTAAGCCCGTGAGCCACAACTACTGAGCCTGCGCGTCTGGAGCCTGTGCTCCGCAACGGGAGAGGCCGCGACAGTGAGAGGCCCGCGTGCCGCGATGAAGAGTGGCCCCCGCTTGCCACAACTGGAGAAAGCCTTCGCACAGAAACGAAGACCCAACACAGCCAAAAATAAATATAAATAAATAAATAAATTTATTAAAAAAAACAAAACAAACAAAAAAAAACAATATATACCTTCAGCAAATTTTATTCCAAGGGGATTCTTTTTTTTTTTTTTCAAAGATTTAATTTTATTTATATTTTTGGCTGCATTGCATCTTCGTTGCTGCACACAGGCTTTCTCTAGTTGTGGCGAGCGGAGGCCACTCTTCATTACGGTGCATGGGCTTCTCCTTGCAATGGCTTCTCTTGTTGTGGGGCACGGCTTCAGTAGTTGTGGCTCACAGGCTCTAGAGCACAGGCTCAGTAGTTGTGGTGCACGGGCTCTAGAGCACAAGCTCAGTAGTTGTGGCGCACGGGCTTAGTTGCTCCGTGGCATGTGGGATTTTCCCAGACCAGGGATCAAACCCGTGTCCCCTGCATTGGCAGACGGATTCTTATCCACCGTGCCTCCAAGGGGATTCTGTTCTCTAACCTTTGCTCATGACGTGACACAAATATTTAAGATATATATTTTTTTAAGTACTGAAAAGTACTGTTTTGAAAACAGATGATTATACACATTCAATCATAACTTCTAATAATCTGATTCTTTAAATATTACTGATCTTTTCTAGGAATTTGAAATATACCACAGTCAAGAAAAATCACCATATCTTAGCATACCTGTGTTTTCCCTTGCTGCCCATAAACAATTTTTGTTGGGATGATTTTAGCTGCTGGTTGAACTGTGGAACCTATTCCTTTTGGCTGAGTTACAATCATTTTGGTGATGGGTCTTGTAGCAGTGATAATAGCTGGCTTTGCTCCTGTTGGCACCGTCTGAATAGTCTTTTCTCCCTAAATTGAAGTCAGTAAATATATGAGATTTATATGCATTTTTTCACTGAAAATCACAGAAAGGTTTTACCAGGATGATGGGCAAAGGGCTGTAAACTCTGCAACAAAGTACAATGTTTCCAGGTGATCAAAAATCTTAGACCTAGTTGAAATGATCTCAGAAGTCCTCTGACCAACCTTCTGTCCTAAGAAGGCATTACATATTTCTTGGTGAGTGAATTTAAAAAATCACCTTATGTAAGAATACTTATTATACTGTCTCATTCACAGAATATGTATATAAAATAGAGTCAAAAATTATAGAAGAATACATACTAAAATGCTAACAATGGTTATCTCTAACTGTTGGGACTATAGGTCTTGTCCCCTCAACATTCAACTTTATTGACAGTTTATCTGAAATGAACATATGTGTAATAAAAAAATTACTGTGCATTTTACCAATAGCTAAATGTTCACATACAAAATAAACTGCCTCAGTTCCCCAAACATGAAATTATAAGGATATATAGCAGAATGCCTATGTGAAACAGTATGGGCAAGAGATGAAATCAGCAGAGGTATTAACATTCTTTCTGAGGTTACATGGGAAAATACAAAGAAAAAACTTAGGACATTTCCCACATCAGCATGTTACTAATATCACTTTAGTCTATTAACTAGATAGTTTAAGCCCATTAACTTTTCACCATTTTCATCTGCTTTATTCTTAAGAACCATTTTCTGGTCATTTATGGAGTCTATACTTGAGCTTAACTAAATTAAATTCAAATACAGTCATTTTACTAAACTATTAAAATTTAAAAAATTAAAATCCATAAAATTAAAAAGGAAAGGATCTGAAATTTTTTCACCTTATCAGTTTTTCTTTTAGTCATCATCACCTAAATTAAATGTGTGGCCATCTAAACTTAGCAGCCAGTAAAAACAAAGCACCCAGGTGAGCTGGCAAAAAGGTAATCACTCTGTGAATTTAGAGATAAATGATTACAAAATTCACATGTTTAAATATCTGCTGCAGTTATCTAAGGGAAACATGGAGTGTCTGCCAATCATGTGATTACTTATTTTAATACACGTACACCCTTCACAGCAGCATCTCTGGAAAGAGCTCTAGCTCATTTGCCAAGAGCTGCTAGTTTGCAAGTGGGCATGCCCTTCTATTAAGTAGCTCAATGGGCCCTGTCCAAGTATAATTATAAAGACCATTCAAAACCAATCAAAACCAACTAGCAGGCTATTTTTTGAAAAAGCTCTTCTGGTGTGTGTGTGTTTACGCATGCACAGGTAAGCAAGTTATGAGTACAGGTACATGTACATATGTGGTTAAGCGGATGGTCTTATACTCTGATCTGCTTGTTTGACTATCATTTCCTGTGTCAAACTGTTGCTATTAGATGTATATAGCAGCTAGTACTCACACACACTATTCTTAGATCTATGTGACCATAGGACCTAGAGTACATGGCACTCCCCTCTTTTAATATCAAGTTCCATGAAATTACAAACCAAAAGATAAAGCATTCTGAAAATCTGAATTCTAATCCTGGCTTTACTTTTGGCTTACTGTGTGAACTAAGGCTAGGAACAATCTATGTTTTCCCACGTGATGAAAAAATCTAATACTAGACCCCTACCAACATTGTAAAGACTGTGATGCCTAGGAAGCTACTAGAGATCAACTACAATGAAGTACAGCATTTTTTTTCTAGCGAAGTAGGGACACTACCAAACCTAGACAGTTAAGTACAAAGAGTAATAACAGTAAGAAAAAAAAAATTATTGAGGACTTCCTATGTGCCAGGCACTGTTCTAAGCACTTTCAACAGCTACCAGTTAGTTACTCAACAAATTCACTGGTAGAGATCATCATCCCCAACGTACAAATGAGGAAATTAAGGATGAGAGAAGTCGAATAAGTTAGCCAAAGTCAAACAATTATGATACTCAGAGACAAAGCCTAGGTTTGGCTAACTCCAAATCTCTTAACCTCTTAACAACTGCCTTCAGAACTATAAATGAATCTGTTATTTATTTGATTTTTTTTCACTAGCTCAAAGAAGTAAAAATGAAAGTAACAAATCGTTGTCATTAATTTAGTCTTAGTCCCAAATATTTCTCTTTGCCTAGCCTAGGTGAAATACTAGACTGGTATCTATTGGCCAAAAGCAGGAATAAACTGTCCTCTGACAGAGGTCCCTCTGTAGTTAACCCAGTGGAATCTTCCATCTGGACCAAGCTAAGCATCTAAATCATGGTCATAAGCAACCTAGCTATGAACAACATGTTTTAGAAATTACTGTAAAAAATGGCATCAGTAGGTGGTGTTTTTTAACAGTTATTACATCACAGTAGGGGTAAATCAAGCCATTCCAGCCATTGTGGGTTCTGAAGTCCTTAGACAAATATTTGTATAGCTGGTCTTTAAAATCCTTAGTGGATTGCTGAGTCTGCAGTTCAAGCTCTTACTTACTCCAGCATTTAGCAATGTTGTGACAACGTTTTTGCCCGGGAGGCCTTGAATGGTGGTTCCTTTTCCTGTAGTCTTTTGCACAACAATCACATTGGGCTTGGAAGTCATTGGGATTGTAGTGATTTTGGTAGTCGTTCCTTAAAGAAGGGGGGAGAAAAGGAGGCCCGAGTTAAGGACTAGTGATATTTGGTTACTTCTGTTTATGTTGTATACAATTAATACATGTAGTTGATGTCATCCCTAGATGACGTGAAGGCTGTCATGAGGATGAAAATGAAGGCCTGGAATAATAAATTACAAGTTCTCCTAGAATGAGAGAATATTAAGAATTGACTCTTACAGCATTCATCTTTTTGGAATCTGAGGGCCTACACACCAAACTCAGAATCTAAAAATATCACTATCTGCTTCCCCATCAATATTCCTCTCCTGACTAGTTAACTGAAACAAATTAGAAGCTCTATTCCATGACAAACATTTCTCCCAAACTCAATGGTATTACCTATGTGACTAGTGTGATAGGAAAACTCTTCAAAAAATAACATAAAAAAGAGGTAAATATGTATCAAAATTCTCATATAACACTAGACTACAGAGAAAATTGATGAAAAGAAATGTCATTTATTTTTATGTGACAAGAAAAAGACAAAATAAACACAGTCACAGACCAAGGCAGATGAAACGTATACTCATCACCTGCAGCATTCTGAAAAGTCTGAGGATGAAACCCTAATTTATATACTTATATATATAAACTTATATTTTCCATCATTAACATCTATGTAGTAGATCTGTATCTACTGATCCAAACATATTATCTTACCCTCTCCCCCACATCCTTCCACAAACTGCTTCTCTTCCACCTATCAAATCTATCTACCTATCAAATTTATACCCTATATTCTTCTAATTGTTCAAGTTGGAAATCCTGGTGTCAATCTTTGATTCTTGCCTTGTCTTCACTCCCTGTACCCTCTAACAGAATGAAAGCCCCTTAGCTCCACGCTGTATCTTTTCACGCCACTGACTCCTCAGTGCTTAGCACACACCATACGGCAATTACTCAAGTAATCGTTCAACGAGTATGTGAATGAACTAAATTTGTCACCAACATATGTCTTCTTTCAAAATGTTATCAATGCCAGCTCAACAGACAGGCCCACATCTCTTTTGGCTTCCCATATTTTCTCCCTATTTCAAGTTTCTCTATCATTCAAATAGCTCTGATGCATCCTGCCATAGCAAACATCCTAAAAAAACAAAAAAACAAAAAAAACTCATTTCACCATATCAAGAACCAACAACATGTGAAATTGGTCAAAAACCTTCCAAATCCCCATTGTATTTAGTTCCAACTTCCTGTCTTGGGTTTCAGAATCCTTTATAATCTGGCCTTAGATCCACCAATTAGATCTTATTTGTTCCTACTCCAAAATACACACCATAAACTCTAGTTTAACAAGTAACTCCTTTTACTATGGCTTCCTATTACCTACCACACAAAGACCAAACTCCTCTGCTTAGCCCTCCAGGTTCCATCAGACCTTAATTTTCAGGATTATCCAATATATACCTCTCCTTCAATGTGCTGGTTTCCACACTGGTCCTCGAGCACACCAATCCCAGTTCTACTTCTGCACCTATAATTTTCTCTGCCTATGAAAACAGGCAAGTCATATTTTTCTGCTATAGGCTTGCGTATCATTTATCAAATGACTAAGCACAGAATGGGTACACATTAAAAACACAACTGATTAATATACTCTCAAGAATAAAAGTTAAAATTTAATCTTTTCTACTGGGAAACCTTAGCATTCCTTACTAGTTTTAGAAATAAGATTGCACAAGAATAAGAATATTCTAGTTATATGCCAGTTTTTGGCCATCTTGTTACAATATCTTATAATACACTTGCCATCATCTAATGCCTCATCAGTCCAAGGTAACATGCTCAGGTAACATAAAAAAGCACTTTTATCCGTGGGCCAGTTTCACAAATGTTTTTCCCTTTACCTGCAGTCTCTGAATAGTGAACTGTTAAGAGCCACAAAAACCAAGCTGCCTCTTATTCACTTACATCAACTTTAACTCTTAATTAACTCCAGTCCCTCATATATGATTATGATGCCTCCTCTGACAATGCTCCCTCACCAAATATCTGGTTAATAAAAAAGTGTTCTTAGAAAGTAAGCATTAAAAACTATCTCAAGGAAATGTAAACCAAGATTTATTAACTCCATACCAAAGTACAAGGATCACGTTTTTGACAAAACTTGCTTAACAAATGAATTATATTTATAACTATGAAAATGTCAAATCCTTTCCATTACAGGTGTGTCAATTTATGAGACAGTTGCAAACCAAGTTCACCAGCTTAACAAAATGGGAGGTGGGGGCAATGTTAGAAAATAGAAGAAAAAGGCACAGCATAAGGAAAAGCAAGTACAGCATTATATTACAATTATGAATAAATTAAGAATACAATTTATGACTAGACTTATCAAATTATAAAAGTTTAAAATTCCAATAGCATGTTTCTATATCTCAGGTGACATCTACATTATATTGAAGAAAGAAGTATTACTCATTTAAAAAAAAGTCTTCCTCGGACTTCCCTGGTGGCGCAGTGGTTAAGAATCAGCCTACCAATGCAGGGGACATGGCTTCAATCCCTGGTCCAGGAGGATCCTACATGCCGCGGAGCACCTGAGCCCGTGCACCACAACTACTGAGCCTGCACTCTAGACCCCGCAAGCCACAACTACAGAGCCCACGTGCCACAACTACTGAAGCCCACATGCCTAGAGCCCGTGCTCCACAACAAGAGGAGCCACCGCAATGGGAAGCCCACGCACTGCAACGAAGAGTAGCCCCTGCTCACCCCAACTAGAGAAAGCCCACACGCAACAGCAAGGACCCAACACAGCCAAAAATAAATAAACAAATAAATAAATAAAGTCTTCCTCTGTGTTTTCATAGTATTCAGTGTATAGTTCTCATGTTACAAGAGACTATACAAGTTCACCTGTTTAGCATTCTTTAGGGCAGAGAATGCACCTCATGTACATCACGGTGTATCACAGCATCCGACCCCATATCTAGTTCATAGCGTATTAGAGAACTCACCTATACATACAGTCTTTACTTATAAAGAGTCAAGATACAATGGGTGCAAGTAAATGTGAATCACATTTGGATCATGGGCCATGATACTGACGCATTCCAGAGATTCCTATTCAAAAATAAGATGCCTGTAAAAGTTTGAGCATTATGGTAGGTAGGCTTAAAGAACACAAATTTATTGGCCCAGACTTTACTATTCACAGATTCTTAAATCACTCTGACAATCTTGGTTTTTTGAATAATGTTTTATGTGTTACTTTGCTCAAAGAATGAGCAAACTAATGAACAAATGGACAAGTATATAGACGCAAGCCTTGCCTGGACATTGTACTAAAGATCAAGGGAATCAAAATCAAGTCCTGCCATTGTCAAAGGTTCTCATAATGTCCTTAGAGTCAAGATAATGAGTTTATCTCTGAAGGAGCCCATCTTCTGCATAAAATAGGCACGATTTTTCAACCAACCTTCAACAAAGCTCTCCAAAAGACTTACATATCTGATAGTTCTCTCTATATATACACATATAAGTAAATATTTGATTCTGTAAGATATGAATTAAATAACTGCAAAAATAGTCATGCCTTCCACTTAATTGCTTATTCTAACAAAAACTTGACCTTTCTAGGAAGCACTTTGAAAGCATGAACTTGCCTTCCAGTATATTATACAAAGAAAATAAGAACTTCACATAATAATTTATGTATAATGATGTTCATCACAGGATTATTTATGACAAAAAAAATTGTTAAGTAACCTAAAACACTCAACAATGAATAAACAGTTAAATCATGGTGCATCATATGAGAGAACACTGCATAGTCATTAATCTGGGGTGGGGGTGGGGTATCAAAATACATTTAATGGAATGGGAAAATGATATTATTATATGAAAAAAGATTAAAACCAATTATATTAGATCTAAATTTAATTTTAAAATTATACATATATACACAAAAACATTTATATAAAAATCTAAATAGAAAAAGGAATAAACAGAAATATATACACTTTAACATATTTCTCTAGATGGCGAAAATTACAGGTTTTTAATTTTCTTTGTATACCTTTCTGTATTTTCCAAATTCCCCACAATAAAGGGGAAAATATCATTTTTTTAAAGCCTTCTATTCTTACAGCCAGGTGTTTGAATATATTTTAAGAAAAGCATTTCTTTTTGGTTGTGGGCTGGTGGGGGCACGGACTCTAGTACCCAGCATCTGATCATGGATGAAGGCAGAAAACTACCTAAATTCATCCAACCAGGCTTATCGGCTTACTGTGAAAAGACAGGGATTGAAAACTACTAATAAACTAACCGATAATCCCAGTATCATGGAACAACAAGAGTATTATAAAATAAGAAAACTGGGGCTTCCCTGGTGGCGCAGTGGTTGAGAATCTGCCTGCCAATGCAGGGGACACGAGTTCGAGCCCTGGTCTGGGAAGATCCCACATGCCGCAGAGCAACTAGGCCTGTGAGCCACAACTACTGAGCCTGCGCGTCTGGAGCCTGTGCTCCACAACAAGAGAGGCCGCGATAGTGAGAGGCCCGCGCATCGCGATGAAGAGTGGCCCCCGCTTGTCGCAACAAGAGAAAGCCCTCGCACAGAAACGAAGACCCAACACAGCCAAAAATAAGTAATAAATAAATAATAAATAAATTTTTAAAAAAAATAAGAAAACTATCTTTATAAAGAATATTGATATGTAACATAAGGATCAGTTTAAAGCAGTCAGAAATGAGAGAAGTTCTTTAGAATTAAAGTGTCAAATAGTGAAGCAAAGGTTGAGGCAAAATGAGCTCCATGCAATGAATAAAAGCTATTTCAGCTATGAGCCCAGTATATCCTATAGTGCTGAAAAAGTTTAAGAACTCTTCCTCTGTATACCCATACACTTGAAATAGCGACTAACCATGAGTTACTTCATATTTAAAAACAAAGGTGGATGAAATGTATACATGTGTAGGGTATATATCTCACTGCCTCTTTGCTTCTAGGGCCATGTGCTTGCCTGTATTGCTCTAACCTCATACAAAGCAGATAAATCATAAATAAGATTTGAAAACAGAGGCTTCATGACATGTAGACATTCCTTCAAGCTATATGATATTAAGAATTCATATCTAAGTAAAGAAAAACCCTTATGGTCATAAAAAGCTATACACTAATAAAAAACATGATTACTTTTTGAAAAATGTTTAAGTATGTGCTCTATACTATTTAAAGATATTGTCAGGCAATAAATTATAATTTGAGTTTTAACTGTGTTATTTAAAATATCCTCTTAAAAGCTGGAGTATGATGATTCTTTCCCTACTGGTTTCACCCTCCTCAGTTTGGCAAACATTGAAGCTTACACTTAAAAAGTAGAGCCAAAATTAGCAGCTTTAAATATAGTGCTTTATGCCAATACCGTGCCCTGCTTTGTTTTTTTGTCACTCCTTGAGTTATCAGCAACATCATATTACTGCCAGGAACTTCAATCCCTTCACTTTAAAATGTTAGAACAATTCACCTGGGGCGTACAAAATACGGCTAGTCTACAAAAATGGTAGACAGTTAAAGTCCACAGGGTTTGCTTGGTCAGAGATTATTCACATCATTTTAATTAAAAAATAATAATCAATGAAAATGGATACCGTGTTAACATTCCACTTCAGGGTACACAACACAAATATTGCAGGAATAAATGAGCCAATAAAAACCAGGTAAGGTTCCAAAATACCAATAAATATTAGCCTTCACTATCTGAGTAAAACATCTTTAAAAAGTAAATAGCCAATATAAATGGTGAAAAGCAAATAAAAATATTCAAGTATTTTTATTTTTAATATGCTAAAGTGACATTAGTAATTGAAATTATGAGATACGATCCCTCAAACATATTTAGACTAATAAATACTAGTTCTTCCACTATCTAGTTTGTATGGCTTTGGACAGGTCAAGTTCATCCTCTAAACTTAAATACGTCTGTACCTGTAGACTGGGGCTGATACCAACTATTTCAGAGTTATGAGGTATGAATGAATTGATAAATAGGGCAATACTTTGTAAATGAAAAATCTCTATGCAAATGTAAACCATAATCCTTCCATTCTGATTAAATGCAACTAAATGTTCTAAAACTCTCAAAAGCTTAAGATATGAAGATTTAATACTAGAACTAAAAAAACTATACCTAATCACTAAAACATCAGAACTAAAAACAAAGCTATAGATTTCTAAGCAGAAAACTGCGATCAAACAGAATCCTTCAACAGTGAAATGGTTTTCCTCTTATTGGTCACCTATACCTTTAACGTATTTCAGATATACCTACCAGAAACTATATTACTGCTAATTATCTTGCCCCCCAAGGTAGCTAATGATTTGGGTACTACTGTAATAATGCTACCACTGGTAGTTTTCACGTAGGTTGCAGCTCCAGGGGTTGCAGCCATCCGACCTATAGATGGGCTCACTGTTGGCCGAGTATAGGTTGCCTGTGTGCCTATAAAAGGGAAAAGTCAAGAGAAAAACTTGTCATAACTTTTAGAAGAATGACGATTTATACAGTTTAACTATAATTCAACATAATCTACATTGCTTTAACTTGAAAATGGAATTTCAAGGTGTCAAGTCATTAAGTAACAATTTATAGCCAGTTTTCAATGCACATAACAAGAACTATAGCCAACTCAATTTGAATTAATTTTACATGTAAAATTTTGTGATGTGTTGCATCAAATTACTAACCCCAAGAAAAAGTATAACCAAGTCTGTTCCCTTCTTCCACTACCCTTCTTCCACTAGTTTGATGCCAAAAGAAACTTAAATTTAATCATCTTTCCTGCCAGAGCATTTTAGATATTTCTGTTATAGATTTCAAGGTCTCTGCATCTGTTTTATGCTGTCTCAATGCCAAACCCAATGGCAGCACTCAGCAAATAAGGCAGTATATTGTTTGCCTAAAATTTTATAAATTTTTACTGTTTTGTACTCTGTTACCCTCTAAATATATTTCCATCTTTTAAAGAGTTATTCCATCATTTTACTAGAGATTAAAGTTGAAGCTGCCAAGAGTTACCAGGGATATTTCTTTTTAGCCTAAAAAGTCCACTATTTACATATTTCCTCTTAACTTATCCATTAGAATATTTTTCTTCACATCTCTCAAAGGACTTTACATTCTTCCCCACTATTTCTAGGACTTTTTTCTTTCCCCAAACAGGAATTAAAAATTAACCAGATAAGCCTGTTGTAGTTTGTCACAAATCTGGTAACTCAGAAACACTATTCCTAAGCACTGTTTCTAAGTTCCTAACACTGTTCCTAAGAGCCGTTAGTTTTGGGGAGAATGAAGATAACTCAGATAACACCTTCTTCAACTGAAAAAATATTTTTTCATGATAATTAGATTCAGGGGTCACTGTGATAACCATTTCAACAACCCCCTCCGAAGAATGGTTTTACCCAGTTAGTATTTACCGTTTTAAAATATAATCACTACCCAAAAAAGGGAGAAGTGGAAGAACATTAAGTAGAATTACTTTAAATTGATTACAAACATACATCTAAATCAGAAAAAAAATCTAGTGTAAAAAAAATATGCTATGAAGATACACAGTTTGAATTAGTTAATTATAGCTGGAAAATATTTCAACTTAAGCTTTTGTTTTAAAATTAGAAACACTTATTCTAATATATATACATAAGCACAGACACAATATTATTTTTCACTACCTTTCCCTAACATGAGGAATCATATCTACATAACACTACTATCTTTGTACTAAATGGAGAAAAGTTTTGGGTGAAGAATGATAGATTTAATGCAAGAATAACAGTGTTTTTAAAGCATAGACTTTGCAAAGAGACAGAAAGTAGAATGGCAGTTACCAGGGACTGGGGGAAGGTGGGAATGCAGAGTTATTGTTTAATGGGCACAGAGTTTCAGTTTGGGAAGATGTAAAACGTTCTGGAGCTAGATGGTTGTAATGGTTGTAAAACAACGTGAATGTACTTAATACCAATGAACTATACACTTAAAAATGGTGAAAATGGTAAATTTCATGTTATCTATATTTTACCAAAGTTTTTTTTTTTAAAGCAGTTTTGGGAGTCAAACAGATCTGGATTCAAATCCCAGTCCTGTCTTTTATTGGCTGTGTGGCCTTGTGCATATTGCTTAACATAAGCCTCTGTTTTGTCTCTGAAAATGGAGATATTAAAGCCTAAGGGAGATTAAGGGTAATGCTTATACATACTTTTATATAATGGCCAATAGATGATAGCTTATAAACTTGAGAAAGGAATCATTTTACACTCTAGATTCTATTATCTAAATCTGGCCCTCTTCAAAAAGTTTGGTAAGAGTTATACAAATTTAAAATAATGGTACTGGCTAATTCTGACATTAATTAATAGTAATGGCTATTGAGCACTCTGTTGGGGACTTTACATACCTGATTTAACACTTACAATAAATTTATGGTACAGGTTTTATGATCACATTGAAATAGACAATGGAAAAGACTGAGAGGAATTAAAGTAAACTGCTCAAGGTCACAAACGGTGGTACTATTTAAAATGTTCTATACTGTCACTTCCTTGGGCATAGCCTGGATACTCTCATAACTGGGTAAAATGGCATCCTATGCTTTTCTCAGTCTGAGTAATGCTAACTACACTGTAAAGTAATATAGATTCTCAACCTCATCAGAGTGAGATCCTTGTGGGCTGAGACTGTGTTTTCATTCACTCAACAAATCCTGACTAAACACCTACTTACAGACTAGCTCTACATATATATGGTGAATAAAACAGACAAGGTCCCTTATCCTCATGGAGCTCATGGTCTAACAAGGTGAATAACATTAAACAAATCGACAAAAAGTAGCTAAGTAATTAGAAATTATAGCATGTGTTATAAAGGAAAAGAAGAGGACCATGACAATAGCAGAGAGCTAATTTCAGTTGGGAGGAGGGAAGAGTCAAGAAAGACCTCTTTGAAGAACTGTCTCATTAATTTCTATATTCCCAATGTCAAGTACATTGCTAGTACAGAGAAATTACTCAATAAGTATGATGAATGAACGGACTGACGCTCAAGAAAACTTACCAGTAGGAGTGGTTACCAGTTTAGTTGTCATAATTGCACCATTACTGCTAACCACCATAATAGGGGAATTGCTACTGGTGGGCAGAGTTGCTGTCACTGGTTTGGGTAAGATTTTACTTGGTTGAACTTGTTGTGTGATGATTTTAACACCTTTGAAAGAAGAAAGATAAATCTCAGTACAAATTATTTTTAATAACATGTGCTTTGTATCAACCCAAGAGGGCAGCAGTTACACACATTTACTGAGTCTTGCCTAAAAAGAGGCTTTTGTTCATACTGATGAAAGATATTCTTTTAACTTTTATTCCTCAAATTCCTATCTTCCCAAATTTCTCTCATTCAGAAATATAATTAAAATACCACAGAAGCTATTAACAAGTTTTAATGAAAAACAATTTTTCTTTTGTCTATGATCACATCATATAAGAGCTTTCAAACCAAATTAGCCATTGATCTGAACTTTTACAGACAAATAATCTGTGTTCCATGCAAATACTTGGGATGAAAGGATCAGGATAAGTCAAAAATAAAAGCAGGGCAGGCATAGGGATGCAGACGTAGAGAACAGACGTGTGGACACAGGGTGGGAAGGGGAGGGTGGGATGAATTGGGAGATTAGGATTGACATATATACACTACCATGTGTAAAATAGATAGCCGGTGGGAACCTGCTGTATAGCACAGGGAGCTCAGCTCGGTGCTCTGTGATGACCTAGATGGGTGGGATTGGGGGGTGGGGGTGAGGGGTGGGAAGGAGGTCCAAAAGGGAGGGGATATATGTATACATATAGCTGATTCACTTGGTTGTACAGCAGAAACTAACACATTATGAAGCAATTATACTCCAATAAAAAAAAATTAATGTAGCTTTTATATATTCTCAACTCTACCAAAGATTTCTCTAACCTCTTAAGACTATAAAGAGCAAGAACATTTTCTCTTTGAACATTTATTTTTAAATTGACTTCTTTTAAAAGTATTTAAATAGCTCACTTTGTCAAAAGTAAAGAATGCACTATTATTGCACCTACATAAAATATGCATGTGGACAAGAACTTGAAGGCAGTATATAAAAATAAAATTAAAATGTTAGGGTGGTGATGGTATGATATTTTTTACATTTTTCAAATTTTTAATTTAAATGTTATAAGTGTTACACTGCCTTTTCAAATGTAAGATGTCCATTTAAAAGAAATCTCTCATGTTAACTACAAATTTAAGTACTAATAATCGTTAACTAAGGAAGGAAATTTTTGGTAACACTTTTTCCCCACTAAACTTCACTGAAATAATTCATGGGACAGAATACATTTCAACAGACAACTTAAATTTTTATTACTTTTTTGGATGGTGATTTAGGTTAAGACGTTAGGAAGCAAACAAATTTATTCATTTAATAGGCTTACATAATTTTAAAATACTTGTAGCCAACAAAGAAATTAAAATTATGACATCCAGGCATAATTAGGCAAATTACTTAATAATCTCTATGACTCAGTTTTCTCATCTATAAAATCAAGATACTATTAGTATATACCTTCTAGGGCTATGTGAAGATTAATTACATCACAGTTGTGAAGTGCATAATACACAGCAAGAGTTCAATAAATAAAGTATTATTATTGTATAAATAAATTCTGATTACAATAAATCATAAACTGTGAAGTTGTAGGGAGAAAATGATTTCTAATATTATCTTATTAATGAATTACAATAATGCTTAAGGTACATAAAAAGAAACCCCCAAAGAAATAACCACAGAGAAAAAAATTAAGGAAATCATAAGACACTACTTTGCTTAGTCCTACACAAACAAGTTGAAAATTTGGATCAAATGGGTAATTTTCTAGAAAAACAGTATTTATCAAAAATTGACCTCAAAAAAGATGTATAAATAGACAAATTTCCTTGAAACAAAATTTTAAGAGCTCCTCCCCCTTCCCCCCCCCACATAGCAGGCCCAGATAGTTTCAGAGGACAATTCTATGGTCCTTTAAAAAGAAAATAACTCCAATGTATTTAAAACCATTCCTCTCATCACAAGAAAAAAAATATGTAACTATGTGGTGATGGATATTAATTAAACTTATTGGGGTAATCATTTCATAATATATGCATATATCAAATCATTATGTTGTACACCTCAAACTAATACAATGTTATATGTGAATTATATCTACACTTAAAATAAACCAACAACAAAAACCATTCCAGAGATTGATTTCTGACAAGAGAGCATGAGGAGCTCTGCTAACTTGCTAACCCAATGAAACTGGCAAAAATGATTTAAAAAAACAACCAATGAAAAGCTCTGGAAATGGTCCTAAGACCAAATGAAGAAACATCTATTCAAGAATACACAGAGGGCTTCCCTGGTGGCGCAGTGGTTGAGAATCTGCCTGCCAACGCAGGGGACACGGGTTCGAGCCCTGGTCTGGGAAGATCCCACATGCCACGGAGCAACTGGGCCCGTGAGCCACAATTACTGAGCCTGCGCGTCTGGAGCCTGTGCTCTGCAACAAGAGAGGCCGCGATGGTGAGAGGCCCGCGCACCGCGATGAAGAGTGGTCCCCACTTGCCGCAACTAGAGAAAGCCCTCGCACAGAAACGAAGACTCAACACAGTCATAAATAAATAAATAAATAAATAAAAAGAACGTGAATTTCTTTAAAAAGAATACACAGAAATATTTGGTAAGAACAGTGAAATCTATGATATTTAAACTAACACCTGTTCCTCCTCCCTCCCTACAGGTGAAGCAAGGACTGCTCTCCAGACTGCTGCAGTCAAGAACACAGGGTTTCCTCCTACTCCAGCTCCCAGTTGGAGGGCTTTCTTCTGAGGAGCAGAAGGACTTCAGCTTATCTCTTTCTGCTCCCAGGCACCTGTTTTAAGTCCCAGGCAACTGCAGTCAATAGGTGGGTACTCCCTTCTTCTGCCCAGCCCCCAGTTCATGGAACAAAGGCTCTACCTTGGGCACAGAGCCTCTGAGAATACTGGGGTCCTGACCACCACTGCCCTGGCTTGTGAGGGAGTGGCTCCACTAACCAGGGGAAGCAAGCTGAGAGGATCTCAGGCTGCTTGCCCAACCTCCCACACTTGCCTTCACTGAGTGCTCAGCTCCTAGAGCAGGGGTATCATTCAGAGAGAAGTCTGCCATTGACCCTACCCCTAGAGCTCCAGGGTTGCCTGAGGATAGAAACATGTCCTAAAACAGATAGCTCCTAGCCTCTTCCCAGAGGAACTGACTTCATCTGTAACAGAGCATGGAGAAGTTCAAGCCTAAGGGTGCTCTCAAAAACAGTGGAGGATGTGATGAAAGGCAATGAGAAGGAGAATCATGGATTTAATTAAGATACCTTCTAGACTATAGGCCAGATAGTTTGCAGGAGAGAACTGAATAGTAAGGAAGCTGAGAGGAACGCTCCTATGGTCAGAACAAATATCAAAAATGTACCTTTGAGATTATTCCTTCAAAGAAGCCACAATTTGGATGAGTTTGTAGAGCAACTTATGCTCCAGGAATTGTTGAAAAAAATAGAACAATCAGTTAGTGGAGTTTAACAGCTGGGTGTGGTCAGGAAAAGAGGAAAAAGCCATACCAATATCACTGTCACCTCAGAATGGCTGGGTATACCCAGAGCTGTACCTCCCTGAGTAACAACAGCAGAGGCTTAACTTCAGCAAAATAATTGATCTAGTCACTAAACAACAAAGAACCATGCCAATAACAATAACAAATCAGGGGTGAGGGTAGGGGAAGATCAGTACCCAGCTACAATATATAATGTCTAATATCTATATATCTAATATCTAAAATATCAATGTAAATATCTAAAATGTCCAGTTTCCAACAAAAACTTGCAAAGAAACATGAAAATATGACCCACACAGTGGAAAAAAAGCAGGCAACGGAAACTGTGAGAGCAACCAGATGTCAGACTTAACAACAACAAAAACACTTCAAAATAGCCATTACACATATGTTCACAGAACTAGAGGAAAGCATGATTTCAGAAGTAAAAGAGGGTATGATGACAAATTTGCATCAAGTAGAGAATATTAATTAAGCAATAGAAATTACAAAAAAGAACCAAATGGAAAATGCAGAGTTGAAAAGTACAATAACTGAAATAAAAAATTCACTAGAAGGGCTCAAGAATAGATTTGAACTGGCAGAAGAAAGAATTAGCAAATTTAAAGACAGATCAATTAGAGATTATGCAAGCTGAAGAATGCAAAGAAAAAAGAATGAACAGAAATGTGGAACACCATTACGTGCACAACATATGTAATGTAACTACAAAAAGGAAGGAACAGAGAGAAAAGAGAAAAAGAAGTATTCAAAGAAGTAATGGCTGAAAATGTTCCATATTTATTGAAAAGCAATAACTTACACATCCAGGAAGCTAGACAAACACTGAAGAAGATAAATACAAAGAGAACCACAAACAGGAACATCATACTAAAAATGCTGAAAGTCAAAGACAAGGAGAAAATCCTGAGACCATCAAGAGCACAACAATTTCTATTTACAAGGGGATTTCATTAAGGTTAGCAACTGACTTTTCAGTGGAAACAATGGAGGCCAGCAGGCAGTAGAATAACGTATTCAAAGTGCTCAAAGAAAACCTGTCAACCAAGAATTCGATATCCAGCAAAGCTATCTTTCAAAAAATGCAGATGAAATAGTCTTTACCAGATAAACAAAAACGGAGAGAGTTTGTTGCTAGCAGACCATCTTACAACAGACACTCAAGGAAGTTCTATGAATAGAAGGAACAAGAAACAAAACAATGATATCCACTCTTGCCAGTTATATTCAACATTTTACCAGAGGTTCTAGTCAGGGAAATTAGGCACGACAAAGAAATACAAGGCATCCAGACTGTAACAGAAATTATCTCTCTTTGCAGATGATTTGATCTTTTATATAAAAATCCTAAGGAATTCACTATAAACTATTAGAACTAAAAAGTGAGTTCAGCTAAGTTGCAGGTAAAAAATCAACAAAAAATCAGTTGCATCTCTATACATTAGCAATGAGTAATCCAAAAGATGAAATTAACAGTTCCACTTACAACAGCTACAAAAATAAATACTTAGAAATAAATTAACAAAAGAAGTGTAAAATTTATACACTAAGAACCACACATTTCAACACTGTTGAAAGAAATTAAAGATCTAAATAAACACAAAAACATCCCATGTTCATGGATCAGAAGATTTAACATTATAAAGATGGTAATACTCCTCAATTGATCTACAGATTCAATGCAAACCCCATGAGATTCTCCGTTGATTTCTTTGTAGAAACTGACAAGCTGATTCCAAAATTCATACAGAATTGCAAGGGACCCAGAATAGCCAAAACTATCTTTTAAAAAAGAACAAAACAGGAACACTCACACTTCCTGATTTCAAAACAATGTAAGTCATTGGTAATCAAAACAGCATACAAATAGACATATAATGGAACAGAATTGAGAATCCAGAAATAAAGTCATACATGTGCTCAGTGGATTTTCAACAAGGGTGCCGAGACCATTCAATGGGGGGGGAAAACAGTGTTTTTAACAAATGGTATTGGGACAATCGAAGAGCCATGCGTGAAAGAATGAAGTGGGATCCTTATTTCACACCATAACAAAATTAATCAAAATAGATCAAAGGCCTAAATTTAAGAGGCAAAATTATCAATCTCTTAGGGAAAAAATAAGATAAATCTTTATAACCTGGGATTTGGCAAAAGATTCTTAAATACAATACCAAAAGCACAAGCAACAAAAGAAAAAATAAATTGTACATTAACCAAAATTAAACATGTTTGTGTTTCAAAGGACATCATCAAGAAAGTGAAAAGACAACCCACAGAATGGGAGGAAATATTTGTAATTCATGTACCTGATAAAGGTTTAATATCTAAAATATGTATAGTAAAAAAAAAACCACTCATACAATTCAATGATAAAAAGACAAATAACTCAACTAAAAAGTGGCAAAGGATATAAATAGATATTTCTCCAAGGAAGATATATAAAGGGCCAACAAGCATATGAAAAGATGGTCAACACCATTAGTCATCAGAGAAATGCAAATCAAAACCACAATGAAATACCACTTCACACAAACTGGGATGGCTAGAATCAAAAAGTCAGAGACTAGCAAGTGTTATCAATGTACAAGTGGATAAACAAAATGTGAATTATTATTTGGCCACAAGGAGGAATGAAGTACTAATACATGCTACTTCATGGATGAACCTTAAACATTGTTAAGTAAAAGAAGCCAGTCACAAAAGATCACATATTATATGATTCCATTCACATAAAAATCCAGAATATAGAAATCTAGAGACAGAAAGTAGATTAGTGGTTGTTTAGGGCTGGAGAGGTTGTCATGGTGAGTAGGGAGTGATAGCTAAATGGTACAGGGTTTCTTTTGGAAGTGATGAAAATGTTCTAAAATCAACTGTAGTGATGGTTGCACATATCTGTGACTATACTACCTACCACTGAACTGTACACTTTAAATCGGTTCATTGAATGGTATGTGAATTATATCTCAATAAAGCTGTCCTTTAATAGAAAAAATTCCAGAGCATTTTAAAAAGGAAAACTTTACAATTCTTTCTTGGAAGCACTCATACCATTGAAAATAAAGCCTGACAGAGACTTCAGGCAAAGAGAAAACTACAGACCAATTTCCCTATGTCTATCGATGCATTACTATCCATACCTCATACTAGGTATGAGGCAGTGGTGAAATGGTACAAACTTCCAGTCAAAAGGTACAAACTTCCAGTTATAAGATAAATTAAGTGCTGGGGACGTGATAATGTGCAGCATGATGACTACAGTTAACAATACTGCATTGTATATTTGAAAGTTGCTAAGAGAGTAAATCTTAAAAGTTCTCATCACAAGGGGCTTCCCTGGTGGCGCAGTGGTTGAGAATCTGCCTGCCAATGCAGGGGACACGGGTTCGAGCCCTGGTCTGGGAAGATCCCACATGCCGCGGAGCAACTGGGCCCGTGAGCCACAACTACTGAGCCTGAGCGTCTGGAGCCTCTGCTCCGCAACAAGAGAGGCCGTGATAGTGAGAGGCCCGCGCACCGTGATGAAGAGTGGCCCCCACTCGCCGCAACTGGAGAAAGCCCTCACACAGAAACGAAGACCCAACACAGCCAAAAAAATAAACATAATAAATAAATAATAAATTTAAAAAAAAAAAAAAAAAAAAATTCTCATCACAAGAAAAAAAATTGTAACTATGAGTGGTAATAGATGCTAACTTATTGTGGTAATCATTTTGCAATAGATACATATATCAAATCATTATGTTACACCTATAACTAATACAAGGTTATGTGTCAATTACATCTCAAAAAAAAAATAATAAAATGTTCCTATCAAAAAATAAAACAAGGGGGCTTCCCTGGTGGCGCAGTGGTTGAGAATCTGCCTGCCAATGCAGGGGGCACGGGTTCGAGCCCTGGTCTGGGAAGATCCCACATGCCGTGGAGCAACTAGGCCCGTGAGCCACAACTGCTGAGCCTGCGCGTCTGGAGCCTGTGCTCCGCAACAAGAGAGGCCACGATAGTGAGAGGCCCGCGCACCACGATGAAGAGTGGCCCCCGCTTGCCACAGCTAGAGGAAGCCCTCGCACAGAAACGAAGACCCAACACAGCCCAAAATATAAATAAATACATAATAATTAAAGGTGCTAATAATTACAAAATATAATAATAAATTTAAAAAAAAATAAAACAAGGGACTTCCCTGGTGGTGCAGTGGTTAAGAATCCACCTACCAACACAGGGTACACGGGTTCGATCCCTGATCTGGGAAGCTCCCACATTCCGTGGAGCAACTAAGCCTGTGCACCACAACTACTGAGCCCACGTGCCACAACTACTGAAGCCAGTGCACCTAGAGCCCATGCTCCACAACAAAAAGCAGCCACCGCAATGAGAAGCCCACACACCACAACAAAGAGTAGCCCCCGCTCGACACAACTAGAGAAAGCCTGTGCACAGCAACAAAGACCCAACGCAGCCATAAATAAATAAATAAAATAAAATAAAATAAAACAAACAAAAAACTGAAAATGTCAGCATCTCCCAAAGTCCTTTTCTACCACCAAATAAAATCCAGCTTCAGTGGAGGAAAAAAATCCATTTTCTTTTCTTAAAGATATTAAGTACGTTAAGAGGCTTTTTCGTCTCCCTGTATCTAAGCCTCCATCCTACCTGTCTTTCTATTCAATACTTTTATGATTCGATAACTTAACAGTAATTGCCTCCTACCCCTGTGTTCCCACTGTGCTAGAGATGCTTTCAATAAACTGCTAAATTGTTATACCACAAACTTCTTCACCGTACACAATGTCTTTTAATCTTAGCACCTCTGCCCATGACAAATTTATGCCAGATTCACAATATGGCCTCTAACACAAGACTCCCCAGACTAATTTTTCCACTGCTCACTTCCCATAACCCCAGTGGGCTCAAAGTCTGGGTTTGTTTCCTCGGCTTCCTTTATCTCTTCTGAGAGTTCACTGAAAAAAACCTCTTCCTGATGCGCAAACAGCTTTTTTCTCCCTTCTCTATTCCCAAGCACCAGTTCTCTCTATATAAGTATTTCCAACAGGAGGGTCTCAAAATATATTTTGGAATTAAAACTCTAATGCTTGAGGAAACTGTATGTGGAAGTGAATCCATATATATCACAATCTTCAGAGAACTGGTGACTGGGGAAGAATTACCATCTCCTGAAACATTTTCCATTTACCTGACTCCTGTTTGATTTGAATGGTAGGCTTGATACCAGGTGGCAAAGGAGACTGCTGAGGCTGTTGCTGATGAGATACTGGAGAAGGCTGGGCCACCTGTTGCTGTGTCTGTTGCTGTACTTGATGTAACTGCTGCTTAGGAGACTGTTGATGCTGTTTAGGAAACTGTGCAAGAATCTGAGTTGGGGCACCCACTAAGCTTTTGGGAGAAGGAAGTCTGGTTGATGCCATTTTGATTGCTGATGTAGATACACCTATAGAAGAGTAAGGATTAGAACATTTAATAGTAAAACATAATTAAAGCTACTTCTGGTTATTGTAGTAATAGTTTAAAACTAGGTAAATCAACAAAAATAATGATTATTAAGCACCTAGTAAGTGTCAGATATAATGTGTATGGTATTTTACATATTTTATATCTAGTCCTCAAACTTTGCAAGGGCGGCATCATTGCTCTAACACTCAAAAAACTAACTGACTTTCCCTTGGTGAAGAGTCAAAACAAAAGAAACAAAGTATCAGGCAGGATGTTCTCACACATGTCTCTCAATAGGTTTTTCTCTTAAAAAACATAGGTTCTCAATGTGAATAAAAGAACAGGGGTGGGATAGGGAGGGTGGGAGGGAGACGCAAGAGGGAGGGGATATGGGGATATATGTATACGTATAGCTGATTCACTTTGTTATACAGCAGCAACTAGCAACAATGTAAAGCAATTATACTCCAATAAAGATGTTTTAAAAAAAAAACAAGAACAAAGCAAACTAGGTTTTGAATCTTATTTGTAATACAGTTTTTCGAATATTACTTTTCAGGTTCTAATGAGTCAACTTAAACATAGCATTAGACAAAATAATTCACACTGAAATATTCACCTTTTGAATTATTCAGCATGGCAAAGTACAACAGCTTTTCTATATCTCATTTCCAATAATCTATAAATAAAATCATTTCTTGAGAACTGGGTCATTAAATAATCATGTGAAAAGTTACAAGTGGGCATACTATTCAACATATCCACAGCAAAAAAATTCTCCTGATACAAGGTTTTAAGACACTTCTTTTCAATGCAATACTAATATTAGCAAGCATGCGTAGGTAGCAAATACCAACAATTTTCACTAAAGATGGGTAAGTCTGACAGAAATTCTTCCCTCTCCAAGATTTTTCATCAGTAATCTTATAATTCATCAACAACACAATAGGACTATTATCTGTAAGTAAATTAATACTCCTCACAGGAAGAACCTAGAATATAACTCTCCATATCAATTTTTTGAGCACTGATAAAACAATGAAAAGAAACTGATAAATTGATGGCCTAATTACCAAGTTCCAATTATCAAATAGGCTATTTCACTCCTTCCTCCACCACAGCCCCACTATGACAAATTTTAGATAATATAACATTTTGATATAAAGTGTTTCTGGAGAATAATAAAAATGAAGAAGAAGCCTTGAGTAGTCACTCTGACTCTCTCAGGTTCCCCATATGTTGAATTTTCCTTGCCCTATAATTCTCTAAGGGTTGCTATATGGATCAGGTAAAATCATAGATTGAGGAATAGTTTGAGAGAAGACAAAAGAAAGATGTAGTCAGAATCACCTGGAGGGCTTACTCACATTACTTACACATTCTCCTGCCTTGCCCACCCCCATCCCTCCCTGAATGCTAGGATCTTGGTGACATGTGTATGTTATACTGCTTAGTTGTACTGAACTAGATTATCTCTGGAGCCCTTTTCAGTACCAACATTTTATAACTTAATGAATATAAAGTGCTATTCAAGTAAAAGACACTATTTTTAAACTATCTGAAAACTTTAACCTTTATATTGCATTCATAATGAACTCTTGTATTAATTGAGGTAAACTGTGCACATGAGTAACTCCCTAACTAATCTACGTTCTCTATATCCTTTTATATACGAAAAGTATCTAATGTAAAGGCAGTCAGGGTGACTTCACAATCAGAGAACTGTGTTCAAATTATGTCTTCAACACATAAACTCATAATAGTTGTGTGATCTTATTAAAGTACTTAATTCCTTTAGATATTTATTCATTCAATAAAAACTTACTGAGCATATACTTTATGCTATATCCTTGGGAAACTCTTTTGTATCCATGAAACAGTCCCTACCTTCAGGAAGGTTAGAGAAGACAATCAAATGATCACACAAATCTATCATTACAAATTGTTATAAATGTTATTTTTGTTTTAACAAATAAAAAGCCCCCTTCCTCTTCCTTTTGCTCTTCGATTCACAAAAATTTAGCGCTAAAGCCATCAGATGCTGCAAAGCACAATGGACAACTAGATGGCTAAGCAGAATAATGGCTAAGCATGGGGTGTTAGAACCCACTGCAGAGACTGACTGAGCATGGGAGTCAGAGTCCAAGTAGGCTGAGGAAGGAGTACATGCTGTGGGAGCTCAGGGTACAGTGCCACATAGAGAATTAGAACTCAGGTAGGATAAAGAGGGGTTCCATGAATGTGAGCCACCTAGCACAGGGTCTCAAAGCTTGAGCAGGATGCCCACAGGAAGGGGTGGGATCAGAGTCCAAACTGGGTGAAGAAGACTTCTGGGGAGGAGGGTGGTCTGGCACAGGTGTCAGAATTGAGCAGGGTGAGAAAGACATCATGCAAAAGGGTGACATGGGGAAAGTGTCAGAACTCAGGTGAAGTGAAGTAGAAGTCTGCAAGATGTCAGAACCTGAGTGGAATGAGGAAGGTATCTGCATGAAGGTAGAGGCAACAGCAGCAACAATGACAGATTGGTTATAGAGTGGGGAACTGATAAAATAAGTAAGTATATGAAAGATAATGGAAGCTAGGTTTTTGAAGAAGAAGGGAGAAAACTAGAATTAACAAGCAGAGTTTGAAATTGGACATATCAGTATGGACCCAAAGTTTTCAATATATAGAAATAAATAGATGTATATACGTGAGTGTGTGTATAAATCTACATGCAGACAGACAGACAGACAGACAGACACACACACACACACACACACACACACACACACACACACACACACACACACACACACACACACACCCTAGCAATGAGCATATCTAGCACCCAGATTTTCTTCTAATTATCACTTTCCACTAAAATGAATCAGGGCTCCTTAGAGAAATGGCTAAACTAAGGACTAGAGTAGGAAAAGTACATGAGGTTGGTAAATATAAAAGATTCCCCCCCACCTTTCTGTAATTTCTTTTAAAGAAAATTGACCGTTTAAAGCAAAAGTAGTAACAATGCAATGTGGGGTTTATGATATATATAATTAAAATGTATGATAACCGGAGTACAAGGATGAGAGAGCAGAAATAGAAATAGAAGTGTATTATTCTAAGATTCTAACACAATATGGGAAGTTGAAGACAGACTGTTATAATTTACAATGTATAATGTAAGCTCCAGAGCTGAGTTCTTTTTTTTTTTTTTTTAAACATCTTTATTGAAGTATAATTGCCTTACAATAGTGTGTTAGCTTCTGCTTTATAACAAAGTGAATCAGTTATACATATACAATATGTTCCCATTTCTCTTCCCTCTTGCATCTCCCTCCCTCCCACCCTCCCCATCCCACCCCTCTAGGTGGTCACAAAGCACCGAGCTGATCTCCCTGTGCTATGCGGCTGCTTCCCACTAGTTATCTATTTTACATTTGGTAGTGTATATATGTCCATGACACTCTCTTACCCTGTCACATCTCACCCCACCCCCTCCCCATATCCTCAAGTCAGGGCAATTGTGCTCTCCCTTTTGCCCCTGGATATTTGGCAATCACTAGAGACATTTTTCATTGTCATGACAGGAGGGTGTGCTACTGGTATCTAGTAGGTAAAAGCCAGGAATGCTGCTGAACATCCTATAATGCACAAGTCAGCCCCTCATAACAAAGAATTATCTGGTCCAAAATGTCCATATGTGGAGGTTGAGAACCCTACCCTAAGCAATTATTAAAAAAGAAAAAAAAAAACGTAAAGCTAATAAGCCAATGTAAGAGATAAAATGGAATCCTTTTTCTTAAAAAGCTCAATAAATCCAAAAGAAGACAGTAAAATGGGAGAAAAGCAAAGAATACAGAAAACAAATAAAAAACAATTATTAAGATAGTAGACCTAAACTCAATCGTATTGATAATTATATCAAATATAAATGGACTAAACACTTCAATTAAAAGGCAAAGATGGTCAGAATGGATAAAAATGTAAGCCCTGACTATACAATGTTCATAAGAGATGCATTTTAAATACAAAGGCACAGACGGGTTAAAAGTAAACAAATGAAAAATATGATGCAAACCCTAATTATAAGAAAGTTGGACTAGCTACATTAATATCAGAAAAGGTAAACACCAAAATAAGGAGTACTGCCAGAGAAAAAGAGCAATGTTTCATAATAAAAAGGAAGTCAATTCATCAAGAATATACAATCCTAAACGTGCATGCACCTAATAACAGAGCTCAAAATACGTGCGACAACAACTGACAAAGGGAAAAATGTATAAACCCACAATTACAGCTAGAGGTTTTTACACTCCTCTCAATAACTGATACTACAAATAGACGCCACCCAAAAAAGGAAAATTTGATCAATTTGTCTTTTGTGGTTGTGTCAGAAGAATTTAGGAGCCAACTTGAAGAGGCTCCCACTGCAACAGATTGGACAATTTGAGCACCAAAAGAATATTTGTGATGGATTGACAGACATAAGAAATCTTAATGATATGGGGAACAAAAATCTTATTGGTCACTGAACCATCTCATTATCTGAAAACATATAAATAAACGGAAATAATTCCTGTATGAACTGTACCTCAGGATAACCCATGGTAGCAAGTTAAAGTTCTTTAAGAATTCCAGCTAATAAATGAAGAAAATGAAGACAAAATTCATTTTGTAACTACCAATAAAATAATGATCTAGGGAAAGATTACCAATAGCTATAAAAACATTTGGTAATACTTATATCTACCGATTAATGTTAATATCATTAGAGACCAGACATGTGCCTCCTAAAATGATGCAACAGGAAGTACACTTAAATACACTTATAGGTACACATCAGGAATACCACTTATCGAATGTTCATTCCCCATATCTCCAAAAACAATCAGACTTGAATCTGATCAAGTTTCTTGATTTAACTACCAGTTTTATGGAAATATAAACAGGAGAGGGGCTTCCCTGGTGGCACAGTGGTTAAGAATCCGCCTGCCAATGCAGGCGACATGGGTTCGAGCCCTGGCCTGGGAAGATCCCACATGCCGTGGAGCAACTAAGCCCGTGAACCACAACTACTGAGCCTGCGCTCTAGAGCCTGTGAGCCACAACTACTGAAGCCCACACACCTAGGGCCCGTGCTCCACAACAAGAGAAGCCTGCGCACCTCAACGAAGAGTAGCCCCCGCTCGCCACAACCAGAGAAAAGCCTGTGCGCAGCAACAAAGACCCAATGCAGCCAAAAATAAAATAAATAAATTTAATAAAAAAATAAATAAACAGGAGAACTTGTTAAACCATGGGAATTAAAATCAGCAAAACCCAGACTATGGGAAACTCAGGAAAATGACTGATTTCTTCAACAAATAATTTGAAAAGAAAAGAAAAAAACAGAAGAGGGACCCATGAGTTAAAAAGATATAACCATATCAATCAATGTACGGACCTTATTTAGATCTCACTTTAAAAAAATTTTTTTATGACATGATCAAGGAAATTTAGATACTAACTAAATATTTTATTATATGAAGAAATTGTTAAAAATTCTAGATGTGATAGTGGTATTGTGAGTTGTGATACATACTGAAGTATTTATAACTGAAATTATATGATATTTAGGATTTGCTTCAAAAGATTCCGGGTCACTGATGTGTAGAGGAAAATAGCAGGTACAGATGAAACAAGACTGACGATGTGTTGCTTATCCTTGAAGCTGGATAATGGGTACAATGAGGGTTCATTTTACTATTCTATCCACTTATATGTTTGGAATTTTCCATAATAAAATAGAAAATTTCAGTTATCCTGTTTCATGGATGACCAATTCAGAATAAGCATTCTAATTGGTAGAATTTAAGACTTCCTGTATGAGCCAACCATACACAATCCCCCTACTCCCTACCTCTGGAACCATCTCTACACTTATAAACATGGAGTCAGCCACGAAGTTATTGCTACTAAGACTCTTCCCCCTCTACGACCAGCTGCCCCTATAAGACTAACCAGAGACAGATAAATCAGCTCTAAAACAGTCTGTCTCTAGTCCCCAACAGAAGCAGACACTGAATGCCCTTGTCCCCTAGGTACCCACACAAGAGCTGCTAAAGAAGCCCTGCAGTCAGAATCACAACTGCAATTTATATATTACCACTTCCACTAACATTTACCTTTTTAAAAGAAAATGCCTTAATTTCCTTAGCACTTATATCTAAATTAAATATCTCAAACAAAAACCCAAAATAATCATATAGTTTCCTTGAGTATCTACATTCAGATAGTTTACTTTTACATCTTTCATGCTGTATTGAATTTATGAGAAATCTTTGAGATGTCTTGTCTAGCTCCCCTAAAATGACTTAGGACTCAAAGAGATATAGGATGCTAAGAAACAAAGGAGAAAATAGGGAAGTCATAAGTTCCCAAGAGATTCAGAAGATAGTTGGAGAAATATAAGAATGAAAAACAGAAGCATGGAATATTCATTTTGCTTAAAAATATATCAATAGTAACTAAGAGAAATACCCCTCTTGTCTCAAATAATAACAATTTCCTTGGAAGAACAGTAATCCTTCTAGTACAGCAAGACTTTGGCAAACTGTGTGATGAGCACTAGAAGGGAACAACAACTATCAGTGGATGATAACTTTGATACAGGGGTCAGTCAGGTGAGGAAACAGGTGGTCTTTCCTTCTCTCATCACCTTGAAATTTTGAAACGGTGAATTTGGATCATGTTTGCAACCAACATTTATATAGATTTTCTATACAAAAATTATTTCTATTTTTAATAATCCTATGTTGTAGTTTACTGCTGCACAAACAGAAAGGTTGGAATGGTTTATTTAAATTACTTAAGGTAACAAATAAAAGAAAATTTCAAGCCTACTATTTCCTATCATTGACTGAGACATTAAATGGGTATTGGAGGCAGAAAATGACAGATGCTCTCACATCCTACCAGTTAGACCTGCAAAATGAATGAATACTGACTGTGCCTGCATCTATGTAACCTCTTCCTTGCTAACAGTTACATGGAACACACTAAAATTACTAAAGCAATTATGAAAAACACTGTTTTCCTATTTGAGCGCCTGCATCACCACTAGTTCATAAACTAGGATATTTCCAAGTCTCAGCCTATCTTAAGCTATATATTGTGCAAGTAAAATTCAATGAAAACAAATACTAAATACTGTTCTATATTGCTTCTGTGCTCCCTTTGAAAGACTACAACCATGGCTATGAATTCTGTATAATAAATGGCTCCCTCTGATTCCCATCTTAAGACTTACCAACACTATAAAAAGAAAATTCTGACAGTGTGCTATCTGCTCTTTATACGAGAGGAACACAAAGATATGGAAGAGAGCTCAAGTGATTTAAGCTAACGTGGAACTGAGGTTTCCACATTTCCTTTCCTCTGCTATTAAGCAGCAATTGTCCTTCACTTCAGCCTCAGTTCCTCTCAATACTTTCTATCATCCTCCCATACAGAAAAATTTAGAAGCCTGAAGAAAAGGTGAATGGCATGTCCTTGAAATCATCCTCTTCCCCCTACTTCTTATCATTGGGTAACTTACTTTGAAGAGGTTGTAGGTTGTATACTTAATGTTTCTTCTGAAAAAACCTATAGTAAAATAATTTCAAGTTTCCCACTTAAAAATTTCATTATATTACAGATATTTGTATATGCCTTTGAAATTTGTGGTGACAAGATTTAACCTACATAATTGCCTAGGTGACTAGGTACTGTGCATTTGAAAAAAAAAATCTCAGAGTAAGGATATTAATATAAGGAAACTGAGTAACCCACTATCTTGACATTCTCAAACTAGGGGAGGGAAAGTGGTAATCTCTGATATAACAGATGGTACCTTCACACCCAAAGCATACAAACACACCCACAAAGTCTTCTTCAAACTTTCCACACCCCAATGTGCATTGCAGCACTGTTTACAATAGCCAAGACATGGAAGCAACCTAAATGCAACCTAAATTCGTCAACAGAGGAATGGATAAAGAAGATGTGGCACACATATACAATGGAATATTACTCAGCCATAAAGAAGAATGAAATAATGCCATTTGCAGCAACATGGATGGATCTAGAGATTTTTATACTGAGCGAAGTAAGTCAGGCAGAGAAAGACAAATATCATATGATATCACTCATATGTGGAATCTGATTTTTTAAAAAAAATACAAATGAACTTATTTACAAAACAGAAAGAGACTTACAGATATCGAAAACAAACTTATGGTTACCAAAAGGGAAACGTTGCGGGGAGGGATAAATCAGGAGCTTGGGATGAACATACACACATTACTACATGTAAGATAGATAACCAACAAGGACCTACTGTATAGCACAGGGAACTCTGTGATATTCTGTGATAACCTATATGAGAAAAGAATCTAAAAATGAATAAATATATGCATATGTATAACTGAATCACTTTGCTCTATACCTGAAACTAACACAACACTGTAAATCAACTATACTCCAATAAAATTAAAATATTTAAAAAGAAAGAAATTCCCATAAACACAGGGACAGAATTACCTGATGAATTACCACTTACCTTGTGCTACTGTTGACATGACCACAGATGGTGTGGAAGAAACCACAGCTGTTACTGCAACTGTATTAGGAATAGGTGACGGTGTAGAACTGCTGCTGCCACTGCTGCTACTACTGACCAGAGAGGACTGTGAAGCAGTTATAACCACTGGTGGCTTCTGGGTTGTGGAAGCAATGACTGATGTTGGTACAAGCTTAGTGACTGCTGCATAGTTATGGGATTTGGAGAGAATGTTGGGCACGAAGGTTGAACTTGGTGATGTGGTCACTATAATAACCTAAGGAAGATAAAATAAGTTATTTTCATGTACCTACCATACTACTAATGTATCTAGACTCACAGTTATATACAATTTAAAAATAGCTTATGAAACATGATGAAACAATTCAAGAAAAAGAAATTTACAACTAAAAATATACAAAAGCTCTCCTTTACTAGTAATCATCAAAATGTATTTAAAAGAAACAATTTTTACCAACCAAACATTTTAAAAGACAATATTCAATGCTGTATAAGATCCAGCAAAGTAAGCATTTCAATATACTGCTTAGGGAGTATAAATTGGCACAATTTTTCTAGAAAATAATTTGGATAGTCATTCGTTTATAAATATTTGTTGAGCATCTACTATGTGCCAGGCATGGTTCCAGAGGCTGAGGATAGTGGAATGAACAAAACAGACAAAGTTTTTATTTTCATGGAGCTACATTCCAGTAAGGGGAGAAAAACAATAAACAAATAAAAAAGTAAATATATGTCATGTAGAGATAAATGGAAGAGACAATAAAGCAGGGTAGGAAATAAAAGAAAATGGAAGTGGTGTATGATTTTTTATAAAACGTTCAATGAAGATCTCTCTGATAAGGTGACAACTAAGCAGAAACTAGAAGTAGGGGTTGATCCATGTTGCTACCTAGAGGAAGAGCATCCAATGGAAGAGGGAGTAGCAAATACAAAGCCCCTGAGGCAGAAGCAAGCTTGGTATGTTCAAGAAACCTCAAGGACCCTAATGAATGGGATTGAAATTTATAAGGTAGAGAGCAGTAGGAGACAGATTTAGGAAAGTAATGGGGGACTAGATGATGTAAGATCTTGTTGATAGCATATACCCTTGATATGTTATGACGAAAATGGCACTTTATCTCTGTGGTCTTCCTTCCAAAAACCCATAACCTTAGTCTAATCATGAGAAAAACATGAGATAAATTGCAGTAGTGGGGCATCCTACAAAATACTTGACTAGTAATCCTCAAAACTGTCAAGGTCATCAAACACAAGGAAGTTTGAGAAACTTTCACAGCCAAGAGGAGCCTAAGGAGACATGACGAGAAAATATAATGTGGTACCCTGGAACAGAGAAAGACAATAGGTAAAAACTAAACAAATCTGAATAAACCATGGACTTTAGTTAATATTAATGCATCAATATTGGCTCATTAATTGTAACAAATGTACCATACTAATATAAATTGTTAAGAATAGGGGACACTGAATACAGGGTATATGAGAACTCTCTGTACTATCTTTTCAATTTTCCTATAAATCCAAAACTGTTCTAAAAAATAAAGTACTTTTTAAAAAGCATTACTCGAACTGCTAGGTGAAAAGTACAGCAGGGCAGAGACAGTAGAAACAGGCAGACAAATTAGGAGGCTCTTGCAATGACCAAAATGTTTGTGGTAGAACTGATGAAAAGTGAACAGATTCTGAATATATTTAAAGGTAAAACCAACAGGATTTGCTCATAGATACACAGAATGGAGGAAAAAAGCGGCAGGAAAGAGACTTCAAGGTTAGCCAGTATGACTAGAAAAATGTAGATGATACGGGACAAAGCATTTCAGACAGAGAGAACAGGATGGAGCAAAGGACCTAAGGTAGGAATTAGCTTGCTGTATTTAAAAACAGAAAAGAGAACCAGAGAAGCAAAAGCATATAGGGTAAGGAGGGGTTGCAAAAGTAAGCAGAGTCCAGATCAAATTTGTAAACCAGAGTAAAGAATCTAAGTTTTACACTAAGTACAATGGGAAGCCATGAGAGGATTTTAAGTAAGGAAACAACAAAACTTGATTTATATTTTAAAAGATCATTCTAGCTGCTATGTGTAAGAGGTAAGAGTAGAAGCAGTGAAACTAGTAAAGAAGCCACTGCAGTAGACTAGGCAAGAAACGGTAGAGGCTGCTTGGACTGGGGTGTTAGTAGTCAAAATAAAGAGAAGTGATCAGATTCAGATTATTTTAAGAGGTAGAGTCAACAGGACTTGACGTATGGAAATGGCAGGGTTGAGGAAAAGAACGGAAAGAAGATTAGCTCCTAGAGCTAATACACATTGGCCTATTTAAATCTCCCAACAATCCTATGACAGAGATACTATTATTATCCCCATTTTACAGCTGAGAACACAAAAATTACTTATAAATCTGTAATATCAGTTTTATTCTGGGCAAGTATAATGGTAGTTTAATGATACCCCAAACACAGAGTGTCTTTTTCCTCTTTCACCAAAATTACTTTTACCTACCTAGGAGAGAAAATTGTTTTGAAGAATCCAAAGAATTTAAGGGAGAAATTCTTTTTCATTTTTGTATCAGTCCTAAAGAAGTTCTGAAATTAAATCAGTCAGTCAAACTTACTGAGTATGTCTGTACTCAGTACTGACATCTCAAAGAAGCTTTGATTATATCATTATTATTATATATTTCAGTGTTAGAGAATTCTAAGTATGTGTCCATAACTTTAAGGAGTTTGTTGATTATCTGAGGAGTCGAGAGACATACAAGTCTTGACCAGCAAACACCTCTATAGAGTTGACAAGCATACTTCTACATAGACTCAATCAGTAAACACATATATAGCGCTATTACAAACACAACCATCAGCCATCATATAAACCGAGAAGTAGACTAATATGGCAAAAAGACCAGAAGTTAAGAGTTAAATGAACCTGAGCTGAATCCTGCCTCTGCCACTAACAAATGGCAGGGCCCTGGACATGTTAAAATCTCTGGGTTCCAATTTTCATCTATAAAATAGGGATAATAATACCTACCTTGCAAATCATTATAAGGATTAAATGAGATAATGATGTGAAGCATCTAACATAGTGCTAGGCACATAGCAGGTGGTCAATATTTGGCAGTTCACAAATGGTACTTATTAGTATCTTGTTATTACTACTTAATAAATGTTAGAAGGATATCAGTAAAGGTGTTATAGATCAAATAAAACTGGAAATTTATTTTAATGTACTCTATTTTTGTTTCATTAAAAAATCTTATATATCTTTTTCCCAAATTCTGATACCCTTGAGAATCCAAAGAGCTCACAGTTACTAGCACAGCCAAGCCAATTAAGAGTAGTAATAGCAATTAGGTTTCATATTTGCCAATTCTGAACTAATAGTAGTGCCTTCCTAGAGTACAGTTTTTACAAGGACTCTGTGACACAGATGAGGATTCACCAAGGCTTGGCAGGAAAGTATGCCACAGTTAATAAACAATCTCTGTCATGGGTAGGGAAGGGGAAGCATTCATACTTGGGTCAAACATTTGCAATTTTAGAACTAGAGTATGCATGTACACTTCTAACATTAAGATAATAACTTCAGCAAAATAAATCTAGAGTCTTTTAGAGCATGTTTTAGGTTACAGGTACAAATGATAAAACATATTTTGAGATTTCAGTCTACAAGCTAATTTCTGATCTGAAAAGGGGTTATCCAAAATTAGAGATCCACCTTGAAGAAAATTTACTTGCACTTTAGTTACATGTTACAACAAGGGAAACAAAGGGATTTTGAAACCAAGTGAACCAAACAGTGTTTATTCAGGCCATAATTCAAATTACTGACCTTCTAGCACTCACAAAAACTCCTTAAGAGTGCTGGGACTTGCACCCTAAGGATAAAATGAAAAATATCAATCAAGCATGTGAAAGCATAAAGCTATATTCTGTTGCTTTGTTTATATAAGTGTTGTACCAACGTTATACTCAAAATGAAGGCACCACATTAACACAGGTGGAAATTTGTCTACCCTGAAAATATATGACCTATTTGAATTTGAATCAAGTCCACAAATTCATAAATAATTATACTTAATGTAAAAGTAACTTTAACTAAAGTAATTTCCTAAGTTGACTTCCATATGATTTGTGACAAATCCAAGGTGAATGCAATAATGGCAACAGCCTTACAGAGATTTCAAAAAAAATCCAATTATCCAGAAAAAGGAAAACAAAAAACATACGAAAAATCCCAAAGAATATCTATTAGTCCTACCCACACTCAGCTTGTCCAAGAAATAACAAAAGTAATGGCACTGAGTACACATGAAGTAAGAGTACAGTTTTACATCTAGAACATAATAGATACTTAGCAAATATTTGTGGAATGAATGAGTCTTATTTTTAATTTAATTTGTTTTAAATGTTTATTTTTTAAACATAGTAGGACAAATCTAAGGTTCTGAGCCTGGAATCTCATGGTATGACTCATGTATGACTTTGGAGATAAATATGTCCTCTTATGAGCATTACAAGTCTGACAATCTCAACTATCCACTCTCAACTGACAATTCAGAAGAAAAGAAAAAATTAAAATATGGTAGCGTCAGTGAATCAAAAAAAAAAAAGTTCACCGATTTCACTTACAGGTGAGCCCCCATCTACTACAAGTATTTTTATATAGGTCTACTAAGAAGATTGGAAAGTTAATAATGTTAGGTGACATTTACTGAACACTCATCATATGCACTATGTTAAGCACTTTCCATGAATCATCTCATTTAATTATCTAGTAAGCACTATTATTATCTTTGTTTTATAAGGAAGCTGAGGCTCAAGAGAGGTGGAGAGCCAGTACTGGAACCAGATATACTTATTCATTTATTCATTCATTCATTCAACAAATATTAGTCAACACCTATTGCATGTCAGGCACTGTTCTAAACACTATGGAATAGGGATGAATAAGACAAAGTCTCTACCTTCAGTAACTTATACTCTATGGGAGAAATAGGAAATAAATAAATATAATGTCAACTAGTTATAAGCAAAACAGAATAAGGAAATAAAAGGACATGGATTTGAGATGGGTGCTCTTTTAGCTATAACTTTGCTACATTATTTCTCAAATATCAAATTAAAAGAGTAGATGAGGGCTTCCCTGGTGACTCAGTGGTTGAGAATCCGCCTGCCAATGCAGGGGACACGGGTTCGAGCCCTGGTCTGGGAAGATCCCACATGCCGCGGAGCAACTGGGCCCGTGAGCCACAACTACTGAGCCTGAGCGTCTGGAGCCTCTGCTCTGCAACAAGAGAGGCCGCGATAGTGAGAGGCCCGCGCACCGCGATGAAGAGTGGCCCCCACTCGCCGCAACTGGAGAAAGCCCTCACACAGAAACGAAGACCCAACACAGCCAAAAATAAAAATAACAAATAAATAATAAATTAAAAAAAATTTTAATAAAAATAAAATAAAATAAAATAAAAGAGCAGATGAGAAGGGGGAGAAGAGAGAAGAATTACTGATAAAATAGATCCAGCAAAGAAGGTAGTAAAAAATTACAAAAGTAGATTTAAAAATTCTTAGAGTAGAGCAGGCTGAAGACACCTAATATACAGCTTGCCCAGAAAGCAATATTATAATAATATATAAAAATTGATATTCAGAAAGATTACCTTGGAGTCATTAAATACAAAAATTATGTTCAGTGTAACATTTAAGAAATCACCAAAAAATAGTCAATTTCTATATATTAAGGGGTAAGCTTCAGTGAACTGATAAATTCATTATTTGGAACAGTGCATTCTCAACACTGCAATTAATTTTTTTTTTTAAAGTTCACTGACTTCACTTATAGGTTTACCCCTTCTATTAAAATATTTTTATATAGGTCTACCAAAGAAGACTGCAAAGTTAATAATGTTAGGTAACACTGCTTTCCATAAAATACCTGCAAGGGAAGGGACCTAACATTTTCTAAGTACATACATTATGCTGTACTTTAAAATACCCAATCCCATTTAATCCTCATGGTAGCCTTATAAAATTGGCATTATTCTCATCTCACAGATGGGTAAACAGGTTTAGAAAGACTAATTTATCTCAGGTCATACTGGAAGACCTGGGGTTCTAACCCAGGCCTCTTTGACTACAAAAATTCTTATTTGATTTTAACACTAAACTATAATGCCTCATCCTAAGACTGAAGCTAGAATTATATTACACAAATCAACTCACTGTCATTTCTAGTTTGTTTAGAAAATTATAATTTTTTATATATTATATAATGACATATTTCCAAGAAACTCAAGGAGGTTCTTTAAATGAAAATTATCATGGACCTGAAGATTTAAAAGTAAGAAAGACTGTCTATTGAAAACAAGAATTCACCTCTACTCCTTCCCCAAAATCCCTCTAAAACAGTATGAAGGGATTTTTTAGAAGAGGCACATAAACCCATAAGGTCAAAATGGAAAGGAGACAATAGCTATCAACTTCTGGAAAGTGGAAAACAAACAGACAAGTAGTAACTGATCAAGCATACTCAAGAAAGTGGAAACCTAAGACAGCAAACAGAAGAAAAAACAAGACAGCTTTCAGAGAACTGCAGAAAGACTCAGTAATTTGAGAACACCAGATACTTCTGAAGTGGGGATAAAAGTGGGACTAAAGAGATGTAAATTAGTTGAAAATCTGTTTAAGCAGCATTAAGATCCCCAGCTATCCTCCCTTATCCTCAAGGAAGACTTGAAACTTATTCTCGTGAGGGAGAGATTGAATCCAAGGGAATTTGATGATACCAGGCTGAGGCAGGTAGGTGCTATGCTGAAAACAGAGAGGTTAGGTAAAGTCTATATACTGAATGATGAGACTATCCAGCCCACTCCCTCCCTTTACTCCCAAAATACTAGCAGACAGGCTTACTACTGTAGGCAAAAGACTGGAAGATTCTTCTCTGAGGAAACTGTCCAGTCCATAAAAAAGCCCTAATGAATGACAACTGGTGAGGTAAAGGGGTAGTGGGTGTTCATCAACAAAACAGCCCAGCTAGGTCAACCTACAATGAAAGTCACCAGCCAGCATGTCCCACCCTACACACAGAGCCTTCTGTCAGCTTTTAGTGTCCGTTTCCACAGCCAGCATTTAAGGAAACTGAAATGGAAGAGATCAAAATGAATAGATAAAAGAAATTTACAGGTAAGAGAGAAAACATCAAAAAAAAATTATCATGAATATCATCAGAAAAGAGAACATAGTGACTATGAAAGAGCAGGATGCTATTTAAAAGAAAAATAAAGAAAGAAACTTTCAGAAAACCAGACAGAGTTACTAGAAATTTAAAATAGGATAGCAAAAATGAAAAATTCCAGAGAAGTAATGAAGGATAAAGTTAAAAGATAAAGAAAATAATACTTCCAGAGCATTTACTATGTGCTAGGCTCTGTTCTACTGGTTTGTATTTATTATCTGATTTATTTACACCCCAAAACCCTATAAAATAGATATATTATTTTCCCTATTTTACAAGAGAAAAACTTAGGTCTAGAGTTTAGTTTTCCCAAAGTCACATAGCTAGTAAGTAGCATAAAAGGGGATTCAAATTCAGGAAGTCTAGTTCTAAAATCCAGGCTTTTAACTACTATACTACAGTAGAAAAAGCAAACAAATGGAAACTGGTGGTGAGAAAGACTGAAAAATTAAAGGATCAATCTAGGCATTCAACATCCAGAATAACAGGTGATCCAAAAAGAGAGGACAGAGAAAAATCAAAGAAATAATTCAAGAAATTTCCCAGAATGGAAGGATATGAGTGTCTAGAATAACAGGGGCCACAGAGTGTGTAACCCAATGGATAAAAGAAAGACCCACACCAAGGAAAATTACCTTGAAGTTTCAGAACTCTGACTTTTTCCAAGAGAAAAAGAGGATCTGGAATTAGAATGGCATTACTGGGCTTCTCAAAGGCAATACTGGAAGCCAACAGCCCATGAAGCAATATCCTCAAAATTCTCAAGGAAAATGACCTCCCACCTAGAATACTTACCTAGTTAAACTTACATCAAGACAGTAGGAGGGTAGAATAAAGAAATTTTCAGTCTACCATGCAAGGTCTCAAAAACTTTACTTTCCATCCCACCCATATACCAAGAAGCTACTGGAGGATATGCTCCAGCAAATCAGTAAATAAACGAAGAAAGAAGATCAGAATGATAGTGAAGGGAGATCTCAGACACAGAGGTATATAACAAGCCTAGGGTACCATCAGCATCCAGATCAGTGTGGCAAGTAGAGGGTTCTAATAACAAAATTGACAGAATACTGATGATTTGAACATACTGAGAGAAGAGTTTAGAAATGAATTAATGATAGCATTTAAGAATTAAAACAGAAGATGATAACAATTATTCACTTAATCACATCCTTCCTTTTGTCTATGAAACACCTAACTCTGACAACTTCATTACTCTGGCAATATAAGAACTAAGTTCCTAAAGGTAAAGTTATCCAAATACAGGCTGAAAGAATCCTTTATATTTTAATTTTTTTCCCAAATGGAATCACAATAGTAAAATATAATGAAAGTCTTAGAAGATCTGCTAGCTGTGTCATATTAGGCAAGTCATTTGGCATCTCTGAGCCTCATATACAAAAATATATACAAAAAGTGAAATAATAATACCTAACCCAAAGCTTTATGTGCAGAATTAAAGAAAGAGATGTGAACATTCCCACCATAATGCCAAGCACATAGTAAGCACTCAGTGCATGTTTGTTAAATCTGAATCATATTGACTGAAAGAGATAAAAACAGCAATTGGCAGACAGACTCCCTCCACCACGTACCTTCTGTGTTGTTGTGTTTGTTGTCTGTGTTGATGGTTTGGTGAAGGTTATTTTCACAGGAGACATGTGGGGTGGTAAGGAGTTGGCAATGCTCTGCATGATGTTGCTCATCTTAGGACTGCCACTCACAGGTACAGTGATCGTCTTTGAGACCGGAACAACAGCCTTTGGAACTTCCTTTAGGACAACGGGGGAGGAGCTAGAAGAGTTTGTTCGCCTTCGTTTTCTGGGTTTTTCATCTTCATCTGAACAGCTAACACCTGTAAGGCAGTGACAATATTGCTACATTTATAGCAATATAACATTGTATTTTATACTTTATTTTTAAATCATTGCGTTATCAGTCATCCTTGACGTCTCCCTTTGCCTCATGCCCAATCAGACAGTAAGTTCTATCAATCCTCCCTCAGGGAAGCTGTCTCTGAATGGCTTCCCTTTTTTCTTTAACCCTATGGCCATGTCAGGCCTTCTTATCGCCTGCCTGTATTTTAGCGACAACCTCCTAAAAGGTGTACATGCTTCTAATCTCTCCCCTTCCATTCTACCCTTCATGCTACTACCAGCTATAAAAATCTCACACATCTAATAAAGCCAATGCCCTGCCTCAAATCCTTTAGTAGTTTTTATCTCTCTACAAGATGAGGCACAAAAATCATTACTTTATCATTCAAGGTCTCATATCTTTCTAAGAACACAATACCCTATTCCACCCACCTTATAATCCTGGCACACTGAACTGCTCACCATTCCCCAAAGCCACCTTATCACATATTCTGTCCATCTGGAGTCTCTATATACTATTGTTCTTTGGGGAACACCACATACATTCAATGACCTCTTCATCATCCAGCAATCATCATCCTGCAAGCCATCTCCTTGGTGAAGCTTTCCCTTACTCCTCTAAGCAAAGCGAATTCATGTCTCCTCTGAGCTTAGAAAGCACTTTGTACATTCTCTTCTGTATCACTTACCCCATGGTAATGTGGCTGTCAGTCTGCACATCTCCTGTTATTAAGGGGCTCCCAAAGGACAACGACTAAGTCTTATCGGTTTCTTTCCCTGGTATAGTGTCTTGCACATATGAAGTTAGGTGAATGAATGATTATATCTCAAACTAATGTTGCCTGTGTGACTTCTGAGAATGAAACAATAAACTTCCTGTTACTTCAAACTATATATTGTGTGAAATGGTTTCTTCATGTTTGGGATTCACTTTCAACATTTAAAAAAACAATTAAAAAATAGACCTCTACGGTTATTTTAAAAGATCATCTTGGCTAAATCCACAGAAATCTGATATAAACTTAATACTCCCAGATTCTTAGTTTTTTCTTAATGCACTAAAGCCTCAACTGTTTTTGTACTTTTTAAAAAAATCAAGTGAGAAACATAAAACCTTGCAGTATACATAGAAAATTTAAAGCAGACATTTAAAAAAGCATACAGCATGACTCATGGAATTGGTAATAAAACATAACTCCTTATACCCTCAATTTTTAAACCCTAAACAAGACTGACAATGACCTAAAATCATTTGTCTAAAACAGCTAAGTCCACCTCTAAAAGCTACAAAGAAATCAAGTTTATAACTATACTGAGAAAAATGAAAGTCAAATATTAATGATCTCCAGTCAATACCAAAAGCAAATCAATACTGACATAACAGACATTAAAAACAAAAAATGAACTGGACATTAAACTGCTTCACAGCGTAGAATCAAAGGGGTTAAAAACTGCAAATAAACTTCAAAAAATTACAGTCAACTAGAAATATGAAAGGACTCTCTAGAATGCTTCACTGAATTTAACAGTTGAATGATATGGTACATAAATAATATTTTAAAACACTACAAAGATTACATTATAGGAGTAAACACTAAATAAATGACATAAGCACATTCCTTTAGTTTCTATTCACATTTCTATTCCATGAAAATCAAAACAAGTGAATCTTAGAGTATAGCACTGTTCAAGGCAGATTCCCCACAGAAAACAAAAAAGAAGTAATTTCTCAACCCCCAGAACTGATTAAAAAGCAATATATACCTAGTCACATGTAAAGAAAGGAATTCTTTACAACCTTCAAAAACTAACCACTGCTAATAGCCAGTGGACCAATGAATTAATCAGGAAGGCAGATCTAATCAGAGCCTATGCTGCAGCTTTTAGTTAAAATGGCCCTGATAACACTGAGAGTATCACTTACTTTTGACATAAACAGTACTTCCACTTGGCAAGACAACTACATTGGAGGCAGGACTGGCAGGTCTTGGAGACTTAACCGTTGCTATGCTGCCACTTGGAACAGGGGTAGAGGTTGGGGTTGACGTGGTACTTGTGTAGGAATAGCAAACCACTACTGAAGGAACGATAAAAAAGTCTGCTGTTAACTTTCACCAAAACTGTCCATGCATACAGTAAAATTATTTTTTTTTCTGCAGGCCAATTTTAACATTTTTATATAATCAGAAGTTAGAGGGCAGTACTAGGTTAAAATGTATTAATAATCTTTCCTGAAAATCATCACTTAACTAGGTTTTCCCCAAGTATTTAGCAGCTGTCTACAGGTGACACTGACAATGGAGAAGAGCACAGTTACAAAGAAACCAAGTTTAAAACTGAGAAAAATGAAAATCATTTTTCCTTCATGGCAGGAGTTGGACAAAAAGCATATACTTGTATTCTTTTTTAATACTAATAGCAGTATCAATGATGGAGTGATGGATAATTTTTCCCTAACCATAGCAATTTCCAACTTGGCTCCTGGAGAGAAACAAGGTAAGTTTCTTTTATCATAAACAACTCACTAGTCACTTGCCATCTAAGCAGTGCAATAATAACTAAGGTAATGACAACATCATATTTCAGTTTCTTGAATAACAACAACAACAAGCAGGAATAGCTCATAGGCACTATTTACTGAGTACCATACATTATGCTAAATCCTTTCCATATATTATCACTAATTCTCACAACACCACATCCTCATTTTAAAGATGAGGAACCCAAGGCTCACAGAAGCTAAAAAGACTTGCTGGAGGTCACAAAGCAAAGAAATGGCAAACTAGGATTCAAACATAGATTAGACTATTGAAAATTCTATATTCTTTCCAGTGAACCAGAGAGGTGGTAAATAGAAAAGATAAAAGTGGGAAGAGAAGAAAGATAGCTCTCCTGCAACAAAGAAAACAGGAACTCAATGGAGGCCAAGTTTGCACACTGATAACTGTCTCTCCCTAAATATAGCTTCCTTCCATGTAAAACAGAGTCTGGCATGCATGAAAGGAATGTCTCATCCTGCTCCACAACCCATTGCTAGTCAAGAAAAGACAATTCTGCAAAGTAATCTGACAACTGCATTATTTTCAGGGTCATTTTCATGTAACACCAAACTAAGCTACCGAAGTCAACCCAAACATGCGCTCTCAAATTTAATATTACTCTTGGTGACCTCAGGAAACTCCAAGGATTTTTAAAGCATGTATCAATTATTAGATTAAATAACAATAAGAAAGCCATCCCCATCGGCCACGTAACCCCTAACAGATTCAGCACATTGACTGGAACAGAGAAGCAGCATATACCACTGATTCCAGAAGACAAAAACAGAGCTTTATTTTCTAAAGTATCAGTTGAGCATCTTTCTTCAGCAGATAAATGACTTCTATCATCTTATTAATTTTCCATGTCACCTGTTAAGGCCTTTTATCCACTTCTAACAAGACACGCTCATATCAAAAATTCATTCCAAGAAGGCTTTTTGCAATTTTGTGATTAATATAATTCACACTTTGAACAAAAGGGATATTTAATTTTGGTTGAGACTAAAAACTTGGCAGTTTCTCGTTTCAGAACAAGAGTTGCTCACTATGTTTCACAACTTTTAAACACTGGACAAAAACAGATGAAAAATAAGACAACTTTTCTTGAAGAATCTGAGAAAAGTCATTTCTACACACAGAACTATTTCTCTACTCACCTTCCTTGCTTCCTGTTTCTGCAGGCACTGGAAGAGATGCATTGTGCTGGATAGCTGCATTGGCAACAGCATTAGCTGTTACAGTGAAGGCAGTTTGGGGAACCAGCCGAGGCATCAGGGGTACCAATCGACGACCTTCAATGGACCATTCTGAAGAGCTATTAGGTCCAGACATACTAAACAAAAAAGAAAACACTGCTACAAGAGTTCTCAATTGCTAAAAATGAAGCAAATATATACACTCAAATATAACTTTTTAAATTATAAAAAGTGTCCTGAGTGAACAGGAGAGGCTTTATTTTAAGCAAGCAAGATCAAAATTATGAATAATAATCAGAATTCAAGGAATTTCACACACACTTAGATTTTTACACATTTTATTCCATAATCTGAATCTTATAATGAACATAATTGAAACTATGAAAAACTGTCCCATGCCTTTTAAATAAATATCAACATTATTTTCATTAGTTTAAATCTGGTATTGCTAATGAAAACTAGTATTTCTACTAACTTTTAGAACTTAATGTTATAATTAAGCTAAAAAGGTAAAAAGTACTCATAATTTCAAAAATCAGATTTTCCTGAATAATTAAGGATGGAATTCATTGAACTTTTGCAAAATTATCCTAACTGCCTGCATGGCCAGAGGTTCTAAGGCTTTCAAACAAGGGAAACTGAGGCAGTAAACGAGGGAGACTAGGTACTGGGGGATAGAAGGGAGCTGTATATATCACTGCATGTGTCACTGACAATGTGTTATATTATTATCCTTCTTGTTAAAAAAAAGTATACTAGATCTGAGGACACTGCAAGAAACCTGCCACTACTTTAATTTTACTTATTTATACCATTCTTCACTCTAAGGAATGTTTGAGGCAATTGAACTCTACCCCTAAGCAGACATTATTATCAGTTTTACTCAATTTCTTGAGCAAATTTTATCCTAGGAATCCAAACAGAGGTTGAAATATGAAAAGACAGTTGTTCACTTCCCTTGGCTTGGCTCCACAAAAGGTAGTGGTATCATTTTTCCTGACTAATGATTAGTGTCGAGGCTTAAAATTCACCCAGAATCAACCAATCAACCAACCAACCTCTTCACTAAGTCAGAAATATTTCTGCACCTTTTTCAAAACCAAAGATTCTACAACCCAACCTAGAGTTTAAGATTCTGTAGGTCCACTGATTCTTCAAATTTAGATAGAGTACACAAAAGTCCTTGTTAGTGGATAGTGGAATAATGATGATGATGGTAATGATGATAATTAACATCAATTAGCACTTAGTATATGTGAGGCATTGTTCTAAACATTTTACATGCATTAACTCATACAATTCTTTCAATCTTATGAAATTGGTAATATTATTATCTCCATTTTTAAGATGGGAAAACTGAATTAACAAAAGGTTAAATAACTTGCTTATGGTCACAGAGCTACTAAATGTCTCCTTCAACAAGCATACATCATGCTACTGAAATTAACTGCCACATCACAAGTGGAAGGTATAAAAATTTTCAAATGTGTTTTGTCTAACTTTTGCCTTTGATTTATACTAAGTGGGCACTGCTGTCTAATCACTAGCAACTTTCACTGAATGGAACAAATAAATTACTTTACAACTTGAGAAGAATTTATACTCAGTCAAGAAAGGAATTTCTAGGAGTTGATGAATTCAATTGAGTTACAGTGGGAAATCTGCAAATTCCTTCATGGTATAACATAGTCCTACCTAAGACATGGGAAAGAGGGATTCTTAAGACCCCAATAACCCTCACAAATTTGTTATCACATAATCTCCAAATTGATGCTAGTTCTGAAACAGAAAATGGTACAAACAAGAAAGAGAGACAGAAATAGACCTATTGCTAATTGTCAAAGGAAAAAATTCTAAAAGCTATTCAGCATTTTCCTGGCTTACTCCTATTTTGCTATCATTTTATTAGAATATCACTAATAAATTTGCTTGGTGAGAGTTTACCATACAAATAAAGTGATGTCTACACTTACCTGGTACATTGTTTAAATGGTGGCAGAAATTATGGAAGATTAATAATTTAAAATACATGAATATATATGCTATTGAAAAGACAGAATTTGCAGTGCAAAACATACAACTGCAACTTTTAGAAAGATCTATAAATCTTCCAAATTTCTACTCACGCAAACATGCTCAAACTTTTTTTAAGTGAATGAAAAATTAAACATCATGTTAGAATTAGATCAAAATTCCTATTTTGCTTACTAATGGGGGTGTAAATATGCATTAGCTGCACAAATCATCTAGATAGAATTTTACAGGTTTCTGTAAACATCTTATTCCAGGGCTTTCCTGAGATTCCTAAGTTTCAAACAACTCCTCTCTATTTATACTAAATATAGCAAGGGAGGGTAGAAACCTGGCTCCAGCCCCTTTTCTGAGAAGTCTAACAAGATACTAGTGGAACTACCTTGGCCCTCTCATCCTTTGGTATGCAGCGCACCAGCATGAAATCCTCATCCTCACATAGAAACTCAAACAGTATCCCATGAATAGTCTGGCTGATGGAGAAGGAGTTAAGAGAACAGTAATTCTGGATAGCCACTTTATTTAGATACAATGCTGGCAAGAGTGGCCCAATTAAAAACTGTGAAGCCCCTTGACATTCCAGGCTTTAATACTATAATATTCTGACATGTTTCAAAACTGAATTAGAGTACCAAACTTAATAAATGGTCTCGTGCCAAATAATAAACACGTGTTATGGTTCAAGCAAGGCTTTTCTTTGATCCCAGACACTCCACTCCTTTTGTTTCCATCTCCTTTGTGCTCAGTCTTCTTGGCTTTCTCTTTACCTTTCAACCACATTCCTTCTGGCCTAAGCTGCTGTTTTGAGTGGGGGAGGGAAGGGAGAGGAGAAAGGGAATGCAGTCAGTTCAGATGCATTCCTCCTTGGCTCAAGTTACTTTTTTTCAAGCTCAGAGTTTGAAGCCCTCCTATAGATAATCTTTAGAACTAGGTTCTGTTACTACTTCTGAGGGAAGGAGGGCAGAGGAGACGGACAGAATGAGGGATCTATGTCTTCCTCACCATTCCCCACTCATTGACCCTTGGGCTCAACAAGTAAATACGACGTCTGGTCAAACTAAAACCACAATATAAAATATTAAAACAGGAGTATGGAAAGACCTAAGTAGCTTAAAATTATACACTGAAGTAAACGGTTTTCAAAAAATTAAATTCATGTGTTAAAGAAATCAGAAAGGAGAGAAAAAAAGAGGAAACAGGTAGATAGAAGCCAACTCTCAATTATCCATGCTAAGAAAGAGAGGAGGGAAAGGGAGAGGTCAAACAGATCAAAGAAACTGACCTATTATCCAAAAATACTTTGGCAAATACTTGTAAATTCTTCCATCAAACCTCTCCCAGGACAACTAACAAGTAGTAAAATGAGTAATTAAAATTTTCACCTCCTCTCCCTTCCCACCCTCTGACTAGAGGTACTTTCAAGCAGCAAAATAGCTAAAGGGTGGGCAGTATTAGGAAGGGGAGGAGGGGAAGAGAAGTAAAAGCAAGGGGCATGGTTAATTCATAAATGGAATATGTGCCCCTGAATAATTGAGAGCTTCAATTTTGAAATAAATACAAGAAAAAGCCTGAAATAATAATAACCTATTTGCATACCTGTAACTTGGTCTTTCACCCAAATATAAGGATAAATTCATTCTTTAAAGGGGAAAAAAGGAAAAGGAGACTAAATAAGTGTTATCTTTAAGTATGAAACTGATGCATCAACTTACAACTAATTGCCCAATATTGTTCCAATGCTTTTAAGGTAGTAATTTTGTCTTTAAGTGCCTCTGAATGCAAACTATTATTTACTACTTTATTACCTAGCACATAAGTTTCCTATTACAAGTTCTCAAATTAGAATCTAGGCTCAGTTACTATTTTTAGAGTATCCAAATTTAAAAGTTTAGAGCAATTTAAAGAAGGAACACAATATGTGAATGTTTTAGCCATGTTGGCCTAACAAGTAAATACTTAATGATGCTAGAGGAAAATTTTCAAATTTCTACAGTGCATACATACCAACCACTGAAAAATCTCCAAATTCAAACAGCTTAACTGTCAAACTACACAGTTAAAAAGGTAGCACCCCATTTTATCAGTCAAGTAAAATCCGTAACATTAAAGCACAACATGAAGCTAATGGATCTTCGGGGTCAATACAATACTGCCAATTGGGTTAAAAGCACTATTTATTACATTATGGAAATGTACTGAATTTTTTCCTTTAGTTTTATTTCACATTAAAACATAAAAATAAAAAACAGATGAATATTCTATAACATACCTTATTTTATAAAATGTTCCTACCATCTTGCATTAACATTTAAAGGATAATTTTTGTTCTTTTCTATTTTTCAGGAGGCACTGTCTCCATACATACTTTGTTAATGCTCAATCTGTGTCTTCCACCACCCTCCACCCCACCTATCAAATAGTTATAATGATCTGAAAACAGTGTGATAAGAATCCTTTACAATTTTATTTTGTTGGCTTTTCAAAGTAATTTAAGGTATACTGTAGTCATATTTCTTAAAAGCAGAACATATATTTTACAATCTTTTTGCTGAATCTCAAAATACATGAAATATTAGTCATCAAAAAATTTATAATGCCTATTTATAAAGCAATATACATATCAAATACTATTACAAAGTAACTCTAAGGGGCTGTCAAATTTGGGGAGCACACTACTTTCTTATTGAACTTTGCTTCAAGTAAAGGAATCATCTGCTAAACTGTGGAGGCCTTTAGTTATACAGAGATTACATTGCAACAGGATTTGACCTGAGTACTTAAAGCTTGCCTAACCAAATGCAAAAACATAACCAACTGAATAAATAGTTAACACAGCTATGGTCAGGATCCCTGAGTACAGAGATATTACTATCAAGATAAAAGACTCAGGAATGCTACACAATAGGAAGACTTTCAAAACTACGGTATACTATGTCATGAAAAATCAGGGGTGGTATGACTAATGGCTTACTTATGTGCAATTGTTGTTAACCGTTCATCGTTTACTGCTCTCCGAACTTCAGCACGGTGGCGCTCTGTTGAGATGCTATGAAAAAAAATAGCCATTATAGAACTCTGCCAAGCAGGCAGCTCTTTTCTATACTTTTATTAATGTTTAAGTCAACATTTTGCTTGGGGGGGGCAAAATTGATTTGTAAAAAGATATAGACAGGGGCCTAATATATGTCTTCAAATGCTTTAATTAAAGTCATAGAAAAGGATTCAGACTGATTCTGTGTAACTGCAGAGAGAATTAGTTACAAATTAGAAATCACAGGAAGACAAATTCAGCTTGATATCAAGTCATTACGTCCAAAACACAGAAATATCAGACCATGTTCAAGATTAGCAGAGGTTCCCGTTATCTAAATGTAAACAGCCACTGAATGACCCCTAATCATGGTTACTGAGAAGAGGATTTTGGCACTTGGAAGAAAGTCTTCTAAAGTTCTTTCTAAAGCTTAAGAGTCTATAATTTTATGTTTAGTGAATATAATAAAGAAATGAAAGTGGCAAGATAATGTTTCCTGTAGCTATATGCTATGAAACTTGACACCAGGATATCACTCCTTCATTACTCAACACTTGAGCTGTGTGTCTTCTACATTGTATCATGTTACCACTACAGTAAAAATGTACTTATGTTGATCCTGATTAAATACATGTAAAGTTAAATCTAAACAACTGAAAAAAGGCTATACCCATTCCATTCATAAATACTTAATAAAATGAATAGAACTCTTAAAAGTGTAACCTTTATTGCTAAGTTAAATCTATAACACAGACTAAAATATTTAAGGGGCTGGAAAGCAGAATTTATGAGGCAATATATACAACAAACAAACAAAAAATACAAATTGTTAAGTATGGAGGCAATAAGACTGACGATTTAGCTTAATAACATCCCTATTTTAATGTTAATTAAATGCAGGGAAAAAAATCTCTTCCCTATTTTCACTTAAAAAAAGAATAGGACAAAATGGTCTTAAATATAGAAAGGAAACTTCAGTTAAAACAGAACTGAATTTTCTGAGAAAGCTCAAGATGTTAAGAATGGATCAAGGCAAAGTATCAAAGAATCCCTTTCACCAGAATTTTTTAATGAATTTTTTTAACTCTAATGGGAAGCTGAAGGGATAAACTATCCCTAAGGCTATGACTATATAATCACCACCCATTTCTATAAATTAAGACAACAACTTCCTAGTGTCTCCTTCTACCCCCTAACAAATACCACTGGGCCACTCCAGATCTTCCTATCCAGTCGCTGCCAGCTCTTCTTTCCTTCACCCAGGTCAAAAATACCTCCCTTTTCCAAGAGGCCCAAACCTAAGATAACCTGCCTTAAACCTTTTCTGATTAGATTACAGAATAAATGGTAAATTACATAATTTTCCATAACAAAGCACACAACTGGGATGGGATCTCTAAACACCAACAATTTGAACACCTCTGTCTTCAGCTTAAGAGTGAAAAGTATTGAAACACCTCAAAATGAAATTTCTAGACTCATCTCTCACAAACTTTTATGATAATTTACCTAAGAACTTTTGAGAGTTCTCCAAGAAGATCTTTCTTTTCCTTGGTGAGATCTCCCTGTGCCCGAAGTGCACTGATAACTCCAGCATATGCCTCCAATTCTAGAAGAAGAAAATTATTTTATCAAGATAGGCCATCAATATTTAAGTACTATGGCTACATAGAGTGAAACTTCAGGGCAGGAAACCTAAAAATCAATATGCGAATATTTCATTAATGTCCTCTCAAAAATTTTATCTAAAACCATAGGTTAAAATGTGGCTTTTGTAATCTTATTTTCTTTTTTATTGCCTCACAGAAGTCATGTATATAAAAAGTTTAGGTAGAAAAATCTAATGGTAAATATTTCGTCTTACGCATCATCCTGAAGAACATTCAACTCAGATGCTACCAACACCTGGGAACAGGTTCCAAGTGATATAATAAGGCTGATAAGAGAAGTTTTTTGCATTATTGATAGGTACCTTTACTGGCCAAACTTTGAAATAATTCCTTAGGCTTGCCTAAGAATTTGACCTATATTCTATCTGTGAAGGGTGTGCAAGTGAAAAACTACTGGATCAAGAGTCAAATGACCAGATTCTGGCTCCAGCACTGACACTAGTTGTGTGACCTTGGACAAGTCCTTTCTCATCTCTGATCCTCAGTTTCTTTATCTAGAAGACACTTTGAAGGTACCTTCCATTTCTATGATCCTCTGCATCTATAAAAACCACCAGCAAAATGACTAAGGCAGATTAGCACACATGAATTGCTCTTATAGCAATCAGGACATAATACACTGAACCCTAATGCCAGACAGTTTCATTTCACTAACTTTCCACAGCAACAACTGTTATTTAATGAAACTGTCAGTTCCTAGTAGTGGTTAAAATATAAAACCCAAAAGCCCTCAATGGCTCCCAATGAACCATGCCTGCCTCTCAGTGTACTTCCTCGTGTACTACCTTCCAATAGTCCCTCCCACACTGACTCTGGGCTTGGCATGTGACTTGCTTTGGCCAATGGAACATCAGCATACATGATGCAAATAGCAGCCTTGGACACAGGACCTTGCTCTCTTGGAAGCTTGAGATCACCAAGCTATGAAGAAGCCCAGGATGAAAGGTCACATGGAGAGAGAGGCCCAGCCACCTCAGCTGAGCCCAATTAACCAGCTAAGCTACCAGCTGAATAGAGCCACATGAGAGAGCTCAGGCAAGACAAGTAACCCACAGAATCATGAGAAATAATAAAATAGTTGTTTCAAACCATTAACACTATGAGACAAGTATACCTGAGCAAAACAAAATGATGGGAAATAAGTGTCCAGACTACAGTTATCTTCTTACTCAATTCAAGTTGCTACCAGTATTTGCCAATGCCTTACATACAACAGATACTGAATATTAGCCAAATAATAAAGGCATGCATACCTGCATCCAAGGTACTACACCAACAATAAAACAGTAGCCTCATTCAGTTCATATTATTCACAGTTCTATCAAAAGAAAAGACTTTATATAGAAGAGTGAGCTGACCATATTAAATAGAAATGTCTGGTCCAACTGAATTATCCCATGTGTAAACATCTTGCATGTTCAATCTAGGCTGGATATTATGTAGATATTTCATGTGGTCTCTCTGGAAGGACAAACTCTGCTTCTCTGGAGTAGCGAAGGAAATACTTTGTTCCAGGAAACATATATTTCAGCTTTTATCAGGACCTAAAGTAGAGTTCAGAAAGACACTGGGGATAACTAAGAAACCACTATATCTAAATGTTTATGCCCCATTTATGGAATATTTTATTCAACAAATCAGTATTGAGTCCCATTATATATACCAGATAGTATGCTAAATCCTGCCCTTAAGAAGTTAACTCTAGAATAAAGCTACAGTGAAACAAGTCATCAGACAATTCTGATACAGTTTACAATACAGTGGTGAAGGCACAGAAGAAAAACACATCATCTAGTCTGGAAGCATAAGCTTTAATCAGAAAGAGAACTGTGCTCTAGGCAGGCAGTGGGGGAAATGCAAATGTGCAAAAGGAACAGAGAGAGTAAAAGAGCATATAATGTTTCACAGAGACATTAAACTTCCAGTAATAGTCAGTGACTATTTTGAGAGTTTTACACTAGGGAAAGTAAAAATATGTCCGTACTTGGTTAGTCGCTAATTCAAACCAAACTACTAATTGAACACTACTACTACAAGGTACCATGGAGAATCTTTATATGAACAAAACAAAGTCCTTATCCTCAAGGTGATTAAAATCCAACAAGGATAAAAATGGAAAAACTGTTTGGGGCCAGACTAAGAAAAGCCACCATTTCCAGTCTAAAAAGTTTTTGATAGAACTCAGTGACTGATTAAATGTGGAAGGAATGGCAGAAGGAAAAGAATCAGGTTTTCCAGTTTCCAAGATATTTAGTAGAATGGCAATACCATAAAAAGAAATGGAGAGGTCAGAGAGAGGAAGTGGTTTGAGGAAAAACTTTACTTTTGGCCTGTGGAATTTATGGTCATCAAAATTTCACTATTTTACGATATTTCAAAAAAAGTGAAATTAACTAAAGAAAGACAAAGATTCTTGACATCTCAAGTCTCATTCCAAGTCCAACTAAAAAGTCATGCACAAAAGTAAGAGGTGGCAACCTCACACAAAACTGTAACTCAGAACACAGTTCTCATAGCTACACAATCCAAGGCATACCTCCCCCCTTCATTCAATGAGAAACTCACTTATTGCAAAGAACTTTTACTAGCTTCCCAGCCTCATTCACATTTGTGGATTTCATTTGATGAGAATCCTAAGATTCTGACAAATATCAAACTCAGTTGAATTTCTGGTATTATATTTGGTACCATTCTATTACAGTGTTAACTCTAATGACGCGTAAGTATAACGAAATAACACAGGAAAAAACACAGAAAACAAAAGATTTGCCAAACTATTTTTATAAAGCCCTCAACCCGTTCCATTTAAACAAACCAGCCATTCAATTATACTATAGTTCATAAAGCCTCATGTAAGAGTTATAGTTCAGGAATGGTCATAAAAAAATAGGGCAGGGGAGCAGCAGGATAGAAGGAAGGAAGCATTTATCTATCCCTGGTATGTTCAGTGTGTCATAAAGAAATTCTCTATCCCAATTTCTCTACATTTAAGTAAAATGTAATGTTTAGCATCTGGTGTTAAAATAATTTATAACATTTTTAAAAAGAATTTTTTTAAAGCTAATTCTTAAAATATTTTAAGCTAATTTTTAAATACAGTACCTTCTCTAAACTTTGGACCTAGAGCTAGTGTTTGAAAGCAATTCAAAGGTTTCACTGTTATGATAATGAGCCAACGGGTGGGGAGGAAGTCTTTCCGCAAATCACTCTCAAGGCTCACCTCCCAAAAGAAGGGTCATTGAAGATGACGTTACCCTCTAGGAAGGCTGTTTTCTTTTGTATAGAAGCAGCTCTTCAGCAATATTACCCACACAACTCTGACTAAAATTAAGGATAAATTTAGACTTAAAGGTTACAATTTTTATATTCAAACATAATCTCTTGATTCAAGGTCCCCAAAGCCCAGAAACTCTAATGCAATCAACTTCAGTTGTGATCTGCAATTATTTCAGCTATGAAATAAATAAAAATCCAACTTTATAACTGGTAGCTAGCAAGTTAGAGCAATTGCATACAAGTGTGTAGAAAATCACCCTTGAGTTAGTACTAAAAGTTTGGATATAAGGTTAAAAAAAAAAGGAATAATTGACCCCAAAAAAACCAACCCACCCCAAAACAAAACAAAAAACCTCTCTAGAGGTGCTAAAATACAATGCTAAGAAGTAGTTTAAAATATAGAAATCCTCATAGTGGCCTAAGGGGAAATAAAAAGGGCAAAGGTTATTAGCAGGCAGGGCCAGATTAGCTATGATTCAGATTTATGCATAGGAATTCCCAACAAAGATTTCCTTTGAAGAAAAGATTCACCTGCAAATAAATAAATGTCTGAAAGCAACTGCTTTAAAACGCTATATACTCAGATGTCAGGCACTGTGATAGGCCCTTTTTATATACACTTAATCCACATAAACTTATGAGGCAGATATTATTGTCCTTCATTTACAAAAGTGTCAATAGATTTAGGGAGATTAAACAACTTGTCCTTGGATCATGTCGGTCATTAGTAACAGGACCAAGACCCCAGGTCTATCTGAATTCAAGGTCCACACTTTCCCCTTCAAAGTCACAGATATCTAAATAATTCCTATCCACTGCCAAAACATCTAATGTTCTTTTTCAAATTACTTTTTCATTTACTGAGTCCCTACTATGTGCTGGCCTGAGACTATAGTGGTAAGTAAGACAAAAAGGTTCCTTCTTGGACCTTACAGTCTAAGGCTGCATTTCTCAACCAAGGATCCTCATGTGAACCACAGAATACAGAAAATGATTTGAGTAACTCTTTTTTTCTCAATTTTCCCAAGGATAATACATACATCATTACATACAATGGATAACTTAGTATTAGGGCTTAATTCTCTCCCTAAATGCTAGTTGAGAAAGGCTGCTCTAAAGGAAAAGAAGCACTAAATAATTCATTACAGGCATAAATGGTGTTTTATTACTGAAAGTAAAATGTAATTTGGAAAAGTCAGCATAGCTTACATTAACTTAGAATTCAGAAACAGTATGTAATTCACACATACATTCATGAAGGTTAAAAGTATGTTAACATGAGACTGGAATCCTATTCCCTGGGTTGAAATTCTGACCCCATGACTTACTACCAGCATTACTTCGGGTTCTAAGCTTCAGGTCTGTCATCTGTAAAATGGGGACAAAAGAAGAAACATATCTATCTTTTTGGTTTGAATGAGGATTAAATGAGATGCTGAATGTAAAGGACTCAGAATAGCCCAGTATCCCTGAAGAACTTTTAGCTGCTATTATTATTAATATGATTCATGCATCTACTGTGTACAAAGCACTATATAAAGCACTAGGGAAATAACAGAGTAAGACAAGAACTATACCTCTAAAGAATTTCTAACCATCATGAAATATGATATCCATGCAAACAGCCATGACCCAAACAGAAAGGGAAAAGGATCATAGGGAGGCATGAAACATCAAAAATGAAAATCATACCCAATTTTCGAAGAATCCTTTTGCATTCATCCCTGCTGAGATCCAAAAGTGTTGGCCACACAACAGGCATTGCTGCTTCTTTTTGGTAGCCCCAAAGAGCTTGTCTTCCCTACCAAAACAAAAATCAAAAACTCAAATTACGAAAGTACATTCAAAAGCCCACTCACGTGGAGATCCACACGCTAAGAAGCAAAACCAGTAAGAGTATCTCACAACCCTATTTCACCTCCATGCTTTCCAACTTCTGACAAATGAAGAATTTAACCATGTGCGAGCTTACTATTCCAGCCTATCATAGTGGAAAGAGCATAGGCGTTGGACACATATAGGTTCTAATTCAATCTTTCAACTTACTGGCTGTGTGATCCTGGGTAAATTGGCCTATAGGAACATAAATTTTACACATCTGTGAAACAGAGATTTTATCACTCAGTTTGTTATGAGGATTAAATAACAGTGTATGTGAAGTTCTTATCCTAGTGGCCGACACATTATTTCATAAATAGGTGCCACTACCTGTGTAACCTTGGGCAAGTCACTTGACTTCTGCCGGCTTTCTCACTATGAGCTACATGAAATAAAATACGTAAAGTTCCTAGGATGTTAAGTGGGTTAATGGAACTTAATATAGTACGTTCTCCTCGAGTCTTAACAATGAAACATGAATTTACACCCAGCAGTCCTCAAAAAAACATTAACCAAAAGTTTAGATGTCAGGAACTTGGTACTGGGAATTCCCTGGTCTAGAGAAAAAGATAACAGCGCTGGGCCCTTGCACTATACCTGCTTAGCACACAGCAGATCCGCTGTAAATATCTGTTAAATAAACAGATGAATGACTGAGAAGAGCAAGTAATATGAATGAATGAGCGAGTGAGTGAATGCATGAATGAGCGAGCTCAGTGTCTCGTCTAGGAGTCAGGCATCGACCCGTAATAACTGCTATCTCCCGTTCCAAGAGCTGGGACTGCTAACTCCAACTCCACGCCTGAAGTTGAACCCCCTCCCCCTACTTCCCATAGTCCTCTCATCTAAGAACCAACCCAGAGCAAGGAGAACTGGAGTGCGCGCCCCAGCCGGCAGAATGACATAAAGAAAAGGGGTGGGGAGGAAGAAGAAGGGGCAGAGCCAAAGGAATCCGCTCCCTCCACAAGCCAGTCCCCGCCTCCCGACAGGATCTTGGAGGCGGCCGGCGACCGCCGGAATCAACCACCACGTCACAGCATCCCGACGCGTCCCCGCCAGCGGACCCCATTGCGGGGCCGCATCGCACTGGAAACCTGGGTAGAGGTTGCCGGAGCCCGCTCCGAGAACCGGAATCCTGTCTAATCCTTCCCCCACTCAAGTGTCAAGGAGGCAAGCCCGCCCCGCCCCCTCCCCAAACACGCACTCTCGCAGCACCACAACAAGAGCAACCCGCCCACCCTCCTCACCGGTGCCGCTCAGCGCTCACCCCAATGTCAAGCTCGCGACCCAAGCCCTCTCAGGACCGGTAGCCGGAGTCAGGGGCCCCGGCAGGCATCAGCGCCTCACTCCCTCCTCAGCGGAGAGGACAACGGAGAGAAAGAGTAGACGCTCGGACAGCCAGGCAGACGACCGAGACTCACCGGGAGGCCCCCAGAGCTGGACTCCAGCAATCCCAGCACCAGGCCTGCCAGAGTCCCCCTCAGCCCACCTCGGGAGCCCCACGATCCCGTTAGGAGACAACGGAGGATGGGGTTGGGCGCCCCAAGCCGGGCTCCGAATGCTTGGCCCGGCGCTCTTCCAGACTGGCTATCCTGCCAGTTCTTCCCAGAACCCTGTCTAAGAGTCACCCACCTGCCCGGCCTTTCTGGGCTCATCTAAAAGGCTCCTCCGCCAAGACTAGGGGACACCAGGAATTGGGTTTGTTTGCTGTGCCTCAGAAGGGGCAAGATGGCGACAGGTATCAGGGCGCAGGCGCAGCCGCGCGCTGCCAGTCGGGAGGTGTAGTTCGCCTTTCCCGCCTTTCGGAGAACGGACACCAGAAGGCCTCCATTCTTCTGTCCCTCTTTTTCTGCACGTTTTGAAAGGAAAGGAGCGACATCGCGAGGAGTGCTGGGAGTTGTGGTCCGAACCCAAACTCCCTCCTCTTTCGCTCTTGGTGTGCACGCGCAAGGAAGGCTGGGATTGTAGTTTCCTTGGGTTGTCCTCCACACCCTCCTCTCCGGCTTCGCGCGCCTCGCCTCCGCATGCCGTCTCCCAGCCAATGGGCTGCGCTCTCCGCTACGTGCGGCGTCACACGTAGTGGCCAAGATGGCGTTGGTACCTGGAGCTGAGGGTTCCCCGCGACCTTTATTCTAGGGGGGGGTTAGGGACGGTGGGAAAGCAGGTTCGTCCCTGAAGCGCCGTTGAGGGTTAGGATCGGATTCCTCAAGAGTCTTGGGAGCAATTATCAGCGGCCTCCAGCCCCGCCAGACGCAGCTCGAGGAGAGAGAATACACGCTACGACACCTGACACAGTGGACATCGCAGTTGCGCGTACCCGATCCGGGGGTTGCGGAGTTGCAAGTAGAGAAGAGGAACCCGAGCGTTCTCGACTTTGGGTTTCTCCGCGTGTGAAGTGGGAATGATAGTGCTGTATCTATCAAAGGCAAGAAGGAGAAGGGGTTTATTTGAGGCCCTGCGACGTGGTAGGTTCACCCTTTAGCCTTTGTTCGTGTTTAATCACAGAACAGTTGTGTGAAGAGGGTATTGTTGCCCCTGTTTTACGGATGAGAAAAGGGGCCCAATATACAAATAATCGCGGCCATAAGATCGAAGCCAGTACCTACTACTGTTGAAGATCCAGTCAAGTTTTGTGATTGATCTCCCTTTTAAATTTTGTACTTCGGGAGACATCGGATCTGGTAAAAATACTCAAATGGAAAGGAGTGTTTAGTGTGCTTTATGATATTAACAAAGTTTTCTTATAAAATGTTAGGTTAATATTACCCTATGGGGATGTTGTGATACACAAAGTAGAGAAAAGTTATTTGTAAATTTTGGACCACTATACAAACGTGTGAGACTGTTCATGTCCTTGAATCTCCATTGTAGGTTAGGTTAGGAAGAAAAAATAAATAACGGCATTTGTGTACTATTTGCCCATTAGCTAAAACTCCTCTCTGAGGCCCAGGAAAATTGTTATTGTTGAAACCCAAGTCTGCCCCTTCAGAAAGGCAGGAAATGGGACAAATAGTCTCTAGGCTTTCCCACCACTCCCTCCCTGATCTTCCAATGCATTCTTTTCCATCTGTTTCCTACTGAGTTGAGGTACCACCTGCTTTCTGGCCAGATACTTTAGAACTCTTGGAAAGATGATAAATGAAACTTTAATAGAAGATTTTGTAGTTGAACATATATTTTTTGATTTGAGCATCTTAGTGAGGCAGGTATAATTAAGATTACCCCCTACTAGGAGTGAGAAAAACACAGATATTCAAGAACTCACCCAATTGAAGGGAGTTGGGCTTTATAACTCCAGATCTTTGACTGGAATTCACCCAAATCCTATAGATTTGGGTGAATTCTCTTCTTGCAGTCCCCCGAATATCTTATAGTCCTTCCTCTTATCCTTGGGCTTGGTAGGTGCCAAGTACTGTTCTAAGCATTTAAAATACTTATTCCATCCTTAAAACAACTTTATGAGGTAGAAACTATTATCTAATTACAAATGAGGAAACTGAGGCATAGGAAGGAGGTGAAATAGCTTCCCTAAAGTTACACATTATAAGTAAATGGCGGTTATACTCCAATAAAGATGTTTAAAAAAATAAGTAGGGGCTTCCCTGGTGGCACAGTGGTTGAGAATCTGCCTGCCAATGCAGGGGATACGGGTTCGAGCCCTGGTCTGGGAAGATCCCACATGCTGCGGAGCAACTGGGCCCGTGAGCCACGATTACTGAGCCTGCGCGTCTGAAGCCTGTGCTCTGCAACAAGAGAGGCCGCGATAGTGAGAGGCCCGCGCACCGCGATGAAGAGTGGCCCCCGCTTGTCGCAACTAGAGAAAACCCTCGCACAGAAATGAAGACCCAACACAGCCATAAATAAATAAATAAATAAATAAATTTTAAAACAGGAAGGATGAAGATTTTAAAAAAATAATAATAATAAGTAAATGGTGGGACTTCCCTGGTGGTCCAATGGTTAAGACTCCTCGCTTCCGCTGCAGGGGGCATGGGTTCCATCCCTGGTCGAGAAACTAAGATCCCCCATGCTGCAGTGGCACGACCAAATAATAATAATAATAATAATAATAATAATAATAATAATGATGATAATAAGTAAATGGTAAAGCCAGGATTTAAACGTAAGCAGCTTGGCTCCAGTGTCTGCTCTGGACTAGTGGTTCTTAAATTTCAATGTTCAAAGAATCACCTGAGTATCTTGTTAAAATACAAATTTTAATTGAGTAGGTCTGGGTAGCACCTAAGAGCCTATATTTCTAACAAGCTCTCAACTGCTGATGCTCTGGCATCAACTACTACCTCTGATCTACCACACATCCTCCCTTTCCTTGGAACCGTATTTGTCTTTTGCAGCAAGAAACTGCCTTCCCCATGCTGTCGGTTACTGCTCCATATTCCCAAATGTTCCCAACATTGAATTCTCTTCTTTAAGAATCAGACTCAAACTTTACCCTCAAGAATATTGTCCTGCCCCTGCCTTTCTCTCTAGGATGAGACAGGCATTCTTGCCTCTGCTCCTACGCCACTTATTATACATCTTGCTACAGAACTCAGAACACTGAGTTATGGTCATTTGTTTGAAAATATTTCTGACCAGGCAGTGAGCTCTTTAAGGAGGCACAAGAGTCTGTACACTCTTGTGCCTAGCACATAAGACTAATAGCTAATACTTATCGACGGCTTTCTCTGTTCCAGATGCTGTTACATACCTAATAAACGTGTTTAATCTCCACAATAGCTTTATGAGGTATATTATTACCCCCATTTTATGGATGAAGAAACTAAGGCACAGAGATTTCAAGTAGTTTGCCCAGTGAAACAAGCTAGTAAGTAGCAGAGCCATGAATTCGAATGAAGGCACTTTGACTCCAGGAAATGTATGGTAAATAAGAACCACTCCCCTCTACCTCTGGTCTGAGAAAATGCATTGGAATACAATACCTATCTCAAACTTTATTCCTCTATTCACAAAGCAGATTAAGCAGGTTTCTTGGAACAAACTTCAAGATGCCTACCATCCACCATTCTAATTTTGTAGTACTCTGTTGGAGAAGGTGGATTTCACCATTATCATGAAAATATCTGAAAATAGCTCCTATGGTATTGTACAGGTAGGCAAATTGAAATGGATAAGACCTTAGAGATTCATTTTCTAAATTAAAAAAAACTGAGGTCCAAAGAAGAAATGAGTTAACCAAAGTCATACAAGAATTTCATGGCAGGACTGGGACTGGAAAGCAGCCCTTTTGACTTACTTGCTGCTCTTTCCACTGTATCACACTGCCCATAGATTCTTACCATCAGAAAGTTTTATTACCACACTGGTATAGCCAGAGGTGTACTAAAAGAGAATAGCAAGACCAAAATTTTTTTTAAATATACAGGTAGAATATCAAATAGTAGATCAAAATGAGTGGATTTGGGGGACAGAAAAGAAAGAAGGAAAGTAAACTGGAGATAACTGGCAATTACATATCCAGGCTCAATAGAGGATTAGAAGTGCTTGGAACAATCTAGAACAGGTTCAGAAAGGTAAAAGATCTGGCCACTGACTTGTCCACTGCGTCCCTTACTCTCCCCCACTGTCCATTCAATTCTATAGTCTCTACTTCCTAGGTAGCTGACCCTGTTGTTTTAGTAGGCTGATGATGAGGCCCCCTCACCTGTGTGAGATGGACCTTTATACCAACACTTTTTCTCCAAAGGAACCTCTCTATACTCCTTGCCAGTACATCTACCATACTGCCACTACTGTCAGGGTGCGTTTTCTGAACTTCAAAGCACTTGTCAGTCCCCTGCATAAAACTTGGGAGGCTCCCAGATGCTAACAGAATAAAGTTTTAGCTTCTTTGTAAGCAAACCCATGCTAATTCAAAGAAACATCCTTACACATCTAAGCTTTTCCTAGAGCACTGCTGTCACCTTTTAATCTAGTCTGAAATCTAATGTTTTCCTTAAGTTCACTGCTTCCCTTGAAGCCCTTTCAAATGGAGTTCTTCCTTCTCCCCCCATCTTCAATATCCTGAACCAGAAATAAAGGCTGGCATTCTCCTAACTTGTCACTACATCTGTATTAAGGTCACCTACCCCTGTTTTAAGGCTTTCACCATTAAGCCATTCAAACTCCATTTCACCCTCATTCCATCACTCTAGGGATGAAAGGATCTTAAGGAGAAGATTTTTTTTTTAATAAATTTATTTATTTTTGCTGCATTGCATCTTCACTGCTGTGTGTGGGCTTTCTCTAGTTGTGGTGAGCAGGGGCTATTCTTGGTTGTGGTGCTTGGGCTTCTCATTGCAGTAGCTCCTCTTGTTGCAGAGCACGGGCTCTAGGCGCATGGGCTTCAGTAGTTGTGGCTTGCAGGCCCTAGAGGGCAGGCTCAGTAGTTGTGGCACAGGGGCTTAGTTGCTCCACGGCATGTGGGATCTTCCCGGACCAGGGCTCGAACCCATGTCCCCTGCATTGGCAGGCGGATTCTTAACCACTGTGCCACCAGGGAAGTCCCATTCCACCTTTGAATCAGTAAGCAAGGTATTCCACATTCAAAACAAAACTTCTTTTTTTGCAGATTCTTACTCCTTTACCCTCACCAAACCTGCTCTTCAGCTTTAGTGAAATCTGCAGTTTACAGTCTCCCAGTTCCAAATCTGTTCCCTCATCTGGTTTTGCTTTCTTCCCTTTCTACCCTGGACTCCATGATGATTTATTTCAAACTCAGTCTCATCAACACTTTCAAGTCCATTCAGCCACCTCTGTCCTTCCACATTGACCCTGAAACAGCCCTCAACCTTGAATCAGTTTCTTCCCTGCATCCCTCCTCATGATGATTGATCTATTAGTTAACTATTAGTGCATAATACGTTATCCCAAAGCTTAGTGACTTAAAACAATAATTTTTTTTTTAAATTTCATACAGTTTTTGCAGTTTCTATGGGAATCAAGAGTGGCTTAGGAGGGTGTTTCTGGCTTGGGATCTCTAAAAGGTTGCAGTCATCTGAAGGCTGACTAGGGCTAAAGGATCAGCTTCCAGGTAGGTCACTCACATGGTTGGCAAGTTAGTGAGGCAAGAGGTCTGTTTCTCACTATATGGATCTCCTTATAAGGCTGCTTGAGCATCCTTATGAAATGGTAGCTGGCGTCCCCCAGAACAAGTGTTCCAAGAGAGCAATGTAGAAACTGTGGTATTGTGATGTGCCTGGGTGTGTATATACAAAAGCAGGTTTTATGTTTGTGTGTATATGACACATACCATGAAAGGGAATTTGTACAAAGCAGTAAATCTAGAACAACTTGACAGAAGTAAGTTGAAATAATATTAGGTAGCATTTGTTTAAGTCCCATTATAAAAAGAGCACCTTGTGTGTATTATCTCATTTAAACCTCACAACATTCCCATGATGTAGTAATTATTGTTCCATCTTACAGCTGAGGAAACCAAGGCCTAGAGAGAAGAAATTATCCAAAGTCTGATATCACCAGAAGACTTCCCAAGAACACACAGATACTACAGAGTCCTAGTTACCTATGGTTGCATAACAAACCATTGCTGTGGCTTAAATGATTTATTTTGCTCTCGAATCTCCAGTTTGGGTAGGGTTTAGTGGAGACAGCTCATCTCTGCTCCTCTGGGCAACTTGAAGACTAAGAGCTGGAATCATCTGAGTGCTCATTCATGCATATGATTAGCAATTGATGTTGGCTGTTGCCTGGAATCTTTGCTGGGATTATCAGTGGGAACATCTGTATGTGGCATCTCCATGTGGCCTAGGCTTCCTTACAGCATGTGGCCAGATTCCAAGGGTGAGTGACTGGAGAGAAGGAAACAAGAGGAAACTATATCATTTTTATAATCAAGCTATGGAAGTCATAGCATTATTTCTGCCATACTCTTGATTGGAACAGTCAAGCCCACCCGGGTTCAAGGGGAAGGGAAATAGATTCCATTGCTAGATAGAAGAGTGGTAGAGTTCTGAAAGAACTCTGTACCATTTCTGTGGGACCAGAAATGTTGCTGTGGCCATTTTTGGAAAATGTCCTCTGTCCACAACAATTCATATCCCTCTCACATGCAAAACACACTCATTCCTTCCCCGCAAAACCCAAAGTGTCTTCCCATTATGACAGCAGACCTGGGTTGTTCAGAGACTAGGAGGTTGCAGTCATACTGTGAAATTCCATTTATATAAAGTTCAAAAGCAGTAAAATATAATCTGTAGTTATAGAAGTCTGAAGAATTAATACCTTTAGCGGAGCAACTACTTGAATGGAGCTTGTAGGAATGTACCAGGGTGCTATAAATGTTCTATATCTTGATCTGGGTAGGGATTATATAAATAGATATGCACATGTAAAAGCTTACCAAGCTGTACATGTAAGCTGTACATGTTTACCAAGTGCACATGTAAATTGTGTCCTTTCTGTAGATTATACCTCAATAAAAAGTAAAAGGGCACTACAGTGGTAGATACAAGCCATTACACATTTGTCAAAACCTGTGGAATGTACTACACAACGAGTGAACCCTAATGTAAACTGTGGACTTTGGGTGATAATTATGTGTCATTATCATATCATAATCGATGTGTAGGTTCATCGATTGTAACAAATGTAACACTCTGGTGTGGGATGTTGATAGTGAGGGAGGATAGGAGGCAAATGAGAATTTTCCACTCAATTTTGCTGTGAACATAAAACTGCTCTAAAAAATAATTAATTAATAATTTTAAAAAGCCGTAAGTTAAAAGGATTGAAAAAAACCTATCTGTGCCAGTTAGGGGCCGCGCGCGTGTGTGTGTGTGAGAGAGACAAATGATAGATGAAAATATATGGATGGGTGAATGAGTGAGTGAGTAAAATGATTTAAGGAACAATGGAAATTTTTGGTTCACTTAAAAGTAAGTGCTGGGGGCTTCCCTGGTGGCGCAGTGGTTGAGAATCTGCCTGCTAATGCAGGGGACACGGGTTCGAGCCCTGGCCTGGGAAGATCCCACATGCCGCAGAGCGGCTGGGCCCGTGAGCCACAACTGCTGAGCCTGCGCGTCTGGAGCCTGTGCTCCGCAACGAGAGAGGCCCGCGCATCGCGATGAAGAGTGGCCCCCGCTTGCCACAACTGGAGAAAGCCCTCGCACAGAAACGAAGACCCAACACAGCCAAAATCAATCAATCAATCAATCAATCAAACATACGCATCTGATTCAAGATCCTCATTAAAAAAAAAAAAAAAAAAAAAAAGTAAGTGCTGGGGTAGTTCTGGCTTCAGGCATTACTGAATCCAGGATTCTAACAGGGCCAGTCTTAGTATCTCTCCATCCCTCAGCTCTGTCTTCTACTGTGTTAGCTTCATTCTCAGGCTACATGTGTTGGCTCCCAGCAGTTCCAGCTTATATGATCCCCCTGCTTATAGGCTCAGAAGAAAAGAGCACATGTCATTTCTTCCAGCAGTCTTAACAAAAGTCGTCTTGCTCTGTTGCTGTTGACTCCATCTGAGTCACATGCCAATCCCTGAACTGTGGCCAGGGGAATGTAATGCCCTGATTTGCCAGGCCTGAACCACATGTTACTCTCTGGGAAAGGAGGAAGGGTGTGGGTAAAGTCAGTTATTCCCAAAGCACAGGGAGTGGGTGTGAGTGTGGGCTTGGTTTCCCTTAGGAAAGTTAGGGTACTATAATCAGAAGAAAATAAAAGAATGCCGCACAGCAAAATCAGAGATGCTTACTAAAGTAAACGATGGCAATGTGATAAGAGTCATAAAAATGTTCCTACCCTTAGATATGGGATTCCCATTTGTGGGAATAATCCAAAATATGGGAACACTTACATATACAAAGATTTTAATTTCAATGCTATCTTAAAAAATTGACAATTATCTTACAATAGGAGAGTATTTACATACCCCACATCTGTTTCAGTATGTAGTCATTTAAGATGAAAATTACAAATAATTAACATCAAGGAATATGCTTGTGTACATGGTAAAAGCATGTATATGTAAACATCAAAAAAATAATAGTAATAATGGAAGAAAAACATGCCAAAACAATAGCATACTAGAGTGGTAGAACCATGGATGATCCTTTTCCCTTCACTGTATTTCCAAGTCTTCTTTTAGTATTTATATTATTGTTATGATTTAATGTATTTTGTAAAACTCCTTAGTGTCTTACCAAGAATATTTCTTTCTCTTAAGTATGGAGTAGAGCCAGAATAAACAAACTGCTACATCAGTTGGCTAGTGATTGTGGTTAAGGTCATAGATCCTCAGAGTTAGAAGAAACCTCAGAGATATTCAGTTTAACCCCCCCATTTTACAGGAGAGGTGTCTGAGACCCAGAGAGGTAGATTGAACCAATCAATTAAGATTTGGATTTTGGTGAGATTGTCTGCTTTTCTGAAAACCCATCCTCAAGTTCAAGTTGATATCTAGCCTTCCATTACTAATTCAAATTAAAGCAGTTACCGTGTTCGTTGGGAAAGTGATGTTCTTAAAAGAATATTAAAAACTAACATCATGGCCCCTTGGGTCCTTCCCTTTCACATCCTTGCACATCTTTCTTTGTAAACAACTTAGTGAATAAATGCAAAGGAAGCCTAGATCTGGCTAAATTTAATGGGCCAATGTTTACTTCTTTTAGGTATCAACTTATTCATTCAATGAATGTCAGGCCATGAAATTATGAAGATGAATAAGATACAACAGTTATCCTCCTGGAGCTCACAGTTGAGTGGGGAAGTTAGACACATGCAGTTAGCTCTATATACCATAGGAGAACGTGGTAACACAGAACGTTCACAGAGGCATTTAAGGAGTGCTATGGGATCAGGGAGAAAAGGATTGTTTCCATCACAGAAGGCTTCTTAGCAGAGGTAGCATTTGAGCTGGGCCTCACAAAGTAACAGGATTTTACCAGGCAGAGAAGTAAGGAGAGGGTATCAAGGGTGTCATGGCAGAGAAAATAGAAGCAAAGGCATGGAAGCATAAAAGGACACATAGAAGTGAAATGAGGGATGTTGGATTCTTAGTGGTCCTCAACTGGGAGTACCTGTCAGAACAACTTGGGGTGCTCTATCAAATTTCAGAAGATTGTGATGTACACTCTTGGCTAAAAGCCTTAGGTGGCCACTGAGATCTTGTCCGTACCCTAAATAATTACCACAGTACCTCACAAGAGAGCACCAGACCTAATAACACAGGTTATTGCCATTTAATCCTCGTTGGAACCCAAGTGGCAGAAATACTGTCTGTGCTCTGGACGGTGATTTGACACTGATTAATGACTTGATCATTAGAAAGCTAAAGGGAATTGCAAATGAAAATGGAAATAAAGACATAATCTCACACATTAAGTTTTCCCTAGTTCATTTTTGAAAAAAAAATTCAGGTTCACCCAAGTGCTAAGGTGCCTCAGGTGAGGAGCTGATTATAATCAGTGATTATCCAAGGTGAGATCCAAGATATTTCATGAAGATGGAAATAATAACCCTGTCGGAAATGGAAATCAGCTATCATGGGGGAGGGGGCTATAAATCCAAACATAATATTCAACTTGTCTTCACCTCAGAGAGTTTCCAGCTGTTTATGACATTTGCTGTGATTTGCCAGAGATGAAATGCATTTTTTAAAACTCTGCTGCAGCCAGCAGAATGAAAGCCTTGGAGCCATAGTCTCTTTCAAAAAGTGTTGAGCACTTGTGAAGTCTTCAGAGAAATGGTAGAAAGTGTCTGCTTTCTTGTCAGTTCCAGTGAAGGTTTTTTTCCTGTAACCCTAGGATTGATCATTATTTTCTAGGTAAGCTAGTGGAAGACCAGGTCAGGTCTCTCATGGGTGAAAGGGCACTTACTGAGATGCTATGGGCTTTAAACTTAGCACATGAAAAAAAAAAAAAAAAACTTACCGCATCAAGGCCAGCAGTTCAAATCCAAGCCTTGCTAAAGGCAGAGATAATAAAGCAACACGTGTTTATGGAGAGCCTGGGAAATATATGTGTTGAGAAACGATTGTGGGAAGGAAATGGTCCAAATAACGCTTGTGTGAGTGTGCTCATGTGCGCACGCGTGCACACACACACACACGCACGCACGCACCCTGAGCTGAAGTGTACAAGGCAATCAGTGCTGATAGCAGTTATCTCACCAGACTCTCATTAGATAGGAGACTCCTTAAGAGCAAGGACTGAGGTTTTTGACTTCTGAATCCCCAGCACTGTTGACTGAATTACTGAACGGTGTGTTGAACCCAAAAGGACAGTGGTGTGGGCATGTGGCAATGTCTTCCCACAGTCACCCAGACTGCCTAAGTTTCCCCAGGCAGGCCTTACACCTCCATGCTCTGCCCTGGGGCTGTTCTCCTTCCATTCTTCCTCTGCCTGGAATGCTTTTACCCTGTCCCTTCATCCACCCCCTTGCCTTTTGAAGCCTATCAAAATCCTTCTTATTCTTTATAGTCCGTTTCAAAATGTCTTTTGAAAATAATTCTCCAAGCACAGATAGGAGCAGGGCATGTTCTTGGAAGTCAGAAAGATTTGGGTTTGAATCCAGTTCTACCTCATTCAAGTTCTTGAACAAGTTACCTCACGTCCTTGTGCCTCTGTTTCCTCCAGATGAGCTTTGGGGAAGATTTAATGTGATAACGTATGTACAGCGCCTGGGTCAGTGACCAGCACAGGATAGATTATCAGTAACTGTTAGCTCTCTGAAACCCAGCCCAGTTCTTTAAAAATGTTAGGTCCCTCTGCCTATACATTCTTTAGGTTTCCATTAGACTTCTTCCCCCTCCCCAGCCCCGACTCCCTCATCAAGAATAACTGCTCCCTCCTCTGTTCTGTAGTGCTTTGTTTATGCCTGTTTTCTAGCACTTAGTATAAACTGACTTGTGCTGTAACTCATTGTGTTTCCCTCCCACTTTGGCTGAAAATGCCTCAAGGGCAGTATCTCCAGCAACTGCATTAGGGACTAGCTTAGGACAGACATTTCATAAATGGTTATCTAATTGAAACATTTAACCCAGCTTTCCAGGAGGCAAAGTGAGCATGTAACATGTCTTCTCTCAACCAGCGTTGAATGGTCTAAGTAGCAAGGAGGAAATTCCCCTGCAATTAAGTGGTTCAGAGTTGATTGCTGTCCATCCAGCCTGAGTGAGCAGAGCCTCCACTTCCAGATGTCTTTGTTTCTCTCACTTCCAACTCAGCCCGGCCAGAGGAGCATTCCCATAAGGGTAACTCAATAAATGGTGGTTTTTTTTTGCTGATCTGATTAGAGTGTGAAATATTTTCTTTGGAGAAAATGCACAAGAGTGAGGTTTTCTTCTTTTTCGCAAGGAGTAGAAGGTGAGGGAGAAAGAGGAAAATTGAAGCCAGAGGAAAATCTGTTGTAACCCAGGAGATGAACACATACAGTCAACATATCAGATACTGTCCTGGGTCAAAACTTCAGAGCCTGAGCCATAAAGGACTCCATACCTTTGCACTGATCCTAGGAAAAGAATTAAACAGAAGCAAAAGCAAAAAACAAATTTAAAAATCTCTTCCCCAGAAGCTATTCTTTGCAGTGATATCTGTACCAATGAACTGGAAGCAACCTAAAAATTCAGTCCAATTCAACAAATATTTACTGAACTGCTAAGTGCAGGGGCATTGGATTTATGGAGATAATGGTGAAGATAGACTTTTAACCTTAGTCTGTTCTTCTATTCACTCAATTATTTTCATCCTTGGGAAAAACACAGTATTTCAGTCAGTGTTCACCTAAGGAAGCAGAACTCTTATGAATTATGGGATAAGGGGTTTATTATAGGAATTGGAACTTGTACAGTTGTGGGAGGAGCTGGGGCAGTGTAGCTCTGAAAGTGGAGGGGGGCGGAGATCAGTGAAGTCACCAACCAGAAGAAACCAAGCACACCCAGCTGCAGAATGGGGCTGAGATGGGGGAGCTGATAGAGAAGTCTAAGGGGGAAGTCTGTGGGTGCACAGCCAAGTGTCTGGTGGTGGGCTTGGAGCTATGATGGGCCAGCAGAGTCAGCAGTGGGAAGAGCTGGATGTGGAGTGGAGGAGAGTGAAGACAAGCTGGAACCTGCTGGCACCTCCATGTCTGCTGTCAGACCCATGACTTCAGAGAGCAATGGCTGCTGATTCACTTCTGCTTCCCAAATCTCAAGCAACTATTCTTTTTAAACCAAGTTTAACCTAGAATCATACAGTTGCAGCTTAAGCAAGCTGACACACATAAACTGCCTCCATCATCACAAAGTCATTTCTGTCTTTTCCCAATTTTCTACAATGGAAAAAGAGTGTCCTTTTAAGTCTAACAGGACCTGAGTTCTAATCCTCCCTAGCTGTATGTTCTCAGGTAAATTACATTTCTGGACCTTAATGGATCAGGAGCCCTTGCTCTGTGCTACCATAGCTCTCTGCTTCTCTCTGCTGTAGCATTTACTTCATTTTCTTGTCATTATCTATTTATGCATCCATTTCCTCCACCAGACCACAAGCTCAAGCACGGGGATCATATCTGATTCTGCTCTCTAGTTATGGTACCTAACAGAACCTGGCACAGAATAGATGCTCAACAGATGCTTGCTGAGAATGAATCCTTGAAATGGAGAAGAGAAACTCATCAGACTATCAAGCTAATAATGGAGTTCAGCACAAAGACGTTAAGGAATTGTACCCTTCTCTGTCCCTATCATGCTCTCAGCACACTAAAAACAGGCTCCAGATACCCTTACTTCATCCATAGCTTCTATCTTAAACCATTCCACTTCCCAGCCTGTTTTAATCATCCCGATTCCTGGCTCCTGGGCTTGTCTTCTCTTTACTACCTACAATCACCTCTTGGACTTTTACTTGAAATGTTCAGGGCTTTGGCTTTCTATCTTGTTTTCCCCTCTGATTAAACTATTTCTACTTTCTTGGCATATTTCTCACCCTCCTAACCCTAGATTCTCAGGTCAAAGACTATAAAAGTTCCTGCCCTCAAGGAGTTCTCAGGCTGGCGAACAAAAGACAAGGAAACCAGCGATTCCAGGACAGTGTAGTAAGAGGTCTGGTTGAAGTATGTGCAGGGTACCGTGGGAGCAGAGAGAGAATGAAGAGCACCGAATCTTACAAAGAGAAGGGTAGCTGTCAGAAGGAAGTATAGTTTGATCTGGGTCTTAAGAAATTGCTTAAGAAATTCCCAGGCAGAGAAAAGGGAGGACATGCATTGCAGACTGAGACCAGCATTGCAGGGGTGTGAAGACAGGAGAGATCAAGTTCTGGGGGGGGACTGCAGGCGGGTTGGTGTGGTGGGAAGGGCTTGGAAGCACAGTTGGGAAGTGGAGGGAAATGAGCCAATGTTTTAAAATTCGGAGATTTCACATAAAATCCTGGATTTCCAGCTTCTGTTGAAAAATCAGAAGATCTGTCCACACCAGGCTCTCATTCTCACGTTAGCTGAGTATTGTTTGTCCTTCTTAGATGCCAGGGGTGTTATATAACTTGCAAGTCTCCACCACACCCTTTATCATCACACTTGCACTCTTGTTTTTCTTTAAGGGAAGAAATATTTCTTAGTACCCATGTCTCTGTGAAAAGTGGGGAAATGGAGGTTAGATTACAAGGGCCAGGCAATCAAAAAAAAAAAAAAATGAGGAATAGCATGTTTCTTTGTGGACGTGAAGAAATGTGTATCTGTTGGAGAACTGCAACTTTCTCTTAAACCCAGGTCCCTCACTCATTTATGTTACCTGCAGGGTTTGCTACATAAGGAGTGATGACTTCATGGGGCTGCCTTACTTTTCATAAAACTTTGCAATGTTCACAGGCCATCAAGAAGGAATGTGCCAGGAGTGCTAGTCTTAAAGAGGGTGTAGGAGACATGTGTATGTCTGGCCAGAGCCTGTCGAAGAGAAGCCAGCACTGACTTTCAGAGCCTCAAATAGGTGATGAATCAAGTAGGAAGAAATTGAGAGGGCTCAGAAAAGGGCTTGTCCATGGCCCAGAGGCAGCTAATGGCAGGGGTTCTCTGCAGCTGGTGACAGCGTGGAGGAAATGCTGTGCAACCCCTGCTTCCAGATCCAGGGCCAGAAGACCAAACTGCTCTCAGTAATCATGCAGAACTGGCCCAGCTTCTCAGTAAGAGGGTTACTGGATCCTTCAGAAACCCCCCTAGTCCTCACATCCTGGGGCTGACAGCCCTGCACTTCCAAGTACTATCTAAGGCCTCCAGCTTTCCCAGAGCCTGGAACTCCTCCTCTGAGCGCCTCACAGCTGGCTGAGAGGCTGCCTTGAGCTCCTTTGAGGCCTCCTGTCTTCAGTGATAATTCTCTGCAGCTTGGCTCTGGCAGTCTTACCTCCTCTCCCTGTGTAACTGATCCTGGTCCTCTGGCTCTGTCAGCGCCTCTGCTGAGTGCACCGTGACGTGTGTGAGCCTTGAGCTGGGCGGGAACCCTCAGAGCGAAGTGTGAGTTTCTTCCCAGGCCATTGAAGCTGCCTTTCCGTGGTATGCAAGACACTTGGGCTCTGCTAGTAGGAAAGGAATGCCTTCATTAGGTGGTAAGGGAGAAGGGATCCCTTAAATCTTCAAATTGATCTCCCCGATTCCCCATCTTTTCCCACATCAATTCTGCTTGTACCTGCTGAATTAACATACACTAAAGCCTGATGCTGAGCATGCTTGTGTGTGGTTTTCTTTGTTTGTTTGGCCATGCAACGCGGCTTGCGGAATCTTAGTTCCCCGACCAGGGATCGAACCCTCGCCCTCGGCAATGAGGGCACAGAGTCCTAACCACTGGACCACTAGGGTATTCCCATGAGGATGTTATGTTTCTGATCAAAAGCCTTCATTGGCTCCTCACTTCCTACCAAATTCAAACCAAGTCATCTGCCCTGGCATGCTGGAACTTTCTCAGAATGACCCCAAATGTTTTTCTAGGCTTCTTGGCACCTCTCAGGTAATCCTAGACTCTTCAGCAAAGGAATGGACCTTAGCTGTTATTTTGTCTAATCCTGCATTTGATTATAAGAATCTCTTTGTGACATCCCGGCTTCACTGCCAGGGGATGATGCAAGGTAATTTCCTGTCGGGGGAGTTGGAAAGTGGTTAGGTCCATCCAGGTAGAACTAAACCTGGGGCAAGAGAGAAATTTTATATACAAAAGCATTAGAGTTAGTCCAGTTGTGTCTTACTGGAGGCCAGGCTATCCCTTACAACAGATGTTCTCAAGCCACAGTGGCAGGAAAGGCCCAGTCTGCTGGTAACGGGGGACTCAGACCAAACCAATTCATGTGTCTGGGTCCCTTTCAATTGCAACCATCCTGCCTTGCATCCTGTGGCTGCCCCTCCTCTTCCTAATGGGCACCATCATATCTTAAGCACCACACATCATGGATTCAAGTTTCTGAGAATTTCATCCCAGAAACTGGGAAGCAATGAAATGTGGAGGAACAATCCTGGTCTTTGGAGCCAGCCAGACCAGGTTGGGTTTTCATTGTCTTGCATAGTATGATGTGGTTAAGAACTCTGGCTCTGGAGTTAGGCAGAGCTAGGTTCAGATACTATTCTACCATTTCCTATCTCTGTGACTAAGGACAAATTACCCAACTTCTCTGAGCCTTCATTTTCTAATATGTAAAATAGGGACAATAACAACAGCCTCATTGATTTTTGGTGACAAATGATAAAGTACATGTGTATCAGCTAGAACGTCTTCAGCTGCAAGTAACAAATAAAAACTCAAAATTGCTGAAACAATTAGGAAAATTTATTATCTCACAAAACAAGAAGTCTAGAAGTAGGGAAGTTCCAGGATTGGTTTATTCTTCAAGGACTCAGATTTGTTCCATCTTTATGCTCTTCCAACCTCAGCTTGTAGGCTTTCCTAGGCTGGCCTTCCTCATGAACATAAGATGACTGCCACAGTTCCAGACATCACATCCTGACACTACAATATGCAAAAGTAGAAGAGGATCATCTCTTTTGTGTTTTTTTTTTTAAGAGTAAGAAAACCTTTCTCTGGTGTTATCACAGAATACACTGTCTCTCTCCTCGAAGTCTATATATGCTACTTCCTCACCGATGCCCCCTCTCACATCTTTGGCTGGAGCTGGGTCACAAGCCTGCCTTTAATCCAATCACTGACAAAAGGGATAGAATCACCGTGATTGGCTTGGCCAGTCATACTGAAGATAGAGTCCCCTTTCCTTAGGGATGGATATCTGGACAAAACTAGGATTCTGTGAGCAGAGAAGGAGTGGGATGGTTGTTATGTAGACAACCAACGTGTCTGTTACCACATGGAATCTGGCACATGGTAAGCATTAAATATATGTTAGCTATTGTTGTTATTTACTCTTATTAGCTGTGCAAACTTATTCAAGTCACATATCTCCTAAAGTGCCAAGTTTCTAGTTTGTTGGATGGTTATAAAATTAAATGAGATGGCATATGTAAAGTCTTAGGTGCTTAGTAAATGTAGCTATTTATTGTAGTGGTACATAATTATTGCAGCAGGCTGACATCTCCAACAAAGGCTCCTGGGATTGACCTCACTAGAGCACTAGAAGCAGTTCAAATTTAATGTTCTATAGTTGTGATTGTGCATGTTAATTTGCCAGCCCTAATCCTTCAGGAACAGTTACCTATGCCTTTGTGTCAGGAGACCCCGTAAGACAATGATTCTGCTAAGTGACCCACTGTGCTGGCGCCCTTGCCCCTAGAGGGCACTGGAGGCCTCCCCTACTCACGGGTTTGATGGCCTAAGACTAACAACCCATCTACCACCAAGAGTAGATCTCACTTCTTGGCCTTGAGTCCTCACCTTAGGAGGGGAGCTTGATGGGCAAGAATCATCTTCTCCACGGCACCTAGGACTATAGCTTTGTCAGATCCAGATTCCCATCCCAGCTCTATCACTTACTAGCAGTGTGACCTTAGGCAGAACTCTTTATTTCTCTTTGAGTATCATTTTCCTCATCTGTAGAATGGGGATGATAATGCAATATCCATTAGAGTTATGGTAAAGATTAAATTAGATGGTAGCTATACGTAATGCTTGTCAAATTGGGTGAAGCTTAATAAATGGTGCCTGTGTTCTTTTAAGTACTCAATAACTATTTGCTGATTGATTACAGAAGGTGAATTCATGCACATATGCACTTGAAGACAGTGATAATTAACCCAAGTCCAATGCTTATAATTTTACAAACTAAATTTTCCCAGTAGAGGTAGAAATTAGCCTTGACCTAATTTTTACACATGATGATACTGAGCCTCAGAGAATAAGAACTTAGTCTGGATCTCAAAGCAAGTTAATGGCAGAGCAGGGATTTGAACCCATGTATCTCTGATGCCAAAGCCCCATACTCTTCCACTGACCCATCTTTCCCTCTTACTCTGCTCATTTGAAGGCAGTGACCCTCACTAACCACACTTTCCACATCCTTCCCCACAGCAGTCTCTTTAGCCTCTGAGTTCTGAGAGCACTTGCTTGAACCTTCCATTGGTTCACACTTATGAGTACCTCCAGTTAGCCAGGCCATAAACCTGGGCTTACCCTCCACCCTTCCCTCTCTTTCACTCTTCATGTCTAATAGGTTACTAATGTCTGTCAATTCTACCTTTTAAATAACCCTGAAGTCGTTACATGCTTCTCTCTTCCCACTACCACCACCCAGCTTCAAGCCTCCAACATCTCTCTGAGTAATGCGGCCTGGAGTAATGCAGCAGCCTCTTAACTGGTCTCTCTGCCCCCATGCCATTCTCCAGAATGACATTTCTGACAGAGAAAGCTGACCGTGTCACTCATACGCCTAAAACTCCTTCAGAACAGGTGTCCCTGCTCACCTGCGCAGCCTCATCTTTCATCACTTTCCCTTCAAATTCTGGTCGCTGGTCTCTTGTGATGACCTGCCATCCCTGAACAGACACACTGTCTCTCCTCTCCAAGCCTTTGCACATGCTACTTCCTCTGCCACGATCAATGCCAACCCCACTCTCAGGCTTGCCTGGAAAACCCCTCCTCATCCTTCAGGCTGAGGTTCAGGAAAGCACCCCCTCTTTCTCCACCTCCTACCCACAACTCAAATGATCCTGAAGCACCTTGCACTCACTTCTATCATTGCACTGATCTCCCTGGATTGATAACTTGTAACTGTCTTTTTCTTCTCAATCTTTACCATGAGATTGTAAGACCATTAGTTGAGGTCAGGGTTCCCCAACTTATTCATTGCTCTACCCTCTGATAAGTAGCTCGTTGAAGTGTTATCACTGCACTGAAGTCTTATCAGTGAAGGGGAGCTCTGCAGTTTCCAATGAAGTTGCCATGGGTGTTGTGTGGAGCCCGACATAGCACCACGTTCACCTTCCCTCCCTCTTCTCCCCCAGAATCCCAACCGCAAAAAAATAGCATGATGACTTACTTCCTTGGGAGCCTTCCAGCAAGTGGAGCATTTCAATAAACAAATAATAAAAGTGTAGAACAAATGGGAGAGGGAAAATGTAGGCCCTCAAGAGAAGGATTGAAATCAGACTTGGCAAGAGGCTGTGAATGCTTCTAAGTCTGATAGATTTATGATTGGGAATTTTGTGTTTCCACATGGACCTTGCCTGCCTCTATTATGCTAACAGGCAGGGCTGGAGTGAAAGTGGTTTGAGGAGAGGAGACCTAGATTCTTCTGACTTGGAAAGAGCTTTGAGTTTGTACATTCCATCTTCAAACACAGGGATCCTAAATGGTCTTAGGGGGATACAGATGCCTTTATGCACACGTGTGCTCTCTCTCTGCTCTCCCTCTCTTTCTCTCTCATGACACACACACACACACATATCTATATGTAAGGATTGATTTTTTTAAAAAACTTGGTCACATTCTCATACTTACCCAAGAAATTAGATAAGATAGAAAAGAGACCCATAAGCTTTTTTATTTTTCTGGATCTCAGGAGGATTTAGGCATTTTAGATTCTCCTATTTGTCTGAATCAAACCAAATGTCTCCATCCCATGTCTCAGGATTCCATTCCTTCTCATTCATGCCCTAACTTTCATCAAAGAAAGCCAGGGAACCTGTGACTTCCACTAACATTATAATTGGGCAGCCACAGGATCAAAGTTTGAGTCTGATTTTCAATTACATTAGTCCTGAAGCTGTAATAGGTAAAAAAATTATTTTAGGGCTTCCCTGGTGGTGCAGTGGTTGAGAATCCGCCTGCTAATGCAGGGGACACAGGTTCGAGCCCTGGTCTGGGAGGATCCCACATGCCGCAGAGCAACTGGGCCCGTGAGCCACAACTACTGAGCCTGCGCGTCTGGAGCCTGTGCTCCGCAACGAGAGGCCGCGACAGTGAGTGGCCCCCACTTGCAGCAACTAGAGAAAGCCCTCGCACAGAAACGAAAGACCCAACACAGCCATAAATAAATAAATAAATTAAAAAAAATTATTTTAGAGCCATAGTAGAAGCTCTCCGTTTCTCTTAATGTGCCTAGAACTGAGAGTTTAGAACTCTGAGCTTGTGATTTTCTTCCAATAAGCCTTCTGGTGCCGTCAGAAGCAGCCAACCTGTCTCAAAATCCTTGTAGTCACAATTCCCACCATAATAGTCATTTCAGCAGAAATTTGGTCTCCCAAAGACTGGCCTTGAATAGGCATTTCATCCCAGGTATTCACAGGTGACAGCTTTTTTTCATTTTTTTTTTTAAATTTCACAGGCGATAGTTTAAGTAACTCTTGCTGTTACATGTCATGGATTACTAATTACTGGAAGAGGCAGTCCAACCAGGGGCCCCAAGGGTCCCTGTACATCCTTGTTTTATATTTATTTATTTTTGGCTGCATTGGGTCTTCGTTGGGTCTTCGTTGCTGCATGCGGGCTTTCTCTAGTTATGGCGAGTGAGGGCTACTCTTCGTTGTGGTGCGCGGGCTTCTCATTGCACTGGCTTCTCTTGTTGTGGAGCATGGGCTCTAGGCCTGCGGGCTCAGTAGCTGTGGCTCACGGGCTCTAGAGTGCAGCCTCAGTAGTTGTGGCGCACGGGCTTAGTTGCTCCGCGGCCTGTGGGATCTTCCCGGACCAGGGCTCAAACCCGTGAGCCCTGCATTGGCAGGCAGATTCTTAACCACTGCGCCACCAGGGAAGCCCACTGTACGCCCTTGTTGAGTGTGCCAAACTGCAAGGCCTAACCATGCTTGGACCCTGGGTCATTTCTGTAACTAGTCTCAAAGGCAATTAAGTAGACCAAGGTGACCACAGCATGACTGTTGTACAGCTATTCACTCACTCCCTTGGGGAAGGAGACTGGCTTGTTGGTTGCTTGTTGTAAAAGGTTCTGAGCCCTTGTCCAGGGCTCCTCAGTGACAGTGCAACCCCATTGCATGTGTAGCTGCCATCTGGGCCCATTGCATTGCCCCATGGGACTTGGGGGCAAGGAAACCAGCTGTACCATGCTGTTGTTCCTGCTCTTTGCAGTGCTGTGAAATACACTGTCTTTCTCTGATCCACTGAACTTGTCTACTTTGGGGACCTCTGGAGTGTAGCAAGCCAACTTGGAGTCTTGTTACTGCCTGCCATCTTCCATGAGGTTGGGGTTCTTCCCTGACCAGTATCCCATTTTCCACTGGCAAAGACCTCATAGCTGAATTCAAGCCCAATCAGGTCATATAACAATCCCAGAGTCTCATCTTTGAGGGTCAGTTTCCCAACCACTTTCCATATCAACTACTGCATCAGCCAGTGTTTTTCCAGTCAGAAAAACAAATCCTTCTAGGTCTGTGCTGTCCAGTACTGTAGGCATTAACCGCATGTGGCTATTTACATTTAAATTATTAAAATTAAAAGTAATTAAAATGTCAGTTCCTCAATCACACTAGCCACATTTCAAGTAGCTACATATGCCTAGTCGATACTGTATTGGTCAGCGCAATTAGGACATTTCTATCATCACAGAACGTTCTATGGGACAGCACTGCTCCAGATCATTTCAAGCAGAAAGGGATTTAAAACAGGAAATTGTTGAGCATATGGGAGTAGACCAAGGAAGAAAGGGCTTAGGAGGGTTAGAAGAGAAAAAGGGACATGAAGAAGGTGCCGCCACCCTGGGAGAAGCCAGCCCACAGTAGGTAACTGATCTATTAGGGGTGTCACTGCTGGGGGCACCACCAAAAAGCGGGACAAAACGATGCCTTCTTCCTTCCTCATGCCTTTCAGTCTCCTGCCAATACCTTCCATCTGGCAAGGGAGGCTTGAAAAATGTAATTTGTGAGTTCTTATACTTCTTGTAATAATAAAGAGAGCAAAGGATGGGGGGAAGTGTATCTTACAGCAAACAGAAATAACTGCAGAGTAGGGGTCTTATCAATAATAATAATATTATTAGGAGCCGCCAGGAATCCCACCCTGTAGCTCACATCCATTCCCTTATCTCTAGCAACTGCCCCCTGCCCTTTATGTTCCAACTACATGGCACTACTTTCAGTTCTGCCCTGAAACCTTATGATATTGCACCTCCTCAGATCTTGCATATACTGTTCCTTCTGCCTGGAACACGCTCTCCCTTGCTCTTCACATAGCTGGCTATTCTCATCCTTCAGATATTAGGTCAGATGTCACCTTCTCAGAGAGACTTTCCATGACCATGCCAATCTGTCTAAACCAGCCTCAGCTCCCCTACCTCCTGCCTCAGCCATCAAGTCATCCTGTTTATTTTATAGTCCTTGTTTCAATTGAATATTATCTTCTGTGTTTATTATGTCTCCTCTCACTAGAATGTAAGCTACAGGAAGGCAGGGGCTTTGTCTGTCTTGTTTGGTACTGTGTTCTCAGCATTTAGAACAGTGGCTGGCATGTAAGAGGCCCTCAGTAAATATATACTGTCTAAATGAATAGTTTCCGTCCATTCTTAAGGTCTGAAATCTTTCCTGTCTCTCTAGCCGGGTGAGGTATTTCTGCTATGTGTTCTAAGAGGAACCCATACTTCTCCCATTGTGACACTTAAAATTACTGTAATTACTTATATCTGATCCCTTGCTGGACTTAAACTCAATGAAAGCAGGGACCATGTCTTTCTTGTTCACAGTTGAGTTCCCAGTGCCTAGCACAGTGCCTGGGATATAGCTGAAAGTGAGAAATTACTTGATGGATTTGGTAATCATATTGTTCTACCAAAGAGTTTGGGAGAAGATTTATTAGTGATGGGTATATTGAAACTAAGCAAAAGAAAACAAGGCAGTTACTAACTTTTGGAAAAACTCCAGGAAAAATCTTAGCAAAACTGGAAATGCTATCACACAGCCCTGCACAGCTTGACTATGAATAATATTTACACAGTCGTAATCAGGGTCAACAGAACTGTATAAGTTATATTAGACTTTGTAAGTTGTAAACGTTTTGACATTTTTCTATACTGGTTAGTAAATATCAATAGTAGCTACCCCAAGCTCCCTGAGTACCCCACTGCCACTGCTCCAGCTGCCCTTGCCCCCCATCTTAAAACTCCTTGAAACTTCTCAGGATCCACAACTACAGAGACAATACCTGGCACAGCCTGGGGCTCCAGACCCTGCTGGAAAGGCCAGCATCTCTTTGGATCCGTCAAGTGTCTGTGTCAGTCAGCAGCCTACAGCCCCTCCTGGGCACTGCCTTTGGTTTCCCCAGACAGCTTAACTCAGCACTGCTTGTTACACGTACCGGGGCCCAGGGAGCCCTGCGTAGGAACCATCCAGAGACACCCAGCTACCAGCCAGTGGCCAGCCTGCCCCACCTCCCACATATCAACCCCCATTCCTGAATGTTCCGCCTTCCCCCAGCAGGCTCAGACCTCACCCCTGAGAGACAGCAGTCCTGGAGGGAATGCTGGCATCTCAGATGGCAAATATTTTTAATGGTACTCCTGGTCATAATATGTAAATACCACAGAATGATGTAACCCAAAATTGTGATATAATTATATTGGAAGATAGGCAGGGAAGTGGTGTTAGAGAAATCTTCCATTGTTCAACGTCAATATATAATGTCTGAACTTAAAAATCAAGAAATAACAGTAGAGCTATATTATTTGGAAAACAGAAGTAAATACCAAAAGAAACAGCTGGAAGAGTTGAAAGTGTCTAGTTGTCTCTGAGGAGAAGGGCTTGGTGTGGGGAGAGATGAGACAAGAATCTAGTGTTTTCTATTATAAGCTTTAAAGAAAATTTGACTTTTGAACCATGTACATATTACTTTTTTTTCTTTTAGGAGACTATTCCAGGAATCCTGATGAGAGGTGATGGTCAATGGTGATGGCAATGAGAGAGATAAGTGGATGCAAAATTATAATTAGGATATGAATTAGCATAACTTGGTAATTGCCTGGTGCAAAGAGTGAGAGAGGAGGAGAGGGAGGAGACTCACACAGATTTGGGCGTGTAAGCTGGGATTAGAGGATGGCGGTTTCTTGGTGAGCACTTGGATGCCAAGGGTCCCTCCAATCACCACATGAGGCAAGAGTGACTAACTCTGCTTAGGAGGATTGGAAGTAGTTCACAAAGAAGGGGTATTTGAACTGGGTCTTAAAGATAGTATAGAAGTTCCCAGTTCCACAAAAGATGAGCTCTGTGGTGAGAGGGTATGTTAAGGGAAGGATATTCTCAGGCAAGGGTGATGGGAAATAATAGGAAGTACAAAGGCACAAAAACATGGAAGCATTATTTTGGAGGGAAGATATTGAGTTGTCCTGTGTGGCTGCAGTGTGGGAGGCGAGAAAGAAAGAAAGATGTTGGGGAAGAAAATGGTGAAAACTAAGCAGGAACGAGAGTCTGTGGCCAGAATCCAAGAGCCTGTAATGTAGTCCAAGTGGTCCTCTCTCTCGAGCTGGTGGCGGAATAACAGGTACAAACCTTCTGGAAAATCAACTTGGAAATATACATCAGAAGCTGTTCAAATGTTTCTAACCTCTGTTCTAGTGATCCTATTCCTGGGGATTGTTCTTAAGGAATACTTTTTTTAAAGGATGGAGTAAGCAATATACATTAAGATATTTATTACATCAGTATTGAAAACAGTAAAAAATTGGAAAACAACCAACATTTTCATCAGAGGAGAATACCTAAGTACAAGATGGCACATTCATCCAATGAATAATAAATACACAGACTGGAGTGCTTGTCAGAATTTAGGTGAACTCACCCAGGAGGCCTGCTGGGCTCAGGGGAGAGGAGAAGGTCCAATGTGGGCAGGAGAAGAAGGGTGGAAGCAGAGTGGACCCAAGGCCAGTCCCAGCAAGGGCACAGGCAGGGCAGCCACCGTTATGGGGCATTTGCCTTTTTGGTATCTCATTTAATCCTCACAGCAATAGCAATCTTATGAGGGTGGTACTAATACCAACCCGATTTTACAGACAAGGACCTGAGGCTCAAAGGAATGGAGCAATCTGCCCAGGGATATCTAGCTTCGAAGTAGATTCCAACCCAAGTCTATGTGATGGCAGAGCAGTCAGTGCTTTCCTCTGCACCATGATGGCAAGTGTCAACAACCACCACGTTATCTACAGGGCATCCCTTTTTACATGGCCCTGGCATCTTTCTTCAGTCTTGGGGTAACAGGGCCAAGACTGTGTGGACACCAGAGATTGGCAGTAAGTAGCAAAATGAAAAAGCTGTATGATGACATATTCTTATTGCTCACAAAGCTGAGCAATAAGAATATGTAATTGTATCAGTGATCAAAGCTGCCCCCCAAAACTGTGCTCACAGTCAACAGCAGGAAGGGGCAAAAAGAAATGGAAACAGATAATGTGTGAGTGGGTTATCTCTTTCTCCTATTTTTGAGGTTTCTGTTCTTATCACTGTATTATTTGCACAATAAAAAACCAATTTACGGGGCTTCCCTGGTGGCGCAGTGGTTGAGAGTCTGCCTGCTAATGCAGGGGACACGGGTTCGAGCCCTGTTCTGGGAAGATCCCACATGCCGCGGAGCAGCTAGGCCCGTGAGCCACAACTACTGAGCCTGCGCGTCTGAAGCCTGTGCTCTGCAACAAGAGAGGCCGCGATAGTGAGAGGCCTGCGCACCGCGATGAAGAGTGGCCCCTGCTTGCCGCAACTAGAGAAAGCCCTCGCACAGAAATGAAGACCCAACACAGCCAAAAATAAATAAATTAAAAAAAAAAAAACGATTTACAATGAAAAATGGAAACATGGAGAAAATATGAGTCCCTGGGGTGGCCCATGGCCATGCCTTGAGCCCAGCTGCAGCTCCTGGCCTTCCAAAACCATTCTGACAGCAGCATACATAAAGAAGAAGTTGGCTTCTTCTGAACAAAGGAGGAAAGGAGAGAAATGTAGTGTGTGACCCATGCCAAGAGGCCTCAGGTCCTTGCCATCATGCTTCAGATGTTGGTGTCATGGCTGCATCTATGTGACCCTCTCACCTGGGCCGGGGATGTATGGCTGTGACCAGAGCTTCCCAGTCCAGGCCACTTTGTATCTGATGGTCGTTGCTGTTCCCCATTCATTTTTGTTGTTGGCTCTCCCACCTGGGGCTTGGGTTTGGCCTTGCTGGAGGAAGAGCCAGTACAGGATTCTCTCTGATTGAGGGACAGAGGCCAAGGTAACCTCAGCCAGCAAAGACAACAGTGAAATAGCAACATCCATGCCTGGGTTTCAGAGCTGGGGCCTAGCGACTCTTCTTTTGTTCATGCTCACACTTCCTATCTGGCTCAGTTTTACTCTGTCGTCTAGATCACCATTCCTTTCAGGATTCCATGCACTTGCCCACGCTGTTCCTTCAGTCTAGAGCACCCTTTCTGGTGCTTCCTGACAGAGCTAAACCCTGCTCATCCTTTAATACCACGTCCTTGATGAAACTTTTCCCAGTCTCCTTTTGGGGAATGAATCATTCCCTCCTCTGACTCACACAGAACTTGATTTGTATCTTTCCTATGGCAATTGTATTTTTCTGCAGTATGTTATAGTTATTTGTGTCCATGTCTGTTTCTCCCACTGAATGGCGAGCTTCTCAGTGTGGCCAAGGAGCATGTCTTATCCAACTCTGATTCCCCACACAGCGTGGCCAACGCCTGGTATATGGTAGGTGCTCAATCAAAGTGTGGAATGACATTAAATTACAACGACTGAGTTCTTTGTCTTCCTGTGTCATGGATTCTCTGGGAAAGCTGTTGAGATTGTAGGCAGATGACCAATTGGTTTCATATCCCTTTCTTTCCAGTGCATTTTGAAAGGGGCTGGAAGAGGAAGAGAGTTAAAGCTATCTGTGGATCCATATTGCAGAGATTTCAGCCAGGGGTCCTTGGAGAGGGTAGTAATATGAATAATAACTAACGTGTGCAGGGACTCTTATACTTTCACACCCATTAACTCTGCTGGGTCTCACAAGGACTGTAGGATGTAGGCTGGGTAGGCAATATCTGGCTTGTCCCAATGTTACAGCTGAGGAACCCAAGGCTCAGAAAAATGAAGTGATTTGCTCAAGATTACATCAACTCAAAGGAGAGCTGGGACTCAGACCCAGACCTGTTGACTTCAAATCACACGCTCTTGGGATTGCAGAGGCGACAAAGACACAGACTCTCTTCCTCTTGATAAATGTTTGCAGAATGAAGGAAGGAAACCCACAGTTTAACCCTTGAGGAGGTGTACCTGCATCAGACCCCAGTTGTTATCCTTACACATGTTTATTTGCTCATCTAGGGGTTTAGCTCCTCAAAGGTAGGATCCATGCCTTCTCCTTTATTTCTCTCCCCACAGCTCAGGCCTTTGGCAGGCGCCTCACTTTTGCTGGCTCTTGGCTTCCATGTCTATAAAACGAGGAGGCTGAGCTAGAAGTTTAAGTCGGGTCACATCCCCACCAGCGCCCAGCACAGAGCCTGGCCCACAGTTTCCATCACCCTCCCCGTGGATGACTCTCAGCTCCAACACTAGAGGCCTCCAGGACTCCAGCTGACATGATGGAGTGTGTACCCTGCACGTCGCAGCCTCTTCCCAGGCTGGCTTTGGAAACCGAGCCTCCTCCAGAGAGCAGGACTGCTCCGCTCACGCAGATCAAGTTGGGAGCCTCATTAGTCATGTCAGATGACATAGTTAACACTTGGGGCTGGCACAACCAGTTCATCAAAAGCGCCTATGTGCCTGGCTCCATCGCTGCAGCTGAGGAACTACTGTATGTGGAGCAGGCAGCACATCAGAGGAGCAGTGCCAGAGAGCTTCCAAATTGGTTTTGATTAATTGCATGGACATGTCTTTAATTGGTGCCAGGGTAGCGGCCAGAGAACTTATGGGAAAGCAGGATGTTATGCTTTCATTCCCTGAAGTCCCATAAAGCAATGAAAGATGAGGAACAGAATCACTGCTCGTTGAAAATTTATTGACCGTGCAGACCCAGAAAACAAAAATTAACTATCTGAATCGAAACCTAACCTCATTTTCCCAACTCATTGGAAGCCATGCATGTTCCCCTTTGTGCCCCTGGCTTCCTGCTGAGATGTACAACTGAGTGAAAGGTGTGATTTCTAAGGAATGAGTGCTGTAGCATGGAGACGGCACCCTCAGCTTTCCCAGATGGGCGCAGAGGTATCTGGGAAGGTCCCTCCCCTCAGAAACATCTCTTCCTCCAGCGCATCACCATCCTATGACCTGATATCAGAAGTTGATCCGCTTTGGGTGAAGTATTCATTTACACATTCATTCTTTCTTTTCCATCCTTAGAGATTTGTGTTGAGTGTGTCCTAAATACATAGCACTGTTCTGGTGTCATGGAGAATACAGAATGGAATGGTGTCAAGTACAGATCCTTCCCAAAGGGAAAAGGTTATCTAGGAGAAAGGAGAGGACGGGTACGCAAATGAACTAATGCATGATGGGTACATCACAGAAAATGAAGCATTGAGATTTGCCATCAAGAGGACTTGGGTTCAAATCTCAGCCCTGCTTCTTATTTCTGAGTCACCATGGAAGTCACTCTGATCCTCTGAGTTTTAACTACAGGATAGGATAATAACACTGCACCTGGCTGCCATGAGGCTTATAAGAGGTAGCAGAGTTGAAAGAACACAGTGCAGGACCTGGCACCGATCAATAAAGGGTTGCTAATCCTGAATAAGCGGCACCAGAGAGGTTCTGAGAAAGTGCTATGTGAGAGTTCATGTATTCAAGGAACAAATATTTACCAATTACAGACTCTGTGCCAGGCTCTGGAACGGGCATTAGGGATTTAGACAGGAAGCTCTGCCATTGACAAGACGGAGATCCACTAGGGAGTAGCAATGCTATAGTATGGTAAGAATGGCAAGTCGTTACATGTGTGCTGACAGAAGTCTGCTCTGAGCCAGTGGGGAGGAAAGGAGACAGTGGTCACTTTTACCCAGGGAAAATAAATAGGATAGATTTGCCTGAAGAGGCGATGCTTGAGCTAAGTCCTAAAAAATGAGAAGATTTTTGTTTGCAGATAAAGCACAAAAGGGTATTCCATGCGCAATACCATAGTGTTCTTTTTGTTTCTAGAACAAGCAACGGTTATCCCCTGAGATTTTGGAATTAGCTGCATTCTTTGTATGGAAAGTTCTTCCCCTAAATTTCCCCAAAGGGGACTTCTTGACATTTATAACCTGGTATTTTCTTATTTATTCCTTTGTTTATTTTATGTCTCCCCGACTAGAATGACAGGTCCAAGAGAACACAAGATCTTGGCTGTCTTTCTCTCCACTCTATCACAATGTCTAGAACATTGCCTAGCATAGTGTAGGTGTTCAATACATGTTTGTTGCCTGAATAAATAAATAAACAACAGGAGGCACAGGAGGGCCTACTGCAATCAAAGAACCATAAGCACACTGCCTGGTGCACAGTGGGCACTGAATTTTTTTCTCATAAAATTGAACAACAAGGAATACCTAAAGCATAGGCTGGAGGAATTGAGGTGGGAGATAACAGAAGAGGTGGCCTCTGAGCTGCTCGCTGAAGGCCAAGAAGGATGACAATGTGATGGGGATGTTGGGAGGGGATCAGGAGGACTAAGTAAGATAACTTTTAAATCTCTTCCAACCTTGAGCTTCTAAGACTTTCTCCCAAACAAATCATCTCTTGCCAACCTTCCGGGTCTCCTCGCTCACACTCCTCCTTTCTACTCCACTCTGTCTGGAGGCTGTAAGGACATCTGACACACCATTTCCTGCCAATGTAAATCATGGACTGATATGTGATGCTTGTTCTCAGTTTTTACCATCCCCCAGGTGGAGATGGCCCTATAACTCAGGGTGGAGGCCCCAAGCAAAGGCAGCCTTTCCACAGGATGGCAAACAAGGGGGAACTTGTTGACCCACCAGCACCTTCCTGGCCCTGCTCCCAGGTAATTTTATGTCCTCTGGTCCTGGATATGCTCCTTAGTTGGATGCACCTCAGTTCACTTGCTGGAGCACTGATGTGTGACTGTTTAACTGCCGCTGCTTCCTGTCCCAGGGATCCTGGGCCTCAGGGAGCATGGGAAAGAGACAAGAAAGAGAGCTTTATATGAGGTAAGCTTTGCCAGTCCTAATAAAGGCCAAAAACTAACTTACACTTATAGAGTGCTTAACAATTTACAAAGCCCTAGAGAACTCCTGTTCATCCTTCAAGACCCTGCACAAATGTTACCTCTTTTCACCCAACTTCAACTCCAGGTAGAGCTAATCCTTCCCTCCATTATAGCCCTTATTACCTTGTAACGAATTTATTTGCGTATGTGTCTCATTTCCTTCATCAAACCATCGGCTCCTTGGGGACAGATCTCTTCTCTCCTAGTAAAACACATTTCTTTTTTCTTAAAAAGTAATTTTCATCATACATATTTTCTACTTATGAAAGTAATATTTATAGATATAATGATACAAAATTGTATATATAAAAGTATAATGAAGAAAATTTTAAATCATTTACAATTTCATCACCCAGATAAAACCACTGGTACCATTTTGAGTATATCTTGAGCCTTTTTTTAGCATATAGAAAGTAAAAATGGACTATGTAATGCATGTGGTTTTATAGTCTGGCTTTAGCATCTATTCCATTGTGAACATAAACACGTCATTGACAGTTCTTCAAAAACATCATTTTAAATGGCTGCATTATTTTCATGTAATGAGTATACCACAATACACCTGACAATTTCCTCATTGTGGGACATTTGGACCAGTTACTTCTTATTACTGTTTTACAAATAAAATAAATAGCTGTATACATAAATCTTTGTCTGCATCTTTGGCTATTTCCCTAAGAAAGATTCCTAGAAATGGAATGTCTAGGTCAGCTGGTTAAAACTCTTCAAAGGTTCTTGATGCTCACTGCCAAATTGCTCTGAGAACCAATCTACAATTCCACCAATGCATGAGCGTGCCTATCTCACAACGCCCTGACCTACATTTAGTATTATCCCATTGGGAATCTTTACCAAGCACCGTGTTCTTTTCACAATGCCACTCAAGGTGAGTAATTTTTTCTTAAACACACCAAAAATTATTCAACCACACTTAGAGTTGTCTTCTTCCAAGATATCAACCTAGGAGGGTATATTTATTTGAACAGTTCTTCTGCTGCTTTTCCTATAATTTTGATTTGAAAATTGCCTGAAGAGCAGACAACCCGTTCTTTTGCATCTCAGTTGCACTACAATTCTGTCTTTGGGGAATGATTTTTTATTTTTGGCAATAGTCAAAAGCCATTTGGAACTCATGGTAAATGAGATGAGGAGCTGCAGCTGGGCTTGGGTCAGAAACGTTGTGTAATTTTACAGTCATGACATTGAGGTTTTTTGTGACTTGTGAAGGGTAGTCCCACAGGAGTTTTTGGGCAGTAGTGGCATCATCAGAACAAGTGCCAGGCCTCCCAGCATGATCATGCCAAAGTGGCTACACGCAAGTGTAGGCACAAGTCTAGCACGTGTAATTATGGGACCTCTTCTTATGACTTCATCGTTACTCCGTGTATAGCTCCAGGTACAGGTGTCAATTCATTTCAGAGCTGGTCCTATCCCACTTTCTCTCTTCATCAAGCCCACTTGAGCCTGATGTGACTCCAACACCAAGATCTTAGGGGCCAGTTTAGGGGGAGGGTGGGCCATGGTGAGGCAATGGAAAGAGCGTTCGGACTGCAGTCAGAAAGAGCTGGGTCTGAAGCCTGGCTCTGCCTTTTACCAGCCATGTGTTAGGCCTCATTTGTAGATGATTTTACTACACAGGATTGTTAGGAGAAATGGGGACTGCATAGAACCATACAGACATAGATACACACATACACACACGCACACTCACACACACAAAATAGCTAACATGTATTGAGCACTTACTCTGTGCCCAAGTACTGTGCTTTACATGCATGTGGCACAGCCTGCTGTTTGGTCACCCAGAAGCCATTTCTCCCTTGCTCCCTCCCACCACAGCTCTCTCGTAGTTAGGGGTGATCGCATATGGCCCAGTTCTGGCCAATGAGATTTAGATAGAACTCTCCTGGGAGTTATTGAGAGAGCTTTTGCTTTCCTGATGAAACAGGACTGCGAAGTCGGAACTGTCTTCCCATCCTCACCCCTTCCTGCTTTGAACTTGGAGGTGAAGGTTGGGCATCGCAGACATTTTGTAATCGATGGAAAGACCAAAGGAGCACCTCTGTTATGTCAGAAAGTAACTACCTATTTGTTTAAGTCACTGTTAGTTATTGCTTGCAGCTAATAATATTCTAATACACGTGCATAAAAAGTGTCCACACATAATAGATGCTCTATAAAGTGTTTCCATTTATACTCATATTCAAATATACTTCCTCCATCCAAAGAACTAATGATATAAATGATGATCGTCTCATATTTATGCAGTAGTTGGCAATGTTCAAAAGGTTTTCACATCCATTTTGTCATTTGATCCTCACAACTCTGTAAGGAAGGGAACTTTTTATCCTAAAGATCCTTTTTAATTGCAAAAGAATACTTAAGAAGTATTTTAGAATGCTTATATGTTACACATAGGCTTGTCTTCTTTTCTTCCTTTTTTCCTTCCTTCTTTCCTTCCATGCCAGTCCTGGGCCTGTTTTTCTCAGACTCACCCCTCAGCCTTCTTCTGCTCTGCCGTGCTCTGTAGCACAGGGAGGTTGACCCATTCAGGCTGTGAATCCAAGCCCTAAGACATCTGACTTTGGCCCAAGGGAAGTACTAGCAGGAGACTGGGGGTAGGTTGTGGTGGGGGAGGGGAGGCAGAGGGATGTCCCACCCCCCCCACCCCCCCATAACATCTGCCTGAGGTGGTATTTCCAGATACACATTTTCCATGGCTCCTGCTTCCACTGCTAGGGCTCCAGCTTCTGATCATGTGGCTCCTGGCTTCCATCTCCTGGCTCCTGGTCCCTGGTGACACTGCCTCCTCCCTCTGCCCCTTTGCCTTATGGGTAGCAGTGGTCTCCTTGATAAGCTCTGGGATGCCTCTCTGTCCCCTATCCTATCACCTGTGTAACCAGTCCTCCTCATTAAGGTCCCTCTACTGTAAATACTTGATGTGGCTTCTTTTTCCTCAGTTAGAGTCATTGATCCACATCACCTTTGTAGGGCGCCCACTCAGGGCCAGGCTCTGTGCAGAATGCACAGGGCAAGAGGCACTCTGTCTAAGGAGCAAAGTGAAAAGCCTCAGAATGTGCCAGTCTCTGCCATCACTTGGGCTTCTTCCTTCTTCCAGAGGCAAACCAAAGACAATGTGCAGGACCCTTGGTATGTCCCCTTCACTGCCCACTGCACGAGTGAGCTTGGGGGTGCTTCTGGATGGAGCAGAAATGCCTGTTGGCTTTCACTTCCTCCCAGGCAAATGCTTCTGAGAGCCAGGGGCTCTCAGGCTCAGGACAGCCCAGCTTCCATGGCCTACGTTTTACTCCCTCCCCTTCTCTTCAAAACAGCCTTAGCTAAGAAGCAGGAAGAATCTTTTCCAGAGTATTTGCTTCAGCAAAATGCCAGGGGTGAATTATCCATAAAGGCTAATAATGGAGAGAAGCCAGAGGTACCAAGTCAACTTTAAGATGCCTAGATATCTTGCATGGGATTTTGCAAACAGACTGGACACAAAACCCATTTCCCCATTTAAAGTTTTATGGCTTTGGCAATTTGGACAACCATTCTGAGTTTCCATTTTCTTATCTAAAAAATGAAGACAATAAATGTCTTTCTCACAGAATGATTCCTTCTGATCTGGGAATTTCCAGAAACATGATCAACTATCCTAATATAGATGGGTTTCCCATCCCACCCCCTGCTACAGACACGTAGAGATGCTGGATGAACTATAACAGACGTTATATTTTTATTGCCAAATTTGAAAAATATAAAGAGAAATCCCCAGATATCAAAAATGAAAAAGAAATGAAAAACTCAAAGCCAGAACAGGTCATAGGTGATGTGCCTTAGCTGCCACAGGGATTTCACACTTAGCTATAGATCCAGAGATCTGCAGGCCAGGGTTCCACCGAACACTACGGAGTAGGAGATGGGGCTCCGGCCCTGGGCAGGTGAGAAAGCTGGAACTGAGCCCCTTGCATACAGCTCTGACATTGGAAGCTCTGTCCCCTTCCATGAAAAGGAGACTGGAAAAACTCTACCCCAAGGTTAGAGAAGTTCAGGGAACCTTGATGTCTGAAGAGGCCTTGGGAAGGGAAGAAATGGCACTCAAGAGAAACAGAAATCCCAATCGGTGCCAAATGCATATGGAGGTTTAAATTTACTCTACCTGTATGTGCAGACAGCTAGTGAGATAAATTAACAGAAAAATTGGTCCAGACCTTAAAATTCTTAGGTTAGGGCTGAAGTAAGACCTATTAAAATTCTTAGGTTTAGGCTGAAGTGAATTCAAAATAGCTCTGCAGGGATGTTTACCAATCCAGGGCTTGCAGAATCCACTAGAAAAAACAATCCCTGATGAAGCTGCTCCTGAAAAGTATCAAACCACAAGGAAAGAAGTGAGCAAAATGGAGAGTCAACCAACACAACAAACTGGAGAGAAGAAGGGTTAAAATAGAACCATTTAAAAGAGACTGTGGGTGGGAGGGAGTGTCAAGAGGGAGGGGATATGTGGATATATGTATACATATAGCTGATTCACTTTGTTATACAGCAGAAACTAACACAACATCATAAAGCAATTATACTCCAGTAAAGATATAAAAAAATTAAACCTCTTTTCTATTCAACTATAAATTAAAAAAAAAAAAAAAGAGAGACTGTGGGGACTTCCCTGGTGGCGCAGTGGTTAAGAATCCACCTGCCAATGCAGGGGACACGGGTTTGAGCCCTGGTCCAGGAAGATCCCACATGCCACGGAGCAACTAAGCCCGTGCACCACAACTACTGAGCCTGCGCTCTAGAGCCCGCGAGCCACAACTACTGAGCCTGTGTGCCACAACTACTGAAGCCCACGCGCCTAGAGCCCATGCTCCGCAACAAGAGAAGCCACCACAATCGCACCGCAACGAAGAGTAGCCCCTGCTCACCGCAACGAGAGAAAGTCCGTGCACAGCAGTGAAGACCCAACTCAGCCAAAAAAAATTTTTTTAATTAATTAATTAATTATTTTTTAAAAAAGAAGAAAATTCAATCTAGAAAAATAAGTTAGATGTAAGGAGGGGGATGCAGGTGAGGTGCTAGAGTCAGCTCTTATCAGCCCAAAGAGCGACTGTTAAATTTTAAGGAGTTTTGAGAACTGGTTGTAAAACAGTCATTGCTAAAAATTAAATTATACAAACTTGCAATTAAATGAATTACTTTTAAAATAAAGGTAAAAAATCCTCACAATGCATCACTTCTTAATTATTTTACTATAATTTTTCTATTATCTATGCACTTGAGGTTATTATCTCCTACATCTATATGGTAGAAATACTATAGAACGGTGTGCTGCTATGCATCTTTTTCCTTCTCTATATTTCAGTGATGTCACATTGGTAACTTGAGTATTTGCACCTCAGAGCTCAACAAATGCTACAAGTCAGGGCTCCCTTACTCTTACTACATGAGAACTGGTTGTTAAACATCTATCAGCACACCACTGAACATAAGAAATAATGGTTTACACTGCTAGGTATATATCCAAGAGAACTGAAAACATATGTCCACAAAAATACTTGTACACAAATGTACGTAGCAGCATTATGTATAATACCAAAAAGTGGAACTAACTCAAATGTCCACCAACTAATGAATAGATAAATAAAATATGGTTTATCCATAAAATGGAATATTATTCAGGCATAAGAAGGGATGAAGGACTGATACATGTTCCAACATGGATGAACATTGAAAACATTGTGCTAAGTGAAAGAAGCCAGACACAAAAAGCCATATATTACATGATTCTATTTATATGAAATACCCAGAATAGGTAAATCCATAGAGACAGAAAGTAGATTAATGGTTGCCAGGGGCTAGGGGTAGGAGGAATGGGGAGATTTCTTCTGGGGATGATGAAAATGTTCTAAAATTAGATAGTGGTGATGGTTGCACAATTTTGTGAATATGCTAAAAACTATTGAATTGTATCTTTAAAATGATGAATTTTATTGTACACAAATCATATTTCAATAAAAAGAAAGGACTAAAGAAAGGTAGGCAGAGAAATTGCTATTCATGTTTGTAAATCTAAATAAATTCTGGCTGTTAAAACATCTAATGGGGGGGGTGAGTGGTTAAAAGTCAGTTGGAACTAAAATACTAAAAACCAAATTAAGTGGAAGATAGAGGGGGTGGAGAACAGAATTAAAGAACTCTAAAGTTCCTGAAATTTTCACAGTGTGCTAAAGATAGTGATTAACTTAACAATGTTAGGTTGAGTATGCACATTGATAACATAAGAACACCCACTGAAGGAATATAATTAGAATGTATAACTTCCAAACCACTAGTGAGACAAAAAAGGGAGTAAAGAAAACAACCAAAGTAAAAGAGGGCAGGGTAAGAGAATAAAGCAAATAAAACACATGGCAAAGGACAAAACAAAGGGGGAAAATATCCACAATATGTCATAAGAAGAAGAAATGTAAACATGCTTAAGAAAAGACAAAGATTCTCAGATTGGATTTTTAAAAATCCAGCTGTATGTTGGTTACAAGAATGCATTCAAAAGATAATGACACAGAAATGTTAAAAGGATGGGGGAAATATATTAGGCAAATACAAAATGAAATAATGCAACAGTAATAGATTTTAGGCCAAAAAGCATTATTAGGGATAGAGTCAAATGCCTTAATGATAAAAGAGACAGTTCATCAGGAAGATATAATGACCAGCACATATTTGTACCAACTGGAAACATTGCCTCCAAATATATAAGACAGAATTAAAAGGAGAAATGGACAAATCCACATAGTGGGAGATTTTGACACATCTTCCTCAGTAGCTGATAGAGGAAGAAGACAAACTATTTGTAAGGCTATAGAAAATTTGAACAACGCAAAGGTCATTTTTTCTTTCCATCTTTCCATACATCCATTCCTGGGCCTTGAAAGTTCCTCCTCCCTGTAGCTATACACTGAGTAAATTGCCAAGCCTTGTGGATTCTCACTGTGCAGTGGGCTTGTTCCCTGCCAGTACACTTTCATCCTGGAGTTAGTTCTTTGGCTCAGGCTTTAGTTGTCTTGCCTGAACCATTGTAATTGGTTCCTAATTGACCCCCTATATTTATGCAGAACTGCCCAAATGACATGTGGTTCAGTAGTTTTATGTTGACACTATACATTTTATTGTTGGATTAAGCCAGACCAAAGGTACTACAATATTTCAGTCCCAGTGGAGTCACTTTTACTGAACTGAGCTCTGGTGTGAAGCTATCGGCTATTTGGAGGGATGGTGAAGACAAAATCCTGGGAAACTCCCTCTGGCTGGTATATTATTCCAGGCACACAAAGTATCCTCTTTATGAGGAAATATTGCGAGGAAACATTCTGAAATCTGTACTTCACTTATACAAGAGTTCGTATATATTTTATGGACACTAAATCATGTAACCAATATTTCCACTTTGCTAGGGTCACTAGAGAACTCACAGCCAAATTTGCTGGCTACTTTTAACAAGTCCCCCCTTATCCGCTGTTTTGCTTTCTACAGTTTTAGATACCTGTGGTCAACTATGGTCCGAAAATATTCAATGGAAAATTCTAGAAATAAACAATTCATAAGGTTTTTTTAAAAGTAATTTAATATTTTATTTATTTATTTATTTTTGGCTGGGTTGGGTCTTTGTTGCTGCGTGCAGGCTTTCTCTAGTTGCGGCGAGCAGGGGCTACTTTTCGTTGCGGTGCGCAGGCTTCTCATTGCAGTGGCTTCTCTTGTTGCAGAGCTCAGGCTCCAGGCACATGGGCTTCAGTAGTTGCAGCACGCGGGCTCAGTAGTTGTGGCACACGGATTTAGTTGCTCTGCAGCAAGTGGGATCTTCCCGGACCTGGGCTCGAACCCGTGTCCCCTGCACTGGCAGGCGGATTCTTAACCACTCCGCCACCAGGGAAGTCCAACAACTCATAAGTTTTAAATTGCACACTATTCTGAGTAGCTTGATGAAATCTTGTGCCGCCTGCTCTATTCCACCCAGGATCCCCAACCATTAATGTCGTCCACTCCTGACATCCAACCATCAACATTGTCATGATCTCAATGATCATCTCAATAATCCAGTATCACTGGAGCAGATGATCCTCATCAATACATCAGAAAGTCAATAGTAGCCTAACAATACGTCACAATGTCAACTTTATTCACCTCACTTCATCTCATCACATAGAGATTTTATCATCTCACATCATCACAAGAAGTGGGGTGAGTACAGTACAACAGGATATTTTGAGAGAGAACACATGCACAAAATTTTTAGTATAGTATATCATTATAATTGTTGTTTTGTTATTGGTTATTGTTGTTAATCTCTTACTGTGCCTAATTTATTAAACTTTATCATAAGTGTGTATGTATAGGTAAACAGTACATACAGGGTTTAGTATTATCCATGGTTTCAAGCACCCAGTGGGGGTCTTGGAATGTATCCCCTGTGAATAAGAGGGGAGACTACTGTATTCAGAATAGTAATAGCCAATATTTATTGAATGCTTGCTCTGAACCAAGCACTGTTCCAAATGCTTTACATGTTAATCTATTTAATCCTCATCTCATTCCAATGAGATAGGACCATTATGATCCCCATTCAAAGATGAGGAAATGCAGGGGACACGGGTTCGAGCCCTGGTCTAGGAAGAGCCCACAGGCCGCGGAGCGGCTGGGCCCATGAGCCACATTTACTGAGCCTGCGCGTCTGGAGCCTGTGCTCCGCAACAAGAGAGGCCGCGATAGTGAGAGGCCCGCGCACCGCGATGAAGAGTGGCCCCCGCTTCCCACAACTAGAGAAAGCCCTCACACAGAAACGAAGACCCAACACAGCCATAAATAAAAATAAATAAATAAATAAATAAAAATTTAAAGATGAGGAAATTGAGGCCCAGAAAGATTACATAACTGGCCAAGGGTTTATAGCTAGTAAGATGGAAAGCTAGAATTTGAATCCAGGCAGTCTTTTTTCCAGAGTCCATACTCTTAACCACTATATGATATTACCTCTTTAAGTTTTATGATATGCATGCCTGTGTTCTAATCATAACCCCTAGCTCTATTAATTTTCTATGCTTATACTGTTGCTTCTGGCCCAGATGTAGTAATAGGGTTTGGACTTACCTCTGGACAAAATGTATGAAACAACAGTTTTTAAGACATTGGATATCAGACAACTAAAGATAGTGATTCCTAAGAGACAGGAAATAAGTGAAGTAAGCCCTATGATTGTCCCTGCTTACCTCCTGGAGAGGATTTCCAGGCCATGGTACCAAGGGAGTAAACCGAGGCAGAGCCCAGTAGTTTCCCTGAGTTCAGGAGATGGAGTGAGGAATCTGGGCTGGTCAAGGTGGTGAGTTCACAGGGAAGAATGCCTAAAAGAAGAGAGGTGCACAAAAAGGAAGCTGTGGCTATCTGCTGAGGGTCCCCCTTGAGTCTTCAGCATGCATGTGAGGAAACTACCTGAAGCCAGAAAAAGAACCATCCAAAAGAATTAGAAGGAACAACTCTTGGAGATCACACAGGTCCAGTTCCTGTTCCCAGCATTCAGAGTGGCAAGGCATATTTCACAAGGCATCAGATCGGCTTTGCCACAATAGTGGGGCAAAATTAGCCCTAGGCGAATTTAGTACTCTAGTCCCAACAAAGCTTAAAAGCTCTTTCCAAAAAGCCAGAGGGCCCATATAGAAGGAACCATGATGAGGGGGAAAAAAATCAGTCAATTTAAACTGACCAAGATAGGTAGAATGGATAGATGAGGACATTAAAATAGTTATAACTATATTCCACATGATCAAGAAGCTAGAGAAAAGAGTGAGCTTGTTAAATAGAGACATGGATGATATAAAAAAAAGACCCAAATCCCAGTAGTAACAAATGCAGTATCACCTGGAGCAAATGATCCTCATCAATACATCAGAAGGTCAATAGTAGCCTCACGATACATCACAATGTCAAATTCATTCACCTCACTTCATCTCATCACACAGAAAGACAGATAAGGACATTAAAATAGTTGTAACTATATTCCGCATGATCAAGAAGCTAGAGAAAAGAGTGAGCTTGTTAAATACAGGCATGGGCAATATAAAAAAGACCCAGGGACTTCCCTGGCAGTCCAGTGGTTAAGACTCCGTGCTTCCACTGTAGGGGGCATGGGTTCTATCCCTGGTTGGGGAACTAAGATCCTGCATACCACATGGCACGGCCAAAAATTTGAAAAAAAAAGACCCAAATTCCAGTAGTAACAAACACAGCCAGTGTCCATGTTCTGGTTTCTAAAGACCATTCTCCAATAAAAGGAACCAGCGTTCTTTAGAGAAATGGTTGATTGCAGATCTGGAACAGGGAAAACGCAAGATGATCCTAGAGCATAATGTAACAGTAGAAAGTAAGGAAGTGTTCAGAAAACAAAAGGATGGAGCATGTCAAAGAGACACAGAAATCAACCTGATAGGGCATCCAATGGCCAAAGCTGGAACAATTTGACCAATAAAATAAATAACATAGTATTGGATTATGATCCAAAATATTAAATAAATATACATGAGTCCAAACTGATATTAACAAATAAATTGGGGAGAAAAGACAACTATTCCATATAGGAGAATTCTGAATAATATATGCAGATACTCCCCTCCATAGGAGGTAGAACTTAATCACTCCCCTCTCCTTGAGTGTGGCCTGAACTTAGTGATTTGCTTCTAAAGAACAGAGTATGGAAAGGGAAGAATAGTCACTTTACAGTAGGAAAATCTAGCAAAACTACCTTAACCAAGTGTTTAAAGATAACATCACCAATGATGTTGTGTGGCTATCATGTGCCCTCTAATTTGATGTAATAAGGACACTTCACCTCTATGTTATTCTTTCTCCAAACCCATAACCCCAGTCTAATCATGAGGAAAACATCAGACAAACCCAAACCCATTCTATAAAATACATGACCAGTACTCTTCAAAACTTTCCAAGTCATTAAAAACAAGAAAAGAGTTAGAAACTGTAATGGGTCAGAAGAGAACAGGAGACATAACAACTAAGTGAAATGTGATATCTTTAACTGGTTCCTGGAACAGAAAAAAAGACATTAATGGAAAACTGTTGAAATCTGAATAAAATGTGAAGTTTAGTTACTATTAATGTACCAATGTTGATATCAGTTTTGATAAGTGTACTATGGTAATGTAAGAAAATAACATTAGAAGAAACTGAAACTGGATGAGAAGCATATGGAATACTTTGAAAATTTTCTATGAATCTAAAATTATTCCAAAATTCAAAAGCTACTTTAAAAAACCCAAATCAAAATTCTAGGGATAGAAACTACAATGTTTGAGATAAAAAATACATAAAATGGGATAAAAATAGATTAGATATTTCAGAAGAAAGGATTAGTAATTTGGAGACACAGCAATAAAAACTACACAAAAAGACACAACAAGATGGACTTCCCTGGTGGAGCAGTGGTTAAGAATCTGCCTGCCAATGCAGGTGACACGGGTTCCATCCCTGGTCCAGGAAGATCCCACATACCGCGGAGCAACTGAGCCTGTACGCCACAACTACTGAGTCTGTGCTCTAGAGCCTGCGTGCCACAACTACTGAAGCCCACTTGCCTAGAGCCCGTGCTCTGCAACGAGAAGCCACCGCAATGAGAAGCCCACGCACCGCAATGAAGAGTAGCCTCCACTCGCTGCAACTAGAGAAAGCCCAGGAGCAGCAATGAAGACCCAACACAGCCAAAGATAATTAGTTAATTAATTAATTCGAAAAAAAGACACAACAAGAGGAAAAAAAGACCAAAAAAATTGAATAGAGCATCATTGAGTTAAGTAACAACTTCAAGTGGCCTAACATACATGTAATTGAAGACCTTAAAGGAAGTAGAGGCAAAAAAATTCTTTTGAAGAAATAACAGCCATAAATTTTCCAAAAATGATGAAAACTTTAGGACCACAAATTCAAGAATCCCAGTGAACCCCAAGCAAAAGAAACAAGAAGAAAACTATACCAGGTCATATCTTAATAAAATTGCTAAAGTCAGTGATAAAGAAAAAGTCTTAAGAGCAGCATGAGAGGAAACAGTACATACAGGGGAACAAAGATAAGAATTACAGCAGACTTTTCATCAAAAACAATGTAACCCAGAAGATAGTGAAGCAAAATCTTTAAGATACAGAAAGAAAAAAAAAAGAATTGTTAACTTATAATTTGAAAATATCTTTCAAAAACAAATGTGAAAATGGGGAAAGAATAGTCTTCAACAAATGGTGCAAGGACAGCTGGCTATCCACATGCAAAAGAATGAAGGTGGGCACTTACCTCACACTATATACAACAACAAACTCAAAACGGATCGAAGACCTAAATATAAGAGCTAAAACTGTAAAACTCTTGGGAGAGAACATAGGGGGAAATCTCCATGACTTTGTCTTTTGCGATGGTTTCTTAGCACAAGCAACCAAGGGAAAAAATAGATAAATTAGACTTCATCAAAATAAAAAACTTTTGTGCATCAAAGGACACTATCAAGAAAGTAAAAAAACAATCCATGGGAATTCCCTGGCAGTCCAGTTGTTAGGACTCTGCACTTCCACTGCAGGGAGCACTGGTTTGATCCCTGGTTGGGGAACTAAGATCCCACAAGCCGTGCAGGTTAGCCAAAAAATAAAATTAAAAAGTATTTTTTTTTAAAAAAGAAAAAGTAAAAATACAATCCACAAAATGGCAGAAAATATTTGCAAAGGATGTATCTGATCAGGGTTTAGTATCCAGAATATATAAAGAACTCTTACAACTCAACAACAAAAAGACAAATGACCCAGGACTTCCCTGGTGGCGCAGTGGTTAAGAATCTGCCTGCCAATGCAGGGGACACGGGTTTAAGCCCTGGTCCGGGAAGATCCCACATGCCACGGAGCAACTAAGCCCGTGTGCCACAACTACTGAGCCTGTGCTCTAGAGCCCATGAGCCACAACTAGTGAGTCCACATGCCACAACTACTGAAGCTGGCACACCTAGAGCCTGTGCTCCACAACAAGAGAAGCCACCGCAATGAGAAGACTAGGCACTGCATTCAAGAGTAGCCCAGCTCGCCGCAACTAGAGAAAGCCCACGCACAGCAACAAAGAACTGACACAGACAAAAATAAATAAAATAATAAATTAAAAAAGACAAGTGACCCAAATAGAATGGGCAAAAGACTTGAATTGACATTTCTCCAAAGAAGATACACACAAGGGCCAAAAAATACATGAAAAGATGCTCAGCATCATTAGTTATTAGGGACATGTGAATCAAAACCACGAGATACCACTTCACACTCATTAGGATGGATATAGTAAGAAATGAAAAGTGTTGGAGAGAACGTGGAAAAATTGAATCCCTCACCTCGTACACTGTTGGTGGGAATGTAAAATGGTGTAGTTGTGGAAAATAGTCTGGTGGTTCCTCAATAAGTTAAACATATAATACCACATTACCCAGCAATTCCATTCCTAGATATGTACTCAGGAAAATTAAAAACAGATGTTTAGGGACTTCTCTGGTGGCGCAGTGGTTATGAGTCCACCTGCCAATGCAGGGGACACGGGTTCAAGCCCTGGTCCAGGAAGATCCCACATGTTGCAGAGCAACTTAGCCCATGCGCCACAACTACTGAGCCCATGCCTAGAGCCCGTGCTCCACAACAAAAGAAGCCACGGCAATGAGAAGCCCGTGCACCGCAATGAAGAGTAGCCCCCACTTGTTGCAACTAGAGAAAGCCCACATGTAGCAATGAAGACCCAAGGCAGTTAAAAATAAATAAATAAATTTATTAGGAAAAAACCAAAAAAACAGGTGTTTAAACAAAAACTTGTACACACGTGTTCATAGCAGCACCACTCATAAGAGTCAAAAGGTGGAAACAACCTAAATATCCATCAGACATTTAAACATCAACAGATAAACAAGAAGTGGTATATCAATACAACAGCCTATTACTCAGCCCTAAAACGTAATGAAGTTCTGATGCACGCTACAACATGGATGAATCTTGAAAACATTATACTAAGTGAAAGAAGCCAGACACAGAGATCACATATTGCATGATTCCATTTATTTGAAATGTCCAGAATAGGCCAATCCACAGAGACAGGAAGTTGATTAGTGGTTGCCAGGGGCTAGGGGAAAGGGGGTGAATGGGGAGTTCACTCAATGGATACAACATTTCCTTTTGGAGTGTTCTGGAACTAGATAGCCGTGATGATTGCACAACACTGTGAATGTGCTAAATGCCACTGAAATGTACACTTTAAAATGGATAAAATGGTGAGCTTAATCAGAAATTTAAAGAAGCAATTTCCATAAGTCTATTCTTTCATTCATCTATCAAACATTTATTGAACAGCTCCAGGCAAGCTTTATTCTGGATGCAGGCAATACAGAGAAATCAGATGTGGTCTTGGCTTTTGAGTTCCTAGGTTGGTAGGGGAGGAAAAACATTCTGCAGACCATTAAGTTCAATTAAGTGTTAGGGTTTCCTTCACTTAGGAATGGGCATTGTACACTGTGGGGACCGCTTTGCCCCACAGAAGTGAGGGGTAGAGAACAGCAATGGTAAGGCTGAGGCTTGAGTGCTGAGTAGTTTTCCAGGTGGATGGCAGCAAGGATGGATTCGAGACAGCGGGTGTGACTTGAGCAGGCTCAAAAAGCTGGCATCAAAAAGCCTCCGGTTTTCAGCAAACTCCAAACTAAATAGCACGTGTGCAGCAGCACAGAGGATGGACTTCAGGACAGTGACGTGAGAGGTGGGTGACCACCCTGTCTGGCTGCAGTAGGTGACACTAAGACATGTTAGGGGAATGACCTGGACTTGACTGGATGTGAGAGTCAAAGGAAGTGTGATTCCAAGATTGGGCCACTTTGTTGGTAGTGGAAACTGCCAGTCCCTAAAGTGGGTCTGCAGGACATTCTGTTCTCAGGGGACGTGAAACTAGAATTTATACTCCTCCCCATCTTATGTATTCTACTATTTTTTAATGATTTTTTTTGTATTTATATTTGAAACCTACTTCCCTTTTCTCTGGGCTTCCTCTGTTTTCCTGTTTGAAATATATGTTACTCTGGAAGTGTCATGGCATAGTATAGTGGCATTTACAAGTGAAGTGTAAAGAATTTTCAGAACATCTAGAAACGCAAGTCTAGGGTTTAGGAATATAAGCCCTAACGATGTGATATCGTTCATGCCTTCAGACACTGTGTCATAAATATAAACACACCCGGAAATTTGAGACAGGATAGAAGAGATAGTTGAGAACTCTATTAGGATTATGTGCCCAGATTTTTAAAAATGTATATGAGAATTTTTTTTTAAATAAATAAATTTATTTATTTATTTTGGCTGCATTGGGTCTTCGTTGCTGTGCACAGGCTTTCTCTAGTTGCGGCGAGCGGGGGGGCTACTCTTTGTTTTGGTGCGTGGGCTTCTCATTGCGGTGGCTTCTCTTGTTACAGAGCACGGCCTCTAGGCGCACTGGCTTCAGTAGTTGCAGCACGCAGGCTCAGTAGTTGTGCCGCACGGGCTTAGGTGCTCCACGGCATGTGGGATCTTCCTGGACCAGGGCTCGAACCCGTGTCCCCTGCATTGGCAGGCGGATTCTTAACCACTGTGCCACCATGGAAGTCCCTATGAGAAATATTAAAAACACAAAACATAACACACTACTTGGGAAGAACATCTGGAAAAAGTGAATGACAGAATGCCAACATTTACTTGTGAATACACAGTCTGGGAGAAGGACCAGGGGGCCTGGACACCCCAGGAAAACTTGGAAAAACCTTTGCACCACCTTCTCTGTCATAAATATGTTCCCCCCAAACTGCATGTAAATCAGCTGTTGGTAAATCATATTTATCAAATGCAAGGGTGACCATTATTTTAAAGTTATCTTAAGAATGTATACTTTAGCAAAGGAAATTATTACCAATGGAGTAATGGAAAAAACCTCACTGGACTGAGAGAAATTCAAGGTCCTTCATTATTATCCTGGCTCTGCCACCAACTAGATGTGTGATTCAAGAAAATTCATTCAATCTCCCTGGGCCAATTTCTTCATCTAGTCTGGGTTGTAATTCTGAATTTTCACTTATTAGATTCTTAAAGCAAGATACAGGGGTACTGGCCCACAGCCTAACGTCTAGTTTCTTCTGAAAGGTGATACTGCAGGACAGAACTGAGGGCCCTTTTACATAAGAGGAGCTGGGGATGGCAAGGCCAGCAGGCCAGTTACCAATGCTTTGTGTGTTTTGCCTCTTTGTACTCCACTTTCTCATTCCCACAATCACCCTAACTGTGATGATAACAACTTTTGTTCCAAATTCTTTACAAAAGCTTGTTCCTTAGAGCTGTCCTCTGGGAGAGACTGACAGTCTAAGATAGGAGCCCATTCTCAGTGGTCTCTCCGCCTCCGGCCCTTTCCCTACCCCCACAAGGCCGGTACTGCCTAAGGGCAAGGGCTATACCCTCTGTGCCTAGTACAGGCCCAGGCCTAAAGAAGGAATTCAGTAAATGACTATTCACTGGATGCTTCTGAAGGAGAAAGCTGAGGCAGAGAGATGGGTCTGGTGAAATAACTGAATCCTAGGGGTGAACTTTTGGCTGCTTCTTTAAACATTTCTGAACTTCCCAAATTTTCTACAATGGGCAAAAATATATAGAAACCACAAGTATTAAACCCTCTTTTTCCAGGCTTTTAGTCAATGCCCTGGTTTCCCATAAATAATGTAAATTTTGTCCAGTTCTCCGATGTTTGGAACAGAACAAAGGTCAGACATCTTTTCTTTAAGAGAAACAGCCAGTACAGTTTCCTAGTCCATTTTGCTTAAACAGCGAAGAAACAATGCATTTGTCTTTGTGGACAAATGCTATCTAGCTCCAAGCAAGGACCCCTGCCAACTGGCTTCAGAAAAGGTCAATTATCAACAGTGTTTAGGCACCACCTTGATTAATCTGCCATACAGGAAGTATAAAACACATCTGTAAGCATTCTTTTGTCTTCTTAAGCAAAATAGGTTTAGGCCATATTAACTCGCAAGAGGTAGAAGGCAAAGGGTCAGGCCTTTCACTGATTACTACCATGCTGTAGACTAATCAGGAACTGTTAGGAAGACTGAAGAAGCAAAGGAAATTACTCTCTATTGAGTACATACTACATGCCAGATATTGTGCTGGGCACCCCATATACATTATTTTAATGTAAGCCTCACATCTAACAATCACTATCTAACATACTATATTTTCATTCATTTATCTTTTTTCTTGTCTGTCTCCCCCACTTAAATGTAAGCTTATAAGAAAAAACATTTTTTTTGTCTTGTTCACTGCTGTATTCTCAGTGTCTAGAACAGGGTCAGATACATATAAACAATCAATAAATATTTGTTGAATGAACAAAGTGAACATCTCCATGAGACAGGTTTTATTATTCTCCTTTTATGGATGAGTAACCTGAAATGCTCCAGTGGTGCAAATGAACTGCCCAAAGTCCCATGGCTTGTTAAGGAGCAGGACTAAAACCCCAGTCTCACTCCTTTGTTCTTTCTATAGACCAAGAGACTTAGACCTTGAAGAACTTTTCCAGCTTGACAAATCTGTAACCTAGATGCCTATAAAACATGTATTTACTTTGGGTACTCATTTGAAAATCTGAAATTTCACCAAGGAGCTATATTTGGCATTTTAATGATAAACATTTTGCTAAAGTAACAATGAAAGACACATTTCCCCAACAGAACAACAATTTCATCTATGGATGGACAGGAATTATCTACATCATTTCATACCTGAAAATCCTGTGAATGATTACTCTTCAGATATAAATAAAAGCACAGTAATTCTGGACACCAACAAAAACATTTGCAAACCTTCAAGTTTCCTAAGTTACATCATTAAGATGACTATTGATATTCATGTGGTATTCTCAGTGTGGAATATCAAATACTCCCATGTACATCCGTGTTGAGTGTCCCAGCATGGGAGGAGGTAGGCTCCGCACATCGAAAGCCATTCCTATCCTAAAGAAATTATATGAAGCTCAAGGATTCTTCAGAGAATCAGTTGTAATAAAATCCATCTCAAGAATATTCGTTTTGTATGAGAGAATGCAAGAATAAGGTTAATTTTACCCAGGAGAGTACTTCAAATCCTTTCCATTTGTCAGAATATACTTGATCCATATGTGCTCCTTTACCTCCCTAGGACCACATAACAGGAACATGCCATTTGTGGTGTCTTCTCATATCACTTGGGATTTTTGTAGGGATTCTGATCCCCTTCTCCTTTGGGGAAGGCCCGTTTCCCTTCTGTCCCACTCCTGCTACCAATACAATAGTATCATACAGTCTCCATGTGGACCCAGCCAGTTAATTGTTCCTGGACCAAACTAATGGCTTGGCCCCATTCTCTCCATTGCCAACTTTTGGTGCTATTGTTTTATTCTGATAATAAAAGTATTAATAGTTTAGAAAAATATTTTTGGATTTATGTATATAATTTTGTATGTCACTCTTTTCACTTATAAGTATTTTGCCATGCTGTTTTAACACTTCACAAACATTAATTATAATGACTGCATACTAGTCTATAGTATCGTCATAGTGTAATTTACTTAACCAATTTTCTACTGTTGGACTTCTGGATTGTTAAAGCATAAACTTTGCCCACATTTCAGACTATTTCTTTAGGACAGATTCCCAGAAGTAAAATTAGAGGATCAGAAGTTATAAACATTTTTAAGGCTCCTGATACATAACTGCCAAATTGCTTTTCAGAAAGCTGTTGCCAATTTACACTTCCAACATTGCCAGCGTGTTTTTCTACCAATATAGATTGGTCTAAAGGATAATAAAATTTAAGTGGAACAAATAGTCCTTAAATTATTAATGCAGCTGGAGAGGCATCATGACCACAGCAGAGAGGCCTGTGGCAAAGGTCAAACCTTTTTCCAGGTATGCAATTAACAATGAGTTAGTGTGAGCACATGGAACAGAAGTTTTGCAAGAGTGAACAGCAATATAATTAGATTTCAGACTGTCAGATCTAAGGCTTGTGTCTGCTTTGTCTGTTGCTGTACCCCAGCACATAGGACACTGCCTGGCACATAGAGCCACTCGATAAAAATTTGCTGAATTAACACAGAATCTCCTTTCAGATGCAGTTTTTCAGCAGCTGTAGGATTTAGCCACTCCTGGATTCAAAGGAAACATGACTGGCTGGATTAAACACCCTTGCAAAGGTCTGTTCAATCCTGAGATTCTATTTCAACTTTGGAAAATCAGTTTAAATGAAGGTGACACAATATGGCACTCTTTAGGAGAAAAACAAGTAAACATATCTAAAAGAACATAGCTTGGTACCAGTTGCCAATATATATATGTAATTTTTTTACAAGCATGCAAAATAATATAATGCAATGAGTTTTCTCACCTCCATAGTAGTCACTTTCATAGGTGATAACAAACTTATCCAAATGCTGTTCATGGTCAAGGCAATTTTGGAATTACCTTCAGTTCATTCTGTTATCATTGGTTATAACTTGGCACCATTTTCAGTATTGCCAATTTTTTCTGGAAATATTACAAGGGCAAAATATAGGTAGTAGTTTGTGTATTATAATTTTTAGCCGAGAACAGCACAAAACTTATTTTGTGAATCAGAATATGGTCAAGGTAATACAGTCAATCATTCAGCTCTAGTTCACGCTCCCGGCACCATAAAGACTACCTTCAATATTCCACAATTTCTATAGTAGTAAATTGTCAGGCATTGCCAGATCAGTTTGGCATTAACAATGTTACTGATGGATCAATCATCTGTCATTTTTATATACACATTTTATATACATTAGATGAGGGGTCAGAAAACTATGGTCCATGGACCAAATCTGGCCCACCATCTGTTTTTCTATGAACTGCAAGCTAAGAATTTTTAAAATATTCTCAGTGGTTTGAAAAAAATATTTTGTGACATGAGAAAACTATATGAAATTTAAATCCCCGTATCCATAAATGAAGTCTTATTAGGACACAGCCATGCTGATCTGTTTCCATATTAGCTATGTCTGGTTTTGCATTAAAATGTTGAGAAATTACACTAGCCACTGTATGGCCCACACAGCCTAAGACATTTCCTTTACAGAAGAAGCTTGCTGACCTCTTCACTAAATCCAAGTGGGACCTAAGAAGTACTAAAGTTTCCCACTACAGATTTTTTGTTTCTGGATATTAATACTGGGAGAAGGGTGATGCAACTGGGACAGTATTTGCAAGGATCTGATAAGACAGAGACTACAGAAGATAAATATGAGTGCTGCCTCAAATAGGATGTAAAAGCCTAGCAGAATCTGAGGGGTCTGATCCAACTAAGGAGTTGGAGAACGCAGGGTTACATATACAATCCCAGCAGCAAAGAAGACTCTTATTGAGCCACATAGGACCCTGGTGACCAATCCCAAGGAGCCTAGTGAGACTTGCTGGCAATGAGGTCTGTAAATGGCAGGCTGGCTGATCAGTACATGTGATACAGTGACAGTTCCCAATAGTACCCCATTCCTGTACTAGATATCCTCAAGTCATTTAGCATCCAGATTTATCCGGGCACCTCCAAAGTCTGAACTCTAAGAAATGGATCTGAAGGGAAGACTCTGGAAAGCAGGCCCCAGGTACACATTCTTCCCAAACAATAACATTTCAGTGAGAACTCAGAGCCAGGGGCAGAATTCAGAAGACTGCAGAACTACCCACGTTTTTCGAAATCAAAGATTGGTGAATATTTTATTCTTTCTGTTTTTGATCATTACCAGTGGGACAGGTGGAAGGTGGGATGATGGGTGGAGAACGGACTGGATAAACTCAAGGATGGAATGATCTGCCCTGGAAAGTGTTTATTCCTCCCAGACTTCCAGCTGTAGTGTATACCATTCCATGTGGATTTTGAACCAGAATGGGGAAGGGGAACGTCAGCCTGAAACCCAGAGAGATTCCTTGACTGTGTGTTTAGCTTGAGAATTATGGTCAAGGTTTGCAGATGGCCAGCTCTCTTCCTGACATCCTACAGAGAGCCAGGCTTCATCTCTTATGGTTAGATGGAGCTTCTCCTGCCAGGGAAAATAGAGTTGCTGGGAGAGTGCGATTTGCATATTATATCTCTGAAAAACTTTCATAACTCCTGAGTACTAGAGGTAACCAAATTGCCTCAAGAAACTGGTAATACTGGTTGCCTCTGGGGAGTGGAACCCCTGGTGGCTAAGGGTGAGAGGGAGCTTTTTTGTTCCTTCCCAGTGTGCCCCTTATATATGAAGGCAATCTGGGGCCAGGGATGGAGCAATTTCTTTACTCAAGACTATAGGGCTGGGAATTCCCTGGCGGTCCAGTGGTTAGGGCTCTGTGCTCTCACTGCTGAAGGCCCGGGTTCAGTCCCTAGTTGGGGAACTAAGATCCCACAAGCTGCGTGGCACTGCCAAAAAAACCCCCCAAAAACAAAAAAAACAAAAGACTATAGGGCTGAAGTGGGGACGTGGAAGAGGGATATAAAAATCAGAAGAGAGAAAAGTTGCAGTTGAGTGGAAAACCATGACCAAAAGGGGAATTCAAGGACAGCACACCAAAGTGGCCAAAAGCAGCTATTGGAGGGTGTGGTCCAGAACCAGAAAACAAAGCCCAGGGAAACAGAAGAGCAAGAGCAAACTGGAGAATAAACTGAGCGATATCTGAGAAAAGTCAAGGACAAAGGCCTAGGGCATGATGGGTGGAACCCTGAGATTACAGGATCAAAAATCTCAAGAGGCCTAGGCAGCAAGGTGCAGGCCGGGCAAAATTCATGTCAGAAATAAAACAGATTTGGCGGGTGGACACATAAGGGGTACTGTTACATGAGAACTCTCTTGTCTGAGGACACTCTTTTGAGATTATGCTCTAAACTGGTGTGTAGAGATTCTGAGCAGCCATGTGTGAATGGTTTGCTCTGCATGAATATTTTTACTTCCCTCCAAACTTGAGGCTTCCTAGGGTTTATTATCATCTTATTGAATATTTTCTGAGAAGCCTTGCAAATGGGCAATGGGTTCAGGTAGTGCAGTTCAACCTGACTACTGCCCAGGACATGATCTAAAGTAATAAGTTAAGTCCTTTTCATTACAGCTACTTGTAACAATTTGAATTCACCCTCCTGATTACCTGCTTCTGGTTGCTTTGTGTCCAAACCCTGTCTGGGACAACATGGCTTCCAGTACCCTACTCTCCAACATGGTCTTGGTCCAGCATCTTTGGCAGGGTCACTCCAGCCCTGTTTACAGGACAGGAATAAATCTAGAAATAAGTTCTCTCAGGACCTCTGTGTTATCACAGATTGGAAATAATGCCTGTAGGTACTGTTGTGGGAACCTGGCCTGGGCATAGGGGCATACAATTCTGCAACAATTACCCCCTGGGCTGAGCAAGGATTAATATTGGTTCAGTCACCAAGTTGCCAGCCGTGGTGGCTTTCTTCCAGAAGTGCATTGTCCCTGTTGCAAAGGCCTCATGGGGAGCCGAGGGCATTATCCGATGCAGGAAGATGTAATGATCCTGAGATGGAATGTTTAGAAATTGCTAAGTAGGCAGACGTTTGTGAGCTGTTGCTTGGTTTGAGAACTTTCCTGAACAATATCTTTTATTTGTGAGATAAGGTCTAAGTTTCAGAGTGCCTCAAAGCTGACAGGTATTAGTGGGAAACATGTTATTTTTTGAAGGTGATAGTGAAAAGAACTAAAAACAGCTGTGTTGAATGAATGTTGGGCCTCTACTATCAACCAATACTGTTTACTAACTTACCAGTTAAATAATAGGAATGTAAAAATCCTTGGGTTAAAACATAGACATTGGCCAATCCTGTGAAATGCTGTTACTAATTATTCCCCCCACCCAACACACACACACACACTCCTCCACCAGGTGTTCTGAGATGTTTCCAGTCTATGTGGTATTACTTGGAACCCAATTGGGAAAAGTTCCATTCCATAAACCCTGGCAGAGAGCCAGAAAGAGATAAAGGAGTCTAAACTAGGAAGGATTGCTTTTTTGAGGGTTTGATGAGAAAATTAGATAATCAAATAAGTAAGCTATTATAAACCTATCCACAGACTCGGGGGAAGCAATTTATAAACTACTAGCATAGAGTTGGGGGCAGAGGGAGGAAGCAAATCATCCCAAATTATTTATCTTCTGTATAACACCATTATCTTCCTCTTTGGACTTTGCTATTTCAGCCAATAGTGCCCTCATTTTCCTACTGATGGAGGTTCGGAGCCTCATGCTGCTCCACCTGCCTGGGAAGCAGGCCCTAATTTCCTAGCTTCCTTGTCTCATCCTTCCTTACGGATCCAGCCCAGGAACCACCTTATCCATGGAGTCCACCCAGCCCTTGGTGATCTTATTTCATAATGTCACACTGTCAATGCTCAGCAGCGTTCTAAACACTGCAGGTGCTCAAAAAAAACACCTGACAAGTTTGATATTAGTTACTAAAAACAGGCTGCTGTGTGGGAATCAGCACGTAGGCAGCAGACTCCCTTAATTCAAGATCTAGAGTGTCACCTTGTCTTCCTCCTCACATATCACAGCCTGGACCTGAGTGCCCTGGTTTCTATTTTCCAGGACCAGATCCTCCTCCTCCATCAGAGGGGATACACCCAAATGAGGGGGGGCGGGGTTCCAAAGCACAAGACTAGAATGAAACAAACCCAGCACTTCTGTTAGGGGTAGGTCTGTGAGAAGGTCAGGATGGGTGGCCAACCCCTGAGTTCTGAGGGGCTCCCACTGAGTCATTTGGGAGGGATCGGCCCGTAGCATTGCTCAGTATGTCAGTATGCCACTGCCTTCTGTACCATACCTCAGGCCCTGACTGTGAAGCAGGCTGGAACTGTAGGCCTTCTTTTGGGGTCCTCCCAGCAGAGTATGCCTCCCGGGGCACAGAGAGAGAGAGTCCAAGAGGTCCTGCTCCCACTTTTCATTCGTATGATCCCCTGAGGCAGAATACTGAGAACAAAGGAAGAGGACAGCCACAACAAGCTAAGGTCTGGACAGTGAAGAAAAAACTTAAGGAAAAAAAAAAAGAAAAAAGAAAAATCAAGCACAAGCAAGTACCAGAAGTCAACAGCCAATAGTTCTTCAAAGTTGTGGAGAACAGCAAGGAAGATGGCCCAAGAGTCCAGCAAAGAGTAAGTAGCAGGGCCATGACATGTAGAGAGGAGTCGTAAAGAAGCTGAAAATAGATGAGCAGCAAATGAAGGTGCCTAACCGTGATGCAGCTTTCTAGTTTGGGTTCAGCTACCCCAGATTCCTTTCACCACGGTGCCTGAGCCGCCCTGCTGGGAAGGCTCGTTGAAGATGAAGTCTGCAGCAGCTGGCTGGAAGGATGGATTTGGGGATGGGGTACAGGCAGAGGCATTTCCCCACCAGCTTCGCCCTGGAGATGACTCCATGGTTCAGAACTTGTTACTTTTACCCTCACACATGAGCTATTTTTCCTAGTTTCCTTTGAATGATCAGACCGAAAGTCAAGTTTTCGAGGTTGAGGTTCATCCTTCAAAATACCCGATATAACTTTTGCAGGTACCTTCCTCATATTCAAGTTTTCTTTCAGAATGAGCCTAACGGTTTCTTTATCTAAATTTAACTCTTCAGCCATCATCCTCACAGTTAACTGCCTATTCGAACAAACCAAGTCCTTGACCTTCTGGATATTTTCATCCGTCCGGTGGGTGACTGGACGACCACTTCGGGCATCATCTCGAATGTCTTCCCGCCCTTCTTTAAACCTTTTGTGCCAGTCGAAAACTCTGGCCCTTGACATGACTTCATTCCCATAAGCTTCTTTTAAAAGATGGTGGGTTTCACTTGCAGACTTGTTCAATTTCACGCAGAATTTGATACTAATCCTTTGTTCTAGATATCGGTCACTCATTTTGGCACTCAAATAACACAAGAACGTTAAAAGGCCACGACTGTGAGGGGAAGACAGAGGGACCAATCTCTATAGGGCTGCAGGTGGAATCATGTCGCTATTCTTGCTCCTCTGGAAGCCTCATCAGGGAAGAGTAATTGCTTTTCTGAGTTTCAGCCCCTCGGCTTCCAATCTAGAAGCTAACGGGGCCAAAGAGTAGCTGCAAAGCTGGGGAAAATGAAAGCTCCTACAACCCACGTCTGCGTCCAACTCCGCGGCACGGAGATCTGCTGGGGGTGTGCAAACCAGTTACGAAGGCCGTCCCGTTCCGCGGCCCTTAAGAGTCTATGGCGATTTCCGCAATAAAAGCCTATGTGGTGTTAATTTAAGCAAGCAAGAAGCGATGCACCGGTGATGTAACGTGCAAGCTCGCCCCAGATCTGCAGAAACCCGCGCACGCCAAACCTACCGGACCTGCCCCAGGATCCGACGCTCTAGAGTCCGGGGAGACACGCCCGCACGCGCCATTCCCTCCACTCTCGGGGTAGGCCGTGCGCAGGCGCACTGCGGCAGCCTGGGCCAGGCCCCGCCTCCGCCTCCGCCTCGCCACGCCCGAGCAGGCGCGCTTCCTTGCGCGTGCCCGCCCGCGGAGAAGTCGGCGGAAAGGAGGGGGCGGGGGAGGAAGGCTGAGGGAAGAGAGGGCACCCCCGGGCGCCAGGGTGCATTGTGGGAAGGAGGCGGCAGCGTCCCGGGCGGGCGGGAGGTGCACCAGCGGCGGCGGCGGCGGTAAATCCTCCCGGCCGCTCACAGCACTGTGGAGCCGCATCCCCAGCCCGGCCTCGGACCGCGGCGCCCCTCCTGCCCCTCGCGGCTTCTCTCCCGCCTGCCCCTCCCCCCGGCGCGCCGGCCCTAACGAGCCGGCCGGCCGGCCTGGCTCCCCTCCCCGGCCCCGACGGGCGGGCGGGCTGCCCTGAGGAGGCGGGGAGGGGAGGGCTGGGCCGGCCGGCGGGCAGACGACGATGCCGAACTTCTGCGCGGCCCCCAACTGCACGCGGAAGAGCACGCAGTCGGACCTGGCCTTTTTCAGGTTCCCGCGGGATCCAGCCAGGTGAGCGGTGGGCGCGGAGCTGGCAGCCCGGGCCCTCCTCCGCGATGCACGCTGCCAACCGCTGGCCCCGGGCAGGCTCCGGGGCTAAGAGGGGCGTGGGGGGGCACAATTGTCGACCCCAGCCTGGCCCCGAGGTGGGGAGCGGGCCTCTAGCCGTGGGCTGGCTGGCGCTCGAGGGCCTTGGAGCACGTGCGCCCGCGGGGGCTCGGCGCGTAGGGCTCCACCCGAAATTAGAGGCAACTGGGGCGGCGCGGGCGGGGTAAGGTGGGTTCTCGCCCTGATTAGCTCCTGTGACCTCGGACAAGTCTCTCTCCTCTCTGGGCTTTAGTTTCCCCAGCTGTCAAAAGAGGGACTTGGATTCTATGGTTGTGGTCACCGGGGCCCTTCTACCCCCGGGACAGTGTTTCTTTTTGGAGTCCGGCCACCTTTGATCTCAAGTCAGGTCACAACTATTCCCTCCTTCGGACTTGTTCATGGTTCGGATTTTGGCTCTGACCGTTACTCATTATCTCACTTGGTTAATGTGGGGATAACGGGGGGGGGGGGCGGGGGCGGGGTACGCGAGAGGGCATGGGAGTTGGTATTGAAACCTCTTCTCTGAGGTAACCCACACGCTCTGACTTGTATTTAGAGAGTGGTAGAGTAGGGGCTGTGTTTGAAAGGCTGAGGATTTTTTCCTTGGCATCCCTTGTTGATTCATTCATTTCAGATCAACACCTACTGTGTGCTAGGGCACTAACATTAGAGGTACCGGAAATTCACAGTGAACGAGGTAGCGTTGCTGCCTGCAGAAAGCTTACAGTCCATTAAGGAGGCAGATGTGTAAGCAGGCGATTATAATATAGCATGCTGTTTATTAGTTATGCAAATATCTATGGAAGGCCTACTAGGTACTAGGCATTATTCTGAGCACTGGGAGGGTACAGATGAATAAATCGAAGTCCTTGCTCTCATGGAGTTTACGTTCTAGTGGGGGGAAATAAGTAAATATACCTTGTGTCAGATGGTGATAAATACTATGGAGAAAAAGCAGGTGTTTGACGGGGGGTAGGGTAGGGGAATAGGAGTAGCAGGGGAGGCACGATTGCTATTTTAAATAGGATTATCAGAGAAGGCTTCACTAAGAGGGTGTATTTGAGCAAAGACCAGAAGTAGGTAAGGGGGTCAGCCATGGAGGTATCTAGGGGAAGAGCATTTCAGTCTCTGGAAACAGTAAATGCACAGGCAGGGCATGCTTGTTAGAGGTACAACCAGAAGTCTGGTTGGACTGCTAAAGCTGGTTTAATGAAGGAGGGAGAGGAAGGGATGAGACCAGAAAAATGTGTATGTGTATGTGGTAGGGGCAAATTGTGTAGGCCATTGTAAGCAGTGGAAAACACTATGGTATTTATACTGAGTGAACTAGGAAGTCATGGAAGGGTTTAGAGAGGAGAGACGTATACTTTAAACAGGATCATTGGGTACTTGTTAAATACATAGTAGGGAGGCAGAGGTGAGAACAGAAAGGCCAGTTAAAGGCAATTGTGATAATCCAGGTTAATAGAGGAGGAGGTGGTAAGTAGTTGCATTTGAGATATATTTTGGAAGGTGAAACCAACAGGATTTGTTAATGGTGTAGATGTAGGTTGTAAGAGAAAAACTGAAGTCAAGAATGACTCTAAGATTTTTAATCTGAGCCTTTATTGAGCTGTGGAAGACAGGGAGGAGCAGATTTGATGGAGGAATGTTAAAAGTTTGGTTTAGGACATGTGAAGTTTGAGAGGCTTGATAGACATTCAAGAATAGATGTCTTCATACTATATACATCAATGAACTCAAAATGGTCCATATTTAGATCAATGATCTAAATATTTAAGAGCTAAAACCATAAAAAGATATACAAGTCAGGAATTTAGAGACTTCCAGACTGGAGATTGTAAATATGGGTGTTCTCAATTTATAGAGGGTATTTAAAACCGTGGAACCAGGTAGGTAAAGCAGAGTAGGTATGAGGATTGAGCCCTGGGGTGTTCCTAGTCTTTAAAGTTCAGGGAGATGAGGAACTAGCTCAAGAGAGTGAGGAATAGCTGTTGGGTTCTGTGGGAGCAGAGAAGAGGAGCACCTTAATCTGACTGAGCCTCACTCCATTCAGCATTATCTTCCTTTGAGCCAAATTGGGAGTATATTTCACTTGCATAATGAGGGCACCACTAGTCAATTCTGGACCACAGGTTGTTCATGTTCATAGATAGTGAATACTCTTTTCATTACACTTCTTAGTCAGGGAGTATGTCCTTTAGGGGCTTACAGTCTCAGATTTGGAAGGAGTTTTTAGATCTAGTGCAGTATCCTTTGAAGTGTCAGAATTCCCTCAAGAATAGTGGCTTTTAAACCTTTTTTGGGTCTCTGTCCCCTTTGGGAATCTAATGTAAGGATCGTTGAGAAAAGAGATCGACACAATTTCATATCAAATTTTTTATGGACCCTTTAGGGATCCTGTGCATTTCTGACAGGTGAGCCTTTGCTAAAACACCTCCAGTGCCAGTTTCTCTGCTTTGTGAGGGGATACTTGAGGATTCTGGACAGCATTGGCTATTGTTTCTTCCTTTTATTGAGTGGAAATGTGCCTCGCTATAATTTATGCTTGGGGGGTCCTAGTTTTGTTCTTAGGGTGACAATGAACAAAGCTGTTCCCTGTTTTATTTTATTTTTAAATTTTATTATTTTATTTTATTTTATTTATTTTTGGCCTCGCCGTGCAGCATGTGGGATCTTAGTTCCCCAACTAGGGATCAAACCCGTGCCCCCTAGAGTGGAAGTGTGGAGTCTTAACCACTGGACCGCCAAGGAGGTCCCCGGTGCCCTTTTTATGTAAGAGCTCCTTGAGTATTTCAAGACCAAATTATGAACTTCTCTTAATTTTTTTTAAAAAAATCTTTATTGGGCTTCCCTGGTGGCACAGTGGTTAAGAATCCGCCTGCCAATGCAGGGGACACGGGTTCGAGCCCTGGTCAGGGAAGATCCCACATGCCGTGGAGCAACTAATCCCGTGAGCCACAACTACTGAGCCCGCGAGCCACAACTACTGAAGCCCACGCCTAGAGCCCATGCTCCGCAACAAGAGAAGCCACCACAATGAGAAGCCCGTGCACCGCAACGAAGAGTAGCCCCGACTCTCTGCAACTAGAGAAAGCCCGTGCCCAGCAATGCAGCCTAAAATAAATAATGCAGCCTAAAATAAACCAATGCAGCCTAAAATAAATAAATAAAATAAGTAAATTTATTTAAAAAAAATCTTTATTGAGATATTCACATACCATACAATTCACCCATTTAAAGTGTTCAATTCAGTGGCTTTTGGTATGTTACATTATTAATTTTTAAATTTTTTGATAAAAATATACTGTCGTCCCTTGGTATCTGCAGGGGATTAATTCCAGGACCCCCCCCCCCCCACCCCGTGGATACCAAAATCCATGGATGCTCAAGTCCCTTATATAAAATGGCAGTAGTATAACATAAAATTTGCCATTTTAACTATTTTTTAAAAACCATTTTTGAGTGTATAATTCAGTGGCATTAGTTACATTCACTATGTTCTGCAATCATCACCACTATCTATTTCCACAGCTTTTTCATTACCCTGAGCAAAAACTAACCATTAAGCAATAACTCCTCATATCCCAGTCAACTTTTCAGTCTCCATGAATTTGTCTGTTTTAGGTACTTTTTACTCATACTATGAGTGGAATCATACAATAATAGTCCTTTTGTGTCTGGCTTATTTTACTTAACAATGTATTAAAGGTCTTAACTTTTTTCTGAACCAAAGGTCAATACTATAGAATTTCAAATTCTACTGAATTTGACAGTTTTTTTCCACTGTGCCCAGAGTTAATTATAATAAAGGAGTACAGTAGTTTCCAGAGTTGTTTATTGAATTAATAACAGTATTCTTAGGGTTAGTGATTATAACTAGTTTTTTTTTTCTGTAAATGGGTTGTAGGGAGGGTTGATAAAAGGTGACATTGCCACCCTACCTATTATTCAAAAGTTAACTCACATTGTTAGCTAACAATAAAGATAAGTATATTTAATGCTATTAAATAGTACATTTCCCATTCATCATATTTATAAATGCCTTGCACACTTTTAGAAACAGCTATTTAGAGGTAACTTAAAATTCAAGAGTGTAATCAATAAACAGCACTATGTGGAATTTCATACCCTAATATCTCATATTGGTTTAGAAAAAGTGGCATTAATGTACTTTTTAAAAAATATAAAATAATAGAATCAACTCACCTTAGGGCAGTGGCAGGGAGATAGATTACCTAAAGTTAAAGTTTAAAAAAAAAATGCCTAAATCATGATTGCCCCAGGATGGCTTGACTAATGCCCAAGCTTGGCAGGAACCTGGGGGCAGGTCACAGTGGAACTCATCCCCAGACCAGGTAAAGGTAGAGATAATGAATTGCTCTTATTATTAGAGAGAGTTGGGCAGTTGAAGGGCTCTTCTTCTTCCTCAGGCAGTTAGTACTGACTCATCCCTGAGGTAGTGAGGTCTTCCAAGTTTCTCTGGTAATTTAATCAAAGTTAATTGAGAGTTGATGTACTCTAAGATGTAAAATGTAAAACGGTGGTTTCCCAGGCACTTGTGAGGGTCTCCAAGACCCTTTCAAGGAGTCTACAGGTAAAAACTACTTCATAATAACACTGATATTATTTGCTTTTTTCATGCTCATTCTCTCAGGAGTGTACAGTAGAGTTTTTTAGGGGCTACGTAACATGAAATCACTGCTCAGATAAATTATATTTTGTGTTCTATAAAATTTTCTAAGTATGATTATTCAGATGCAGGTGTTTGGTAGACATTTTCTTGGAAATGAACAAAATAAGCCTGCCACTTCAAGGAAAGCAACTGACAGCCAAGCATTCAAGGAAAAATTAGAATTTTGGAAAATTTATATTCATCACTTTGAGCTTGACAGCTCTCTAATATTTAGACTTTTCTGATGCGATCTGTGGTGATATTGATAAATGTGACTTTTAATATATTGTATAATGAAATGTGTTACCATTCCGATGGTCTGCCTAACTCAAACTGATAAATTCATGATTTTACAAAGACATGCATGGATAAAAGTTCTATTCAAAGTGCAAGTTAGACTAATGGATTTTAATGAAACAGTGTGAAAAGGCTCATTCGTCTGGTTTCAGATTCCACAATGCTGAAAAGGCTCATTCGTCTGGTTTCAGATTCCACATTGCAGCTAATCTTTAAGAAACCACCGCTTGTGGACTTCCAGTGCCCTATCAAAGAACATCCACAATTATATGGGAAACAGAGGAATATTGTAATAACCTTTTAAACTGCATGTCATTGAGGAGTCGTTGTCTTTGGTTGAAGTCAACCAGAACAACATATGGCAACAGATTAAATACAAAAGCAGATGTGAGAATCTAGGTATCTTCTGTTAAGTTAGACATTAAAGAGATTTGCAAAGATGGTGAACAGTGCCATTCTTTTCACTAAATGTTTTTTGTTTTGGAAAAATAGTTATTTTTTTTAAATGTTATCTATGTTAACATGTAATGGGATTGCTATTTTTAATGAATTAATAAATATTTTTTAAATTTCTAAGTTTTAGTTTCTGTAATCATGAACATTGTTAGATAAAATGCACATAAACAAAAGTTTTTTAGATAGTTAATAATTTAAGAGGTAAAGGGGTCCTGAGACTACAAAGTTTGAGAATCACTTCTGTAAAGTACAGTCTTAAAGTACTTTCATATGCTCTCATTTAATCCTCCAAACAATGCTGTGAGTTGTAATAATAATAATACTTAGAGAATACTTTATTCTGTGTGCCAGGCACTATTCTATGTGTTTTATGTACAGTATTTCAGTTAACCCTTGCAATAAATTTTGAGATAGTTTGAAACAGGAGGGAAAGGGGCAGAGCACAACCTTTAAAATAATGACATAACCATAGGACATGACAAAAACTGGTTAGAACCAGCTAGCCATAGGACATGACAAAAACTGGTTAGAACCAACTAGATCCAAGATGGCAGAGGATTCGACTTCCAGTAGACCTTGAGCCTCATTATATGCTCATTGTAATACATTAGCTAAATGACACACCCACCAGCGCCATGACAGTTCTGAGGCCAACCATAAAAGGCCAAAAAGTGGGAGGTGGCCCAATTTCTGGAAATCCCAGCCCCCTCCCCACCCCCCCAAATAGTTGGAATAATCCTCCCACTTATTAGCCTATGAAATTACCCAGCCCATAAAAACTAACCATGCCATATTTTGAGGCTCTCTTGCCTTCTGAGATGGCCCACACTCTGTCTGTGGAGTGTGTTTCCCAAGGCCTCTCGCTTCCTGAGATGGCCCACACTGTAGAGTGTGTTTCTCTCTAAATAAATCCACTTCTTTTAAAAAATTTATTTAGTTATTTATTTTTGGCTGCATTGGGTCTTTTGTTGTTGCAAACAGGCTTTTCTCTAGTTGCAGCGAGCAGGGGCTACTCTTTGTTGTGGTGCGTGGGCTTCTCATTGCAGTGACTTGTTGTGGAGCATGGGCTCTAGGCACGCGGGCTTCAGTAGTTGTGGCTCGCAGGGCTGTAAAGCACAGGCTCAGTAGTTGTGGCGCACGGACTTAGTTGCTTCGCGGCATGTGGGATCTTCCCAGACCAGGGCTCGAACCCGTGTCCCCTGCCTTGGCAGGCGGGTTCTTAACCACTGCACCACCATGGAAGTCCAGTAAATCTACTTCTTACCTATCACATCATCTCCACATTCTTTTGCGAGGAGGCAAGAAGCTTAAATTCACTGGGAACTCTTTCAGATGAGCAAAGCAGACACAGAGAGGTTAGCTAACTTATTCAAGGTCCTACAGGAATATCTAAAACCCCAAATGTAGGATAAAGTATGTAATATTATCCAAACTTATTTGACCGTGAAACCTTCTTTTTTTTTTTTTTTTTGGAACAATTCTTTGACTAGTGTTCCTTGGAATATGGTTTGGAAATTCTGCATAAGTTGAAGACCATTGAAGGAAAAAATTACAAACAAAACTTAAAAAGGAGTGGTTAATGATGGTTGAATAGTACTGAAAGAGTGATTAAGTTGAGGAGAGAAAGTGACCATTGGATTTGGCAGGATGAAATTCATAACTTTTAGCTGTCCCGGGTAGCCATGACGAAATCTTGCACCATCCTACTCTGTCCTGCCCAGAATGTGAATCATCCCTTCGTCCAGCACATCCACACTGTATACACTACCCACCATTTAGTATTGGAAAAACAGTGTATATAGGGTTCAGTACTATACGTGGTTTCAGGCGTCCCCTGAGGGTCTTGGAATATATCCCCCACGGATAAGGGGGAAACTACTGTACAGAGAGGTAGAGGAGTTTTACCTATCTGGGTGTGTGTGTGTGGGTACATACTCTTCAAATCTGAAAAGTTTTCCTCAATAAGTGACGTTTGAGCTAGATCTGACGGCTGATGTTTGCAAAGGCTTTCCTGTGCAAAGGAAATGAAAAAAGGCAATGAAGAGGATTCTAGGTTGAATAAACAGCATGGGGAACAGCTCTAGGATAAAAGGGATCACAATGCATTCATGAAGCTGAAGTAAGGCATGTGAGGGGGCAGAGTGCAATGGTGGGTGCGATATGAAGAGGGAAAGGTCGACAAGATCTAGATTGTGCAGAATCTTATAAGACATGTGAGGAGTTGGTTCTTTATCCTAAGGGTAACGGGAAGTCACTAAAGGATCTTAAGCAGGGAAAGATATTCTCAAATTGGCTTTTTAAAACATTTTACACTTGGAGAAGGGGTGAGAGAAAGGTAAGACTAGTTTGGAAGTAGATGGATTTGGGGAGTCATTCCACTCTGCCAAGGGAAAAAAAAAAGGCTGCAGAATCTGAAGTACAGGGCACAGAACAGCGACAGAGAGAGCTAGGACAGGGAAGACATTGGTTAAAAAAAATAATTGAGAGATAACTGTGTAAGTGTGTGTATACATCTTAACACATACACAAATACATGTATGAAAAAAAAAAACCCAAGATCTAGCCACAAGTCTCATAGCTACTACTAAAAAAACAAAACAAAACAAATACATGTATGCATGTAAAAAAGGCTTGTGGTTTTATGTAATTTTTATAACTTATTGATGTGAAACATATATATACAGAAGATCACAAATCATAAGTGTATGGCTTGTTAGATTTTCAGAGTAACATGTCCATGAAACTTTTACCCAGATTTTAAAAAAATGGAATATTACTAACATCCCAAACTTCCTCTCCCCTGCGGCCCTTTCAGTCATTATCCTACTCTCCCCCATAGTAGACACTGTTTGACTTCACACACATTAGATTAGTTGGTTATTGAGGAGAAGGGGAAGAGTGATGGGGAGCTGTTTTATTGGTATATGACATACATAGGAAAAAGTGCAAAAATGGTAGTCTAAAACTTGATGAATTTTTACAAAATGAATATACCCAGGTCACATTCGAGATATAGAACATTACCAGCACCTCAGAAGCCTCCTTTGTGCCCACTCCTAGTCATTACCTCTCCCCAAATGTATCCACTGTTCTCACTATCATTACCGTTTTGGGAGTCTCCAAGCCACCCCCATATCCAGAGATTTACCAGGACTCATGGAACTCAGTGTTTAATTGTACTCACAGCTAAGATTTATTACAGCAATGTAGTAAGAACACACATCTGGATCATGAGAGGAAAAAGACACAGGTAGAGTATGGAAGGATCCATGTGTAGGCTTCCGTATGCTCTCTCCCTCCCATGAGGGGTCACTCAGATCCCACTTTCCCCACCAATGAAAATGCAACATGTGTGCCATGTTTCTGCCCAGAGAAGCCCATTAGAGACCCAGTGCCCAAAGTTTTTATTGAGGTCTGGTCATTTAGACACACTCTGCTTAGCATATGCTAAAATTCCAGACTCCCAGAAGGAAGGCAGGTGCTCATTAAAAGTCATACTGTTTGCACAGTCTAGGCACCATAAGTCACCTTATCAGTTAGAAGAAGTTTTATGTCAGTGTAGGAAACTGTTTACCAGCCAAGTTCCCAGACATCAGCCAAAAGACCAGCCTTAAAAACAAGCCTTTCTGAGGATAGCAGTCTCAGGCCTGCTGTGTTAACTCTTTTTCTGCACAATCACCATAGATGAGTTTTGCCTACTCTTGAACTTAATATGAAAGGAATCACATAGTATGTACTCCTGGCTTATTGTGCTCAACATTATGTTTGTGAGATCTAGCTAGTTCATTCATTCCCATTGCCATAGTAGTCTATATATAATAGTATACCACAGTTTATCCTTTCCACCCTTGATCGGCCAAGTTGTTTCACCTTCTCATCAACATTTGGTATTATTTCTTTTATATCATAGTCATTCATATGAGTATGTAGTAATATTTACAGTTTTAATTAGTATTTTCCTCATGACTAATGAGATTGAGCTTTTTAAAAAATTGTTTATTATTTTTTAAAAATTTATTTATATTTTATTTTTGGCTGTGTTGGGTCTTCATTGCTGCATGCGGGCTTTCTTTAGTTGCGGCGAGCAGGGGCTTCTCATTGCGGTGGCTTCTCTTGTTGCGGAGCATGGGCTCTAGGCACGCGGGCTTCAGTAGTTGTGGCACGTGGGTTCAGTAGTTGCGGCTCGCAGGCTCTAGAGCGCAGGCTCAGTAGTTGTGGCGCATAGACTTAGTTGCTCCGCAGCATGTGGGATCTTCCCTGACCAGGGCTTGAACCCATGTCTCCTGCATTGGCAGGCGGATTCTTAACCACCACTCCACCAGGGAAGTCCTATTATTATTATTTTTTTTTACTGAGCATTTTTTTCATGTGTATTGGCCAGCTTTTATTGTTAATTGCCTGTTCAAGTCTCTTGCCCATTTTTATATTGGGTTGTCTGATTTATTTGTAGGAGTTTTTCATATATATTTTGGATATGAGTTCGTTGTTGGATCTATGTATTGCAGATACCTTATTCCATTTTGTGGGTTGCCGTTTCACTCTTAAGTGACTTCTTTTAATGAAGAAAAGTTAACTCTAAAGTAGCCTAATGTATTCATCTTTTCCTCTAGAGTTTATGTTTTCTGTTGCCTTTTTAAGAGATCCTTGTGCCAAGGTGATGAAGATGGTCTACTGTGTTATCTTTAGAAACTTTGTTTTACCTTTCTTTCATATTTAGATCTACAATTCACTTGGAATTAATTTTTTTGTAAATGGTGTAAAAATACAGGTCAAGATTCATTTTTTTTTCATATGGATATCCCATTCAGCACTATTGAAAAAATTTGACTTCACTGCTGTGCAATGTTAACCTTTGTCTTAAGCATCCACAGCTCTCGATTTTGTTCCATTGTTTTATCCTTGTGCCAATACCACACTGTCTTAATAACCTTTATAATAAGTCTTACTGTCTGGTAGTATAAGTCTTTCAACTTTTTTTCCCCCAAGATTGTCTTGACTCTGCTTGGTCCTTTGAATTTCTGTGTAAAGTTTTAGAATGATCTTTGTCATTTCTCTCTATCTCTCTCTGTCTCTCTCTCTTTGACTCTCACACACACACAGAGACATGCACAAAAGAACTTGTTGTGATCGTATTAAATCAGTAAATCATTTTGAGGAGAATTGATACTTTTTTTTTTTTTTTTTTGGCTGCTTTGGGTCTTCATTGCTGCATGCGGGCTTTCTGTAGTTGCGGCAAGTGGGGGCTACTCTTCGTTGCAGTGTGCCGGCTTCTCATTGGTGACTTCTCTTGTGGAACACGGGCTCTAGGTGTGTGGGCTTCAGTAGTTGCAGCATGAGGGCTCAGTAGTTGCGGCACGCAGGCTCTAGAGCGCAGGCTCAGTAGTTGTGGTGCACAGGCTTAGTTGCTCCGCGACATGTGGGATCTTCCTGGACCAGGGATCGAACCCGTGTCCCCTGCATTGGCAGGTGGATTCTTAACCACTGCGCCACCAGGGAAGTCCAGGATCTTCAGGATTCAGTGTACCAATCCATGAACTTGTATATCCCTCCATTTATTTAAGCTATTTAAAAATTTTTTTCTGTTAGAGGTCTTACACATCTTTCACTAGGTTTATTTCTAGGTATTTGATATGGAACACGTAGGTGTAGTTAATCGGCCTCTCTGCTCAACCTTTCTCTTTTTTTTTAAATATCTTTATTGGCGTATAATTGCTTTACAATGGTGTGTTAGTTTCTGCTTTATAACAAAGTGATGCTCAACCTTTCTTGATTGAATCTGAGTGTTCTTTTTACCAGAAAGCTATTTCAACTTAGTTCAGAAATAATACAGACAGTAGTGTTCTGTGTGGAAGGTCTTCAGAGATTTAAGAATTAAAAAACAAACTTAACTCTAGCAATATGACAAATTATTTTATGGTGAGAGTTTTTATACCAAATAATTTAGATGTTGAAACATGAAATATTTATAATCATATTGTACAGCTGTGTAAAACTATGATTAAAATATGGACATCTTAGGCATCATTACTGTGTATAGTATTACTTCTTGGTCAAATGAGATGCTGAACAATTTAGGTGTGGTTTTAGTTTAAGGTTAGGTAATCAACATTTCACCATGGTTTTACATATTGAGAGTGGAGCGAATTAAGTATCAGAGTGTTGTGTGTGTTTAGGGGTGAATTTGTAATGTTAAGACATAAGAAAATATACTATGATGTAATTATAAAATAAATATGTTTTCAAGTTTGTGACACTATATATTGATGGCGGACTTTTATTCTTAGAAGCTTGAAGAATGAAGGAAAGATCTAGTTGTAACCTTTAACAAATTACTTAACATTTCTGTGCCTTTGTTTCTTTGTCTGCACAAGGGGAATAATAATAATAGTACTCCCTTTGTTTTTGTTTTTTTTAATCAACTTATATTCAATTTTGTTTTCCTGAAATTTCTACCAGTAGAGCTTATTTTTGCCCCTTTAGGTACATAGAACATTTCTTTCCCCTTTGGAAACAATTTAGAATAGTGTCTGGCTCTTAATAAGTGCTTAATAAGCATTGTGATGATGATGATGATGATGATGAAGAATAAGCATGATGATGAAGAAGAAGAAGATGATGATGATGTTTTTTTTGCAGATATTTAAGCATCAAGAGGACATGGACTTTGTCTCATTCACTATCTTTAACATTGTCTGTGTACTAGATTGTGTAGACACAATCCCTGCATTCATGGAGCTTGCAATCTAGTTTGTACATCATTGTAGACAATCATGTTTATAATAAAGCAAATGAATACAGCCATCATGCTTCCATAATCAACTCTAGTTATTTATGGAACAAATACTTAATAATTTTCTACAATGAACGTGTCTTTTCATATGCTTGTTTAAGTTGAAATCCTGAGGGGAATGTTAAGCCATTGGCCTCATGGTTGTGCAGTTTTTTGCTTGTACTGCTGATGATTGAGTCTTCTCTGATGCTAGGATGTCCTGGGAGTTGAAAGATTCAGGTTTAAGTTCTAGTTTTGCTGCTGATTTTGTACATGACTCTGAGTGAGTTACTTCTTAACCTTGTCTTTAATTGAATGTACTAAATGATTTCTAAGGTTTCTTCCAGCTCTCATTTTGTTATTAATCAGCTTCTCCAAATTATGTTATGTTCTTTGGTTATAGGGGAGCAGGAATCCATTGTCCATAATAGATATTTACCTTAAAACTGAATGCTGCAATTTAAGTGTTGAGCTCATATTCCATTATTGTATTTTGTTTTTACTTTTATAGATGCCAGAAGTGGGTGGAGAATTGTAGGAGAGCAGACTTAGAAGATAAAACACCTGATCAACTAAATAAACATTATCGATTGTGTGCCAAACACTTTGAGACTTCTATGATCTGTAGAACTGTAAGTAACCAGAGGGCTTGTTTTTTTTTTGTTTTGTATTCTCTCACTTACTCACTATTTGGTTGGAATGTAAATCTTTATATATTAATGTTGGAGACTATCCTTACACCCTGCCACTTTTTTTTTTTTTTAAGATGAAGACAAATTTGGAGCTTAATAGTATCTATTTTGTTCTTAAAAACCTGTTTTTTTTTTAACCCTTCTGTTTCTGATGCCCCATTCCTACTCACCAGAGGTAGCCACTTTTAAACTTCTTTTGTAGCCTTCAGAAAATTTTAGATGATTATAAATGTGTATATTTAAAGTAAAGTTGGCATTTTTATTTGGATCAGCTTCTCTAGAGCTTTTTTATGAGTGGAATCTTCATCAAGGAATAGAGCTCTTTGTTTTCAAAGTTTTGTGTGTACTGTTAGAACCAACCCTAATTTTTATTTGCTGGATACAACAGGAAGCAAATCATGCAATTAATGTGAGAAAACATTTCCGTCAGTAATTTGCAATTTCATATCAAAACCTGACTCTCTCAGCCTTGCTACTGTTAACTGTGATTTTGGCCAAGTCACTTCCCCTCTCTGAGCCCCAATTTCTAATGAAGAAATTAGATCAGATAATTCCTGAAGTCTAAGACTTTTAACCCTCTGTGATTCTGTTATTGCTATGATTCATAAAAGGCACAAATAGGACAGATTTGATTGAAATGAAGCAGACTTGAAACACTTAAAAACTAGTTAGGAAGACAGTTTTGTTAAACAAATAATATATTCTTGTTTAGGTATTAAAACGTATCATCTCAGTTATTGGGATAGACATAAACTTGATTTGAAGGTACACTATATATTGTTATGCAGCAATTTATTTTGATATTTTTTTCAGATACATTTTGCAGAGGCATCAGAAAACTAAAGAATGATTGGGTTATTTTATTTCTCAAAATTAATTGAAGCAGATACTTGTGAAGTCATTGGGAGGTGAGCCAATTCCGGTTCAACAGTTTAATCACAAATATTTGAGGGATATTTTTGCCTTGCTTTGTTAAGAGGGTAATAATGATCAAAATAAGAGATTTCATATGTTTAAAAGGCAAACTTTATGTTCTTGACATTAAGTAAAAATATCCCAAATTATTTTAAATACGCAAGCCGTATGCATTTTTACATTTTTATTTTATTAATAAATATGGTCTCTTAATTAGTTAATTCCAATAAGACTAATGTGAGAAATATAAAATATAGTTCACTCATATTGTTGTTTATAGTCAGAGCATAGAACAGAACTATTTTCGCTTTTTAAATTTCCACATAATTCTTTAATCTTGGATCAATTAATGCAAATGTGAGACATTTTCTTTCTACACATGTAGAAGATATTGCTGTTAAATCTGGATTACTTAATACTTATACCCAGATGTTTTAAGAGTTTTGACTTCATTAGTTTGACATTTAAGATCTCATCAGTAAACATTTGTGGCTAGTTCAACGAAAACCAGATACTATCTTTGATGCTAGAGTAAGATCATTACTTTATGCTTAAACCTTAATTCAGCAGTTAAAGATTAAATCTGGATACTGAATAAAAATTATCATGCACATGAATTGAATATAACCCTTATTGGCATGTGTACTTATAAATAGATGTAAAAAATTGCATGTTTTTTATTCATATATTGTTTTCTGGTCTATAATATCTTTCCTTGGTAGCAAATTAATTTTATTTGAATTTTTAAAGTCTTTACAATGTTTTATCCCTCCTCTCTTTATTTAATTGGTAAAATATCAATAATTTACTGTGTATGTGGATATCTTTGCTTTTTGAGATGTTTGCTAAGTAGGAAAGATGAGACACTTAGGGTATAGTATAGTTTTTGTTCCCTTCACTGATTGTGTCCAAAATCAATCCCTGATTCAAACTCCGTAGTAGACTCAGGATATTTGGCCCAACACTAGAAGCTGAACATCCTTAAGAAATAGATTTTCTTCTTTGTGTTTTCTATGAGGCTTGGGGATTGAACTAGAAAATATTGACTGTAAATAGAAATTCTTCCCAAATGTGTTTAACAACTCTTCAGATGAAACCTAAGATAGTGTGTTCCCTTTAATTGTATATTTTTCCATCATATTTTCCTAACCTTCTTTCCTTGGGTGCAAAAACATAGGAATTGTTATTTTTGTTTGGCATATACTTTGAATACGCTTTGTTAGTCATCTTTGAAACAATCACTGCTCCCACAAAAGCTTTTTAAACTGAAGTGTATTTTGTTTTTTATCAGTGCAAATTTGGGAAGAAATTAAAGGCACTGTTTCCTTGGACTAGCTAGGGAAATGTAGTAGCAGTTATTCATCTGTTACTCTACCTCTCAATAAACTTCTTGTCCCTACCTGACCTCCTCTGGTCTGGCTGTGGAAGACTGTCACCATCTAAGTATGCATCCAGCTTCTAGCCAGGTTGGATTAGGTTAAGAGGAATTAAGATGGAGAATGGTCATCCTTCAATGATAAGAACGTTAGAATTAGAAGGGGATTTAGAAATACCTAGTTCAGTGTTTGCAAAAGTGTGATTATGTATATCACTTGTGGTATATGAGTGATTTCAGGTGGCACATGAACCAATTTTTATTTTAGAAGTTTTGTAATATGTGTTAAAAATATAACTAGCTCATCAAATCATTATTGTATAGTTTTTATTGCTTAAGATAATGTTAACTAAAAAAGTGAGTGGATTATGAAAAAGTATAGATGGTTGTGTAACTGAAATGGCAAGCATTATGATCATTAGTATGTGAATAACTTCATTTTGGGAAATACTGATCTAATTCAGTACCTGAGTTTTATTCAGAAGAGGAAACTGAGTCCAGAAAGGGAAAGGATTTAGTCAGGGTCTGAGAGTGAGTCACTGGTAGAATTTGGACTAGCCCCTAGGTCTCCTGGGTCCTAGTCCAATATTATTTCATGGTGCCTTGATGCTTCTCAGTAATAGTAGCAAAAGTGGAGTGAACAGCAGGTAAAGGAAGGAAGAATTATTATAAAACATACAGGCGGATAGATTATTTGAGAAACTTTTGTGCCTGCTGTGTTTTGTGGGCTCATGGAAGAACAGAAAAGTAGCTGGGAGATTGAATTAGAAAAATATATGTTAAATGCAAATACATTTTATTTTTTATGCCTACCATCAATTCAGTTCCTTCATTTATAGTAGTAAGATTGCCAGAAGGGCAAATGCAAAAAGAGTTAGAAATAATAAGCTGATCTGGACTGACATCATCCATTCTACAAGTCTCTACACTTTAGAATTGGAGTTGAAGGAGTACTGGGGAAATCATTAACACTAGAATTTTATTTATGTGTGATACATTCTTAAGGACCATCTCTGAATTAACACGTTTTTCTTTTTCAGAGCCCTTATAGGACAGTTCTTCGAGATAATGCAATACCAACAATATTTGATCTTACCAGCCATTTGAATAATCCACACAGTAGACACAGAAAACGAATAAAAGAATTGGTATGTCAGTGTGCTTCCAGATTTCCTATCCTCTATAATATTATGAAATCAAATATAGATGCATTCATGTAAAAATTGAACCAAGTTACTTTCTACTTCAGAGGTAGCATTATGGGAAATTAATGCTATGGTCATTGTTGAAGTAGTGTGGACATAAGATGATTAGTTTGTTTTAGTATTTACATTGGAAAATCTTCTTCAACTTTAGCCAGTTGATACTCGTTGACTTGAGCCAAAGTATGCTGTTAATTACAGGCTCCTAACTCATTCTCTTCCAGGGAAGAAGAAAAAAAAAACACCACCTTTTCTTTTGTAGTAAAGAAAGTGGGGCTGAGGTATATTTCCAGAATTCAGCACAAAGGGATAAGTGAAAGTTAAGACATGGGTAGTTTTACTAGAAATAAGGGTTCTATCACTATTAAGTACTGACAGGGTTTACAAAAAGCTTTTAAATCTCTGTATGTGGCATCTTTGTGCATGTTTTTATAAACCTTTGATATCCTTGAAACCTACCTGTTTTTTGTTGACCTCAAATGAACAGAATTAAATTACTCAGACTCCTCAGACCATTGCTTTCTGTCATCATTGCCACCAGGAAGCCCGTTGTTTGTTTATTTTCTTTCCTTCTTCCATTATTACCATTTCCTTTCCTCCCCTCCCTTTTGTATCCATGCTAGTGCACTTAATATGTCATTTCAGTCCACTGACTATGTGCTTTTTTAAGATAACAACTGTCTAATTTTCCTCATTTTCTTCTCTGTTTACCTTTCATATTTAGATCTGTGATCCATTTAAATTTGTATGTGTGGTGTCCAGTAGAGATCTAATTTTATTTTTCTCTTTATAGAGATCAAGTTTTCCCAACATGGTCTGTTAATCCGTCTGGTGTAAGATGCCACCTCTGTCGTATACCAAGTTTACATATATGCAAGGCTGTTTCTGGGAACTCTTTTATGTTCCATTGGAAGATTTGTTTGTTTACAGCTATACCACACTTTTTAAAATTACCATCGCTTTATATTATATCTTATTTTCAAAAAGGGTGATTTCTTAATTCTTCTTTTTCAAAATTGTCTTAGCTATTTGTAGACCTTTATTTGTCCATGTGAATTTGAGAATCCTTTTGTCGTGTTCTAGAAATTCTGTTGAGATTTTCATTGTAAGTACTTTGAATTAATATTTTTCCAATGTTAATTAGTCCTATCCATAAACAGAAAAAAAAGCCCAATAGAATAGCTATCAAGTAGTAGCAATCATTGACAAAACTACTGGTTCTTTGAAAAGACTATTAAAACACTTTCAGGAGTGCAAAAAGTAAAAAATTTGAAAAAATTTCAGGGTTTTTGTTGCAGTTCTTTAGAAGAGAACGTGAACATCCTTCCTTAGATTAATTTTTTTTTAATTTAATTTAATTTATTTTTTATACAGCAGGTTCTTATTAGTTATCTGTTTTATACATATTAGTGTATATATGTCAATCCCAATCTCCCAATTACCTTAGATTAATTACTTCCTAAATACCTTATGGTTTTTGTTGATATAGATAATGTACTTCTGGTTGAGAGATCGTTTCCACCAATTTTGAAGATCCCTTTTTATTAATTCTAATAGTCTCCTGAGTTTTCTATGTAGTTGACTGTATCATCTACAAATAAGGACAAATTTGCCTCTTCTTTCAGTTCTTCCAATTTTAATTTTTTCTGTAGCCTGTCTTATTGTTTAGTCAAGATTATCTCTAGTACTGTATTCAGTAGTCCCAGTAATGTCACGGCTGGTACACTTGCCTTGTTCCATTAAGTATGATATTTTTGTTGGTATTGTTAGATAATTTTTATCAAGTTAAAGAAATTCCCTTCATTTCCTTCTAGTCCTCACATTCACAGTTTTTATCATAACTTGTTGAACTTATCAATACTTTCATTGCATCTGTTGAGTTCTCATTTTTTTTCGTTCTTTAATGCTGTGAATAACATTGTTGGATTTTCTGTTGTTGAACCATCTTTGCATTCCTGTGATGAACCCTAATTGATTGCAGTATATCTCCCTTCATTTTCATACACTGTTCGATTCAGTTGGTCAGTATTTTATCTACAGTTTTGCATTTATAAGTGTTGGCCTATAATTTCTTTTCATGTATTCCTTTTATCCAGTTATGATATCAAGGTTCTCTTAGCCTCATAAAATAAGTTAGATAGCTTTTCTTTTTTTCCTCCTAATTTTTCCAGAAAAACTTGTATAAGGTAGCTATTGTCTGCTCTTGAAAGTTAGGTTGAACTTGGTAAAACCATCAGAGAGCTTTGGGTGAATGAGGGAATATTTTGATTACCATTTCTGTTTATTAGTTTCTCTTTCTTCTTGTGTTCTATATGTTTCCAAAAGTTTATGAAATTCATCTAGGATTTTAGGACGCTTGCCTTTCTCTGCTCCTAAAATTACTTTAGTAGTCTTTTCGAAGAAACAGTAGTGAGTTTTATCACTGATTGCCTTACTTGTGAGCTGTTTTATTGGTTTCTTCTTGATTTGAAGGATTTACTTTTTGGCTCTTTTTTAACTTCTTGAATGTTTAAACTCATTTATGTGTATTCAAAGCTATAAATGTCTAAGTATATTTTAGCTGTATCCTACAATTTTAGACATGTAGCGCTTTTATTGTTCATCTGTGAGTGTTTTGTAATTTCCCCTATTTCTTTAGTATAAGATTATTTTTGTTCTTAGTTTCTAGACATGGGTTTATTTTTTAAAACTTTTTCCCCCAAATGTTGTTAACTGATGCATAGAGGGTATGTATAGTCTATGTGATATTCTTTCTAGTTTTTTTGCATCCATTATTGGTATTGAAGTCTGATGCCAGCCTGATTCTTGTTCCTTTTAATCTTCAGTTTTTATTTCTTCATGCATTTCTTCTCCTCTATTTATTTGGTTTTTTCTGGGACTTCTTGTAGTTGAATGCTGATACTACACAACAACAGTCTTCCACCTCAGCTTTTTTCTTAGTCATATGAACCAGGGGTGAAGAGCTCAACCACCTCCCATCCTGTAGCTACCATTTCCCTGCTCTGCTCCTCAAGGAAACTCAGATATCTTACAGCAGGCACACTCTTCCAGATATGCCGTCCTTGTAACTCCACAGCCCATAGGATAAGGAGGGAATGTTCCAGATTGGCTAACCTGCTGACATTCTTGTTATCAATATCATGTCCCATGCTACCCAGCAGGCACCGTGACGTCTCCAGCTGTCACTGGTACTGCTGCTTTCATGCCCCACAATAGTAATGGGATGGGTTATGATCTAAGAATTCTAGTGGGTTAGAGGGAGAGAAAAGGACATAATTGAAAAGTTCTTCCTCAGTCTAACCCTGTATATGCCACTTGGCTCTCTATGCTGTATGTATCCATTTCTCTTCCATATTGGCACTGTCACTTTCTGCTTCCCAGAGATTTCTCATAGCTTTTGTGTTAGGTTCGGGGATCCAGCAACTCCCTTTTACATGGCAATCCCTGGGGTTAGATTGGGCGGGGGGCATGGTTTATGGCCCCTTGGATTTGACCTCAAATGCCATCATATACTTTCATGCCTTTTATCAATATTAGCCAGTACACACTTATAACCCTAAATTATGATGATATAGGTATAAAAGTAAGTTAAATGATGTATTCTTTACCCTCTAGTATTTTATTATAAACTTGGAGTCATTAACAAATTATTGTTCCAGTTTTCCTGTCATCTGTCTGTTTGAAGAATGTTTTCTTTATGAAGAATTCATGCTCTTGAAAGAACTAAATTTGGGACTTCCCTGGTAGTCCAGTGGTTAAGACCCTGCGCTTCCACTGCAGGGGGCACGGGTTTGATCCCTGGTTAGGGAACTAAGATCCTGCATGCCAAAAAAAAAAAAAAGAAAGAAAGAAAGAATTAAATTTGACTCATAATATGCTTTTTACTTGTGAGTCTGTGATGATAATACTAGAGTTCAGTTTTCTCAAAGATATTTTTTTCTTTTTTTCTTGTCATTTAGAGTGAAGATGAAATCAGGACACTGAAACAGAAAAAAAGTAAGTGATAGTGTTAATGACTCAACTTCTGAATGCCTTTTTAAAAGGCCTAGACCTGGTAAGGACAAATAAATATGTTTTATGTCCAAAAACCTACTGTGAGAATGATGTAAGAGTGTGGTAGGCATTGTCCTGTGGTCTGGAATTGTCTGTGAGATAAAGTCTTAGTTTGTCTTTATTGAGTGCCACTATGGCATGCACTTGGCCTTCTCTCTCTCCACTAGGTGCTCCCAGTGTGGTCAGGATGGCAGGCACACAGGCAGAGTGTCCTAGTGTAGGGAAAGAAAGGAACAGAATCTCTGTCCACCCAATGTGTGGTGCATACTAAGTTCTTGGTAAATATTTAAGGAATAAATGCTGTTGAGACACTTGGGCTTACAGAGAGTAGGAGTCACAATAGCTGTTCTCCAGGTACTGATGCCTGAGCTGTGTCACTAAAGAATGAGGACTGGAAGGTTTTTCTGTTCTTGTCAGTTATTACTATTACTCTTCCTTTCCTATCTCCTCCTACTACTGCTATTATTATTAACATAACTTTTTTATTGAGTGCTTACTGTGTGCCAAGTCATTATTATAAGTGCTTTACTTATATTAATTCATGTAATTCTCATAGTAGCCCTGAGGAAAGTACTATTATTTTCCCCCTTTATAGATGATGAGACATGGACTCAGGCAAAGAAAGGAGGGAAAGATAGTCTGTGCAGTGCCTTGAAACAGGGTGCCAGATTGGGGGAACTACACACTCATTTTGTTGTTGGAGCGTCTAATAACCCATGATGGTTAAAAAATGAACCTAAAGGGACCACAGGGGCCAGGACTTTCAGGGTTGTGTGTATGACTATGGTCAGGACCCTTATTAACCTCAGGGCTGCAGTTTTCCCATCCAAATATGAAGAGATTAGGCTAAGATTTCTAATATAGCCCTAAAAATTGCATGAATATGCTTTATATTGTATTGTCTTATCTCCCATATAAAAGTATAGATTAATGGTTTGATAGAAACAATGTCAGCATGTACCTTGGAGCTAGAGAAGCTTGGATTTAAATTTCACCTCCATCTGTGACCTTGGGCAATTATTTACTGTCCTCATTTGTCAAATGGGGTTGATATCACGTGCCTGTACAGGGAGCAGTGAGCTACGTATAAAATGCCAACGCAGTGCCTCAGTAAATATTAGTTCTCTTCCCCTTCCTTTTTGTGAGGACATGGACTATCTTTTATTACTCTGTATGTGTGATGTGCCTTATTAAGTTTATAAGAAATTGTTCCTCTCACGATAGCATTGACATACAGGATTAAAATATATCCATTCACAGTGTTTGTCTCCTCCACTAGAGTGTATCTTATTTTAACCTGTGTATCCTAGTCTGTGGTCCAGTAGGTACCCCATGAGTGTTGAATGAATGAATTTGTGGATTTTAAATATGTAACCAATCAAAAATGTAATTTTTTTGTTAGTATGATTCCTTATGAGCCTGTTTATAAAATTAATTCTTTGTTTTCCAGTTGATGAAACTTCTGAACAGGAACCAAAACATAAGGAAATAAACAACAGCAATGCTCAGAACCCCAGTGCAGAAGAAGGGGGTGAAGAGCAGGATGGAGACATTTTACCTTTAACCCTTGAAGAGAAGGAAAATAAAGAATACTTAAAATCTTTATTTGAAATTTTGATTCTTATGGGAAAACAGAACATACCTCTGGATGGACATGAAGCTGATGAAATCCCAGAAGGTCTGTTTACTCCTGATAACTTTCAAGCACTGCTGGAGTGCCGGATCAATTCTGGTGAAGAGGTTCTGAGAAAGCGCTTTGAGACAACAGCAGTTAACACATTGTTCTGTTCAAAAACACAGCAGAAACAGATGCTAGAGATCTGTGAGAGCTGCATTCGGGAAGAAACCCTCAGGGAAGTGAGAGACTCTCACTTCTTTTCCATCGTCACTGACGATGTGGTGGACATAGCAGGGGAAGAGCACCTGCCTGTGTTGGTGAGGTTTGTTGACGAAGCTCACAACCTGAGAGAGGAATTTGTGGGCTTCCTGCCTTATGAAGCTGATGCAGAAATTTTGGCTGTGAAATTTCACACTACGATAACTGAGAAGTGGGGATTAAACATGGAGTACTGTCGTGGCCAGGCTTACATTGTGTCCAGTGGATTTTCTTCCAAAATGAAAGTTGTTGCTTCTAGACTTTTAGAGAAATATCCCCAAGCGATCTACACACTCTGCTCTTCCTGTGCCTTAAATATGTGGTTGGCAAAATCAGTGCCTGTTATTGGAGTATCTGTCGTGTTAGGAACAATTGAGGAAGTTTGTTCTTTTTTCCATCGATCACCACAACTGCTTTTAGAGCTTGACAATGTAATTTCTGTCCTATTTCAGAACAATGACGAAAGGGGCAAAGAACTGAAGGAAATTTGCCATTCTCAGTGGACAGGCAGGCATGATGCTTTTGAAATCTTAGTGGACCTCCTACAAGCACTTGTTTTATGTTTAGATGGTATAAATAGTGACACAAATGTTAGATGGAATAACTGTATAGCTGGCCGAGCATTTGTACTCTGTAGTGCAGTAACAGATTTTGACTTCATCGTTACCATTGTTGTTCTTAAAAATGTTCTATCTTTTACAAGAGCCTTTGGGAAAAATCTTCAGGGGCAAACTTCTGATGTCTTCTTTGCAGCCAGTAGTTTGACTGCAGTGCTGCATTCACTAAATGAAGTGATGGAAAATATCGAAGTTTATCATGAATTTTGGTTTGAGGAAGCCACAAATTTGGCAGCCAAACTTGATATTCAGATGAAACTCCCAGGGAAATTTCGCAGAGCTCAGCACAGTAACCTGGAATCTCAGCTAACCTCTGAGAGTTACTATAAAGAAACTCTAAGTGTTCCAACAGTGGAACACATTATTCAGGAACTGAAAGATATATTCTCAGAACAACACCTCAAAGCTCTTAAATGCTTATCTCTGGTACCCTCTGTCATGGGACAGCTTAAATTCAATACATCAGAGGAGCATCATGCTGACATGTACAGAAGTGATTTACCTAATCCTGACACACTCTCTGCTGAGCTGCATTGTTGGAGAATCAAGTGGAAACACAGAGGGAAAGATATAGAACTTCCATCCACTATTTATGAAGCCCTTCATCTGCCAGACATCAAGTTTTTTCCTAATGTTTATGCATTGCTGAAGGTCCTGTGTATTCTTCCTGTGATGAAGGTTGAGAATGAACGCTATGAAAATGGACGAAAGCGTCTCAAAGCATACCTGAGGAACACTTTGACAGACCAAAGGTCAAGTAACTTGGCTTTGCTTAACATAAATTTTGATATAAAACACGATTTGGATTTAATGGTGGATACATATATCAAACTCTATACAAGTAAGTCAGAGCTTCCTACAGATAATTCAGAAACCATTGAAAATACCTAAGAGAATTTTAAAATAGGCTTTCTCTTATATTTGATATTTGAAAAAATCTGTAAGAAATTTGAAAATATCTTACAGAAAAGTTGTAAGGTGTACGTAGGCCACTTAATCACTGAATATCTTGACCTGTAGGCCTCCCATTGAGTACATTAGTCATTGATAATCTGCCTGTTTATATGGCCCGTTTGAAGTCCCATGCTTTGGAGACCTAACTGTCCCATGCTTTGGAGACCAGAAGATAGCATTGAAAGTACCATGTTACACTCTGTGTGATCTCTGCTAATGGCACTTTGAAATTGTATTAGTTTGAATTGTATTAATTAAGTCATTTTAGATATAACATTTGTCACTGTGGATCCAATTGTCAGGTACTTAGTTATCAGTTCTTTGAAGAAATAAATTTTGAGGAGGTATGGGAGGAAGGAATACATTTTATAAAACATTACAATGAAGCTCATGACTGACCTTTGAATAGTAGGAGTTTTAAGTATGCTGTTAAAAATCTGTAAGGGACCGTTAAAATGATCAGGCTGTAAGAGAAACATGTGAGCTCGCCAAACAAGGATTTCAGTGTAGATTTTGCCTTTATCAAATGCAGTTGAAGGAACAAGTTATAGTTAAAGTTTGAATGGAAGAGCCTGCCATTGTTGTTCCACATCTGATTGTTGCTGTTTACATTCCTTTATTGAGCCTACATCTTCATAAGCTTTTTGACAGGTATATGTTGAACACTTCTGTTTCATGGTCAAGACAGGATCAGAGACCATGGATACTGACAACTGATTAGTCTGTTTTCTTCTGTCTTTTTCCATGACTATATCTACTGCCTCATCTTGATTTACAAGCAAAACCTAGAAAACCTACAAAAATAAGTGTTTTGTGGTTTATCTAGGAATAATACAGAAAATATTGCTGTTATTTTTGGTGAAGAAAATCAATTTTGTATAGTTTATTTCAACCTAAATAAAATGTGAATTTTGTTTAAAGTTCAGGTACATTGTTTTTGATGGGGACAAAACAGATTCTTGTGGTAAATTCTCTTTTCAAAAGTATTTATCACCTTCACAATTGAAGATAAGGTCTTTTTTTTTTTTTTCTTTTGGTGTATGGTTTACTACTTGGAATAAAAAAAGCCATTTTAATTGTGAAATTATTAAATGTAAGATTTATCTAACTTTTTAAGTATTATATGCTGTATGACCCCTGATATAAATTGTTAGTGTTTGCGTAATTGTTGCTGGCTAAAATGTAAATGAATGAATATTGCAAATATGTCATTGCATTATTTTATGTTGGGATAAGTTAGTGTTATTTGAGTTTCAGAAAACAGGATGGGAGTATATTTGCGGAGTGCTGGGTCTTGCTGATAACAGTGCATTTCCCTGGTGTGGACAAACCCGGCAGATGTGTCAAATCAGGACACATTTCCCATGCAGGCTATAAAAAAGATAACAGAGTTTATCTTATATCCAGAGCTCTAAGAGGTGCCTCTGTCCTTGACAGAAAGAACTGATCCGGTTCATGATGGCAGGATGACAGAAAAGGAGACACAGAGCTGGCCTTTTAATAGCTGCATACAGTTCTTAGGACACTTAATAGTGGTGTGACCTTGGCAGATTATATAATCTGGGTATATTCCCTCAACTATAAAACCACACTTAAGCTTGTGCTATGAGGGTTAGATAATTTATTATCAATTATCTATTACTACTTACTGGTGTCTCAAAACTTAGTGGCTTAAAAAAAAAGTTTACAGTTTTGTGGTTTAGTTGAGTGGTTCTTTTGCTGGTCTCATCTGGACTCTGCATTCAGTTGGTAGATTGGCTGGGGGCCTAGATGGGACAGCTGGGCCTGTCATGTGGTCTTTTATCTTGGGCTTATGGCATGGTGGTCTCAGAGTACCAAGAAGGCAAAGGCAATAGCTTCAAAGCCTGGGCTCAAGAACTCACAGAACGTCACTTTCACCACATCTTTTGGTCAAAGCAAGTCACGAGGCTGGCCCAGAAGGGGTAAGGATAATAGACTCCTTGTCTTGATGGGCGGAGCTATAAAATAGGGCCTGTTTTCAGTCTACTATACTAATTTATCCAAAACATTCATGCTGCAAGCATTGGTTAAGCTTTAAAGGTGCCCACCACTTGTTTTTATAATCTGTATGTTCTCAAAGTTAATTTGAGAATTTATTGAAAGCTTGAAAACCCTAATTTGTTAAGAAGCATCTTCACAAACTCTGGTCTTTGAAGATAGATTGAGTCAATGGTAGTCTCCCCATAGATGAAACTGATTATCATTTTTGCAAGATTAGATAGTTAGAAAGAGGTTGATGTAGTGACTGTTTATTCCTCAAGTATTAGTTGAATGCTTACTGTGTGCCAGGCTTCTGGGTTAAGTGCTGGCAATAACATGCACTTTCTTACAGAGCTTACAGCCTAGGGTTGGCCCATAGGACTACAATTGTACTTATTTATAACCACACACACACAAACACATACCTTATAGTTAAGTGGATCAGATTATTGAAATTAAAAGAAAAGAAAATAACACATTAGGGTATCTATAAAATCCTTGTGCGATTTAAAAAAAAATTGTGGGGACTTCCCTAGTGGTCCAGTGGTTAAGAGTCTGCGCTCCCAATGCAGGGGGCTCAGGTTTGATCCCTGGTCGGGGAATTAGATTCCACGTGCCAAAACTAAAGATCCCACACATGGCAATGAAGACCCCGCGGGCTGCAACTAAGACCCGGCACAGCCAAATAAATAACTATTAAAATTTTTCTGTATCATATCTAAACAGTTTTCAAAAGATAACTAGGAAATACATTCAAGATTTAATATATATAATTGGAGGAATTTTTTTTTAAAGATTTATTGATTGATTGATTGATTGATATGTTGGGTCTTCGTTTCCGTGCTAGGGCCCTCTCTAGTTGTGGCAAGCAGGGGCCACTCTTCATCGCAGTGCGCGGGCCTCTCACTATTGCGGCCTCTCTTGTTGCGGGGCACAGGCTCCAGACGTGCAGGCTCAGTAGTTGTGGCTCACAGGCCTAGCTGCTCCACAGCATGTGGGATCTTCCCAGACCAGGGCTCGAACCCGTGTCCCCTGCATTAGCAGGCAGACTCTCAACCACTGCGCCACGAGGGAAGCCCTAATTGGAGGAATTTTTGCTTTTGACATATCCACTCTCATTTTGGGGGAAAAAAAGCTGAAGCCTAACATAGGATTTGTTACCTGTAAATTGATGAGAACAAATGCGTTATTAATAATTTTATGTAATTTTTATTTAATTCTTAACAATGGCCCCTTGAAGTAAATAGTAGTTGAAAGAGACCCCCCACTGCCCCCTCCTCTTGTGGCCACTTCCTCTGCAGTAACTTCGTTGGATCTGGTTTTTGTTTCATATTAGGGACAGCCACTTTTTAAGTGCTATTTAAAGTGAATAATTCATAAAACATAGGAAAATTGTACTTGCAGTGTTTATTAATATTTATATGATACTCTAGAGCTTACAAATTACCTTGATTGTATCATTCAAGTTCTAAGAAAAATTCAGGCAAGAATTATCCCCATTTTTCAGTTGAGAAGTTCAAGCTCACAGAGGTAAATGAATTGCCCAGAATTATAGCTATTAAGTGCCAGAGCCAGGTACTTCAATCCAATCCTTAAATCTTAAAACTGATTATGAAAGCCACTTCATTCTTAAGGTTTGTAAGAGAAATATTTGCTTTAGGAATAGGCTTCTTTTATGTTCTTGCTTTATCCATTGCCAACTTTCAGCACAGCATCTCTAAAATGTGCTCATTATAGTCAACGTGGGTTCCTTGCAAAACAAAAAAACTGAAGCCTGAAACTTCTGAGACTTTGCAAACTAGGTGTAGAAATGCTGCCACCTTTGTTTGGCTGCCAAGACACTACCACAAAGGGCTGTAGCTCCAGGTCCATTTACTTCACTAGAGTGGATGCAGCTGTCTTCCTTGCTGTAATCAAATGCTCCTCTGTAGCCAGCTTTTTGTGGCCAGAAAAAGCAAAGTAATTTTTAGTACAGATTAGCATAAAAATCTCTACTAGATCAGTTTCAGGAAACAATTACTAGCTTAGAAACAAGTGTGATCTATAGGTTGGCTAAAATGGCAGTTAATTTCCAGACCTTTTAAAATGCCCCTTATTTCTCACCATGAATACTATATAAATAGAATACACTACCTGCCACTGTATTTGGTTTCATAAATTATTTGGACAGGGTGAACAACAGACTTCAAAATTAAGTAGAGGTAGTAAATCTGCCCTTTTTAATGAGTTTGAATTTACAGTAGTAGTTTAAACATCTGGAAGTTTAAAGTCTTAATTCATTCCAAATGTTCAACAAGGATATACTGCAAAGAGGATATTGTAATTGAGGGATAAAGAAAACTACTGTTGACTCAATCTGAAGCCTTTTCTAATTTTCTCTATATACATTAATCACATAAAACTTGAGAGGCTGACAGTTCAAAAAGAGAAGAGATGGACCAAAATATCCAAGTTGGCATGCTTGTAGAAAAATAACTTTTAAAAGAGGTCATAGTTATAACAAGGATGAAGTTTAAATGCTGTTAATTAACATGTCTAGGATATGGCCAGATAGTGCTGCTGTGTTGTATGTTCTGTTCTGGTGGATATGAGGTGCGGTTTTCTTTTATTATTTAAACTGGACTTAGAAGAGTCAAACCTTTTGACTTCTAAGTTGTAATTTTTTTTTTTATTTTATTTTATTTTTTTTTTGGCGGCGGCATGTGGGATTTTAGTTCCCCTACCAGGGAATAAACCTGTGCCCCCTGCAGTGAAAGCACGGAGTCTTAACCACTGGACCGCCAGGGAAGTCCCACTAAATTGTAATTTTGATTAATGCATTTTGTAGTCCAAGAATCTGGTCTGCTGCCAGCTTGGTCTAGCATAAGACCAAGTATTCGTTCAGTGCACACTTATTGAGTGCCTACTGGATGCTTGTTAGGTGTTGGTTTACGTTTCTTAGAGCAGAGTTGCAGCAGCAGCGGGAGTGTTCATCATTGTCTGGTAGCAGCTGCTGCTAGGGAGAGTGCTCGCTGTATTCCAGCGCTGTGCTCAAGCACTTTACCTGAATTATCTCATTTAAACTTTTCCACCCTATGAAAAAGGTAATATTATCCGTATTTTCTTCAGGTGAAAACCTAACAATTAGAAGGCCACACAGCTAGTGAAAGGTGGAACCATGATTCTAACGTGATGTAAAGAATTGCAAATCTAATTCCTTGTCTCATATTTGCTTTTCATTCTTATTTCAAATATTGTATTGAATGCCTGTGGTGCTTAATCTAAATTTAGCCTCAGGCATGAGGCTAGGGTCATGGATACAAAGATGAATGAGATGAATCCCATGCCATGGATGCAAAGGTAAGACTGAGCCCATACCCTCAGTGAGCTCAGTCACATGGGGGAGCCAGACATGCAAGCCAGGAGCTGCCAGGAGCAGGGCTAAGGGTAGGGGAATCCTATCACTGATCATCCCAACCGGGACACTTTTGATAGTGTACGGGTATGATTATTAGTTACGCCAGAACAACAGATAAAGCAGGACTGTCTGGAACAAACCAGGACGTATGGTCACCCTAGCTGGCGGAAAACCCACGGTGTGAAGGGAGGGCCCTGAGTGACTAGAGGAGGTGATGCCCTAGCTAGACCTTAGAAAAGTGTGAGACATGCTCTTGTCTCCAGTCATCACCTGCTATTTAAGGCTTTCAAGATACCCAATTAAGATGTGATACTTCTTCCTTAAACCAGTATTATACATATTAAATTAAAATCTGCATGGTAGAGTTTAGAGCAGTAGAGTTATACAGATGACGCTTCATTTTACAGAGGACTAGACAGGACAGCTTGCTCAGGATCAAACCACTCGGTGGTGGCAGAGGCCAGGGGAGAACAGAAGTGTCCCAACAGTGCTGTGCTCTGTCCTACCACACAGACGAAACTGAAGATGGAAAGCCTGAAAGAATCATTTCTTGGCAGGTGAGCAGTGTCCACCCTTCAAACTTATTAATGTAAACAGTAATCCCATAAGTATGTCAGCTTTATAGGAGAGAGGTTTATTAAACAGACCAGGGTCTGGGGTTAGTTCTTGGCACACTGCTGTTTTGCATACTGTAAAATTTTGGTTTTAAAAATATTTGGTATTGCTACATCTTATTTGGCAAATTCCTATTCTTGGTATGATTATTTTTCTTTGGAAGGGTACATGTGGTTAGAGTGTGGGTTTTCAAAGCCTTTTTCCTAAAAAATGAGATGTTGAAAGCTTTCCTTATAATTGTGCCTTGTGGGATTTGGACTGCCTTTTATTAATAGCAGCTACTATATACTGAGCACTTACTATGTTCCAAGCATCATATTAGGTACTTTGTATGAATCATTTTATTTAGGCTTACAGTAACCTGAGTCAGTAGGTGTTACTATCCTCATTTTATGGATCTGAAAGTGACTTGTAAAAGGCCATTCCGCTGTGGAGTGGCAGTCAACCCGACCAACTATTGCTGTTAGAGCAGGCTGCTCCTCAGAGTGGAAATCCTCACCTTTTGAAAAAAATCTGTGTGAAAAGACTGGGGTGGGAGGAAGTACACCACAATACTAATGTTTGTCTCTAGGTGGTGGGAGTATAGGGGATTAAAATCTTTCCTTATTTTCTACAGTGTATTTATTTTTCTCATTTTCAGAAGCATTGTATAGCATTCTGAAATGGAAAACTCAAGATTAGTTACATGAAAATATTTTTCTTCCAAAAGATTTGTTGCTACTTTTCCAGTTCCATTTAACACACATCATGCCAAGCATTATTCTAAGTGTTTTGGCTGCAAAGATAAGTCACTGGCCCTCGTGGCAAGTTGTTAGGCTGCTGATTCTTCAAGGCCCAGCTCAAGTGTCTATCGCAAGTGCATCCCCATCACCTGTGCCCAGTTACTTCTCACCACCTCTGCTGTTACCACCTCAGTTCAAACCACTATCACCTCTCACTTTGTCTTTTTCTCCAAGTCTGTTTTCCATGTAACAGGCAGAGTTATCATGAACCTCCTTTTCTCAGACCCTTCCAGTGGTCTTAGGCCAGAATCCAAACTCCGACCGTGACCCTAAGGCCCTACGCAATCTAGTCCATGCCTACCCCTGGCCACATCTCCTAGTCTGATTCTTGTTCACTCTGCCCAGCTACTACGGTCTTTTTTGTTTCTCCCACTCACCAGGCACGTTCAGAGAAGCTTGTTCATGACCTTTACACTTGCTGTGCCATGACGGCTGTTAGCCCAGTTAGTTCCTAGCTCATTTTTCACGTCATTCAGATCTTTGCTTAAACATTATCTCCACAGAGCAGCTTTCTCTGATGATGCTTTTGAAACTAGCTTACCTTTTCTAGAAATAAGTTGACTTCCTGCACTAATACATAAGTTCTACAAGGGCTGGGACCTTGTAGTGTTTGCTGTGGTTGTATCCCATTGCCTTTAATAGTGCCTGGCAGGTAGCTGGTGCTCCATATTTGTTGAATGAATGGACAAATGATGTGTTCTATGACCAATGGGAAATTCAGAGTGGCTGGAAGATTGAGGGAAGGGGAAAGCAACTGGAGATAAAGATGTAAAGGCAGTTAGGGGCCAATCCATGAAAACCCTTGAAATTCCCACTCAGGAGTTGGCCATCACCCTCTGGTCAGGGGAATCCTCCAAGAAATGCTGAACCTCAACCCCTTGTCTGTGTGAACTGGCCATAGGAATGGAGCCTTTCAAAGGTGAGGTGTGTGGTGAAGTCTGGCCTGCAGTTTCTGAGCATGTTTAGAAAATGAGAGAACATGGTTGAACTAAAAAAGCAAACCCCACATTGGTCACTGTTAATCATAATTAGTAATGTCTGTGATTTGTATAATCTTTCTTCCAAAGTGTTCCAGGTCTTGAGACATGATCCCTTTGGTCCCTCCAGGCCCTGCCACAATAGCAACCTTGGCATGTGACTCACCACCCTCCCCTGCCATATAATACCCTATTTATCACCTGTCTTACCCATTCCTTTCCATGTCAAGTGATTTCTGCCTTGTTTTTTTCTTCTCTTCCTTCCCTTCTCAAACCACAACCCATATAATTTTCATTGCCCTCTTTAGAACCTTCTTGTGTCTCAGCTCCAGCCTTTTTATAGGGAAGGGGAGCAGACCTGAAACAGCGTGGAGAGGGAGATGTACATTGTTAATTTACCTCCGCTACATAGTGGCGTTTTCCTCTGGACTGCAGTTCCTTTTCCAGCTTTGTAGTCCCCCTGGAAGATAGATGACTAAACACAAGGGTGGTTGCTGGTGCTTTAAAGTCATTGGTGATCTCAGTGCTCACTTGGGGTTAGCGTCCCTACCCATAGCATGAGATTTGTCAGTGTGCTTAAATAATAGAATTAAAGTATTGATTTCTGCTGTGCTTCATGTAATGATGCTTATACTTAGGGAGGAATTTAATATTTATTGAGTGTCTCCTGTATGCCAGGCACTGTGTGAGATGCTTTATGCGTATATTCTCATTTAAGACTCATATTTTGATGAGGTTGATATATTATCCCCATGAGAGAACTGAATTTCAAAGAAATTATTTGCCCGCAGTCGCACAGTCCATGTCTGTCTATAGCCAGAGCCTGTGTCCTTGCATACACTGCACAGCCAGCCCCAACCCTGCCACAGCACTTGAAAGTGCATAAAGGGTCTTCACAGACATTGTCATTTCAGTCTTCATAACAACCTGTAGGATTGGCAGGGTCGTCCCCAACTGACTTGTGAAAATGCACCATTATGGGGACTTCCTGCAGCCCTATTGCTCTCTGGTTTGGAGTCTGGGGCTTGGGCAGGGTCCTGTGCTCGTCACTGTGCTGGATGCAGGATTCGAATCCAGCTCTAGAAGAGTTAGATCATTGGTGGGCAATGCTGGAGGGGCCAGACCACAACCCCTGTGACATCATGAGAGCAGGGATGTGGGTGCTTGTTCTCTGAGGGAGGCCTGGAAGAGCTGCTGTCCTTTTCCTGCTTGTGAGAGTGGATGCAGGCCTGCCCAGGAGCTGGAAGCATCGGAGTGAGAGAAGGTTGGACAAGCCAGTAGTAAGGAACAGGGGAAAGAGCAGAGGTTTGGTGTGAGGAGACCCAGTCTGAGGGCTGCTACTTGGGAGTTGTAGGGCTGTAGGCAAACCACTTCCACTCTGAGCACAGATACCACAGCGTTTATTGTGCAGTCATGGTCAAACCTCACCACAGCGTGGAATAATACTTTCTCCAAAGGAAAGTCTCTGCTAACCTGACTGCTAACCAGCTGGTTATGGTTAACTATCCCAGAACAAGCCTGAGTACTGATACGAAGAGCCTGGAGACTCACTTCTCTTCCCTGCCCTTGAGAGAGAGGCTAGGCAAGTTGCTGCTCCTCTCTGGGCCGCAGTCTTCTCATCTGTAAAGCAAGAATGCTAATATCACCCATGATTAAACGGAAAGTGTTTAGTCAGCTCTATGTTCTATCATGTCCCTGAAATGCTCTGAAAGAAAAAAAAGCCTCTAGGTGAAATTAGAAAGGGTGAGCTTCATGCCAAAGGACCTGGAAACACTTCTTGGAGGAGTGTGGTATGAGCTAGGTTACAAAGGCTGGATAGGGGTCAGCAGGGAAGGAGGCAGAGTTTTGGTGGAACGGCTGGCGCAGAGGACCAGGCAACATCCCAGTACAGGAAGGGCTACTGCTCTGTCTTTCCTTCCCATCTGACTCCATCAGCATCTCCCACATTCACAGCTCCTGCCCTCAATTCTCAATTCTAAGAGGCTATTAGTTATGAGACACAATTTTAATTAAATAGAAGCTTTGGGGAGAATAAAAAATTTTCTATGTAAACAAATATTGGTTTTAGTTGCATCTCAATTTCAAAACTATTGTGGGGAGAAAGCGTATCTTAGAATTGAGAAAATACAGAATATGTCACTTTAGAATGAATACTACCAGAAAAGTTTGTCATGTGGACCTTGAGACTGATGTTCGTGTTCTTGTTCTGCCACATAACGAGCTTTTTTATTCTGGGCAAGTTGCTTGGTTTTCCTAAGCATCAATTCATTTTTTACATGGTCTATAAATTGCCTGGGCATCAGAGGTGAGCAGTTAAGGTTGTTTGAATCTGAATGTTGATTCGTTTTGGAAAGAGGTCTACAGAACATATTTTGTCTGAAATCAGAGGTTGCTATATTAAAAAAACAAAAACTATACATATTATCATTTTAGAATAGCGTAACAGAGCAGTAGTTTTCAACCAGAGGCGATTTTACCCACCAAGTGACATTTGGCAATGTTTGGAGGCATTTTTTGGTTGTCACAACTATGGTGGCAGTGGTGGTGCGAAAGCTACTGGCATGTAGTGTGTAGAGCCTAGACATGCTGCTAAACATCCTACATCGCACAGAATAGGCCCCCAGAACAAAGGCTTTTCTGGCCCCAAATGTCCATAGCACAAGGCTAAGAAACCCTGACATAGAGATTAAGAATGGGGATTATGGAGCCCAACTATCTGGATTTGAACCCTAGCTCTGCCACCTGCTAGAGCTGTGCATCCTTGGGTCAGTTACTTGACCTCTGTCATCTGGGAAAGAATAGTAAGTTTCTGCCACAGAGGGTGCTTGTGAGGGTTACTGGGACTTAATGTTGGTAGAGCATTTCGAATGGAGACTGGCTTCCATGAGGCACCTAGTGAGCGTCCACTTTTATTTTAAGTAATTGAATAAACGCTAGAGTTTGTGAAAATACCTTGACTGGTATCAGGACCTCAGATAAGTTACTTAACTCCTTGTGCCTCAGTTTCTCCATCTGTTAAAAAATGTTGTGGAGGTCAGATGAAATTAAGGATATGACAGCACGATGGAATCTGGAAAATCTTACAAATACACTTGTATCATTATTATTGCCTCAAACTCCAGTAAGAGAATGTTCTGGGGCTGAAGTAATAAACTCTCCTGGGCCAGGCTGTAACTCAGCAGAAGGGACAGCCAGAGAGAGGAGGTGCTCAGAGCAGAATATTGCAGGCCCAGCAGTGGATTGCATCTTAAGTACATCCTCAGCTGTGAATCCCGGAAGTCGCCTTTATTGCACTGTTATGTGCAAACTGCGCCCCAGCTTTACATACCACTTTCCCCAGAGGAGTACTTGGCGAATCGGCATACATGCCTGCTCTGCAGGCTCTAAACTTAGGGAAAAACAACAGCTCAGATGGAAAGAGTGCCCTGAAAGCCCCTGGCCAGGGATCTGTTCCTGTTCCTCCTCTGTCTTCTCTGGTCCCAGTTTTTTCAGCTCTCAGATGAAGGAACTGGATTGCTGGCCTGGACTCCAAGGCTTGTTGGAGCCCTGGCTCTACCCACACAGGATTGAGTCAGGATTATTATTATCTTTAACAATTATATCTGTAAACAGTAATCTAGCAGGAATTGTGTCAAGCAATTTACATAAATAAACATATAATTCTCAGAACAACCTTGTGAAACACTGACCTTATGGCTGATGCTATCACTGAGGCTCAGAGATGTTAAGCAACTTGCCCAAGAACGCATAGAGCCAGATCCACATCACGCTTGACCAACACCCTGCAGTATCACAAGCCAGAATGTGCAAAGAGCCTGGCGAACACTAGGCACTTAATATTTGTTCATTGTGTTGAATGAATGAATGCCCAAGGGCAAATCACAAAGTAGCTTGTGCCTCATCCAGCTCTGTCCATCCCTGCCTCTCACCACCTCATCCGTTCTCCTTGCCTGGGCTCCCAGTGCCTGCTCTCTCTTGGCGCCCTTTCGGCAGCAAGTAAAACTGTTCTTTAAGGGACCTTCAGTGACAGCTGAAGAGACTAGCCTTTTCCACTACTCCATCTGGTGAGCCTGCTCTGAGGGGGGCTTGGGGACCTAGAGGTGAGTCATCCCCAGCACCTGATCTGAGGGGAATCTACATCTGCGGAAGGTGGGTGGGGGTGAGAGGGGAGACTGACGAGAAAACCAGCTGGTCACAAGCCGAATGATCAAAGCAGCCCTTGAAGGGAAAGGCTCAGGGAAGCCTTCCCTGGGGCTGAGGCTGCTTTTGAAATTTGCCTACCTGTACTTGGCACAGACTGGGCCACAGCTGCCTTCTCCCATCCATCCCAATTTATCCTTCATTCAGTGTCCTGACACCACACAATGGAAAACTAAGAAGCAGTCTCTCTAGCAGCTCAGAATCCACACTGGGGATAAAGGGAGAGAGAAACTGCTGCAAAAACCCTACTATGTGCCAGATACTTTCATCTACTTTGTTTAACTTAGTATTCATAAGTAGTCAATGAGGTAGACATGCCCCTTGTGGAGTGAGGGGAATATAGGGTTCAAAGAGGTTAGGCAGTTTGCTGAAGGTTCCAGAGGAAATTGCTTATGAGGAAGCTTGCTTAAACAGGTAGAATTGGCCTCTCCATTTTGGATCCCTGTGCAGGTCTACTCTCATAGGGCCCCCCTAGAGGCACAGTGTTGGGGTGTCTAGCGGGCTGCAGAGTCGGGTGGGGAGTGAGGAAAGCTCAGTTTCTACAGACCCCCATAGGTTCTCTGGTCAAAACAACTCAGGGGATGCCCACCTCCTAGTGAGTGCCCATGCAGACAAGGGCAGGAACACATAATGTGGCAAGACATCCCCAGATCCACATCCAAAGGTGGGCATTTTTCTTGGTGGGGCTTTGGATAAGGATGAGGGCCCAGGGGAGAGGCTTGGGAGAGAGGGACCTCTCCCCTCTTCCTGGGACTGCCCAAGAGCAGGCCAAGAAGCTGCTTTGGGGCAATCAGTCAGATCTACAGAGCTGAAGTTCTGCCGGCGCCATCCATGATGAACAGATTTGTGGACACAGGTATAAGAAGCTACTGCATCCCCACTCATTAACCCAATCACAGTCACCCACAGCAACCTAACCCTGCACCCATCCAGCCCTCTGTCCCTTTCTCCTCCCTCCCTCAGGCATTCCTCTATTGCACTCAGTAATTTCTTTCCTTCTTTCAACAAGGGTCTGGGACACTTGTCAGGCATCTCTAGGATTTTGCCAGGATCCAAGAAGTCTTCATCATGGTGCAGAAAGCATGAGACCCAAGCCTCGACAGATGAGCTGGAACTTTGGCAGGAAGAAGTGGGTTAAAACAAAGAGCAGTCCAGATGGAAGGGATGGTGTGAGCAAAGGCAGAGAAGCTGTAAAATCTGTGAGAAGTGTAAGCAATAATTTATCATCCGCATTGGCAGAACGGCGTTTCCCAGGAATATGTGACCACAGAGCATCTCATGAGATCAGTCACCTGAGGAATGCCCTTAAGGAAGTTCTTTGGTACCTTGTGTGTGTGTGTGTGTGTGTGTGCGTGCGTGTGGGGGGGGGGGGAGGGAGGGAGGGAGGGAGAGAGAATATAGTGAGGGTGAAGGCATTTGTGCTTGCTCTTAGAGATGGGGATTCCCAGCATCTAGTCACAGAATAGTAGACCCCAGAGATGCTCTGTGGAAACATGGTACCACAATAAGCGTGGGAAGTGCCACATATAGTGTCTTCCTTGGGAGTCACAAGGCACAGCAGCATATTAAAGGCCACACCCCCCCCACTCCCCTGCCCCAAGTCCTGCGCAAAGACACTTTAACTTTGCTTAACACTGTATGGACCAAACTTATTTCACCACAGACTTACTTCATCCGTTTGTTTCAGGGAACATTTTTGTTTGGGGGACTAGGGGACTAATTCTGTTTTTAAGTTAATGTGTGTTTACAGTATGAATACATTTCAAACTGAGCAATGGGGTATGCTTTGCAAAGCTTTCCTCCCACACTTGCTCCCTTGGACTCCCAGTTTCCTCCTTCCAGAGGAAGTTATTTGTGGCCTTTCTGTATTTTCCTAGGGAATTCTAGGTTACACAGGATGTGTTCCTTTCAAAATGTAGTTGGAGACAACTGATGAGCACATTTCTTCTGCAGGCATGTTCCATCCTAGGGATATGTCATGTGTGTTTAGCCATTCTTCTACTGATGGACATGGAGATCATTTCTAACCTTTTATTAATCTGAACCAGGGGTTGGCAAACTGTGGCCTGCTGACTAAATCTGGCCCACTGCCTATTCTTGTAGCAATGAGCCCGTATGGTCCTCAAGCCTAAAATGGTTACTATCTGGTCCATTATTGTTCTAAAAAAATACTGTAACGAATATCCTTATCCATTATTGCAAACACATGCAAGTAGATCTCATAAATAGCATCCTATTTGATCTAAGCCAATCTGAGGGCCATAGCTCAAAAAGTACATTTCACTGTTATTTTTAGTTGATTTTTCTTTTGTTTTGAGTGAGGTTAAGCATCTTTTCACAGGTATAAATGTTTACTTCTCTCTTTTTTGTAGGTTTTGCTTTTTTCCAATTGGATACAAAATATGAACAAAGGTATTTTTCCTATCACTTTATAAAATATTAAGGGAATTAGCATTCTGTCTTGTGTGTGTTTTCTCCATTTGTCATTTGTCTGACTTTATGATTTTTTTTTCATGTTGAAATGCTTACTTATCAGTGACGTGAAGGTGGGTTTGGGTGCTGACAGCAAAGGGGGTGGAGGTCCTGGGCCAGGCAGGCTGTTCTTGTTTTTGAGCCCCTACCTTCTTCTAGGCCCTGGGAATCCAGTGGTGAAGGAGATAGGCAGAGGCTCTGCCATGGCGGCAGTGATGGGCAGTAGGGCAGTGTTCAGCGAGAATGTCACAGGGGCACGTCCGCAGCTGGACCTGATGAATGAGGAGGGACTACCCAGGGTCCAAGCTGCAGGGGGAGAGTTCTGAGCAGTGACTCATACAAGGCTAAACCTCAGAGAGATGGAGGTTTCAGAGTCAGGTTCCTGGAGCCCAAGCTGTCCTTGGGTGGTGATGAGGCATCTGGCACAGCCATTCCTGGGTGGGTGGGGGGGCAAGGATAGAGTCTAAGGGGTCTCCTCGAGCCCCTGAGTGGACAGAAAGCTGCTCCACTAGGCCCTGCTCTAGGCAGGGATGTCCTCTCTCTGTACGAGGGAAGAAAGAGACTCTCGGGCCTGAAGCCATCCAGCCAGTGGAGACTTAAACTGAGGTCTGAGTGGTTAGGACTGGCCAGGGTGGCGATGAAGTGTGTTGTTCTAAGAGCCGCAGAGGATGGGGAGACAATGCTGACCTCTCCTGGAGTGAAGGCCTCTTCCTGCCTCTCCACAGCCCTGGCCCTGTGCACACCTCTCCAGAGAATCAAAGACCAGGTGGCAGCCTGGGAGGGGAGGAGGGGCCCTGAAGGGAGATGTGACTGGAGAGGGGGCTGAGATCAGACCCTCGAGCCTTGAATGCCAGGCTCAGGCAGTTAGCGATTGCTGGAGGTGATGGGGGCCAGGGAGCCTGGGAACTGCTCTGCTCCCCTGCCTGGAGCCCCGCCCCAGGGCTCCTTGCAGGTGATGACAGGATGAGGCGGGGAGCTGTGGGGAGAGCCAAGAGCTCACAAAGGTTCTGCTGTGCTTGGCCAGGGCCTCCACCAGGGCCGGCTTGCTTGCTTGCTTGCTTGGAGGGAAGGATATGATTTAGAAAGGTGATTGCCGGGGGCTCAGGGCCAGGCCTGCTGGCTGCCAGCCAAGCACAGCACCCTCACTCCAAGCTCCATATCTTGAGGCCTCCTCATTTCCCTTTATTTTGGTGCTCCTTATTAGACCCAAGTAGGATTCCACAGCCTTGAACTGAGGACTTACGAAACAGAAGGGCCAGTGCTTACCTGAGGACGTGGGAGGCGGGGGTGTGCGGGGCGTTGGGGAAGGGTAGGGGTACAGCACTGGCCCAGTGAGCACTTCATGGAGAAAGAAATGCATGAAGGCTGCCCTTCACTGAGCACCTACCATATGCCAAACACTGGGTGTTTATAGTGTTCATATTTAATCCTCTCAACTACCCAGCAAGGTAGGTATTATTATCTCCATTTTACAGATGAGAAAAGAGAGTCCTAGAAAGGCTACGTGACTTGCCAGGGTCACATGGTGAGTCAGTGGTAGGGCCAGAATTCTAACTCACGTCGGCCCTGCCTATGAATCTAATTTCCGCTTAACCCCTACCCTGCTTTGTGCAAGAAATGATCCTGTGTCTCACATGTGTCTGGCAAAGAGTAAGGGGGGGTGTCCCATAAATGTTGACTTCATCATGCACTCTCTCTGCTAGAGCTTGTGAACCTCACAGCAACCCTTCAGGATCAGTAATATTTCTCTCAATTTAATAATGCAAGCTCAGAGAAGCTGAGCAACTTGCTCAAGGTCACACAGCTTACAGCAGAGGATGGGGAACTTGGGGGAAATTCAGAAGAAGGTGGTGTGGAGTGGAGCAAGCTAGCCCAAGGAATGACAGGGAATTTTCAAGAAGCTCAGGGTGCCCACTGAAGACTGGGAGTGTCCCTGGAAGCTACAGATTTGAGGGTGGAGTAGTGGGGCTGTTCATTCAGCCCTGACCCTCGATGGGCTCTCACCCATCAGAAGAGCGGCACTCAAAGAGCTGGGCTCAGGACACCTGCCTGGCCCCATGTATTCCCTGTGTGACCTTTAACAAGAAAGGGCCTTCATCAGGACTATTTCCTCTTCGTCAGATGAGCACAGCTGGACTAGGTCTTTGATTCTCTTTTTTTAAGTACCTTTCTTTCTTAAAAATAACCTTTCTTAAAAATAACCTTAAGCTAAACCTTAATATTCTTTCATCCATTCAACAAATATTTATTGAGACCTTCCAGGTGCCTGGAACATATGGTTAACTGGATTTTCTTCCTGCTTTGAGGCACTCTGACATAAGGTAGAAAAATTAAGGGTAGCTACTCCTCCACTCAGGGTAGGAATCAGCCATCTGGGCTGCCAAGGGTCCACGTCCTCATCTGGGAGTGCACCCACCACAGAGCTGACCTGAGAGGCTCAATGTCTGTGCTGACAGGACCCTTAGAGATATTCCCACGCTCACAACTGTCCATTTCACAGATTAGGCAACGAAGGCCCAAAATGTAGACCAGATCTCAGGTCCCCAGTCAAAAAGGCTTTGTGGAGGCAGGCGTGTCTAAGAGGAAACAGAAGCAGGAAAAAGGCATGGCCTAAGCAAAGCTCTTGAGGAGGAGGGAAAGTAGCCGTCTTGCAGAGGCCAAGCCCTCCCACCCCCTTCCCTCCCCTGCCTGGCAGAGCCTTCTGAACAACCAGCCCCCCACCCCCCTACCCACCCCCACCATCCTCTGCCCAGAGCCAGGGTGTCAGCTTGGATTTGGTGACAGTAGCCCCAAAGGAGGTGTTGGATCGCTGAAGCCCTCCATTGTAGAAGCTCTGGCATCTTCCATGAGCCCAGCCTCGCCAAATTGTCCTCCTGCCAAGCTGGAGAGCGGCTGGCTTCTGGGGGGGACCCACTCCAAGCAGGTAACTTGATCCTCTGCGGCCCAGCACCAGCCTATCTCTGGCCACCAGAGCTGGAACCCTGAAGAGTTTATGGCAACATGGCAGGACCTGTGAGCCTCTTTCAGGGTCAGGAAAGGAGACTACCGGGAGCCCCAGAGCCGAGAGGGGTGGGGAGAATATGGAGCTGTCAGGCCAGAGACCCAGGTTCTAGCCCCAACTCGTCACTAATTTTCCGTGTGACTTTGGGTAAACCACCTCCTCTGTCTGGGCCTCAGTGTTCACATAAAGGAGTCTGATAGAAGGCTGGTTTCCAAAAGCCTGCAGATGCACTGATGGGCCAGGGTCTCTAACAAAAGTCTCCTTGGTCTGCAGCATCCCTTTCAGGTAAACGTCTTACTACTCTGTGCCGGGTGATCAGGGTGCCCGCTGGCTCTGAGTCCCACCACCTGGCCACCTGCCCCCTCAAGCAGTAGGGGGAGGAGGGGCTGGTGGTTGCCGTCTTGGTCCTCAGCCTCTCTCGGCTCTGGTGAAACATTCCAAATTCCGTGGAACTACGTTGGGTGTGGCTTCCATTTCCCACAAGATAACCAAAATGAAACAGGGTTTTTGTCAAGAACTGTGATAAAGCTTAAGAACAAGCTAGATATAGACTCCTAAATTGACAAAACCGATGTATGAGTAATACTGTAATATAAAGCTTTGTTTCTCCCCTGGAATTTGTTTTACTGTCATACATGCAAACTATGCTATTGTAAATTTACCACTGCCCCTTTTTAGAAGGACTGACTGTCCTTTATTGAGATTATGCCTTTCCCATTTTATAGCATTAAAATGTCTTTTAAGATGAATAATGGTGTGATAGTACATGATATTCTTTTTATTTTTATTTATTGTTTTGGTTAATATTTATTTATTTATTTATGGCTGCGTCAGGTCTTCATTGCGGTGCACAGGCTTCTCTCTAGTCGTGGCACGCAGGCTCTGTAGTTGTGGCACGTGGGCTTAGTTGCCCCGCGGCATGTGGGATCTTACTTCCCCAACCGTGGATCGAACCCGCATCCCCTGCATTGGAAGGTGGATTGTTAGACACTGGACCACCAGGGAAGTCCCCATGATAGCCCTTTGAGTAAACTTTTTACAAATTCTAACATATAGAGTAGTCACGCGCACAAGTGTCCAGCCTGATGCATTTCCACTAAGTGAACAAACTCTGTAACCACCACCCAGATGAAGAAACAGAACGTTGTGGTAATTCTTCTTTTTAATTTTCTTTACCGAGCAAAATAAAATCTTGGCAACTTTACGCTGGTCTCCCCCCTCTTTATGTAAAATTTACTCATCTGTAAGACTTGAAATTTGGCTGGATGATCTCATGTCCCGTGCAGTGTGAGCACTCTGTGGTTCTACCTGAGTCCCTAGAACTGGCATCTTCGGAGATGCACCAACCAGAGGGCAGCAGGCCTGGCCTGGGATTCCACCGCCCAGTCCTGGGGGATAGGGAGGATCTGGACAAATGTCCCTCCAGATGCGGGACTCAGCACCGCTGGCTGCTGGAAGCCAGGGCCAGGGGACAGTGAGGAGGAGTGGCTTTGGGCAGGAGATGCCGGGGATGAATCATTCCTCCCATCCGGGCCTCTCTCTAGCTGCTTTTCATTAGCTATAACTCTTCCCTTCCACCCACCCGCCCTCCTGGACACCTAAGAATCCCCAGGGGCTCTTTTGTGCACCATCATCGCCCCCTCCTCTCTCCCCAGACCCAGAAAATCATTCTCTACCTCTTTTTTTCTCTTGATTGATATATGGGGAAATCCTGGCATCTTTCTGAAAGGTTAAGAAATTTGTTAAAATCATACAGCAGGCTGGGAGTCCAGGAGGCCATATTCGCTCCACTGAGCACATTTATCAAGGACTTGCTTTGTACTAAAAACACAGGTGAAAGTGATTCTAAGGAAGAAGATCCTTTCTGTTCAGTTAATTATTATTCTGTTCAATAAGTATGTCCCCAGGCCTCACTAGGTGCTGACCATTCATGCACACAGCAAGTATGTATTGAGCAGCTTCTCTGTGTCACTTGGCTGAAGTCACTGTCCTTAGGGAGTTCACAGCCTGGTGGGACAGACAAAATATCTACCGTTGAAGCCAGGCAGTGATCACAGTAATGACAATGGGATAAGGGATGAGGGAGAAGGAAGAATCCATGAGGTTGCAGGGGCCACAGGAGGCTTCAGGAAGGCGTGGTATTTGAATTTGCCCTCGACAGATGAATTGCATTCCACCTCCTCAGCTTAGCTCCCCAGAGTCCCCCAGAATGTTCCTCTCCTGCTAGCATTTCGGAGTTGGTCAGTGTTAGGCTAAACCTTCTGCTGAAAATGACTGCCCTCCTGCCACTAGTGACCTTGGCTTAGGGGCTTTTTGTAACTCACTCAATTTTTAAAAACTTTAGTTGTACATGCACATAGTTTAGAAAGTCTATAAGGCTTGTAATGGAAAATAGTAGTCCCCCATTCAACACATACACACACACAGACAGACCACTTCTCACTCTGCAGAGGCAATTGCTTTCAGTTCTGAATTATTTCCTCATAATGCTACTTCTTGATTTCTTTTTAGTTTTAAGTACCTTTCTCCCACCCACCCACCACCTTTCTCCTTGCTCTCTCCACACCCACATGTCCATTTTGTGTTCCCTGTCATCCTCCCAGTATAATTACATCCCAAGTGTGGTTGGAACAGTATTCACTGTTTGCATTATTAGGCAATATAAATGCTGTTGACAAGTGAACCATGTAATATGCGCTGATTACTTTTCCTTTCCTGCATAACAATTACAGTTATGTAATCTCCTCTCGATATGCTTAAATTCTTTGGATAGTCTACCAATTTCATCTTCTGGAGTCTTTCAACCTGCTCCAGTCAGGATTAGTTACTTTCTACCTCACTACCATTGGCCTGGGGATTCCTCTGCCTCCTGCTTTGTGGCATCTTCTCTTCCTTTGATGCCATGTCCTCCTCTTTCTTGGTTTACTCACTCATTTCTGTTGAAGCACATTCTCCAGTAGCTTCCTGAGAAAATGTGCAAAGAGACCTTACATGACTAAATATGTCTTTATCTGCACCCTTGATGATTATTTGGCTGGGATGGAAATAATTTCCCTCAGAATTTTGAAGGCACATTGTCTCCTAGTTCCCACCTTACTATTGAGAAATCCAATGTCAGTGTGATTCTTAAGCCTTTGTTTGAAGCCTGCTTATTTCTTCTGCTATCTGGAAGCTTTTGTGAAGTTTTTGTTCTCAGGGTTCTGTAATTTTGATGTCTTGGTGTCAATCTACTTTCATCAATTGTGCTAAATCCTCAACGGGGCATTTCAATCTGAAACTGATGTATTTCAATTCTAGGACATTTTCTCTAATCCATCTTTCTAAAATTCCTGTTATTCAGATGTTGAGTTCCCTTGACTAGCCCTCAAACTATCATGTCTTTTCTGTTTTCCATCTCTTAGCCTTTTTGCTCTATTTTCTCAAATTTATATTCCAACCACTTTGTTTTTTTTTTAGTTTTTCATTTTCTGCTATTGAAGTTTCCCAAGAGTTCTTCTCCTTTTTTTTTTTCTTTCCTGTAGCATCCCATTCTTGTTCATGGATGCAATATCTTATCTCTTAGGACATTAATGACAGTCTTCTCTTTTAAGTCTTCTGCTTTTTGCATAGTCCCTATCTTTCACGTTCCTTTCCCCCCCACCCCGATGTTTGTTTTAACCTCATTCTTTTTTTATAAATTTATTTATTTATTTATTTATTTTTGGCTGCAATGGGTCTTCATTGCTGCACGCAGGCTTTCTCTAGTTGTGGTGAGCGGGGGCCACTCTTTGCTGCGGTGCGTGGGCCTGTCACTGCGGTGGCTTCTCTTGTTGCAGAGCACAGGCTCTAGGCATGAGGGCTTCAGCAGTTGTGGCTCGTGGGCTCTAGAGCACAGGCTCAGTAGTTGTGGCACATGGGCTTAGTTGCTCCGTGGCATGTGGGATCCTCCCGGACCAGGGCTCGAACCTGTGTCCACTACATTGGCAGGCGGATTCTTAACCACTGCACCACCTGGGAAGTCCCTTAACCTCTTTCTTATTAGAGGCTTCCCTCAAATGTTTATTCATCCTTTGCTGTCTTCTTATATTTAAAAATGGGACACTAAAAGACTTGATACATGATGATCATGACTGGGGCTGTGTACCGGGATCTGTTGGGCCATTCCATGTCTTTTTTTGTTGAGCTGGTCAAGAGAAAAGCTCTTCCAATCTCCTGCCTGGAGGGTACTCTCCTGGCAGCCAGAGTCTGGGTAGCCGAATGGAGAAAGAAGGCTAGAGGCCTCAATATTGAGTACAAAGTGTTCACTTTATTCCTGTTGTCAGAGTGCCCCCAGAATAGAGATCCTCTGTTAACCTCTCCTGAGAATAGACCTTCAGTATTCGACCAGGTGGGGAGGGTGTCTGGAGTCTGATTGCTTCTTAAATATATTTTCAAACAATTTTCCTGTTTTTAAGCCTCCCTACCCACCCAATTTCCAGAAGTACCTGGGACAGCCAATTCCTAAACCATATGGGGGTTTCGCAGTGTAAACTGGGCTGCTCTTCAACTTTCTTTATTGCCTGTTTAGGATTCAGTCAGTTAGTTACCATTCTTTGTTGGCTCTGTCTGGTTTCCAATATTTTGATAAATCCCTTTACTGTTGTTTTAGTTGGTTTCAGGAAAGACCACAGTGTGTGTTCAACTTGTTATCTTTATCCCATTTCAATTTCTAAATGAACAGCAACATATTTCAAAGCAGGAATTCTCTGCTTCCAATTTACAGAAGTAAATAGAGTGTAACCAGAATATGGAAGAGGGCCTGCAGGGGCTTCCCCACCAGTTCTTTACCTGTTAAGATCTTTCCCGGCTTAAAAAAAAAAAGATCTTTCCTGGCTTTAAAAGCCCAGGTCAAAAGCCACTCTTTGTGATGCCTTTCTCAGTCTCCCAAGCTTGTATCTTGTTTTACCCAAGTTGGACTTACTGAGTGATAGACATTACAGAACCTTACAGACATTATTCCACTTAAACCTTTATACTTTATAGCTATAGAGGCTCAGAGAGGTGGATCCATAGATCAAGATCCCATGACTAATGAGTGACAGGACTGAACTCCTGTCTCCACTACCCAGGCCCTCTGACATTATCCCTAACTCAGGGGCTCCCCAAAGGAGGGGCTCACATTCTGGTGGAAAACAAAAATGGCACATGTACTGCAAAGTCAGCCCCAGGCACAGAAAAGGAGTACCGAATAGGGATAAAGAAGTTGAGTGGTGTGCAGTCCAGAGGAAGGAGGGCTTCATCCCAAGTGACTGAATCAGGGTGGGCTTTACACAGGAGGTGGCATCTGAGCTCATCACCACCACCACCTCAGGCTGGCTTCTCTCCTTGCCTAGAGGACTGGCAGTGACAGCAAATAATCATGATGGTGGTGGTTCAGTGTGCAAAGCATTTTTACATAGATCTCTTTGATATTACAGAACTCTGTGGGCTGAATGTTATTTCCATTTTCGGCAAGAGGAAAATGAAGGCACAGAGAGGTTAATCACCAGCTCCTGGTAACCCAGCAGAAAATGTTGGTTTCAGGATTCAAATCCATCCCTTCCAATTCCAGGTTCCCTGCTTCTCCCACCCTGTTCACTCTTGCTTCATCCTGGCTATCAGTTGAGGGGAGCCTTCCTACTCCGAAATATCTCTTCACCATTGTTTCACAATGTGTGTGTATGGCCCGCCTGTTTTTAAAAGCCGGTTATTGGGTCCCACCCGAGACCTACCTAATCAGTAGGAGATGGGGCCCTGGAATCCGCATTTTAACAACTGTCCCTGTGATTCTTGTGCTCACCTAAGAGTGAACCGCCCTGGGCCCACAGTGATGCTGAACAGCGCAGTGGGCAGAGCGGGGACCCTGGAGTCAGCACTGCCCTTCTTGGCTCTGTCTAGGGACCACCTCAGTTTCCCGCCTTCGAAGTGGGTGAGTCACGCGAGGCTCCGAGGGCCGACGTGCCGCGGGCTGCCCGCCCCAGTAGTACAGGCACGCTCCACACCTGCCTCCCTCCCCAGGCTCCTTCCCGCCTTCATCCACCTCGCCCCGCCCCAAGTGGAAGGAAGCAGCTGGGGGCTCTTTGCCTCCAGGCTGCGGTCGCCTCTAATCGGCTACTGACGCGCCCTGATGTTGGGGGCTCGGGGTCCCCATTCCGCACGCGCCGGCCCCCCGCCGGGACCCGAGGGCACTGCGCTCCCCGCCCGCCCCGGCAGCCGAGGCCCCCGCCTCCCTCCGTCCACCCCTCCAGCAGCCCATAAATATTCCCTGGGTCCGGAGGGGGCGGAAACGGACTTTCCAGCTCCCCTTCTGGCCCTGGCCCGCCTTCCCCCGCGCGAACCATGGGAGGAGAAGCCTGGACTCGAGTCAGCGCCTCTCCTGCCCGCGAAGCCTGAGGGGCGCATGCGCGACCCGGGACAGGGCAGCGGATTAGCTCCCGCGCCCCCGCTCGCAGGTGCTGCCCACGTGCGGGACCTGGGCAGCGGAGGCAAACAGACGCACCATGGAAATCTGCAGGAAGGCTCTGCACTCGACAGGCTTCCTGAGGATATTTAAGAAAAGCTCTGAAAGATGAACGCATGCGATGGACAGAGGGAACAGAATATGCAAAGACCAAGAGGGTGGCAATTGCGGAAATTACAGGTATTTTGTGTTAATGAAGTATTGAGTTCAAGGTGAAACGTCACAAGGCAGGGCTGGAGAGAGTGGCAGGGACCAATCCAAGCAGGGCCTTGTAAACAGTGCAGGGCAAGCACTGTAGGATTCTAAGCAGGACCTGTGCTTCGGCCAGATTATTTGCTTTTAAGAAAGACCACTCTGGCTTGGTGTGGGAGGTGGAATAAAGGGGTTGCAGGACATGAGTGAGGAATCTGTAGACAGAGGTCATGGTGCCTGGCCAAAGTAGCTACAGTGGGAATGGAAAAAAGGGGATGGAGAATTCTGAGTGTTATGGGTAGGACTCAGTGATAGACTGGATGAGATGGTGGGTGGATGGCCCAGCCTTTCCCAAGTAGGAAGCAAGGGGGAGGAGGGTTCCTCCTCCCACAATGTGTCCCTCCTTCTCTATCCATCCAGCTTGGATCCAAGGCCTCATTCAGTGCCTGACCCCTCCACCTCCAGGAAGCCTTCCCTGCTCCTTTATGGATTTCAGAACGTCAAAACTTGCGTTTGGTTAAATTCTGTCTTGCTTTGTTCTAGAATTAATTTGTGTGCATCAGACTTCAAGGGAGCTCAGCATAGTGGTAAAGATCACATTAGAATCCTAGCAGTCCTGCTCTGTAACCTGGGAAAGTCATTTATTCTCTCTGAGCTTGCTTTCCTCATCCATACAGTGGGGCTAATAATCCCTCCCTTGAAGGATTCTATGTGCCAGGCATATGGTGTGTGCTCAGTGAGCGAGCTTTTCTTTCCACTAAAGTTGGTCAGCCTGGAAAACCAAACAAAGGTCTCTAGAGTATCTCCTGAAACTTCTTTTCTGGAGCTTTTGGATAGAAGTGACAGAGTGGGGTAATAGAAAGATTTTAAGGCTGAGATTGGAAGGCACGAGGCCCTGCTTTGGACTTCCCATGTGACTTCAGGCAAGTCAGGGCCCCCTTACCCACCTTGGACAACAGGGAGTGGATAAGATGGCCCCTGGAGTCCCCACTGCTGCCCCTCGGTCATCCAGTTTCCAGTGGAGTTCCATAGCTCCCAGAAAGCCCTGAGCACTGAGGGATTAGCGGTGCTCATTCCCAGGCTGCCATGACCTCCTGCCTCCAGCCTGTGAATCTGGCTTCCCCCTACAGCCATCCTAGTGGGGAAGCAAAAGTATCCCCCTCCTACAGACCTCTAGAGACCAGAGCTGGGGCTGGTCCTCCAACAGGGCTTGGGGTCTAGTGGGATTGTGCCTGGGTTTCCTTGGGAGACCAAGGCACCTGGAACACAAGCCCAGAGCTGCAGTTCCAAGAGGACAAACTGGCAAGGGCCTGGCTTGGAGCAGCTGCAGCAGGTGTCAGGGCATGGGAGGTAGGCATCTTGGGAACAGCAGGATGAGACATATGTGAGCAAAGCCATGGGATTTGGGTAGGTCCCAGCTGAAGGAGCCATAGCAGTGGTGTTATCACACGCTTCTCTTTGCCCAGATGAAAATTAAGTGAGCCACCATGGTCATGCAGCAGGCTACTGGCAGGAACAAGGTGGTAAAGGCTTCTGTGTTCAACACAGGTGAACTGAGTCACTGTAATGGGATAAGGCATGGGAAAGCATCTAGTCCAATGGCACTGAGTAGATGCTTAATAAATGCTACTTAATTGAACACCAGACCCTATGCTGGGAAGCAATGGGTCACACCCACACTCTCTTTCCTCAAGGAGCTCAGAGCCTGGGAAGACCAAAAGATGTACACAGAAACATTCCTGGCTTATGCAGAGATAAAGGGCAGCCCAGGGACTGGCAGGGGGTACCCAGAAGAAGACAGGCTTGAATCTCGGCTGTGGGGCAGGCTTGGGGCTCAGTGGTGAACTTGGCATGGAAAGGCGTGTTAAGGAAGGCTTCACCAAGGAGGTGACATCTGCAGTGGTCTTTGATGGCTATGCACGAGTTTTCTAAGCCAAGAAGTCAGAGAAGTACATTTTAAGCAAAGGCAAGAGCATATGCAAAGCCATGGGGAAGGGGAAAATATGAAGTGTTTAGGGGGCTGGTGAGTGTTTTGCTGTTTAGGAAATGAGGCTGTAGTAGTCAGGAGGGGCGGGAATGGGAAGGGCCTTGAATGTTAGGCTGAGTGTGCACGGAACCCCAGGGCAATGGGGAGCCATGAAATGTTTCTGAGCAAGAGAATGATGTGGTCAGAATCCATTAGAGAAGGGAACATTCTGTGTTTGGTAAGCCACCTGGAGAGGCCTGGGGGAAGGGGAACTGGGCAGAGGGCCCATTAGGAACCCCTGCCTATGCTTCAGTCCCCTGGGACTTGTTTAGGGCAGAGCCAGGCTCCTGGGACTGGTGGCCTCTTCCCACATGAACAGTAGGTGGCGCTGCATCCCTGTGCATCCAGCCTCATGGGCGGTGCTACCTGCTCCACACCTAGGCGGTGAGACCCCTAGCCCTGCTTGGACCCTATCTCTGCTGATGAGGCCCCAAGAAAGGGTGGGGTGGAGCTGGGCTTTGCTCCCCCTCCTCCAAGAGTAAAGAGGGCCACTTGCTTTGCTTTACAGAACCACAGGACCTGTGAGCAGGGAGGGCCTCCAGGGCTCCTCTGGTCCATTTCACAGGTAGGGTAACTAAGGTCCAGAGAGGGAGGGGCTTGCTTGAGCCCCTGAGTGGGTTAGTAACTCCGGGGTTGTTCCTGTGTGCCAGTCGCAGGAAGTATTCCTGTCCCTTCCTCTTCCTGCGTCTCTCGCCAGTTTGCCTCCGCCTTGCCATCCCCACTGCCTCCTTTCCACTCAGTCCTCGACCATCTGCCTGGCCTGGACCACTGTCCCAGTCTCCTCACAGGTCCCTGCACGGTGGTCTCTTCCGTGCCTGCCTGAGCCCCTCCCCACCCCACACAGCCCGCACCCATCCAAGGATTTTTCTCACACACAGATCCAACCTTCGCCCGCCCTGCTGAAGCCCTTCCCTGCCCCAGCAACCCCGGGGGCTCCTGAGCCCGGCAGTCAGGCCCTGGGAACAAGGCCCACGCCCCTCTCATAGGCCTCATCTGCTCTGGGCCCCTCATGCTGATCCTCCTTTCCCTGTCCTACTGTCAAACTCCTACTCATCACCCACGACTCGTGGGGCTTCTGAGACGTGGAGGTTTAGGTACCCCTCCTGGGCTTCCGTGGCTGTGACTGCACCGTGTGACTGGGCACCCCTGTGCCCGGCTCCTCTGCCGGGTGACCCAGAGGGCCTCCGGGCGGGGACCCCCGGCTGGAGTTCAGTGCAGCCTCTCTGGGTGACCAACCGACTGATAGGAACGCTCTGGGAGGAGCGTTACCAGGTCAGTGCGCGCTGCGAGCCAGGCGCCATGCTAGGCGCTTTTGCACGTTCACAGCCTCTCTGTCCACACTACAAGCCAGATGGGTCAGAGGCTGCAGTTATTATCCCGGTTTTGCAGAACAGGAAACAGAAGTGCAGAAGGTCAGGCAGTGAGTAAGTGAGGGAGTGGAACGGGGCTCAGCAGGCTGCGGACAGGGCAAGGCCTCGGGCCACAGCTGAAGGGTAGCGGGAGCCACAAGTACCCAACGGTCTGAGTAAGGCTAGTGTGGGGCTATCAGGCGGCCACTCAGGGTGCCTGGGGTGGACGGTCCTCAAATGTGAGCTCCCTTCCTGTCTTGGCGCTTGGGGAGCCCCCTGCCGTTCTGAGTCAGGCAAGGACCTGGGGCCTGAGTACCAGACGTGTTCACGTGGCGGCTGTGAGGCAGAGAGCAGCGGCCAAGGCCGGGGAAGAGGCTGACCTGGTGATCCAGGGAGGGGCAGGCCCCGCTGGGCAGGCAGCTCATGGTCTGAGATCAGGCCAGGCCAAAATACCAAGACTTTCCAAGGAGCCCTGTGGTGAGCAGGCCAGATGCCAGGAAGCCGGAGGTAAGGCTGCCCACAGAAGACAGGCAGGCAGGACAGGCAGGACGTGGTAACGAGCTGCAAATATTTGCTGCAGAGGATCCCAGGGCTGGGGATGGGCAAAAGGAGGGGCCCACAGAGTGTCTCAGGCTTCTGGGTCACAGTATCAATGATGGGAGTGACCTCAGCTTGCTGTGCGACCTTGGCTTGGTCTAGGTACCAGTAAGGAAAATTCTAGCCTGGAGTCCGCCTAGGGGCCCCTATGTCTGGTGCCCAGTGTTGAAGCCACGCAGAAGTCAGAGATAGAAGGGCCCTCGGTGTCTAAGCTTGGGCCCTGTGCTGTCTGAAGGAGAAACTGAGGTGTAGAGAGGGACTGCGCCTGCCCAGTCCCACAAGGCAGGCCCAGAACCCAGGTCTCCTGATTCCCAGTCTGATTTGGTGATGGCTCTAAGCACATTCCCTCCTGTTCTTCTAAGACTTGTGCTCAGATCCTTTGGGGGAACCTTCTGGGCGTCATTTGGTGCAGCCCCTGTGGCTGGACTTAATCCTTACTCTCTAGGAGATAGAGTTCAGAATGCCTTCCTGGCCTAAATCCACTCCAGACGGTGCTGGAGGACCTCCTTGAGGCTACCCCTGCCCCCTTTAGCTGCAGCCAGGCTGCTTGCGGATGTGTTTGGGGCAGGGCATTGTGAGCAGTTGCTGGTGAGGAGAGGGGTGTCTGCCTAGCTCAGGCTGACACATGCCCACCTGATGGCATCGCTCAGCTTGGTGAGGTCATCCGCTCTCTGGGAGGTTTGCTCCCGGCGCCTCCCATGGGGTCCCACTCAGGTCTTCTCCCAGGCTCAGCCAAGGGGCCCAGCCACTTCTAGAAGGCAACTCTTCCCCTGGGTCATCAATCTCAGGGTGGGACACCTCTTCCAGCCATCCAGTTCTGGATGACAGGGTTTCTGGTCACTGCTCCCCAGCTGTGGGCTGCAGAGAGAATCCCTGCTGGTTTCCTGGGGGGAAAAGTCTGATCAGCCACTGGGATGATGCCACCAGCTCCCCTTGGGGGACTTGAGGGGAAAAGCATCATCCCACCCCAAGTGAGGAAATCAGGCGAGTCTCAGCACGCCCCAGAGCCTCTGCTCCTGGCCTCCTGGCTCTTCCTCAGGCCCTGCCTCATCCCTGAAACATCCTCTCCCTTCCCAGGGAAGGGCGCACTGAAGGTGCTCACCCTGATGGTCAGGGGAGAGGGGACAAGCATTTACCGAGCTCCTGCTCGTGCTTGGTGTGAATGCCTTCTCTGGCAGTCCTTGCAGCCACTCTATGTGGTATGGGTGTCACCACTCCCAATGACCAGCTGAGACCCCAAATTTCCAAGCCACTAAGCGGGGGAACCAGGACTTCAATTAAGTCTCTCCAAATCCTTACAGAATCAGAAGCTGTCCCCATTCTTGTGTAGGGAAAGACCATTATTGCTGTTTCTTAAAATGATTGTAACTAGTGAGAATAAACATATATTTCAGCTAGCACGTAGTAGGGGCTCAAGAGGTATTTGTTGAGGGAAGGAGTGAGTGAATGAACTAGCTCTCAGGGATGGGGGGCTGGTTGAGAGGGCCTGCCCTTAATGGTGTTCAGTCCCCACCCAGGGAGGGGGCTGCCCCTTGGGACCCTGAGAGCAGAACCACCTTTGTCCCTCACATCTGGCTGGGGTGTCATTTCTTCTCTCCAGCCCTCCACCATTGAGGGGTAAGCAAAGCAAGTCTGAGAACCAGGATTTGGGTGGGGACTGAATGAACAGTGGGATTTCCCCTCTGTGGGCTCCTGTATCTTGCCCTCTCGTGTGGCTCTCCTACCTCTGTGCTCCTCACCCAGCTGGGAATATACCCCTGGGGGCCCCTCCTCTCCCATAGTCTCGACCTACTCCAGGAAGCCTCTTTGTACCCAAGCCTGGACTGGGCTTTGCTCTCTGCTCCCCAGCCTTGTGAATTGTTGTCACAAAAGTTCCATGTTGTCATTGACTAGTTATGTGGTTGTTTGCCCATCAGACTGGGAGTTCCCTGAGGGCAGACCTTGACTGATTCCTCTCTGAGTCTGCAGCTCCTATGATACAGCCAGGAAGGAAGGTTGTTGAATGAGTGAATAAATGAATGAATGAACGAAAGAATGAATGGATAAAAGAAACAGGCAGCAAAAGTCTCCCCAGTTGGCAAGCCTTGGGCCTCAGTTCTACCACCAGCTGCCGGGTGACGTTGGGCAGAGCCCTGCTCCACTCCGGTTTCAAATCTCCTATCTGTCCACTGGGGTGATGGGACCCTCCAGCCACCCCTCAGAAACTGGGAGTGAGGGCAGGGCTGCGTGCACAGGTGCATGCTCAGCATGAAGCTGCCCCCTACTCCCTGCCCCCTCCTTGTCCCCTCAGCCCTGAGCTCCACGAGGCAGGGTGCGGGAAGGACCCATCAAGTTGCTTTAGCTGCTTCACCTCGCCTCATCTCAGAAATGCTCCACATCAGCTCTGATCTCTCTGTCCTGAGCAAGCCTGCTTGGCCAGCGGACCCATTGACAGCAGCCAGGGCTTGCTGGGGACAGGTCCTGAAATCCGCTCCCAGGATCGGACGGTGTCTGCAATGCTCTGCAGGTCACCAGGCCTGTGCCCCTCCCAGCAGCCTGGGGGCCAGCCTCTCTGTGAGGAAGGTGGGACCTGCAGAGGGAGGGGCCAGACTGACCCTTAGCACTGAGTGACCAGTGGCCCAGCTGGGAATCTGAAATCAAGTCTTAAACTCCAAACTGCTTTACTTCAATACCCAGTTCTGCCTGAAGGTGTGAATTTGGGCAAGTGAGTGATTTCCTCTGGGCCTCATTTCTTTATCTGTTTCAGGAAGATTACTGTTGCCCAGTATTCCTGAAGGTGCCTGTAGAAATGGAGAGGCTGCTTGTGGAAAAAAACTCTAGACTGGGAGCCAGGCCTGGCTCTTCCTATCTCTGGGCCTCAGCAACTTGTCTGTACAAATGGGGCTCTGACTATGCCCTGTTCCTCTCCCTTCTCCCCTCTCTCTCCATCAGCCTCATAGAGAAAGTGGTGGCTACAGTAGTATCCTGCGTACTGGCCACTTTTCAGGCCTGGGCTGGGCTGTGGGCATCGCAGCCTGAGAGATCCCAAAGTTCTCCAGGGGGAACACATCTATCCTTTAGTCTGTCCTTCCATCCATCCTACCATGCATCCATCCATCCTTCTGTCCATCCATCCATCCATCCATCCAGCAAATATTTACCCAGCAGGGTCGCTGTCCCAGGCCTCGGCTACACTGTGACTGCAGAGCAGAACCCCACAGGGTCTCTGCCCTCAAAGACTCACAGTCCATCTCCCAGCTGCCCCCACGTCTGTCTCCGCAGCCTGGACTCTATTCCCAGATCCAGATTTTTATATTTCACAGATGCCTGAACTTTACCCCTTGGATGCCTCCAGGCTCCTCATATCGGAACACTTGAGCATCATGACCTCCACCTCTTTCTCTGCCAGTTTCCCCAGGTGAGTTAATGACCCCTCAAATCTCAGCATCTTTCCAGGCTCCTCTCTCCCTCTCACTCGCCTCTGACACGCAAACAAGCAAGCTGTAAACACTGAGGATACTACTTCCAAATACATTTCTGCTCTTTCCAGTTTTCTCCATCTCCATCATCACCACCCTCATTGAACCCTCATCACTCAAGTCTTATTTACCCGACTGGTCTCTCTCACCCATCCTCCATGTGGCAGTGGGATATCTCTCCAAAGTGCACACCTGATCATGTCTCTCTCTGCTGAAAACTCTTCCAGGCTCCCATTGCTCGTAGGCTAAAGCCATGTTCTATGGGTCCACGTCCAGCTGTGCCCAACCTTCCTTTCTGCCCTTGGCACCTGCTTTACCCTTGGGGAGCCGTGGAGGCAGCGGAGCACTGGCGGGTCTGAGGGGTACTTCACATAATTAAATGATCCAGTGCAGGGGCAGTGAGTGGTTGATCCCTCTGCCAGGTGGCCTCACTTGGTGGTTAGAGGGACATGGCAGAAGCCACCTCTGGGGGACACAAGAGGGCGGGAGAGATCTCGTGCCTCCTGCTGGTGTTTCACAGCCTCAGAACTGTCCTCACTCAGCCCTTGGTGCCATCCCTGGTCCCCCATACCTTCAGAGGCACAGCCTGGGTACCGGCTGAGAGCCAGCAGGTGAGGTAAGTATATGTTTTAGCGGAAAGACAGGTGAGCCAGAGCTGGGCCCTGACATTCCCAGGATCATGGGTTAGACAGGATAAACAACAAAGCAAAACAAACAAAACACCCAACTCACCAGCCATCTAGAAGTATTTGTCAAGTGCTTTACCTGAGCTCTGTATACACTGCAGGTAGTTCTCACAACTCTGTGAGATTTATTAGCCCATTTTAAAGATGAAGAAACTGAGGCTTGGAGAGCCGCAGTGACTTACACAGCGGTATCCAGTGAATAAATGGTGGACAGTAGGAACCCGGATGGGAGGAAGAGAATTCAGAATGGAGAGTAGGAGTGGGAGCCAGGAGGGAGTCCCTGACATGAACCACCACCACTTTCCTGGAGCCCTGGCAGCCCTCTGGGAGGGTGGAGAGGAAGCCCCAAAAGGCCAGGCCTGGCCAGGCCATCTTGAGTCCATGCCTGGAGGTGTGTTGAGGTGAGACAGGTTAAAGCTGCCTCAGCCACAGAGCCCTAGATGAATCTTGTCTGAACTTTCTTCTGCTTCTGCTGAGCCCTGGGTGTTGGGGGAAGAGACTGAGGGGGAGTAGACCCCCTCCCCCCACCAGCAGGGCCATTAGCTACAGAACAAGGAAAGTTCCATCCTGGGTAAGGAGGCTGGGGGCCTGATTTCCCACGTCCCAGCCCTGGGTGGAGATTCTCCTTCTAGGGCTAGATGTAGGGAGCAGGGATTTATTATCAAGAAACCTCTTCTTACCAGAGGCTGGAACTTGTCAGGACGACTTGAGTGTTGTCCTAACTTGGCAGCTCTGGGGCTGTGCTCACATGCTGCTTTATCTTGCACGTACTTAACATATGCTGAGCCCCACGTGGAGGTTTGTAATCAGTGGTCTCATCCAATCCACACAAGGGCCCAGTGGAAGAGAGATTATCACCCCCATTGCTCTGATGGGGAGATTGAGGTACAGAGACGTGAAGGGACTTACTCAGATTACCTAACTCCCAGCCCAAGGTTCTCTCTTTTACTAGTTACTGCCCCAAAACACAACTGTATAAATCCCTGAATTAGGGAGCAAATATCAGTGGGCAGGAACCTTTGGTTTGACTTTATTTTTGCTGGGGAGAGATTTTGGTTGGACCTGCCAACCATTACTTTCCCCATCTGTTAAATCAGTATTAATACTAGGAGTAGTGCTAATAAACTCTGCTTTCTGGATGCCGTGTGGCTCAGGGGTTAGTGCAGGCCCAGGGTCTGGAGCACAGGGGGACCCTACAAAGGTTGGTTGGTATTTCAGGGTGGTTAAGGGAAGGAGCAGGCAGACCCGTAAATCCTCAGCCACCCCACCCCCTTTAGGGCCTGTGTCCCTTGCCTCTTCCTGAGAGGTTCCTTTGCAGGGCTTGGGCCCCCTGTGAGTGTGTGGTGTGCGCACTTGCATTCATGCATGAGTATGCTGCTTCTGCCCTCAGACCAGGGCCCCCAGGGGCCCCCAAGGCCATGTCTCTCCTTTAGATTGGGGCTCACCCTGTTCATGGTGCCTGATTGCTTAATGAGCTTGGCATCAGGGTATGAATAATTGCACCATAAATTATGTAAATCTAATCATAACAACACTGAGCTGGGCAACTCGCATTCTCTCAGCTCTCGGGGTGCGCTGCTCCTGGGATAAAACTTTCGTGGGAACTGCACCACCCAGCTCCCTCCTACTTTTCTGAAATTATAGCTATGATGCGTACCTTGGCCTCAGCAATTACAGTAGCACAAAGGGCTCCCTGCCCCCATCGGAGTCTCACAACTATAATGGGAGAACATTGATGGAGCGCTTACAGTATGTCAGGCAGAGTTCTAATCATTTTACATATGTTAACTCATTTAATCCCCCTAATAACGCAATGAGATAAGCATTATTGGATTTCACAGATGAGGAAGCTGAGTCTCAGAGGGGTTTAATAACTTGCCTAAGGTCACACAGCTGCTAAAGTGAGAAGTCAGGAAATTTGGTAGGATGGGAAACTAAGGCACAGAGGGGAGAGAAAGACTTGTCCAAGCTCTTGTAGTCATTGGGGGTTCACCCAGGTCTCCTGGGACCTCCTCAGCCATCTTTGGGATCTGCAAGGGCCCAAGTGTCACCCCAATGTGTGCCTGTGTGGCTGAATGTGTGTGTGTTGGAGGTGTGGACCGGGGCCTCGTTCTGGGAAAGTCAGGGGATGCAGCCAAAGCAAAGAGCTATTTTAAGGCCTCCCCTGCCCGCCCTGCTCCCCACACAGCCCCTCTGCCGAGCCAGGCTGCAGTGGCCCGGAGCCTGGGCCAAGCATGGAGAGTTTTGTTCTGAGAACAGAGGGAAGTCTTGGCTCCAGAACATTCACACTCAATGAATAACTTCAACGCTAGATTAGACTTGCAGGCTTGGAACAAAGTGATAATAGGGCCCAATTAAATTAATTTATATGGACTCTATGCTCTGGGCCCCTCCCTCGGTGGAGGGGCAGGCCTGAGCCACTGCACCTCCGCCCCTGGGCCCAGCCCATGCTGGGAGATCTGGAAGGCAGCGGGCAGATGGGTGTGAGGGCCGCTCCCTCCTTGGTGGGAAAGCAGTGCTGGGGCTGCAGAGGGAGAGGCCAGGATTGTGGTTTTGTTTTTGTTTTCAGTCTGATGTGCAGGTCGGGAGAGAATGACCCTCATTAAACAAAGACTTCAGGAAGCGAATTCCTGGTTAGAGAAGGTAAGGACTGGCAGGTCTGGCTAAGGCCCAGTTCCCAAGGTCTAAGGGGGAAACCTTGAAGGGGTCACTTGGGGAGGTCCTCACCCATGGCCAGGCCTCTGTCCTCACTAGCCCAGGCAAGGGGGCATGTGGCTCTCTGTGGTAAGTGGGTGGGTGCAAGAGAGGGCTGGGCACCTGGGCCTCAGTCTGGGCTCTGTCAGCAACTTGCTGTGTGAAGGTCGTATTTGAACCCCTTTGGGCTCAGGATGAAGCCCACCTCCTTAACAGGCTCACAGAGCCCTCCCGATGCAGCCCCTGACCCTCTTCCTTCCACCCCAGCAGACACTGTAGATGCCCTGAATCCACCTGTGGTTCTCTGGCTGGCGAGCTTTCCCAAAACCCCCGCTCCCACCTCCGTGGGCCTTTGTACTTGTGGTTTCCTGGTCCAGGATGTCTTTTCCCCCCCACTTTCCCTAGAGAGCACCTGATCCTTTCCCAACACCCTGGATGTGGTGATCTGTCTTTCCAGGAAATGGAAGGCAGGGGCAGATCTGATCACCACCCCCACCCCCACCCCCCGCCGTGGCCCCAGGGCCAGGAAAGGCCCGGCACAGAGGTAGCGTCGAGGAAGGTTAGATAGTCTTGACTCCCTCCTGCAGCGCTAATGCTGTGACTCGTGTCACGGTTCTAGTCCAAGCACCAGGAGATCACTCAGCTGCACGGGCCACATGGGGTGAAGAACCAGGTGCCTCATTCATGACTCAGCTCAGCCACTGGCCTGAGACAAGTGACTTCCTTCCCCTTTTGGTTTCCCATTCTGCAAAAAGTGGGACTCACCTGTATCTGGTGATCGGGGATTGCAGCAGTTGCCAGTGTAGGTCTTACTGCACCAAGTAGAGGCCAGTGCTGTTGCCTTGCAGCTGAGCGTGGCAGAGGTGGGTCCTCGGGGCTGAGTCCCAGCCCACAGGCAGCATGAGGGATTTCCCAGGAACTGGGCCTACTTCCTGTCTTCTCCTGGGGAGGCAGGGCTCTTTCCACAGATGTTTCTCAAATTGCTCGGTGTGCTCGAGCCCTGGCACCGCTTCTGCCAGGGACACTCCACTTTGGGGTCCTGGCTGCCATCTGCAGGACTGGGAGCTTTGGCCAGGCCTGCAGGGCTCTGAGCCCCAGAGAGCCCACCGAAGAGTCCGGGGGTAAGGAGTTAACTTCCTCTCTCCCCCAGCCCGACCCACTGTTTTCTGAATCCAGATAAAGGAGCTTGAACGTCACCTAAGAAATGTGGGAGTCCATGCCAGGCAGGAAATGGCCTGGTCAGATGGGGGCTCAGGCGATAAGCCTGCTTTGCAACTCCTCCACATGGGGTCCCTGGGGCCAACCCCACCCCCCAGGCCCAGCATGGACAAAGCTCTTTATCTCCCTCAGGCTTTCCAACAAGTCCTTGACTCTGTAGGGCCATGGGGCCAACCACGGAAAAACTCGCCCTCCCCACCCCACTCCCGTCCAAAAATGCTGCGCCTTTTGGGGGTTGTGAATTTGCGGGGGAAGCTGAGGGCCGGCGCCTGCCGCAGGCAGCCTTTGAACCTCAGCCCCACGCTCAGACCCCATGTCGGGGGTCTTTCCTCCAGCCAGCGGGAGCAGGCCCTTGGCCCGGAAAATGAAAGGCATCTGGGGGGAGGCCAGAGCCTGAGTAACTCCCCTGACCCTCGGCTCACCCCTCTATAGCCCCAGGGGCAGGCCTGGCTAGCTGAGCTGTGGGCTGGGCTGATGTGTGGGGATGCCTGGGGCCACCTCCGGCCCTCTGCCTTTACAGGCCTCCTCTCCACGTTTCTCCGGTCAGGACAGCCAATGGACGGGGACTCAGAGCCTGGAATCCCGCCTTCCCCACTCTGCCTTCTCCGGGCCTCAGGTTCCTTTTCTGTACCAATAGGAGGTTAGATAAGGTCATCTGTATTATTATTAGGGATCTCGCGTTCCACTGCATTGCACATTCCTTTCTGAGTCCCTCCTCTGCCAATGCTGGGGTCTGGAGAAATGCCAGGGGCCTGTTAGTGTGTCGAGGGGAGGCGGGGGGACAGGGACTCGGGCTGAGGGAGCCCAGAACTAGCTGGCTCAGCTGGAGGCAGGAGGCAAGGAAGACTTTTTACAGCGGATGAGAGTTTTGTTGAGGACTGGAATTATTATTATTTTTTCACTATTATTGTTATTATTATTTTTAATAAATTTATTTATGTATTTATTTATTTTTGGCTGCGTTGGGTCTTCATTGCTGCGTGTGGGCTTTCTCTAGTTGCAGTGAGCAGGGGCTACTCTTCGTTGCGGTGCGCAGGCTTCTCATTGCAGTGGCTTCTCTTGTTGTGGAACACGGGCTCTAGGCGCGCGGGTTTCAGTAGTTGTGGCACGCAGGCTCAGTAGCTGCAACTCACCGGCTCTAGAGCGCAGGCTCAGTAGTTGTGGCTCACGGGCTCTAGAGCGCAGGCTCAGTAGTTGTGGTGCACAGGCTTAGTTGCTCCGCGGCATGTGGGATCTTCCCGGACCAGGGCTCGAACCCGTGTCCCCTGCATTGGCGGGTGGATTCTTAACCACTGCGCCACCAGGGAAGTCCCGAGGACTGGAATTATTGGTGCATTTGTGTATTGATTAGATAAACATGGAGTGCCTACTATATGTCTTAAAACATACTAGATGATGATGATGATGATGATGATGATGATGTGTGTGTGTAAAACAGAGATGAAGAAAGACATAACCCTGAGAACAGAAGTTTTCAAATGGATGTGGAGGGAGGGCATTCCTGGCAGAAGGAGCACAAGGCAAAGACAGTGACTCATGAAAGAACATCATGGGTTTGGACAGGGACGCAAAGTTCTGTGCGGCTGAATCAGGAAAGAGGTGACTGCTTTCTGGTGTAAATGGCTCTGGAACCAGAGAGACCCAAGATCAGATCCCAGCTCTGCTCTTACTAGCTGTGAGACTTACAGGGTTGTTTGATTTGTCTGAGCCTAGGAGTTTGTAGAGAAAGGGATATAATTCTAACTTCTCGGGGCTGTGGGAATTAAATAAAAGAAGGTAGGTAAAGCACCCCACCCGGGGTCTGGCAGAGGTCAGCGCAGAGGTAACCAGAGGGGACACCACCAATAAGCAGGGCTTTCTATCCTCCAGAGTCTTCTTACCATGGAAGCAGCTGCCAGGTGGGGATTAAACTCCGTGTCACAGGAGGTGTGTGCCCTGCATTAGGGTTTATCAGTTTATCATCAGTCAGGGAGGCTATGGGAAGAGAGCTTGAACCAGAAATCTCTGAAGTCATCTAGTTCTCAGGTCTGTAATGCCACCAAACACATACGGCCATCTCTCCCCAACATCCTCGTAGAGGTGTGGGACTAGTACCTTTGTCCCCTGAGTTTGCTTTTCTCCAGGTTCCAGAACTCTCACCTCCCTGGTCACCTCCTCTGGTCACAAAATTCTACTCCCACACTGGTCATCACTCTCTAGGAATCTTGTCAGTACGGAGTAGACTGAGAAAATCACCTCCTTGGATTTGGCACCATCTCTATTGATATGGCCAAAGAAGTCAGTGGTTATTTGGCAGCCTGCCTTTTACTCAGGTGCAACAGGGAGACCCACCCACTTTGCTAGATGCTCTCAGACATCTCAAGATTTGTAGAAGCACAGAGCATTCCAGGGAAGTGATAAATCCTTGTGGGATGAATGAATGAAGTGTCTGACTTTTGGCTCAGGCCAGCCCTCAGGAGGGAAATCCAGAGAATTAGGGGGTGCAGAAGGATCCCTGCAGCTGGGGGCTGTGTTGCAGGCTTTCCTTGGGAGCTCAAAATGCTTCCTGTCTCCCCATTCATGATCACCCCACCCTGCTGGTTGCTGTCTTCACAATACCCCTCTTTGGGGGATGGAACAGCAGGCTTAAAAGGCTTATGGACTCATGGGCTTCCCTGGTGGCGCAGTGGTTGAGAATCTGCCTGCCAATGCAGGGGACACGGGTTCAAGCCCTGGTCTGGGAAGATCCCACATGCCGCGGAGCAACTGGGCCCGTGAGCCACAACTACTGAGCCTGCGCGTCTGGAGCCTGTGCTCCGCAATAAGAGAGGCCGCGATAGTGAGAGGCCCGCGCACCGCGATGAAGAGTGGCCCCCGCTTGCCGCAACTAGAGAAAGCCCTCGCACAGAAACGAAGACCCAACACAGCCAAAATAAATAAATAAATAAATATTAAAAAAAGGCTTATGGACTCACAGCTTGTCAGCACTGAGGGGCCTCTACAGAGGGTCCAGTTCACCTCCTCATCATACAGATGGTGAAACCAAGGTCGGATAGAGGGAGGCTGGCAAGGTTTCCTAGAGTCACTCAGTGAGTCCCTGATGCAAGGCGATTCAGGCAGGTGGTGAGGACCACATTGGATGATGTAAGTGCAGGTGGCCCCTGACCTGGGGGTGACAGCTGGCTCACCCTATTTGCGAGGCTTCCAGGTTAACCCCATTCACCACCACCACCCAAGAGCCGTGCAAAAATTCTAAAAATCTCTGGGCTCAGTGACCCCAGCAGATTCCCAGACCCCAGGCCCCACTGGAAGACCCTGGCAGGGAAAGCATCCGTCCTGGGGTGTGATCACAATGCTTGTACAGGGACAGGGCCTCCAGCTCGGGTTCTGGTTCTGGCTTTGCTCCCATTCTCTGTGTGACCCTCGGCAGGACCTACCACTCTCTGGGCCTCAGTTTCCCCATCTTTGAAGTGATGGTGCCAAACTGGACCCAGAGGCCTCTGAGCTCTCACCCGCTGTCTATCTGAATGCTTTAGCAGGGAGGAATCTGCACTCACCTTCAGCATTTCCTGCCTTGGCACACGCCAAGCCCCCTATCTAATCCTGGTATCCCAGGCCTGCCCTCTGGGGAGAAATTGCTGTGATTTAAGGTTCCAGATTTCCTGGACCGTTAGTGTCATGATACTTTATATCTGGGCCTCGACTCCTTTTTAATTAAAAACGAATCCCTCCCAATCCTTGGTTTTACATGCATCTCTGGGAGCCTGCGGAGGCTCTGCTCTGCCTGATGCTTTGTGTAGCCCTACTTTTTGCTCTTCTGCTTCCTTCCTTGAATCCCCAGCTCCCCTTGTTTCAGGAAGAGAAGGGCCTGGAATTCTTTATGGACACCTTCTTTGAGTTAGGTGCTGAGGCCCCAAATTGCATACCACAGATCCTCAGCACCCCACATTTGAAAGCATCTGTGCAGGACAAGAAAAAGGAATGGCCCCAAACCAGTTCTGTGTCTGGCACTCACTTCCAGCCCAAGTAGGGGTTGGAAGGACAAACTTGGTGTGCAAGGACTGTCCCCTCCTCGTGTAGGTCCTGGAGTTTGGGGGTAGAGGGCTGTGTGTCTGATTCTCACCTGAAACACCGTCTGAAGCCTTGAGGCTGGAGAGAGAAGACAGGGGGCTGCAGGGTCAAGCACGCCCTGCTAGGGTTTGCAGACAAAGAAACAAGATTCCTGTGGGCCCAAATGGGCACTCTGGAATGGAGCGGGACACAAATCATGTAGCAAGGTCCAGTTGAGGGTCTGCTGCCTGCCAGGGTCATGTGACCCAAACCAAAGGTGTCTGCCTGGGATTGAGGGGAGAGTGGGAGACATCAGCTGGAAGAGGGGGCATTACGCATGTCAGTAAATTTTTCTTAGCAAGGGGGGGTCATTGAAAAATCCACAATACACCCCAAAGAGAGAAAGCTGGGTTTGGGGCATTGCCACTGCAAGAGGAGCCCCCAAGCCAGGTCCCGGCAGCCTTAGGCCAGCCCTACTGTCATCATTTTGTGTCTACCCTCCCACTCCCCCCTCCACACTGTCCCCCTCATCCAGACCTAATTCTGAAAGCAGTGGACGACACAGAGGAGTGGAGGGAGGTGAGGAAATAGAAGAAGCCCCCAAGCCCCTTCCCTCTCCCAGCAGCTAAATCTGGAAATGGGCCTGAGTAGGGGGAGGAGGAATTTTGAATCAGATGTGAGAGTGACATACTGAGGTCAGACTGGGTGCATCCATTACCACCTGGGAATGAGACTGTCACTTTATACCTAACCTAGAGCAGGAAGGCTGGGGTCCACCCTAGATCCCAGTTAGGGCTAGAGAGGGAGAGCCCACGGGGCAGGTTTGAGAGACAGTGGTGAAAAGTTAAGTTTTTTTCACTTGCACACCGCAGAGTTTAGCCTGTTCCACATGCCAGTTATACATCCATTATTTCATTGAATCTCACAGCCATCCCTGGGGTCAATTTTCTCATTCCCTAATACAGATGAGAAAATGGAGTTTCAGAGAAAATCAATGACTTGCCCAGGGGCCCTTGTTTCAGGATTTGAATGGATTCCAGTGTCTGGGCAGAACTTTTTTTTTTTGGGCAGTGCCACACGGCTTGTGGGATCTTAGTTCCCTCACCAGGGATTGAACCGGGACCACGGCAGTGAAAACGCCGAGTCCTAACCGCTGGACTGCCAGGGAATTCCCTGGGCAGAACTTTCTAGTCTAGTGTTTTTTTTTTTTTTTTTGGCCTTCAAGCTCAACCCCCCAAAACTCTGATTCAGATCGGGAGTGGGGCAAAGGATTCTGCATTTTCTTAAGCACCTGGGAGGCTCCGGTGCAGGTAGGTGGTCCAGAGAGCACGTCCTGGGAAACACCACCCTCACCTTGATGCCTTTGTGGTGAGAATAACTTTGCAGGCGATGGGGCAGCTCCAGAATGCCCAGGCCAGACATCACCCCTCATCCCCATGTTCTCTGTGCCCTCCAGTCTCGTGAAGGAACACAATAGCATGAGCCAAGAATGGTCATTCTGGGGCCCTGGAGCCAGATTTCACAAGCTCGAAACCCAGCTTTGCTCCCTCTTAGTTGTGTGACCTTTGGGCAAGTTACTTTTCTCTGTGCCTCAGTGTCCTCATCTGTAATATGGGATGATTTGGGTACTTACCACATAAGGTGGTTGTGAAGATTAATTGCGTTGGTTCATGTAACTCAATGATATGTCACATGTAATATACAGGGAGTGAGCACTCCATAAATTCTAGTTATTATTATTAATATTAGTAGTAGTAGTAACATTACCTGTGTGAGTGAAGCACGTTGGGTCCTTCTGGTTGGGGGAACCAGAGGGCAATGATAGGTCTACGTGGGCTGGGTGGAGGACGACCCTGAAAATCAGGCTAGAGAGTTTGAGGGGGGCTACTGGGTGTGGGTAGAGGACACTGGGGCCAAGGTTTCTGTTGGAAGATCTTGGCAATCCAGGAAAAAGAAGACCGTCAGCGGGAGTGGGGTTAGTTGCAGAGAGAAGCAACCATGGTGAGGACAGGACGTGCCCATCCGTTGAGTCAGTGGTTGGCACCATCTTACCTGGAGGGCAAAGCCGGGACCAAATAATAGCCCCAGTTGGGCACCTTGTTTGACTCCCACAACACCACGTGAGGTAGAAATAGCTGCTCTTGTTATTCTCACTGAAGGGGTGAGAAAATTGGGAGCTGGCTTGCTGGTGCCTTAAGGTCACAGGGCTAATGGCAGAAGCAGGGTCAAACCCGGGGCTGACTGTAGAGCCTGAGCCTCTCCGGCTCCCTATCTATTATAGATCTCCGAGAGCCACACAGGCTCAGCCTGGGTTTGGGCACAAAGGCCATCCTTTGGGGACAAAGGCCAGCTCACCCAGCACACAGGTAAGCAGTCTTGCAGCACCTTCTCAGTCGGGTCTGGCTGGTTTGAGAGCCATTCCCCAAGTCCGTCAGGCCACAGGGGCAGTGAGGCAGGCGGAAGATTTATCTTGGTGGTCCAGTCCCATTGGCCCCGGAGGCTCGTCCTTTGGTTTTGGGGCCCAGTCGCTCCCTGGTGAGCTCAGGTTTCCCTGGGTCAGGCGATCCTGGATGGTCTTGGGTCTTGTAAGCCATCTGAAGTGACTTTATGGGGCTGCCGTGTTCTCAGGGCCCATAAAACACATGGAGTCTGAGGCTCTCAGAGTTTCCCTGTCTTCCCGGCCCAGGGCCAAAGTGAGAGAAGCGAACGGCTTCAGAAGCGGCACTTGGTGGGGCTGCTCCCCATGCTGGCGCCTAACCCGGGGGCACAGGGGGTGTCCACGGCAGCCAGGCCCAGGGTGGGCATCTTCCAGGCAACTTGTCAGCCCTCAAAGTTCCCAGAGCATCCCTTTCCTTTTTTTAAAAAATAAATTTATTTATTTTATTTATTTTATTTTTGGCTGAGTTGGGTCTTTGTTGCTGCATGCGGGCTTTCTCTAGTTGCGGCGAGCGGGGGCTAGTCTTCGTTGCGGTCTGCGGGCTTCTCATTGTGGCGGCTTCTCTTGTACAGCACGGGCTCTAGGCGCGCGGGCTTCAGTAGTTGTGGCACCCGGGCTCAGTAGCTGTGGCTCGCGGGCTCTAGAGCGCAAGCTCAGTAGTTGCGGCGCACGGGCTTAGTTGCTCCGCAGCATGTGGGAATCTTGCTGGAACAGGGATCGAACCTGTGTCCCCTGCACTGGCAGGCAGATTCTTAACCACTGCGCTACCAAGGAAGTCCCCATCCTTTTCTTAAGAACTTTTTGTGGTTTGTTTTGATTTTGTAAAATAGTTTATAGTCTCATTTCACAGAAGATGAAACTGAGGTTCAGCGAGGTGAAGGGACTTGAATAATGAGGTGGATCTGGGAAGATGAGGATGAGAACGGGCCTATTCTGGGGGCCACTTCCCACCCCACCCCCAGCTATTGTGGGAGATTCTTGTACCTAAGAAATTGTACCCAAAGCTGAGTTGTGGGTTTTTTCCCCCACTGTATATAAATGGAATAATGTAAACATGTTTTTACGTTGCAAAGTGTGTGGAGGGAAATAGGAATTGTTTTGGCCTCAGAACAGCCCTGAGAGCCTACAGGGCAGGTGAGGGCCCTGAGGGGTCGAGACTTACAGGAAGCCACACAGTGAGCTGGTGGCAGGCTGGCTGGGCCATTCAGACAAGGAGGCTGTCTGGCGTGGAGGCCTCAAGCTCTCAGCAGGCCCCCGCCTCTTCCGGACCTTCAGAGGGGTCACCTTTCAGCTGGCTGGGTCTCCAGCCTGCCAGCACTTTCCTCCTCCTCATGGGAACTGGCTCTTGTCCCCAGCAGCAAGGTGGAAAGAATCTCAGAAACAGAGACACCAATTCCTCAGGAGCCAGAACCCTGGCTCTAGCAGTCCTGACCACGGGCCCTTCACAGAGTGACTTTCCCGCCCTCCCCTGATGGGGAGCTCACTCCTCCCGGGGCAGCGCCCTCGTGTGGGACCACTCTCCTGGGAGATAGGTCCTTGCAGACACTGGTTCAGACGTTTACCTCTCTGTGCCGCCTATCTGTTGGCCCTCACTTTGCCCACTGGGACCCCACTCACTCATTCATTCGTTCATTTATTCAGCAAATACTTTTTTCCCCAATATTTATGTATTTATTTGGCTGTGCCTGGTCTTAGGTGCCACACGTGGGATCTTCGATCTTCGTTGTGGGATCTTTAGTTGTGGCACGTGGGATCTAGTTCCCTGGCCAGGGATGGAACCTGGGCCCCCTGCTTTGGGAACATGGAATCTTAGCCACTGGACCACCAGGTAAGTCCTCCAGCAAATACTTATGAGCCTAGTGTGGGTAGTGCCTGTGTCTGCCATACCCTCTGCCCAGTCGGCCCCTCTGGGATATGAGCACCCCGACTGGGCCCTCTTGAGGCTGCCCCCAGTGTCAACGGTCAGTTCTCTCTCTGCCCCACCTTCTTGCCCCCTGGCTGCACCTCTGAACAGTTATCAAAGGCCCAGAGGAAGCTGCAGGCGATGCACAGGCCAGGGCGCTAGGCGGGATGTGAGGGCCTGGGTTACAGGTGCTGCTCTGCTCCTGCTCCCTGCATCCCTCTGTGGGGCATGTATGTGTCTCTTCTGTATAATGGGTGATCCAAAGCAGATGGTCTTGAGGGGTCATCCTCTCTCCCTGGCCCTCGAAGCTCGGCACAAAGGCCACCTCTAGCCCTCTAATGCCCCCGGTTCAGATTCTTCCAGCTCCTTCTCTGGCAGTGGCTACCTCCTCTTAGCATTGTCTGTGTGTGAGGCTAACCTACCCTGGCAGAGCCTTGCAGGTTTATCTTGTACCTCCAGCCCCAACACCAGGTTGGGCAGAGGAGGGCTTGGTTAACATGGATGTGCACTGAGAGCTGGGTGGCCCTGGCAGGGCAACAGCGCACACTTTAGGAGTACATGGTGGGGCTCGAACCCTGACCACAGTACATGCCTTCTCTGTGACCTTGAGCAAATTTTAACCTCCCCGGGCCTCAGTTTCTCCACCTGTAAAATGGGAATAGTACTCAGAGAGAGTGTTAAGTAATATAAATATGTCTCATTATTGTAGGCACTCAATAAATGGCTGGTATTGTATTATTTCACTTTTCCCATTTAGGGCCAGATGTATCTATGTGCCCATAGAATGTAACTATTCAACTCACCTGGCATTGGCTTGGTACCCACTCTGTGTCCATCCTGTCACATTGGGCTCCTAACCATGTACACCAAGCCTCAAGGACTCCATGCAGGCTGCGTGGCCAGTGGCAGACAGGCCTTGGAATGCCCTGTTGTTGGATGCTGGCAGCCGCACGGGCAAGCTTCGGGGGACCAGGCCGCCTGCCAAGCCTGGGCAGGCTTGATTGCCTCCACTCACCCTCCCGGCCTGTCCCAATTAAAAGGTTCTGCCCCACTGGACTTGGAGCCCCCGGGGCTGAGGAACTCATGGGAGAGGGGAGGCCCAGCTTGGGACAGGCTCTGCGTGCAGAGGCCCCCTCCCTTTCCAAGTCAGTTCAGTTCATTCTCCAGCCCTTTCCTGAGCACCTATTATTCCTGTTTTAGAGACGAGGCTCAGAGAGGGAAAGTTATTTGCCCATAGTTTCTTTCTTTCTTTTTTTTTTTTAATATTTACTTATTTGGCTGCACTGGGTCTTAGTTGCCGTACACGGGATCTTTGTTGCCACCTGTGGGATTTTTTTACAGTATGTGGGATCTAGTTCTCTGACCAGGGATTGAACCTGGACCCCCTGCATTGGGAGCGTGGAGTCTTAACCGCTGGACCACCAGGGAAGTCCCTGCCCATAGTTTCATAGTTGGCAGGCTGTGGAGGCAAGATTCGGACCTGGGTGTGTGTCAATCCAGAGCCCGAGCGTGCTCTGACACACACCCTGCGTGACGGGTTGTGACATAGGCCATCCTTTCCTCCCTCCCCTCCTTCTTTCCATAATCTTGTAGTGAGAACTTGCCCTGTCTGAGGAGAGTGCTAGATGGGTACACACGGCCCCTGCTCATCATCCAGTGGGGAAAGCAGACAGGGAGCTGATCATTATCCCATGAGGGAGGGAGAGAGGGAACGAGAATTGTGAAGAGGGCTGGGCTGGGCAAGAGGACATGTGTTTGGAGGATCCTTCATTCAACACACTTTTGTTAAACCTTTAGATGAATTTATTTCTAGCCCACCTCATTTCAAAAGGAGGTGGACTGCAAACATACAGAATTTAACCAGTTTTTAAAGGAACAAGGGACCAAAAGGGAAGAAAAAAATACAAGGATGCAAGGGGTGAGGTCAACTCACAAAATGCCTGCTGGGAGCATCTCTCTACTTACCAAGCACGAGCCTGGAGCACAGCTCTGTGCTTCCTACGGTGCACAGGAGGGAGGGGCACACCAGTGCTTTTCCATCCTGTTTCTCACATTGCAACACATTTTCCAGATGAACGCTTGTGTAGAAGCCCAGCCAATACATCTAACAAAAGGGAAGGTGCTCTGGTTGAAGGAAGGTGAGGGGGTCTTAGAACCCTAACCCCTCAGCCTTCCCTCCATCCTCTTGGCTGCTCCTGGGGCCCCTCTGAGGGTCCCAAGGGCTCAGTTTAACACCACCAAGCTACACTCTTCTCTATCCATCAGGTGAAAAGTGAAGGAAGCTAGGGGCACCCAGCTGTGGCGGACACTGAGCCCGAGACAGATCCCTCCTGTGAGCTCGAGGACCTCATCCTTGCCAGGCTTGTGCTGGGCACTGGGGACCCAAAGGAGTCACACACGTCTTTGCCTGGGAGCCTCCCTTCTGGTGGGAGAGAGAGATGTGTGATAGGGACATTGGCTGGCTGTGCCAGCGTTGACATTGCATCTGCCCTGATATCTGCTGCCATGTATCTGTTTATAATTGCAACATGGGTAGGGGGCGTTGGGTTCAATGGTGGGAGGAGGGGGAAGACCTTGACTGGCCTCCTGGCTAGAGCAAGAGGACCAAGTCAGAAATTTCCAGCACTACTGAGCACTTACTATGTGCTAGGCAGGGCCTGATCCAGTCTTCAGGGACCCAAAACTTATACGATTTGGGGAGCCCTCTTTAAGAAGAAAATACCAAAAAAACATACAAAACCAAGTACAAAAGTAAATAATCAGAATGAGAAAAGAAGTCACAATTAATTACAAATTTTTTAAAGTGGCTGAATACCACAAACACCAACAAATTCAGAAAAGTAATACAATCTTTTTAAAAAATTAAGTGTCAGAAATACCTTCATAACACATTTTTCTTATAATTTTGGACTACGTACTCTTTCTTTGCCTCCTCATAATAACAGTTGGGATACATAAAATAAGCAACTTTAGACACAAAGGTACTTGCTGTTTGTATACTGCTACAGATGGTGCCCTACAAACACAGAACTTCTAATCAGTTCTATTCCACATGATTCCCAGCAAGAAAAAAAAGATGCATTTATAATTTCTAATTATTCAGGCCACAGTGCCATTACTGACAGGAGAGAGTTTCTATTTTGATAAGGCCCAAATTCTTTGCCTACAGTTTGGCACAACTGATGCTTGAAAGAATATTCCACAGACTAACCTCCAGGTGCATTCATGTCACACCTTGTTTCTCTCCCACCATCCACATGCTTCCAGGGCCGGTTGCAGTTCCAACGCTGAATGAGTCTGCACAGTGCACAGCAGGGTTCTTCATGCTGGAAGCTGTTCCTATACTAGGACGGCTAACAATAACTATACCCGTAAGTGACTGCAAAGCATATACATATACACCACTAATCCCCCAGTACAGTAAGTATATCCTCAACTCAACCTCCCATTAGCCAGACCCCTAAATGCCTCAGCCGCTCAACACCACTCAACAGGAAAGGAAGACGGAGGGGGATTCAGGGAGAAAAAGTGCTATCAACCGTTTGTGGCTAAAATACTTCTTACAAAATTTTATAAAAATATATGACCATGAGAACACATTTCGAGAGTATCTTCCAGAGAAGAGACAAGTGTAAGCAAAGGGCCCCTAAACGCAGATTTCATTACCTTCCAGGTAAGTCTGCCTCAGTGCAGGCACTGTTCTCATCACTTTGCCTGTCTTGTCTCAGGGAATCTCATAACTACCCTGTGAGGCAGGTTTTTTAATGATGAGGAAACTCAGGCCCAGAGAGGTCATGCAATGGGGGACAGATCTGAACTCAGAACCACGTGACCCCAAAGCCTGTGCTTATAGCTTTGCTCCCCAGAAGCTGATGGGACTATTGTCAAGAGATGGATGGATAGATGGTTGGATGGATGGATGGATGGGTAGATGGAGGGATGGATGGATGGTGGGTGGATGGATGGATGGATGGGTAGATGGAGGGATGGATGGTGGGTGGGTGGATGGATGGATGGTGTGTGGGTGGATGGTTGGAGGGATGAACTCCTGACTTATCCTCTGATGCATTGGGTACCCAGGTGCTTTTCCTCCTAGACATAAATGACCCAAAGGAAAGACTGAGTCTGATGCTTCTTTGGTCCAAAGAGCTCAGCACAGGGCAGGGCACAGAGGAGGAACTTAGAAAAGGGCCAGGCTGGAGACAGAGGGATGAGGAGACTCAAGTTCCTACCCTCAGGAACTCAGCAACTCAGTACAGAAAGAAGCCACAGACTGGGCAGAGGTGGCGTGTCAGAGAGCCGTGCCTCCTGGGCACTAGTGCGGGGTTCTGATGAGAGGCAGTACTCAGGACAGGTCCTTCTCCCCTTAGGCCATAATGCAGCCTGCAGGGGATCCTTGCATGGGACTGGGGGCTGGATAAATTGACCTCTCAGGTCCCCAAGTCCTGCAAACCCAACCTTGTCCACTCCTCTGCTCCAAGGCCTTGCCAGCCTTCCCTCTGGAGTTTTTCAAGGTGTCTAGGGAATGAGATGTCCACCCAGGTGGTCCATTCCAAGGTTCAAGAGCTGGAACGGACAATGCCAGATTGCTCCAAGCCAAGCTCAGTTCCGCTTGAGACATTTTATGGGCCCAGCCTGGGTAAACACAAGCCCCATTAATGCGCCGGGGGTTCCACCTCTGCTGCTGTCGGTCTCACCTCCCACAGCCACAGGCGCTGGAGCGTGAGGCCCAAGGGCAGCTTGGAGAAGACATGGCAAGGGCAGAAATGGCTGCCTGGCAAGGACCCTCAGACACTTTCCGGTCTCCAATCACAGATCGGGGACTGAAGTTTTGGGGAGTGGAGGGAACAGGGACCCACTGAGGCAGAGCCAGAGCTCAAACCTTAACTCAAACCACACAGCCCACTGTGTACCCCACGACCCCAGGCCCTGCGCCCACCCGGAGATGGGGACGGTGCTTTCCGAAACATCAGTAGAGACACATGATCTGCCAATAGCTGAGTTCTTATGGTGACAACTGGAAAGAAACTGTGAAATCAGAACCGCCTAGAAAACTCCAGGACTCTGCTCCCTTGGCTCATTTATCACCCGATTCCTCCACTCACTCCACACAGTTTTTTCTTTTTTTGGCCACGCCATGCAGCATGTGGGATCTTAGTTCCCCGACTAGGGATCAAACCCAGGCCCGCTGCAGTGGAAGCTCAGAGTCTTAACCACTGGACTGCCAGGGAAGTACCTCCACACACCTTTCCTGATGCCAGCTCCACTCCAGGCCCTGAGGTGGGGCTGGGGACCCCAAGATGAGTCAGACCTGGCCTTTGTCCAGGATGAGGTCACAGTCTGGTGGGGAGACAGGTGTGGACACAGGCAATGACAATGACAAACCGGGGTGCTCAGTGCTGGGACACAGGGAAGCTCAGGGGCTGTGGAAGCCCCGAGGAGGGGCCCTTCACACAACCTGGGGTCAGGGAGTTCCGTGGGAGGATGGGGAGATGAAGCCTGGCCTGAATTTTGAAGATGAGTTGTCAGGCAGCTGAGCTATGAGAAGGCCCTTACGGCAGAGGGAACAGCATGTGCAAAATGACAGTCCTTTAGAGGGTACAGCACGGTTGGGGAAGAGGGCCTGGCACATGTTAAGCACTCAGTGACTATCTCTTGAGTGAATGTTAAGAAGTTTGGTGCTACTATAGTTAAAAATTCTGTATTGTATATTTGAAAGTGGCTAAGAGAGTAGATCTTAAAAGTTCTGATCACAAGAAAAAAAATTTTGTAACAGTATATGGTGACAGATATTAACTAGACTTATTGTGGTGATCATTTCACAATATATACAAATAGTGAATCATTATGTACACCTGAAACTAATATACTGTCATATGCCAGTTATATCTCAATATAAAAAAAGGAAAAAAATGGATAAAAGCTGTGTCCATTGATACGCTATGAGGAAAAAAAAGTTTGGTGGAGCTAGAGCGTGGGTGGTCTGGGGCAGCTGAGGGGGCTGGGTGGTGGTGTTGTTTTCACGAAAACTCGTTACTGAAGTATAGCATGATACAGGAAAGTGCACAAATCATAAATACAGGGCTCAGCAAATTATCAAAAGTGAACACACCTGAGTAACCACCAAGCAGGTCCAGAAACAGGACAGCGCCCTGTGCCCTGTCCCGGCAGGACCTCCTTCCAGGGTGACCGATATCCTGCCCTCTGTCACTGCAGGTTTATTTTGTCTGTGTTGGGGCTTCTTAGCGCAGTGTGTACCCATTTTGTGTCTGGCTGCTCTTGTTCAACACAGAACAAGTGGCGGTCACCCACGATGCTGCACGTAGCCCCAGCGGCTTGTCCCCTCGCGTGGCTGCATGATATTCCATAGTGTGCACAGACCACAGTTTATTTACTGTTTCTACTGCAGGTGGGCATGTGGTAGCGTCAGTTTGGGGCTATTAGGAGTAGTGCTGTGTGAATATTCTAGTCCTGTGTGTGGGATGTATCTAGTGGTGCCAGCACTAGGGCCCATTGTGTGCTTCTCTTCCCAACTCTGCATTCGGTGACATCACCTTGGTACATAGTTCCAAATGGACCGCGGGGAAATATTTACACCATAGGAATTAGCAAATGCTACAAATTGGGGCTTTTTAAAAAGAGCTGGCTGGTCAACATTTACCAGCACATCACTGGGTCCATCCCCAGTGCTGGCTCACAGGAGCCGTAACTCACAATATTCATCCTGAATGGCAACACTTTTCCAAAGTGCTTGTGCCAGTTCCTGCTCCTCCAGCAGCGAGTGAGAGTTACGGGTGCTCCCACCTTCACCATGGAGAGGTTTTCAAGAGGTGGAGCCACCAGGCCTCATGGACAGACTCACTTTGGGGAGTGAGGGAGAGGCAGGATATTCGGGGAATGGCCGAACTCTGGCTGGGCTTCGGGAGGGTAGGATCACCCTGCCGAGAGAGAGAGAATCCGGGGAGAGCGGGGCTGAGGGTGGGTGGTGAGGTTTTGGAGGGGTTGGGTCTGCAGGGCCTGCGGGATGTCCAGGGGTTGTTAGACTTTTCATCAGCCCCCTGGACTCCATGCCGGTGCGGCCACCCTGCCACTGATTCCTCTGCAGATCTCCCCCTCCTTTCTCACCCTCCTCTCCCGCCTCACCTGGCATTGTGGGGACACCTATGGTGAACCTGGGTTCAGTGCCCCTCCTGCCCCAGCCGCTCTGAACCACAATCTACTGAGACAAGTTCCCGCTCCTCTCTGGACCTCAGAGCTCCCTTCTGTCCAATGGGAGGCCTGGGCTGCGGGCCCTCCTGGAGGGAGTGAGAAGCGGACTCCAGGCTCCCACCTCCGGGGGTTCTGGGCAACCTCACCCACTTGGGAAACTCTTCAGTACTTCCTGGAGTGAATTGTTTCCTCAGCCCCGAGTATTTGTCGCCTTGTAGCCTGCTCATTAACTAAGGACTACGTAGGTTGTACAGGGGACAAGCCCGCCTGAGGACACCTGGTGGCATCTGCTCACCGCCTCTGCTCCTCCACACAGCCCAGCCCTGTGCCATCGGCACTTGGACAAGGTCCCAGGATTTGTCCTGGCCACACAGCCCTGTGAGTGGCCAAGTCAGGATGCAAACCCAGATGTGGGGTTACAGGATCTGACTTTTCTCCGTACCTCAGTGTTCCCATCCAGACTGACAAAGTCTTAGGGCAGGGCCAGGGCATGCCCACCTGACATCCCAGTGCCCAGCCCAGGCCCTGGCATGGAAAAGATGCTTGGTGAGAGTCTACTGAATAAAAGAACACTCTGCACCAGTCCCAGTCCTCTGTGCAGGGCTGGACACTTGGGAGGCCTGGGGTCGAGGCTGGTGATGGGCTGAGTGTGTATGCCTGTGGGGGTGTATATGAGCCGGGATGGGGGACGGGAGGGGGTGATGGGGAGAGGAGAGAAGGGGGACACATCCCTGACCAGCTGGCCGGTGGAGAGAGGCGCACACACTATTCTGAGACCATGGCCCATTTCACCCGGGCAGTTCTCTGCGAAGCCAGGAAGTGGTTTGTATTTTCAGAAGGAAACGAGTGGGTTTTGTTCATGGGGAGCAGACAGCTCTGGGAAATGGCTCCAAGGGAAACAGGCCACGGGGGGAGGCCAGAGCCAGGCAGGTGTCGACCAGTGGGGTGACAAATGGGCTGACTGAGCTGACCGTGTCCCTTTCCTGACGCTGTTGAGAGATGCCTCCTCCGAGGGGGTTCTCTGTCTCAGAGCCTCCAAAAGGTGCATGTGGGCCAAACAGGAAGGGGAAGGGGGCCCAGGCTCCTTTCACCACCTCAGGGACCCCCACAAATCAGGCCAGCAAGGGCAGGGTGAGGCCCACTCACCGGCTGGAGGCCATTTGGAGATGGGTGTGTTCCTTCTGTCACCCCACTTATCTGTCCGCTTTCCCCCATCCAACCACAGTCAACACCAAACCCAACTGAGGCCCCCTAGCTGGGAGTGGGGAACTCGGGACAGAGGCAGGCTCAGGCCCTGCCTTCAAGAGGCTCCAGACCTCATTCGGGGAGGAGAGACTGACTGGTAGACAGCTAATGAACGACACAGGGGTGTCCTGAGGCAGGGGTGGCCAACCCTGCCTGGAGGTCAGCAACAGCTTCAGCTTCAGGGAGAGGGTAACATCTGAGCTGGGTCTTGGTGGGAATAGGAGGATGTCACAGAAGAAGGTGGGGACGTGGCCCTCCAGGCAGTGTGGGTGGAAAGCCTCAGGCCTCAGGGAGAACTAGGGGCAGGTGAGGGGCAGGAGGGTGGCGGTATGGCCCTGGGCTGGCCTGGGTTCAGTCCCGCCTCTGCCTGAGTCTCTTTGTGAGGCCCACCAGGAGGGCCCTGCCCCGTCCAGCCCGTGGAGGCTGAGAGGGGCTCTGGAAACATCCCTGAGCAAGGGCCTAGGAGTGTGAGGCTCAGCTCCCCGCTCTGCCTAACTCGCTCTGTGGCCCAAGCTGTACTGCTCTCTGCCCCGGTAGGACGTACGCCCTGGCGGGGAGCCATCATCTAACCCCAAAAATGGCCACTACGGAGATGACTCTGCAGGGAGAGACGGGAGGAAGGACGGAAGGCACCCTGAGGGTCAGGAAGGGCTGTTCTGGGGAAAGGATGGTCTTTAAAGCTAAGACCTGATGAGCAGTGACTAGTCAGCGGGGCCCAGGTGGAGGGAAAGCCTGTGGAGGCTGAACGAGAAGGAGCAGGCAGAGCAAGTTCAAAGCCAGCGCAGCTGGAGAGCAGAGCCTGGGGAGAGGGACCAGAGGCGAGGCGCCATCCTAGGCAGCGTCGGAATCACTGGAGGGTCTCCGTGACTGTGCATCTTCGCAGCCAGTGCCCAGCTGGGCATGAGGGTGACCGGTCAGTGAGCAGGCCCCAGCCCTGCCCCAAGGCTTCGCCAGCCTGGATGGGACACTGAGGCTTGGAAAAGAGACTTAAAAAAATTCACCTGGACTCCTGGGTAGAGCATCCTGCAGGGGCAGAGGGACAAGTGAGGAGGATTTTGCAGGTCCAGGTGAGGGGTGGGGATGAGATTGCCCAGGAGGAGAAGTGCCAGGAGAGTATAGGAGAGGCTCAGCCCAGAGCCTGAGAAGCTCCCATGAATTCTTCTTATTTCCTCCCTTATTTAAGCTCCATTATTCCCTCCATAGTGGGACTTGGGCTGGGCCCCTGCCCCTCCTCGGGCCTCCAGTCTCACCCCTTCCAACCCATCTGCTGCCAGCAGCCAGTCACATCTGTCCAGCCGCTCCCCAGTGCCTGAGCCTGTCCCATGCCCCCCGTTTCGATCCAGCCTCCACTGCCTCCCCAGACCTCCCCCTTCTCCCAGCCCTTCCACCGTGTGCACCTCAGCCCTTCCTGTGGCTTCAGGCTTTGGGGCGTTGCTTGTGTTTGCCCACTGTGAGGCAGGACCCCTCACCCCTTGTCTGCCTGAAGAGTCGTACTCACCACTCAAAATCCAGCTCAGCACCACCTCCTCTGAGAAGCCTTCTTTGATCATCCCCTTCCCCGACAGAGTTAAGTCCCCTCCTCCGGGCAGTTCCTGGCCTCCCACATGCTCAGATCATTGTGTTTCAGAGGGTGTCACATGCCTGTCTTCCCAACAGACCTCCCAACTCTCCTTCCTTCCCTGCAGGGAGGAACCTGAGGGCAGCTCCAGGAGAGGAGCTCAGCAGGAGGGCTGAATCGTAAAGCAGAGAATGTCTCTGTCAGCCAGGATTCCGGTCAAGGAGGTGTGCTGGAGCGGGTATGTGTCCTGGGTGGGGGGGTGGTGGTGGTGGTGGTGTGTACTGTGCTAGGTCCATGGGGCTCAATGAAGAGATGGGGAGGTCGACATGGGAGAGGTCAGGGTGGGATGGGCAGGGCCAGCAAGTCTCTGGGGAGACAAATGCTGTAGAGGGGAAAAGGATGCTAGGCAGGGGGACAGCGTGGGGAAAGGCACAGGGCAGGACCGCATGGACAGTCTGTGATGGGGAGCAAAGAGTGGCAGGAGGTGACACGGGTGAGGGGTACTTTTGGAAGGCCCCTTAGGGATGGCTGTTCCCCTTTTTGCTCACCGGCCCAGGCCCTGAGCTGGCTGGGGTGTCTACATAGCTCATCCAAACCACACAGCCACCCGTGAGGTAGGTGCAGGTACCATCCCATTTGATGAAGGAGAAAACTGAGGCATACAGAGGCCTCACGACCTGCACAGGTCAAAGCCAGGATCAGGGCTTGGAGGCATCTGACTGTGAAGCCCAAGCTTGGGACCACCGCACCCTGCTGTCTCTCACAGGCTTTATTTCTGTAAATCTCAGGGAAACTGAGTTCCCAAGAGGGCAGTGGTTTCACTGGGGCTGCCCGAGTTCTGGGCCTGGGTTGAGCTCAACCATCCCAGCCTGGCTTCCCTAGCTGCACCCTCCACAGCACGGGCCCCTCCTTAGCACCCCTGGAAGAACTTCAGAAGCAGCTGAGCTGGTAAAGCCTGAGGGGCGTGGGAGGGGCATGCGGCCTGGCACCTCTGTCAAGAGGATCCCAGTTCCAGTGGCCTCTTTGAAGGAGGCTGAGGGCGGAGGTAGGGGCTATGGAATCCTTGGAATGAGCGTTTTCTCCAGAGCTCCAGACTGGGAGCAGGATCCCAGGTAGAAGGGCTCTGAGAACAATGGGGGCCTGGGTGGGGGGCAGCTTCTGGGACAGACAGGGCAGGGCAGGGAGGGGCAGGGCTGGGCATGAGCTGGGCAGAGCCCTCAGGGTGCGGGTGGCTCAGATGAAACCACAGACCAGACAGGGAGCAGCCTCCCTTCTTCAGGTCCCAATGAGTGCCAGGCACATGTAGCACCTGCGCCCCAGGGGAGGCTTGGTGATGACATGGCTCCTTGGCCAGTATACTTAGAACACCCAGAAATGCTCTCACCTACATAGTCTCCCCAGGCCCTTGGCAGCCTGTGGGATGGGCCTGATGATGATCATCACACTACTTTACAGACTGAGAAACTAAGGCTCAGAGACGCACGAATTACCCACAGTCACTCAGTATCTTGGGGACACACACCCCTGATTCAGTCACACCCAGGAGTCCCAGACTTCAGGGTGATCCTGGGAGCACAGGGCAAAGGACAAAGACTCAGATGTTGGACTTCCCTGGTGGCGCAGTGGTTAAGAATCCACCTGCCAATGCAGGGGACATGGATTTGAGCCCTGGTCCGGGAAGATCCCACATGCCGCGGACCAACTAAGCCCGTGCGCCACAGCTACTGAGCCCACATGCTCCAGGGCTCATGCTCTGCCACAAGAGAAGCCACCTCAATGAGAAGCCCGCGCACCACAGCGAAGAGTAGCCCCCGCTCGCCACAATTAGAGAAAGCCCCTGCTCAGCAACGAAGACCCAACGCAGCCAAAAATAAATAATTAATTATTTATTAAAATTAATAGTTAATTTAATAATGAATGATTAAAATAATTAATTAATTAATTTTAAAAACACTCAGATGTTGCCAACACAGCATGACAGAGCTGGAAGCCCAGGAATCCTGGGAACCCAGAGTAGGGAAGGCTCAAGGGAGGCTTCCTGGAAGAAATATCATTGATCCCAGCCTCGAAGCACGGAGATGAGTTCCGGGGAGATCAGGGCAGGAGGCGCTGGTGGGCAGGAGGCTCTGGGTGTCAGAGAGGGATGGGACAGGGGCTGTGTCAGCCTCCAGCTGAGGCAGAAGCCCTCAGCCCAGGGCACCCCAACCCTAAACCGGCCAAGTTGTCTTGGGGTAGCTGGTGACTGTCCCTGCCCCAGGCCGCCCCAGGTGGACTGCCCTAGACTAAGCCCCGCCCCCCACCCCAGGGCTGCATCGGGCTCCAGGCACTGCAGCTACTGAACCCCAGTACCACTCCTGCCTCTGCCCTGTGGTGGGAGACCCCAGGGCCCAGCAAGGCCCCCATCCAGTGGAGTGGGCACCTCTTCTGTGACCATCCTAGCACTTCTGTCAAGGCTCTGGAATCTCTCCCACGCCCGCCACACTCTCCAGGCCCACTGCCCCTGGTCTCTCCCTCGTTTCCTGGCTCTGTGCTGTGCCCTCTGCGCTGTGGACACAGGGCTCCTTCCTAGAACAAATGTGTCCTGTGCAGCGGCCTCCCCGACACCAGGTCTCAGCCCAGCATTCAAGGCCCTCTCAGTCTACTGCAAATGCCCACTCTAGCCCCTTCTTCTCCCACTTCTGTGCCCAGCCCATCTCGGTCCCTGAGCCATACCAGGGACATGCTGGGGCCCAAGTGGGCCAGGTCTCCTCCAGCTCTGAGCACTTCCCGTGCTGTTCTCTCTGCCTGGAGTTGGTCCTTCAGCAATCACCTCCCAATACCTCCCCTGTGCCGGGCACCTGCCAGAGACCTGCCCTTGAGGAGCCCTTTTTGTTGCGTGGGGGTGAGGTCTGCACACTCTGGAGGGGGTGAGGCAGGTGCAGGGAGACAGGGGCTCTGGGGGACGACGTGCCAAAGTCCAGATGAAGGACGTAAAGGAACAGGCCACAGACGTGGGGCTGGAGTGATCTGCAGAGACCTGAACGGGCGGCCCTAACCCTCCACCTACAGCCTGTTCCCAGCACAGGGCCCTGCAAACCTCAACCCTCAGCCTCTGTCAGGATCACCCATCTTGGAGAATTAGTCAGAAAGAAATCCTTCATCTACAGGTGGGAACCCTAATGTCCAGAGAGGGCCGGGGACCTCCAAGGTCCCTCCAGAGACAGGGGTCTTCCTAGTCCAGCCCAGCTCAGCCCAGCCCCCTCTGATGCACTGGTGCCCATCCTGGGGGGAGGCTGGAGGCACAGTTAGCTGAGACCAGCCCTGGGCTGGGGCTTTCCCCATGGATATCCACATAGGGAACAGGCAGGCACAAGGGCAAGTGGCCCCCACTGGCACACCCCACTCCCGCCATGCCACGCAGTGCCACCGTGCTCTTTCCCAGCTGCGATCTCTGGCGGCGGGACGGAGCAGGCCATGTTATTATTTTCCTGGCTCACCTGACTGTTCTGATGGCCCCTATAATCACACGGTGGTGCCCCTGCCATCCGGTCAGGGAGCCAGGGGACCTCTTATCTGAGCAGAGCATACCTCTGCCCCCATCTGAGCCCTGCCAGGACAGACTCAAGAGTGCCCTGAGGTTACGTATCAACAACAATGACAGTAAGAAAACAGAGAGGGCACCCCCCCATCCCACCAAGGGCATTCACACACATTGTCTCTCTGGACACTTCTGCCGCTCAAAGCGTCAGCGGGCAGAAACTGAGGCTCTGAGAGGGTACGGGGCTTGCCAAGGCCACCTCACAGGTCCCAGGGCCCGAGACCTGCGCCTGGCACCCTTTCCTCTGCACCCACCCCAGACGCTGAGCAGGGGAGGCTCCATGCCGGGGCCTCGGTCCCACTGCTGAAGACCTGGCTGGCCCTCCTTCCTGCCTCTCCTTCCCTGGGCGCGGCTGGAAGCTAGCTGCGGGCAGGAGGCCAGGTCCTCACCCGTCCCCGGACGCACAGCAAGATGTGGGAGTTCCTCTCTGAGTCTTGGACTCTTGGCTGCTCTGCGGACACCTCCCCAGCCATGGCCTCCCACACCCGGGCCCTCATCTCTCCACAGGGACGTGAGGCCGCCCAGTCTCTCCCTGTCGAGAGTGGGAGAGCAGGGGGAGTGGACAGAGTCTCTGCCCACAGGACCAGTGGGAAACCCAGGACACCACTTCTGAATTGTTCTAAGGTGGTAGGTAGTTCTGGGCCAGACGAGTGACCCGGGTGGCAAGCTGCAAGGGGCAAACTGCTACAGGATGGACAGGGTCCTGCAGCATGGCCCGCAGGCCCCAGAGTCCCTTGTGACAGGCTGGCTTTGCACCGCGACAAGTCCCACCAGCTCCCAGTCTCGGGATCCTTGTCTCTAAAGGGATGGTAATAGCAGCACCTACTTCGTGACCTTGCCTTGAGCATCCAGTGTGAGGGCTTGTCAAGCACTTAACAAGTGGCTGGCACTTACTAGATGCTTACTAGATGTAGCTACTTATGTTATGAATATTTTTAAACAAGTAGTAAACAGGCCAGCTTCACTCAGGTGCAGCCCCAGAGATGAAGGCTGGGCCTGATTTAGAGACAGGGGTGAGTTCCTCTCTACTGAACACCCGCTGCATATCCATCATCACCTCTGGTCCGATGACCTTGTAGGGGAGGAGAACCTCAGAGAGGGGGAGTGTCCTGGCTGAGGCTCAACAGATTTGTGGGGTGGAATGGGGATTCTATGGGACCCTTTGTCCAGCACACAGCATAGCCACAGCCCTTCCCCAGGCGGACACTGATGTGTCCTGTTCCCTCCGGCCCCTTGTGCTCAGCACCCTTGGGGTCTCTGGATATCCAGGCTTTCCCAGGGGCTGCTGGTGCCCTTCCCTCTGATCTGGAGCTGTCTTCTCATGCCCAGCTCTTCCCTGCTCAGACGCAGCTGTGGAGCTGTCATCCTGGCCTTCGATGACATCTTCACTCGTACCCTGTTGTTTAAGGGTCCCATCTGGCCCGGTCTTCTCCCTCAGTCTTTGAACTTGACTGGGGTTGGAGGTGGGTCACATACTGTCTGGGCCTCCCCACAGGTGTGAATTTTTGGGCAATTCCTTCCCCAGCCACTGCTCCCTGTTTCACCTCCTACGCACGCAGACACCTGCTGAGTGGCTTCAGTGACAATGCATTCCCTTGGTCAGCAAATATTTGCCGCCTGTGGCTCAGCACATCTGCGGGCCACCCAGGATGGGGGCAGAGGGGAGGGTGGCCACGAGCCAACAGTGTGAGGCTGCAAAGGATGCCAGTATTCTCTGGCTCCATCACCGAGAGGCGTAGGGACCACGACCACAGGAGGGGATGTCCTGCTCTGGAAAACTGCCCCCTCTGGGCTCCACGGACAGACTGGAGCTTGTTCAGAGGAGACAAAATGTTGGATAGGTCCTCAAGTGTATCCTGCGAAATGTGGCTGAGACGGCAGGGGTGCCCACGTGGAGAAGGGCAGGCTTGGAGGTGAGGGTGGGAGGCCACCCTTGCCAGCTCTCTCTCTCTCTGGGTGAACTGGGACTCCCTAGCATGTCATATCACAGCTCCACGTGGTAAATGACATTCTCCTGGATGGAGCCAGCTCACAGTGGGAAAGGGCCCTGGGAGGCTGACCTCCCTCCATGGAAGGCATGCAAGGCGATGGATGTGAATTCCTGCCTCAGGGTATTGAATCCTCACAGTTGGTTGAGTCCCACGGGGCAGCTGGTTGTAGGGAAAGCCCTGCAAGGGAGCCTAACACGTGGCCTCCAGGTCTGGCACCACCATGGACTGTGGGATTGGACATAGGTCCCCCGTCCTGCTGAGCTTCAGTTTCCTGATCTGTAACGCGGGTGTGCTCATGTTTACCTCTAATGGCCGTGGGACAGTCTATGAGATGGGGCCCAGCACACAGTAGGTGCTCTGGAATGCCTACTCTACCCCCACAGAAAAGCTGGTACGTGAAAATGTCATCATTCCTGCTTTATAAAACTCTTAGGTTTGATGATCTGTTTTAGGACGCCCAGCCGCTGGGCCAGGCTCTCCCTCCAGAGGACACTGCCGCTGGTGCTCCCTGACTGAGGGACATGGAAGCTGTGTGCTGCAGATGGGCAGGGCCTCCCTGGGGATGGACAGCAGTTCTGCACTGGGGGTGCCTGGAAGCTTACTCTCTCCTCAGAAGGAAGTTGCAACCTGTCAGACGAATGCAGAGCGGGAGGTGGATGAGCACCCCTTCCCCCCACACCTCTTCCCTGATTCCCCACCCCTGCCCCTGCTGAAGCCCGTCTCCCATCTGACCACTGCCTGCTCCAGAGCCTTCTGTGGCTCCCCAGTGCCCACAGCATTTTTCTAAATCTATAGGACGCAGCTGTCTCCTGGGCCTGGCCTCCCTCTCCATCCTCACTCTGGCCACACCCAGCTCCATGTCTTCCGGGCCCATCCTGGTCCTTGCTCTTGCTGCTCCCTTCACTTGCAATGCCCTTTGCACCCCATCTCAGCCTGTTAAAAAATCCCATCACCAGAGACTGGAGAAGGCTTGAAATAGGCACTGTGGATAGAGGGGAAATGAGTTAACTAGGTCAATGCATTTGGAGTTTGAGTCATTGTTGACTGTTCAGAGTGTGGTATGAAACTAGTGAAAACAATTTCTGCCCCTGTGTGGTTTCTTTCTTCAACAGTTGCTTGGGTCTAGGCATTAAAAAGGGGATAGTTGGGTTCATCCACCATTGGATTCATTTTAGATTTGGTGCAAAGAGAAAAGGGAACAGGGTTGGGGTATTAGCAAGGGTGTTATTGAAATGATGGACTGTGGATCAGGAGGAAAGCAAAGAAAGAAGAAAGCTTATGGACTGGGAGGAAGTAGAGAGATCAACTGATGGAAAGTCCCTGTGAGGTCAGAGAACCATTGACTAGGGGACTGACCGCACAGACAAACGGGAAGGAAGGTGTTGGAGAGTTGGGGTTTAAATCTGTGCTTTGAAGGTGGAGCCATAGTGGGCGGTGGCAAGGTCTGAGGTAAGACTGTGGGAATGAAGGCTGGAGGGGGTGGAGAAAGGGAGTGGAGACAACAGTGGGAAGGACTGAGGGGCCGGGGGTGGATCGTCATCTCCATGGTCCTGGAAATCACCCAGGACCACCCCAGGGCTGGAGAGCACGATTGCAATCCTGATAGCAGAGTTGTCTGTGAATAATGGAGGATGGGTGGGAGATTAGAACAGGAGTTGGCAAACTTTTCTCTAAAGGGAAGATGGTAAACATTTTAGGTTTTACAGCCGGGGTCCTTTAGGGCCTCTGTTGCAACTACTCAACTCTGCCTTTAGGGCAAAAGCAGCCACAGGCAAAATGCAAATGAATGGGCTGGCTGTGTTCCAATAAAACTTTATTTACAAAAACAGGCAGCAAGCTAGGATTTGGCTCATGGATCATGGATTGATAACCCCTGGATTCAAGGATAACAGCAGTGAACTGGGGAAGAGAGAGATTGTCTAGTTTTTCTTAAAGACTGTTACGTGTAGCTGGTGGTACTTGAGATAATTTTAGGTGATTAATGAAAAAGCTTTACAAACTTTAATTATGGAAAAATTTTAAACATACACACAATTAGATAGAATAGGATAATGAACTTCTATGTACTGATCACCCAACTTCAACAATTATGAATAAACATCCAGTCACCTCCACCTCCAGCAGGAAGCCTTCATTCATCCCCACATTTTGGCCACAGCGTTGGCCTCCCCAGGGTCCTTTGAGCTCCGGGAAAGCAGGGACTGAGGCTGGTCTATATGGGTACGCAGCCTACACCTGGGCCTAGCTCATTTTAGGGGACATCAAGGTGGTTGGACTGAATCACCAAGAGGAGGGAAAGCAACCATTGTCTTCTGAGCACCAACTCTGGTTTGAGAGCTCTCCCATGTGTCATTTCTCCGTGAGCAAGGGGATATTATTCTCATTTTACAGACAAGGAAATGGACACACAGAGAGGTTGAGTGTCTTACCCAAAGTCACACAGCATTAAGTGGAAGTGGGCTGGGAACCTACATTTATCTGGCCCCAACACACTGTAATCCTTGTCAATCCATACCCAGAGAGGAAGACTTTGCCATACTTTTGTTTTTGAAAGGGAAGTAGCAGCCCTGGCCCTGACTTGCAGGTTGTGAGGGTTAGAAGTTAATCGTCTTAACAACTTTATGAGGTAAACATTGATATCAGCTCTCAAGATATTGTATATCAGCTGAGACACAGACAGGTGAAGCGGCTTGCCCAAGGTCCCACAGAGGTGGCTGGGATTTGAACCCAGAAGTGTGGCTAGAGAGCCCCCAGGCTTAGCTATTCTGTTCTCACTAGTTGGAACCCACTCGGAGCTTGCCTGCTGGCCCTCCAAGGGTGCCTGGGGAAAGCTGCCCTGGGCCTGAGGTCCCCCTGGTCCTCTCCAGGCCACCTCCACCCATCCCCTGCCCAGCCTACCACCCATCCAGCTGCCCCAGCAAAGGAGTCTTTGATGGGTTATTTGCGGCCACCCCCTCCCCCAACAGGAGCGGGGAAGCAGGAGGGCCTAGACGGTGCTGCTGTCTCCCCTGGCTCTGCCGAGAGCCCCCCAGCCGACCTGGGGTAAGAGCCCCTGGCCCAGGCCTGCCTAGCCCCAGGTGGGCCTCACCAGTTCATCCTGCTCGCAAAGCCAACAGACCGTGACATCTACAGACCGTGACCTCCTCGCAGCAGACTGTAGCTCTGTCATCATCGCCAGCTCCAATGCCTCAGTGCGCTTGGTGAGGCCCAGGCCCCAGGCTCAGTCCCCTGCGTCCCTGAGCCCACCCGTGCGAGCCAGAGAGGGGCCATGGGTGGTGAAGGAAGCCTGGAATAGAGAGGCAGGCTGGTGTTCCTGGCTCAGCTGGGCTGCAGCATGGCTGTGTGACCTTGAGCAAGTTACTTGAGCTCTCTGAGCCTCTGTTGCCTCACCCATTCTTTTGCAGGTTCAGTGAACCAACGTGTGGAAATAGGCTTTGCACAGCCTGTGTGGATGGGAGGGGCTCCCGTTACGTTCGTTTGCTCTCGCATGACCCATTTCTCCTGCCCTTTCCTAGTGACCCCTGTGGTCACGTCACATTGAAGAGGAATGCTCTCGGGTGCTTCAAGGACCATTACCCTGGCTTGAGGGCCAGGTCTGCACACTCTCCCACGCAGAGAACCCAGACCATCCCAGGCAGGCGGGGGCCTTGGGGATCCCTCATTCAGCCCCTGCCCGCGCAGTGGAGGTACGGGGCCTGGTCAGGAAGCTACCAGCCTAGGTCAGGGAGAAGCAAGTGCAGGAAAGCATGTTTGCTGCAGGGAGAGAAGCTGGGGACATGCTGTTGGGCAAGCACAGCTTTGGAGTCAGACAGACCTCAGGTCAGATTTTGGCTTGGAGGTATGGGGTGCAGGGGGGCTATACAGCTAGGCAGGCTGGCTCTGTACCACTCTGGGGGCCATCCTTTGCATTACTGTAGTCTGGGATTTGTATATTTCTCTTTTTTTAATTAAAAAAAATTTTTTTAATTTTTATTTATTCATTTCTTTTCTGGCTGCGTTGGGTCTTCGTTGCTGTGCACGGGCTTTCTCTGGTTGTGGCGAGCGGGGGCTACTCTTTGTTGTGGTGCTCGGGCTTCTCATTGTGGTGGCTTCTCTTGTTGTGGAGCACGGGCTCTAGGCATGCGGGCTTCAGTAGTTGTGGCTCGTGGGCTCTAGAGCGCAGGCTCAGTAGTTGTGGCGCATGGGCTTAGTTGCTCCGCGGCATGTGGGATCTTCCCAGACCAGGGATCAAGCCTTTGTCTCCTGCATTGACAGGAGGATTCTTAACCACTGCGCCACCAGGGAAGCCCCAGGGATTTGTATATTTATTAATATGCTTTTCTGCTTTGAGGAAAAGACACCTTTCATACATGTGTGAAGGTGCTAGCTCTCCTTTCGTCACTATCTCTTCCTGCATCTCCTGCACTTGCGCGGGACTGCTCTGAGGTAGGGACTGGGTCTGATCATCTCTGTCCAGAGCCTAGTACAGAAAGGACCCTTGCCAAGCATTTGCCAAGTGACTGAGTGACACCCCTGTGCTGCCACCACCCCTGCCCCCACGTGCCTTGCAGCTGAGGACCTTTGTTAGGGCCTGAACTCAAAAAAGAGGGCCCTCAAGCCCCAGACTGATGGGGGGACATCAGAAATGGCTAGGTGAGAGAGTGCAGTGGGTCAGGAAGGTCAGTCCCCCCAGGCCAAAGCCCATAGCGTGAGGCACCCCGCCAGGGCCATGTACAATTGTTCAGGCTGTGCACTGCACAGAGAACTGAGGGGCTGGGGGCTACAGTCCATACCATGCTCCTGCACCCTGGTGTGAGGCTGCACTGTCGGGGGAAAGAGAAGATTGTCCTAATTTGCACTGAGGCACCACTACATGGGGCAGCAGCAGCCCTGCCCTTGCCCTTTGTCCAGACTCAGACCTCTCTTCAGAGCCTCCCAGGCCTCCCAGTCACTCTCTTGAGTCTGGGTTCAGCAAATTGGAACAGGGCTGCAGACTTGAGGGATGGGAAGAGCCACTGTGAGGCAGATATGTGACACAACAATATGGCAAGGGTAGTGACCGTGGCCTCTGTGGTCAGACAGATCCAGTTCAAGGCCCACCCAGCTTTGCTGCCTGCCAGCTGAATGATCTTGAGAAAGTCGCTTAACCTCTCTGAGCCTCAGTTTATTCTTTTTTCATCACAGCACTTTTAAATGGAAGTGTCATTGACAGAGAATAAAGTACACTGATTTAAGTGTACACCTCCAGATGTATATACCTGTGTAACCACCACCTGAATTAAAATACAGATTTTTATCCCCCTAGAAGGTTTCCTTGTTGAGTCTCAGTTTCTTCATCTGCAAAATGGGGAAACAATAGCTCCATAGAATGTTACAAAGACAAAATGAGATGAAGCTTGCCAGGCATTTAGCATGGTGCCTGGTACACAGAGTGTGCTCAGTCCATGGTGGGCTGTTATTATTTCCCTCTCCCATTCAGACACTTAGCAATTTCTGCCTCATCTGAGTTCACCACAGGCCTGCACTTTACCCCTGGGGAAACTGAGGCTTGATGAGGCACGAGCCCTGGCTTTGCTATGTGACTTTAGGAAAATCACCTCCCTTCTCTGGGCCAATGAAGGAATTAAATTAGAAGCTCCCTGGGTCTCATCTGATCTTTTGGAGTCTGTGTTTAGGTTCTGTGGTCTGAAGCAGGGAGCCCTTGAGTGTTTCCACTCAGTCAGTGGGGGTCTGCGCCTGGCCTCTGCACGGGTTGTGTGTGTTGGGGTATGGGAGGCTGGGTTTGGCTGGCAGTCAGCTGGGCCAGGCCCTGGGGATGCACACACGGAGTTCTATCTCTGCATGAACTTTCAGTCCCAAATTACACACAAGGCGCTTTTAGGAATCTGTTTACCTCCCCTGCGGCCCCCGACCCATTTCACATTTGTCAGGGAGAAACTGGAGGAACCAGATCTGCCCTTCCTCACCTCAGCCACTCCTGGGACATTCTTGGGTCAGAACAGAGTGACGGTGACAACAGAGAGAAGAATAAATCCTGCAAGACAGAGCTCCACTTTTCCTCCGTTTGATACAAAGCGGTGCATTCCAGGCCCTTCTCCCTACAGCTGAGGGGAGCTCGAGGCTGGAGACGAGAGAGGAGAGCAGAAATGTAGATTTTGATAAAAAGAACTTGCTCCCCCGGGGATGGGAAAGCTCAGCCTCAGTCCCGCTATCCAGGCAACTCCGTCCTGGATTTATTGCCCACTGGCTGGCCCAGAGTCTGACATTCTAGCCGCCATCCACTGGGCTGTCTCGTACATCAGGACCAGGCAGGGAGTGAAGCCAAGAAGGAGCTGGGAGGCCTGGGGCAGGAAGGCGGCTTTGCAGGGCGTGAGCCCCCATCACTGGAGGGTTCAGGCAGAGATGAGAGGCCCACTGGACAAAGAAGTTTTATGGAGACCAAGCCAGGCTCAAGGCCAGACAGACGAGAGTTTGAATTTTGGCTCCCTCTTCTATTAGTTGGTTGATTCTGGACAAGTGGGCTGTTACCAGAGTCTCAGCTTCCTCAACTGTGATGTAAGGATGGTCACACCCATCTCCCAAGATGGCTAGGGGAGCGAAAGTGGCGGTATCTGTTAAATGCCCAGCCAGAGGCATAAAAATAGGATCCAGAGAAGTACTGGGGGAGTGGGCTTTGTTGTTTTGCTATCTGTATTCATTTTCTATGGTTCCTGTAACAAAATAGCACAAATTTAGTGGCTTAGAACAACACAAATTGATCTTACAATGGTGTAGGCCAGACATCCAAAACAGGTCTCACTGAGCTAAAAGCAAGTTGTCTTCAAGGCTGCATTCCTTTCTGGGGGCTCTGGGGAGAATCCACTCTCCAGCTTCTAGAAACTGCCTGCATTCCTTGGCTCATGGTACCTTCTCTCTTCAAAGCCAGCAGTGGCTGATTGCGTTTCCTCACGTCCCATTGCCCTGACATTGACTCTTCTTCCGCCTCCCTCTTCCACTTTCAGGGACTTTTGCAATTACAGTGGGCTCATCTGGGTAATCCAGGATAACCTCCCTATTTAAGATCAGCTGATTCACAACCCTAATTCCATCTACAATCTTAGTTCCCTTTGTCATGTAATATAACATATTCACAGGTTCAGAGGGTTAGGATGTGGACCCCTTTGGGGACCATTATTCTGCCTATTGCTCCGTCCAAGTAACTGTTTGCTCCATCAGGACAGGGAGACTATGCTATTCCTGCTCATCAGGAACTGATTGATGCTGTGGACTAGTGGCCCTGTGTGCTGTTTCCTTTCTTTCCTCTTTCAAATAGGAGTTGTGATTGCAGTTACTCTATTCTCTCTTGGCCATTGTGGAGTAATGGCATGTTGGGGAGATTATCATTCAGGCCCCAGTTTACAGGACCTTGAGAACACATGTAATTCTGAAGTAAAAGAATGTAAGTCACCTGGAGATTTGGAACTCAGTAAGTATGTGAGTCTTTGATTTGTCTTCCATTTGGGGGAGAGGAGGAGATGGGAAGGTATTTTGTACATGAATAAGGGCGTGTGTGGATGTTAGTCCATCAAAGCGGTGAACTGTGAGGGGCAGTTATTCTTTTTGCCAGCAACATCCTTTCCCCTTTTATTCTGGTAACAACACTCTGATTTTGCTTTAGGGTAATCATTCCTCTCATCCACTCTCCTCCACCCTCCAACTCTAGAGACTCAGGCCTGACCGATCAGAGCACCACACGTTCCTGACCACAAGGTCTTGTTCAGGGATGGACACGTGACCTCAGAACCAAAAAGGTGAAATATTGGAATACTTGCTGGGACTACTGAGAAAGGAGTACTCTTTTTTTACAGCTGGATCTGAACCTGGAAGATAACTCCACAGTTATCTTTTCTCCACATAGAGCCTAAGAATGAAGCCAGCATGGAAACCAGGAGAATCTAGAGATGGGGCAAGCAGATCTTGGGGACAGAATTTGATCCCTTGGAAAAAGCCATGCCTGAAATTCTGATACCCTTGGATTTTTTGGTGACATGGGTCAAGACGGTTTTTTTTCTTTAATTTTTGCTTAAGCCAATTTTTGGGCAATGGGACTGTTATATGGCAATGGGATTGTGATTATAAATAATATCCTTACAGTACTCTCCCATTTACAAAGAACTTTTATATCCATGATTCTATGTAATAATCACGCTAAGCTCATAACATAAAGATTATGCACCCTATTTTATAGGTAAGAAAACTGAGCCTGATTTGATTTGATTTGTTCATGGTTGCACATTATTTACATGCCAGAGACAGATTTCCTAAGATGAAAACTTATGCTTTTTCTCCCCTTCCCAGAAGGTGAAGAGTCAGAAAAAGTGGAATTTGAACTGGCCCTTGAAGAATGGGTACGATTCCAATAGAAGAAGTTGGGAAGGATATTTTAGGGGGGAAAGTAACACATGAGAAAAAGCCTTAAGGTGGGAGGGGCAGGTGTGGTGGAGAGTGACGGGCGACCTAGGGCCCACTAAGGACAGGCGCAGAGGTTGAGGCAGGGCACCACGGGTGGAAATTAGGCCCCTGATGTCTGAGAAGATGGGGTTTGGAAGAGGCAGGAGGGTCTGTCTTGACTCCCCTAGATCACACACTGTGGAGTGATGCCACTTTGCTCAGGTTCCAGAGGTGACCCCGCTGTTTCAGATCTGGGAAGGGCTCTGTTATCATCCTACCTCAAAGTTGACAGCCCTGGACTTGCATTTTGGCCCTTCTGCTTCTAAAATATGTGACATTGGGCAACTCACTTCACCTTCCTGAACTTTGGTGTCCCATCTGCAAGTTACAGAGTGCAATGAGGATTCGCAATAATGAGAGTAAAGCACGAAGCTTGCCAGAGTAGGTACCCTAAGGATGGTAGCTATTATTATTATTATCCTCAACATCATCATTAATATTGTTATTACATGTCTGAACCCATTCCTCCTTCCATTCTTTCTCCCCGTGCAGACAACAGACCCGCAGACTGATTCCTCTCCCTGGTGCCTTTAGGGCCTGGATTTCTGTTTCCCTACAGCTTTGGGTTTGTCTGATTCTTACCCTGCGTAAGGAAATATTCAGTCCTTTGACTCAGGGACATTGTAACTCTTACCACAATTGTGATTCATTACTTATCCTTTTGTGTTTGTCTCTCCTGTTCTGCTTGTTCCTCACAGGGTGGGCCTGTGTCTGCCTTGGTCAGCGTCTTGCTTAGTGCCTGTTGTATAAAAGAGCTCCCTAAATATTTGCTGAAAGAGAGACTGAATGAATGACCGGTGATCGAACTCTCAGAGTGAACAGACAGGAGTACCCGGGGTCATGGGCAAGGCCCCCAGACTCTGAGCTCCCCGGGAGGAACCACCGACCACTCGTAAAGGGATGGTGGAGTGAGGTGAGCTTCTCCTGGCAGCTCTCTGAAGTAGGTAGGATTTATCCCCATTTTAGAGTTGAATAAACTGAGGTTTACAGAGGCTTGCTCAAGATCAGCCTTCCTGTAAGTGGGGGGCTGAGCTTGACCCAAGATCTGTGACTGGGGCCTGTCTCTCAAAGCCCATCTAATGCTAATTTCAGTGCCCACAAATCTGCATGTTTATTTTCATCCGAACGTTTTATTTATTTCACTGATGATTTTTGTTTGCAGTAGAACTTTTTGTTCTTCAAAATGATATTGGGCAAACCTAGAAAAAGGGGCAGTCAGTCCTGAAGCGTTTTTCAGAGCCCATGCTGGAGAATGGAGGACGATACGAGGTGCCAGCCCCTGCTATTGTTCTCAGAGACCCTAATGGCAGTCATTACACGAGCAAGCTGCTAACCTGTGAGCAAATGCGTCAACTTAACAAACAATCAAGTGATTCCCGATCCGTGTGGGATATTAGCCGAGCGCTGGATATTGGCCAGCTGAGTTGCACAACACTCTCCCTGGAGGGGAGTTGCTGGATGGGAGGGATTTTCCAGCTCGTGACTTGGATGAACCCAGAGCTATTTCCCTATTGAGGAGCCCCAGCCTGAGAGGCACCAGCAGCCTCGGCTGAGGATGGCTGGGACATAGTGGGGAGTGGGCCGGCCCAGTCTGTCCAGGCCTGGCCTGCTGGTGTGGCCCTCAGAAGTCTTAGTGGGGTTTAGGCCTACACACCAGTCCCTTGGAAACCCAGCAGCTGGGGTTGGTAGGGGGCTGGTTTCCAGGGAAACAGGGCACCCTCTGCCCAGCAGGGAGAGGGGGCCGGAGCCTGAAGAGAGGCCAGAGCAGCAAGGGAGGAGACCCCGGCCCTTGGAGCTGAAGGGCCCCGGGTGGTGGAGGGGGGCCGTGTGGGAAGAGGGCAGGAAGGGGGATTTGGCACAGGCCGCTGCTGCCTGGTCTCAATTTACTTGTGAGGAGCCTCCTAATAGCCGGGTGAGAGCCGTGCACGCTTTCCTGAGAGCCTGCTAAGTGTTTATGGAATGATTTGTGAGGAGAAGTTTCTTTGGAAGCAGCTTGGGGAAGGTATGTTATTAAGAGCTTTCTCTCCAAGTTCCCCTTGGCCAGCTTCCCCCCGGGCCCCTGGGGTCTGGGCAGCCCATGGTCACAGCAGCTGTTTGCTATTTTGCGGGCCACGGAGCTGGGGGAAGACAGAGAAGCGGGGCAATTTCCTTCTCCCCCAGGTGGTGTCATGCAGCAGAGGAGAGCTGGGCCAGAGCCGGGAGCCCGGCTCCAAGGGAGGGACCCCGGCCTCAGGAAAGTGTGGGGTCTGTCACAGGGACCAAGGAGGAGGAAGGTCACAGGCCCAGAGGCAGCTGGGATGTTGTGGATGACAGGGGCTGAGAAGTGGCCGTTAGCCACCGATAACATGGAGGTCGCTGGGGAGGGACATAGACAAGCCAAAAAATGGGGCGGGGCCAATGACCCAGTGAGGTGTTTGCCTTCCCCACTGACTGGGGGCGGGGCGTGAGGTGTCCCTGGCATTAGGACTGTCTGGCTTCTCTTTATTTCCACGTGGTCAGTGGACATCAGGGCCGGCCCAGAGTGGTGGGCCCTCACCCAGCTACCCAGCCCTGTCAGACAAGGGCACAGTGAGGGCACTGGGCCAACCCTGGAAGTTAACGTCACTGTGACTCTTGGTCTGGGAAGCCCAGGACTACCTCCTAACTATCCCATCAGCGGAAATCCACACAATCTGGTCTCCACAGAACAGCCTCCTTACCTCAGGGGCTGGCAGCCAGCTACACAGGTCCACTAGGAAAGACCAGTGACTGGTCATTTCTGATTCTGTGAGGCCCCTGCCAGGGCATGTGGGCCCATCATGAGCTTTATCCCAGTTGATCTGCACAGCAGCCCTGAGGTGGGAGAAGGGGAAATCAGACTTTTTACCTCTCCAATTTATAGCGGAAAAAAACTGAAGCCCGTACTCCACAACAAGAGAAGCCACGACAACGAGAAGCCCGTGCACCGCGATGAAGAGTAGCCCCCGCTCGCCACAACTAGAGAAAGCCCTCGCACAGAAACGAAGACCCAACACAGCCAAAAATAAATAAATAAATAAATTTATTTTTAAAAAAACTGAAGCCCAGAGACTGTGATCACTCTGCTGAGGTCACACAGTGAGTACCTGCCCAGGTAGGGTTCATACTCAGGTGTTAAGACCAAAGCTGGTGCTCTTGCCTGTAAACTACACTCGCCAAAGACACTCACCTCTGTCATCTCGTTTGGCACACCGCGCTGTCATTTTCTGTGATGTCTCTCTGTGTGTCTGTCTCCCCGCTTACCTGGAAGATCCCTGAGGTTAGGGGTCAGGTTGGCTTCATCCTGGATCCTTATGTCTCAGTACTGGGCCTGGCACTGAGGAGATGGATGGATGGATGGATGGATGGATGGGTGGATGGATGGATAAACTCTAGTCACAATTTGGAAGATAGTACATGATCAAATTAACAAAGCTAGTGTGGTAGGGGTCTTGGAGAGTGGCCTGCTGGGGTGAAGGGGTATGTGTTTGGGACACTGGATCTCAACAGATGCCAAGTACGAAACCAAGGGACTGTACTGGAAATCTGTGGAGTGATTTTTCGATGTCACAGTGATTGGGGATCTCCACTGACATTTTGCGAATGAGGACATTGGAAAGTCTTGTGGGACATTTGTGTGAATGAAAATCCTGTTTGTAATCACCTGTGCCTCAAACTACCTCTATTCTATGTATAAGCACAAAGTATTTTTTACATGATTCTAATACACCCTGAATTTTCCAGAAATACAATTACCTTGTAAATTGAGGGAAGACTGTCCTTTGTTCAAAACATTGTTAAGACTGGTTCACCATTCACCATTTCGGAAAAATTACATCACCGATGGCAGTACTTCTCATGATGTTTGAGTGACCTGGCACGTCTGTAGGCACAGCAGTTTCAATCACAGTGAGCCCACAGTTAGATCCTTCTGTTATGTCTTCTTAGAGTAGCCAGCCCTGGCCAAGAAAATTAGTGAACTATGTATTTTTATTATAAATTACTTTCCATTTATTTCATTTCACTTTTATTCAGTGGTGTGCTGGAGCCAAGTCACACAAGAGCAGATGGGGGGTGTGTTTCTTTCTAACTCTGCATTCAGTGTCATCATGCTGGTAGTCTGAAATCAGCCATTGTGGAAGTATTCACACCATGGAAATTGGCAAAAGATACAGGCCTACCTTGGAGACGTTGTGGGTTCGGTTCCAGACCACCACAATAAAGCAAATATCGCAATAAAGCAAGTCACACGAATTTTTTGGTTTCCCTGTGCATATAAAAGTTATGTTTACACTATACTGTAGTCTAAGTGTGCAATAGTACTATGTCTACAAAAACAATATACGTACCTTAATTAAAAATAGGGCTTCCCTGGTGGCGCAGTGGTTGAGAGTCTGCCTGCCAATGCAGGGGACACGGGTTCGAGCCCTGGTCTGGGAAGATCCCACATGCCGCGGAGCAACTGGGCCCGTGAGCCACAACTACTGAGCCTGCGCGTCTGGAGCCTGTGCTCCGCAGCAAGAGAGGCCGCGATAGTGAGAGGCCCGCGCACCGCGATGAAGAGTGGCCCCCGCTTGCCGCAACTAGAGAAAGCCCTCGCACAGAAACGAAGACCCAACACAGCCATAAATAAATAAATAAATTTATTTAAAAAAAAAAAAAAAAATACTTTTATGGGCTTCCCTGGTGGCGCAGTGGTTGAGAATCTGCCTGCCAACGCAGGGAACACGGGTTCGAGCCCTGGTCTGGGAAGATCCCACATGCCACGGAGCAACTGGGCCCGTGAGCCACAATTACTGAGCCTGCTCGTCTGGAGCCTGTGCTCCGCAGCAAGAGAGGCCGCGATGGTGAGAAGCCCGCGCACCGCGATGAAGAGTGGTCCCCACTTGCCGCAACTAGAGAAAGCCCTCGCACAGAAACGAAGACTCAACACAGTCATAAATAAATAAATAAAAGAACGTGAATTTCTTAAAAAAAAAACAAAACTTTTATTGCTAAAAAATGCTAACCAACATCTGAACCTTCAGGGAGTCGTAATCTTTTTGCTGGTGGAGGATTTGAAATATCGCGAGAATTACCAAAATGTGACGCAGAGACGTGAAGTGAGCAAACGCTGTTGGAAAAATGGCGCCAAGAGATTTGCTCCACGCAGGGCTGCCACAAACCTTCAATTTGTAAAAAACGCAATATTTGTGAAGCGCAATAAAACAAGGTATGCCCGTATAAATCATTTTATTCTTTTCTTTCAGAGATTTGATTGTTAAACATTTATCAGCCCACCACTGGTTACGCTGGCTTTTTCATTGTGTGTGGAGGCAGGCTATGTTATCAGTGAAGACGATTTCACGATACTGTTTCAACATAATAAAGGGGACATTGGGCCCCATGGGATGGAGACCCACAGACGGAGGGAAATGGGCCTGTGGATGGTTGTCAGTAAGGACCTCCTGCCCACGGCAAGTGAGAAGCAGACTCCTGAAGAAGCCGGGGAGCTTTGAATACTCGTGAGGAGGACTTGAGGGGGTGTCAGACAACCATAGAAGGTTCTTCTCTCCCCACCCGCTCCAGGGAGGCAGGAGCCAGACCATAGGCAGCCCCTGCTTCCTCCCTCTGACGAATTCAGCAATTTGGCATGACAGACGCTGGGGCTGCTGTGTTGTGCTGGGCTATTTTGTTCATTGCAGTTTTGACAGATAGAACTGGTCGGAAAAGGAGAGGCCAGGTGACCTTGACAGTGACCAGCCCTTGACTTGCCTTCCTGGGGGTTTGGACCCTTCATGAAGTCCCCCCTGGGGTTGGCGCTAACCTTCCCCCATCCTGTTGCGCTCCAGCCCGCTACTCAGGGCTCCACATTTAATGGTAACAATGCCCAGCTTGTGAGCTCCTACTGTACGCCAAGCCCTGTGCTAAGTGCTTCTCACTCATGACTTCCTGGTATTCTGCCCTCTCCACCTCCCATGAGAGGTCATCGTTTTTCCCCCATTTTTCAGGTAAGAAGACCAGCTCAGAGAGGGGACAGGACTTGCCCAAGGTCACCCAGCCAGCAGTTGGTGGACCCAGGACCACAAGCCGTGCTGACTCCCAGCCAGGCTCTTAACCCCACACTCAAACTTTCAAAGGGAAGATGGTATCTGTTCAGCTCCTCCCTTTGATGAGGTCCAATGTGTAGGTCAGAGCTGGAAGGGACCAGAGAACTGACCTAATCCTATGATTCTCAACACTTCATAAATCCACCCTCCACCCCGACATATACCAGCTTCTCAAAGAAACTGCTCCCACCGTGAGAGAAACAGAGGCTCTCTTTTTCTAGAAGGGATGTTTCTGCTGGTCTGTTTATCGTGTAGGTAGGGTCGGGCTGAATAATGGTGATTTCAGCGGTGTCCCTGAGAGCCAATGTTATTGCTATGGCTTTAAAACACAAACAGAAAAAGAATCTATTAGTCACAGAGGAGTGTAATAAGCCTGTTGAGTAATCAGCCTGCCAGCCATGGTACCTGCAAACCGCAAGGATGATAAATGAAATACCACAGCCAAATTCTTGGACCCTTGAGGGTGGGTGTGGGGCCTGTGAGCAGGGAGGTCACAGGCCTCGTTCTGGAAACTCTGCTTCCTACTAGTGGGCTGAGGACCCCCTGCTCAATTTCAACTTTCCATTTCATAGATGGGGAAACCAAGGCCTAGGAAGGAGAAATGGTTTTTCACCCAAGGTCACCGTCAAATTCAAGACAGAGTCAGGGCTGGGAGCCAGTTCTCGCTGGCTGTCCGCAGTCTGGGAGGACAGCAAGTGCTTGTGAGCATGGCTGGGGTCACATGGGGTGTTCTGTGTCCCTCTCTGACCTGCTTTTCTCTTCCCTCTGACATGCCCTGGCTGACTTCAGAACCCCTTCTCCTCCCCTTTGCAGATAAGGCTGCCAAGGCTTCCAGAGGGACTTGGGGACAGGGTGTGGCTTCCGGAAAGTCCAGACTTGGGGACGAGCTGGAGAGAGACCAGGATTCGTGTCTCCTTTCCCCTTCCCCAGGCCTGTCCACTTGCAGCTATGTGGGTGGATCCAGCCACTCTGGGATTTGCCAGATGGGCAGAGACACCAAAGGTTTTCCCCAAATCCAATCAGAAAGGGCCTTCTTAGAAGTAATAAAGACTGGGAAGGAAGTGGCCAGAGCTTTGACTTCTGAGCACTCTAGATACTAGCCACCAGAGTGAGCCAGTCATTTCCCTCATCCAGACCTCTGTTTTCCTCTTCTGTAAAATGGGGAGAGGGAAGGATGCTCATCCAGTCAAAGAAACTTTACTGAGCGCCCATCATCAAAGTTCGCACTTACCATGTTCCAGGTGCTGAGCTAATTGCTGTCCATGCCTTCTTGCATTTCAGTCTCACAACCACCTTCAAGCTAGGTTTTATATTTCCTATGTTAATGACAAGGTAACTGGGGCTCAGAGAGTTTTAACAGCTTGTCCTGGATCCCACAACAGATCCAGGACCCATACCCAGGGACCCCTGGGAGGAACCTGTGCCACATTCTGAAGGTACTTTAAGCTGGAGTATGGTGTCAGCTGGCGCGGGAATCTTATATCCAACCGTGGAGATATCAAGTCAGTCCTTAAAGGATACTGCTTCACACTGGGCACAGAACCCAGTCCTGGGGCCCAGCCACTCTGCGTTTGAGAGGAGGGCATCTGACATCACGACATCACTGGTAGGCTGCTAGGGGCCCATCAGTGGAGCTGGAGAGACACAGGGCTCTTTCAGTGCCCATCCCCTCTGGCTGGCTCCCAGAGTAGCAAGTATGGGTGCTGTGAGGGAGCTGAGTTCTAAGAATGACACCAGTTACAAGGTGAGCCACCAGCAAATGAACCAGGTATTTTACAGACATATGCTGATTTGATGCCCCAACAGTCCTGTGAAATAGGGATTATTAGCCTCATATTATGAATGAAGAGACTGAGATCCAGAGAGGTGAAGTGACCAGTTCAAAGTCACCCTGGCCTATGATTTTGACCAGGATCTGTCTGCCCACAGCCCATGGTTTTTCACTGTCCAGCTCCAGTCTATATTTGTTGCAAGATGCTGCACAAGTCACTACACTTCCCTGCATCAAGGGTTCCATGAGATGAGAAAATTCATTCTTGCACTTGTTAAAAAGTGTTGGAAGATTTCAATGAGATCGTGGGTGGAGATGTGCTTTGAAGTTCTGCCCATGATGGACATTTTGCTATTATGTGATTTCAGGGGCATTGGTGACTCTGTAACCTAAAAGTATCACCTCCTCTGGCCTATCCAGGCCTAAAATTCTACCTGAGAGCTGCTTCCCTAGGGTCTGACTTTGTCCCCAGTAAGTCCTCTGGAAGAGCAGGTTGGCTGGGACAGGGTTACCCACTATCAGACACTAGGGCCTTTACAACATTGCTATATGGTTGGGTCAAGTTCAGTGGTTTCCAGGAAGGCAGATGGTCTGGGACAGATGAGCAGTTCCTTCAGACCTGGGAGAAGTCCTGTCTTATAAGCTCAGCGCCATCTTCTTGCAGGCAAGAGCACCATTTCCCATGGAGAACAGACCTGGCCAAATGATTCTGTGGCCACAACTGCTTTGGGCCCCAGCAGGTCTGGTGACCCAGGTCTGGGAGTCAGAGAGGTGGGCTCTGGGAGGCCCAGCTGTGTGGCATCTAGACAGACATGAAGCATTTGCAGAAGACTGAGAGCCCCATTGGGTGGCCAGAAGCTGCCTAGAGAGGGTATGGCCAGTACAGAGATCAGAAGCCAATGCGGACCAACCCAGAATGGACAGACAGAGTCAGGTTAGAAGCAGTATATGGGTGGCAGGATGTCACAGTCATTACCTGCAGGATTTTAATTTTTAGAGGTGATTGAGTTTCTGAGGCAATGTCATCTCCAGCAGTGAGCTTCTGGGCCAGGGCAATGTCATCTGGGATGTGGGACTGGGGTATCCTTTCCAAGTGGGGACCTGCTAGCTGATGTGGGCCTCAACATTGCCATGTTTGGTTGAAACCATGACTTATTTGGAGGGTTTGGGCCTCTAGATTATAAATCAATGAACACTCCCAGACTGATAGCAAGAAGACCACAGTCACCAGAATGGTGTACAGCTGCACCTGACAGGTTTTTGTTTTTGGTGGAAGTTTAGGTTCACAGGAGTCCCATATCAGATGAGTAGCTGCCAGGCCTGTGGGACAATCTATGGTTAAAGGGTCCCAGGGGAGTATGCACCCTTGGTTTGGCTTCCAGCTGGGATGGGGACATGATTGAAAATTTATAAAGATAGGTTAAGGCCTGGGGCAAGACAAAGACTCATTTAGGAGTTTATTTGCTGAATTGGAATTTTAAAAGAATTTGTCTGAGGAGGCCATTATGCCTCTCAGTTAAACTAGCTATCTGGGACCTTTCAGGGATGTGAAAGTTCTCTTAAATGTCTCTTCCAAGGGCCCAGAATTGTGTATTTTGAGAAGTGGAAACGTGTATCTTGGTTATTACCAGTAAGTCTGTAACTTGGAAGGGAATAAGGAGAGGCCTGACAAGGTCTTGTATTGAGATCTGTGTGATTTTGATTTATATTGTGAGTTTCTGTGAGGCAAGAGATTCCCAGAGTTCTCTATCTTGAAGTGGACAATTTTTAGATAATGGCCCAAGAGTTTATAATACATGTGAAGATGGGACCATTTGTTGGCCAGAGTATCCAGTGCTAAGACCACTGGCTGCCTGAAGTTTGGCCAAGTGTATTGTCTCTTGGGTTCTATCCCTTATTAAGGACATTCAGGCTAAGGGGTGGAAAACAGCGGGACTCCACTGGGCTCTGTCACATATGCTGGCTGACAGTGCCATTCTCCCATTGCTGGTCACTCGATTCATCCCAAGGGTCTTCCTAGGTAGCCAAGGGGTCTGGGGTGACCTCCTCCAGCAGCATGACATCTGGCAAGGGACTGAGGACAGGTAAAGCCACCCCTTCCTGCAGGTGGAATATGCCAGAAAACCCAGGTTTGGCTCCATCCTGTCCTAAGGAGGCTTTGGTAGCTGTGCTGAGCTTGCAGGGAGGTTTCCACGACCCAAAGCGTAATGGGCAGCTGGGTGTGGAGAGCCACAGGCTCAGAGTCTGTGAGATCCTCTGTTGCCAGGAGAGCTGGATGAGGGAAAGAACCTGGCAACATGGGTGAGACCATAAGGGACTGATGCGCTGGGTGACTGTGAGCCATTCTGCTCTCTGGTCCTCACCTCCTAACTGAAGGTACAGTTAAGTTTGGACACCATGATCTTAGGGCCCTCAGCTGTGACATTCTCAGGGTGCCCAGTGACCGCATTCCACCCACAAAAAATGTCCTGATTCCCTACTGCCCTCAGAGTGGAGTCCAAGGTTATTATGGCAGTCAAGGCCCTGCATGGACTGACCCCTGGTGACTCTACAACCCCAGCTCTCACTACTTCCTGCCTTCTCCTTTTAGGCTCCAGCCACATGGAACCAGCTGTCACTCCCCAGACTCTTGGGCACCCTTCCCTTACTGATCTACTGCCTTCGACTCCTGATGCAGATATTACCTCCTCTTGGAAGCCCTCCCTGACTGCCTTCTCACCCCCTGCTCCTGTTCTCATCTGTTCTTGTCTGCTTATCTGTCCCTGCTCTTGGCAGGCCACTCCCAGCTTGGTGCGTGAGGACCAGAGAAGAGTGACACAGGATTCTGGTGTCCAGCACAGCGCCACACACAACTCAGACCCTCACTGAAGGGGATGCAGCACTGGCCACCTCCAGCCTGGTAGGTTGATGCTGCCTCTTCCCTCTCCCCCTGTCCTCCCCTTCTCCCCCTGTCCTCCCCTTCTTCCCCTCTCTTTCCTCCCTTCCTCCTCCTTCCCCTCTGGCTCCATGGGCTGTCCTGCCCAGGGTGGGTGAACTCACAGTCTGATGTGGCTTGGCCAAGCCTTCCTTTGAATGCAATGAAAACCAAACAGCACATTGCTCATCGTTGTTAGAAAAGTCCATAGGATGGAAAAGCTGCCTCTTTACCCACCCTGGTACCACCAGCTGGATTTTCCTATTCCTCAGAGCCTAAGCTTTCAGGGGAACGTAGAATTGTAGAATCTTAGAATCACAGGATAATGGAAGCTTAGACTAATGTAATGCTAGAATTCAAGAACTGTTGAATCAGAAAGCCACACTAATGATATCTTAGTGTTATACTACATTAAAGCCAGAGATTCCTTTTACCACATGGAATCTTTGCATATGGAATCCTAGAATCCCTATCAAGGTGCTGCCAAAAACATCAGGTTGGACGCAAGAGTCCACTGCCTGTGGTATCCATGTGCCACGGATTGAACGTTTGCGTCGCCTCAAAGTTCATGCATTGAAGCCCTAATCCCCAGGGTGATGGTTTTTGGAGGTGAGGCCTTTGGGAGGTGATGAGGTGATGAGGGTGGAGCCTCCTCGATGGGATTAGTGCCCTTACAAGAAGAGACACTAGAGAGATGATTTCTGTCTACTGTGTGAGGAAACAGGAAGTAGCTGTCCATCTGCAAACCAGGAAGAGCACCCTCACCAGACACCAAGTCCGCCAGTGTCTTGATCTTGAACTTCCCAGCCTCCAGAACTGTGAGAAATAAATGTTTGTGGTTTAAGACACCGTGAAAACTCTCTGTATAGGGTCACACAGCAGTAGAAGCAGGGAAGGCTGTGGCCCTCGCAGCTGGGGCTCCTGCCCTACACAAGACCCTGACATCTCAGTGTTGGGAGGAAGGCTCTGGTGACAGGCAGACCTGAGTCTGACTCCAACTCTGATGATGCCATAACATGTGATTCTGGACAAGGCACTCAGCCTTTCTGACCTCCAGTTTCATGGCAGCAAGGGCATAATAATCTTAGGTGAACAGTCAACTGGTGGGTAGCTTGTGGCTTATCATGTTCTAGCCTTTCTCCGAATGTGAGGCATTCAGGGGCTTGAACAGTGCAGGGCTCTCTGAGAAGCTCTGGTGACCTGACATGATTCAGAGGTAAGGGCAGGAAAACCAGGTGCCTGGGGACAAAGCTGGGCTGAGGCCATGAGCCACTCTGAGGACGTTGATCTCAGGCCCGCCAGGGAAGATGACAGATAAGACTTCTGGTTAAGCCTTTCTTGCGTCTCCATCCCCACCCTGCACACCCTCCCTGACAATAAATCTGGGACATTCGTGTAATTGCCTGAGCCTCTGTTTCCTCACTGGTAGAGCACAGGCAGTAACACACTTGGTGGAGTGCCCAGCCCGTCCCCCTGCCAACTCCCTTTCTGAGTGTGCCTTTCCTCTCTGAGGCTCAGTTTACTCATCTAGGACTTAGACCCCAGGCCTGCAGTTTCCTTGAGAGCAGGACTAAAATGCGTTCACTTTTTAACCAAAGCATAGTGTGGGCCAAAGGCATCCATACACATTAAAGACAAAGAATAGTAATTGACTGGGCCTTGGAAGGGACTGTACTGGTCACCTGGTCATCTGTCACATGTGCCTTCTCACAGGTATTCATGTGGTCATTTCAGCTGCCTCTCAGAGAGGTTGACTGTCTTCCTCTAGGTCACACAGTAAGGAATTGGTCCAGAGGTGTCTCTACCCCACCTATTCTGTCTCCCTACGGCTGTTTTTCTTTTTCTGTTTTACTCCACCAGGTGGCATTTGGTTTCGCAGCCTCTGACTTATTTACTATTGGGGGAGAGGGGGTTGAGGCTGGGAGGCCTCCTTTCAGGACATCAAAGTCAACTGAACCCGTGCCCTTGGTGGGAGGTCTGGAGGAGCCAGCCCTGTTAGCATGTCGTGAAGTCAAGCCCCCTCCAGAGGGGCAGGGATGGGGGTAGGGGTTGGGGGCTGGGTTGGGATCAAGTTGCCCTGAAACAACTTGGAAACAAGTTGGAAACAAACTCCAACCCCAAACCAAACCCAAATAGAGATTCCAGGAGGAACTGGGGGTCCCAAGCTGCCCCAGGCTAGGCTAGGACAGGGAGGGAGGGGTCAGACGGTGAACTCAGGGCTCCAGGCTCCCCAAGCGGCTTGCGGTTCCCAGGTCTGTGCTGAACAGCCCTCCCCTGGAGACCCAGGCAGATGGAATTTCTATCCCGTGAGCCAGAAGCCAGCCAGTGCAGGAGAGCAGCTCCAGGCCTGGGTTTTTGTCTGCCTGACAAACCTCCACAGAGGGCTTGCTGTCTCCCAGCAGCCGCCAGAGAATGAGGTGGGCGAGGGACCAGGCCAGCCCCAACCTTTCCAGAGTAGCAACATGAAGGCCATGGGCACATTAAACGGATGGTAGCTGGCCTTATTAAGGCCCTTAGCACCTCCTAGAGCACTGGTAATGCTCAGCTGGGGACTCTTGGCCAGCAGTCTGTGCTCACATTTGGACGTGCTTCTGGCTTCCAAGGGAAATAAATAGTAGCTGAAGGTAAACCAGGCCCTAACACTCATGAGGAAGACAAGAAGCACCTCAGGCTAATCTTCAGCGGGGGGCAGGTCCTTTATTTAAAGTCTGTGGGACCCTGGTGTAGGAGGAAAGAAATGGAGAGAACTGGCAAATGCTGGGTGCCTATCATTTGTTAGACCCTGGGCCAGCCCCTTATTAAAATGCATCCTCAGGTTAGTCCCAACCACTGCCCCGAGAGGTAAGGCTGATTAGCACCCCCATTTGGCAGATGAGAAAGTGGAGGCTCAGAGAGGTGATCAGATTGCCAGGGGGTACAGTGGTGGATGGGGCGGGCTGGTGGGTGGGTGGTCTTCCCTATGCCAGGCAGCCAGGGCTTCTGCTCTCTGCTCTTTTCAGACGGAATGCTAGCCTGGCGAGGCCTCAGCTGTGGCTCCCGCGGCCTCATGGTGGAGCTTTGGAGTGTGTCTGTCGCTTTTTCTTTATCCTACTTTGTATTTCCTCTGTGCCTAGGTTGTTTTTTTTTTTTTTTTTAAAGGATTTTCTTATTTATTTATTTATTTATTATTTTTGTCTGTATTGGGTCTTCGGTTCGTGCGAGGGCTTTCTCCAGTTGCGGCAAGCGGGGGCCACTCTTCACCGCGGTGCGGGGACCGCTCTTCATCGCGGTGCGCGGGCCTTTCTCTATCGCGGCCCCTCCCATTGCGGGGCACAGGCTCCAGACGCGCAGGCTCAGCAACTGTGGCTCACGGGCCCAGCTGCTCCGTGGCATGTGGGATCTTCCCAGACCAGGGCTCGAACCCGTGTCCCCTGCATTAGCAGACAGATTCTCAACCACTGCGCCACCAGGGAAGCCCGCCTAGGTTGTTTTTAATGTGGCATGTATACTCCTTTTGTATCATTGTGAACTTTTCTCCTTTGAATTTGAATAATCTTTGGTTTTTGCTGGCAGGCAGGCAGGCACCGTCTGGGGTGAGCTGAGCCCACTGAGAACTCCTCTGAGGGTCACACCGAGGGTGGGGCCCTGGCAGCCGTGTTTACTCACCTGGGATCCTGGCTCCTGACTGGGTGAGCGTGAGCACGTGACGCAGGCTGGCCCAATCACATGTTCCCTTGCTGAACTGGGGGTTTGGTGTTGAGAGTCAGCTCTGGCCCTCAGTCAGTCTCCTGGTGTGGCCCATATTGAGGGACAGATGAAGGGAGGACTGCGGGGTGTGTGTCCTCCCCCATGAGTCCAGGAAAGCATCTGCAGAGAGAGGCAGTGATAAGAAGCACCCTGGCTCTGCCTCCTCAGCCCCTGGCTGCTTTCCTAGTCCTCACGGGACCAAGGCTGGCCCTCACTCCTGACAGGGGTTGCACGGGACAGCGTGTCCTTAGAGTGAATAACCCTTTTGGCCTGAGGGCACCTGAAAGTCTTCACAGAACAGCTGATTTATTGCAACATAAAACTGGGAGAACCACTTAATCCAACTAGACCTTGTCTCTGAGTTCAGGGCAGCAGCACCCACCCTCAGCTTTGTCCACAGTTCTGAGACCTCCTCTCTCCAGAGGGGCATTATCAGTCTTCCCCACAAATAAAGCCCTCCTTTTTCTCTTGGTGCCACCGTCCCTTCAGGGCCATGTATTTCTACACACACACACACACACCTGTCCCCACTGCCCTAAGCCCCTCACTTTGCCTTTCCACCCAGATGTACCCTCTTCACCTGATGCTCCCCACCCTTCCAGAGGGCTCCAAACTCAATACCACCTCCCACTCCCATCCTTATCTCCTATAACCCTTGAAATTCTTGGTCCAGAGCAGGGAGCACCTGTGCAGCTGGGGTGATGGGAGAGCGTGGGTTGGGAGGCAGGAGGCTTGAGGTCCAGCCCCCCATCTGCTGTGGGCCCATGTGCGACCTTGGGGGAGGTCTTTGTCCTCTCTGGGACTCTGCCCTGGCACAGATAGAAGTCAAGTCTGGATGACTCTGCTTTTAAGGCTGCAGAGTGGAGGCCTAGGGTCTTCCAAAGAGTGGGCCCTAAATCCAGTATGACTGTTGTCCTTATAAGAAGAAGAGGAGACACAAACACAGGCATGGGGTAGAATGCCATGTGACAACAGGGGCAGAGATTGGAGTAATGCAGCTGCAAACCAGGACATGCCAAGGCTTGCTGGCCACCACCAGATGCTAGAAAGAGGCGAGGAAGTCTTCTTCTCTAGAACCTGCAGAGAAAGCATGGGCCTGCCCAAACTTGGATTTGGACTTCTATCCTCCAGAACTGTGAGAGAATAAATTGCTCTTGTTTTAAGCCCCCCAGTTGTGGTGCTTGCTTATGGTGGTCCTAAGAAACACATATGGGGGGCCTTTCAGCTAACTCTGTGGACTTTACCCAGCTTTCCTCCCAGCCCGAGGCGCCCTCTCCCACTGCTGCCTGCCTCCTTCTTTCTGTTTCAGCCACATCAAATAATTGTTCCCGTTTTCCCTTCCATGTCTTTTCTCATGCTGTGCCAGAAAACACATCTTTTCACCAGGTTCACTTCTACTCACGCTTTAAAAGCCTCTCTTGGAAAAAAAAAAAAAAAAGCCTGTCTTAGACATTCATCTCTTCCAGGAATAATAGCAAACATTTATTGAATCTTACTGTGGGTCACGCACTATGCTAAGTGCTTTCTGTGAATTGTTTCATCGAGTCCTCACAACACCTCTGAGAGAGAGGTGTCCTCATCCCCATTTTACAGATGGGGGAAATCAAGCCCCAGAAAGGCCTGTGTGAGCTTCCCACAGTCATAAGGGGCACAGGCCTGCGTGGCAGAAGCTGTGTTCTGCCGCTGCCCCGTGTCACTACCACCCCTGCCTGGGGAGCCCTCACCTTCCCCAGGAACATCTGCTCTTCCAGGCCTCCAGCTGCTCATGTTTCAGGATAATAAATTATGCTGTAACAAGAGGTGAAATCAAATGCCGGCCAAATAGTTTTCCACAGCCATTTCATGCAAAATAATTCCAAGGCATCCGTCTTCCTCACCATGTGGGGTTAGAACACATGGAGCCGGGAAGGACAGAGGAGCCAGACCCTAACCTGGCTCTCACAAATAAACAAGGCGCAGGCGACATCACGGCCAGCAGGCGGCTGCAGCGTAAATCAGGGCTTTTATGGGGCGAGTGGCCTGTCAGGGCCCAGACCCCCTGCCTGGCCTCTGAGAGAGAATGCCAGTGGACGCCCTTGTGATCGAGCCAGGACCACTCACTGATATGCCCACCCAGGGTCTCCTGCCAGGTCCTCAGCCCCACCTGGCAGCCCCCCTCCCCCCGCCCCCAGGTTCACCAAGGGCCAGCTGCCAGCATGCACGCCCACCCACTGATTTTCTCACTCATTCATTCTGTACTCGTTCACTCTGTACGAGGTGTGTAGTAAGCAATCAGTAAAAAACTTGAACGAATAAATTTTCTCACTTCTTTCCACCTTTTTTTCCCACCTGCCTCCCACTGACTCTGTAGCACTGAGGCCTCCAAGATGCAAAGCCCCTGGTACCCCCACTCGCCACAGAGCAGCACCTTCAGAGCAGTGTGTCATGTGTCCTGGGGATCCTCAGAGCCTGAAGTAGATGCCCCCTCAGAGGCCGTGCTTCTTTCCTTGGTGGGTGAGAAGTGAGAGAAAGTTCAGGGCTCAGTCTTGGTTACCCGGTTAGGCTCTTGATTGATAGGCTGAGAAGGCCCCAGGTGATGGTGGGCGTCAGGGCAGGAAAGGTGGCAGGGAGGTTGCCCAGGGGTGTCCACTGCACCTCTGTTGATTTTGGCTTCAGAGCCGAAGTTCACACAGTTCTCCGGGTCTGACCCATGGGGTCTGATTAACATACAACACCCAGCTCCCCCTGCTCACACCTCTAGGCTTTTGCAGACACTGTTTCTTCTGTCTGGACCTGACCTGCCAGGCCGAGGAGCTGGAACTTTGTCCGGGAGAAGTGGAAGGCCCGTAATAATCCAGGCGCTAAAACCAGGCTGGGCCCCATAGTGCTGAGCTGGGGCAGGAGGGCTTGGCAGAGAAGGGGAATAGAGCAGGGTCCCCAGGCTGTACAGCTTTGCGCCAGTCAGGGCCCCCTGCAGAGCTTCAGTTTCCCCTTCTGGCAGTGGGATTGCACTTGGGGATGCCCTGACGTGGGGTGTGAAACAGGGCTGGAGCAGGGAGGACTGGGGGAGGACCAAACTAGAAACTCTCCCTCATTGGAGCTATTCGTGTCCATTCGTGCAAAGCTGCTCCCCAGGAACCAGAGGGATATAGCTCCGAGTGTGCAGATGGAGTCCCCTGGGACAGGACAGGAGGCCCGAAACCCCAGGGTCCCCAGGGACAGCCTGGGCACTGTGGCCCCTCCAGGCTAAGGCCTCGTGCCAGGTCTGGCAGGAGCTTCTCTTTCTGTCTTTAGAGCTCCAGAAAACACCCCTGACGTAAAGCCGGCGGGGCGGGCCTCCTGACGGCCACGACCCCATGGCTCCAGAAGGCAGCGGGTGCTGGCTCTGTGCTGGGCGAGCCCTGCAGGGCCAGGGCTGGCCCATCCGCTCCGAGAGTCAGACTCCGAGCCCGAACGATAGGCCACGTTGGCCAGAACGTAGGACGATAGAGCTGTTAGGAACGGACTCTGCTCCTAGGGCCGGCATTTGCTAGCTGTGACTTGAGGCAGTGATTTATCCTCTTTGGGTTTCTGTTTCCACATCTGTAAACTGGGAATAAAACTCCTGTACCTTGCAGAGCTGTTGAGAGGCCCAAATGAGTCGATGTGTGTATGGTGCTGAGCGGTGGGTTTGGCGAGGTCTGTGCTCCCAAATGGTAGCCATCACTCCGGCACCCAGACCGGGCCTCTGGAGTCTGGGGTGTGGAGAAGATGGGCGGCTGGGAGAGAGGGAGGGCTGGAGAGGTAGGGGCTCTCCGGAAGTCACGGGAGAAAGCACCCCCGTTCGTGTTGAGGGATCTCTTGCCCCCTGGCCTGACTGAGCTTCCCGACCACACCCCCTCCTGTGGGCAGGAGGGTGTCCGTCCCAGCTCACAGCAGCCACCAGGCACCCCAGGGCAGGGAGACGATGACGTCAGGCTCCAGGAGCGAGTTCTGGCTTCATCACTTGCCCACCGTGGGATCTTGGGCCTCCGTGATGGAGCCTCAGTTTTTCCCCTAGTCAGATAGGTCTAATGCCATCTGCCTAATTCAGACGGAAATGAAATCAGGTGTGGTGATGGGGGAGAAAGGCATGCGCACAGGTAAGGGATTCAGGTCTGAGAGTTAGAAGATACCTCAGGGCAGGCCTCAGACACTATCTCTGTGTAGACGAGGACACTGAGCTGCAGAGGGGACAGTGACGTGCCACTGCCACAAAGTGACCCGACATGGCCCGGCCGGGATGGACGCTGAGCTCAGCCCCCAGCAGGCCTTCCCCCGCCGGGCCTCACAGCCTCCTGGAGGCCAGCTCAAGTGTGGCCACCATCTCATTTGATGCCTCACTTTTCAGATGGGTCTTCTGGAAACTGCCCGACAGTGCCCGGTATAGCAGCAGCAGAACTCGGGGTCGCCCTGCCATACCTCCCCTCTCCTGGCCAAGCCACACAGATCTGCCATGAGGACACACAGTGCCTGAATCAGCTGGAGATTCCAGAATCAGCCTGCCCCATTTCCTCAGGCTGGGTCCTCAGCAAGCCAGTGAAGCCTCATCTCCCTCGTTGCCCAGGGGAAAACTAGGTGGTGTTTTGAAAGAGCAAGAGATAGATAGTGATAGGCCCTACTAGGCTCCTGGATTCTCAACTCCTGAATTTGCTCCAAGGCCCCCTTTGCTCTCCTATGGCCCAAGGGCCCCAGTAAGGCTCTATGGTACTTTATGAAAGTTAGAAAAAGGCTCCTGTTTGAGCAGATACAGCCCCATGCCAGGATTTCACCACCCATTCATCCCCTCAGTGGGCTGCGCTTGTGCAGTGAACACCCTGCACAACTGGCCCTGCCCAGCCCCCTCTGCTCTCCCCTCCCAGCTGCGCCTACTCTATTCTTGGGGCTCCCCCGGAGTGCCTGGCAGGGGAACCCTCTCCCCAGTCTCCTTTTCTTCCTTCCCAGGACCAACCAGACACCCCTCCTGTGTCAGGATGCTCCATGGGACCCAGGCAGGGGGAAGGACCATGCCCAAATTTATGAAGCTTCTAGAATTCTCCAGCTTAACTCTTGGCTTATGGCTTCAGACTCCAATTGTGAGGAAGCACCAGAGCTCCCTCTCCTTCCACTGATGGGACTCAACCCTCACTTCCAGTGGCCTCCTCTTCTTTGAAGGTCTCTATATTCTCCATGGAGATAGCATGGGCTGTCCGTACCAGCTGCCCTGCAGATCTGGTCCTACAACTTCCCCCGGAAATCCTATCTCTGCCCCCCAACACCCACAGAACAAAATTGGAACTCCTTCCCCCAACCCCCAAGGTCCTCACAGCCCAGCCCTGTCTTTACCTTCAGCCTCACTACAAGACCCTCCCCTCCTCACCTCTGGGTTCCCGGCTGACAGAATCTTTTCATTCCCAGAAGGCACCAGGTGGCTTCAAGCTTTCAGGGTACTTGCCTCCCAGTGCTCCCCTGCTCTGGAACTGAGCTAGAAGCTTGCCCCACGGCACGGATCCCAGCAGTTTACCCAGAACGTTCACAACCATTAGCTCCTTTGAACCTCACCATAGCCCTGTTGAGAGGGTAGGGCAAGGATTTTATGTCTTTGGCGTCTAGCAACATACTCATTTTAGATGCTGGATGAAGGAAGGATGGACACAGTGGGCAGATGGGTGAATGACTGGATGGCTTGATGGGTGGGCAGAGACTGGATCTGGAGACAGGGCAGGAAGAATTTGAAATGTGGTAAAATTTGTGCAGCCCAGGGGACCTCCTGGAGGAGTTCTAGTTTACTCAGAACTGGGGGTGGGGAGGGAGGCAGCCAATGATCTCTGGGACCAGGGAGGGGAGGAAGGACCTCCATGAAGGTGCAGGGCATGGTGGGAGGCAGGCAGCAGCTGCAGAGGCCCTCTTTCTCTTTCTGGCTAGTCAGGCACTGCCCAGGGATAATGAACTTGGTGATTCCCCAAGCCACCCCAGTCAAATGCTAGAGGGGCCTCACTCTACTCCAGCTGCCCACATCCAGCTCTGGGGGCCCTTTCCCAGGAGTGCTTGGGCTGCAGGTGGGGTAAGCGGGGGTGGGGGAACTTTCAACACCAGGCAGCCTACCCTAGAGGTGAGGGCCTGGAATCGTCCATCATAGGGGCCTGGGACTTAGATTTCTCAGTCTTCCCAACTGCCAAAGTGGGTATGAGTCAGGGCTTTGCAGGGTGAGGAAGGATAGTCTGAAAAGCATTAACAGAGAATGTTCAGTCCAAGGGAGACACAGAGCAGAGGTGCATGGCCCCTGCAGGAGAAGGTGGGTGGGGAGGTGAAGAGGGGTTGAGAGCCGGACAGGAGGGGTCTCTCAACCACAGCGCCGTCCCTCCTCCACCGCATGCTCCATCCCAGGTTGGACGCGAACCAGTGCATGTCTGTATATCTGCGCGTGTCTGTGCGTCTGCGTGTGTAATCAATGTACCTGCCTCTTATGATTGTTATGAGGCTTAAGCAAGTTAACACTTCGTAAAAGGCTTGGTGCAGGGCCTGGCACTTCCTAAGTTCCCTATAAATATAAATATTCCTAAGTTCTCCATGATGAAGGGGAGAGTATAATGGTAAAGAGCCCAACTCTGGAGTCAGGCTGCCTGGGTCACTAAGTGTCAGCGACAGTCAGCACTGCGGGTTACTGTGGGTCTGTGACCACCTGTGTTTGGTCCTCAGCGGCAGCATTTCCAAATGCTCTGCTCAGCTCTCTCCCCATCTCTCGTTGGCAGCAAGTCTTTCTCCCTCGAGGCACTCCACTCTCATCAGACAGGATGCTCTTGCTGCAAAGGGAATGCACTGAAACTTCCTGCCACTCAAACTCACCAGAGTCCCTTCCCATTCTCACTCTGTCTTCCTCCTGGCCTGTCCCATGGAAGAGACTTCCTGCGTCCCATCTCTGGGCTCCCTGCCTGCTCCTCCCTCTGGCAGATCCCTTCTCCACCCAGCACCTCCCCGCTTTTTCCTCACCCGTTTCCATCCCCGTGGAAGCACGTTCAACTTCCTCCCCCACCCCCTCCGATCAGCAGGCCCCCTGCCTCCCCTCCACCCTGAGCCTCAGGCCCGGCTCACCAGTGCCCCCACCTCCCCCACCCCACCCCCAACCCTGCCCTGCTCTCCAGACACCCCTTTCCCTGGCTCCCTCCCATCTCTTGGGCCACAGGAGCCGCTTCTCCTGCCAGAGTTGTTAATGTCCCCCCTCCATGCTCCACCCGTAGCTGCTCTCATGCTGTCTTCTCCAGCCTGTTCTGGCTCCGGCAGCCAAGTGCCAATCCACACATGGCCTCTGCTGCCTGGCCAGCTCTTCTGGGCTCCATTCACCTGTATCTGGTGGCCCCAGGCCCAGCTGCTCTGGGGAGGACAGGGTTTGAAGCCTGGGACGGACTGACTCCCACTCAAGTCTCCGCAGGCTTTTATGGAGTGTGCCATCCTCTCCGTGCATCTTCACCAAGTGTCCATCTTGCCCGTCTTGCATTCCACGTGGGATGGGGGCTCACTCTCTCACACTGAGAGAATCCCTCTCTCTGCCTGGAAGAAAGTCGTCCTCTAGAGCTGCCCCCAGTGCACCAGAGACTGGAGAGGCAGAGCCACACCGGACAGGATGGTTGGAAGTGCTGCGTCACCCCTTCCAAGCTAGGTGGCCTTGGGAAAGTTCTTGCCACTCTCTGAACTCCGTCTCCTTACCTGTCAGTGGGGACATACCACCTACCTCATTATGGGGACAGTGTTTGGCCTGGGCCTTGGAACAGAACAGGCATCCAGTGACTGGGAAGGTGGCAGGATTTCAAAACAGCTGGGCAGAAGACAGGGCCATTAGCTGCCCCTTGCCATATGTGTCCCAGGGCTGCTGCACTGACATCCAGGACTTGATCCAGGGTTAAAAATGTCAAAGGCCACCTCACTGCACAATCTTGAGTCCTCTGTTGCCGCCTTGAAAGTCCTTTTCATCCCAAGGGCAGAGAGCAGGTGCCAAAAAAAATCAAGGAATCATATCTATTCATTGAACAAACTTCCCCCGTCTCGTACTGCATGCACGGCCCTGTGCTGGGCGCTGACTCAGAGATCCACCAGACCCACTATCCCTGAGGAAAGCTTATGGATTGGTGTGAAGAAGCACATGCAAACAGACAAATAACCCTCAAGGTGGTCACAGCTGGGACAGAGGGAAGCCTGGGGTCGTGGGAGCCCGGCCTGGGAGGTTCCAGGGAAGCTAGCACAGACTCACAGATCCCAAGAAATAGGGAACTTAAGAACCCAGATCCTGGGAATTCCCTGACGGTCCAGTGGTTAGGACTCAGCGCTTCCACTGTGGGGAGGCCCAGGTTCAATCCCTGGTCCAGCTAAGATCCCGTGAGCCACGGGTGCGGCCAAAAAAAAAAGAACCCAGATCCAAAATATGTGAGGTTTTCTGAGCACCAAGAGGAGGCAATGAGGTGTGGTCCTATTGCTGGGTATCAACAGGACGTGCGGGCGGGGTGGGGAGGTGTGGATGACACCATGAAACCCACTTGTTCTGCCAGATTCATCTCATCAGTGAATCCCTTAATGCAGCGGTCCCCAACCCTTGTGGCACCAGGGACGGGTTTTGTGGAAGACAATTTTCCACGGACACGGGGTGGGGAGGTGGGTTGGTTTCGAGATGATCACGTATTAGATTCTCATAAGGAACGCGCAACCTAGATCCCTCACATGCGCAGCTCACAGTCGGGTTCGTGCTCCTATGAGAATCTAATGCTGCGGCTGATCTGACAGGAGGCGGGACTCAGGCGGTAATGCGAGTGATGGGGAGTGGCTGTAAATACAGATGAAGCTTCACTCCCTTGCCTGCCACTCACCTCCTGCTGTGCAGCCCGGTTCCTAACAGGCCACGGACCAGTACCCGTCTGTGGCCCGGGGGTTGGGGACCCCTGTCTTAATGGACCAGAGAGGGTCACAGAGCCAGATTATACTTTCATGTCTATAAGGTTGATTCTCTAAAGGCGGGGTGGGGAAGGGGCATCAGGGTTCAGTACAATGAGCTCAGGCCGGGCCTAGCCCTGACTCTGCCATGTACCATCTGTGTGACCCTGGGGAAGTCACTCTCCCTCTCTGGACCACAACTTTTTCACCTATAAAGTGGGAGCATTCATTCCCACCTCCAGGGCTGTGCTAAGGATGAACAGAAATCATGTATAGGGATGCACTGGCACAGGGCTAAGCATAGCGTAGGGATTCAGCAAACTTCACTTTTCTTTCTTTGCTCTGAGAGAGCTGGACCACGCCCAGGACACACTGCCCTGGGGAGTGATGGCAGCCTGAGCAGCCGGTGGGGGAGGACACTGATGTCAGGGACGCCAGGACCGAGGCAAGCCGTTCCTGGGACAAAGCCACCTGCTTCCTCCTCCTCATTCCAACAGTTTTCCTTTCTGGAAGAAAGCCCCCTTGGGAGGGAGAAGGAGCAGTGGGAAGTGGAGAAGGCGGCACGGTGGGGTGGGTGGAAAGGGCTCACACCAATATGCTTTGGTGGTGGTTCCTTCTCTTTTGATCTCTGAGCTGCTGTTCCTGACTGCAAGCTTGGGCACAGGCGGGGATACCCCAACCTAGATGGGCCACTGGGACACTAGGCCTGGAAGGGGTCCTGGACTTGGGAGGTCAGGGCTTCAGACTGCTCCTGGGGAGACCTTGGGCTCAGCTTTCCTCCTTTCTAGGCCTCAGCAACAGAGAGGATTTGGACAACCTGAGCCGGAAGATCCTTCCAGCCCTAACATTCCAGAGCCAGGGTGTGGGAGAGCAAATCTGCATTCCAGGCTTTTCTCTGCCACCCACTTGGCTTTGGGAGACTCTCAGCCTCTGTCTCCTCGGTTTCCCTGTCTGAACAATGAGTGGGCTGACCTTGGTGATATAAGGACCTCATGGGTCTTGTCCATTGTTTTGAGTGTCTCCTGATGTGGCATTCTTGACCTCTTTCCCTGAGTGTGGCCATCCAAGAGGTGGGGGCAAGAGTGAGAGATGGGAAGTGTGGAGGGGAGGGGTCAGAGAGGGCTGGACTCCGGGGCCTGGAGATGGGGCCCTGGATGTGGAACCCCAGCCCAGGCCACTTCAGGGACAGTGACCCCTCCCTATGTAGCATACAGAGCCCCCCTACACCCCCTGTCACAGAATTCCTGTGAGCTAGCTGGCCAGGGGCCCCATTTTACAGATAGGAAGACCAAGGCCCCAAGGCAGGAAGGGATTTGCCCAGAGTCACACGGCTGGTCAGTGGCTAAGGTGGAATTTGGCAGCAGGGGGTGGGGGGCTGGGAGGAAACTCCATGGCTTCACACCCCTCATCACTGGCCACAGCGGCCCATCCTCCATAGGATGGCCATTGAGTGCCACCCCTCACGGTGCAGGGGAGGAAACTGAGGCCCAGAAGAGAGCAGGGCCGTGCACTCTCCCCACTGACTTTAGTTGCAGTGGCTGTGATAGTCCACAAAGCCCAAACGTCTTCTCTAGCAGCCTTGCTTGCTGTCTAAAATCCCCTATCAGAGCCCCCGTAATTGGGTAAATAAAGCATGTGTCCTGAGACCCATGTGCTGAGAGGCGCAGAAGACAGAAAAGCATTACAGGCATGTGGTATCCTCAGACTCCGAGGACAGCCAAGAAAGAAGGAAGCCCAGGGATTAGTGGGGGACAAGGGGTCCAAAACGGGACAGCCGCTTGCTGGGGCCCACAGAGGGTTGAGCTCAGTCAGGCAGCCAATCCAGGCCCTGCTTCCCCAGCCCAAGTAGCCCCCTCCTTCTGCCCCTGCCCCAGGCCCTTACTTATATGTATGGTCCTGGAAGCAGGAGGGCCTAGAACGGCAGGGACAGCGGCTGGGGGCTGGGAACACCTCCCCCAACCTGGGTCCCTCTTCCAGAGGGTGCTGTGGGCCGCAGCGGATTAATGGTGTGCAGAGGCCACTCATTTCCTCTGGAGATAGGCCGCACCACACAGCCCCCCATTGTTGGCGGCCCTTATCTCGGGAAGTTCCGCTGGCTGCATCCGGAGGAGGCACTGGGGCCCCTCCAGCCCCGGCCTCACCTTTCTTTGCCTCTTGGAGGCTGGAGAGCTTGGCAGGGCTGGGATCACGCAGGCTTGATGCGTGCCCTCCCACTCCCCCTCAGAAGTCTAGACATCACCTGAGGGTCAGGGGGCTCCACGGAGGGTGCAGCTTGGCGGGGCTGGGGTTCTCAGCTGGGTTTCAGCAAAGAAGACCTGGGGGAGTCAAGGATGAACTGGGAGGGGTAAGGCTTGAGGCAGGGAGGGTGGGAGGCAGTGCAGGGAGGGAGCTGGCTGCACTCAGGGATCCCACTGGGATAGGGCAGGGCAGGTGCCACGTTCCTCTGCTTCAAACCCTCCTCAAGGACTGCACACAGGCTCTGCCCATGCTGGCCCCTCTGGGGGAGCGACCTCCTTGGGGTGCTGACACCCACTTTAAGATGCAACATGGGTAGCACATAACTCCTTCAGGAAGCCTTCCCTGACCCCAGCTTGTTGGGGTCCCCCCAGCCAGGCTCAGTACCCTTCAGCCCCTGTGCTTCACCCCCTGCCCGCATCAGAGCCCTGAGTATCTTGTGTAAATGCAGGTCTGTCCCCCAACTAGACTGGACGTGTTTTGATGGTGGAGACCCCCGTGTCGTCAGGACTTGCCCCAGACCCACGCTCTCCAGCCTGGCAAGGAGTTGGGCCCACTGAAGCTTTCTCCCCAGCCACGGCTGCCTCCCACAGACACTCTAGGGCCCTCCCCACAGACCTGCCTCTGCCATCAGCCCACCTAGCCTTTCACCACCATGCTTTCATCAAGAATGTTCCTCTACCTGAAACGCCCTCACCACGTTTCCTCCTGGCAAAATTCCAGCCATTCATTAGGGACCACTCACGGGCCACCCCTCCTTGGAGTCCTTCTGAGCCCACCACTGATGCGGGGACTTTAACAAATGTCTCTCTCCCTTCTTGATCAGAGCAGCTATGTTCAATAAATAGTTTGGTTAAAAGGGTCCAACGGTTTAAAAAAAAAAAAAAGAGTTTAAAACAACTGATGTTGTCCATCTTAACCCTTAACAGATAAAGACACTGCTCAGCTGATATTTTATGAGAAGTCTAGAAAACAGTAGATTTTCATTTTAACAGAGGCTTTCGATACCTTCACCCCAAGAAGTGATTTAATGGAGGTAATTTAGTCAGTGCGAGAGTATGATAAAGCAGTGATATCTGGGGACAAAAGAGTCTACCCAGGCCTCTACATCCTACCCTGAAGGCAGCTTTCAGAAAGGGCTGGCTTTCAAAAGTCCTCACCTTGTCACACAATCCACCCAAACTCCTGGAACTGGACACGCAGAGACGTGGAAATCTTAGGAGGAATCAGGGAGTCCTGGCATGGACACCTCAGCGCCTCCGAGAGGTGCAGCATCTGAGAGCCCAAGGATCTCACTTAGCTCTTGGCCCCTGGAGTGAGGGGTGCTTCAGGCAGAGGAGGTCCCTGACCTGGTGGCCAGGACGACCACCAGCACGACCTGGTGGCCACAGGCAAGTTACTCCCCTCCCCTCCTTTCCTCTCCCCTTCCCTCCCTCCTCTGTCCTCTCCTCTTCTCTTCTTTGGGTCCCCTACTCTGCACCTGCTCTTCTGGCCGCCCAGCCTCTGTGGGGCTTTACAGGATGCTGCCAGTACCACTGCTTTCCCCATCTGACAGGAGAGCCGGCTCACAGCAGTCCCCTCTCTCCCGCCCTCAGCTCCACCTCTACAGACATCTACCTTCTCTCAGGTCAGCCCGGGAGACGGGGGATGGGAAGAAGAGCCCCCACACACACATACACACACATAAAGAGGCTCAGACAATCTGGCTGGATGGGTGTTGGCACCCAGCAGGTGCTCAGTAAATGCCTCTCCTGCTACCATCACCACAGCACAGGAGATGGAGCACACACTAGATCGGGACAGCAGCTTTGCCTCTCTGAGCCTTTGCTTCCCCGTCTGCAAACTGGGGGTGATGAGAATCCCAACCTCCCAAGGCCACGGGCAAAGCTAATTGAGATAATGTGCACGAAGTGCCCAGCCTGCTCCTGGCTCTGGCAGCCTGACGGTCGGGCCTCATGGCTCTGCCTTCATCTTAGGCGGAGGGCAGTGGTGGCTACTTAACCGTACGCGCCCAAAGGCGTGACCTGAGAATCAGGAGGTCAGCGGGGTGGCCCTCGGCATGGTCCGGGGGAGAGGCGATGTGGCCCGAGCTGGGCGACGCTCAGAGGGAGTGCCATTTGTCATGTCC